>NC_057849.1:3679029-5118333 GCF_015237465.2 Chelonia mydas | reverse complement strand
ACACATTCCCTCCAGAACAGCGAATTTTTCAAGCCAAAACCTAACACATTTTCTTGCTCGATCACTTAGTAACTTTATAGGAGTTGGAGGGCTTGCATCCTTGATCTGTTCCCAACAATGGTATCACACATACAGACAAACAAAAGCCTTTCCCCTCCTCCCCCAGTTGAAAATATCTTGTCCCTTCATTGGTCATTTTGCGTCAGGTGCCAGCAAGGTTACCTTAGCTTCTTAATCCTTTAGAGGTGAAAGGATTTTCTCTCTGGCCAGGAGGGATTTTATAGCACTGTATACAGAGAGGTGGTTACTCTTCCCTTTCTATTTATGACAAGTAGACACAACACACAGTCAACCTGTGGAACTCATTATTCTAGCAAGGGGATATTGTGAAGGCCAAAGATATAATTGGGTTCAAAAAAGAACTAGATAAATTCATGGAGGCTAGGTCCATCAATGGCTGTTAGCCAAAATGTTCAGGTACTCAACCCTATGTTGTGGGAGTCCCCAGCCTCAGACAACCTGATGATAGGACTGGGTGACAGGAGATGGATCCCTTGATAATAGTCCTGTTCTGTTCTTTCCCTCTGAAACACCTGGCATTGGCCACTGTCAGAAGACAGGATACTGGAGTAGATGGACCATTGGTCTGACCCATTATGGCCATTCTTATTTTCTTATGTAAGTCTCCTTTTTCTAACCTGGGTGCTCGATCTGATAGTCGACGGGGCACACATGCCTCACTACCTCAAACATTCCCTGCCATTGAACCAGTAATATGAACAGGAAACTTGGCAATAACTATAACACTGAATCACCCATTTTGAGCACTCCTGGCTGGACCCCTTTGTTATAGGCCTTCTCTTGCACCCATTATGCATTTTGCAAAATTCTTCTAGCAAATGCCCACATTGTCTGGAGGCGCTTTCTTCATTTGAGAATGTATTGGACTATGTTCTTTGCCTGGGGTCTTTGCTCCTCCATGTTTCTCCAAGCAGGTCTGGAAAGCCTAAAGGCTGCTTCCCAAACAGCAGTTGAAAGGGAGAAGACTTGGAGGCTTGAGGCAATTTCTTGTCTGAAAAAAGGAAGTGGGGGAAGAGTTGGTCTCAGCATTTGGAATTTGAGGATACAAACTTCTTTAATGTCGCCATCAAAGTTCTGTGAAATTGCTCTACAGACAGATCAGTTCTTAAAGTCTTTACCCTCAGTAGGTAACACAGTTCTTTAACTAATTGTAAAGTGAAGTCAGGTCCTTGATCAATAAGGATTTCTTGATGTATTACCCCCCAGGAGAGGAATTCCATCAGCTCATTTGGTCTTTTGGCTCACAGACAGAATGCTAGGTCTATGCCTAGAGGACAATAAACCTGGGTGGGTGCCTTTGTCACTGAACCATGCGCGTGGTCTTTCTTTTGGAGTAACATCATGGTCTTCCAAATTAGCAGGTTCCCTTTGTGTGAAGACTGATAACACTCCATCTCCAAGGACAGAAGCACTAAGCAGCCTCAACAGCATTACCGAGGCATCAATATGACAGCCTTTAGCACTTAATGACAGTCAGCTGACACTCTGAGCCTAGTGGTGAGCAACTCCACTGTCTGGAGCAAGTGTGGCCACTGCCTGTCACTGGGCTTCCACCACTGCCCCATTCACCACACCAAGTTGTTCATAGGCCTGGCTAAAGATAAGATTATGTCACAGAAGTCACAGATTCTGTGACTTTCAGAGACCTCTGTGACATTTTCCAAAACAAAGAAGTCATTTTCCAAAACAAAGAAGTCATTACTCTGCTATTTCCACATTTTCTGTTATTGTCTTTCCCACCTCACTGAGTAATGGGCCTCCTCTGTCCTTGGTCTTCCTCTCTCTTCTATCATCTTTGCATAATGTTTTCTTGTTACCCTTTAAGTCCCTAGCTAGTTTGATCTCATTTTGTGCCTTGGCCTTTCCAATTTTGTCCCTATAATCTTGTGTTATTTGTTTATATACATCCTTTGAAATTTGGCTGAGTTTCCACTTTTTGTAGGACTATTTTTTTATTATTTTTTTCAGTTTTAGATCATTGAAGATCTCGTCATTAAGCCAGGGTGATCTCTTGACATACTTGCTACACTTTTTTAAATGGTGAGAGTAATGAACCATTGGAACAGTTTACCAATGGTCTTCACGCATTCTTCATCACTGAGAATATTTAAACCAAGGTTGGATGTTTCTCTAAAAGATCTCCTCTAGGAATAATTTTGGGGAAAGTCCCAGGCCTATATTATAAAGACTAGATGACCACAATGGTCCCTTTTGGCCTTTGAATCTACAAACATGTCCCCAGGAGTCAGCTAGAGACATTTTGGCTACAAGATTGTACCTGAACATACTGAAGTCATTTTTTTCTATTCATGACCCTGCTGAATTTAGCCCTGTGGGGAGAAATTCTCAGGTGACTGGGTTGCCTTGGAAACGTTAGACGAGGTGTCTATTTCACAAGGCTGAGGGATCCCATGACACACTTCATGGATGAATGTTTAAGATGAGAAAAAATAATGACTTGAGCCCATAAAGTCTCCGCAGTGAGGAATGAATGTATAAAAACACTTTCCATGCATGACTAAGAGCTGGCTAGTAAATGGTCCCAGAGCAGCCGGGGTTTAATGTCTGTGTTGTGGTGGCCCACTGGTTCACTCAGCGGCCACTGGCTCCTCCACTTGGCATCTGTATTTCTTGAGGCCCTAACCTGTCCCACAGTTGCCCCCTCTCATTATATAACGTGCAAACTTCTCAGCTTGGGAGTTGTTCCTGGGTAGCAATCCTTGAAGCACCATGGTGTGCACGGGTGTACCAAGAGAAGTCACACTGGTGCCTGCCTTGGCATTTGCCACTACTGAGATCCCTCACTGCTGAGACACAGTCAGTGATTACCCGCCAGCCAAGGGAGCAGGTATGATGGGAGACATCTCACCCCCCACAGAGGAAGAGCGGTGGGTAGCGTGGGGCAGCTGGGAGGTGGTGGGAGCGAGGGGTAGCTGGGGAGCATGGAGAAGACACTGGCGACCAGCGTGCTGTTGGAATGGGGGCAGCCTGGGATGCGGAAGTAGAGTGCAGACAGAGTTCAGAGTATGATGGGAGATTGAAGCAAGTGAGGAGCAAAGGTCAATGGTTCTTTCCACTAGTGAAATGCCTGAAGTTATGTAAATAACATTCCACAACAACAACAACTATTGGAAACCAAACTGAGTAAAGTTTGTGATAGAGAAGCTGCAGTTCTGTGGTTTGTTAGGGCAAAGAGACCCAGAAACCCTCCCGAACACACTCGGGGCCAGGAAATGTCCTAGTGCTGGCCTTGGACCAACAGTCACAAAGACAAATTTAATTTCAACGGAGCTGCCCACCTGTGTGTGTACATGCCACTCCGTGTCCCCACAACACCCAGAGCTGCTCGCCTGTCCCTGTACACCCCCTGCCTGTCCCACAACCGTCAGTGCTGCCCGTCTGTCTGTGTACACCCCAATCCCAGCCCCCACAATCCCCAGCGCTGCCCCCTCTTCCTGTGAACCCCCCTGCCTGCCCCACAACCCCCAGCATAGCCCACCTGTCTGGGTAACTCCACTTGCTGACCCACAACCCGCAGCACTTCCCTCCTGACTTGTGCACGCTCTGCCTGCCCCACAACCTCCAGCACTCCCTGCCTGCCCCAAACATCCCCTGCCTGCCCTACAATCCCCAGCACTGCCTGCCTGTTCCTATACACCCTGATTCCTGCCCCTACAATCCCCAGCACTGCCTGCCTGTTCCTATACACCCTGATTCCTGCCCCTACAATCCCCAGCACTGCCTGCCTATCCTTGTACACCCTGATTCCTGCCCCTACAATCCCCAGCGCTGCCTGCCTATCCTTGTACACCCTGATTCCTGCCCCCACAATCCCCAGCACTGCCTGCCTGTCCGTGCTCCCCGCACGCACAACTCCCAATGCTGCTCTCCTGTCCCTGTCTACCTGCTGCCTATCCTCATAACCCCCACCTCTGCCCACCTCTCCATGTACACCCCTCTCCCCACTTTGATAACCCTCACTGTACATTACTCTCCCTGTCCCAGAACACCTAGTGCCTGAATAGGCCCTTCAGAACCATCTGTCTAGCCTGGAAGCATTTTGCATAGATGTGTGACACAGATGTATCTACATTGAAATACAGATATGTAGTCAATATTTATAACTTCAGATTAAAAAATGATACATGCACACAAATAGGATACATGACCTGTCTTATCATAAGAACATCACTATGAAGAATATGGGGTACAGTGTCACACAAAGATCAATGGTTCATTCCACCAGTGAAATGCCTGAAGTTCCATAATTAACATTCAACAACAACAATTCAATCATAGAATCATAGAATATCAGGGTGGGAAGGGACCTGAGGAGGTCATTTAGTCCAACCCCCTGCTCAAAGCAGGACCAATCCCCAATTAAATCATCCCAGACATGGCTTTGTCAAGCCTGAGCTTAAAAACTTTGAAGGAAGGAGATTCCACCACCTTCCTAGGTAACAAATTCTAGTGCTTAACCCCCTCCTAGTGAAAAACTTTTTGCTACTATCCAACCTAAACCTCCCCCACTACACCCTGAGACCATTACTCCTCATTCTGTCATCTGCTACCACTGAGAACAGTCTAGATCCTTCCTCTTTGGAACCCCCTTTCAGGTAGTTAAAAGCAGCTATCAAATCCCCCCTCATTCTTCTCTTCTGCAGACTAAACAATCCCATTTCCCTCAGCCTCTCCTCATAACTCATGTGTTCCAGTCCCTAATTATTTTTGTTGCCTTCCGCTGGATGCTGTCCAATTTTTCCACATCCTTCTTGTAGTGTGGGGCCCAAAAATGGACACAGTACTCCAGAAGAGGCCTCACCAATGTCGAATAGATTGGAACAATCACGTCCCTCTGCTGGCTATGCTCCTACTTATACAGCCCAAAATGCCATTGGCCTTCTTGGCAACAAGGGCACACTGTTGACTCATATCCAGCTTCTCATCCACTGTCACCCCTAGGTCCTTTTCTGCAGAACTGCTGCCGAGCCATTCGGTCCCTAGTCTGTAGCGGTGCATGGGATCCTTCCATCCTAAGTGCAGGACTCTACACTTTTCCTTGTTGAACCTCATCAGATTTCTGTGGGCCCGATCCTCTAATTCATCTAAGTCCTCTGTATCCTATCCCTAACCTCCAGTGTATCTACCTCTCCTCCCCGTTTAGAGTCATCAGCAAACTTGCTGAGGGTGCAATCCATGCCATCCTCCAGATCATTAATAGAGATATTGAAGAAATCTGGCCCCAGGACCGACCCTTGGGGCACTCCCCTTTATACCGGCTGCCAACTAGACATGGAGCCATTGATCGCTATCCGTTGAGCCCGACAATCTAGCCAGCTTTCTATGCACCTTATAGTCCATTCATCCAGCCCATACTTCTTTAACTTGCTGGCAAGAATACTGTGGGAGACCGTGGAAACACCCAGGCTGCAGTTCTCTGGCCTGCCAGGGAAAAGAGACCCTGGGACCCTCAAAAACCCTCTCCTGCCTGTATACATCTCACTCCCTGCCCCACAACACCCAGTGCTGGCCACTTGTCCATGTAGGCCCCCCATCCCCACAACTTCCATCTCTGCCACACAGTGATACCCCTCACCCAGGACCAAAACCAGGTGCCACACCCCACAGTAACAGCTCACAGAAATGCCTCCTCAGACTCGGTTAAACTCAGTGTCTGCCTGCACTGGGGAAAAGGGGGAGATCAGTCTGGCCTGCCTTCCTGGGGCAGTGCAGCGTGTGCAGGGAAGGAGAGAGGGACAGACCCGGCGGGAGGGAGAGGATGTGGAGACTAAAAGGAGTCTGCATGAGTAACTCTTCTTAAAAAAAGAACACAAAGCTTTCATGTATTGCAGCCACTTAGAAACCTGGACACATCTTCCTGAGGATGCTTTTCTGTGTCGGCAATTGCTGACATTACCACAAGGCTGTAGTGGGGTTGCTCTCAGGGGAGGGATGGTCCAAATGGGGGAAGGTGTCAGCTATAGTGTGGTCCACACTACATTACAGTTTGAGACATCCCCCTAGCACAGAAGGACTCATTATGCCTCTTTGGTCTCTGCATTAGGCCGGATGTCCATTCCTTATTTCACCCAGTTTCAGGACTCGAAGCCACTGTGATCTGGATACTGCATGTTGCCCCCAAACACACTCATTTTCTCTTCCTGGACATCCCTCGGTGAGATTTCCAACACCACCTGGTTTCCTCTCAGCCAGAAACGTGCTTTTCTTTTTTCTGCCGTTTGTTGGTTCCTGCCCTCTCCCGACCCAGGGATGCAGGTGCATGGAGAGAGCAGACCCATCTCCCTCTCTGAATTTTCTTTTTTATCCCAATTGTTCGGAACCTCTGAGCCTCTGAGTTTGACATTTCAGCAACTCTCCTGTCAGTTCTTCCTTGGTCCAAATGATATCACCCACCCTTAGAGGCCACAGGACGACTCCAGTTGAAGTCATTGGAGGATCATGGCCAGTGTAAATCAGGCCATTTATTGAAGTTCCTACATGTGGATTTAGAGTGAAGTCCTGGCCATGTTGGGAATTTTCTCACTGAACTCAAGGGGACCAGATTCACCCTCGGTGTTTCAGATCTGGCTTCAAGCTGTATAAATCACAGCTTCGGGTCCTGCTACAGAGAGCTCTATTCTGTTAGGCTGCTGAAAGAGTCTGAAGGAAACCGCCAGTGTATGTGGCGTTCTGAGGCCTGGCACAAAAGAGGGGCATTTCAAAACACAGGGGCCCTGATTTGGCTCTCAGAGAAGCCTTTCTCAATCTTCAGTGACCCACTGAAGGCAAATGGTGGGAGAAGAATCTGGCCAGTGTGTGACCCATTCATGTCGTGAACCCTCTGGTAACACAGATACCCACGGCAGAGGGTATGGCTGTTCTACCTAACAGGGCAATGAAGTTCCTGAATTGGAAAACTTGAACGAATCAGAGGAAAAACCACACAGACCCCCCAAAAAAGGAAGCTACTGAGACTGACAGAAGGACAACTCACAAAAATCCTGGTCAGCAGAGAGAGGAAATCTCCTTACTGCAACAGAAAGGCAGCGCCCTGAGACTCACTCTATGAATCGCACATGTCTGATACTCGGCGAGCTGGGCAGTGACCTTTATTATTCCCCTGTACAGTCCCTGCGGACTCTCTGATTGGCCAGGACTCCCAGACAATTCCCTTGCCTCCGTGAACAGAAGATAGAAGAGCAGAAAATAGACCCTGGAGAACTTCGACTTGAGAGCCTCCCACAGGAGTGAAGAAATGATTCCCTGATACCAGGGGCTCATATTGTCAGGGAAAACTGAGTCTTGCAGACTCTTCAGGCTAGCAATTGATGATGGCTTTCTTTTTTTGTGTTTAATGTACTGCCATTTCACTATGTGTGGGAATGCTGCCATAAGGGATAGGACCAGTCTACCACTGCATACCACCCATGCAGTTGTAATATCCAGTCCATTAGCCTCCAAAAAGTCACTGCCACCGTGTGGAGGCCAAATGATGTGATCCTAAATTAAGGCAGGCCAAAAGGCATTGGAAAGGTTTTCTTCTCCCACAATACTGTCCTCAAAGGTTTTTACCAATATCCCTTTGTGAGGTCTAAAGTGGATATATATCTGGCAACTCCCAACTGTTCAAATAGTCCATCTAATCTCTGCATGAGGTAAGCATCACATTTCAAGAATGTTTTGATGTTTCAGAAATCGATGCAGAAATGAGTTGTGTTACCCTGTGTCAGGACTGGTACAATAGGACTTCTCCACTCACTTTGTGATTCCTTCACCACTCTGAGGACCAAAATGACCAGGAGTTCATCTCGTATGGTACCCCACATTTTACAAGGGGACAGCCACGGAGTTTGCCTGGTTTGTTGCCCTGGGCCATTTCAGTATGGTGGTATTTTAGCTTGATGTGCCCTGCTAGGATGAGAACACAGTGGTAAAGGAATCAAACCACTGCAACATCTCAGTCTTTTGTTCAGGCTACAGTCCCTCAACCATGCGTGTGTGACAGGTGCCTGGGGGCCTAATTAGGGCTCTGAAGGTATGACATTCATGAGTTGTCAGCCCTGGAGTGCTGTCTGGGAGCCTGGTAGATGCTGTGCCCCTCAAAGCACTCAGCTGTTTTGCCAGTGATTCACCCTCTCCAGACCCTGTTGTCACCCAAAACGACAGCAGACGGCACCACAAACCCAAACGGAGCTACCTGAGGGCTTAGCTATGCCATCCAAATACAAAGAGCAGACACCAGCCAATTTCCCAGGCTCCCCGTGCTCACCCTCCACCCCCACCCCCACTGGAGTATAAACCCAAATTTATCCTGTCTTGACATGCACAGGGAGCTGTACAATGTCAGCTCATTAACAGAGTTTGCCTTCTCCAGATCAAAGCAGAGTACCTAGCAAATAAAGAAAACTGCAAACTAAACCTAAGATACTAGATAGATTGGATTTCAGTTACCAGTTTTTCACCCCGGCTGGTGATACAAACAGTTCACCAGGTTTGCATATACTGACTAGAAATCCTTTTAGCCTTGGACCAGAACTTCCCCCAGTTCGGTCTTTGTTCCTTGGGTATTCCCAGGAGTTCTCTTGTGTGGGGAGTGAGGCCACTAGATGATGTCACACCCCACCTTATATATGTTTATCATATGGCAGGAATCCTTTTTTCCAAAAACAGTTCCCATTCCAGTTTTTGGAAAAAGACAGGTACCCAAAATGGGGTTCAGTGTCATGTGGTCTGGTCAAATGCCATTTAATACCCTGCTGAGTCATAGCAGCCATTCTATATAGGCTGTCTGGAGTGTTTTCAGCAAGGTTCCACAGGTGAGGGATAAGCTTGTGCTAAAGCCTATTGTTTCCCCTAATGGCCCATTACCCTGAGTAGGCCCTTCACAACCAGCCATCTAGACTGGAAGCATTTTGCCTAGTGGGTGTCACGCAGGTGTAACTACATTTGAAATACAGATACATAGTCAATATTCCTAACTTCACATACAAAAATGATACATGCACACATATCTGTATAATATGCTCAATGCTGTTGTCAAGGTTCCTTCCCCACTCTGAACTCTCGGGTACAGATCTGGGGACCTGCATGAAAACCTCCTAAGCTTACTTTTACCAGCTTAGTTTAAAACTTCCCCAAGGTACAAATTATTTTACCCTTTTCCCTTGGATTTCCACTGTCACCACCAAACTTTATCTGGGTTCCTGAAAAAACGGAGTTTGGACATGTCTTTCCCCACAAAATCCTCCCAATCCTGGGGAAGGTTTGGTAAAAATCCTCACCAATTTGCATAGGTGACCACAGACCCAAATCCTTGGATCTTAGAACAATGAAAAAGCATTCAGTTTTCTACAAGAAGACTTTTAATAGAAGTAAAAAGAAATCACCTCTGTAAAATCAGGATGGTAGATACCTTGCAGGGTAATTAGATTCAAACATAGAGAATCCCTCTAGGCAAAACCTTAACTTGCAAAAAAGACACACAGACAGGAATAGTCATTCTATTCAGCACAGCTCTTTCCTCAGCCATTTAAAGAAATCATAATCTAACGCATACCTAGCTAGATTACTTACTAAAAGTTCTAAGACTCCATTCTTGTTCTGTCTCCAGCAAAAGCATCACACAGACAGACACAGACCCTTTGTTTTTCTCCCTCCTCCCAGCTTTTGAAGGTATCTTGTCTCCTCATTGGTCATTTTGGTCAGGTGCCAGCGAGGTTACATTTAGCTTAGACTGGGAGTGGCTAAGTCATTATGCAAGGTAGCCTGTCTCCCCTTGTTTTTTTCCTGCAAACCCCCCCCAAGACGTTCTGGTTAAACTTGGATTATTGCTGTGCACATTGTAAGATGAGATGTTGCCAGCAGGAGAATGAGTTTGTGTGTGTGGTTTTTGGAAAAGGGGTGTGTGGGGGGGGTGAGAAAACCTGGATTAGTGCTGGAGGTGACCCACCTTGATTATCATGCGCATTATAAAGAGGGGTTTCAAAGGGGGATGGGCTGTTGCCAGCAGGAGAGTGAGTTTGTATGTGTGTGTGTGGGGGGGGGAAGGGTGAGAAAACCTGGATTTGTGCTGGAAATGGCTCTACTTGAGGATCACTTTAGATAAGCTGTTGCCAGCGGGGGAGTGAGGTGGGAGGAAGTTTTGTTTCATGGTCTCTGTGTGTATATAATGTCTTCTGCAGTTTCCACGATATGCTATGCATCCGATGAAGTGAGCTGTAGCTCACGAAAGCTCATGCTCAAATAAACTGGTTAGTCTCTAAGGTGCCACAAGTACTCCTTTTCTTTTTACGAATACAGACTAACACGGCTGTTACTCTGAAATCTTAACCCTTTACAGGTGAGAGAATTTTTCCTCTGGCCAGGAGGGATTTTAAAGGGGTTTACCCTTCCCTTTATATTTATGACAGCTGTAAACAGGGCCAAGTATAATTATATTCCGTATATAGCTATTAATATTCATTATATGGGTGTTCATATTTGGGAACATTGTAGGAAATGTGGGTATTTACATATTAACTTAAATAAAAGAGTGTGATTTAATTACTTACTCCGGGCTTACTCGAGAATTGGGTTGAAGAGGACAAGTACTGCAATAATAAGTCTGTTTACTCAATCCACCTCTGGGTCCTCCTGCTCCTTCTTTCCATCTCTAACAGTGTTCTTAAATAGAACAACATATTCTGAGTCATCATCCAAGATTGCCATAACACAAAATGTATGGCAGAATGCAAGTAAAACCATGGGGCACTAGGCATAGAATTCTCCCCCAAGGAATTCAGTCACAAATATAATTAACATAATATTTTTAATGAGCATCATCAGCACAGAAACATGTCCTCTGAATGTTGGCTGAAGCATGAAAGGTTATATAGACGTTTAGCGTATCTGGCATGGAAATACCCTGCAACGCCGGCTACAACACTGCCCTGTGAACATCTGTTCTCATTTTCAGGTGACATTGTAAATAAGAAGCGGGCAGCATTATCTCCCATAAATGTAAACAAACTTCTTTGTCTTAGCGATTGGCTAAACAAGGAGTAGGACTGAGTGGACTTGTTGGCTCTAAAGTTTTATATTGTTTTATTTTTGAGTGTCGTTATGTAACAAACAATTCTACCTTTGTAAGCTGCACTTTCACGATAAAGAGATTGCACTGCAGTATTTTTATGAAGTGAATTAAAATACTATTTATCTTTTTAGAGTGCAAATATTTGTAATACAAATAATCATGGAAAGTGAGTGCTACACACTTAGTAGTCTGTGCTGTAGTGTAAATCAGTGTATTTGAAAATGTATAAAAACATCCAAAATATTTATAACAAACGTAAACTGGTATTCTATTATTGTTTAACTGTGTAATTAAAACTGTGATTACTCGTGATTAATTTTTTAAATCAAGTTAACTCAAAACAAATTAATCACTTGATTTAACTGTGATTAATTGAGAGCCCTAATTATCAATGATCATAGAATCATAAAATCACAGAACTGGAAGACACCTCAAGAGTCCATCCAGTTCAGTCCACTGGTGAATCCATGCTGACTGTTCCTGATCACTTTCCTCTCCATTAAGTGCTTCAGAATTGATTCCTTGAGGACCTGTTCCATGATTTTTCCAGGGACTGAGGTGAGGCTGACTGGCCTGTAGTTCCCAGGATCCTCCTTCTTCCCTTTTTTAAAGATGGGCACGACATTAGCCTTTTTCCAGTCGTCCGGGACTTCCCCCGATCGCCAGGAGTTTTCAAAGATAATGGCCAATGGCTCTGCAATC
Source organism: Chelonia mydas (assembly GCF_015237465.2). Taxonomy (NCBI): domain Eukaryota; kingdom Metazoa; phylum Chordata; order Testudines; family Cheloniidae; genus Chelonia; species Chelonia mydas. Next base: position 5,106,479 of record NC_057849.1, on the reverse strand, counting down.
ACATCCGCCAACTCCTTTAGCACTCTTGGATGCAGCGCATCCGGCCCCATGGCCTTGTGCTCGTCCAGCTTTTCTAAATAGTCCCAAACCACTTCTTTCTCCGCAGAGGGCTGGTCACCTCCTCCCCATGCTGTGCTGCCCAGTGCAGTAGTCTGGGAGCTGACCTTCTTCGTGAAGACAGAGGCAAAAAAAAGGATTGAGTACTTTAGCTTTTTCCACATCCTCTGTCACTAGGTTGCCTCCCTCATTCAGTAAGGGGCCCACACTTTCCTTGACATTGTCATTCTATTACTAATGTATAAATAAGGGGGAAAAGTTTGAGGTACTTGGACTTGTTTTCGGACTCTCTCTCTGGATACATCTTGCAGTCCCCACTGGCAGACGGAAGATTTGGCCACCGGAAGCCTGCCGCTGTGCCACTCGAGAGCCACACTCAGCTTTGGTAATTATCAAGGGTTGGGGGTGTTTTACTAACCTTTTGCGGACGTGTGTTAGTGCTTGAGTCTAAGTCAAGTCAAGTGAAAGCAGCCTTGTGTTGTCCCGTTTGTGCCAGCCATCTATCGGACGGACGGCCGTGTCTCCCCTGATTTATTTCCTGACACCACCTCGCCCAGAGTAAAAGTTACCAAGAGCTGTGGGTTGAAAGAACCCTGGGTAACACCTGGAGTGGTCAGTATTAATTTGGAGAATCCTTGCAGGCCCCCACCTTCTGCACTCAAAGTGATAGAGTGGGCAATTCGTCTTAAGAAGGGGTCTTTCCCAATTAGCGTGTGTTTGTCGGTTTATTCTGTAAAGAGCTGATAATCCACAGGCAGGAAAAACTCAGCCTTTTAAACCACTCCTTGGTAACCCAGACCCTTCCCAATGAAAAAGAGTCTCAATACTGAGCATTTGTACAACAGCAGCACCAGATCATAAACATGAGCACCCAGAGTCAAGCCAGTTACTGGGGTTGTGTAGTAGAGAGAAATGAATGTGACATCCAGAGTGCAGGAACTGCCTCTCTCAGGCTCATGTATGTATATATATACATATAAGTCCCCTAGTCACCACAGGGTTTCCTGATCTCCAGAGAACATGCAGCTGTGAATGTTCCTCTTCCTCTCATTAGTTGCCACCTGGGTATTTATCTGTATCAGACATTTGCATGAGAGATTCACTTTATTAACTATTGAATGGGATTTGTATAAGTAATTTATACCATATCCCCTGAGACAGACTTGGTGTCTCAAAGGGCGGGTGATGCTATTTTCAGCTTTTCACCTCTAAGACACAGGTTGAAATTGGGCTCAGTGGGAGAGGGATTGTAACTGTTTCATACACAACATACTCCCCTGCTGAGACCACGTCCCATCTTCAGAGGGTTTTACAAACATTCACTTAATTTTCCTTCCCTCATGGTGGATCAGATCAGAGTCCCTGACAGTGAACAGTGCCAGATGCTTCAGAGGGATCAGATGCTGCCTCTGAGCTTTGTGGGCTCTGCTGTCCCTCTGTAGGGTTTGGGTGCCACTCACAGTAGCTTGTGGATACCTTCATTATACAAAGTCCCTCCACCCCCGCCATCTTTAACAGTGGAATAGTTCACAAGGTCACTGTTTCAATTATCATTGCTGGGCTCCCCTGGTAACACCTCAATAGGTTGCCCAGGAGAAGAGCAATTGTCTCAACTGAAAGCCAAAAGCAGAAATGATATCAAGAGTGGTATGCAGGTTGGCACTGGCTAGAATCATAGAATCATAGAATATCAGGGTTGGAAGGGACCCCAGAAGGTCATCTAGTCCAACCCCCTGCTCGAAGCAGGACCAATTCCCAGTTAAATCATCCTAGTCAATGTACAATGCAGCACCTGTTCTACTTGGCTTATGATTGGGAAAGTCCCTTTGCAAACAGAAGCACTAAAGACTTTACAGTTATTTTTTTTCATAAAGCTCGGATTGTGGCACACAATATGCACATTGCAGAGAATCAGACCAGCTCACTGAGGCACGTGAAATGGACAAACTGGAGTCTTGCTCTTCAGAACTTGAAAACAGGGTCCAGGATGAGCATGGCTCAGAACCTCATCAAAGCATGGGAACCTCAACAAAATATCAAATCCTTCCTCAATCGCCACCTTCATGCCTGTGTTTCTTGCTCCCAGCACTGGGAACCTAACCACGTACCCCAGCCAAACCCAAAGGCTGTACATAGCGGCCTCTCACATACCTAGCGGGTAGAGGAAATTGTGCCAACAAGGGCTGCTGCGGTATAGAACTGGGGGAAGCATCATTTCCACATTATATCTGAAATCCTTCTAGCAATAAAGGTTTCACCCATAGAATGGATGGGGCTGGAGCAGGTGTTTTAAAGAGGCAGCCAGGACTGTCACTGCTGACCCCCACTGGCAATTCACCTTGAGGCTCAATTTAAAACTCTACCCCAAATTAAAAAAAAAAACATAGTAAGGAGACCAAAATAGTGCTACTGTGGCTAAACAACAAAGTAAAAAAAGCAATTAGAGGCAAAAAGCATCCTTCAAAAATTGGAAGTTAAATTCCAATGAGGAAAATAGAAAGGAGCATAAACTCTGGCAAATGAAGTGTACAAATATAATTAGGAAGGCCAAAAAAGAATTTGAAGAACAACAAGCCAAAGACTCAAAAGGTAACAGCAAAAATTGCTTTAAGTACATCAGAAGCAGGAAGTCTGCTAAACAACTAGGGAGGCCACTGGATGATGGAAATGCTAAAGGAGCACTCAGGGATGATCAGGCCATTGCGGAGAAAATTAATGAATTCTTTGCATCGCTCTTCAAGGCTGAGAATTTGAGGGAGATTCCCAAACCTGAGCCATTCTTTTAAGTGACAAATCTGATGAACTGTCCCAAAGTGAGGTGTGATTAGAAGAGGTTTTGGAACAAATGGATAAATTAAACATTAATAAAACACCAGGACCAGATGGTATCTTGGTGTAGGAGGAAGAGAGCCTGAGACATAAGCCCTTGTATCAGAGGCCTGGTATGAGTCAGGACATCCTCTCAGAATTTGGCAAGAACAGCAATATTTGATATTGCTGAAATACACATCCCTAAGAAGTGCTAAGTACAGAGTTCTCACGCAAACACATCCCAATATTAAGTGGTACCAGAACATCTGGATTTCAATGATGGTACAAAAATGTTCCCAAGAATAACAGAAACACAATGACCCTTTCCTAAAAGATAAGGTCAGGAAGGCAGGAGGTAGTTTGTTTGCATCAGGGTATAAAGATATATCTCAGAGGAAGTATCTTTAGCCAGCCTAGGGGGCAGTGGAAAGTCCCGTCACTGACTAAGCTGCATCCATTGTCATGGACATACAGGTCTTAGTATCCTTGTAAAGTTTGCCAGGTGCTATTACCTTGCTTTGTCGACAATAAACCTGGCTGGGTGCCTTCGCACCTTAACGGACATTGTGGTCATTGTGTGGTTCGCTCAAGGTCCGCTGTGCAGGGTGTCTGCACAGAGCTGGGACAGCACACAGGGAGAACACATACATACAACCAAACATCTGAGCAGAATTGGGACCATTACTATTCAACATATTCATAAATGATCTGAAGAAAGGGGTAAACGTAGACTGCAAAGATTTACAAAGGGATCCCAAAAATCTAGGTGACTGAGCAACAAAATGGCAGATGAAATTCAATGTTCATAAATGCAAAGTCATGCACTTTCAAAAACATCATCCCAACTATACATAAAAAATGATGGGGGTCGAGATTAGCTGTTACCCCTTAAAAAGGAGATCTTGGAGTCACTGTGTATAATTCTCTGAAATACATCCATTCAATCTGCAGCATCAGTAAAAAAGCTTACTGAATCCTCGGAATCATTAGGAAAAGAATAGATAATAGGACAGAAAATATCATCTTGCTTCTATATAAATTCATGATACGCTGACATCTTCGATATTCCATGTAGATCTGGTTGCCCCATTTCAAAAAAGATATATTGGAATTGGAAAAGATACAGAGAAGGGCAACGGCAATGATTAGGGGTAGGGAACAGCTTCAGTATGAAGAGACATTAATAAGACTGGGACTTTTCAGCTTGGAAAAAGAAAGTACTAAGGTGGGATAGATAGAGGTCTATAAAATCATGACTAGTGTGCAGAAGGTAACTAAGAAAGTGTTAATTACTCTTTCTTATCATACAAGAACTGGGGGTCACCAAATTAAATTAATAGGCAGCAGGTTTAAAATGAACAAAACCTAATATTTCTTCACAGAGCGCAGTGACCCTGTGAAACTCCTTGCCAGAGGATGTTGTGTAGGCTAATACTATAACAGGATTGGGAAAAGAACTAGATTAATTTGTGGTGGATGGGTTGTCAAGGTTCTTTCCCCACTCGAACTCTGGGGTGCAGATGTTGGGACCCGCATGAAAGATCCCCTAAGCTTATTCTTACCAGCTTAGGTTAAAACTTCCCCAGGGCCTTGGGATCGCTGCCACTACCAAGTGATTTAACAAAAAATCAGGGAAATGACCACTTTGAGTCCTATTCCCCAAAAATATTCCCCCACGTCTACACCCCCTTTCCTGAGGAAGGCTTGAGCACATATCCTCACCAACTAGTTACAAAGGGATTGCAGACCAAAACCACTGGGTCTTAGAACAATGGAAAAATCAGTCAGGTTCTTAAAAAGAAGGATTTTATTTAAAGAGAAAAAGGTAAAAGAATCACCTCTGTAAACTTAGGCTGGTAGTTAACCTTACAGAGTAGCAGAAAATTTAAAGAGCACAGAGGAACCCCCTCTATCCTTAGTTTCAAAGTTACAACAAAACAGGGATAAACCTCCCTCTAGCAAAGGGAAAATTCACAAGTTGACAAAACAAAGGTAAACTAATATGCCTTGCCTGGCTGTTATTTACAAGTTTGAAATATGAGAGACTTGTTCAGAATGATTTGGAGAACATGGATTGATGTCCAGTCCCTCTTATTCCCAAGAGTGAAAGGCCCACAGGAAAAAAAAAACAACAACAACAACACAAAGCCTCCCCCCTCCACCCAGAATGAAAGTATCTTTGGTCCCTATTAGTTCCTTTGGTCAGGTGCTAACCAGGTTACTTGAGCTTCTTAACCCCTTACAGTTAAGGAGGAATTTTGGGCTACCCCTATGGTTATGACATGGGTCCACAGGTAGCAACTAGCCAGGATGGACAGGGATGCAAAACCATGCTCTGAAGTTTCCCTAGCCTCTGTTTGCCGGAAGCTAGGAAGAGGTGAGGGGGGATGGATCACTTAGAATCATAGAATATCAGGGTTGGAAGGAACCTCAGGAGGTCATCTAGTCCAACCCCCTGCTCAAAGCAGGACCAATCCCCAACTAAATCATCCCAGCCAGGGCTTTGTCAAGCCTGACCTTAAAAAATATCTAGGGAAGGAGATTCCACCACCTCCCTAGATAACGCATTCCAGTGTTTCACCACCCTCCTTGTGAACAACTTTTTCCTAATATCCAACCTAAACTTCCCCCACTGCAACTTGAGAACATTACTCCTTGTTCTGTCATCTGCTACCACTGAGAACAGTCTAGATCCATCCTCTTTGGAACTCCCTTTCAGGTAGTTGAAAGCAGCTATCAAATCCCTCCTCATTCTTCTCTTCCACAGACTAAAAAATCCCAGTTCCCTCAGCCTCTCCTCATAAGTCATGTGTTCCAGTCCCCTAACCATTTTCGTTGCCCTCCGCTGGATTCTTCCCAATTTTTCCACAACCTTCTTGTAGTGTGAGGCCCAAAACTGGACACAGTACTCCAGATGAGGCCTCACAGTGTCGAATAGAGGAGAATGATCATGTCCCTCGATCTGCTGGCAATGCCCCTACATATACATCCCAAAATGCCATTGGCCTTCTTGGCAGCAAGGGCACACTTGATGATTACTTATTTGGTTCATTTCCTCTGAAGCACCTGGCATTGGCCATTGTTGGAGGACAGGATACTGGCATAGATGGACGATTGTTCTGACCCAGGATGGCCATTCTTATAAAGAGCAAATTTTAGGGGTTCCTTTGTCAGAGGTTTTCCTTACCCCTCTAGAACAAAGACTGAATTGGGGAAAGTGCTGGTCCAAGGCTAAAAAGATTTCTAGCCTGTGTAGGGAAATCTGGTGGACTGCTTGTAGCACCAGCCAGGTTGAGAAATTGCTAATTCATATCCAATCTATGTAGTACTGAATCTATCTAGTATCCAATCTATCTAGTCTGTGGTTTCTTTATTTGCTAGGTAATCTGCTTTGATCTGTTTGCTATCACTTATAATAATTTAAAATCTAACTTTCTGTAGTTAAAGTTGTTTTTTGCTTTCTCAAAACCAGTGTGCCTTTGAGTGAAGTGTCTGGGGAAAACCCATCTTGGTTAATGCAGGCTTGTTGCATGCCCTTCTTACAGCGAGGGGAGGGAGAACTCTATTAATGAGCTTACGCTGTACAGATCCCTGTGCATTGAAAGATGGTATAGTTTTGGGTTTATACTCCAGTGGGCCGTGTGAACCCAGGGAGCTGGGAAATTGACAGGTGTCTGCTGTTTGGACTTGGGTGGCTTAGGTAAGCCGTAGGGTAGCTCAGCTGGGTGTGTGGGGCCATCTGCTGTTGTGTTGGGTGATAACAGGGCCTGGAGAGGTTGAATCACCCGTGAAGCCTTGTGAAAAAGGGCCAGCTCAGATGGGTGGTTAGAGGGATGCAGCAGTTCCTACAGCTTCCAGACTGCACCCTGCATGTGACAATCCATCACACGGTTACCCTCCAGAGCCCCGATTAGGCCCCTAGTCACCTGTGACACAAACATGGGGAAAGGACTGTAGCCCAAACAAAAGATCCAGATGTAGCATTTGTTTGATTCCTTTACCACGGTGTTCTCACCCCAGCAGGGCACACCTACCTAAAATTCCAACATACCGAAATGGCCCCAGGGCAACAAATCAGGCAAACTCCATGGCTGTTCCCTCATGAAACGTGAGATACCATGTGAGATGAACTCCATTTTGGTCCTGGGAGTGGTGAAGAAATCACACAGTGAGCGGAGAAGTCCCATGGTACTAGTGCTTATGCAGGATAACACAACCCATTTGTGCATTGACTTCTGAAAGATGAACACAGTATTGAAATGTGATGCCTTCCCAGTGCAGCCAGTAGATGAACTCTCAGAACATTTTGAGCTGCCAGATAAATATCCAATTTACACCTCATAAAGGGTTACTGGCAAATACTTTTGATGCCAGAATCCTGGGAGGAGAAAGCCTTTTCCATGCCCTTCAGCTTGCATCAATTGAAGATCACATCATTTTTCCTCCACATTGTGCCAGTGACTTTTAAGAGGCTGATGGACTGGATATTACAACTGCTTGGGCCGTATGCAGCGCTGTGCTGCTCTGATCAATTGAAAATGGGTTTTGGTCCCGTATCTCATGGCAGCATTCCCACGCATAGAGCAGATGGCAACACATTACACACAGAAAAGACAGCCATCGTCAACTGCTAGGCTGAACAGTCTGCAAGACTCAGTTTGCCCTATTTAAGCCCCTGCTACTGGTGAATCATTTCTTCAGTCCCGGGGGAAACTCTCAAGCTGAAGTTCTCCTGGGTCTATTTTCTGTTCTTTCTGCTGCTCATGGAGCCAAGGGAATTGTCCGGGAGTCCTGGTCAACCTGAGGGTGCACAGGGACTGTTCAAAGGAATCATAAAGGACACTGTCCAACACACCGAGTATCAGACATGTGAGATTCATATGCTGATTCTCATGGCTCTGCCTTCCTGTCACCATAAGATATTTCCTCTCTCTGCTGAGCAGGATTTTGGTGAGTTGCCTATTTCTAAATTGACAATAGTGCTGAGGGCTGAGGAAGAGTCCCAGGGTTCATGTCAAGAACCATCTGGGCAGGAATTCACCAGGACAGCGACCTGAACTGTTTAGTATTGTGAGAAACACAAAGGGATTTACCTGGTAAAATTGGAACTACAAATGTACTGGAAATAGCTTAGACAAATCTTCATTTTTAAGATCGTTTCCTTGTCTCTTACTGTGTCCTTCTAGCTGTGTCAGTAGCGTCCTTTCTGGGGGCTGTGTGTTTTTTTCCTCTGGTTCGTTCAAGTTTTCCAGTTCAGTAACTTCACTGTGCTTATAGGTAGAATAGCCAAAGCCTCTGCAGTGGGTATTTGTGTTACCAGGGGGTTCGCTACAAGAACAGGTCCCACACTGGCCAGATTCTGCTCTCACATTCTGCCTTCACTGGGTCACTCTAGACTGACATTGGCTTCCCTGAGAGTAAAATCAGGGCCCTCATGTTTTGAAAGCCGTGTCTTTTGTGACTGGTCTCAGAATAGCGCTTTCTGGAGAAGGACCCAAAGCCAAAAGTTAAACACTAAGGGTGAAACCTTGGCCCCATTGAGATCACCCTAAGTCCACTGTCGTCATTTACAGCAATCGTAAGCCTCCAGTGACTTCAACTGGAGTCATCCTGCAGCCTCTAAGTACGGGTGAGCTCGTTTGGACCAAAGAAGAACTGAGAGGAGAGTTGCTGAAATCGCAAATTCACAGGCTTAAAAGTTCTAAACAATTAGGATAACATTTTTTTTCAGGGAGGGAAAGAGGTATGCTCTTGCCGTGACCCTGCATCTCTGGGTCTGGAGAGGATGTGAAGCACCAAAAGGCAGCAAAAATAAAAGCATGTTTGTGGCTTAGAGGAAACCAGGCAATGTTGGAAAACTCACCAGGAGGTCCAGGAACACACAGTGGGGTGGGGAGAGTCAGGGGGGAAGGCGGTGGGGGGGGAGCCTTGACGGCATGATCCGCAGTATCTAGATCACAATGCGTGGAGCCAGCATGAGTAACTCTTCCTCAAAAAGACACAAAACTTTAACGTATTGCAGCCCGTTAGAAACCTGCACATACTTTCCTGAGGCTGCTTCTCCGTGTTGGCAATTGCTGATGTTACCCGAAAGCTGTAGTGGGGTTGCTCATGGGAGGAGGATGGTCTGGGGAAGGAGTGTGTGTCAGACTGTAATGTGAAGTGGACCACGCTGTAGCAGATTGTCACAGACACCATCCCCCATCCAGACCCTCCCTTCTCCCGTGAGCAACCCCACTACAGCCTACTGGTAACATCAGCAATTGTCAACACGAAAAAGCAGCCCCAGGAAAGTATGTCCGGGTTTCTAGCGCGCTGCAATACATGGACTGGCGGGCAGCACTGCTGGGTGTGGGGTAGGCAGGGGGGTTACGTGGACAGGCGGGCAGCGATGGGGGTTATGGAATGTACACAGGCAGGAAGGCAGTGCTGGGAGTTGTGGGGGCGGAGGAAGGCAGGGGGTTTATACAGAGAAACAGGCAGTGCTGAGGGTTGTCAGTGCAATCAAGGGGTATACAGGGACAGGCAAGCAGTGCTGGGGGTTGTGGATGCTGAAGTTAAATTTTACCTTGTGATTGCTGGTCCAGTGCTGGGCTTTTTCCTAGCCCTGAGTGCATCTGGGTGGGTTTCACGGTATCTTTTCCCTGGCAAGCAACAAAACTTCAGCCTCGGTGTTTCCAACTGTTGTTATTAAATGTTATTTACGTAACTTCCATCTATTGAATTCTTTTACACCTCTTTATGCTAGCCTGAAAAGCATATTATTAAATATTTGTTCCCTGTGTATGTATTTACAGACTGTTATCAAGTCACCCATTAGCCATCTTTGTTAAACTGAATAGATCGAGCTCCTTGAATCTATCAGAATAAGACAGATTTTTCAAACTTTTACTAATTCTTGTGACTCTTCTCTGAACCCTCTTCCGTGTATCAACGTCCATATTTAATAGTGGGCACCAGAACTGGACACAGGATTCCAGCAGCAGTCACGCCAGTGCCAAATACAGAGGTAAAATAACTTCCTTACCTCTCCTTGAGATCCCCCTGGTTATCATCCCAGGATCACACTGGCTCTTTTGGCCACATTTCCCCTTCATGCCCCCAAATCTTGTTCAGATTCATTGCACTTCCCACAATAGTCCCAATCGTGTTAGAATCGCCTACCTTCTTTGTTCCTAGGTGCAGATATACAGCTATATTAGAACACATATTGTCTGCTTCGACCCAGTTTACCAATCAATTCAGATTGCTCTGAGTCAGTGACCTGTCCTCTTCATTATTTACAAACCCCAAATTTTTGTGTCAACTGCTAATTTTATCAATATTCAGGCATGAGAATGATTAGCAGCTGAGTTGCTGACACATGTCTCTGCTTTCACTTGTCAGTTAACACCTGGAACTTATGTCTCAGACAAAGCCGGGTGCCTGCAAGAAAGTGTCTCACCATAGCCCAGCAGGATAAACGTCTTTTTCCATAAGGTAACTTGGGTCGTTTCCAAAATAGCAATTCCATTGTGGATCAGACCTATGGTCCATCTAGTGCAGTGTCCTCTCTCTTACAGTGGCCGCCTCAGATGCTCCAGAACAGGTGGAAGAAACCCAGTCATAGGAGGATGGGAGGAAAACCATCATGAGGGTGTCACCCTAATGCCTAACAGCCAGAGATTGCCTTTTCCCCTGAAACACATGGGAGTATAGGCTTTCCAAAATATTTATTTAGCTGTAACAATTGTTACAGGATAGTCTCACTATCCATGAAATGTCCAAACCTTTCCTGATATGTGCTTACCTCATGGGCTCAACTACCTCTAGCGGCAACGAGTTCCTCAGTCTAATTAGGCTGTGAGGGAAGAAAGCATTTTGTTTGTATCTGATTTCAATTTGCCACATTTCCGCTTGAATTAATGTCTTCTTGATCTTGTGTTATGAGTCAGGGAGAACACATTGTCAATCTACTGTCCACCAGTCAGTAATTTATGCACTTTTCTCATACCCCCTCTTATTCATTTCCTTTCTAAGGTAACAATACCATATGAGACACTGGCCTTTGATCATTCTCACTGCTCTTCAATGAACCACTCTAATTCTCCAATACCCTGTGTGAGAAGGGTTCTCAGTACTACACAGAGGATCCCAGAGGAGCATGAAACATTGACTGGCTGATCTCATGGCATTGTATTTTCTTTATGATTCCCCATCTCACTCCTCATTCATTCCAAGGTTTTGCTTAGTTTCTGTCCAGGCTTCCACTGTGAGCAGGGTTTCACAGAACTGTGTACCATGATGCCCATGTCACCCTCCTGTTTGCAAACAGTTAAATTAGAACCTTGTAAGCTGTTTGAGGAATTCAAGTTTTCCCCTCCAATGGGCATACATGTTGCAGTCTTTGACAGCGAAGTTCATCTGCCTTCATGCTGCCCATTCACTGGCTTGGTTCACTCCCTCATAGGACTCCTCTGGACTTCACTTTGACCTACATAATCTGGTGCCATCTGCAAATGTTGCCACTTCACAGCTCAACCCCATTTCTAGATTGTTAATAACTGTAAAATATTTAAAGTGTTATTTGATATAAAGCGTGTAACCCCCTCACTCTGCTTCTCTCCCTTCACAGACACCTTGAGCATTTCTGAGCCTGATTGACACTTCAACCACCTCATGGCAGCTTTCAACCTCACCCACTCTGACCCTTCCACATTCATCCTAATGGGCATCCCTGGCCTGGAAGCTGCCCATATCTGGATTTCCATCCCTTTCTCTGTGTTCTACATTATTGGCCTGTTGGGAAATTTAATGGTTCTCTTCGTTGTAGGCAAAGAGCAGACTCTGCACAAGCCGATGTTCCTTCTCCTCTGCATGCTGGCGCTCACAGACATCGCCATGTCTACCTCCGTGATGCCAAAGGCACTGTGTATATTTTGGTTCAATTTGAAAGGCATTACTGTGGGTGGCTGCCTCACTCAATTATTCTTCCTTCATGCGAGTTCTATGACACATTCAGCCGTCCTCGTGACAATGGCCTTTGATCGCTACGTTGCCATATGCAACCCTCTGCGATATGCCACCATCCTCACCAACGCACAAATAGCTAAGCTAGGGCTAGTTGGTTTGATAAGAGCTGTTCTCTTCATTCTGCCAATTCCTCTGCTCCTGAGCAGGCAACCATTCTGTGCCAACCGCATTATCCCGCACACGCACTGCGAGCACATGGCTGTGTCAAAGATGTCATGTGGGGACACCACAGTCAACAGGACACACGGCTTGGTGATAACATTTGTAGTCATCGGGTCAGACCTGACCCTCATTGCCCTGTCCTACGGTCTGATCATCAGGGCCGTCCTCAGAATCTCCCAGAAAGAAGCCCACCAGAAAGCCCTCAACACCTGCACAGCCCACATCTGTGTGATGCTGACGACTTATACTCCCTTCCTCTTCACCACTCTGACACACCGGTTCGGTCAGGGCATCGCTCCCCATGTTCACATCATCTTGGCCAACCTCTATTTCCTCCTTTCCCCCATGCTTAACCCGATTATTTATGGGGTCAAAACCAAAGAGCTTCGTGACAAAGTGGGCAAATACCCTTGCAGAATGTGATCGCCTGGGGCCACTGACTTTAAACCTGTGTGGCAAGAGGGGGAAAGAATATCTCCTCGTTAATCAAGGGTGCTGTGTCCCTGCTTGGCTGAGCTCAGCATTATGGAAATTCACAGCATAAGATGTTCCTCACACTTAGCGTCTTATCACTCCATCACCAAGCACTGCTCTCTCCAATGCTGAGATCCCTCTCTCTGGCCATCATCTGATCTCTTTCTACCTCAACTGTCAGCGCCCATCCCTGCATGCCATGTCACTCAGCCTTTCCGTGACTTCCAGACAACCGGAAGATACTGCAGCTTTCTGACGCAAGGGGGACCCTCTGTGAACAGCTTTCTTGATCTGCCTGATGAACTGAAGCTACGTTTTCAGATAACCAAAGACAAAGAAAGAAAGTACAAGGCTGAACTTCTTTATCATATGTGCAGTGATATAATCAACGAAATTTACCTGCTTTTTCTACTTCCAATCCTTCAGGGAGCCTGGAGGATAAACCAAATGTTTCTGTAGGAAAGTGGTAACATGGGAAATCTGCTGACGGAATTGAGGAGGTTCTACTAGTGCCTGTTCGTGAGAGTAATGGAACTTTCAAAATATACACTAACTTTTCCCGTCATCAAAGAAGTCAAAAATTGGTGTTGAGATTTTATTTTGGAGTTTGTGAAACAGGTGAAACAGGGATTACCACCTAACATCCAGGTGATTGAACTGCTTGCAGTGCTAAGTGACTCTACTGTGCTCAGCCCTTCAAGACATAGATTGGTAGAGATCTGGTTTTCATAGAATCATAGAATATCAGGGTTGGAAGGGACCTCAGAAGGTCATCTAGCCCAACCCCCTGCGCAAAGCAGGACCGATCTCCAATTAAATCATCCCAGCCAGGGCTTTGTCAAGCCTGACCTTAAAAACTTCTAAGGAAGGAGATTCCACCACCTCCCTAGGTAAGGCATTCCAGTGTTTCACCACCCTCCTAGTGAAAAAGTTTTTCCTAATATCCAACCTAAATCTCCCCCACTGCAACTTGAGACCATTACTCCTTGTTCTGTCATCTGCTACCACTGAGAACAGACTAGAGCCATCCTCTTTGGAACCCTCTTTCAGGTAGTTGAAAGCAGCTATCAAATCCCCCCTCATTCTTCTCTTCCGTAGACTAAACATCCACAGTTCCCTCAGCCTCTCCTCATAAGTCATGTGTTCCAGTCCCCTAATCATTTTTGTTGCCCTCCGCTGGACTCTTCCCAATTTTTCCACATCCTTCTTGTAGTGTGGGGCCCAAAACTGGACTGTACTCCAGATGAGACCTCACCAATATCGAATAGAGGGGAACGATCACGTCCCTCGATCTGCTGGCAATGCCTCTACTTATAGAGCCCAAAATGCCATTGGCCTTCTTGGCAACAAGGGCACACTGTTGACTCATATCCAGCTTCTCGTCCACAATCACCCCTAGGTCCTTTTCTGCAGAACTGCTGCCGAGCCATTCGGTCCCTAGTCTGTAGCGGTGCTTTGGATTCTTCCGTCATAAGTGCAGGACTCTGCACTTGTCCTTGTTGTACCTCATCAGATTTCTTTTGGCCCAATCTTCCAATTTTTCTAGGTCCCTCTGTATCCTATCCCTACCCTCCAGCGTATCTACCTCTCCTCCCAGTTTAGTGTCATCTGCAAACTTGCTGAGGGTGCAATCCACACCATCCTCCAGATCATTTATGAAGATATTAAACAAAACCGGCCCCAGGACCGACCCTTGGGGCACTCCACTTGATACCGGCTGCCATCTAGACATGGAGCCATTGATCACTACCCGTTGAGCTCGACAATCTAGCCAACTTTCTATCCACCTTATAGTCCATTCATCCAACCCATACTTCTTTAACTTGCTGGCAAGAATACTGTGGGAGACAGTGTCAAAAGCTTTGCTAAAGTCAAGGAATAACATGTCCACTGCTTTTCCTTCATCCACAGAACCAGTTATCTGGTCATAGAAGGCAATTAGATTAGTCAGGCATGACTTGCCCTTGGTGAATCCATGCTGACTGTTCCTGATCACTTTCCTCTCCTCTAAGTGCTTCAGAATTGATTCCTTGAGGACCTGCTCCATGATTTTTCCAGGGACTGAGGTGAGGCTGACAGGCCTGTAGTTCCCAGGATCCTCCTTCTTCCCTTTTTTAAAGATGGGCACTACATTAGCCTTTTTCCAGTCATCCGGGACTTCCCTGGATTGCCATGAGTTTTCAATTATAATGGCCAAGGGCTCTGCAATCACATCCGCCAACTCCTTTAGCACTCTCGGATGCAACGCATCCGGCCCCATGGACTTGTGAACGTCCAGCTTTTCTAAATAGTCTCGAACCACTTTTTTCTCCACAGAGGGCTGGTCACCTCCTCTCCATGCTGTGCTGCCCAGTGCAGCAGTCTGAGAGCTTACCTTGTTTGTGAAGACAGAGACAAAAAAAGCATTGAGTACATTAGCTTTTTCCACATCCTCTCTCACTAGGTTGCCTCCCTCATTCAGTAAGGGGCCCACACTTTACTTGACTTTCTTCTTGTTGCTAACATACCTGAAGAAACCCTTCTTGTTACTCTTAACATCTCTTGCTAGCTGCAACTCCAGGTGGGATTTGCCTTCCTGATTTCACTCCTGCATGCCCGAGCAATATTTTTATAGTTATCCCTGGTCATTTGTCCAGTCTTCCACTTCTTGTAAGCTTCTTTTTTGTGTTTAAGATCAGCAAGGATTTCACTGTTAATCCAAGCTGGTCGCCTGCCATATTTACTATTCTTTCTACACATCGGGATGGTTTGTCCCTGTAACCTCAACAGGGATTCTTTAAAATACAGCCAGCTCTCCTGGACTCCCTTCCCCCTCATGTTATTCTCCCAGGGGATCCTGCCCATCAATTCCTTGAGGGAGTCCAAGTCTGCTTTTCTGAAGTCCAGGGTCCGTATTCTGCTGCTCTCCTTTCTTCCCTGTGTCAGGATCCTGAACTCGACAATCTCATGGTCACTGCCTCCCAGGTTCCCATCCACTTTTGCTTCCCCTGCTAATTCTTCCCGCTTTGTGAGCAGCAGGTCAAGAAGAGCTCTGCCCCCTAGTTGGTTCCTCCAGCACTTGCACCAGGAAATTGTCCCCTACATTTTCCAAAAACTTCCTGGATTGTCTGTGCACCGCTGTATTGCTCTCCCAGCAGATATCAGGGTGATTGAAGTCTCCCATGAGAACCAGGGCCTGTGATCTAGTAACTTCTGTGAGTTGCCGGAAGAAAGCCTTGTCCACCTTTTCCCCCTGGTCCGGTGGTCTATAGTAGACTCCCACCACAACATCACCCTTGTTGCTCACACTTCTAAACTTAATCCAGAGACACTCAGGTTTTTCTGCAGTTTCATACTTGATCTCTGAGCAGTCGTACTGCTCTCTTACATACAGTGCAACTCGCCCACCTTTTCTGCCCTGCCTGTCCTTCCTGAACAGCTTATATCCATCCATGACAGTACTCCAGTCATGTCAGTTATCGCACCAAGTCTCTGTTATTCCAATAACATCATAATTCCTTGACTGTGCCAGGACTTCCAGTTCTCCCTGCTTGTTTCCCAGGCTTCGTGCATTTGTGTATAGGCACTTGAGATAACCCGCTGATCGCCCTCTTTCTCAGTATGAGGCAGGAGCCCTCCCGTCTCACACGCTCCTGCTCGTGCTTCCTCCAGTTGTCCCACTTCCCCACTTACCTCAGGGTTTTGGTCTCCTTCCCCCAGTGAACCTAGTTTAAAGCCCTCCTCCCTAGGTTAGCCAGCCTGCTTGCGAAGATGCTCTTCCCTCTCTTCGCTAGGTGGAGCCCGTCTGTGCCTAGCACTCCTCCTTCTTGGAACACCATCCCATGGTCAAAGTATCCAAAGCCTTCTCTCCAACACCACCTGCATAGCCATTCGTTGACTTCCACCATTCGACGGTCTGTACCCAGGCCTTTTCCTTCCATGGCCTCAATCTCCTTTATCCTTCTTCCCAGAGCCACGTAGGAAGCCACTTTTTGCCATTGTTTGGTGGAGTTCTTGGACAGTTGAAGTAGCAGTGGAGAGTTTTGCCTATGGTTCTCTGGCCTCATACTCAGGACAACCAAACTGAACAGTATGGGGTTGGGTCAAACACGTGGATGTCACTGAGGACAAAGATTTTAGTGAAATCTTGGCTCGTTTGCTCTTTCTTTGCTGTCGCTATCTTTTAGCGACTCTGCAGTTGAAAGGCTGTTTTCTCAGATTAACTTGATAAAAACAAAACTGCAAGAGGAACTTTGAGAAAATATTCTTCTTCTTAGGGCATATGTGCAATGAGAAAAAATCTGTTGTGAACAGTTTACAGGAATGAAAGAAATGATTGCACTGGTCACGGCTGATGTATGGCCCTCAGCAGAAGCATCCTACTTCTGATGTAGATAGTGAGGATGAAATATTGCCTTTTAGAGACTAACAGTAACAAATTAATTCAACACAAAATATGGGCACTGACTACCAGCATTGAATACAATTAGACATACACAATATAATGATGTTATTTTTGTTTTTACACTACATATGTGTTGGGCTCCTTTTGGGCTATTTTTAACATGCTCATTCACCATTTTTTGTTTGAAACATCTGCCAACCCTCATTCAGGATACAAGTACCTGTATTGGGGTTTTGAATGTGAATTTGATTGTCATCTCATCGCTTTTTTGCTAATGTGGATGAACTCCTGCTGGGGCTTGTAGCTTCTTTTGAAAAAATAAAATAAAAAAAAAACTTTACTAGGTATCTAACAAAATCTTTCATGTGTTACTTGATGTATAGACCAATGTGTTAATAAAAAAAACCTTTTTTTCTAATAAATAGATTGGACTATGTTGTGGTTCTTTTTGAAGTGACTTTGGGCTTTAATGCAGTCGACATCTGGCAAGCAGCCCAGGCCAGAGAAGCAGCCCAGAAGAGTCGGAGCTGGGCTGGAGGCAGAGCAGCAGTGCCGAGGCAGAACTGGGGGCTGGAGCAAACAAGAGCCAGGAGCTGGGGTAGCGGAGACCCGCTGCTCCTATGGAGAGTCAGGGCTGAGCTACAGCAGGGAGCTGCGGGGACAGAGCCAGGATAGTGGACACCGGCCATGCCACATATAACACAGCAGCCGAGCTCAATAAGCAGCTGGGGAGATCAAAGTGGGGCCATGGGCAGAGGACCCAGCACAGGGAGATTCTGCTAGACAGGAGTGCTTTGAAGTCTGGACTCATAAGCAGGGACATGAACCCTATGGGAGGGCAGATGCTGGCAGAAGGATCCTGCCACCTAGACCCTCAGGGAGTGTGGCCGCTGCCAGAGCAGTTGTCTTTCCCGTGGTATCATCACAGCACAGCCAGGGCTGGGAGGGAGACCTGGGACATGTGAGGAACAGACTGTGAACTTTCCTCAAATCCCAGAAACAGCCGTTTTTGATGTTTCCCATGCCCACAAGTGGGTTCCTTATTTCCCTTAACTTTTCCTTGTTTTTCTTACAGCTGCTGTTTAACAAAGTCTATGTGGTTTAAATGTAATGCAGTGATCAGCAGGTCAGGGAAGTGGCTGGTGCAGAAAGACGACCCAGAGTGGGGACACCCTAGCCTCTGTCCTAAGTGATCATGATGAGACTGGGGGGTCAAACACAGGCCAGCCTTTGACATTGGTGGTCCAGGCGATGGTCCAGAGTGACGTACTGAAGAGGACATGGTTTTATCTCTCCTGCATGACCTGACCTGCCGACCAAGAGCCACTGGGCTTACGGAGGCAGGCAGGCAGCCAGCCAGGTGAGACACATGCACCAGTGGACCCAAGCAGCAGCTTGACTAGGCAGGCACTCAGCCAGGTAACTCTTGCAGTGGGAGCAGGGGTGTCCAGGGCTCCCCACTCTCCAGGGACAGAGGGCCCCCTTCCCTAGAAAGCATGCCTAGAATAGGGCTGGGCTGTAAGAGGGTCCTGATCTGATGTCTGGGATGGGCGGTTGAGGTTTGTGGGGGGTGAGAAGGAGGAGGGGTGCACGTGCCAGAAGCTCTGTGTCCTGTCTGGGGGCTGGGCTCCTCCCTGCTATCTAGGTTGTGGTGGGGGGTTGCATGCACTATCATCCCCTAAGAGCCCCACATTTGCCCAGGAAAGGGCTTGCTCTTCCCTGGCACTGCCGTCAGGTAGGGAAGCGCACACTTGGCTCCTTATAGGTGATAACCACAGTAACCGGGGGTGCTGCAGACTGCTCCCATCCCTAACCTGCAGACAAGTAACACATGGGGGGGGGGCACACAAAGTCACATAACCCCACCCAGTTTTCTGCCAGGCTTTGGAAGCTGGGCTCCCCGACCCTGCATGGTACCTGCAGGGTTTGTCTGCCGAGCCCCCCTATGCCCCTGCCCAAGGCACTTACTGGAGCTGGGAACTGGGAGAGGCAAACACGCACAAAATAGCCAGGAACTGCAGGGAGCAGCTGCAGCTTTAGCTCCGCAGGGAGAGGGAGTTGAAGAACAGCCGCTTTCCCATAGGGGAACTGAGGTTAAGGAGGACACTGTGTGGGGAAGGGGGGCATGACTCAAGCTTTTGGGGGGGAGCCTTTAAATCCCCCCCACTATCAGCAGGTAAGGGTCCTCTCTGCTCTCCTGACTCAGAAGCTTCACTCTCTTGGTCCCAGGGGCTACCTCCCCAAAGTCAGCACAGGACATAAATGGGTGTGAGATCAGCTCCCCCACGTGCTCCCCACATTTGAACCGAAGTGGGAATGGGGGCCACAGTGAGTAGGGGAGAATATTGACTCCCTGCGCTGTGCCCTGTCCCACTGATGTTCCCAACACAGTGGTTCTGGAGTTTTTATGTTCACTTAACCATTAAGTAGGTGGTGACAGCCTGCTGAAACCCATCTCCCTCTCTTTCAATCCCCGATCCCTGTCCCCACCCTCAAGCTTTCTGCGTGTAACTGTTGCTGTTTCCACCAGTTCGACTTAACAGAATACTGAAGATTCTGGGGCAAGGCCTTGGCTACGCTGTGGGGCAAAGCGCTGGGCACATTTCTATACTGCATTAAGAATAAACAAACTCCTTCCTTTACTCCCATCTCTGATTTAATCCCATATCCTGCAAACCTCATTCATCCTCTGGAAGTCACTGGCATTCCTGCTGTTAGTGTGAGGACAATGTGGGATTGTGACCTCGAGGTTTCAGGCCTTTAAACTAGGAGATAACTCTGGTGGGGACAGGCTCTGCCCTTCTCCCCCACACAGATGCTTCAACCCTGCTGCTCTAGTGGCTTATCAATAGGCTTGGGAGAATTCAGTTTTTAGTTTTTTTTATAACTGGTGGTTTAATATCAACTGTTTATTTTTACGCATTTTTGCATTTTTTTTATCATTTTTAGTTTTCACAGTTGTGGGAAATTATGGGGGAGGTCAGATCATTTTTTAAAGACAGTAGAAGTTGAGATTCAAAGAGTTCAGGCTTTATAGCTTTTAAAACACAAATATGTGACATCGTGTGACAAATGTCTTGCAACTTAATGGTTCTTTGCGGTTTTTGGTATTTCAGGAAACTTGGAAGGAAACAAAATGTCTCCAGAAGATGGCAGGTGTGCAAAGCAGGAAACAAAAAGCTGAGGTAATGAGTGCAATGAAGAAAGGTACAGACACAATGAAAAAATACTTCAAATCTGTCAATGGCAACCCATGCAGTAGTCATGTGACAGTCACAGCGCAGACATCAGAGGAGAAATGCATAGGTGATCCCCAATTCAATATTCAAGAATCATTGCAAGAGAAAGAGAGAGAGCCAAACAAAATTAGCTTCATTCAGTCAACTATGGTTAATTCTGCAAGTGACGAGGATCTGTATGAAGGAACTGAAAAAACTGGCCAATCATTCCACAGGCATTTTTTGTGCTTTTCCTGGAAAGTTGCTTTCATTCAGATCTGTTTAGAGCAGCGGTGCTCAGACTATGGGAGGTGTGGGAATGTGTAAAGGGAGGCGCAAGCTGTGTGTGGTGACAGAAGGAAGCCCGGGTTGACAGAGGGAGCTGCAGCCGAATGGGACTGCTCTTCAGGGCACTACAAAGTCCCGCACAGGGTCTCTGAGCAGCTGTGAAATGTCAGATGTCCGTTGTGTGATTTCCCCCCTAAGTACTTAAAAACAAACTTTAAACCAGTTTCAGCAGTGCGCTCACAGTGAGAAATGTCTTCCATGAGAAATGGATCATTTTGTGACAAAGGAAGAAAAGTTTACAACAGATGCTGAAGTGAGGGCAGCAGCAGATGCTTCAGGAAAACGCAGAAGCGGAAAATATGATCAAGCTTATTTCAAACTGGGCTTTATGTGGAGCGAGTCCAGCGATGCACCGAGGCCTCCATGTCTCGTATGTGGCAAAGTACTGGCAAACAGCAGGATGTGGCTCTGCACGCTATGCCAGCCTCTCGTAGCAAGACACCCTGATGAAGGCTACTGAGCCTTCTGACTGTGTGCCTTTGCACATTGCCAAAGCTGGTAAGCCACACAACACAGGTGAGAAACTGCTACTTCCAGCTGCAAAGGACACGTGCGCGGTGATGATAGGAGAGAAGCAGCATCACAGCTACATGTGATCCTACTCTCTAACGACACAGTTTCACACAGTATTGTGGAGGTGGAGGGCTTTTGCCATTTTCTGTGAAGAGGTGGGAGCAAACTTCACACAGTGGTTGTTACATGCAGAAGTTTGTTGGCCGTCCAGGGGCAAGATGCAGACAAGTCTCTATGAACTGCGGGAGGAAGTCCATATTTTTCTTACCGGTAATAGGAATATGCAGCCAGCTATGACAACAAGGATATTGAAAGAGTGTCACAGAATTGCTATACGAGTGGAGAGCGACTGAACTCCTTGAATGGGTCACTTCAGAAATGAGATGCAAATGGTTTTATTGCTAATAGTTGGATAGAAAACTTGAACTGTGGTCTTCATGTGTGCAGCTGGGATCTGTTTGCATCTTTTCAACACTGGAGGATGCTGTGCAACAGTGTGGTGATCGGTCCATTGACATTTTCTAGGACATAATTGTTCAGCACTTCAGGGGTGTGCGGGAGCAGTTTCATGAATGCTGTCCTGAACCGGGCAAAGACGAATGTAATCAATGGATCAGGAAACCATTCACTTTTAGGCCAAACCCCACAGGTAAGCTGTCTTCAAAAGAAAAGGAAAGCCTTATCACCCTATCAAGCAACAAGGAACTGCAGCACAAATGTTCACAAATGCCAGTCACAGACTTCTGGTTATCAGTGGGATCTGAGTTTCATGAGTTAACACACTGGGCTCTTAAAGCGCTCATTCCTTTTTTACCTCAACATCTACCCAGCAAAGGTTTTTACTCCCGCTATTTCCTAATACCCAAAGAGAAGGGAGGTTGGTTACCCATACTAGGCCTCAAAGCACTCAAGTTTGTCAAAGCTCAACAATTCAAGATGGTCACTCTAGCAGTGATTATTTCAGCATTGGAACAGCAAGGGATCTCAACTCTTGACCTTCAGGATGCCTATTTCTATATCTCAATCTCACCCTCCCACAGATTCACCCTAAGACAAGACCACTACCAGTACACAACACTCCCCTTTGTGCTATCTTTGGCTCCAAGAGTATTTACCAAGGTTCTCTCAGGAGTGGCCACTCACTTATGCCCCCAGGGGATCATGATCTACTCCTACCTAGATGATTGTCACCTCACAGCCTGCTCCTTCAACAAGGCCTGTCAGGTTGAGCCCAGACTGCAACAGATTTCTTCACAGAACTGGGTCTGCAGATCAGCATCCAAAAATCAACCTTCACCCCTGGACAGAGGCTAGAGTTCATAGCGACCAACCTCGACTCGTTACAGAGCAAAGCGCTCCTGCCCCAGGACAGGTTCCTCTGCTTGGCCAAGCTCATAAAGACAATGCAAAACAGTCCTCGAATATCAGCAAGACACTGCCTCCAACTCCTGGGGCATATGGTGGCCGGCACATTGTTGATACTTCATTCCAGGCTTCACATTCAGTGCTTCCAGATGTGGTTCAACTCAATCTACAGACCAAACAGAGACAGGCTACACAAAACTCAGGCACTGCCCATCAAGGCCAAGAACTCTCTGGACTGGTGGGAAAAAACCCAGCAAATGTTTCCAAGGGATCCCTTTTTGCAAACTTCCCTGACGTTACTTCTCACCGCCAACGCATCTGTCATAGGATGAGGCCACATCTAAACAACCTTACAACACAGGGCAAAAGGTTGTCCATGGTGGTGTCTCTCCACATCAAACTCCTCGAACTCAGGGTGGTCACGAATGCCTGTGCCTGTTTCCTCCCACTGACTAAAGGAACTCACATGAGTTAACAGGCAACATAGCACGTATGTATGACATAAATCAAGAGGGAGGAGCCAGGTCGCTCTTCTTCTGCACAGAAGCACTGAAGTTATGGAACTGGAGCAATTTCCACAATATCACAATATTGGCAGACTACCTTCTGGGGCACAAAACTCGATAGTGGACAGTCTCAGTCACAAGTTCCCACAGCCCCAGAACTCACAGCTTTTGTTACTGACCAGGTGCTGTTTCTGCTACATTATCCAACACCAAAATGACATCAGAACCTTGCCGGTAGCAGCTGGCTTGGGAGACCATATGTCAGGGCAACATCAGCCACAGCTACCCCGTAACCAGCTTGGGCGCTTTCTCATCATAGCCCAGTATGATCTGCCCTCTGTCAAGGCAGAGCTGACCTTTAAGGGAGGTGATGGAATAGAAAACCCAAGGTTCTGGTGCCAGCCATATCCCATAACTATAGTATATTAGCCTGTGTCTCAGTCAGTAGTGAAGAGACAATCAAGGGCTGGGTGAGCTGCCCGGTAGCACTCTGGGGAGACTGGGCCAAGCTCTCTGCTAAGAAAGAGGGAGAGCAGCTGGGCAGAAACCCACCCTATATAAGCAGAAGAGACCTTGGAGAGGTGTTGATCTACAGAGGCAAGCCAGAGGAAGGGCTTCATAGGAAGAGTGCCAGAGAAACAGAGAGGGCAAGAGCTGGGGGGCTAAGCATACACAGCCCAACTGTGCATGGTCCGAGGGGGCAGACCTGTGGTAGAGGGATGAGTCCTGGCTGTGCTGCCACCAAAGAAGGAGGGGAAGGACTATCTGGATGCCAGGAGGGCTGGAAGCCCCACAGCCACGGGGGTGGAGCAGCTACAGCAAGTGGCAGCCATGACAGGGACTATTCAGGGATGGGAGCAGAACTCAGCCAGAATGAGGTGGAAAGGCCCAGGGGCAGCGATGGCCAATGGCATCCCATCCCCTCGGCATCTGGCACCCACAATGATGTGGCCATGGCCAGACACCATATGGCCACCGGGACTGGAGCCTGCTGAGCCAGCTGGCCTCAGTAGCTGGGTCACATCCAGCCCTGGGCAGCAGCCCCTGTGTGATGACACATGTGCCCCCTATTCAGGGACTGGTTAAGAGCCTGACCCCACTGAGGAGACACAAGGGATCCTATTGGATCATCAAAGGCCCACCTAACCCCTGCTCTGGGCAATGACCCAGGGCAGGTCAGTTTCTGAGGGGACATCTCCCTACCCCCCCAGTGACACTGAGGAACTCCTTGGGTGGCAACCCAGACAATGCCCCAGGTCATCCTGCTGCATCCCTAGGCCCAGAGCCACCTTGCACTATCATCTGGTGCCTTGTGGAACCGTGGCGCACCCATGGGCTGTGCATTGGAGCGCCAGCACCCGCTGCAAGCCTTGGTCGCTGGCCGTGAAAATATGGCTGCTCACCTGGCTGCCCTGAATGAGGCAGCTGCTGGCAGACTGAGTTGTGGCTCATGATGGCTGTAGAGAAGGCAGTGTGAGCTGTTACCACTGGCCCTGAATACTGGGAGAAGCCCATCCCCTGCCATAAGTTCCCCCCACCAAAATGGCCACCTCAGCCAAGCAGGCTGCCTGTCTGTGTTGGGAATGCAGCTCCATGGTGATGGGACCACTGTGGTGAGGTGTCACCGTCCTCGGCCACACATGGCTATGGTCTTTACACCTCTCCCTCCCCTTGGTGCCAGGTACCACCCATCTCCAGTGTCAGCTCACCACAGATGATCTGGGATCCCACTCGTGGGTTCATGAGGTGGTGGCCATTGTGGCCGTTGGTGGAGGTTAACACATGGATGGTTCACGTGAACACCACACATCTGTGGTACATCAGCCATGGCACAGCCTATGTGCCAGTCCTCACTCCCTGTCCATGTACTCACACACCACCAGACTGTCTTGTCACCCCATTTAAAATAATATATTGTTACAGATATTGAAGGCGAGCACAAGCTCCAGTAAGCTCGCCAGCCCCCTGAAGGTACAGGCAGAAGTGGGAGGGATTAGAGGGGTCAAGCTGACTGCCCTGGAAAAGCAATGACTGAGGGAGTTTCCTCCAGGTCAGGGGCACCATGGTTCCCCGTCAGGGGCTTCATTTCAGATATGGGGGGGGAGGCTTCTGTTATCTTGTGTCAAGACACTTAAGGGACACAGGTTAGGTTTAAAATTTCAATGCATATTCTGACTTTGTCATGAACTCTTCAATGCAACAATTGAAACAATTGTAGAAAAATTTAGATGACTTTCTATCACTTTTTGCAGTTCACCAAGTTTGGAGTAGATCATTTAACTTTTGGAAACATCCTGCTAGGGAAAGGCCCTGTGAGTTTATACCATAACCCCACTACAAATAATAGACTAGAAACTGGATTTAAACAGAAGTGAAACTGACACTTTCAAATCACTTTCACAGTATTGCCAACCCCAAATGTTCAAAAATCAGGCTTACCAAAATAATGAGATTATGTAAAAATAATAGATTTGGAGTTCTTTTTATTTGCCTTCTGCTTTTTGAGCCTTGAGGGTGCACTGGGGTCACCTTTTGAAGCTTTCTCCACAGCCACAAAGGCAAGAAATGGTCATTTTTCTTTAAGAATGAAGGCTGAAATCGTCACATATCCACGTGACTGCAGGAGCTGGGGCTTTAAGGAAAACAATAATTATCATGAGACTCATGACAAAATCGTGAGAATTGGCAACACTTCAAGTTTTACTTTTGATTGAAGGCTAGTTACTTTCCAGAGGACTCTTAAGAAACACCCTACTGTAACTTAGTTGCAGTTTTCACAGGAGAATATTTAAAACCAAACACCAAGAGCATTGCACATTTTAAGTTTGAGACTTCTGAGGTATATCAGGGCCACTGCAGGCAGGAAAGGAAAATGAATAGGACAGATGCTCTGGGCGACTCTTCCTCTTGAAAGAAAGTTGGAGGGTTAAACCTTCCAGTCCTTGATCAAGTAAAACGTCTATTGCCATTGCGGTCTCCACTCACAGATATTACCATCACAGTGAACTTGTGATAACGTGCTCAATAACTATACACGAAGTCACGAGACCTCATCAGACTCCTCGTGGCACTGGCCAAAACAGCCATAGTTCAATGCAGGAGGATGACACTCCACAAGGAGGTTCCCGAGCTGTCTTACACACCTGGGCAGTGGTCCTCTCGGGAGCCTTTACTGACTCCTTGGTCTCCTTATTTGGTGCAGCTGGCACAGTCCAGGAGTATCCCCATCCTGCTCCCAGGGTTAAACCTTTCATTCACATGCTTCAGAGTAACAGCCGTGTTAGTCTGTATTCGTAAAAAGAAAAGGGCTACTTGTGGCACCTTAGAGACTAACCAGTTTATTTGAGCATGAGCTTTCGTGAGCTACAGCTCACTTCATCGGATGCATAGCATATCGTGGAAATGCTATGCATCCGATGAAGTGAGCTGTAGCTCACGAAAGCTCATGCTCAAATAAACTGGTTAGTCTCTAAGGTGCCACAAGTACTCCTTTTCTATTCACATGCTTGTTCCTGTTTCCCCGTTTTGTCCCAAATAGTAGATTTCAGTCCTGGGCTGTTAGCAGCCGGAGGGCTCTTCCCACCATTCTGGGATTTCAGATGGCCCAGAGGATCCTCTCAAAGAAGTTTCTGGCTGCAGAGATTCCCACATAGACACTGAGCAACTCATACAAAAAGCCTCCTAAGATGTGAAGCCAAAGCTGACTGATGTGTGACAAGGCCTGGAAATGTTGCTACTAACAGTCTTCACAGCAGGTACCTTTGAAGACTTCAGGGATTTGTGTCTGAGAGAGCAATCCACACACAGCGTTCTGCAATCAAACAACATGGGCACAAAACATGCCACCAGGGACTGCTAAACAGGATCATGGCCACCAGGGTGGGGGTCAGTGTTCCCTCTAAGCTGCATGCCTGCACACCAGTCCACCAAGTGCCACGCACTTGATTATTACAGCCATGCACATCCTCAGCCACAGCGACTTGTGTTTATCTTAGTATATTCAGTCAAAGAAAGCGACAGGGTGAAGGGAAAGCCCTCTAACACCTGGTGTCTGCTGTTTGTACTTGGGTGGCTTAAGTAAGCCCTCAGGTAGCTCCGTTTGGGTGTGTGGTTCCATCTGCTGTTGTGTTGGCAGATGACAGGGCCTGGAGAGGCTGAATGTCCAACAAAGCAGGGTGGAAAAGGGCCAGCCCAGCTGGGTGGTTAGAGGTGCACAGCAGTTCCCATGGCTCCCAGGCTGCACCCCAGGGGTGACAACACATCACACTCATACCCTCCGGAGTCCAAATTAGGCCCCCAGGCACCTGTGACACAAGCATGGGGGAGGGACTGTAGCCAGAACAAAAGATTCAGAAATAGCAGTTTGATTCCTTTACCGCTGTGTTCTCACCCCAGCAAGGCACACGTAGCTAAAATACCACAGTGAGTGGAGAAGTCCCATTGTAGCAGTTCTGATGCAGGATAGCACAACCCCTTTTCTGCATTGATATCTGAAAAACTGACACGGTATTGAAATTTGATGCTTACCTGATGCAGAAGGTAGATGAAATAATAGAACAGTTTGAGATTCCAGATGTATCCCCTCTTTAGATCCTGTCAGGGTTCCTTCCCCACTGTGAACTCTAGGGTACAAATTGGGGGACCCGCATGACAGACCCCCTAAGCTTATTTCTACCAGCTTAGGTTAAAACTTCCCCAAGGCACAAAGTCTTTGCCCTTGGATTAGTTAAACACTGCCACCACCAAGTGATTTAACAACCAATCAGGGAAGGACCACTTGGAGTTCCTATTTCTCCAAAATATCCCCCCAAGCTCTTACACCCCCTTTCTGGGGGAGGCTTGAGAATAAACAAGATGAGCACAAACCAGCCTTGGATTTTTAACACCCACAAAACCCAATCAGATTCTTAAAAATCAGAACTTTATTGGAAGAACAAAAAAAGATAAGAGAAAAACTCTGTAAGATCAGAATGGAAGATAATCTCACAGGCAGTCAGATTCAAACCATAGAGAATCCCTCTAGGCAAAACCTTAAGTTACAAAAAGACACAAAAACAGGAATATAAATTCCCTCCAGCACAGCAAATTTCACAAGCAAAACCAAGGGAACCTAACACATTTTCTCACTCGATTACTTACTAACTTTACAGGAGTTGGAGAGCTTGCATCCTTGATCTGTTCCCGGCAAACGTATCACACAGACAGACAAAAGCCTTTCCCCCCCCTCCAGATTAGAAAGTATCTTGTCCCCTCATTGGTCATTTGGGGTCAGGTGTCAGCCAGGTTACCTGAGCTTCTTAACCTTTTACAGGTGAAAGGATTTTGCCTCTGGCCAGAAGGGATTTTATAGCATGGTATACAGAAAGGTGGTTACCCTTCCCTTTATATTTATGACACAGGCGTACTAACTGTTGTTTGTAACCTATCATTTAAATCAGCTTCTTTCCCAAATGACTGCAGGATAGCAAATGCAACACCAATTTTTAAAAAGGGCTGCAGAGATGATACTGGCAATTATAGGCTCGTAAGCATGTTTCTGTACCGGGCTCTGGTTGTGAGGGGGTAGAGAGTCTGGGGGCTCTGGCCCTGGTGAGGGTGCGGATGGAAGGGGTGGAGCCAGGGACTCCACCCACCTCGCATCGGGGGCTCCACCCACCTCGCATGCATAATAAAGAGGCACAGTCTGCACTCTGAGAAGGAGGAGTGGTTAGAACTAAAGCAGCGTTCCAAATGTTAAAGGAAAGCCATGTGCTCCCAGCTGCGTGTCTGGTGCAGCCGCCACTCAATGGTCCTTTCTCGCTAGCCCCAACCTACTTCCCCCAAACATGTGCTCTGCTTTTAAAGACTCAGAACATACTCCTAACAGCCAGGGCAAGGCTGTGCATGTCATCAGTCTCACATCCATCCAGCAGTGTATGTAAGTGGACTCCCAGAGTTCACATCGCACAGGAGCGGGAAGAGCACAACCTCCAGCTAGTTCTGAAAACCTCAGATTCACCTTGAGAGGGTGGCGAAGGCTCAGGATCCCTCTTCCATCCTTTCCTCTGCATCCCATGCAAAGAACAGCCCCTGCCAGAGAGGGAATCCATTTCCCTCTCGATGTGACGGAGAGACTGTGGTTATGGCAGGGAAGTCAGGACTCATGAGTTCTTTCTGTCATTCTGCCCCTCAAACTCCATGTGACTTGGCCAAGTCACATCTCCCCATGCCTCAGTTTACCTTCTGTATAATGGAGATATGTTCAAAGTGACTCTCTTTTGCTGAATGTTTTAAAGATCCTTCAACGAAAGGTGCTGCACAGTATGACAATAGTTACTAATGAGAATTACCGATCTCTCATCCATTAGCAACAGTCCTGTGTGACTGCACAAACTGCTTGTGTCTCCTCTCATTCATCTGTCTCCAGGTATGTCTGTCTACTATCTACCCATCCCTCCTGGGCATTTACAGGGTATCAGACCCTATGGAAACCTAGGCATTATCCCTAGTTTTCTTCCTAATCAACTATAATTTTTAAATATACACAAATACACTGAACAGCCAATTCCTCTCTAACTCAGCACAGAGCCCAAGAGTTCTCATCTCCCTTTGGGGAGGTCCCTTAATTACTGTTTACTCATGAAGCTGGATAAAGAATGCAGAAGCGCAGATATGGAAAGAGAGACATTGGCTAGAGAGTCTCCAGTCTCCAGCCTGTTTACATTCAGATGCCTCTTCTCCACTAGACGCTGAGTGAACCCTGCAGGGATTTGACAGAGCTATATTATAAACAGTGCACACCCCTATGTTGGCTCTCAGCATTGGATGCTGCTGCAGATGCTGGGGTGAGAGAGGTGTGGGACACGGCTACCTGAGGGGGAGTCCCAGGGAAGACACTCCCATCTCAGAATTCACAGGTACACATCTCTTGCTGACGAGCTCACCTGCTTGAAAAACCCAGGGCAACGTGGGTGTAAAAATCTTCCTTAGAGGTTTTTAAGGCCCGGCTTGACAAAGCCCTGGCTGGGATGATTTAGTTGGGGATTGGTCCTGCTTTGAGCAGGGGGTTGGACTAGATGACCTCCTGAGGTCCCTTCCAACCCTGATATTCTATGATTCTATGATGGGATAGAGAGTAAGTTTGTGGTGCTTTCCGCTCTGCACAGCCATTAAATATCCCAGGACCCTTGCCACAGGGGATGAGTTTGTTCCAATATCGTGGGCCAAAATGTCCCGCTTTGCTCTGCCCCCAGATGATGACCTTCAGCCACAAGGTGTCTGCATATCAGTGGCACAGTGAATCCTTGAAGAGGAAAGGTGTTAGCAGATGTACAACAAAAGGCCAAATTCTGGGTCCATAGCCTGTACTTTGGTCAGGCTTCACTGAGGAAAAACTCCCATTGGAATGACAACTGAGTAAGGACCTCAGAAGCCAGCTGTGTGTTAATGCACTGACACCGTCACCTCCTCCTCTTCATTTCAGTTCTCTGGCAGTAAACGGGGGGCTGTTACCAACATTTTACCTGCTGGAAAGCATGGAGGTGCTAGGATTCCTCACTGGAACAATTATAAAAAATTTTCAACCTGGGCAAGACATATTTTCTCCTAGCTTCATTCAAGAAGTCAGCTGAACTGTATGCATTAAACTTTCAAAAAACAATCCAGCCAGCAGCAGATACCCAGCATGGGTCATTTCAGTCCAAATGCTTAAAGTTTGGCAAACTTATAAGCAACTAAAAATGATATTTTCTAATTCACAGTATCAGGTAGCCGTTAGCACCACCTAGAATGGCCAATCCATTCCATTAAGCTCTTTGCTCCAATAAAGTCTGTGGCAAGGAGTTCCACAGGCCAAATATGTATTACATAAACAATTTTCTTTTATCAGTATTATATGTTCAGTCTTTAAATGTAACTGAATGTTCCCTTGTTTATGTGTTATGAGACAGAGTAAATATAAATGCCCGATCTACTTCTTTTATTGATAGATTCATAGGATTTAAAACCAGTCTGAATTCCTGTATAACACAGGCCACTAAATTTCACCCATTTACCCCTGTATTGAGCTCCATAACTTGTGTTTGACTAAGATCTGCTCTAAAGTAGGATTTTGCATGACAGAATCATTGAGCCATAGGGGGAGAAGGGACCGCAAGGGCCTTCTAGTCTAACCCCCTGCCAAGATGCAGGATTTGTTGCATGTAAACCATCCCAGACAGATGACTATCCTTCCTCCTTTGGAAAACCTCAAGCAAAGGAGCTTTGAGGACCTCCTGAGGCATTAGTTCCATTGTTCTCCTGTTCTTACAGTTAGGAAGCTTTCCTTAGATTTCATCTAAATCTGCTATAATGCAGTTTGAACCCACTGGCTGTTATCCTGCCCTCTGTGGCAAGAGAGAACAACTTTTCTTCATCTTTTTATGGCAGCCTTTCAAGTATATGAAGACCACTGTCACATCCCCCCTCGATCTCCTCTTTTCCAAACTCAACATACACAGTTTCTTCAGCCTTTGCTCATATGCCTTGTATTCCATCCTTTTGATCATCTTTGTCTCTTGCTTCTGATCCTTTCCAGTTTCTCTACATCCTTCCTATGCGTTGGTGACCCAAATTGGACACAATACTCCAGCTGTGGCCTAGCCAGTGCTGAGCAGAGTAATACAATCACCTCCTGTGACTTGCAGGCTATGCCTCTGTTAATGCAAATCAAAGCTGCATTTTCTTCTTTTGCAATAACAAAAAAATCCACACTCCTGAAAGATGAAGCTATATCAACCTAAACCCAGTGTAAACAGCATGAGGTTGACAGAAAAATTCTTACATTGACCTAGCTACAACCTCTCGGGGAGGTGGATTACCTACGCTGATGGGAGAACCAGTACCATTATAGTAAATAGTGTCTACACTAGGGCAGCCACACTGTAGAATTTTAAGTGTAGACAAGCCCTCAAGCAGATCTCTGAGAAAAGCATCCATTCTGGATCTGCAGACATGAGGAGTTTGAGAATCTACCACTTCTGTTTGCAAACCACTTCCCTTTGCACTCTTTCCCAGTGGTTAATCACCCTCAATGCTAAGAATTTGGCCCTTATTTCCAGATGGAATTTGTCTGGCTTCAACTTCCAGCCATTGGGTCTTGCTCTGCCTTTCTCCACCAGATTAAAGAGACAATTATTACTGACGGTTTTCTCCCCACGAATGTCTTCCTTGGTCATCTTTTTGATAAGATAAGTAGGTGAAGCTCTTTAAGTCTCTCTGACTTTCATTTTCTCCAGCCTCTAATCATTTTTGTGGCTCTTTTCTGCACCCTCTCCAATTTTTCAATGTCTTTTTTGAAATGTGGCCCCTCAGACTGAGCACAGTCGATTTAATCAATGCCATGTGCAGAGGAAAAATTCTTTCCTGGATCCAACTCACCACTGCCCTGTTTATGCATCCAAGAATTCCATCAGGCCTTTTGGCCACAGCATCGCACGGACTCCTAAATCATTTTCAGGGTCCCTGCATTCCATAATACAGTGCCCTAGTCTGTGGGTTGGGCCTGCATTGCCTATTCCGAGAGGATCACTTTGAATGTGACTGTATTAAAGCATATTGTTTGCATGGGCCTAGCTCACCAAATGCTCCAGATCAATCATTATGCCTGTCCTTGCTGCCTCATTTTAACCACTCTGCCAATCTTTGGGTCATCCACAAATTTCATCTGCAGTGATTTTCTGTTTGCTTCCAGATCATTGATCATTTAATAGAATTGGGTCTGGAACTGATCCCTGCAGAACCCCACTAGAAACACTCCCATTCCCTGACAATGGCCCACTGAAAACTGCTTTCTGAGATCTCTAGTTAGCCAGTTTTTAGTCCATTTAACGTGTGCTCTACTGATATTGTATAGTGTTAATTTTTTATCTTAATGTTTTCCCCTACTAAATCAAATGCTTCAGAGAAATTGAAGTTTATTGAATCTGCACGGTTCCCTTGATCAGCCAAACATGTACTCTCCTTAAAGGGTGAAATTGGGTTTATTTGATGAGGCCTGTTTCCATAAACCATATTGCTGACTGGCATTAATTATATTACTAGACTTATTTATTAACTAAACTCATACTAGCTTTTCCATTTTTTACGAACCTTCTCAAATATCCTTTTATAACTTTCCTTTTATTTTTTAATAGTTTACATTTAACACAGAACTGTCCTGTATTATTTGTTTTTCTGGATTTGCTGCTTCCTGGTCACGTACTTCTGGTTCCAAATGAGAGGTGTGGTTGATTGGTCAGATAGTAACTCTGGTGTTTGTAACTTTAAGGT
The DNA here is from genome assembly GCF_015237465.2 of Chelonia mydas. Lineage (NCBI taxonomy): Eukaryota > Metazoa > Chordata > Testudines > Cheloniidae > Chelonia > Chelonia mydas. Next base: position 5,073,342 of record NC_057849.1, on the reverse strand, counting down.
TCTACCGTAGATACTGTTTAACATCCTCCTTGACTGCTAATGGACTGGAAAGTATTTAATCACTTCATATGACATGTGTACATCATATTGCTTCTTTCCAAATGCAGAACTAAACTATTTCTTGAACACTTCTACCTTTTTAGATACCTTAAGAAATTTCCTTTCACTCTCTAGGAATTGGTCTAAACCTTTTCTAGGATTTCTTTTGTTCTTAATATATCCTTTTTTCGTGATCCGTAGCCCTGCCAAACATGGATTTTCCCTGATGTCTTTAACATCACTTATCAATTTTCATAACTTCTGATTGTATACCTTGCTTTCTATTTTCTCCTCTCTAATTGCTTCCTCCACTTTGCCACTGAATCAGGTTTTTAGCCAAAGTTCTCCACTTTCTTGACTATGGAACTGTGGCTTTTTAGGTATCTAATTATCTCTTCTTAAAGAACTCCCGAGTTTCATTCCCATTTTTCTGTCTAAATTCTTCCGCCCAATCACTTTTGCTAATAATTTTCCTCAGCTTTGGGGAATTAGACCTTTTGATGCACTAAGTATATATAGATGTTACTGGTGGGGAACTGTTTTGAGGAACCGGGTAAATGGGGAACACTATACAGTATTGACTCTCTAGTCTGGGTTTCATTGCATTAAGGAACAATGTTTTGCAAGGGACTTCTCCAGGTGAAAGCAGAGCGACTAAGTGACCCTTGGGGTAAGTTTGTTTCTGTTGTGTGTGTGTTTGTTCCTAGACTGAAATATACTGTGTGGTCTCTAAGGTGCCATAAGTACTCCTTTTCTTTAGACAGAACAAAGTGAATTACCAAACAAAATAAAATAAAACATGCAAGTCTATGCCTAATACAGTAAGAAAACTGAATACAAATAAAACCTCACCCTCAGAGGTGTTCCAGTAAACTTCCTTTTACAGACGAGACTCCTTCTAGTCTGGGTCCAGCAAGCACTCACATCCGCTGTGGTTACTGTCCTTTGTTCCAGTTTCTTTCGGGTATCCTTTGGGGGTGGAGAGACTATCTCTTGAGACAGCTGAAGACAAAATGGAGGGGTCTCCCAGGGGCTTTAATAGACTTTCTTTTATGGGTGGAGACCCCCTCCTCCCTCATATGCAAAGTCCAGCTCCAAGATGGAGTTTTGGAATCACATAGGTAAGCCACATATCCATGCATGACTCAGTTTTTACAGGCAGCAGCCATTTCCCGCATGCTATCTTAAATGTCTCCAGGAAGACTTCTTATGCAGATTGGAGCCTTCCAAAATCCATTGTTCGTTAAGTGTTTCTTGACTGGACACTTAATTTGCACATTCCTTTCTCAAGAAGCTGACCAAATGCTTTACGAAGGCTACTTAAAAATCAAGCAAGTAAAGAGACAATATTCATAACTTCGAATTCAAAAATGATACATGTATACAAATAGGATGAATAGATTAAGTAGATCATAACCTTTACAGAGATATGTTACATGGCATATGGAGCATAAAACATATTCCAGTTATGTCATATATACATTCATAAGCATATTTCCATAAAGCCTTATAGGGTGCACCACCACAATCTTCATTAATGATTTGGATGATTGGATGGATTGCACCCTCAGCAAGATCGTGGATGAGACTAAGCTGGGGAGAGAGGTAGATATGCTGGAGGGTAGGGATGGGGTCCGAGTGACCTAGACAAATTAGAGGACGGTGTCAAAAGGAATCTGATGAGTTTCAGCAAGGACAAGTGCAGAGTTCCTTCACTTCGAGGAGAGGAAAGTGATCAGGAACAGTCAGCATGGATTCACCAAGAGCAAGTCATGCCTGAATAAACTAATTGCCTTCTATGATGAGATAACTGGCTCTGTGGATGAGGGGAAAGCAATGGACGTGTTATTCCTTGACTTTAGCAAAGCATTTGATACAGTCTCTCACAGTATTCTTCCCAGCAAGTTAAAGAAGTATGAGTTGGATGAATGGACTATAAGGTAAGTAGAAAGCTGGCTAGGTCTTCTGGCTCAACAGCTAGTGATCAATGTCTTCATGTGTAGCTGGCAGCCGGTATCAAGTGGAGTGCCCCAAGGGTCAGATCTGGGGCTGGTTTTGTTCAATATCTTCATTAATGATATGGTGGATGGCATGGATTGCTTCCTCAGCAATTTTGCAGATGACACTAAACTAGGAGGTGAGGTAGATACACTGGAGGTTAGAGATAGGATACAGAGGGACCTAGACAAATTGGAGGATTGGGCCAAAAGAAATCTGATGAGGTTCAACAAGGACAAGTGCAGAGTCCTGCACTTAGGACGGAAGAATCCCATGCACCGCTACAAACTAGGGACCGAATGGCTCGGCAGCAGTTCTGCAGAAAAGGAACTAGGGGTGACAGTGGATGAGAAGCTGGATATGAGTCAACAGTGTGCCCTTGTTGCCAAGAAGGCCAATGGCATTTTGGGATGTATAAGTAGGAGCATTTCCAACAGATCCAGTGATCATTCCCCTCTATTCAGCATTGGTGAGGCCTCATCTGGAATACTGTGTCCAGTTTTGGGCCCCACACTACAAGAAGGATGTGGACAAATTGGAAAGCATCCAGCAGAAGGCAACAAAAGTTATTAGGGGACTGGAACACATGAGTTATGAGGAGAGGCTGAGGGAACTGGGATTGTTTAGTCTGCAGAAGAGAAGAATGAGGGCGGATTTGATAGCTGCTTTCAACCACCTGAAAGGGGGTTCCAAAGAGGATGGATCTAGACTGTTCTCAGTGGTAGCAGATGACAGAACAAGGAGTAATGTTCTCAAGTTGCAGTGGGGGAGGCTTAGGTTGGATATTAGGAAAAACTTTTTCACTAGGAGGGTGGTGAAGCACTGGAATGGGTTACCTAGGGAGGTGGTTGAATCTCCATCCTTAGAGGTTTTTTAGGCCAAATTGACAAAGCCCTGGCTGGGATGATTTAGTTTGGGATGGTACTGCTTTGAGCAGGGAGTTGGACTACAGGACGTCCTGAGGTCTCTTCCAACACTAATATTCTATGATTCTATGATTTTATGACAAGGTCTGTCATAAATATATAGGGAAAGGTAGCCACCTTTCTTTATACAGTGCTATAAAGTCCCTCCTGGCCAGAGGCAAAACCCTTTCACCTGTAAAGTGTTAAGAAGCTAAGATAACCTCACTGGCACCTGACCCAAAATAAGGGGACAAAATACTTTCAAATCTGGAGTGGGGGAAACAAAGGGCTTGGTCTGTCTGTGTGATGCTTTTTCCGGGAACAGATCAGGAATGCAGCCTTGCAACTCCTATTCAGTTAGTAAGTAATCTAGCTAAAAATGCGTTTGATTTCCTTTTGTTTAATGGCTGATAAAATACGCTGTGCTGAATGGAATGTATATTCCTGCTTTTGTATCTTTTTGTAACTTAAGGTTTTGCCTAGAGGGATTCTCTACGTTTTGAATCTGATTACCCTGTAAGGTATTTGCCATCCTGATTTTACAGAGGTGATTCTTTTACCTTTTCTTTAATTAAAATAATTCTTTTAAGAACCTGATTGATTTTTCATTGTTCTTATTTCCAAGGATTTGGGTCTGTGTTCACCTGTACAAATTAGTAAGGATTCTTATGAAGCCTTCCCCAGCAAAGGGAGTGTAGGGCTTGGGGGGATATTTTGGGGGAAGACGTCTCCAAGCGGGTTCTTTCCCTGTTCTTTGTTTAAAACGCTTGGTAGTGGCAGCATATGGTTCAGGGACAAGGCAAAATTTGTACCTTAGGAAAGTTTTTAACCTCAGCTGGTAAAAATAAGCTTAGGGGTTCTTCCATGCAGGTCCCCACATCTGTACCCTAAAGTTCAGAGTGGGGAAGGAACCTTAAAAAGCTCCCTGACTAAAGGCTCTTAAGCAAAGTAAGCTGTCATGGCATAAGAGGGAAGGTCCTCTCATGGATTGGTATCTGGTTAAAAAGTAGGAAGCAAAGGGTAGGAATAAATGGTCAGTTTTCATACTGGAGAGAGGTAATTAGTGGTGTCCCTCAGAAGTCTGCACTGGGCATAGTCCTATTCAACATATTCATAAATGATCTCGAAAATGGGGTAAACAGTCTGGTGGCAAAATTTGCAGATGATACAAAACTACTCAAGACAGTTAAGTCCCAGGCAGACTGTGAAGAGCTACAAAAGGATCTCTCAAAACTGGGTAACTGGGCACCAAAATGGCAGATGAAATTCAGTGTTGATAAATGCAAAGTAAAGCACATTGGAAAACATAATCTCAACTATACATATAAAATGATGGGATCTAAATTAGCTGTTACCACTTAAGATATATTGGAATTGGAAAAGGTACAGAAAAGAGCAACAAAAAAGGATTAGGTGTATGGAACAGCTGCCTATGAGGAGAGATTAATAAGACTCTGACATTTTAGCTTGGAAAAGAGAAAGCTAAAGGGGGATATGATAGAGGTCTATAAAATCATGACTGGTATAAAGTAATTAAGGAAGTGTTATTTACTCCTCATAATACAAGTACTAGGGGTCACCAAATGAAATTAATAGGCAGCAGGTTTAAAACAAACATAAGGATCTATTTTTTTTAACACAACAGACAGTCAACGTCGGGAACTCCTTTCCAGAGGATGGTCAATGCTATAACAGGGTGCAAAAAAGAATTAGATAATTTTATGGAGGATAGGTCCATCAATGGCTATTAACCAGGGTAGGCAGCAATGATGTCCCGATCCTCTGTTTGCCAGAAGCTGGGAATGGGTGACAGAGGAAGGATCACTTGATGATTACGTGTTTTGTTCATTCCCTGTGGGGCACCCGGGATTGGCCACTGTCAAAAGACAGGATACTGAGCTAGATGGACCTTTGGCCTGATCCTGTATGGACATTTTTGTTTTTATGTTAATGATGGATAGCCAGTATTCACTCGTGTGTTTCCTGCTGCTGCATGTTAAGGTTTTCCACACACTCAAGTGTAGGAATTATAGACGCATGAAGGACCATCAAATACGGAATTGGCATTAGTAGGGTCAGTTGTTCATAATTCATTTATCTGAACAATGAAAATGTCATTTTTCAGTGTGTGAAGGGCGACCAATCTGCTTCACCCATGAGAACAGCCTCCAGTAATGCATGTAGTGTCTTATATTAAAATTGTCTCTCCAACCAGGCATTTGTACTGCTGCCATCACCCTGGAACCTTGGGCATATACAGAAAGTCAGGGAAACATACGGTACATGCAGGAGACACCATTCTGCCTCAGAGTTACACACCTTCTCCTCTACTTCATGCCAGATTCCAACACAACCAACTTCACCAACCCCTCCACCTTCATCCTGTTGGGCATTCCTGGCCTGGAGGCAGCCCATGTCTGGATCTCCATCCCCTTCTGCACCATGTACGTCATAGCCATCTTAGGGAACGTCACCATCCTGTTCGTCGTGAAGAGGGAGCCGAGCCTCCATGGGCCCATGTACTATTTCCTCTGCATGCTGGCCGTCACCGACCTGGTCCTGGCTACATCCATCCTGCCCAAAACACTGAGTATCTTCTGGTTTAATTCCAGGGAGATAGATTTCAGTGCCTGCCTCACCCAGATGTACTTCATTCACTGCTTCTTAGTGGTGGAGTCTGGGATGTTCGTGGCTATGGCTTTTGATCGCTACGTGGCCATCTGCGATCCCCTGAGACATTCTACCACCCTTACAAACCCTGTGGTGGCCAAGATCAGCCTGGCTATGGTGTTGCGTGGTGGCATGTTCATATTGCCCTATCTCTTCCTGGCGAGGCAATGGCCATATTGCAGAACCAACATTATCCCCCACACGCACTGTGAGCACATGGCCGTGGTGAAGTTGGCCTGTGCAGACACCCACGTCAGTAATTACTACGGCCTCTTTGTACTATTCTGTGTGAAGGGTATGGATATAATTTTTATCTTCCTGTCTTATATCCAGATCCTCAGGAGCATCTTCAGCCTCCCGACAAAGGATGCTCGGCTCAAGGCTTTTGGGACCTGTGGCTCCCACCTCTGTGCCATCTTTACCTTTTACATCTCATCTCTCTTCTCCTCTCTCAACCACCGGTATGGACACAATGTGGCCCTGCATTTCCACGTTCTCCTGGCCAACGTGTACCTCCTGGTGCCCCCCATGCTAAACCCCATCATCTACGGGGTGAGGACCAAGCAGATCCGGGACAGGCTGCTCCATGTCGTTACTCATAAAGGGACCTAAAGTTTTCTCCTGTTGCTCTGGCTGTAAGTCCGAGCTCCATGCAGAGCTGGCTGGTGACATGGTGCTGGGCCCTCTTCCCCAAATCACTTACTGGACCGTCAAATGTTTCAGAGTAGCAGCCGTGTTAGTCTGTATCCACAAAAAGAACAGGAGTACTTGTGGCACCTTAGAGACTAAGAAATTTATTAGAGCATAAGCTTTTGTGGGCTACAGCCCACTTCATCGGATGCATAGACTGGAACATATAGTAAAAAGATATCTATACACACATACAGATAAGTTGGAAGTTGTCATACAAACTGTGAGAGGCTAATTAGTTAAGATGAGCTATTATCAGAAGGAGAAAAAAAAAACTTTTGTAGTGATAATCAAGATGGTCCATTTAGACAGTTGACAAGAAGGTGTGAGGATTAAGTCAAAGAGACATTAAAGCCTTTCCTGACCTTACTGTGCTGTGTCAGCATGCCACACTGGGGAATCGGTCTATGTAGAACTCATTGGGTTCCAGTTTTTTAATTGCCAGTCACTGGACCCCTAAGCACATAAGAACGGCCGTACTAGGTCAGATCAAAGGTCCATCTAGGCTAGTATGCTGTCTTCCGATCATGGCCAATTCCAAGGGCCCCAGAAGGAATGAACAGAACAGGGAATCATCAAGTGATCCATTCCCTGTCACTCATTCCCAGGTTCTGGCAAACAGAGGATAGGGATACCAACACTGCCCATCCTGGCCATTGATCCTCCATGAATTTATCCAGTTCTTTTTTTTAACCTGGTTATAGTCTTGACCTTTACAACATCCTCTGCCAACAAGTTCCACAGGTTGACTGTGCATTGTGTGAAGAAATAGTTCCTTTTGTTTGCTTTAACCCTGCTGCCTATGAATTTTGTTTGGTGACCACTAGTTCTTGTGTGATGAGAAAGATTAAATAACACTACCTTATTTACTTTATCCACACCAGTCATGATTTTATAGAGCTCAATCCTATCTTCCCTTATTAGTCTCTTTTCCAAACTGAAATGTCCCAATCTTATTAATCTCTCTTCATATGGAAGCTGTTCCATACCCCTAATCATTTTGTGGCCCTTTTCTGAACCTTTTCCAATTCCAATATATCTTTATTGAGATGGGGCAACCAGATCTGTATTCAAGATATGGGCATACCAAGGATTTATATAGAGGCAATATGAAACTTTCTGTCTTATTTTATATTCCTATCCTAATGATTCCCAACATTCTATTAGATTTTTTGACTGCCGCTGCATATTGAGTGGATGTTTTCAGAGAATTATCCACAATGACCCTTGAGGCCACACCCCTGACCCAGCCTCTTCCCCCAAGGCCATCCCACCTGCATCAACTCTTTCCCCAAAGTCCCTCTCCCTGACCCACCTATTCCCCTGAAGTGCAACCCCTGCTCCACCTCTTACCTCTAGGCCCCGTTCCTTTCTACACCTCTTTCCCCAAGTCCCTGACCCTGCTCCTAGCTCCTCTCCTCTCCTTCCCCTATCACTCTCTGGTCATCTCCACTTCCCTCCCCAACCCCAGCTGGGCTCCCTCTGCTCGGGAGCTGAGTTGAGAGCTGCTGCAGCCTAACAAGGAGCCTGCAATAATTGTAGCGAGGATGCAGCACTGGGGCAGACAGGCCAATCAGGAGATGAGAGGGAAGCCAGGAAACCACACAAAAGCAGCTGAGGGTTGGGAGCAGGGCTGTGTGGCATGTGGGCAAGATTGTGCATCATACGACGTGTGGGCCCTAAAGCTTGGCTACAAAGTCCTGAAGGAATAGACCATTGTGTGGCTTATTTCTTTAGCTTTCAGTTCCCTTTTCTTCCTCCTGGCTGGGGGCTGGAAGGAGGCAGGGTCCCTGCAATGGGAACCCTTTTCCTTGAGCCAGGACTCGGTGGAAGGGCAAGGGATCAGCTTTGAAGCTAGGAGGACAACAGCTGATAAACGTGGAAGGATCAGCCCCTATGTTAGCTGGGAAGTCAGAGTGCTGGGGAGAGGCTGGAGTGGTGTTGGTATTTCACAGGTAGGAAGATAAACGACACACCTTCCATCAGCCAGCTATTCACACACATACACAGCACCTTATCTGGAACTAGAGGGCACCCAGAGGCTGAAGCTGGCATTGCCCAGGGACTGAAGCTGGACAGTGAAACTGAATCTAAGGTGTGCTCTGCATGATGATTTTGATCACTACTTGTAGAAGATCTTTAGCTAAGTTGCTAGGCAGTGTTATCCCCACGTCATGGACGGACTGCGCCACACAGTGATAAAGTGATTTACCCAAGGCCACATAATAATTTGCAATTGTTTAAGTCTGTTCAATCTCCCCAGTTCCCTTTATCAACCAAATTTGTTATCACCTAAAAAAAGAAATCATGCCTGTTTGGCATGTCATATTTTCCATCAGATCTTGTTCATTGGCATGAATTGTAGTTCCACCCTTTATTTCTTTATTAACTAAATCCTCTATCAGATTATCTATTATTATGCCCCGGACTGATGTCAAGCTCACCGACATGTAATACCCAAGTCATCCCGCTTTGAATACTGGCATAACATTAGCTCTTTATTGGTATACTAAGATATCCCTGGTGTTCCATTAATTATTGAAAATTGACATCAGCAGGGCAGATTCTCCTCAGACAACTCGTTTAGGACTTTTTGGGTGTGAGGTATTTATAAATCCCCTAATCCCCACAGGGTTTCCTGATCTCCACAGAGAATCTGCCTCAGTGAATGTTCATCTTCCTCTCATTAGTTGCCACCTGGATATTTATCTGTATCAGACATTTGCATGAGATATTAATTTTATTTAACTATTCAATAGGATTTGTGTAAGAGTTTAATATTGTATCCCCCGAGATGGACGTGGTCTCTCTCAGGGCTGGTGATGCTATTTTCAGTTTTTCACCTCTAAGGCACCGGTTGAAATTGGGCTCAATGGGATAGGGATTGTAACTGCTTAATACACAAGATACCGACCTGCAGAGAGCACTTCCACCTTCAAAGGGTTTTACAAATGTTCACTTAATAACCCTGCCTTAGTGGATCAGATCAGAGTCCGTCTACCTCAGGAGCCTGTCTTGGACAATGAACAGCACCAGATGCTTGAGCGGGATCAGATGCTGGCTGGCCTCTGAGGTCTCTGAACTCTCCTGCCTGCCTGTGGGACTTTCAGTAGCTTGTGAACATCTTCATTGTACAAACTCCCCCTCCCCTGTCATCTTTAGCAGTGGAATAGTTCACAAGGTCACTGTTTCACTGATCATTGCTGGACTTCCCTGGTAACATCCTGTTAGGATGCATAGGGGCACAGCAATTGTCTCAGGGTGTCTGCAAAACATTGAAGGCCAAATGCAGTAATTATATAAATAGTGGTGTTAGGGGGCTTATTCCTTCACCCACTTACTTCCCTGGTCCTTCTCGCATGAACAGAGAGCAACAATACCCGAAGTCCAAAGGTGCAAACAATTTGATGTTTATTGGGGTGAACTTCCAGCAAACATGATTCCAATTTCCTTCCTTAGTGTCCCCCTTCCCAGCTCTGACACCACAGAGCCTTACACCTGTGTCCCTGTTCCCATTCCTGCCCTTAGCAAAACATGATTCCAATTTCCTTACCCCCATTTCCTGTTCCCATTTCCCCCTTTAGCAAACATGATTCCAATTTCCCCACCCTCATTCCCTGTTCCCATCTCCCCCACCCACACACCCACCCCCTCACTTCCTGATTGACTGCAGACTATATGGTAAAACCTGAGTTCTGCTTCGCTATACCTTAACCAATCATTTTCCTGAAATTTAACTAACCAATCCTAACATGATTATGTAACCAATTATATCCCACCACCTTAATTAGTTTACACCCAGCAAAATTAATTATACAGCAGACAGGAACAATCACAGAACCAGACAGAGATTATGCAGACAAACAATAGCAAAGTGGGATCTATAATGACAAAACAATACAGAAGTGAGGATTTCACATCCCACCTATTGTTAAGTGAGTTCTTGCCAGACAGGATGCTATCAAACTAAGTTTCCTTTTATATTTTCTAGGCACTTCCCTTTCTCTGGAGGTGACAGGCACTATCAGGACAGGATTGTATCCTAACAGCCCAATAGAACCTTCTTTCAATGTGACTAGTTTGGGACGTGAGGAGGTGACCGTTCGCTTCCCAGCTTATGGCTGCCTCTGCTGCTTAGCCAAAGGCCTTAGCCTAAGCACAGGGCCTCAGACTGTCACAGTGAGAGAAGGCCCTTACACCGGCAGCCAGTGATTTTGATTCTTTCTTTTGTACCTCTAGAACTAGCCAAGTGATAAGAATACACCTAAATTCTTAGAGTATAGGCCTTTACAGACAGGCCTGAATATCTATATCAGTCAAGGTACAATGCTGCACCTGTTCTATTTGGCTCACGATGGGGAAAGTCCCTTTGCAAAGGGAAGTGCTAAAGAATTTATAGGTTGGGACTGTGACACAGAAGATGCAACTTCCTGAAAATCAGACCAGCTCACTCATGGACATCAGATGGGCCCAGTTGGAGTCTTGCTCTTCAGAACTTGGAATCAGTGTCTGGGATGAGCCTGGCTCAGAACCTCAGCAGAGCATCCGAATCACAACAAAGCATCAAATCCCTCCTCAACTGCCACCTTCATGCCTGTGTGTCTTGCTCCTAGCACTGGGAACCTAACCATGTACCCCAGCCAAACCCACAATCCCATACGTAGCGGCCGCACATGTGCCGAGCAGGCAGATGAAAATGTGGAACAGGGGCTGTTGCAGGCCAGAACTGGGGGAAGCGTCATTTCCACATTATACCTAAACCCCTGCTAGCAAGAAAGGCTTCCCCCATAGGACACAATCCACCTTGTTCAGCTTAGGTAGAGCTACCGCTGAGGGAGCCCAAATGTCTTGCTCCATGTTTTACTCCTCACAAGCAAAGAAACACCTATTAAAGCATCGGAGAGACCTGGAGAAGCACCCCAAGATCTGAGACCCTCAGCAGGGATTTTGTGCCAGTGAGTCAGATCCTGCATCGTTAGAGCAGAGCTTGGTGAATTTTCATAGCACTTGGACCATCCACTGTCCATCTCAGCTCAATGCTGTGCTGGGCTACTGTACCGGAGTGGTGACTCTGAGGTAATATTCTGTATAACTCTCTTATGGTCCCCCTTGTCCTGCACCTCAGCTTTGCTGGAGCCCAGGCCAGAGTTCTGTCTTTTCAGACTTTTCCGAAAGCATTTCACAGAGTGAAACCTTGGGGATATTCTATGTAAAACCCTGACAAACAGATGTGAATAGTTCCCAATCAGTTTCAAGGAGAGAGTACAAACATCTATTAATGGAGATTCTCTATGTCCTGGTACGGAGGAGAGGATGGAAGATGATAAAATATGGGCAGAATCTGATGAAAAACAGTCAAATGAAAAAAGAATCCCATTCAATTACATCAGTTAATGGCAGACAGCTAAAACGTGACCATTTTAAGGGCTTACATACAAATGCTAGAAGTCTAAATAATAGATTAATAGAATAATAAATAAATGCTTGTGAGCAACCCCACTACAGACTCATGGTAATGTCAGGAATTGTCACAATGCAAATTCAGCCTCAGGAAGGTGTGTCTGAGTTTCTAACGGGATGCAGTATATTCAAGCTTTGTGTTGTTTTGAGGAAGAGTTACTCAAGCTGGCTCCTTTTAATCTTCAGGTCCCCCCAGGTCTGTCCCTCTCTGCTTCCATGAACAGGTTTAGCTGCTGCTGAGGTTCCCTTCTCCTCCAAAAAGGCAATTCAGGCTGTTTTCCATGGTGCAGGCACACACTGACTTTAATCTAGTTTGAGGAGATATTTCTGTGAGCTGTCGCTGTGGGGTCTGGAACCCCTGTGGGGTCTGGCACCTGGTTTTGGTCCTGGGTGAGGGGCGTCACTGTGTGGCAGGGCTGGAAGTTGTGGGGGTGGGGGACCTACATGGACAAGTGGCCAGCACTGGGGGTTCTGGGGACAGGGAATGAGGTGTACATGGATATATGGGCAGTTCCAGGGGTTGTGTGGGTAAGGCAGGAGGTGTACAGAGAGAACAGGCAGCACTGAGGGTTGCAGGGAGAGGCAGGGGGCGTACAGGGACAGGTGAGCAGAACTGGGGTTGTTGGGGGCAGGGAGCTGCATGTACACAGAGTGTTGGGCGTTCTTGGGGGTAGGAGGGATGGGGAACGGCAGGTACATAGACAGGTGAGTAGCGCTGCAGAAATTAATGTTTTTGTTGTGATTATTGGTCCAAGGCCAGCCCTAGGATCTTTCCTAGCCTTGGGTGCATATGGGCGGGTCTCAGGGTCTCTTTGCCCTGGCAAGCCACAGAACTGCAACCTGGATGTCACAACCTTCACTCGGTTTTGTTTCCAACCATTCTTCTTGTTGTTATGTAACTTCAGGCATTTCACCGGTGGAAAGAACCATTGTTCTTTGTGTAACACTGCACCCACATTCTACATAGAGATATTATCATCATAAAATTATAGCATAATTATAATACATATTATGTGACGCTGGTAAGGTAAGATGTGATTGGAAAAAATATGATATTCTAAAAATGATTATCCTATTTGTGTGAATGTGTCATTTTTGTATCTGAAGTTACAAATATTGACTATGAATCTGTATTTCAAATGTAGTTACACCTGGGTAATGCTCACTAGGCAAGATACTTTCAGTCTAGATAGCTGGTTGGGAAGGGCCTATTCAGAGCAATGAACCATTAGAGAAACCAATAGGCTTAGGAGAAACTTATCTCCCACCTCGTGAGCCTTCCTGAGAACACTCCAGACAGCTTATAAGTAATGGATGCTCTGACTCTACAAGGGCATGTGATGAGGCCATGCCACTCTAGACTTCATATTGGGGAGTCTGTAATTTTCCCACTAACTAAGGTTCCTGCCATATATTAAAGCTATATAAGGCAGGGAGTGTCATCATGGGTGATTCTTCACTCCCCACACAAGAGGAATCCTGCAAACACCCAAGGAACAAAGTCTGAAGTGGTGGAAATGCTGGACTCAGGCTAAAGGTATTTCTAGCCTGTGTTTGGAAACCTGAGAAACCCAAGCTGCAAGGAAAATGCAGCTTGTGCCTTCAGAATCTGCCAGATGGCTTGTAGCATCAATGAGTGTGAGAAACTGCTAATTCATAGTCAATCTAACTAGTGTGTTAAGCTTAGTTTATGTTTTTGTTTATTTGCTAGGTAATCTACTTTGATCTGCTTGCTATCCCATAGAATCACTTAAAATCTATCTGTTGTAGTTAATAAACTTGGTTTATCTTTTAATCTAAACTCAGTGTGCTTTTAAGTGATGTGTCTGAGGGAGACATCTCAGCTTGGTTACCACAAGTGTGTATTGTCCTCCGCACATTCGTGGGGGAGGGGGGCGAACTGGGTAACAAATTCATGCTGGTCAGAGTTTAGACCAGTGTAGGATGGTACAGCTCTGGGGACCTACACTACAGAGCTGATGGTTATTTTGGATGTAGCCTTTCTCTTGTTGGTTCATGCAGTGGCTGGTCAGAGAGCCTGCACGTAACTGCAGATGGGGGTGTCCCTGCCTGTGTGAATGCTGGATGAGGTGTAGGACTGGAAGCGGGTCTTCAGCTTGTCACAGCAGTTCATTGAGAGAGGGACCCCAGGCTGGTGAGTCTAATAAGGCATTGAGTGAAGAAAGCATTCCTTGTTTATCTGTTCTGAATTTGCCACATTTCAGTTTAATTGAATATCTAGGTGGCACAGCGGGGAAATGATGTAATGCTTTGCTCCTCAGATGTTTCAATCTCCCATCATACTCTGACCCTCTGTACGTACTCTCTTTCCCCTTCCAGGCTGTCCCAATTATAACAGCACGCTGGTCAGCAGTGTCTTCTCCATGCTCCTAGTCATCCCTGGCTCCCTCAATCTCCGAGCGACCCGTGGACCCCAAAACTCTTCCTCTCCGTGGGGTGAGGTGCCTCCCATCATAGCTGCTCCCTCAGCTGGGTATAATCACTGACTGTGTCTCACCAGTGAGAAATCTCACGAATGGCAAATGCCAAGGCAGGGACCTGAGCGGCTTCTCTTGTTACACCCATACACATCACATGTTTCTTCAGGGGCTGCTACACAGGAACAACTCACAAGATGAGAAGCATGCACATTATATAATGAGAGCGGGTAACTCTGTGACATGTGAGGGCCTAGATCAATACACCTTCCATGTGTTGACTGAAACAGTGGGCCTCTGGGACACCAATGTTAAACCCAGGATGCTCTGGGATCATTTCCTTGCCAGCTCTAGTAGCCACTCATGGTGAGGGTGGTACATTCATTCCTCAGTGTGGAAACTTTATGGGCTCAAGTTATTATTTTTCTCACCTAAAATGTTCATCCATGCAGTGCCTCATGGGATCCCTCAGCCCTCATGAAATACACACCGAGTGTAACATTTCCAAGGCGCTTCAGTCACATGAGCATTTTTCCACATAGGGCAAAATTCACCATGGTCATGAATGGAAAAAATGCCTCCAGTAAGCTCAGGCACAAGCTTGCAGTCAAAAAGCCTCCAGCTGATTACAGGGGACATGTTTGAAAATTCCAAAGCCAGGAGGCACCATTGTGATCATCTAGTCTGTATAGCACAGGCCTGAGAATTTCCCCCAAAATAGTAGATCTTTTAGAGATTTAAACATTGTCAGTGATGAAGACTGTGCGAAGAATCTTGGTAAATTGTTCCAAAGGTTAATTACTCTCACCGTTTAAAAAATGTGTGCCTTATTTCCAGTCAGAATTTCTTTAACTTCAACTTCCAGACATTGGGTCATGTTACACCTCTGTATGCGGGGCTGAAAAGCCTATTAGTAAATATTTGTTTCCCATGTAGGTACTTACAGACTGTGATCAAGTCATCCCTTATCAATTTTTGTTAAATGAAATAGATATTTGAGTCTATCAGTATAAGGTAGATTCCTTAATCTTTTACTTATGCCTGTGATTCTTCTCTGAACTTACTTCAGTGTATCAACAGCCATCTTTAATCATGGACACCAGAACTGGACACAGGACTCCAGCAACAGTTTCACTAGTGTCAAAGACAGGCGTAAAATAACTTCTCTACCTCTCCTTGAGATTCCCCTGGTTAGGATCAAATTTGCTCTTTTCAGCCACATAGTCACATTGGGAGCTCATTTTTAGCTCATTATCCCTTCATGCCCCCAAATCTTGTTCAGAGTCATTGTGCATCCCACGATAGTCCCCCATCATGGAAGCATCACCTACATTCTTTGTTCATAAATGTGGATATTTACATAACTGTATTAGAACACATATTGTTTGTTTTGACCTGTTTACCAACCAATCCAGATTGCTCTGAATCAGTGACCTGTCCTCTTCATTATTTACCATCCTCTAATTTTTGTGTCATCTGCAAAATTCGTTGAAATTCAGATATGAAAATGATTAGCATCTGAGTTGCTGACACATGTCTCTGCTTATACTTGTCTGTTAACACCTGTAACTTATGTCTCAGACAAAGTTGGGTGGCTGCAAGAAAGTGTCTCACCAAAAGAAACAAGGGAAATAACAGAGGTGCAGGCCTGTAGCCCTAAATATCAAAGCTTTTGTGCCCTTCATGCCCATTCTGTTGAGCACAAAGTCATAGCCCAGCAGGATAATCTCTGTTTCCATCGGGGAAACTTGGCTTCTTTCCAAAAGAGGAATAGCATCATGGATCAAACCTATCTTCCAACTAGTCCAGTGTCCTCTCTACGAAGGTGACAGCCCCAGGTGCTGTGGTAGAAGGTGTAAGAAGCCCAGCAATAGGCTTCTTACACCTTACACCATAGCAAGAAGCCTAGCAATGACATGACCATTGTGAGGGTGTCACCCCCTATACGTAACAGCTAGAGATAGGCTTGTGATCTGAAACACATGGGCATATAGGCTTTCCAAAATATTTATTTAGCTATAACTATTGTAACTGGATATGTCACTGTCCATTTAAATGTCCAAACCCTTCCTGATTTTGACTTAGCTTATGGCCTCAATTACCTCTTGTGGAAACAAGTTCCTCAGTCTAATATGGCATTGAGTGAAGAAAGCATTATTTTTTTATCTGTTCTGACTTTGCTACATTTCAGTTTAATTAAATATCCTCTTGATGTTGCGTTATGGGACAGGGAGAACACATTCTCCATCTACTCTCTACCAGTCAGCATTCTATAGGCTTTTCTCATGTCCCCTCTAAATCATCTCCTTTGTAAGGTAACAATCCCAGTCTGTATGAGAGTTTCCTGGGCCCTTGATCATTCTCGTTGATATTGCCTGAACCCCTCTACTTCTCCATTATCCTATGTGAGATGAGTGCCCAGTACTACACAGAGGTGTCCAGAGGAAGGTGAACATTAACTAACTTATCTCATGGCATTGTATTTTCTGTAGGATTCCCCATCCCAGTCTTCCTGGATCCCAATGTTTTGCTTAGTTTCTGTCCGTGCTTGCACTGTGAGCAGGGTTTCACAGAGCTGTGCACCATGACACTGAGGTCCCTGTCCTGTGTTCATACAGTTAAATTAGAACCTTGCTAGGTCTTTGAGGAGTCAAACTTTTCCTTCTAATGGGCATACACGTTGCAGTGATTGACATCAAAGTTCATCTGTCATCACGCTGCCCATTCACCTAGCTTTTTTAGTTCTCTCTGAGGACTTCTCTGGACTTGACTATGACCTAAATAATCTGGTGCCCTCTGTAAATGTTGCCACCTCACTGCTCATACCTCCTTTCTAGATTGTAAATTACTAGAAAATAGTTACCTTACTATTTGTTATAAACTTCTCACTGTGCTTCTCTCCCTTCACAGGCAGCTCAAGCATTTCTGAGCCCAATCAACACATTGACCACCTCATGGCATCTTTCAGCTTCACCCATGTCTAGCTGGCAGCCGGTATCAAGCAGAGTGCCCCAAGGGTCAGTCCTGGGGCTGGTTTTGTTCAATATCTTCATTAATGATCTGGAGGATGGCGTTGACTGCACCCTCAGCAAGTTTTCAGATGACACTAAACTGGGAGGAGTGGTAGATATGCTAGAGGATAGGGATAGGATACAGAAGGACCTAGATAAATTAGAGGATTGGGCCAAAAGAAATCTGATGAGGTTCGACAAGGACAAGTGTAGAGTCCTGCACTTAGGACGGAAGAATCCCATGCACTGCTACAGACTAGGGACTGAATGGCTAGGCAGCAGTTTGGCAGAAAAGGACCTAGGGGTTACAGTGGACAAGAAGCTGGATATGAGTCAACAGTGTGCCCTTGTTGCCAAGGAGGCTAATGGCATTTTCGGTTGTATAAGTATGGGTATTGCCAGCAGATCGAGGGACATGATCAGTCCCCCCTATTCAACATTGGTGAGGCTTCACATGGAGTACTGTGTCCAGTTTTGGGCTCTGCCAAGGTTCCTTCCCCTCTCTGAACTCTAGGGTACAGATGTGGGGACCTGCATGAAAGACCCCTAAGCTTATTCTTACCAGATTAGGTTAAAACTTCTTCAAGGTACAAACTTTGCCTTGTCCTTGAACCCTATGCTGCCACCACCAAGCATGTTAAACAAAGAACAGGGAAAGAGCCCACTTGGAAACGTCTTCCCCCCAAAATATCCCTCCAAGCCCTACACCCCCTTTGCTGGGAAAGGCTTGATAAAAATCCTCAACAATTTTCATAGGTGAACATAGACCCAAACCCTTGGATCTTAAGAACAATGAATATGTAATCAGGATCTTAAAAGAAGAATTTTAATTAAAGAAAAAGTAAAAGAATCACCTCTTTTAAATCAGGATGGTAAATACCTTACAGATTCAAATAATAGAGAATCCCTCTAGGCAAAATCTGTAATCAGATTCAAAACATAGAGAATCCCTCTAGGCAAAACCTTAAATTACAAAAAGACACAAAAACAGGAATATACATTCCATTCAGCACAGCTTACTTACCAGCCTTTTAAACAAAAGGAAATCTAACGTATTTCTAACTAGATTACTTACTAACAAGTTCTAATACTCCATTCCTGTTCTGTTCCTTATAAAAGCATCATACAGACAGACAGACCCTTTGTCCCTCCCCCCTCCAGCTTTGAAAATATCTTGTCTCCTCATTGGTCATTTTGGTCAGGTGCCAGCGAGGTTATCTTAGTTTCTTAACCCTTTACAAGTGAAAGGGTTTTGCCTCTGGCCAAGAGGGATTTTATAGCACTGTATACAGAAAGGTTGTTACCCTTCCCTTTATATTTATGACAGACTCCACAGCATAAGAAGGATGTGGAAAAATTGGAAAGCGTCCTGTGGAGGGCAACACATGACTTATGAGGAGAGGCTGAAGGAACTGGGATTGTTTAGTCTCCGGAAGAGAAGAATGAGGGCAGATTTGATAGCTACTTTCAACTACCTGAAAGGCGGTTCCAAAGAGGATGGATCTAGAGTGTTCTCAGTGGTACCAGATGACAGAACGAGGAGTGATGGTCTCAAGGTGAAGTGGGAGAGATTTAGGTTGGATATTAGGAAACACTTTTTCACTAGCAGGGTGGTGAAGCACGGGAATGGGTTACCTAGACAGGTGGTGGAATATCCCTCCTTGAGGTTTTTAAGGTCAGGCTTGACAAAGCCCTGGCTGGGATGATTTAATTGGGGACTGGTCCTGCTTTGAGCAGGGGGTTGGACTAGATGACCTCCTGAGGTCTCTTCCAACCCTGATATTCTAGGATTCTATGATTCCATGTGCCAACTGCATTATCCCCCATACATACTGAGACCACATGGCTGTGGCAAAGATGTCATGTGGGGACATCACAGTCCACAGGATGTACGTCTTGCTGATAGTATTTGTAGTCATCAGTTTAGAGCTCATGCTCACTGCCCTGTCCTGTGGTCTGATCATCAGGGCTGTCCTCAGATTCTCCTCGAAGAAAGCCCGCTAGAAAGCTATAAACACCTGCACAGCCCACATCTGTGTGATGATGATGTCTGATCCTTATGTCCTCTTTTCCACTCTGAAACACCAGTTTTGTCAGGGCACTGCTCCCCATGTTTACATCATCTTGGCCACCCTATGTTTTGTCATCCTCCCCATGCTTAACCCTATCATTTATGGGATCAAAACCAAAGAGCTCTGTGACAAAGTGGGCCAATACACCTGCACACGGTGATCACCTGGTGCCACTTTAAACTTGTGTGACAAGAGGGGGAAAGGATATCTCCTCTTTAATCAAGGGCACTCTGTCCCAGTTTGGCGAAGCTCAGCATTGAGGAAGTTCACAGTCTGAGAAGCTCCTGACACCTGACATCTTATCCCTCCATCACCAGGCACTGCTCCTTCCACTGCTGAGTTCTCTGTCCATCATCTGATCACCCATCAGCATCACCCATCAGCCCCCACCTCCACACACTCTGACACTCGGCTTTTCTATGCCTTCCAGACCACCAGAATATACTGCAACTTTTGGAAGCCAGGTGGCTTTCCATTAGATGCTGTGTGAACAGGGTTCTTGATCAATTTGATGAACTGAAGCTACGCTTTCTGGCTGACAAAGACAAATTAAGCAATTACAATGCTGAACTTCTTTATCATATATGCAGTGATCTGGTGAGCAAAATTTACCTGATTTTTCAACTTCCAATCCTTCAGCAAGCATGGAGGATAAACCAATTGTTTTCACTGAAAAGTGCTAATACAGGGCAGCTGGTGCAGGAGATGAGGACATTCTACTAGAGCTTGTAGGAGAGAGTTGTATAACTTTGTTTTTGAGAACTGGACTGTGTTATACTGGATTTGAGGGGTTTGTACCCCAGAATGTGGTCAAGCCAATTGCAACCCTATGATGTGCACTCAGGCACTATGAAGTGAATATCCTCCTGATCTTGTGTTATGAGACAGGGAGCACACATTCTCAATCTACTCTAAAACAGACTCCAACGTGAAAGTGCAGAACTGGAATTAATTAATTAATTAATTAATTTGCAAACTGGACACCGTCAGATTAGGCCTGAATAAAGACTGGGAGTGATTGGGTCCTTACAAAACCTACACCTAATTTCCCCAATTCATGTCTTTTCATGCATTTATACCTGCTCCTGTGTTTTCCACTCCATGTATCTGATGAAGTGGGTTCTAGCCCAGAAAAGCTTATGCCCAAATAAATTTGTTAGTCTCTAAGGTACCACAAGGACTCCTCATTTGTTTTTGCTGATACAGACTAACACGGCCACCACTCTGAAATCAATCGACTCTCTAGCTGGTGAACTCTGTTAATGAACGTACATTGTACAGATCACTGTGAAGAGCAAGGGAGCTGAGAAATTGGCTGGTGTCTCCTCTTTATACTTGGTTGGCTTAGGTAAGCCCTCAGGTAGCTCAGTTTGGGTGTGTGGCGCCATCTGCTTTCGTGTCTGGAGAGGCTGAATCAACAGCAAAGCAGTGTGACAAAGGGCCAGCCCAGCTGGGTGGTTAGAGAGGGGCTGCAGTTCCCACCGCTCCCTTACTGCATCCTGGGGATGACAAGCCATCACACTCACACCCTCCAGAGCCCAAATTAGGCCCCCAGACACTTGTGACACAAGCATGGTTGAGGGACTGTAGCTCAAACAAAAGATCCAGATGTAGCAGTTGTTTGATTCCTTTACCACTGTGTTCTCACCCCAGGAGGGTGAACTTCCACTATATTGAAATGGCCCCAGGGCAACAGATCAGGGAATATCCATGGCTATTCCCCGTATAATATGGAATACCATCTGAGATGAACTATAGGTCATTTTGGCCCTTGGGAGTGGTGAAGGAATGACACAGTGAGTGGAGAAGTTCCTTGGTACAAATTCTGAGGCAGGATAACACAACCCGTTTCTTCATCAATTTCTGAAACATCAACACAGAATTGAAATGTGATGCTTACCCAATGGAAAGAGTAGAAGAACTATTACAACAATTGAGAGCTGCCAGATATATATCTGCCTTAGACATTTCAAAGGGGTTACTGGCAAATACCTTTGATGCCAGAATCCTGGGAGAAGAAAGCCTTTTCCATGCCCTTTGGCCTTCATTAATAGAGTATCACATCATTTGACCTCCACAGGGTGGCAGTGACTTTTCAGAGGCTAATGGACTGCATAATACAACTGCATGGGTGGTTACAGTGATATGTTGCTACGATCAGTTGAAAATGGTGTTTGGTCCCGTATCTTGTGGACGCATTCCTACACAGAGTGCACAGGGCAGTACATTACACACAGAAAACAAAGCCATTGTCAATTGCTAGGCTTCACAGTTGGAATACTCAGTTTGCCCTGACAATATGAGCCCCTGGTATCGGAGAATCATTTCTTCACTCCCAAGGGAGGCTCTCAAGCTGAAATTCTTCAGGGTCTATTTTCTGCTCTTCCTGCTGTTCAAAGAGCCGAGGGAATTGTCTGGGAGTCCTGCCAACCTGGGAGTCTGCAGGGACAGCACAGAGGAATCATAAAGGTTGCTGTCCGGCATGGCGAGTGTCAGACATGTGAGATCAATGCACTGATTATCAAGGCTATGCTTTCCTGTTTCAGAATGGAGATTTCCTCAGCGGAATTGCGGTGAGTTGCCTGTTTCTGCATTAAAGTTAGTGCTGAGGGCTCACGAAGGGATCCAGCTTTCAAGTCAAGAACCATCTGGGCAGGAATTCACCAGCGCAGCAACTTGAATTGAATTGTTGGTATTGTCAGAAACACCAAGGGATTTTACCTGGTAAAATTGGAACTACAAATGCTTGGGAAATAGTTTAGACGAAAATTTGTTTTTCAGATCATTTCCTTGTCTCTTACTGTGTCCTTCTATCTGTCTCAGTAGCTTTCTGTTTTGGGATGGGGTGGTTTTTCCTCTGGTTCATTCAAGTTTTCCAATTCAGTAACTTCACTGCCCTGTTAGGAAGAGCAGCCAAAGCTTGTGCAGTTGGTATCTGTGTTATGAGACAGTACACAACAAGAATGGGTCAGTGGCCAGATTCTGCTCTTCAGCGGGTTACTCCAGATTGACACTGGCCTCCTTTGAGAGCTATATCAGGGGCGTGTGTTTTAGAATCCCTGTTCTTCATAAATTGGGGGTTTCCTTCAAACACTTTCAGCACCCTAACAGAATATCGCTCTCTGTAGCAGGACCCAAAGCTGTGTTTGTTGCAGCTTGGAGCTGAAATTTAAACACTAAGGGTGAAATCTTGGTCCCATTAAGATCAAAGGAAAAACTCCAAACACAGTCAGGATTTCACCCTAAATCCTCATGTAAGGGGTTAAATAAATGGCCTGATTTACATGCGCCATGAGCCTCCATTGACTTCCACTGGACTCATCCTGTGGCCTCTTAGGAGTGTGAGTTCGTTTTGACCAATGAAGAACTGACAGGGGAGTTGCTGAAATCTCAAACTCAAAGGCATAGAGGTTTAAAAGAATTAGGATAACCATTTTTTTTTCTGCAGGCAGAAGGGTCTGCTCTCTCTGTGCCCCTGCATCTTTGGTTGGTGAGGAAGAAAAGCACCAAAAGGCAGTAAAAATAAAAACAAGTTTCTCACTTAGAGAAAACCAGGCGGTGTTGGAAATCTCACTGGGGGAGGTCCAGGAAAGCACAGTCTGTGTGGACGGGAGAGATGGGGATGTGCAGTGTCCAGATCACAGTGGCCCAGTGTCCTGAAACTGGGTGAAATAGGGAATGGATATAATGCCTAATACACAGACCAAAGAGGTGTAACAAGGCCTCCTTGGTTGTGGGGCATCTCAGACTGTAACGTAACATGGACTACGTTGCAGGAGACTGTCTCTGACACCTTCCTCCTTCCAGACAATCCCTCCTCCCATGAGTAACCTCACTCCAGCCTTGTGGCAAGGTCAGAAATTGCCAACATGGAACAGCAGCCTCAGGAAGGTGTGTTTCTAGTGGGCTGCAATACATTAAATATTTGTGTCATTCTTTTTTAACTGTTTTGATTTTCCATGTTTCAGTTGAATTGAATATGCTCTTGAAATTGCATTATGAGACAGGAAGAACACATTCTCCATCTACTCTCTGGCAGTCAGTATTATATAGACTTTTCTCATGTCCCCTCTTATTCATTTCCTTTGTAAGGTAAAATACCAGAGTTTTTAACCTTTCTCTGTAAGAGAGTTTCCCTAGGCCTTTGATCATTCTCAATGCCCTTCCCTGAACCCTTCTAGTTCTACAATATCCTGTATGAGAACGGTGCCCTGTACCACACAGATGAGTCCAGAGAATGGTGAAACATTGACTAACTGATTTCATGGCATTGTATTTTCCATATTCTTCCGTCACCCACTCCTCTTGGTTGCCAATGTTTTCCTTAGTTTCTGTCCGTATTTCCTTAGTTTCTGTCCGTGCTTGCACTGTGAGCAGGATTTCACAGAGCTGTGTACCATGACACCCAGGTCCCTGTTCTGAGTTCCTAAAGTTAAATTAGAACCTTATAAGGTGTTTGAGGAGTTCAAGCTTTTCCCTCCAATGGGCATACACGTTGCAGTATGGACTTTAAAATATATCTGCCATCATGTTGCCCGTTCACCTGGCTTGGTTAGCTCCCTCTGGAGTCTTCTCTGGACTGGACTCTGACATAAATAAACTGGTGCCATCTGTAAATGTTGCCACCTCACTGCTCAGCCCCCTTTCTACATTGTTAATAGCGATCAAATATTTACTGCACTATTTGTCATAAAGTGCGTAACCCCCGTTGCTGTGCTTCTCTCCCTCACAGGCACCTTGAGCATTTCTGACCCCAATAGACACTTTGACCACCTCATGGCATCTTTCAACCTCACCCGCTCTGACCCTTCGACATTCATCCTAATGGGCATCCCTGGCCTGGAAGCTGCCCACATGCTGATTTCCATCCCTTTCTCTGTGTTCTACATTATCAGCCTGTTGGGAAATTCCATGGTTCTGTTTGTTGTAGGCAAGGAGCAGACCCTGCACAAGCCGATGTACCTGCTGCTCTGCATGTTGGCGCTCACAGACATCGGCACTTCTACTTCTGTTGTGCCGAAGGCACTGTGTATATTTTGGTTCAATTTGAAGGGCATTACTGTGAGTGCCTGCCTCACCCAGATGTTCTTCCTTCACACAGCTTCTGTGATGCACTCAGCCATCCTAGTGACAATGGCCTTTGATCGCTATGTTGCCATATGTAACCCTCTGAGTTATGCCACCATCCTCACCAACGCACGAATAGCTAAGCTAGGGCTAGTGGGTTTGATGAGAGCTGTTCTCTTCATTCTGCCCATGCCCCTACTCGTGAGCAGGCTGCCATTTTGTGCCAATCACATTGTCCCCCACACGCACTGTGACCACATGGCTGTGGCAAAGATGTCATGTGGGGACATCACAGTCAACAGGATATACGGCTTGGTAATAGCATTTGTAGTCATTGGGTCTGACCTGATGCTCATTACCCTGTCCTATGGTCTGATCATCAGGGCCGTCCTCAGAATTTCCTCCAAGAAAGCCCACCAGAAAGCCCTCAACACCTGCACAGCCCACATCTGTGTGATACTGACGTCTTATACCCCCTCGCTTTTCTCCTTTGTGACACACCGGTTTGGTCAGCACATCGCTCCGCACATTCACATCATCTTAGCCAACCTCTATTTCCTTGTCCCCCCACTGCTCAACCCTATAATTTATGGGGTCAAAACCAAAGAGCTTCGTGACAAAGTGGGCAAATACACCTGCACAATGTGATTGCCTGGGGCCATTGACTTTAAACCTGTATGACAAGAGGGGGAAAGAATATCTCCTAATTAATCAAGGGTGCTGTGCCCCAGGTTGGCTGAACTCAGCATTGTGAAAGTTCACATTCTGAGAAGTTCCTCACACCTAATGTCTTATCACTCCATGACCAAGCACTGCTCTCTCCATTGCTGTGGTCCCTCTCTCTGTCCATCACCTGATCACTTTCATCATCTCCCATCAGCCCTGACCTCCATTCACCCTGACACTCTGCCTTTTCATGACTTCCAGAGCACCAGAAGATGCCACAGATTTCTGATGCAAGGTGGCTTTCCATGAGACCGTGAGTGAACAGCATTCTTGATCAGTTTGACAAACAGAGACTATGCTTTCTGATAGCCAAAGACAAAGAAAGCAACTACAATGATGCACTTCTTTATCATATGTACAGTGATCTGATGAACAAAATTTACCTGACTTTTCAAAGTCCAATCCTTCAGGAGGCCTGGAGGATAAACCAAAAGTTTCAGTTGGAAAGTGTGAATACAGGAAAATGGCTGCAGGAATTGATGACATTCTACTAGAGCTTGTTGGTGAGACTTGTGAAACCCCGTGTTTTTTAGAACCTGATTGCTGTTTTAAATTACAGCATCGCCTTGGAGTCTAATTACTTATTGCTTTGCACAGTCAATTTTTAGCATCGCTTTTTATCTGGACATTTGAAAATACACACCAACCCTTCCCGAAGATGTTAAAAGATGTTCAAAGTTGATGTTGAGATTTCATGTTGGATTTTCTGAAAGAGAGACGGCCGCCAAACATCCTAGTGATCGAATCGCTTGCAGAACTAAGTCTTTCTACTGCGCTCAGCCCTGCACAATCTCTGTTAGCTGATATCTCATTTTTGCCATTTTTTTCTGGAGACCTTGGAGAGCTGGAGCAGCAGTGGAGAGTTTTGCCAGTGGTTCACTGGCCTCGTACTCAGGACAACAATTTTGAGCAATTTTTGGCTGAAGGACTCTAATACATGGAAGACGCTGGTTACAAATGACAGGTTTCAGAGTAGCAGCCGTGTTAGTCTGTAGTCTGGGGGGAGGGATAGCTCAGTGGTTTGAGCATTGGCCTGCTAAACCCAGGGTTGTGGGTTCAATCCTTGAGGGGGCCATTTAGGGATCTGGGGCAAACATTGGGGACTGGTCCTGCTTTGAGCAGGGGGTTGGACTAGATGACCTCCTGAGGTCCCTTCCAACTCTGATATTCTATGATTCTATTCGCAAAAAGAAAAGGAGGACTTGTGGCACCTTAGAGACACAAGCTTTCGTGAGCTACAGCTCACTTCATCGGATGCATCCAATGAAGTGAGCTGTAGCTCACGAAAGCTTATGCTCAAATAAATTGGTTAGTCTCTAAGGTGCCACAAGTATTCCTTTGCTGGTTACAAAGACTTTAGTGATCTTGACTTATTTGCTCTGTTGTTGCTATCACTACCTTTTAGTAATGCTGCAGTTGAAAGATTGTTTCCCCAAATGAACTTGATAAAAACTATTGTGAGACAAGTTGCAAGAGGAGCTTTTGGAAAACGTTCTTCATGTTAGGCATCTATGCAGTGACACAAAACCTTTTGTGAACATTTTGCCCCAGAGAAAGAAATGCTCGCACTGGTCACTGGTGTTATCTATGACCAGCAGCAGAAGCATTCTCCTTCCAACAGAGGCTGCAAGGATGAAATGTTGCCATTTAGAGACTATCAGAAACAAACTAATTCAACTCAAAATCTGAACATTGACTACCATCGCTGAATGCAATTAGACATAAAAATATAATAATGATATTATTGTTTTTACACTCTGTCATAAATATAAAGGGATGGGTAACCACCTTTAAATCCCTCCTTGCCAGAGGCAAAACCCTTTCATCTGTAAAGGGTTAAGAAGCTTAAGGTAACCTTGCTGGCTCCTGACCAAAATGACCAATGAGGAGACAAGATACTTTCAAAGCTGGAGGCGGGGGTGGGGGGACAAAGGGTTCTGTCTGTGTGAGTGATGATTTTGCCAGGAAGAGATCAGGAATGCAGCTCAGAACTCGTCTAAAAAGTTCATAAGTAATCTAGCTAGAAATGTGTTAGGTTTCCTTTTGTTAAATGGCTGGTAAAATAAGTTGTGCTGAATGGAATGGATATTCCTGTTTTTGTGTTTTTTTGTAACTTAAGGTTTTGCCTAGAGGGATTCTCTTTGTGTTGCATCTGTTTACCCTGTAAGGTATTTACCATCCTGATTTTACAGAGGTGATTCTTTTACCTTTTCTTTAATTAAAATTCTTCTTTTAAGAACCTGATTGCTTTTTCATTGTGTTCACCTGTACAAATTGGTGAGGATTTTTTATCAAGCCTTTCCCAGGAAAAGGGGTGAGGGCTTGGGGGGATATTTGGGGGTGGGGGGGGAGAGACGTCTCCAAGTGGGCTCTTTCCCTGTTCTTTGTTTAACACGCTTGGTGGTGGCAGCATAGGGTCCAAGGACAAGGCAAAGTTTGTACCTTGGGGAAGTTTTTAACCTAAGCTAGTAAGTAAAAGCTGAGGGGGTCTTTCATGAAGCTCCCCACATCTGTACCCTAGAGTTCAGAGTGGGGAAGGAACCTTGACACACTCCATACGTGTTTGGCTCCTTTGGGGGTATTTTTAACTCTGTCGGTTGCTGTTTTTTCCTTTGAAACGCCTGCCAACCCTCAGTCAGGATACAAGTACTGGGGGTTTGATTTTTAATTTGATTGTCATTTCATAGCTTTGTTGCTAATGTGGAAAAGCTCCTGCTTGGGTTTCTAGCTCTTTTTTTTTTTATCAAATCTGTTCTAGGTATCTAAACAAATCTTTCATTTGTTACTTGATGTATAGACAAATGTGTTAATTAAAAAAAACTTTGTTTCAGTAAATTGATTGAGCAATTTTAGGTTAGTTTTTAAGTGATTTGAGGCTATTGATGCAGTAGAAATCTGGCAAACTACCTCAAGCTGAGCTGGAGGGAGAGCAGCAACAGCCAGAAACACAGGGGCCAGAGAAACAGCCCACAAGGCCGAGCTGGGCTGGAGCCAGAGAAGCAGCACTCAGCCAGAAGAGCGAGAGTTGGGCCAGAGGCAGAGCAGTGCTGCTGAGGCAGAGCTAGGGAACTGCAGCTGGAGCAGACCAGAACTGGGAGCTGGGTCAACACAGACCAGCTGTAACAAAAGGGTGCCCGGCTGAGCTACAGCAGGGAGTTGCAGGGCCAGAGCCACGATACCGGCTGTGCCACAAGTAACATGGCAGGTGAGCACAATGAACAGCTGGGAAAAATGAGGTGGGGGCATGGGCAGAGGGTCCAGCACAGGGAGATGTCACCAGACAAGAAGGCCTGGAAGGCTGGACTCATAAGGGGGGGCATGAATCTGATAGCAGGGCAGATGCTGGGCAGAAGGGTCCTGCCACCTTAAGCCTGAGGGCATGTGGCCACTGCCAGAGCAGGTGTTTTACCTGTGCTATGGCCGCACAACAGCCAGTGCCTGGGCAAGAAACCTGGGACATATGAGGAATGGACTGTGAACTTTCCTTATGTCCAGAGACAGCTGTTTGAGATGTCCCTGTGACCATACAATGGGGTTCTTGTTTCCTTGAACCTTTCCCATTTTCCTTATTTTTCTTACAGTTGCTGATTGACATATTACATTTGGTTTGAAATTAACATAGTGACAAGTGGATCAGGGAATTGTCCGGTGTGAACTATGGGGAGCTGCAAACTGAGGAGACTCAAACACAGGGAATTTGCCTGGGAGTTCACCTGCAGGGAGTTCCCACAGAGTTTTTTGCCTTTCAGGATTCTGTGAGCAGTAAATACAACATCTGAAGAGGCTCTGAGAAGGAAGACTATATGGATAGTGAGCAATCAGCCGCTGTGACCTGTACAAGATGTGCCATGTTTGTCTTTCTCCCAGAGGATAGAAGTGACTTTGTCTGTATGAAGTGCAAGTTGGTCTCCATATCGGAAGAGAAGCTTAAAGGACGAGTGACCCAAGTATCAACCCTGTGTTGCATCTGAGAAAATGAAGACTTTCTGGATAGAAGTCAGTGTTTGTTACTGCAGGCACACCATGCTGAAGAATCAGAGAGGGTGTTAGAGGGCTTTCCCTCAACCCTCTCACTTCCCTGGTTCTTGTCACGCAAACAGCAAGCAGCAAAAGATCAGAAGTCTGAAATGCAGACAATGCAATGTTTAATGGGGTTATTTCCCAAACAAGCATAATCCAAAGCCCTTCACATCAGTCAGGTTTATTTCTGAGCCTTCTGAGAGTTTTTGGGTTAAGTTTAGAGGCGAGAGTAACAAGGGTGGTGTTGTGGTGGATGTCTACTAAAGACCACCGGATCAGGAGGATGAGATAGCTGAGGATTTATTCAGACTACTAACAGAAGATTCCAGCAGTGCACAGACAATCTGGGATGTTCTGGGAGAGTGTTGGGGACAACTTCCTGATGCAAGTGCTGGAGGAACCAACTAGGGGCCACACTCCTCTTGATCTGCTGCTCACAAACAGGGAAAAATTGGTGGGGGAGTAGAAGTGGGTTGCAACCTGGGCAGCAGTGAACGACTTCAGGATCCTGACACAAGGAAGAAAGGAGAGCAGCAGAATATGGACCCTGGACTTCAGAAAAGCAGACTTTGACTCCCTTAGGGAACTGAAGGGTAGGATCCCTGGGAGAATAACATGAGGGGGAAAGAAGTCCAGGAGAACTGGCTGTATTTTAGAGAATTCTTATTGAGATTGCAGGAACAAACCATCCTGATGTGTAGAAAGCATAGTAAATGTGGCAGGCAACCAGCTTGGCTTAACAGAGAAATCTTCGGTGAGCTTAAACAGAAAAAGGAAACTTATAAGAATTAAAAAGAAAAGGAGTACTTGTGGCACCTTAGAGACTAACTAATTTATCTGAGCATAAGCTTTCTTGAGCAACAGCTCACTTCATCAGATGCACGCAGTGGAAAATACAGTAGGGGGAATTTATATACACAGAGATCATGAAACAAGGGGTGTTACCATACACACTGTAATGAGAGTGATCAGGCAAGGTGAGCCATTATCAGCAGGAGAGGAAAAAAAAAACCTTTTGTAGTGATATTCAAGGTGGGCCATTTCCAGCAGTTGACAAGAGTGTGTGAGGAACAGTGGGGGGGGGGGGGAATAAACGTGGGGAAATAGTTTTCCTTTTTGTAATGACACATCCACTCCCAGTCTTTATTAAAGCCTAATTTAATGGTGTCCAGTTTGCAAATTAATTCCAATTCAGCAGTCTCTTGTTGGAGTCTGTTTTTGAAGTTTTTTTGTTGTAATATTGCCACTTTTAGGTCTGTAATCAAGTGACCAGAGAGATTGAAGTGTTCTCCAGCTGGTTTATGAATGTTATAATTCTTGACGTCTGATTTGTGTCCATCTATTCTTTTACGTAGAGACTGTCTGGTTTGGCCAATGTCCATGTCAGAGGGGCATTGCTGGCACATGATGGCATATATCCCATTGGTAGATGTGCAGGTGAACGAGCCTCTGATAGTGTGGCTGATATGATTAGGCCCTATGATGGTGTCCCCTGAATAGATATGTGGACAGAGTTGGCAATGGTCTTTGTTGCAAGGATAGTTTCCTGGGTTAGTGTTTTTGTTGTGTGGTGTGTGGTTGCTGGTGAGTATTTACTTCAGGTTTGGGGGCTGTCTGTAAGCAAGTACTGGCCTGTCTCCCAAGATCTGTGAGAGTGATGGGTCGTCCTTCAGGACAGATTGTATATCCTTGATGATGCGCTGGAGAGGTTTTAGTTGGGGGCTGAAGTTGACAGCTAGAGGCATTCTGTTATTTTCTTTGTTGGGTAATCAGATTCAAAACATAGAGAATCCCTCTATGCAAAACCTTAAGTTACAAAAAGACACAAAAACAGGAATATACTTTCCCTGCTGCACAGCTTATTTTACAAACCATTAAACAAAGGAATATCTAACGAATTTTCTAGCTAGATTACTTACTAACTTAACCGGAGTTGGAAGGCTGCATTCCTGGTCTGTTCCCAGCAAAAGCAACACACAGACAGACAGAACCCTTTGCCCCCCCTCCAGATTTGAAAGTATTGTGTCCCCCCATTGGTCATTTTGGGTCAGGTGCCAGTGAGATTACCTTAGCTTCTTAACCCTTTACAGGTGAATGGGTTTTGCCTCTGGCCAAGAGGGATTTCATAGTTCTGTATACAGAAAGGTGGTCACCCTTCCCTTTATATTTATGACATAACCCAAATGATGAAATGATGTTATGAAATTCCTTTCCCTGGTGACAATACCCAAAGAAATCCCTACTAATCAAGGACCGAACTTCACTTTACTGCTAATGAAAGAACTTTGCAATCTACTGTGGGTAAGGACGTTAAGAATGTTGATCTATCATCTCTGAAATGATGAATTGGTAGAGTGATATCACAGAAGTTTTATGGCGATGTTAAAGAAGTTTGCAGCCTCGAATTGCAAACATTGGCATCAACTCTTCCCCCACCTCTTTTTTGCTATCAGGAAGTTGCCTCAAGCCTGCAAGTTTTCTCCCTTTGAATGCTGTCTGGGAAGCAGCCTTGAGGCTCTCCAGACCTTCTTGGAGAAACATGGAAGCGCAAAGACCCCAGGCAATGAAAATAGTCCAACACATTCTTTAATTAAGAATTTGCCTCAAGACTTTGCAGGTGTTTGCTAGAAGAATTTTGCTCAATGGACAACAGGTAAAAGAGAAGGCCTATAACAAAGGGTTCCACCTGTGAGTGTTCAGACTGGGTGATTGAGTGTTATTGTTACTTCCAAGTTTGCTGTTCAAATTACTGGTTCGTGACAGGGACCGTTTGAGATAGTGAGGTATGTGGGCCCCATTAACTGTGAGGAGCAGCACACAGAAAAGGAAAAGGAGACAGATAAGAACATAAGAATGGCCATACTGGGTGAGACCAATGGCCATCTAGTTCAGTATCCTGACACTGGACAATGCCAAGTTCTTCAGAGGGAAAGAACAGAATGGGACTATTATCAAGGGATCCATTTATGGTTGTCTAGTCCCATCACCTGGCATTCAGAGTCTAGGGAAACCCAGAACATGGGATTGTGTCCCTAAACATCTTGGCTAACAGCTATTGATGCACCTATCCTCCATGAACTAATCTAGTTCTTTTTGAACCCCATTCTACTAGCATTCTGTTAGCTTTTTTGATTGCTACTGCACACTGAACAGAT
The DNA here is from genome assembly GCF_015237465.2 of Chelonia mydas. NCBI lineage: Eukaryota > Metazoa > Chordata > Testudines > Cheloniidae > Chelonia > Chelonia mydas. Next base: position 5,041,091 of record NC_057849.1, on the reverse strand, counting down.
GTTTTCAGAGAATTGTCTATGATAACCCCAAGATCTCTTTCTTGAGTGGTAACAGCTAATGCAAACCCCATCATTTCATATGTATAGTTTGGATTATGTTTTCTAATGCCCTTTACTGCTATCATTTGAGTCTTTTAAAAGCCTAGGAGGGGCTCTTCCTCATAACCTCATTGTAACACTGCATGCCCAGGTTCTTCAAAGTTGTATGATTATGATACAATTATGACAGAATTGTGATACATTTTGTACAAGATATGTCTTGTCAGATGTCATTGGAAAAGTTGTAATTTGCTGAAAAGGATTATCCTATTTGTGTTTATGTATCAGTTTTGTATCTGAAGTTATGAATATTGACTATGTATCTGTATTTCAAAAGTAGTAATACCCACTAGGCAAAATCTTTCCAACCTAGACAGCTGGTTGTGAAAGGCCTTTCATGGGCCATTAGGGGAAACAATAGGCCTTAGGAGAAGTTTATACCCCACCTGGTGAGCCTTCCTGAGAATGCTCCAGACAGCCTATGGGTAATGGCTGCTATGACTGAACAGCGCAGGCAAGGGCATGTGACCAGACCACATGACACTGAACTCCATTTTGGGTATACCCTCTAGAGCCCAAATTAGGCCCCCAGGCATCTGTGATGCAAGCATGGGGGAGGGACTGTAGCCCAAACAAAACATCCAGATGTAGTAGTTGTTTGATTCCTTTACCAGTTCCTTTACCAGTGTTCTTAACCCAGCAGGGCACACCTACCTAAAATACCACCACACTGAAATGGTCCCAGGGCAACAGAGCAGGCAGATTCCATGGCTGTTCCCTCTTAAAATGTGGGATACCTTGTGAGATGAAGTCCAGATTATTTTGGCTCTGGGAGAGGTGAAGAAATCACAAAGTGAGTAGAGAAGACCCATTGTACTAGTTCTGATACAGGATAAACAACCCATTTCTGCATCGATTTCTGAAAGATCAACACAGTATTGAAATTTGATGCTTTACTGATGCTGAGAGTAGACAAACTATTAGAACAGTTTGAGCTGCCCAATATATATCCACTTTAGACCTCCAAAAGGGATACTGGCAAATACCTTTGATGACAGAATCCTGGGAGAACAAAGCCTTTTTCATGCCCTTTGGCCTGCATTAATTCAGGATCAAGTAATTTGGCCTCCACAGGGTGGCAGTGACTTTTCAGATGTCAATTTACTGGATATTACAACTGCATGGGCAGGATGCATCAGTACACTGTTAGGATAGATTGAAAATGGTTTTTGGTCCTGTGTCTTGTAGCAGCATTCTCACACGTAGTGCAGATGGCAGTACACTACACACAGAAAAGAAAGCCACCATCAGTTGATAGGCTGAACTGTCTGGAAGACTCAGTTTGCTGTGACAATCTGAGCCCCTGTGTTAGGATATAGATATTCAGGCCTGTCTGTAAAGGCCTGTACTTTAAGAAATTAGGGGTATTCTTATCACTTGGCTAGTTAGAGGTATAAAAAAAAGAATCAGAATCACTGTCTGCTGGTGTAAGGGCCTTCTCTTACTGTGACAGTTTGAGGCCCTGTGCTTAGGCTAAGGCCTTTGGCTAAGCAGCAGAGGCAGCCATAAGCCAGGAAGCGACCGGTCACCTCCTCACATTCCAAACTAGTCACATTGAAAGAAGGTGCTATTGGGCTGTTAGGATACAATCCTGTCCTGAATACAATCCTGTCCTGATAATTCCTATCACCTCCAGAGAAAGGGAAGTGCCTAGAAAATGTAAAAGGAAACTTAGTCTGATAGCATCCTGTCTGGCAAGAACTCACTTATCAATAGCTGGGATGTGAAATCCTCACTTCTGTATTGTTTTGTCATTATAGTTCCCACTTTCTATTGTTTGTCTCTATAATCTCTGTCTGGTTCTGTGATTGTTTCTCTCAGCTGTATAATTAATTTTGCTGGGTGTAATCTAATTAAGGTGGTGGGATATAATTGGTTAGCTAATCATGTTACAATATGTTAGGATTGGTTAGTTAAATTTCAGTAGAATGATTGGTTAAGGTATAGCTAAGAATATTACTGTATAAATTAGGGGCAAACAGGAAGTAAGTTGGGATTCAAAAATAAGGAAAAAGGAACTTGTATTTAAGCTTGCTGGAAGTTCACCCCAATAAACATCAAATTGTTTGCACCTTCGGACTTCGGGTATTGTTGCTCTCTGTTCATGCGAGAAGGACCAGGGAAGTGGGAGAGTGAAGGAATAAGCTCTCTAACATCTTGGTGCCAGGACTTGGATACATCACATTGGATAGGTGAGTGGCAGCCTGTAAGTCCCCCTCCCCAACAGTCCGCGCAGCTGCTTGGAGGGGGTATGGCGAACTCTCGTGATGGTAGTTGCGGGTTCTGGCAAGCTGGGGTAACGGATTTTTTGAACAAATGGATAAGGAAGAATCAGGGCCCATACCAGGTGCAGGGGTTCACCTGGGATGAGATTGAGAAGGAGATGGGAGAGGTTTTGGGAGACCCCAAGGGAAAGGAGTGTAGGAAAAAGGGAATGGTATTACAAGGTTTGTGTGCTGGGATGGCATACTGGGTAAAAAGGGAAGCTGATCTCCTCCAGCACATTAAGGATTTGGAGGGGATTGTGGATCAGCAACGGATTTTAACAGAAAAATCTGTGTTAGCAGTAGAGGTAGCGGATTTGAAGGCACGGGATGCTGCACGGACAGAGGAGTCTTGTGAGGCAATCCGGAGAGAGAGGGACGAACTGCTGGGGAGAGTAGGAGACTTAGAGGAGGAATTGTATCATTGTAAACATGGGGACAATGGACTTGGGGACCCCAAACCATCCGCCCCACTAATGGAACTGAAGGAGACACCTCCACCACCCTACCCTGAAAAAACACTGTACCCACCACTGCCGGTGGATGTTGTAAGCCGGCGATCCACAGTTACAGCCCCTGCGAGAGAGGCTACCCGGGAGGAACTGCAGGAGGCAGGAATAGTGGCCCCGGTTGCGGGGTGGGGGGACCATGCCCCACAAGTAGTAGAACAGGCAGAAATCCGCCCCTTGTCCCTGAAGGACCGGGAGGCAGTACTGGGCCGTTTGGGAAAGATACCCCGGGATGATTGGGATCAGTTTGTGCTGTGGCTAGTGGAGGTGGACAGGGAGATGGAGGGTCTAACTCGTGAGGACCAGGTGATCTTATGGCGTAGTCTTTTGGGACGAGGCACCTTCGGAATCAATGTGGCAGGAGTGGCACACCCATTTCTAATCCCCGGACAGGTGGCAAAACACTTGTTTGGGGTGTACTCTCGTACTGCGGGGATGAATAAGATGAAGCGAATCCCTGGGGAAACAGGGCGGGATACACTTAATCGCATACAGGCATGGGCACGGTGCTGGGTGGATCCCCTGGATGGTCCATGGGTGTTGCCACAGGCAGGGGCACCGGGACCTGGTGGGGGTGTGGAGCAGGGTAGGGGTGTGGAATTGCTGGAGAAATGGTTGGAGCTGAGCAATCCGCAGTTCGTGGGTCATTTAAGGTTGCAGCACCCTGAACTTGCTCCCAATCAGCTACCCCAGTTTCTGGAACAGGCAGATGTGTGGAGGCAGATGCGTCAGGGGGAAGAGCCAGTCCATGCGATTACTGTGGGGGATCAATACAAGGTGGAAAGGAGTGGGTCAGCCTGGAGAGGAGGAGGTAGAGGGAGAGTTCGTGGCTTTGGGAGGGTAGTCAGGGACGAGCGGGCAGCTATAGAGCAACAGATCCAGAGACTGCAGGCTAAACTGACTACCCAGGATCTTACCAGATCAGGGGGAAAGTGGCCCCGGAGGCCAGGGGACTGGGACTGCCTGAAATGCCAGACACACAATTTTGCATGGAGACAGGAATGTGTTCGGTGCCAGGACCCCCGGTCCCTCCATGAACCAATGGGAGGGACAGAGGTGGGTGCTGCAACTTAGGGTGCCCTGGGAGGCATCCTGTCCATGTTCACAGTTTAGGACGGGATGCATCTGGTCACCCCACGCTCCAGGGGGCAATCGAAGGGAGTCCCATGAGGGATTTTTTGATAGACACTGGAGCAGCCATCAGTTTAACCACATGGGGGCAGGGGAGACCCTCAGAAGGGACTGTGACAATTGTAGGGGCAACAGGAGGGGAGACACAGTTAACCCTGAGGTGGGGACAAATCAAAGGAATCTGGGGGGAAGGGGAGATTATGTGGGGTTGTAATGAGATGCTTAATCTGTTGGGGGCAGGAGATTTACACAAACTGGGACTTGTACTGGATTTAGCCAATTGGGTGTGTTTACTGGGGCAAACGCAGGACGGTCAGGGCTATACCATTCCCATGGGGATAGCCACTATGACCATTAAAGCGGCACATGCCCTCCCACCACCCCCGGCTGGGTGGGAACACATCCCTGTGTGGGCGAAGGATAACCTGGATTGTGGTAGGGGCAGCATGGAGATACTGATGGAGGGAGGGGACCCTCCCTCACAGAAGCAGTACCCTATTCCTCGGGAGGCGTTGGCAGAGGTGGGGGCAACTATTGGGGAGTTGGAACAGAGGGGGCTGATTCGGGCAGTTGCATCCCCTTGTAATGCTGCTGTGTGGCCTGTGAGGAAGCCAAATGGTACCTGGCGCCTCACTGTGGATTACAGGGCACTAAATGCTCTGGCCAATTCGCCAGCCTCAGTGGTGGCAGCATACCCTGAAATGTTGGCCCGTATTGGACCCCAATTCCGAATTTTCACTGTTTTGGACATAGCTAATGGGTTTTGGTCTCTGCCACTAGCTACCTCATGTCAGTATAAAACTGCATTCACATGGGAGGGCAGACAATTCTGCTGGACAGTCCTACCCCAGGGATATAGGGACTCCCCTGCAATTTTTCACAGATACATGAGACAGGCTCTGGAGGGGGTGGATTCAGCAAGGTGCATACAATATGTAGACGACCTGTTACTAATGTCAGGGACAGAGGAAGAAGACAGGGAGCTAACTGAGCAGGTCCTGCAAGCTTTGGCAAGAGCAGGATTGAAGGTGTACTGAGGCAGTGAGAGTGCTAAAGGAAAACCTGGCCAGTGCTCCAGTGCTGGCCTCCCCGGATGGGGAGAAATTCTTTTATCTGTATCCTTTGGTATCGGACACTACCATTGGTTGTGCATTAACACAGGAGTATGGAGCAAAGGACCGACCTGTGGCCTTTGCCTCTCGACTTTTGAGTGCTGTGGAATTGAAGTATGGATGGTGTGAAAAGGTGCTGTTGTGCACCTACTGGGGGGTAGGGAAATTTAAATACCTTACAGGAATGCATAAAGTAATAGTCCGATCTCATCATGACCCCCTGCGGCTGTTAAACATGCACACTATCTTACAGGGACAAGTGAGTGGGCAGCGTATTGCTAAATGGTTGCTGGCTCTACAGGCAGAAAACATTAAAGCAGAGGTGTTAAAGGAACCCACAGTCTGGGTAGCTGGATTACATCTGGCTGGCACCCCACACCAATGTGAAGCCAGCCCAGGTAAAACCCAACATCAGGTGTTTCGGACGGCTAACCCCAATCAGGTAAAAGAGGGGACACTGGTATGGCTTTTGGATGGAAGTTGTATGTATCAAGGGGGATGGAAAACTGCAGGCTTAGCTGTTGTGGGAATCAGAGGCAATGAGACAGTCAGCACCATTGGTTTCTCACTAGAAGCAAAGTCAGCTCAGGAGGCAGAACTGGCAGCCTTGCTAACAGCTTTAAATGAAGTGGATCCCAAATTGGAGCCAGAATGTTGGGTGGTGGTAGATTCAGATTATGTATTTCGTGGTGCCACATTAATGCTGAGATGGTGGGCAGATAATCATTTCAGGGCAACAGACGGCTCCACAATCAAGCATGCTACCTGGTGGAAGCGAGTGGAGGAGCTGAGTCACTGTTTTACACGGATCAATGTGGTAAAGGTAAAGGCACACAAGAAAACAGGACCCCTAAGCAAAGGAAATAATCTGGCTGACGTAGAGGCCAGGCGGGCTGCAACAGAGGCACCCCCATGGCCCTGGGAGCCAGAAGAGAGAGTGCCTGTAGCAGTGATAACAAGAAGCGGGGTGGATACAGATCGGGGAGGGCGAATTCGAGAGTTGCAGGAATCTGACCCAGGACTGGAAGGCATCATGAAACTTGGGGACAGGCATGTGCCAAAGACGGAACTAATGGAAGGGATTTGGTGTGTCTTAACAATTGAGGGACCGGTAATGTTGTGCCCTCAGGGAAGTCGGACGGCTTTCTTAAGCTGGGTGCATGGAAGCTTGGCAGGGGGACACCCCGGGTTTGAGGAGGCACTGGGAACTTTAAAAAGGTTGTGCTGGTGGCCAGGAATGGCAGCTGATTTAAAATCACATCTGGAACGTTGTTTGGACTGTGCCAGGCACAGCCCACCTCACAAGGTGCTAAGGGGAGAATTAATGAGACAAACCCCAAGGGGACCATGGGAAAGAATACAGATTGATTACACAGGACCCTTACCACCAGATCACAGGAAAAAACGATTCATGTTGGTGGTAGTGGATGCTTTCAGCCGGTGGGTGGAAGCTTTCCCCACAAAGTATCAAACTGCCCGGGTAACTGCTGCAATACTGGTAAATGAGGTATTCACTCGCTGGGGCGTCCCAAAGGTGATTGACTCAGACCAAGAGGCTGCTTTTTGGTCAGATCTGTTAGGGGAGCTATCAGCCCTCACTGGAATCACACAGTTGTTCCATATTGCTTATCACCCCCAGGCTGCGGGGCAGGTGGGACGCATGAACCGCACCATTAAAAGTGAGCTAAGAAAGGGAGTGGAAATCGGAGGAAAAAACTGGTCACAGTTACTGCCCTTTGTCTTAATGAGAATAAGGGCCCGAGAATCAAAGGGCACAGGATTTTCTCCATATGAAGCTCTCATGGGAAGGCCTATGGAACGGTGGGAAAATCTACTTACCCCAGTACCTGGGGAAGTCACTACACATGGCTTAACACAAGAATGGATTTTAACTTTAATCGAACATGTGAAACAAGTACAGCAGGCGGTGGCTTGGCGAGACGAGCAAGAAGCAGCAAGAGTCAAAGCATGGTATGACCTGCCTGGGGAGCATAATCTACCCATGGTGGGAGATCTAATGATGTGCAAGATTCCAGGTCAACACCATCCATTCCCAGCTCCTAAATGGAAGGGCCCCTATCTTGTCCTTGACCAATTAGGGCCCAGTCTGCTATTACTGGGTACAGAGAATGGAGGACAGGAGTGGGTTCACTGCACGCAAATAAAAAGGTACAAACAGGGGATTGGGAAGGGGACGTGTAAATTTTGTTATGCGTGTATTACAGGTTAATTCAAAAAGGAGAAAAGGATGAAAATTGCCTGGCCCTGGATGGAAGAATTACTTGTGCTAATCACAATTGTCACATTTACAAATTCTATTCAGATCCCACGATGTGAAGTGTCAAAAGGAGGAAACACATGGACGGCCACACATGCAACCTGTGGTAATAAAGCTAATGAAGACTATGAGAATCTCCCCATAGAAAGATGTACCACTAATACTCCAACAGGAATTTGGCAGTGTCGGTATATGGTTTATGGGATTAGATGGGGGAATCCCAACCAAGTGGAGAATATCAAATTTATCAGGAAATATCGCATGGTACTCCCTGGGTGCTGCCATGATTAACGATAGTGGAAAACACAGTTACCCAGCTATGTGGTTTGTTACAGAGGGTCCAAAGAATATAACCCTCTGGTCCCCTGGAGCAAATGAACCCTCTTGGGAAAATAGGGCCCCACATTTAGGGTGTGATGTTACCATATGTAACCACAATGGTACTTCCATGGAAGATAATCCCCGAGGGTGTGATTGTTATGTACATATTACATTAGGCGTAAAATCCCCTTTGGGACGCTGGGTGTACGATGAGTTAACCATTTTACAGAATGTAACCCTACAGGTGATATGGATGCCAAGTTGGAAGAATCCAAATTTAAAGTGGCCACAGCCTGGAGCCAAGAATATTCCTCGACGAGCAAATGTATGGGAGCCATTGTGGGAGCAGGTGCAGCCAGCACTTTTTGACGTGTCCTTTCACTCTATTACATGGGTGGTACGCCCCAAGGAATGGTGGGTGGACCAAATCCATCCTAACTGTAGTATGTACATAAAAGGATTGAAACAACAATTCAATGCATGGGTGAGGGGACACACCTGGAATCGTCGTCGGAAAAGGGGATTGTGGGCAGCTGGGAACACTATGCTGGGTACATGGAATCTGGGGGACGAGTGGGTAACCAAACAATTAGTAAGCCAAAATGTGAAATTTCAACAACAAATTAATGAATTAATGGCACAGCATCTATCAGCAGTTGCCACAGGTGGAGGACAGCAGTAGAGGTAAACTTGCAGTTAACTCATTGGGCAGGGGACCTGGTGACATGGGTAGAGGATGGCTTCAGAAGACTAACATTGGGAGAAGTGTGCGTAGGTATTCAAAATGCTCAGTTAATAATGTTAATGGATATTATGAGAGATGCTTGGTCAGAAAAATGACCTTCAGTATTAAATCGGGAGGCTAGCCCATATCTATCCACAATTGCAAAAACATACCCATCTACCTGGAAAATAACATCCCCGACCTGTGGGGACAGTTCTTGTGTAATTGTTACTATGATACCATGGGAAGGAAATGCAAATAAGGTGGTTCCCTTGAACCCTATGGGAATAAGTAGGGAAGGGGGAGCACGTTGGGAGCCACTAGGGAATAGGTGGGGGGGATGGAATGGGGTAAACTGGACTGTCATCACATTAAGCAGTTGTATATCCAGAGGAGGAATATGGATGTGCCCCTCTCCTATGACTATGGAGGAGCAGGATCAATGGCCTATTGCAAAGGGGGGGCATTTAGGGGTAATGTATATGGGGTACGGTGTATTCTGTTGGGAATGTATGCAATCCTGCAATATAACACTAGGAGGCAAAATCCTTCCAGTGTATGACCAAATTATGAACTTCTATACACTGCCACCTGGACTATGGTGCACCAATGGATCAGTGGACTTAATCGTTGTAAACAATCGAACCAGCACCTACTACCCCATACCGTACCAAGTAGTTGAATTGGTTTGGACAATACCAAATTTCACTGTGGATATTCAATGGACACACAATATGGACAAAAGTACACAAAGATTACAAGAGCAACTTGCTGCAAGCGCCAACAGTTGGACACACTTACAATACACACTACAGGATGGCGCTGACAAAATTTTAACCTTATCAAAGGAGGAGAAGCAGTGTTTTTGGTGGTGGCCAGGATGTTGGACCATACTGCAGTGGTCAGGACTCTCGGTGTTGCTGTGGATTATCATAGCAGCTGGTGTATTGTTAACTATATGTGTTTTACATTGCATATGGAAACGATCAAGGGGGGCACAACCCCCTAGAGAACAGCCACTAATTATAACTTATAAGTAATGTAGTAAGCCCTCCCCAAGTGTACTAGACAACCCGGACCCAACCTTCTCGGGCCCACTATACTGGGAAGTCTGGAACACTAATTGGAATAGGTGTAGTATGCCCGTACGAGAGAAGGTGCAGGGCATGGTACTACACAAGGGGCAGTGGGACAGATGGAACATCGACACCTTCCACCTTGATGCCTGGCCCTATCAGGAAATGTGTCACCATATGTCCTATGCTTTTCCAGGGATACCTGGGCAGGAGGATCCCAAAAGAAAAAGAAAAAAAAAGGGGTGGAGTGTTAGGATATAGATATTCAGGCCTGTCTGTAAAGACCTGTACTTTAAGAAATTAGGGGTATTCTTATTACTTGGCTAGTTAGAGGTATAAAAGAAAGAATCAAAATCACTGTCTGCTGGTGTAAAGGCCTTCTCTTACTGTGACAGTTTGAGGCCCTGTGCTTAGGCTAAGGCCTTTGGCTAAGCAGCAGAGGCAGCCATAAGCCAGGAAGCGAACAGTCACATCCTCACATTCCAAACTAGTCACATTGAAAGAAGGTGCTATTGGGCTGTTAGGAATACAATCCTGTCCTGAATACAATCCTGTCCTGATAATTCCTATCACCTCCAGAGAAAGGGAAGTGCCTAGAAAATGTAAAAGGAAACTTAGTTTGATAGCATCCTGTCTGGCAAGAACTCACTTATCAATAGCTGGGATGTGAAATCCTCACTTCTGTATTGTTTTGTCATTATAGTTCCCACTTTGCTATTGTTTGTCTCTATAATCTCTGTCTGGTTCTGTGATTGTTTCTCTCAGCTATATAATTAATTTTGCTGGGTGTAATCTAATTAAGGTGGTGGGATATAATTGGTTAGCTAATCATGTTACAATATGTTAGGATTGGTTGGTTAAATTTCACTAGAATGATTGGTTAAGGTATAGCTAAGAATATTACTATATAAATTAGGGGCAAACAGGAAGTAAGTTGGGATTCGAAAATAAGGAAAAAGGAACTTGTATTTAAGCTTGCTGGAAGTTCACCCCAATAAACATTGAATTGTTTGCACCTTCGGACTTTGGGTATTGTTGCTCTCTGTTCATGCGAGAAGGACCAGGGAAGTGGGAGAGTGAAGGAATAAGCTTTCTAACACCCTGGTATTGGCAAATTACTTCTTCTCTCCCAGGGGAGACTCTCAAGTTGGAGTTCTCCAGGGTCTATTTTCTGCTCTTCCCGCTGCTCACAGAGCTGAGAGAATTCTCTGGGAGTCCAGCCAACCAGAGAGTCTGCAGGGACTGTACAGGGGAATCATAAAGGTCACTGTCCAGCACGCTGAATGTCAGACATGAGATTCATACACTGATTCTCAGGGCTCTGCCTTCCTGTTGCAGTAAAGAGATATCCTCTCTCTGATGAGCAGGATTTTGGTGAGTTGCCTGCTTCTGCATTAAAGTTAGTGCTGAGGGCTCAGGAAGGGTTCCAGGGTTCAAATCAAGAACCATCTGGGGAGTAATTCACCAGGACAGCGGCCTGAACTGTTTAGTATTGTCACAAACACCAAGGGATTTACCTGGTAAAACTGGAGCTACAAATGCTTTGGAAATAGCTTAGAAAAATATTTGTTTTTAAGATCAGTTCCTTGTGTCTTACTGTATCCTTCTATCTGTCTCGGTAGCTTCCTTTTCGGGGGGTTATGTGGATTTTCCTCTGGTTCGCTCAATTTTTCCAATTCAGGAACTTCACTGTCCTGTTAAGAAGTGCAGCCAAAGCCTCTGCAGTGGGCATCTGTGTGACCAGAGGGTCCACAAGAAGAATAGGCCACACACTGGCCCCAGAAATGCTGTTCAAACTGATCTCCCTTTTTTACCTGGTGGAGGCAGACACTGAGTTTAACCTAGTCCGAGAAGATGTTTCTGTGAGCTGTCGCTGTGGGGTCTGGAACCTGGTTTTGGTCCTGGGTGAGGGGTATCACTGTGTGGAAGGGCTGGAAGTTGTGGGGGTGGAGAGGCCCATATGGACAAGCGGGCAGCTTGGAGGATTGGGGAGCACCCAGGGAGTTGTACACAGAGGAGCAGTTAGCACTGAGGGTGTGGGGCAGGCAGGGGATGTACACGGACAGGCAGGTACCACTTGGGGTTTGGGGTCAGGCAGGGCATACATATACAGGCTGGTAAGGCTGGGGATTGTGGGGGCAGGGAGGGGAGGTACAGGTACAGGAGAGCAGTACTGGGAGTTCTGGGTGTGCAAAGTGGCCTGTACATGGACAGGCAGGTAGTGCCGGAGGTTGTGGGGTGGGCAGCAGGCAGGGGGTGTACACGAACAGGTAGGCAGTGCTGGGAGTTGTGGGGCAGGCAGGGGTTGTACATGGACAGGTGAGCAATGCTGGGAGGCATGGGGGCAAGCAGGGGGTGTATATGAACAGGCGGGCATGGCTGGGGGTTGTGGGGCAAGCAGGTGAATGTAGATGGACAGGCGGGAAGTGCTAGGGGTTGTGGGGCAGCTAGGGGGTACATGGAGAGGTGGGAAGTGCTGGAGGTTGCGGGGGCTGGGAGCAGCACGTACACGGAAAGAGGGCAGTGACGCTGAAATTAATTTTTTTTGTTGTGATTGTTGGCCCAAGGCCAGCACTGGGACATTTCCTGGCCCCGAGTGTGTTGTGGGGTGGGGATGTGTCAGGGTCTCTTTGCCCTGCCAAGCCACAGAACTGCAGCCTGGGTGTCACAACTTTTACTTAATTTTGTTTCCATCTGTTCTTGTTAATTATGTAACTTCCGGCATTTCGCTGGTGGAAAGAACCATTGATCTTTGTTCCTCAGCTGCTTCAATTTCCCATCATATTCTGACCCCCTGTCCGTACTCTCCTTCCCCATCCCAGGCTGCCCCGATTACAACAGCACGCTGGTCACCAGAGTCATCTCCATGCTCCCCAGTCATCCCTGGCTCCCACCACCTCCGAGCCACCCCATGCTCCCCACAGCTCTTTCACTGCAGGGGGTGAGGTGCCTCCCATCACAACTGCTCCCTTGGCTGGGGGGAGACCAGTGACTGTGTCTCACCTGTGAGAAATCTCACACACAGCGTAGCAAGTGCCAGGGCACCTGTGCTGCTTCTCTTGGTGCACCCATACACACCGCAGGCTGCTTCGAGGGCTGCTACACAGGGACAATTTGCGAGCTGAGAAGTTTGCACATTATATAATGTGAGCAGGCGACTCTGGGACATGTGAGGGCCGAGATAAATACACCTGCCACGTGCACGAGCCACAGGCACTGAAACAGTGGGTCACTGGGACACAGACGATCAACTCAGGGTGCTCTGGGACCATTTACTAGCCAGCTCTGTTAGCCATTTTTGGCAAGGGTTGTACATTCATTCCTCAGTGCAGAGATTTTGTGGGCTCTAGTCATTATTTTTCTCACCTAAAATGTTCATCCATGCAGTGCCTCACGGGATCCATCAGCCTCATAAATACACACCCAGTGTAAGATTTTCAAGGCACCACAATCACATGATAATTTATCCTCATAGGGCTAAATTCAACACAGTCATGAATAGAAAAAAAGGCACGAGGTTACAGGGAAAATGTCTCCAGCTGACTCTGGACATGTTCATAGATTCCGAACCAAGAAGGAACCATTGTAATCATCTGCTCTGACTTCCTGTATGGTACAGGCCAGAGAATTTCCTCAAAATTATTCCTAGAGCAGATCTTTTAGAGAAACTACCAACCTTCATTTAAAAATTCTCTGTGATGGAGAATCCACCAAGACCCTTGGTAAATTGTTCCAATGGTTAATTACATTCACCATTTAAAAAATGCATGCCTTATTTCCAGTCAGATTTTATTTAACTTCACTCCCAGCCATTGGATCATGTTACATCTCTGTATGGTAGGCTGAAAAGGCTATTATTAAATATTGGTTCCCCATGTAGAAACTTACAGACTGTTATCAAGTCACCCCTTAATCATCTTTATTAAACTAAATAGATTGAGCTCCTTGAGTCTATCACCCATTGTTTCATGTTCTCTGTGTATATAAAATCTCCCCACTGTATTTTCCATTACATGCATCCGATGAAGTGAGCTGTAACTCACGAAAGCTTATGCTCAAATAAATTTTTTAGTCTCTAAGGTTCCACAAGTACTCCTTTTCTTTTTGCGGATACAGACTAACACGGCTGCTACTCTGAAACCACTATAAGGCAGGTTTTCTAATCTTTTAATACTTCTTGTGACTCTCCTCTGAACACTCTTCAATGTATCAACATCCATCCTTAATAGTGAACACCAGAACTGGACACAGGATTTCAGAAGCAGTTGCACCAGTGCCAAATACAGTGGTAAAATAACATCTCTACCTCTCCTTGAGATATCCCCGATTATCATCCAAGAATCAGATTGGCTCTTTTGGCCACAGGGTCACACTGGGAGCTCATGTTTCGCTAATTATCCCTTCACGCACCCCAAACCTTGCTTAGTCTTTGCGCTTCCCACGATAGTCCCCCATCATGTAAGCATCGCCTACATTCTTTGCTCCTAGGTGTAGATATCTACATAGCTATGTTAGAACACATATTGTTTGCTTCTATCCTGTTTACGAACCAATCCAGATTGCTCTGAATCAGTGACCTCTCCTCTTTATTATTTATGATCCCCAATTTTTGTGTCACCTGCAAACTTCAGATATGAGAAGGGCAAGGAGCTGAGTTGCTGACATGTCTCTGCTTACATTTGTCAGTTAACACCTGTAACTTGTGTCTCAGACAAAGCTGGGTGCCTGCAAGAAAGTGTCTCACCAAAAGAAACAAGGGGCATAACAGAGGTGCAGGCCTTTAGGCATAAATACCAAGACCCTTGTGTCCTTCATGCCCATTCTGTTGAACACAAAATCATAGCCCAGCAGGATAATATCTGTTTCCACTGGGAAAATTTGCTACTTTCCAAAATAGGAATTGTATCATGGATCAGACCTATGGTCCATCTAGTCCAGTGTCCTCTCTCTGACAGTGTCATCCTCAGGTACTGCAAAAGAACATGTAAGAAACCCAGTAGTAGATGGATGGGAGAGATAACCTGACCGTCATGAGGATGTCACCCTAATGCCTAACAGCTGGAGATTGGCATCTGCTCTTAAACAGTTTGGCAGATAGCCTTTCCAAAATATTTTATTTAGCTGTAACTATTGTAACTGAATAGTCTCACTACCCATGTAAATGTCCAAAACCTTCCTGATTCTTACTTAGCTCATGGCCTCAACTACTTCTTTTGGCAATGAGTCCCTCAGTCTAATTAGGCATAGAGTGAGAAAAGCATTCTTTTTAAAATCTGTTTTGAATTTGCCGTGTTTCACTGTAATTTAATGTCCTCTTGATTTTGTGTTATGAAACAGAGAGAACACGCTCTCGATTTAGTCTCTACCAGTCAGTATTTTGTAGACTTTTCTCATATCCACTCTTATTCATCCTTTGTAAGGTAACTATCCCAGTCTTTTCAATCTCTCTCCTATGAGAGTTTCCCTGGGTCCTTCATCATTCTCGTTGCCCCTGTCTGAACCCCTCTAGTTCTGCAATATCCTGTGTGAGAAGGGTGCCCAGTATTACACAGAAGAGTCCAGAGGAGGGTGAAATATTAACTGGCTGATTTCATGGCATTGTATTTTCTATATGATTCCCCATCCCATACCTCTTGGATCCCAATGTTTTGCTTAGTTTCTGTCCATGCTTGCACTCTTAGCAGGGTTCCACAGAGCTGTGTACAATGACGCCTAGATTCCTGTCCTGAGTTCACACAGTTAAATTAGAACCTTGTTAGATGTTTGAGGAGTTCAAGTTTTTCCCTCCAATGGGCATACACGTTGCAGTTTTTGACAGTGAAGTTCATCTGCCATCATGCTGCCCATTCACTGGCTTGGTTAGCTCCCTCTGAGGACTTCTCTGACTTGACTATGACCTAAATAAACCAGTTCCAGCTGCAAATGTTGCCACCTCACTACTCAACCCCCTTTTCTAGATTGTTAATAACTATACAATATAGTTGCCATACTATTTGTTATAAAGTGAGTAACCCCCCTCACTGTGCTTCTCTCCCTTCGCAGGCACCTTGAGCTTTTTTGACCCTGATCAATGCATCAACCACCTCATGGCATCTTTCAACCTCACCCCCTTTGACTCTTCAACATTCATCCTAACGGGCCTCCCAGGACTGGAAGCTGCTCACGTCTGGATTTCAATCCCTTTCTCTATGTTCTACATTATTGGCCTTTTGGGAAATTTCACCATTCTGTTTGTTATAGGCAAAGAGCAGACCCTGCACAAGCCGATGTACCTGCTACTCTGCATGCTGGGACTCACAGAAATCAGCATATCTACCACCGTCGGGCCAAAGGCACTTTGTATATTTTGCTTTAATTTAAAAGGCATTACTGTGGGTGGCTGCCTCGCCCAGATGTTCTTCCTTCACGCAGGTTCTATGATGCACTCAGCTGTTCTCGTCACAATGGCCTTCGATCGCTATGTTGCCATATGTAACCCTCTGAGATATTCCACCATCCTCACCAATGCACGAATAGCTAAGCTAGGGCTTGTGGGTTTGATAAGAGCTTTTCTCTTCATTCTGCCCATGCCCCTGCTCCTGAGAAGGCAGCCATTCTGTGCCAACCGCATTATCCCCCATACATACTGCGACCACATGGCTATAGCAAAGATGTCGTGTGGGGACATCACAGTCAACAAGATGTATGGCTTGGTGGTGGCCTTTGTATTCATTGGGTCAGACCTGACTCTCATTGCCCTGTCCTATGGTCTAATCATACGGGCAGTCCTCAGGATCTCCTCCAAAAAAGCCCACCAGAAAGCCCTCAAAACCTGCACTGCCCACATCTGTGTGATGCTGATGTCTTATCCTTTCTTTTTCTTCTCCACTCTGACACACCGGTTCGGTCAGGGCATCGCTCCCTACGTTCACATCATATTGGCCAATCTCTATTGCCTCATCCCCCCCATGCTGAACCCTATCATTTATGGGGCCAAAACCAAAGTGCTTCGTGAGAAAGTGGGCAAATACACCTGCAGAGTGTGATCTCCTGGGGACATTGAGTTTAAACCTGTATGACAAGAGGAAGAAATGACATATCCTTGTTAATCAAGAGTGCTCTGTCCCAGTTTGGCTGAGCTCAGCATTCTGGAAGTTCAGAGTCCCAGAAGTTCATCACAGCTAAGATCTTATTACTCCATCACCAAGCACTGCTTTCTCCATTGCTGAGTTCCCACTCTCTGACCATCACCTGACCTCTTTCAGTGTTACCCATCATCCCCCACCTCCACACAACCTGTCATTTTCCCTTTACGTGACTTCCAGACTACAGGAAGTTACTACTGCTTTCTGAAGCAAGGTGGCTTTCCATTAGACCCTGTGTGAACATGGTTCTAGATCAGTTCAATGAACTGGAACTATACTTTCTGATTGTCACAGACAAAGAAAGGTACTACAATGCTGAACTTCTTTTTTCATATGTACAGTAATACTGTGAGCAAAATTTACCTTATTTTTCTATGTCTAATCCTTTAGGAAGCCTGGAGGATAAACCAAATATTTCCATTGGAAAGTGCTAATACAGGAAAGCTGGTGCACGAATTGAGGACATTCTAGTAGACTTATTGGTGAGAGGTGTGAAACTGTGTGTTTATTGAAAGTTAGGAAAAGTGATGATCTAGTGGGGACACTATGACCTATGCATTTTGTAGAAGTTATAAAAGATTAGCTAATACAGCGTACTTTGGAGCAGTCCTCTGAAACCATCTTGAGAGATGTTTTTCCTGACATCCTTTCTCCCTGATTGGTGAGCAACTGGCCACTGTGAACCTGCTGTTAATTACTCAATACTGTTCCAGATGTTATGTTACTATCTGGGATGTTCTAAGCCTATTGTTCATGTCTGCGTGTGCTTAAATCTAATAAACTGCAGTGCTGGCCAAGAGCATGCTTACTTGCATTTAATCCTTTATCAGATAAAATTGCTGTGTTCCCATTGATTTATTCCTGATGCCTCCCGGAGTGAAATACTTAAATTGCCCCTGCTGTGGGTTCTTAAAACCCCAGGTAAGAGACTGCTGTGTTAAATTACAACATCACCTTGGAGTCAAATAACTTACTGCTTTGCACTGTTGATTTTGGAGTCGCTTTCAGCAGGAACTTTCAAAATACACTTTAACCATCTCCGTTGTAGAAGATGTCAAAAGTAGGTGTTCAGATATCATCTTGGAGTTTGTAAAAGAGATGAAACAGAGATTGCCATCAAATGTCCAGGCTAAGCAAAGATTTGTAGTACTAAGTCCTTCACAACCTAGATTGGCTTGGTATCTCATTTGTGCCATTGTTTAGTGGATACCTTGAATAGCTGGAGCAGCGGTGGAGAGTTTTGCCTCTGGTTCACTGGCCTCATACTCAGAACAACCAAGTAGAGCAGATTTGGGTTGAACGTCTCAAACACATGGATGCCACTGGGGACAAAGGCTTTAGTGAACTTACATTGGTTGCTTTGTCATTCTTGTTCCTATCTTTTAGCAACGCTAAAGTTGAAAGAGTATTTTCTCAGATGAACTTGATAAAACAAACCTGTGCTACCAGATGCAAAAGGAACTTTGAGAAAACATTCTTCATCTTAGGGCGCACCGGCAACAACACAAAAATCTGTTGCGAATGGTTTTCACCAATGTAAGAAATGATGGCACGGGTCACTGCTGACACGTATGGCCAGCAGCAGAAGCATTCTCTTTCTGATGAAGACAGCAAGGATGAAATGTTGCCTTTTAGAGAATAACAGTAACTAATTCAACTCAAAATACGGACAGTGACGGCCATCGCTGAATGGAATTCGAAATAAATAATATTATTGCTGATTTTACACTACATACGGTTGGGCATATTTGGGGCTTTTTTAACACCGTTATTCAACCATTTTTCTTTGAAACACCTGCCAACCCTCCATTAGGATACAAGTACTAGCACTGGAGTTTTGATTTTGAATATGATTCTCATCTCATAGCTTTGTTGCTAATGTGGATGAATTCCTGCTGGAGCTTGTAGCTTTTTTTTTTAACCTAATCTGTACTGGATATAGAACAAAAGCTTTCATTTGTTAGTTCTACACAGAGATATTTTAATTAAAAAAACCTTCTTTCAAGAATTAGATTGGGTTAATTTTAGGTTAGCTTTAAAGTGATTTGGACCTATTAATGCAGTAGAAATCTGGCAAACCACCTCAAGCTGAGCTGGAGGCAGAGCAGCAGCAGCCAGAAACACAAGGGCCAGAGCAGCAATCCCGAAGGCAGAGCTGGGCTGGACACAGATCAGCAGTGCTGAGGCAGAGCTGAGGAGCTGCAGCTGACCGGAACCGGGAGCTGGGTCGGCACAGACCAGCTCTGCCAATGGGGAACCAGTGCTCAGTTACAGCAGGGAGCTGCGGGGCCAGAGCCAGGATAGTGGACACCGGCCATGCCACAAGTAACACAGCAGCCGAGCATGATAAGCAGCTGGGGAGACCAAGGTGGGGCCATAGGCAGAGAGCCCAGCACTGGGAGATGTCATCAGAAAAGAGGGCCTTGAAGGCTGTATTCAGAAGGGTGGACATAAATCTGATAGAAGGGCAGATGCTGGGGAGAAGGGTCCTGCCACCGAGAACCTGAAGGCATGTGGCCACTGCCAGGGAAAGTGTGTGACCCATGGTATCATCGCAGCACAGCCTGGGCAGGAGGCCTGGGATGTGTGAAGAACAGACTGTGAACTTTTCTTTCATCTCAGAGAGAGCTGTTTCTGATGTTCCCATGCCCCAGGCCTTGTTTCAGTGAACCTTTCCCATTTTTCTTATTTTTTTAAATAAATTATATTTGTTTTGAACTTAAAGATCAGTGGGCCAGGGAAGCATCCATTGTGAAGATAGCACCCCAGAGTGGGGACACCCTAGCCCCTGGTCTAGGTGATCATGACGAGAATGGGGGTTCAGCTTCCCAGGAATTCTGGGCCCAGCTGTGTCGCCCAGACCTATAAAATGCAGTGGTATTACTTCCCAAGACCACTGAACTTGTAGCTACATTTCAAATTGAGTTCAAAAAGCCAAACGTTCAGCAAGTAAATTATCAGAAAAATGGGGGAGACAAATAAAGTCTGAAGAGAAGTGCCTGAGAGAGGCAAAAAGGCAGAGGAAGAACACATTTTGTGGCAGCCCAGGGAGGAGAATAGACCTGCTTCCGGCAGCTCCAGGGGAGATGAGATGAGGGAAGGCAGAATCTCCCCTTGAATCTCGCCCAAACGTCCCTCCCTGAGAAAAGGGAGGGCCTGCTGCAGAGACAGCCTGAGAGGGAAGCATTCATCTGTCATATGAATGCTGGACTGGATTGATCCCCTTTATTTGTTGTTTGAAATACCCCAGCAGGGGAGAGACCTTGTACTGAGCTGGCCCCAGGAGGCTGGGCCAAACCATAGGAAGAGGCAGTTGCTGTCTGAGAGGAAAAGCGAAGGCCTCCCTACATGCAGCCACCAGAAGATGCCTTGGGGTGAGCAGACACCCTTCATGCTGACTTACCCCAGACAGAGACTTTGGGACATTCTCAGGGAGGTGGTAGGAAGTGACCCAGGGAGGGCTGCCTTACATAGGTGACAGGTATAATAGGCCATGGAAGGCTAAGCCTCCCCTGTGGTGCAGCCGCTGCCCCATCACCTTTGGGAGCATGGATGCCTGGGATGTGGTGGCCCCACTGAGCTCTGCCCCTGAAACCTCCTCTCGCTTTTTTCCAGTGGCCCCACCCATGCTCCACCTCTTCCTGTCCCTGCTCCGCCCCTCTGCTGAGGCCTCTGCTGCTCCTCACTGAGTCCTTTGTCTCCTCCCCCATAGGCCTCCACTAACCAACCACTCATCAAATCTCTCCCCCAACACCCCACTGGTGGACCCCGTGGCTGCTGTGGCATTCGCTAAGTCCTTACTTCCTCCTCTCCCGCACCCCACTCCTCCCTGTCCTCTCCACTCACAGCTTGCTGAGTCCTTCCTCTACTCCACCCAGACCCCCCTCCCCTGAGGCCCCTACCACCTGCCGCTTGCCAGTGAAAAACAGAATCACATTTAAAAGTGTCCTCCTGGCCCCCTGTGTTCCAGCCCCCTTAGCTGACTCTCTCCCATAGCAGCAGGCAGAGCAGCAGAAGGAATCCCATATCTGGTCCAGGTATTGGAGCCAGACATCTACCAAAAAGTAGAGGCATGCCAATGCCATAGGTGATTAATTGGTGCAAAGTCCAAAGAAAGAGAGAGAGCAAACTAGGGAAACTAGAATAAGCAAAGTGGGTCTTGGTCTTTCTCATTGACGTTGGAATATAACAAGACATTTTCATTTTTAGAGTACAGTGAGAAGGCAGATGCAGTTCCCTGCTTTCCTTGCAGACAGGTTTCCAGTGATTTGAGAGATCCTGCATTCACTAAAAAGGAGTAAGAGTAAGGAAAAATATAGGGAAAAAGCTTCGGAAACATTCAATCTCCCACACACAAGCAGTGTTCTGAAAGGTGGCATTTATTCAAACAGTCAAAAGAAGCAGGCTCTGTCGTGGCACAGTTGTCAAATTCTCACAAGAAGGCATTACAGGAAAACAAACTGTGCTGCAAGAATCCCCAATGTACTGCTTTACTTGGATAACCAAGGAATTGCACTGAGGGGGCAGGAAGAGAGAGAAGAATCAGCAAAACATGGAAACTTTCTGTAATTATGCTATTTGTTTTCACAGTATGATGAACCAGTCACAAACAAAAAAAAAACAACAAGAAAGAAAGGGGGAAAAAATGGAGTGGTACATTCAGTCTTACAAGCCACTCAACTCAAAACGAGCTTTAACAAGTTGCTCCTGACATTGTGAAAAGCGCAATCCTTCAGAAAGTTCAGGACAATGGGTTTTGCACAGTTCTTGTTGATGCAGAGCTCAGTTTTAAACACGGGGAAAGGACAGTCTGTGTGAGAGACACAGAAAATCTGGAAATAAAGGAACAGTTTCTCGGATTTATTGATTGCTCTGAGCCTGGGAATGCTGGTGCTATCTATCACAGCGTTAAATGGTTTTTACAAGCACCAGGGACTGCGAACTTGCTGGTCATAGCCCAGTGTCCTGATGGTGCCACTGTCATGGTAGGTCATGTAACTGGAGTACCTCCAAAAATGCTGGAAGATCACCCCTCCTCCCACCCCACTGTACATATATGCTGCATGGCTCATGAAATGTATTTGATTTTATTTGAGGCATACAAAGTAAACAGGATAGCAATGTGATTTTTTTTTAGAATCTAGGAGGCGTGTTTACCTTCTTTTCACAGCCTGGCACACACCATGCCTACTTGGAGGCCCAGAAGACGACGGGAGTGAAACTGAAATTGTCCAGTTTAAGTGACACGCAATGGTCATCCAGACAGAAGAATGCATCTCTTGCAAAGAACTTCATCAGAGCACTACGCAGCAGCTTGTTGGGACTGTCAGAGCCTCCCTACTGAAGATTTATTGGAGCGTTTGGTTTGTTGGAGAATGGGTAGAAAATACATTTTTGAGTGTGCTTGACCCTTTTTAGCATGTTCTTAGTTTGACTCACGTAGCACACAAAGCTCTGCAGAAACAAGGCATGACACTTTCTCAGGTCTGCAGTGTACAGCAGGGAACTGTCCAAGCGCTGGAACATATATGCCAACCAGAGCTCAGCAGGATGCTCTTTTGGAGGAAGCCCAAAAGTTTTGTGAACTGCATGATGTCCCTGTTACCCCTGGTGTAGAGGAAGAGTCTGCTCACAAACAACCTGTGAAAAAACAGCCTTTCTTGGCTGTATAGTTCTTACAAGCACACTGAGAGAATGAGAATATCAGCCAGTGAAAAATGAGAATGCTAAAGGAAAATGGGGAAGATAGCTGTATTTTCCTGTGTTGGATGCACTGTTACGTGATTGTAATCATAGGTTTTCATCCCAGTCAATGGACATAGCTAAAAGTGTAGGTGCAGGGCTAAAATGTGATCCAGAAGGCATTGATGGACTGCTCAGTAAATATTCAAGTGCCCTTTCAATCAATTCGAAACTTCCTCACACAGAGTTGGAGAGACTTCGCGATTGGTGGGGTCTCAGGTGTGGAGGTGTGGAGGGACTCGGTGGGCACTGGACGGTGGGCCTTGGGTTACAGGGGATTGAGGAGAGAAGGTAGGGACTCGGCTAATGGTGAGCGGTGGAGGTCCTGGCTGTGGGGGGTGGAGGAATTTGGTGGGCAATGGGACCACGTGGGACAGGAAATAGAGGAGGGGAGGGACTTGGCAGAGGCAGGCAGGGGGGCCATACAAAATGGAGGTGGAACAGGAGGCAGAGGTGGAGCCATGATCCAGGCACCAGGGGAGCTTCCAGTGCTTGGCTACCCTCTCCAAATGACAGATCCATGCACCAGCCATGCCGCCTTTCCATTCCCAGCTGTCAGAGTATTGATAGCCCCCCAAAGATCCCTGGGTCAAAGCCCAGTGCGCTGGAGGGGCCTGGCCTCCTCTACCAACAAGCGTCTGCACATCACAGGCTTAAGCCCTGACTCCTAGGCAGCACTCCCCTGCCAACCAACTGGAACAATAGTCGTCAAAAGGTGAACGACTTGCCAACTCAGAAATATTTTTCAAAATGACCGCATTTTACAGGTGTCTCAAGATAATAAACGCACAGCTTTCCAATCACTTTCAAAGCTGACAGGTAGGTGCCGATCAATTCAGCGTCATTCAGACAAATATGCTTAATTATGCAAGTGATGAGGATTTGTATGAACGAGCTGAAAAACTAGCCAATCGTTCCAAACCACATTTCTTGTTCTTTTCCTGGATAGTGGCTTTCATTCAGATCTGCTTAGAGAAGCGGTTCTCAGACTATGGGAGGTGTGGGAATGTGTAAAGGGAGGTTCAATCTGTGTGGGGTGACAGTGAGCACTGCAGCCCTTCAGGGGTTCTTCAGGGGCTCTTCAGGGCTCTACACTCGTCCCGTGCAGGGTCTCTTGGCAACTGTGACAGGTCATCTGTCACTTATGTGGATTCCACCCCAAGTACTTAAAAAGAATCTTACAACAATTATCAGCAGCGCGTTTATAGTGAAACACAGCTTACATAAATCCTTTTCTGACAAAGGGAGAAAAGCGTACAACACAAGCCAAAGTGAAGGCAGCAGCAGAGGTTCCAGCAAAATGCAGAAGTTGAAAATATGATGCAGCTCATTTCAAACTGGGCTTTGCATGGAGTGGGTCCAATGATGCACCAAGGCCTCAATGTGTTGTATGTTGCGAAGTACGGGCAAACAGCAATATGTGGCCCGGCAAGCTAGGTCAGCGTCTCAAAACAAGTCACCCTACCTTAGTACCTAAACCTGGCAAGTTTTTTCAGAGGAAGCTCAATGAGTTAACGGGACAAAAAAGTTGTTGAAATGTACAGCAGTGGTAACAAGAAGGCTACTTGGTTTCAGAGCGGTAGCCGTGTTAGTTTATATCAGCAAAAAGAATATGAGTACTTGTGGCACCTTAGAGACTAACAAATTTATTTGGGCATAAGCTTTCATGGGCTAAAAACCACTTCATCAGATGCATGGAGTGGAAAATACAGTCTGAAGATAGATAGATAGATAGATAGATAGATAGATAGATAGATAGATAGATAGATAGATAGATAGATAGATAGAACATGATAAGATGGGGGTTGCCATACCAACTCTAACAAGACAAATCAATTAAGGTGAGCTATTATCAGCAGGAGAAAAAAAAAAACTTTTGTAGTGATAATCAGAATGGCCCTTTTCAAACAGTTGACAAGAAGGTGTGAGTAACAGTAGGGGAAAAATTAGCATGGGGAAATAGTTTTAGTTTGTGTAATGACCCATCCATTCCCAGTCTTTATTCAAGCCTAATTTAATGGTGTCCAGTGTGAAAGTCCAGTTCTGCAGTTTCTTGTTGGAGTCTGTTTTTCAAGGTTTTTTGTTGAAGAATTGTGACTTTTAGGTCTGTAAAAAGGCACGAAGGCAGTAGGCACCAGAATCCCACTGAATGCTGATGGACACTGGGCACCTAATTCACATCTATGCTTCTGAACATCTCCCTCAACCCTCCCTATCCTAATTACGGCTGGTGCAGTGATTCTAGCAGTCCGCAGGTTTCAGGGCACATGCTGATCACTGAAGGGACTCAGGAAGCTGCTCCTGCCCATGGCATGATACTGCACTATGGCGGGTTTATGACTAAGTAGGGGCAATCTGTGTAGTCCTTGGTCAGAGACAGGCTATCATATGGGAGAGGCTATTACTCTGTGTTTGAAACAAGGATTTGCCAGAACCTTTCAATGTGCATGTTGCATTGTCAGGGATTCAGTGCAGGGCTTGTCCGCTGGGAGGAGAGGAGGAGATGCTCAGATTCTATGACAATGGGCAGCAGCATGGACATGCAGATAGATAAATGAGTACATCTAAGCCTTGCCCTTTATTTTTCTCTCTGGGGTTTCAGTAGTGCTGGGCCACTCTAACAAGTCTGCAAAACACAGTTTTCCCTGACAATCTGAGCCCCTGGTATCAGAGAATCATTTCTTCACTCTGCTGGGAGGCTCTTACCTGAAGTTCTCCAGGGTCTATTTTCTGCTGTTCTTGCTGCTCAAGATGCCGAGGGAATTGTAGGGGAGTCCAGGCCAACCTGAGAGTCCACAGGGACTGCACAGGGGAATCATAAAGGTCGCTATCCAGCACACTGAATGTCAGACGTGAAATTCATACACTGATGATCACAGCTCTGCCTTTCTTTCGCAGTCTGGAGATTTCCTTCCTCTGCTGAGTGGGATTTTGGTGAGTTGACTGTTTCTACAATAAAATTCAGAGTAACAGCCGTGTTAGTCTGTATTCGCAAAAAGAAAAGGAGTACTTGTGTCACCTTAGAGACTAACCAATTTATTTGAGCATGAGCTTTCGTGAGCTACAGCTCACTTCATCGGATGCATAGTGTGGAAAGTACAAAAGATCTTTTTATACACACAAAGCATGAAAAAATGGGTGTTTACCACTACAAAGAGTTTTCTCTCCCCCCATCCCACTCTCCTGCTGGTAATAGCTTATCTAAAGTGCTCACTCTCCTTACAATGTGTATGATAATCAAGGTGGGCCATTTCCAGCACAAATCCAGGGTTTAACAAGAACGTATGAGGATGGGGTGGGGTAGGAAAAAACAAGGGGAACCTATTCCCTAAATATTCCCTAAATAGGTTCCCCTTGTTTTTTTCCTATCCCACCCCATCCTCAGATGTTCTTGTTAAACCCTGGATTTATGCTGGAAATGGCCCACCTTGATTATCAAACACATTGTAAGGAGAGTGAGCACTTTAGATAAGCTATTACCAACAGGAGAGTGGGTTTGTGGGGTGGGGGGGAGAAAACCTGGATTTGTGCTGGAAATGGCCCAACTTGATTATCATACACATTGTAAGGAGAGTGATCACTTTAGATAAGCTATTACCAGCAGGAGAGTGGGGTGGGGGGAGAGAAAACCTTTTGTAGTGATAAACACCCATTTTTTCATGCTTTGTGTGTATAAAAAGATCTTCTGTACTTTCCACACTATGCATCCGATGAAGTGAGCTGTAGCTCACGAAAGCTTATGCTCAAATAAATTGGTTAGTCTCTAAGGTGACACAAGTACTCCTTTTCTTTTTACAATAAAATTAGTGCTAAGGTCTCAGGAAGGTTTCCAGGATTCAAGTCAAGAACCATCTGGGCTGGAATTCTCCAGCATAGTGAACGGAATCGTTTAGTATTATCAGAAACACAAAGAGATTTACTTGGTGAAATTGGAACTACAAATGTATTGGAAGGGTATAGACACTAATTTGTTTTTTCCAATCAGTTCCTTGTCTTGTACTGTGTCCTTCTATCTGTATCAGTAGCTTTGTTTTTCTTGGTCTGTGTTGTTTTTCCTCTGGATCGCTCAAGTTTTCCAATTCTGCAACTTCATTGCCCTGTTAAGAAGTGTAGCCAGAGCCTCTGCAGTGGGTATCTGTGTTACAGAGGGATCACAACAGGAATAAGTTGCACACTGATCTCACATGCTGCCTTCAGTGGGTCACTTCAATTGACACTGGCCTCCCAGAGAACAAATACAGGATCCCTGTGTTTTGGAATCCCCACCTTTCATACCTTGGTCTCAGAACGCCACATAAACTGGGGGTTTCCTTCAGACTCTTTCGTCACCCTAACAGAATAGTGCTCTCTGTAGCCGGACGTAAAGCCATGATTTTCGCAGCTCTGAACTGGAAGTTATACAGTAAAGGTGAAATCTTGACCACATTGAGTTCAATGCCAGAACTCCCAGCACGGCCAGGATTTCACCCTAAATCCACATGTAGGGACATAAATCAATGTACTGATTCACCCCAGCCAAGAGCCTGAGGTGAATTCAACTGGAGTCGTCCTGTGGCCTCAAGGGAAGGGTGAGCTCATCTGGACCAAAGAGCTGACAGGAGTGTTGCTGAAATCTCAAACTCACAGTTTTAAATGTTCAGAACAATTGGAATCACATTTTTTTCAAGGAGGGAGAAGGGTCTGCTCTCTCTGTGCCCTGGCATCACTGGGTCTGGAGAGGATGAGAAGCACCAAGAGGCAGTAAAAATAGAAGCATGTTTCTGACATAGAGGACGCCAGGTGATGCTGGAAATCACTCCAGGAAAAAAAAAAACAGTGTGTGTGTGTTTGTAGGGATGTGCAGTTTCCAGATCACAGTGGCAAGGAGTCCTAAAACCGGGTGATTTAGGGAATGCACATCCTGCCTCAGGCACAGACCGAAGAGGTGTAACCAGGACTCCTGAGGCGGGGGGGAAGGGGGGATCTCACACTGTAATGTAACACGGACCACACTGTAGCAGACTGTCTCTGACACCTTCCCCCTTCTGGATCATCCCTCCTCTTGTGAACAACCCCACGACAGCCTCCTGGCAACGTCAGCAATTGCCAACACGGAAAAGCAGCCTTAGGAAGATGTGTCCAGATTTCTAATGGGCTTCAATAGGTAAACGTTTGTGTCGTTCTGAGGAAGAGTTACTCACACTGGCTCCTTTTAGTCTCCACGTCCTCTCTGCCTCCCTCCTGGCCTGTCCCTCTCTTGTTTGCAGCACAGGCTGAGCTGCTGCTCAGGTTCCCTTCGCCCCCAGAAAGGCAGTTCAGGCTGATCTCCCCCTTTTCACCGGTGCAGGCAAACACTGAGTTCAACCCGGGGGGAGGGATAGCTCAGTGGTTTGAGCATTGGCCTGCTAAACCCAGGGTTGTGAGTTCAATCCTTGAGGGGCCATTTAGGGATCCTGGGCAAAAATTGGGGATTGGTCCTGCTTTGAGCAGGGGGTTGGACTAGATGACCTCTGGAGGTCCCTTCCAACCCTGATATTCTATGATTCTATGAGTTCTGGTCCCCAACAGTTTGGTTTGGTTCTAACCTCGTCTGAGGAGGTATTTCTGTGAGCTGTCGCTGTGGGGTCTGGCACCTGGGTTTGGTCTGGGTGAGGGGTATCACTGTGTGTCAGGGCTGGAAGTTGTTGGTGTGGGAGACCTACATGGACAGGCAGGCAGTGCTGGTGGTTGTGGGGCAGGCAGGGAGGTATACATGGGCAGGAGGGTAGCACCGGGGGTTGTGGGGCAGGTGTCAGTATGTACATGGGCAGACAGGCAGCACTGAGGGTTATGAGGGCGAGGAGGAGGATGTACATGGATGGTGGACAGTGCTGGTACTTGTGGGGGCAAGGAGGGCGGTGTACACAGATAATCAGGCCGTGCTGATGGTTGTGGGAAGAGGCAGCAGGGTGTACATTGAGAGGCGATCAGCACTGGAGGACAGGAAGCTGGGTGTACACTGATAGGTGGGCAGCACTGCTGAAATAATTTTTTTCTTTCGTTTCTTGGTCCAAGACCAGCACTGGGGCCTTTCCAGTGCATTTGGGCTGATGTCCGTGTCTCTTTGCCCTCACAAGCCACAGAACTGCAGCCTGGGTGTCAAAACCTTGACTCAGTTTTGTTTCCAACTGTTATTGTTGTTATGTAAATTCAGGCATTTCACCTGTGGAAACAACCATAGACCCTTGTGTGACACTGCACCCCACATTCTTCCTTGTGATATTAGTATGACATGATTATAGCATAATTATGACATATTTTATGCAAGATGGGTCATGCAAGATGTCATTGGAAAAGTTAGGATTTTCTGAAAATGATTTAGGAAAATGAAGTGATGAATATTGTCTTCAGATCTGTATTTCAAATGTAATTACTTGGATAACACACATTAGGCAAGATGCTTTCATTCTAAATAGGAATGGGGAGCACATATTCAGGGCAATGAGCCATTAGGGAAAACAATAGGCCTTAGGATAAACCTACCTGGTGAGGTTTCCTGAGAACCTCTATTCAGCCTGTAAGTAATGGATGCTTTGACTCTACAAGGGCATGTGACCAAGCCACATCACTCTTGTCTCCATTTTGGGGAGTCTGCACTTTTCTCACAAACTAGACTGGGAACCAAGTTTTGAAACAAAGGGTTCCCTCCATATGCTAAAGTTATATAAGACCGGGAGGGACATCGTCAGTGGTTCTTCACTCCCCACACAGGAGGACTCCTGGAAACATCTGACGGAAAAAAACTGAACTGGCGGAAGTGCTGGACCCAGGCTATAGGGATTTCTAGCCTTTGTATGGGAACCTGAGAAACCCAAACTCCAAAGCAAATGCAGATTGTGTCTTGAGAATCCCCCAGACAGCTTGTAGCATCAATCTGGGTGAGAAATTGCTAAGTCATAGTCAATCTAAATAGTAAAGCTTAGTTTGCATTTTTGTTTATTTGCTAGGTAATTTGCTGTGATCTGTTTGCTATCCTATGTAACCACTTAAAATCCATCTGTTGTAGTTAATAAACTTGTTTTATGTTTTAATCTAAATGCAGGGTGCCTTTAAGTCAGAGGTAGGCAAACTACAGCCCATGGGCCACATCCAGTCCGCGGGACTGTCCTGCCCGGCCCCTGAGCTCCCGGCTAGAGAGTCTAGCCCCCGGCCCCTCCCCTGCTGTCCCCCCACAGCCATGCCACAGTGCAGGCAGCCCTCTGGACAGCGGGTCTGTGTGCTCCTGTGGGGCATCGCTGCAGCGTGTCTGTCTCCGGCCGGGCGGCGTGGCTGCCAGACATGCTGCTCTGGGCAGCACGTATGGGGCAGGAAGCAGGGTGTTGGATAAGGGGCAGGGAGTCCCAGGGGGCAGTCCTGGGACAGGGAGCAGGGGGCAGCTGGATGGGGCAGAGGTTCTGGGCGGGGCAGTCAGAGGACAGGGAACAGGGGCAGTTGGATAAGCATGGGAGTCCCAGGGGGCCTGTCAGGGGGCGGGGGTGTGGATGGGGGTCGGGGCAGTCAGGGGACAGAGAGCAGGGGGGTGGGAGGAGGACTTTCTCCTCAGGGGGACTGAGTCATCTATCTGCCGCCCTGATTGGGAAAACCCAGAAGCCTGCTTGCCAGGAGCTAGGACTCACGATGTGAAGGAGAGACTGCCGAGACTCATCAAGCCCTCGAACAGCTATCTCTTCCTGCTTCTCCACAAGGCCACCAATGATACTGCCAAGAATGACTTTGAGCAGATCACTGCGGACTACGTGGCTCTGGGAAGAAGGATAAAGGAGTTTGAGGTGCAAGTGGTGTTCTCGTCCATCCTCCTCGTGGAAGGAAAAGGCCTGGGTAGAGACCGTTGAATTGTGGAAGTCAACGAATGGCTACACAGGTGGTGTCGGAGAGAAGGCTTTGGATTCTTTGACTATGGGATGGTGTTCCAAGAAGGAGGAGTGCTAGGCAGAGAAGGGCTCCACCTAACGAAGAGAGGGAAGAGCATCTTCGCAAGCAGGCTGGCTAACCTAGGGAGGAGGGCTTTAAACTAGATTCACCGGGGGAAGGAGACCAAAGCCCTGAGGTAAGTGGGGACATGGGATACCGGGAGGAAGCACGAGCAGCAGAGCGCGAGAGGGGAGGGCTCCTGCCTCATACTAAGAAAGCAGGGCAAACAGCAAGTTATCTCAAGTGACTATACACAAATGCAAGAAGCCTGGGAAACAAGCAGGGAGAACTGGAAGTCCTGGCATAGTCAAGGAATTAGGATGTGATTGGAATAACAGAGACTTGATGGGATAACAGAGACTTGATGGGATAACTACTGGAGTAGTGTCATGGATGGATACAAACTGTTCAGGAAGGACAGGCAGGGCAGAAAAGGTGGGGGAGTAGCAGTATATAAAAGAGAGCAGTATGACGGCTCAGAGCTCCGGTATGAAACTGCAGAAAAACCTGAGAGTCTCTGGATTAAGTTTAGAAGCGTGGCCAACAAGGATGATGTCGTGGTAGGAGTCTGCTATAGACCACCGGACCAGGGGGATGAGGTAGACGAAGCTTTCTTCCGGCAACCAACGGAAGTTATTAGATCACAGGCCCTGGTTCTCATGGGAGACTTCAATCACCCTGATATCTGCTGGGAGAGCAATACAGCGGTGCACAGAAAATCCAGGAAGTTTTTGGAAAGCATAGGGGACAATTTCCTGGTGCAAGTGCTGGAGGAACCAACTAGGGGCAGAGCTCTTCTTGACCTGCTGCTCACAGACCATTAAGAATTAGTAGGGTAAGCAAAAGTGGATGGGAACCTGGGAGGCAGTGACCATGAGATGGTGGAGTTCAGGATCCTGACACAGGGAAGAAAGGGGAGTAGCAGAATACAGACACTGGACTTCAGAAAAGCAGACTTTGACTCCCTCCGGGAACTGATGAGCAGGATCCCCTGGGAGAATAACATGAGGGGGAAAGGTTTCAGAGTAACAGCCGTGTTAGTCTGTATTCGTAAAAAGAAAAGGAGTACTTGTGGCACCTTAGAGACTAACCAGTTTATTTGAGCATGAGCTTTCGTGAGCTACAGCTCACTTCATCGGATGCATAGCATATCGTGGAAACTGCAGAAGACATTATATACACACAGAGACCATGAAACAAAACTTACTCCCACCTCACTCCCCCGCTGGCAACAGCTTATCTAAAGTGATCCTCAAGTAGAGCCATTTCCAGCACAAATCCAGGTTTTCTCACCCTTCCCCCCCCGCCCCCCCCCACATACAAACTCACTCTCCTGCTGGCAACAGCCCATTCCCCTTTGAAACCCCTCTTTATAATGCGCATGATAATCAAGGTGGGTCATTTCCAGCACTAATCCAGGTTTTCTCACCCCCCCCCCCCACACCCCCCTCCAAAAACCACACACACAAACTCACTCTCCTGCTGGCAATAGCTCATCTTACAATGTGCACAGCAATAATCCAAGTTTAACCAGAACGTCTTGGGGGGGGGGGGGGTTGTAGGAAAAAAACAAGGGGAGATAGGCTACCTTGCATAATGACTTAGCCACTCCCAGTCTCTATTCAAGCCCAAATTAATAGTATCCAATTTGCAAATGAATTCCAATTCAGCAGTTTCTCGCTGGAGTCTGGATTTGAAGTTTTTTTGCTTTAAGATAGCGACCCTCATGTCTGTGATTGCGTGACCAGAGAGATTGAAGTGTTCTCCGACTGGTTTATGAATGTTATAATTCTTGACATCTGATTTGTGTCCATTTATTCTTTTACGTAGAGACTGTCCAGTTTGACCAATGTACATGGCAGAGGGGCATTGCTGGCACATGATGGCATATATCACATTGGTGGATGTGCAGGTGAACGAGCCTCTGATAGTGTGGCTGATGTTGTTAGGCCCTGTGATGGTGTCCCCTGAATAGATATGTGGACACAGTTGGCAACGGGCTTTGTTGCAAGGATAGGTTCCTGGGCTAGTGGTTCTGTTGTGTGGTATGTGGTTGTTGGTGAGTATTTGCTTCAGGTTGGGGGGCTGTCTGTAGGCAAGGACTGGCCTTTCTCCCAAGATTTGTGAGAGTGTTGGGTCATCCTTCAGGATAGGTTGTAGATCCTTAATAATGCGTTGGAGGGGTTTTAGTTGGGGGCTGAAGGTGACGGCTAGTGGCGTTCTGTTATTTTCTTTGTTAGGCCTGTCCTGTAGTAGGTGACTTCTGGGAACTCTTCTGGCTCTATCAATCTGTTTCTTCACTTCCGCAGGTGGGTATTGTAGTTGTAAGAATGCTTGATAGAGATCTTGTAGGTGTTTGTCTCTGTCTGAGGGGTTGGAGCAAATGCGGTTGTATCGCAGAGCTTGGCTGTAGACGATGGATCGTGTGGTGTGGTCAGGGTGAAAGCTGGAGGCATGTAGGTAGGAATAGCGGTCAGTAGGTTTCCGGTATAGGGTGGTGTTGATGTGACCATCGTTTATTAGCACTGTAGTGTCCAGGAAGTGGATCTCTTGTGTGGACTGGACCAGGCTGAGGTTGATGGTGGGATGGAAATTGTTGAAATCATGGTGGAATTCCTCAAGGGCTTCTTTTCCATGGGTCCAGATGATGAAGATGTCATCAATATAGCGCAAGTAAAGTAGGGGCGTTAGGGGACGAGAGCTGAGGAAGCGTTGTTCTAAATCAGCCATAAAAATGTTGGCATACTGTGGGGCCATGCGGGTACGCATAGCAGTGCCGCTGATCTGAAGGTATACATTGTCCCCAAATGTAAAATAGTTATGGGTAAGGACAAAGTCACAAAGTTCAGCCACCAGGTTAGCCGTGACATTATCGGGGATACTGTTCCTGACGGCTTGTAGTCCATCTTTGTGTGGAATGTTGGTGTAGAGGGCTTCTACATCCATAGTGGCCAGGATGGTGTTATCAGGAAGATCACCAATGGATTGTAGTTTCCTCAGGAAGTCAGTGGTGTCTCGAAGGTAGCTGGGAGTGCTGGTAGCGTAGGGCCTGAGGAGTGAGTCTACATAGCCGGACAATCCTGCTGTCAAGGTGCCAATGCCTGAGATGATGGGGCGCCCAGGATTTCCAGGTTTATGGATCTTGGGTAGTAGATAGAATATCCCAGGTCGGGGTTCCAGGGGTGTGTCTGTGCGGATTTGATCTTGTGCTTTTTCAGGAAGTTTCTTGAGCAAATGCTGTAGATGCTTTTGGTAACTCTCAGTGGGATCAGAGGGTAATGGCTTGTAGAAAGTGGTGTTGGAGAGCTGCCGAGCAGCCTCTTGTTCATATTCCGACCTATTCATGATGACAACAGCACCTCCTTTGTCAGCCTTTTTGATTATGATGTCAGAGTTGTTTCTGAGGCTGTGGATGGCATTGTGTTCTGCACGGCTGAGGTTATGGGGCAAGTGATGCTGCTTTTCCACAATTTCAGCCCGTGCACGTCGGCGGAAGCACTCTATGTAGAAGTCCAGTCTGCTGTTTCGACCTTCAGGAGGAGTCCACCTAGAATCCTTCTTTTTGTAATGTTGGTAGGCAGGCCTCTGTGGATCATTATGTTGTTCAGAGGTATTTTGGAAATATTCCTTGAGTCGGAGACGTCGAAAATAGGATTCTAGGTCACCACAGAACTGTATCATGTTCGAGGGGGTGGAGGGGCAGAAGGAGAGACCCCGAGATAGGACAGCAGCTTCTGCTGGGCTGAGAGTATAGTTGGATAGATTAACAATATTGCTGGGTGGGTTGAGGGAACCATTGCTGTGGCCTCTTGTGGCATGTAGTAGTTTAGAAAGTTTAGTGTCCTTTTTCTTTTGTAGAGAAGTAAAGTGTGCGTTGTAAATGGCTTGTCTAGTTTTAGTAAAATCCAGCCACGAGGAAGTTTGTGTGGAAGGTTGGTTTTTTATGAGAGTATCCATTTTTGAGAGCTCATTCTTAATCTTCCCCTGTTTGCTGTAGAGGATGTTGATCAGGTGATTCCGCAGTTTCTTTGAGAGCGTGTGGCACAAGCTGTCAGCATAGTCTGTGTGGTATGTAGATTGTAATGGATTTTTTACCTTCAGTCCTTTTGGTACGATGTCCATCTGTTTGCATTTGGAAAGGAAGATGATGTCTGTCTGTATCTGTACAAGTTTTTTCATGCAGTTGATAGATTTCCACTCCATGCGGCTAAATGCAGTGCCTTGCATAATGACAGGTTTCAGAGTAACAGCCGTGTTAGTCTGTATTCGTAAAAAGAAAAGGAGTACTTGTGGCACCTTAGAGACTAACCAGTTTATTTGAGCATGAGCTTTCGTGAGCTACAGCTCACTTCATCGGATGCATAGCATATCGTGGAAACTGCAGAAGACATTATATACACACAGAGACCATGAAACAAAACTTACTCCCACCTCACTCCCCTGCTGGCAACAGCTTATCTAAAGTGATCCTCAAGTAGAGCCATTTCCAGCACAAATCCAGGTTTTCTCACCCTCCCCTCCCCCCCCCCCCCACACACATACAAACTCACTCTCCTGCTGGCAACAGCCCATCCCCCTTTGAAACCCCTCTTTATAATGCGCGTGATAATCAAGGTGGGTCACCTCCAGCACTAATCCAGGTTTTCTCACCCCCCCCCCCCCCACATACAAACTCACTCTCCTGCTGGCAACAGCCCATCCCCCTTTGAAACCCCTCTTTATAATGCGCATGATAATCAAGGTGGGTCACCTCCAGCACTAATCCAGGTTTTCTCACCCCCCCACACCCCCCCCTTTTCCAAAAACCACACACACAAACTCATTCTCCTGCTGGCAACAGCTCATCTTACAATGTGCACAGCAATAATCCAAGCTTAACCAGAGCGTCTTGGGGGGGGGGGGGTTGCAGGAAAAAAACAAGGGGAGACAGGCTACCTTGCATAATGACTTAGCCACTCCCAGTCTCTATTCAAGCCCAAATTAATAGTATCCAATTTGCAAATGAATTCCAATTCAGCAGTTTCTCGCTGGAGTCTGGATTTGAAGTTTTTTTGCTTTAAGATAGCGACCCTCATGTCTGTGATTGCGTGACCAGAGAGATTGAAGTGTTCTCCGACTGGTTTATGAATGTTATAATTCTTGACATCTGATTTGTGTCCATTTATTCTTTTACGTAGAGACTGTCCAGTTTGACCAATGTACATGGCAGAGGGGCATTGCTGGCACATGATGGCATATATCACATTGGTGGATGTGCAGGTGAACGAGCCTCTGATAGTGTGGCTGATGTTGTTAGGCCCTGTGATGGTGTCCCCTGAATAGATATGTGGACACAGTTGGCAACGGGCTTTGTTGCAAGGATAGGTTCCTGGGCTAGTGGTTCTGTTGTGTGGTATGTGGTTGTTGGTGAGTATTTGCTTCAGGTTGGGGGGCTGTCTGTAGGCAAGGACTGGCCTTTCTCCCAAGATTTGTGAGAGTGTTGGGTCATCCTTCAGGATAGGTTGTAGATCCTTAATAATGCGTTGGAGGGGTTTTAGTTGGGGGCTGAAGGTGACGGCTAGTGGCGTTCTGTTATTTTCTTTGTTAGGCCTGTCCTGTAGTAGGTGACTTCTGGGAACTCTTCTGGCTCTATCAATCTGTTTCTTCACTTCCGCAGGTGGGTATTGTAGTTGTAAGAATGCTTGATAGAGATCTTGTAGGTGTTTGTCTCTGTCTGAGGGGTTGGAGCAAATGCGGTTGTATCGCAGAGCTTGGCTGTAGACGATGGATCGTGTGGTGTGGTCAGGGTGAAAGCTGGAGGCATGTAGGTAGGAATAGCGGTCAGTAGGTTTCCGGTATAGGGTGGTGTTGATGTGACCATCGTTTATTAGCACTGTAGTGTCCAGGAAGTGGATCTCTTGTGTGGACTGGACCAGGCTGAGGTTGATGGTGGGATGGAAATTGTTGAAATCATGGTGGAATTCCTCAAGGGCTTCTTTTCCATGGGTCCAGATGACCACATACCACACAACAGAACCACTAGCCCAGGAACCTATCCTTGCAACAAAGCCCGTTGCCAACTGTGTCCACATATCTATTCAGGGGACACCATCACAGGGCCTAACAACATCAGCCACACTATCAGAGGCTCGTTCACCTGCACATCCACCAATGTGATATATGCCATCATGTGCCAGCAATGCCCCTCTGCCATGTACATTGGTCAAACTGGACAGTCTCTACGTAAAAGAATAAATGGACACAAATCAGATGTCAAGAATTATAACATTCATAAACCAGTCGGAGAACACTTCAATCTCTCTGGTCACGCAATCACAGACATGAGGGTCGCTATCTTAAAGCAAAAAAACTTCAAATCCAGACTCCAGCGAGAAACTGCTGAATTGGAATTCATTTGCAAATTGGATACTATTAATTTGGGCTTGAATAGAGACTGGGAGTGGCTAAGTCATTATGCAAAGTAGCCTGTCTCCCCTTGTTTTTTTCCTGCAACCCCCCCCCAAGACGCTCTGGTTAAACTTGGATTATTGCTGTGCACATTGTAAGATGAGCTGTTGCCAGCAGGAGAATGAGTTTGTGTGTATGGTTTTTGGAAAAGGGGGGGGTGTGGGGGGGGTGAGAAAACCTGGATTAGTGCTGGAGGTGACCCACCTTGATTATCATGCGCATTATAAAGAGGGGTTTCAAAGGGGGATGGGCTGTTGCCAGCAGGAGAGTGAGTTTGTATGTGTGTGTGTGGGGGGGGGGGAAGGGTGAGAAAACCTGGATTTGTGCTGGAAATGGCTCTACTTGAGGATCACTTTAGATAAGCTGTTGCCAGCGGGGGAGTGAGGTGGGAGTAAGTTTTGTTTCATGGTCTCTGTGTGTATATAATGTCGTCTGCAGTTTCCACGATATGCTATGCATCCGATGAAGTGAGCTGTAGCTCACGAAAGCTCATGCTCATATAAACTGGTTAGTCTCTAAGGTGCCACAAGTACTCCTTTTCTTTTTATGAGGGGGAAAGGAGTCCAGGAGAGCTGGCTGTATTTTAAGGAATCCTTATTGAGGTTACAGGGACAAATCATCCCAGTGTGTAGAAAGAATAGTAAATATGGCAGGCAACCAGCTTGGCTTCACAGTGAAATCCTTGCTGACCTTAAACACAAAAAAGAAGCTTACAAGAAGTGGAAGACTGGACAAATGAGTATAAAAATATTGCTCAGGCATGCAGGAGCATCAGGAAGGCCAAATCACACCTGGAGTTGCAGCTAGCAAGAGACGTTAAGAGTAACAAGAAGGGTTTCTTCAGGTATGTTAGCAACAAGAAGAAAGTCATGGAAAGTGTGGGCCCTTTCCTGAATGAGGGAAGCAATCTAGTGACAGAGGATGTGGAAAAACCTAATGTACTCAATGCTTTTTTTGCCTCTGTCTTCATGAACAAGGTTAGCTCCCAGACTGCTGCACTGGGCAGCGCAGCATGGGGAGGAGCTGACCAGCCCTCTGTGGAGAAAGAAGTGGTTTGGGACTATTTAGAAAAGCTGGAGGAGCACAAGTCTATGGGGCCGGATGCGTTACATCCGAGAGTGCTAAAGGAGTTGGCGGCTGTGATTGCAGAGCCATTGGCCATTATCTTTGAAAACTCATGGCGATCGGGGGAAGTCCCGGACGACTGGAAAAAGGCTAATGTAGTGCCCATCTTTAAAAAAGGGAAGGAGGAGGATCCTGGGAACTACAGGCCAGTCAGCCTCACCTCAGTCCCTGGAAAAATCATGGAGCAGGTCCTCAAGGAATCAATTCTGAAGCACTTAGAGGAGAGGAAAGTGATCAGGAACAGTCAGCATGGATTCACCAAGGGCAAGCCATGCCTGACTAATCTAATTGCCTTCTATGATGAGATAACTGGTTCTGTAGATGAAGGGAAAGCAGTGGACATGTTGTTTCTTGACTTTAGCAAAGCTTTTGATATGGTCTCCCACAGTATTCTCGCCAGCAAGTTAAAGAATTATGGGCTGGATGAATGGACTGTAAGGTGGATAGAAAGTTGGCTAGATTGTCGAGCTCAACGGGTAGTGATCAATGGCTCCATGTCTAGTTGGCAGCTGGTATCAAGTGGAGTGCCCCAAGGGTCGGTCCTGGGGCCGGTTTTGTTTAATATCTTCATAAATGATCTGGAGGATGGTGTGGATTGCACCCTCAGCAAGTTTGGAGATGACACTAAATTGGGAGGAGAGGTAGATATGCTGGAGGGTTGGGATAGGGTACAGAGGGACCTAGACAAATTAGAGGATTGGGCCAAAAGATATCTGATGAGGTTCAACAAGGACAAGTGCAGAGTCCTACACTTAGGACAGAAGAATCTCATGCACCGCTACAGACTAGGGACCGAATGGCTTGGCAGCAGTTGTGCAGAAAAGGACCTAGGGGTTACACTGGATGA
This sequence comes from Chelonia mydas, assembly GCF_015237465.2. Classification (NCBI taxonomy): domain Eukaryota; kingdom Metazoa; phylum Chordata; order Testudines; family Cheloniidae; genus Chelonia; species Chelonia mydas. Next base: position 5,002,363 of record NC_057849.1, on the reverse strand, counting down.
GAAGCTGGATATGAGTCAACAGTGTGCCATTGTTGCCAAGAAGGCCAATGGCATTTTGGGATGTATATGTAGGGGCATTGCCAGCAGATCGAGGGACGTGATCGTTCCCCTCTATTCGACATTGGTGAGGCCTCATCTGGAGTACTGTGTCCAGTTTGAGACCCACACTAGAAGAACGATGTGGAAAAATTGGAAAGAGTCCAGCGGAGGGCAACAAAAATGATTAGGGGACTGGAACACATGACTTATGAGGAGAGGCTGAGGGAACTGGGATTGTTTCATCTGTGGAAGAGAAGAACGAGGGGGGATTTGATAGCTGCTTTCAACTACCTGAAAGGGGATTCCAAAGAGGATGGATCTAGACTGTTCTCAGTGGTAGCAGATGACAGAACAAGGAGTAATGGTCTCAAGTTTCAGTGGGGGAAGTTTAGGTTGGATATTAGGAAAAACTTTTTCACTAGGAGGCTGGTGAAATACTGGAATGCATTACCTAGAGAGGTGGTGAAATCTCCATCCTTCGAAGTTTTTAAGGTCAGACTTGACAAAGCCCTGTTTGTGATGATTTAGTTATGGATTGGTCCTGCTTTGAGCAGGGGGTTGGACTAGATGACCTCCTGAGGTCTCTTCCAACCCTGATATTCTATGATTTTATGATAGGGGGTGGGGTTCTGGGGGGGGCGGTTAAGCTGGGGGGTCTTAGGAGGGGGCGGTCAGGGGACAAGGAGAAGGGGGGTTGGATGGGTTGGGGATTCTGAGGGAGGCAGTCGGGGGGGGGGGGGGAGTGGGAGGGGGCAGAGAGGAGGCAGGGGCCAGGCTGTTTGGGGTGGTCAGAGTTTGGACCAGGGTAGGTGTGTCCCTGCCTGTGCGAATGGTGGTGGAGGTGTGGGACCAGGATCAGGTCTGCTGCTTGTCACAGCAGCAGACTGAGAGAGGGAGCCCAGGCTGGTGAGTCAGAGGGCTCAGTGGTTCCCCAGTTCCAGGTGTCACCCCGGGGGCAACCTGTCACACTTTGCTCCTCAGCTGCTTCAGTCTCACAAAATACTCCATACTCTCCGTCCCCATCTCAGGCTGCCCCGATTCCAACAGCACGCTGGTTGCCAGTGTCTTCTCCATGCTCCCCAGTCATCCCTGGCTCCCACAACCTCAGAGATGCCCCAAACTCCCCATAATTCTTCCTCTGTTGGGGGTAAGGTACCTCGCATTACACCTACTCCCTTGGTTGGGGGGTAATCAGTGACTGTGTCTCACTGGTGATAAATCTCTCCCATAAGTGGCATATGCCAAGGCACCAATGCGACTTCTCTTGTTACACCCATACAAACTGTGTGGTGCTTCAGGGGCTGCTACATAGGAACAACTCACAAGCTGAGAAGTATGCACATTATATAATAAGAACAGGCAACTCTGGGACATGTGAGAGCCTAGCTCAATACAGCTGCCATGTGCAGGAACCACTGGTGGGTGCCTGAAACAGTGGGCTACTAGGAAACAGATGTTAAATCGAGGATGCTCTGGGACCATTTGCTATCCAGCTCCGTTACCCATTAATGCAAGGATTGTACTGGATTTCATGGGCTGAAGTCATTATTTTTCTCACCTAAAATGTTCATCCAGCCTCATGAAATACACACCTAGTATAACATTTGAAAGGGGCAGCACTCACATGAGAATTTCTCCCCAGAGGGCTAAATTCAAGAGTCAGGAATAGAAAAAATGCCTTCCATAAGCTCAGGTAAGAGCTTGCAGGCAAAATGACACCAGCTGATTCCTGGGGACATGTTTGTAGATTCCAAAGCCAGAAGGGACCATTGTAATCATCTAGTCTGTATAACACAGGCTGGAGAATTTCTGTAAAGTTTTTCCTGGAGCAGATCTTTTAGAGAAACATCCAACTTTGATTTAAACATTCTCAATAATGAAAAATCCACTAGGACCCTTGGTAAATTGTTCCAATGGTAAATTACTCTCACCCTTTAAAAAATGTAGGCCTTATTTCCAGTCAGAATTTCTTTAACTTCAGCTTCCAGCCACCGGATCCTGTTACACCTCTGTACGCTAGGCTGAAGAGCCTATTATTAAATACTGGTCCCATGTTCGGATACTTACAGATTGTTATCAAGTCAACTTAATCATTTTTGTTAAACTAAATAGATTGAGGGTGAAACTTTAACTGACTGATCTCATGGCATTGTATTTTCTTTAGGATTCCCTTTCCCACTCCTCCTGGACCCCAATGTTTTGCATAGTTTTTGTCTGTGCTTGCACTGTGAGCAGAGCTGTGTACCATGACACCCAGATCCCTGTCCTGAATTCATGCAGTTAATTTAGAACCTTGTAAGATGTTTGATGAGGTCGAGTTTTTCCCTCCAATGGACATACACGTTGCAGTTATTGATATTGAATTTCATCTTCCATCATGGTGCCATTCACGTGGCTTGGTTAGCCCCCTCTCAGGTCTTTTCTGGACCTGACTATGACATAAATAATCTGGAGCCATCTGCAAATATTGCCACCTCACTGCTCACCTGCCCTTATTAGATTGGTAATAACTCTAAAATATTTACCATAATATTTTTTATAAAGTGTGTAACCCCACTCACTGTGCTTCTCTCCCTTCACAGGCACCTTGAGTATTTCTGAGCCTGATCGACACATTGACCACCTCATGGGAGCTTTCAACCTCACCCCCTCTGTCCCTTCAACATTCATTCTAATGGGCATCCCTGGTCTGGAAGCTGCTCAGCTCTGGATTTCCATCCCTTTCACTCTGTCGTACTTTATTGGCCTGTTGGGAAATGTCATGGTTCTGTTTGTTGTAGGCAAAGAGCAGACCATGTACAAGCCAATGTACCTGCTTCTCTGCATGTTGGCACTCACAGACATCGGAATATCTACCTCTGTCGTGCCGAAGTCGCTGGGTATTTTTTGGTTCAAGTTGAAAGCTATTACTGTGAATGGCTGCCTCACCCAGACCTTCTTCCTTCACACATTTGTTGCTATACAGTCAGCCGTCCTTGTGACAATGGCCTTCGATCGTTATGTTGCCATATGTAACCCTCTGAGATATGCCACCATCCTCACCAACACACGAATAGCTAAGCTAGGGTTCCTGGGTTTGACAAGAGCTGTTCTCTTCATGCTGCCCGGGCCCCTGCTCCTGAGGAGGCTGCCCTACTGTGGTAACCACATTATCCCACACACGTACTGCGAGCACATAGCTGTGGCAAAGATATCATGTGGGGACATCACATTTCACAAAACATATGGCTTGGTGATAACATTTGTAGTCAACGGGTTAGACTTCATGCTCATTGTCCTGTCCTATGGTCTGATCATCAGGGCTGTCCTCAGAATCTCCTCCAAGAAAGCCCACCAGAAAGCCCTCAACACCTGCACAGCCCACATCTGTGTGATGCTGACATTTTATGCTTCCTGCCTCTTCTCCAGCCTTACCCACCGGTTCGGTCAGGGAATTGCTACCCATGTTCACATCATCTTGGCCAACCTCTATTCCCTTGCCCCCCCCATGCTCAACCCTATCATTTATGGGGTCAAAACCAAAGAGCTTCGTGAGAAATTGGGCAAATACATCTGGGGCCACTAACCTTAAACCTGTGTGACAAGAGGGGGTACGGACATCTCCTCATAAATCAAGGGTGTTCTGTCCCAGTTTGGCTGAGCTCGGTATTTTGGAAGTTCACAGTCTGAGAAGTTCCTCACACCTAATGTCTTATCACTCTGTGACCAAGTGAACTGCTGTGAACTGCTATCTCTGTTCCTGTTTCCTTCTCTCTGACCATAACCTGACCGCTTTCGATGTCACCGTCAGCCCCCACACCCACACACCCTGTCAGTTGGCCTTTCCATGACTTTCAGACCACCAAAAGTTACTGCCGCTTTCTGATGCAAGTTGGCTTTCCATTAATCCCTGTGTGAATAGGGTTCTGGATCAATTTGGACGAACGGAAGCTATACTTTCAGAGAACCAAAGACAAAGAAAGAAACTACCATGCTGAACTTCTTTATCATATGTGCATTAATCCAGTGAACAAAATATACCTGATTTTTCTACTTCCAATCCTTCAGGAAGCCTGGAAAGTTGGAATGTGCAAATACAGGAACGTGTCAGTTGGAGTGTGCAAATACAGGAAAGCTGCTGCAGGAATTGAGGACATTCTATTAGAGCTTGTTGCTGAGAGTTGTGAAACAGTGTGCTTTTGAGATCTGGGCTGCTGTGTTAAACTGTGACATCAATTTTGAGTCAAATAACTTACCACTTTGCAGAGTTGGTTTTGGAGTCGCTTTTCAGTTGGAACTTTTCAAATACACACTAACGGTTCCTGTTATTGAAGATGTGAAACTCGGTGTTGAGAATTCATTTTCGAGTTTGTGAAAGAGGGGAAACAGTGATTTCCACCAAACATCTAGGTGTTTGAATTGTTTGCAGTGCTAAGTCCTTCCATTGTGATCAGCCCTGCACAACGGAGATTGGTTGATATCTCATTTTTTGTCATTCTTTTGTGGAGACTTTGGACAGTTGGAGCAGCAGTGGAGAGCTTTGCGACTGGCCTCATACTGAGGAAAACTAAGCTGAGCAGTTTCGGGTTGAAGTTTTCAAACACACAGACTCCACTGAGGAGAAAGTCTTGAATGAACTTGTCTTGTTTGCTCTTTTGTTGCTTTCACTACTTTTAGCAACACTGCAGTTGAAAGATTGTTTTCTCAGATGGACTTGATAAAAACGAAACTGCACAGCTCGATGGAGGAGGAAATTCTAGCAAATATTCTTCATGTTAGGGCGTACATGCAAGAACACAAAATCTGTTGTGAACAGTTTACAGAAATGAAAGGAATGATTGCACTGGTCACTGCTGATGTATGACCAGCAGCAGAAGCATTCTACTTCTGACAAAGGCAGTGATGAAACATTGCCTTTCAGAGATTAACGGTAACAAACTAATTCAACACAAAGTATGGACATTGACGACCATCAAGGAATGCATTAGAAATAAATAATACAACCATGTTATTTTTGTTTTTGCATGACATACATTTTGGGCTACTCTTGAGCTATTTTTAATATTGTCAATTGCCATGTTTTGTTTGAAACATTTGCCAACCCTGAATTTGGATAGAAGTACTAGTGTTGGGGTTCTGAATGTGAATTTGATTTGCATGTTGCTTAGTTGGTAATGTGGACAAACTCCTGCTGGGGCTTGTACCTTTTTATTTTAAAATAAAATCGGCACCTGGTATCTCACAAAAGCTTTCATTACTTACTTGATGTATAGGCCAACATGTTAAAAACTAACCCCAAAGTAGTCCAATCTATTTATTGAAACAAAGGGTTTTTTTTTTTTATTAAGTGGCTTGGGGCTATTATTGCAGTAGAAATCTGTCAACCAGAGCCCAGAAGAGTCGGAGCTGGGGGCTGGAGCAGACCAGAGCCAGGAGCTGGGGCAGCGCAGACCAGCTGCACCGCTGGGGAGCCAGGGCAGAGCTACTGCAGGGAGCTGTGGGCACAGAGCCAGTATAGTGGACGCCAACCGTGCGACTAGTAACACGGCAGCCAAGCACAAGGAGCAGCTGGGGAGAGCGAGGTGGGGCCATGGGTAGAGGGCCCAGTGCAGGGAGACGTTGCTCGACAGGAGGGCTTTGAAGGCTGGACTCAGGAGAGGGGACGTGAACATGATGGGAGGGCAGATGCTGGGAAGAAGGGTCCTGACACCTAGTGCCTCAGGGAGTGTGGCCATTACCAGAACAGGTGTCTTACCTGTGGTATCACCGCAGCGCTGTCAGGGCCTGGGAGGGAAACCTCGGATGTGTGAGGAACAGACTGTGAATTTTCCTCACATCCAAGAGATGGCTGTTTCTGGTCTATCCCCTGCCCATAGACAGGGTTCCTTGTTTCCCTTAATCGTTTCCATTTGTTCCTTGCTTTTGTTACAGTTGGTGTTTGATAAATTGTATGTGGTTTTAACGTAATGCAGTGATCATCATGTCAGGGAGGAGGCTGGTGCGGAGAGAGTGCCCCCGGGTGGGGACACCCTAGCCCCTGTCCTAAGTGATAAGGATGAGACTGGGGGTCAAACCCAGGGCCGGACACTGACGTGGGCAATCCAGGTGATGGCCCAGAGCGATGTACTGAAGGGGACTCTGTTTGATACCTACCATGTGACCTGACCTGCTGACGGAGAGCCAGCTGGGCTTATGGAGGCAGGCCATGAGCCAGCCAGGTGAGAAACACAGTGCTGGAGAGGGTGGACCCAAGCTGCAGCTTGACCAGGCAGGCACTCTGCCAAGTAACTCCTTCAGTGGGAGCAGCAGTGCCCAGGGCTCCCCACTCGCCTGGGACATAAGGCTCCCTGCATTAGAAGCCTTGCCTAGAGTGGGGCTGACCTGAAGATGCTCCTGATCTGATCTCTGGGATGGGAGTCGGAGGTTGGTGGTGGGTAAGAAAGAAGAGGAGTGTGCGTGCCAGCAGCTCTGTGTCCTGGCTGGGGCTTCGAGTCTCTCCGCTATCTAGGCTGTGGTGGGGTGGCCCTGCACTCTCCTCCCCTAAGAAACCCACACTTGCCCAGGAAATGGCTTCCTCTTTCATCCAGCACTCCCAGCAGGTAGAGGAGCACACGCTTGTCTCCACTCAGGTGAGCCCCATGCTAACCAGGGGTGATGCAGCCTGCTCCCATTCCTCCCCTGCATATGAGTGATATATGGGGGTAGGGGAATGCAGGATCACAAACCCTACCCCCCCCCCCCCCCCCGTGAGTTTTCTTCCAGAGTTTGGCTGCCAGCCCCTCCCTCCTTGCACAGTACCTGCATGGGTTGCGTGCCAAGCCCCACTCCCTCCGCCAGTGTGTGATGGAGCCCCTGGCCAGGAGCAGTAAACAAACAGCACCTGCACCAAAGAGCTGGGAGACGTGCGATGGGGCTGCTGCTTTAGCTCCGCAGGGAGAGGTAGGGGAGGAACAGCTGCTTTCCCAGCGGGTCAATGAGGGTAAGGGACAGGCTGCCTGAAGGGGCCTGACTGAAGCTGTTGGGGGGGACACCTTAAAATTGCACATTCCCCACTATCAGCTGGTAAAGGTCCTCTCTGTTCCCCTGGCTCAGAAGCTTCATTAGCTTGATCCCAGGGGCTGCCTCCCCAAAATCAGGCAGGAGGATGCACAGGAGATGAATGGATGTGAGGTCAGCTTCCCCATGTGCCACCCCCCGCCCCAGCTGAACTGGAGCGAGAATGGGGGCCACACTGGGTAGGGGACTAGGATGCTCACTCGCTGCACGGTGCCTATCCCCACCCTCAGGCTTTCTGTTTCTGTTTTCTCAGGCCTTGGGGACACTACTGGGCAAAGCGCTGGGCACATTTCTATACTGCATCAAGAATAAAGAAACTCCTTCCTTTACGCCCATCTCCGATTTAATCCCATATCCTGCAAACCTCATCCGTCCTCTGGAAGGCATTGGCATTCCTGCTGTTAGTGTGAGGACAGTGTGGGATTGTGACTTAGACGTTTCAGGTCTTTAAACTGGGAGATACCTCGAGTGGGGATAGGCTCTGCCCTTCTCCCCGCCACGCTTCAACCCGGGTGCTCTAGTGGCTTGTCAATAGGCAGGATTCAGGTTTTTTTTAGTTTTTTATAACTGATGGGTAATATCAATGGTTTATTTGTAAGCTTTTTTGGATTTTCATAATTTTTATTTTTCACAGTAGTGGGAAATTATGGGGGAGGGCAGATAATTTTTAATGACAGTAGAGGTTGAGCCTCCAGGAGTTCAAGCCTTAAAGCTGCTAAAACACACACCTGTGGTATAGTGTGACAAATGTCTTGTAACTTAGGGATTCACTGTGTTTTTTGGGGAGTATTTCAGGAAACTTGGAAGGCAAAAAAATGTCACCAGGACCTAAAAAGAAGATGTCAGGTGCGCAGAACAGGAAACAAAAATGCTGAGGTAAAGACTGCAAGGAAGAAAGGTGCAGATACCATGAAAAAATACTAGAAATCTGTTAAGAGCAACCTCTGCAGCAGTAGCGAGATGGTCACAGCGGAGACATCAAAGGAGAAATGCGTAGGTGATCCACAATTCAACATTCAAGAATCATTGCCAGTGAAATAGAGAGACCAAAACAAAACGGAAATTCTTTATCTACATAAGAACATTAGAACATAAGAATGACCCTTCTGGGTCAGACCAAAGGTCCATCTAGACCAGTATCCTGTTTTCCGACAGCGGCCAATGCCAGGTGCCCCGCTGAGGGAGTGAACAGAACAGGGAATCAGCAAGTGATCCATCCCCTGTCTCTCATTCCCAGGTTCTGGCAAACAGAGGTGAGGGACACCATCCCTGCCCTTCCTGGCTAATAGCCATTGATGGACCCAACCTCCATGAATTTATCTAGTTCTTTTTTTAACCCTGTTATGGTCTTGGCCTTTACAACATCCTTTGGCAAGGAGTTCCACAGGTTGACAGTGCATTGTGTGAAGAAATACTTCCTTTTACAAAAAGAAAAGGAGTACTTGTGGCACCTTAGCGACTAACCAATTTGTTAGTCTTTTCTTTTTGCCAATACAGACTAACACGGCTGTTACTTCCTTTTATTTATTTTAAACTTTCTGCCTATTAATTCAATTTGGTGACCCCTAGTTTTTGGGTTATGAGAAGTAGTAAACAACACTTCCTTATCTACTTTCTCTACACCAGTCATGATTTTATAGACCTCAATCATATCTCCCCTTAGCCATCTTTTTTCCAAGCTGAAAAGTCCCAGTCTTATTAATCTCTCCTCACACGGAAGCTGTTCCATACCCCTAATCAGTTTTGTTGCTCTTTTCTGAAACTTTTCCAATTCCAATATATCTTTTTTGAGATGGGGTGACCACCTCTGCACACAGTATACAAGATGTGGGCATACAATGGATTTTTATACAGGCAACATTATATTTTCTGTTCTATTATCTGTCCCTTTCTTAATTATTCCGAGCATTCTGTTTGCTTTTTTGACTGCCACTGCACTTTGAGTGGATGTTTTCAGAGAACTATCCACAGTGACTACAAGATCTCTTTCTTGAGTGATAACAGCTAATTTAGACCCCATCATTTGATACGTATAGTTGGGATTATGCTTTCCAATGTGCATTTTTTTGCATTTATCAACAGTAAATTTCATCTGCCATTTTCTTGCCTAGTCACCCAGTTTTGAGAGATCCTTTTGTAGCTATTCACAGTCAGCCTGGGTCTTAATTATCTTTAGTAATGATGTATCATCTGCATATTTTACCACATCACTGTTTACCCCTCTTTCCAAATCATTTATGATTATGTTGAATAGGACTGGTCCCAGAACAGACCCCTGGGAACAGCCGGTATCAAGTGGAGTGCCCCAAGGGTCGGTCCTGAGGCCGGTTTTGTTCAATATCTTCATAAATGAGCTGGAAGATGATGTGGATTGCACCCTCAGAAAGTTTGCAGATGATACTAAGCTAGAAGGAGAGGTAGATATACTGGAGGGTACGGACAGGATACCGAGGGACCTAGACAAATTAGAGGATTGGGCCAAAAGAAGTCTGATGAGGTTCAACAAGGACAAGTGCAGAGTCCTCCACTTAGGACGGAAGGATCCCATGCATCACTACAGACTAGGGACCGAATGGTTCGGCAGCAGTTCTGTAGAAAAGGACCTGGGGATTACAGTCAACAAGAAGCTGGATATGAGTCAGCAGTGTGCCGTTGTTGCCAAGAAGGCCAATGGAATTTTGGGATGTAGAAGTAGGGGCATTGCCAGCAGATCCAGGGACGTGATCGTTCCCCTCTATTTGACACTGGTGAGGCCTCTTCTGGAGTACTGTGTCCAATTTTGGGCCCCACCATGACAAGAAGGATGTGGAAAAATTGGAAAGCATCCAGCGGAGGGCAACACAAATGATTAGGGGACTGGAACACATGACTTATGAGGAGAGGCTGAGGGAACTGGGATTGTTTAGTCTGCAGAAGGGAAGAATGAGGGGGGATTTGATCGCTGCTTTCAACTACCTGAAAGGGGGTTCCAGAGAAGATGGCTCTAGACTGTTCTCAGTGGTAGCAGATGACAGAACAAGGAGTGATGGTCTCAAGTTGCAGTGGGGGAGGTTTAGGTTGGATATTAGGAAAAACTTTTTCACTCGGAGGGTGGTGAAACACTGGAATGCGTTACCTAGGGAGGTGGTAGAATCTCCTTCCTTGGAAGTTTTTAAGGTCAGGCTTGACAAAGCCCTGTTTGTGATGATTTAGTTATGGATTGGTCCTGCTTTGAGCAGGGGGTTGGACTAGATGACCTCCTGAGGTCCCTTCCAACCCTGATATTCTATGATTCTATGACACCACTATTTACCTCTCTCCCTTCTGAAAACTGATCATTTATACCTACTGTTTGTTTCCTATCTTTCAACCAGTTACCAGTCCATGAGAGCACTTTCCCTCTTATCCCGTGGCAGCTTACCTTGCTTAAGAGCCTTTGGTGAGGGACCTTGTCAAAGGCTTTCTGAAAATCTAAAGTACACTATATCCACTGGACTCCCTTGGTCCACATGCTTGATGACCCCCCCGCAAAGAATTCTAGTAGATTGGTGAGGCATGATTTCCCTTTACTAAAAGCATGTTGACTCTTGCTCAAGAAATTATGTTCATCTATATGTCTGACAATATTTTTATTTATTACAGTTTGAACCAGTTTGCCTGGTATTGAAGTCAGGCTTACAGGCCTGTAATTGCCAGGATCACCTCTGGAGCCCTTTTGAAAAATTAGTGTCACGTTAGCTATCCTCCAGTCATTTGGTACAGAAGCTGATTTAAATGATAGGTTACAGACTACAGTTAGTAGTTCTGCAATTTCACATTTGAATTCCTTCAGAGATCTTGGCCGAATACCATCTGGTCCTGGTGACTTATTGCTGTATAATTTATCAATTTGTTCCAGAATAATGTTCTAGACCAGAATAATTCTGATGTCACTGGTGATAGAGATAAAATGATTCCCATTATAGGCATCGGTGATGCCATTTCTTAACCTGACTTATGGCCCAATCTAATGTCAGCAACGCTTCCTGAGCTCTTGTCCACTCAAGCCCCTTCTCTACCTGTGCTACATTCACCTATCCTATGGTTCATTCACCTGCACGTCCACCAATGTGATATATGCCATCATGTGCCAGCAATGCCCCTCTGTTATGTACATCAGCCAAACTAGACAGTCCCTATGTAAAAGGATAAATGGACACAAATCAGATATTAGGAATGGCAATATACAAAAACCTGTAGGAGAACACTTCAACCTCCCTGGACACACAATAGCATATGTAAAGGTAGCCATCCTGCAGCAAAAAGACTTCAAAGAGAAACTGCTGAGCTTCAGTTCATTTGCAAATTTGACACCATCAGCTCAGGATGAAACAAAGACTGTGACTGGCTTGCCAACGACAAAAGCAGTTTCTCCTCCCTTGGTGTTCACACCTCAACTGCTAGAAGAGGGCCTCATCCTCCCTGATTGAACTAACCTCTTTACCCCTAGCCTGATTCTTGTTTGCATATTTATACCTGTTTCTGGAAATTTCCACTACATGCATCTGAAGAAGTGCGTATTTACCCACAAAAGCGTACGCTCCAATACGTCTGTTAGTCCATAAGGTGCCACAGGACTTTTTGCCGCTTTTATAGTCATTTCAATTCCTTCCAAATGTGCGTCAAAGCAGAGCAAAGGAGAAAACAAAATAATTGTATCAACATGGAGCATCAATGTGTGATTAAGCAAGAGATAAAACAGTGGGAGAACGTTATAAAGAGGCTCAGGACAATAACACTTTATCTTTCTAAAAGTAACATGGCTTTCCAAGGCTTATCTGACAGGCTCTTTATGGTAAACAATGGGAACTTCCTCGGTTTCATGGAATTACTAGGCAAGTACGATGAAGTAATGAAGGGACATTTGTAACGCATACTTTCCAGGGAGGTGTCATATCGCTACAGCAGAAAAAAGAATCCAGAATGAGATACTTGAATTATTGGTGAAGAAGTCCTGTAAGTCATTATTAAAAGATTAAGGAGTGACAAGTACTATTCTGTGATATTGGACTGCACTTCAGATGTGAGTCTTTCTGAAAACCCCCACTCAATGTGCAGCGGCCGTCAAAAAAGAGAACAGAATGTTTGCAATCATTAAGAAAGGGATAGATAATAATACAGAAAACATCATCTTGCCTCTGCATAAATCCATGGTGTGCCCATATTTGGAATACTGCATTCAGATACGGTTGCCCCTCTTAAAAAAAGATATATTGGAATTGGAAAAGGTTCAGAAAGGGCAACAAAAATGATTATGTGGATGGAACGGCTTCCATATGAGGAGAGATTAATAAGACAGGGACTTTTCAGCTTGGAAAAGAGATGACTAATGGGGAATATGATAGAGATCTGTAAAATCATGTCTGGTATGGAGAAGGTAAATAAGAAATTGTTAATTACTTTTTCTCATAAGGGAAGCACTAGGGGTCCCCAAATGAAATTAATAGGCAGCAGATTGAAAACAAACAAAAGGAAGTATTTATTCACACAACACACAGTGAACCTGTGGAATTCCTTGCCAGAGGATGTTGTGAAGACTAAGCCTATAAAAGGATTTAAAAAAAGAACTAGATGTGTTCATGGAGGAGAGGTCCATCAGTGGCTATTAGCCAGCATGGTCAGAGATGGTGTCCCTAGCCTCTGTGTGCCAGAAGCTGGGAATGGGTGACAGGAAATGCATCACTTGTTGATGACCTGTTCTGTTCATTCCCTCTGGGGCACCTGTCGGAAGACAAGATACTGGTCTAGATGGACCTTTTGTCTGACCCAGTATGGCCATTCTTATGGCTGCTATGACTTTGCAGGTCATGCAAGGTCATGTGACCAGACCACATGACACTCAACTCCATTTTTGGGTACCTATATTTTTCCACAAACTGGTCTGGGAACTGTTTTTGGAAGAAAAGATTTCCGCCATATGTTAAAGCTATATAATGTGGGGTGTGACATCACCTAATGGCCTCACTCCCCTCACAAGAGAACTCCTGGCAACAGGAGGAACAAAAACTGAACTGGGGGAAGTGCTGGTCCCAGGCTAAAAGGATTTCTAGTCTGTGTATTGAAACCTGGTGGACTGCTTGTATCACCAGCCAGGGTAAAAAACTGATAATTCATATCCAATCTATTTAATATCTTAGACTTAGTGTGCGGCTTTGTTTATTTGCTAGATATTCTGCTTTGATATGTTTGCTATCACTTATAATCACTTAAAATCTTATCTTTTTGTAGTTACATTTATTTTTTGTTTTATCTAAACCTGCGTGCCTTTGAGTGAAGTGTCTGTGGAAGATCTCGGCTTGGTTAAGACAGGCTTCGTGTCACACTCATACCAACCAGAGCCCAAGTTAGTCCACCAGGCACCTGGCACCAGGCATGGGGGAATGGCTGTAGATGGAAAAAAAACAGAGGTTGCAGTAGTTTGATTCTTTACCACTGTGTTCTCACCCCAGCAGGGCACACCTATCTAAAATACCACCATAGTGAAATGGTCCCAGGGCACCAGATCAGGGAAACCCTATGGCTGTTCCCTCATGAAATGTGGGATACCATATGAGATGAACTTCAGGTCATTTTGGTACTGGGCATGGTGAAGGAATCGAAAAGTGAGTGGAGAAATCCCATAGTAACAGTTCTGATGCAGGACAATGCAACCTGTTTCTGCATCGATTTCTGAAAGACCAACACTATTGAAATTGGATACTTCCCTGATGCAGAGAGTAGATGAACTATCATAACAATTGGAAGCTGCCAGAAATATATCCACTTTAGACCTCACAAAGGGTTACTGGCAAATCCTTTGATGCCAGAATCCTGGGAGAAAAAAGACTTTTCCATGCCCTTTGGCCTGTATTAATTAAGGATCACATCATTTGGGTTCCACATGGTGGCAGTGACTTTTCCGAGCGTAATGGATTGGACATTACAACTGCATGGGTGTATGCAGCTCTAAGCTTCTACCATCTATTGAAAATGGTTTTTGGTCCCGTATCTTGTGGCAGCATTCCCCCACATAGGGCACATGGCAGTAGATTACACACAAAAAAGAAAGCCATCACCAATTGCTAGGCTGCACAGACTCCAAGACTCAGTTTGCCCTGATAATCTGAACCCCTTGGTATTAGCAAATAATTTCTTCAGTTCTGGGGGAGGCTCTCAGGCAGAAGTTCTCCAGGGTCTGTTTCCTGCTCTTCCCACTGGCTATGGAGCAGAGGGAACTGTCTGGGAGTCCTGCCAACCTGAGAGTCCGCAGGGACTGTACAAGGGAATCATAAAGGTTGCTGTTTAGCACGCCGAGTCTCAGACACAGGAGATTCATACACTGATTCTCAGAGCTCTGCCTTCCTGTCACTGTAAGGACACTGTAAGGAGATTCCCTCTCTCTTCTGCAAGGGATTTCGGTGAGTTGCTTGTTTCGGCATAAAAGTTAGTGCTAAGGGCTCGGGAGGGCTTCCAGGGTTCAAGTCAAGAATAATCTGGGCAGAAATTCATCAGCACGGAGACTTGAACTGTTCAGTATTGTCAGAAACACCAAGGGATTTACCTAGTAAAACTGGAACTACAAATGCTTTGGAAATAGTTTAGAAAAATATTTGTTTTTAAGATCAGTTCCTTGTCTCTTACTGTGTCCTTCTGTCTGATTCAGTAGCTTCCTTTTTTGGGCTGTGTGTTTTTTCCCCTGGTTCGTTCAATTTTTCCAATTCAGCAACTTCACTGTGGTGTTATCTGGTACAGCCAAAGCCTCTGCCATGGGCATTGGCGTTACCAGAGGGTTCACAACAAGAATGGGTCACACACTCTCCAGATTCTGCTCTCACATTCTGCCTTCACTGGGTCACTCCAGATTGACGCTGCCCTCCCTAAGAGCAAAATCAGGGCCCCTGTGTGTTTTGGAATCCCCATCTTTCATGCCCGGTCTCAAAATGCCGCGTAAATTGGGGGTTTCCTTCAGATTCTCTCAGTGCCCTAGCAGAAGTGTGCTCTCTGTAGCAGGACCTGGAGCAGTTTGGAGCTGAAATTTAAACAATAAGGGGGAATGTGGTTCCACTGAGATCAGTGGTAAAACTACAGACACGGCCAGGAATTCAACCTCAATCCATCTGTAGGGACTTAAATAAATGGCCTGATTTATACCATCCATGAACTTCCAGTAACTTCAACTGTAGTCATCCTGTCACCTCTAAGGATGGGTGAGCTCATTTGGACCAATGGTGAACTGACAGGAGAGTTACTGAAATCTCAAACTCACAAGCTTAGAGGTTCAAAACAATTAAGATAACAATTTCTTTTCTGGAAGGGTTCCTTTTAGTTTCCTCACCCTGTCTCCCTTCTTCTGGGCCTGTCCCTCTCTCCTTCCCTGCACAGGCTGAGCTGCTGCTGGGGTTCCCTTCACCCCCAGAAAGGCAGTCCAGGCTGATCTCCCCCTTTTCCCCAGTGCAGGCAGACACTGAGTTTAACCTAGTTTGAGGAGATATTTCTGTGGGGTTTGGCACTTGGTTTTGGTCCTGGGTGAGGGGTATCTGTGTGTGGCAGGATGGTAAATTGTGGTGGTAGAGGAGTGTACATGGACAAGTGGCCAGTGGTGGGGGTTGTGGGGCAGTGTGTGGAATGAACACAGGCTGGAGGGCAACCCTGAGGGTTATATGCGTGGGGAGCCAGGTGTAAAGGGGGCAGGTGGGCAGCGCTGATGGTAGTGGGCAGGCAGGGGTGTACAGGGACAGCTGAGCAGCACTGGGTGCTGTGGGGGGACTGAGTGGCATGTACACATGCAGCTGGGCGGTGCGGTTGAAATTCTATTGTTGTTTGTGATTGTTGGTCCTAGGCAGGGCTGAGAACCTTTCCTGGCCCTTGTGTGTTTGAGTGGTGGAGTGGGGTCACAGGGTCTTTCTGCCCTGCCAAGACACAAAACTTCAGCATCAGTGTCACAACCTTTACTCAGTTCTGTTTCCAAAGGTTGTTGTTGAATGTTAATGATGTAACTTCAATGGTTCTTTCCACCAGTGAAATGCCTGATCTTTCCTCCTCAGTTGGTTCAATTTCCCATCATACTCTGACCCCTGTCCCTACTCTCCTTCCCCATACGAGGGTGCCCCACTTCCAAAAGCACACTGGGGGACAATGCAGGAGGGGCGGGGGCTAGCCTCCCCAGCGGGGAGCTCAAAGGCTGGACAGGATGGTCCCATGAGCCAGATGTGGCCCGCGGGCCATAGTTTGACCACCTGTGTGATAGACCCATACATACATTATATAATATTAGCAGGCAACTCTGGGGCAGGTGAGCGTCTAGATAAGTACAGCTGCCACGTGACTGAGACACTGGCAGCTGCCTGAAACAGTCGGCCACTGGGACACAGACGTTAAACCCAGGATGCTCTGGGACCATTTGCAAGCCAGCTCGGTTAGTCAATGGTGAGGGTTCTACATTCATTCCTCAGTGTGGAGATTTGATGGGCTCAAGTCATTATTTTTCCCACCTAAAATGTTCACCCATGCAGTGCCTCACGGGATCCCTCAGCCTCATGAAATACACACCTCGTGTAATGTTTCCAAGGTGTTGCAGTCATATGAGAATTTCTCACAATGGGGCTAAATTCAACCCGGTCACGAATAGAAACAAAACGCCTTCAGTAAGGTCAGGAATGAGCTTGCAAGCAAAATCCCTCCAACTGACTCCTGGGGACATGTTTGGGGCTTCCAAGGTCAGAAGGAACCATGGTGATCATCTAATCTGTTAACACTTGCCAGAAAATTTGTATAACACAGGCCAGAAAATTTCCCCAAAATTATTCCTAGAGCAGATCATTTAAAGAAACATCCAACCTTGATTTAAAACTTCTAACTGATGAAGAATCCACCAAGACCCTTGGTAAATTGCTCCAATGATTAAATATTCTCACTGTTTAAAAAACGTACACCTTATTTCCAGTCAGAATTTCTTTAACTTCAACTTCCAGCCATTGGATCCTGTTACACCTCTGTGTGCTAGCCTGAAAAGCCTATTATAAAATATCGGTTCCCCATGTAGATACTTACAGACTGCTATCAAGTCACCCCTTAACCATCTTTGTTAAACTAAACAGATTGAGCTCTTTGAGTCTATCCCTGCAGGTTTTCTAATCTTGTAATAACTCTTGTGATTCTTCTCTGAACCCTCTTCAGTATACCAAAATCCATCTTTAATCGTGGACACCAGAACTAGATACTGGATTCAAACAGCCATCATTCCAGTGTAAAATATAGAGGTAAAATAACTTCTCTACTTCTCCTTGAGATTCCCTTGTTATCATCCAAGAATAACATTGTTTCTTTTGGCCACATGGTCACACTGGGAGCTCATGTTTTGCTAGTTATCCCTTCACTCCCCCAAATCTTGTTCAGAGTCGTTGCACTTGCTACGGCAGTCCCTCGTCGTGTAAGCATTGGCTACATTATTTGATCTTAGCTGTAGATATCTACATGGCTATGTTAGAACACATATTTTTTGCTTCGACCCAGTTTACTAACCAATCCAGATTGCTCTGAATCAGTGACCTGTGCTCTTCATTATTTACGATCCACCAAGTTTTGGGTCATCTGCAAACTGTATAAATATTCAGGCATGAGAAGTGTCCATGCCAACACTTGTCAGTTAACACCTGTAACTTATGTCTCAGACAAGCTGGGTGCCCGCAAGAAAGTGTCTGACCCTTGTGCCCTTTGTGCCAATTCTGTTGAACACAAAGTCATAGGCCAACATAATAATGTCTGTTTCCATGGGGGAAACTTGGCTCCTTTTCAACATAAGAATTGCATCATGGATCATACCCATGGTCTATCTAGTCCAGCGTCCTCTCTCTGACAGTGACAACCCCAGGGTCTGCAGAAGAAGGTGTAAGAAACCCAGGAGTAGGTGTATGTGGGGGATGATCTAACTGTCCTGAGTGCGTAAAGGCTTTGCAAAATATGTATTCAGCCATAACAATCATAACTGGATAGTCTCACTATCCATGTAAATGTTCAAATTCTTCCTGGTTCTTACTTGTCTCTTGGCCTCAACTACATCTTGGGGCAATGAGTTCCTAAGTCTAATTGGGCATTGAGCAAAAAAAGCATTATTTTAAAATCTATTTTGAATTTGCCACATTTCAGTTTAATTGAATGTCCTCTAGATCTTGTGTTATGAAATCGGAAGAACACATTCTTGATCTTCTCTCCACCAGTAAATATTTTATAGAATTTTCTCATGTCCCCTCCAATTCATCTCCTTTGTAAGGTAAGAATCCCAGTCTTTTCAACCTCACTCTGTATTACAGTTTCACCAGGCCCTTGATCATTCTCTTTGCCTCTCCCTGAACCCCTCTAGTTCTCCAATACCCAGTGTGAAAAGGGTGCCCAGTACTACACAGAGGCATCTATAAAAGGGTGAAATATTGACAGACTGATCTTGTGGCGTTGTATTTTCTGTATGATTTCCCATCTCATTCCTCCTGGATCCCAATATTTTGCTGAGTTTCTGTCCATGCTTGCACTGAGAGTAGAGTTTCACAGAGCTGTGTACCATGATTCCCAGGTCCCTGTCCTGAGTTCATAGAGTAAAATTAGAACCTTGCTGGATGTTTGAGGAGTTCACACTTTTCCCTCCAGTGGGCATATATGTGGCAATTATTAACATGGAAGTTCATCTGCCATCATGCTGCCCGTTTGCCTGGCTTGGTTAGCTCCCTCTGAGGGCTTCTCTGGACTTGACTCTGACCTAAATAATCTGGTGCCATCTGTAAATGTTGCCACCTCACTGCTCAGCCCCATTTCTAGATTAGTGATAACTGTAAAATATATACCATACTATTTGTTATAGAGTGTTTAACCCCCTTCACTGTGCTTCTCTCCCTTTACAGGCACCTTGAGCATTCCTGAACTCGATCGATGCATAAACAACCTCATGGAAGCTTTCAATCTCACCCCCTTTGACCCCTCATCATTCATCCTAAAAGGCATCCCTGACCTGGAAACTGCCCACATCTGGATTTCCATCCCTTTCTCTACATTTTACATTTTTGGTCTTTTGGGAAATTTCACACTTCTGTTTGTTGTAGGCAAAGAGCATACCCTGCACAAGCCGATGTACCTGCTGCTCTGCATGCTGGCACTTACAGACATTGCCACATCTACTTCCATCATGCCAAAGGCACTGTGTATATTTTGGTTCAATTTGAAAAGCATTACTTTGGGTGGCTGCCTCACCCAGATGTTCTTCCTTTACATGGGTTCTATGATGCACTCAGCTGTTCTTATGACAATGGCCTTTGATCGCTATGTTGCCATATGTAACCCCCTGAGATATGCCACCATCCTCACCAACGCACGAATAGCTAAGCTAGGGCTAGTGTGTTTAATGAGAGCTTTTCTCTTTGTTCTGCCCCTGCCCCTGCTCCTGAGCAGGCAGCCATTCTGTGCCAGCCGCATTATCCCCCATACGTACTGCGAGCACATGGCTGTGGCAAAGATGTCATGTGGGGACATTACAATCAACAAGATGTACGGCGTGGTGCTAGTGTTTGTAATCATTGGGTTAGATCTCACACTCATTGCCCTATCCTACGGACTGATAATTAGAGCTGTCCTCAGAATCCCTTCTAAGAAAGCCCACCAGAAAGCCCTGAACACCTGCACAGCCCACGTCTTTGTGATGCTGATTTCTTATCCTACCTTCCTCTTTTCCACTCTGACACATCGGTTTGGTCAGGGTATTGCTCCACATGTTCACATCATCTTGGCCAACCTCTATTTCCTCCTCCTCCCCACATTCAATCCTATCATTTATGGGGTCAAAACCAAAGAGCTTCGTGACAAAGTGGGCAAATACACCTGTATAAGGTGATAACCTGGGGCCACTGACTTTAACTTGTATGACAGGAGTGTGAAAGGATATCTCCTCATTAATCAAGGGTGGTCTGTCCTAATTTGGCTAACTCAACATTGTGGAAGTTCAGCTTCTGAGAAGTTCCTCACACCTAATTTCTTATCACTCCATCACCAAGCACTGCTCTCTCCGTTACTAACTTCTCTCTGACCATCACCTGACCTCTTTTAGTGTCACCCATCAGCCCCCACATCCACACACCCTGTCACTCGGCCTTTCCGTGACCAAAAGAAGATAACAGAAGCTATACTTTTTGATAGCAAAAGAAAAAAAAAGCAACTGCAATACTGAACTTCTTTATCATATATACAGTGATCCGGAGAGCAAAATGTACCTGATTTTTCTACATCCAATCCTTCAACAAGCCTGGAGGATAAACCAAATATTTATATTTCAGTTGGAAAGTGCTCAAACAGGAAAGATGCCACAGGAATTGAAGATATTGTACTAGAGCTTGTTGGTCAGAGTTGTGAAACTATGGGTTTTTGAGGAATGGTCTGTGTTTCCTAGGATTTGAGGGGTGTGTACCCCAGAATGTGATGAAGCCAATTGCAACCACAAGATGTGCACTCAGCCACTATCAATTAATAAAATAGAACACCACATAGTTAAGGGCTAATTGGAAAGAAGGCTTTTAGATGAAAGGTCAAAATCTAGCTGTCAATTTGTGCTAATCAGAATGGGAAGAGTGGACAGACATGTAAATAAATGAGAATGAAAGAAGATAAGTGGATGTAAACCCTGAGTATACAAGGCTCTGATATTGGAAGTTTATTGAAAGTTAGGAAAAGTGATGATAGTGTAGGGGTCATTATGACCTATGTGTTTTGTAGAAGTTATAAAAGATCAGCTAATACAGTGTGCTTTGAGGTAATCCTCTGAAGACATCTTGAGAGATGGTTTTCCTGACACCCTGTCTATCCAGCTTGTGAGCACCTGACCATTGTGAACCTGCTGTTAATTACTCAATATCATTCCAGATGATAGGTAAATATCTAGGATGTTCTAAACCTATTGCTTATGTCTGTATGTACTTAAATATAATAAACTGCAGTGTTAGACACGAGTATGCTTACTTGTATTTAATCCTTGATCAGACAGAACTGATTTATTCCTGACACTGCCTGGAGTGAAATAGTTAAGTTGCCCCTCCTGTGGGTTCTGAAAACCATGGGTAACAGATTTTGGTGAGCTAGCCAGGAGCTGTATAGGGTAAAAAGATATTTCAGAAGGACAGGGAACACTTGGAGAAAAATAAAAGCTAGAAGATTTGTATAAGAACTTGGCAGATTTCATGGAGGTGCGTAACAATGGTGTTTGGAAACCTCAGAGATTTATCTATCCCTGAGCATTCCTGCAGCTCTGTAAGCATATGGTAATGGTGTTGGCAGCTAAGCAGATAATGGAGTTAAAGGCAAAAATAGAGAACATTTAGAAAGACAAAGATATATGCAGACTGAGGGTAGCTCAGACAGTGGTACTGCAGATGCAGGAGTGTTACTGGGAGATTGAGAATAACAGGTTGGAGCTGGTAGTGTCTGGACTGAAACAACAAAAAACCGAGAGTGAATCTGCTGTTACAGCCTTACCAAAGGAATTCCAGGATAAGATCTAGGCAGATCTCAGTGAATGTAAGAATAAAAGTTGTGTGCTCAAACCATGTGGGGAGAGCAGAAGGGAACAGTGGTTACAATTTGTGGGAGTCGTAGCCTTACAAGGGAGGGTGAGTCAGAACTTGATCTCTACTAGTATCTTTCTCTTGAATTCTTCTGGGCAGTCCCTACATGGTTCGTTGCTTGAAATTCTGGAAGAGCTGCAGATGCCCATAGCCCCCATGGAAAGCGAGATTGATTCCCAGGGGGGTAACCCAGGAGGGGAAGAATGGGTAGAGGTCAGGCTCTTCACCCCTGACCAGACCAGAGCTGTAGGAAAATTGGTTGGCTGTTAATCTGGAGCACAAGCTTGGAATGTCTGGCAAAGATAGTTGGCACCGCTGGTCTCACACCAGTGGATGTGGCAGCAACTCCCACTCTCCTGTTGAAACCAGGATAGGGGCTTGGGTGGGGGCTCCAGGTGCTCTGGACCCCAGATCCCTACCTGTAGATTTGTGGTTGTTATTTGTACTTTCCTCGGCTTAGGCTTCCTTTCTTCCTAATTCATTCTATTCTCACTCCTCCTGTCTCCACTTCTTCTCCCCCATCTCCCTGCTTCTTCTCTTCTCTCCCCTACTCACCACTTTTTCTCTCTGCACTTTTTCTCTTCCCCCCACTCTCTCCCTCCTCCTCTCTCCCTTGAAAGTATTTACTGACTTTGAAGATATGGTTTCCAGGCAATACTGATTAGGGCCTGGGAAACAGTTTTGAGAAAAGCAATAAATTAGCAAAAGAAGGATTGGGCCCAAAGACTGAAAAGTTTGTTTCTTCATGAAGCAATCATTTTTGAAGCCATGGCTACTCCTAAATAAGATTTTAAAGGAGAGCAAAAAGGGAAAGTGAATGAAGACAGGCTCTTCAAGGGTCAAGTCAAAGTTCTTGATCTCTGATGGGTGGAAATTTGGAGACAGCCCATAAGCCTTGTCCACCCTAGACATTTTGTTAAGTTTGGCTGAGCATACAGGAAAACCCCAGTGCTCTGCTACCACAGCCATTTGCTTCCCTATAGGGAGGCCAGGCACCCCAACTCTCCCAACAGTGGCACATTTCGCACCGATGGGTCGGGGAGGTTCATGTTTTATGTGAACTTTGAAGGAGAGGGATATGGACAGAATTTTTTATTAGATACAGGTGCCATTTATTCTTTGTTGGGTACACAGATTGAGAACCTGTTTGGTCTTCCGGCTGGAGTTAAGACCATACAGGGATTTAATGAGACAAAAAGCATTGTTCACTTTTGCAGAAATCATAGCATCATAGAATACCAGGGTTGGAAGGGACCTCAGGAGGTCATCTAGTCCAACCCCCTGCTCAAAGCAAGACCAATCCCCAACTAAATCATCCCAGCCAGGGCTTTGTCAAGCCTGACCTTAAAAACCTCAAAGGAAGGTGATTCCACCACCTCCCTAGGTAACCCATTCCAGTGCTTCACCACCCTCCTAGTGAAAAAGTTTTTTTCCTAATATCCAACCTAAACCTCCCCAGCTGCAACTTGAGACCATTGCTCCTTCTTCTGTCATCTGCCACCACTGAGAACAGTCTAGATCAGTGGTTCCCAAACTTGTTCCACCACTTGTGCAGGGAAAGCCCCTGGCAGGCCGGGCTGGTTTGTTTACCTTTCACGTCCCACGGGCTGTGCCGCTTCCAGCAGCTCCCATTGGCCTGGAGCAGGGAACCGTGGCCACTGGGAGCTGCAATCTGCCGAACCTGCAGACACGGCAGGTAAACAAACCAGCCCAGCCTGCCAGGGGCTTTCCAAGTTTTAGAGAGCAGGGAACTGTCCAAGTGTTAGAGAGTATGCAAACCATCGCTATGTAGAAACATTGAGGAGTCCTGTGGTACCTTAGAGACTAACAAATGTATTTGGGCTTAAGCTTTCGTGGGCTAAAACCCACTTCGTCAGATACATGAAGTGGAAGTTACAGTAGGCAGGTATAAATATACTATCACATGAAAAGATGGGAGTTACCTTACCAAGTGGAGGATCAGTTGCAATGAGGCCAAGTTGGAAGCTCTTTGGGAGGAAGCCCAGAAGTACTGTAAGCTGCATGATGTCCTTCTTATCCCAGCACAGAGGAAGACTGTGCTCACAAACAACCTGTGAAAAAAACAGCCTTCCTTATCTGTTCAGTTATTACAAGCACACTCGGACAATGTGAATATCAGCCAGACAAAAATGAGAGTGCTAAAGATAAATAGGGCAGACCGTTGTATTTTCCTGCGTGGGATGCACTATTAGGTGAATGGAATCACAGGTTTTCATCCTAGTCAATGGACACAGCTAAAAGGGTAGATGCATGGCTAAAATGTGATCCAGAGGGCATTGATGGACTGCTCAGTAAATATGCAAGTGCCCTTTCAATCAATTTAACACTTGCTCACATGGGGATGGAGAGACTCGGCAAATGGTGGGGGTCCTGGGAGAGGGTGGATGGACTCGGTGAACAGCAGGTGTGGGGGCACGGGGAAAGGGTGGTGGAGGACAGGAGGGACTCCGAGAGTGGTGGGCTGCGGGGGACATGGGGAAAGGGGGATGGAATAGGGGGTGGGGCCTCGATCTGCATGCCGGGGGAGATTCTGGCACTTGGCCCAGTCTCCCCATATTCCACAGTCACACACCCATCCATTCTGCCTTCTCATCCCCGGCAGTCAGAGCACTGATAGACTACAAAGGTCTCTGTGTCAAAGCCCAGTGGAGTGGGAAGGCAGGGGCTCCTCTACCAATAATCCCCCTGCACATCACAGGCTTACGTCCTGACCACTAAATAGCATTCTCCTGACAACCAACCCTGAGCAATGGCTATCACAAGGTGAAAGACTTGCTGACTCAGAAAGTTTTTTTTTCAAAGTTAACATGATTTACAGGTGTCTCGGTATAATAAATGCACAACTTTCCAATTGCTTTCAAAGCTTGCAGCGGGGAGCTCCTCAATTCAGTGCCATTCAGCAAAATACACTTAATTCTGCAAGTGCAGAGGATCAGTATGAAGGAGCTGAAAACCTGGCCAGTGTTTCCAACAGATATTTCTCATGCTTTTCCCGGAGAGTTGCTTTCATTCAGATCTGTTTACAGCAGTGGTTCTCAAACTATGGGATGTGCAGGAATGTGTAAAGGGAGGCACAAGCTGTGTGGTTTGGTTTGGTTTCATTTTAGGAGCCCTGGCTGTCAGTCAAAGGCTGCTGCAGGGCAACTCACGCAGAAGGGATGTATAGACCCTGGAGAGGGGGTAAATGGGACAGCTGGAGCCCCAGTCATCATAGGGTGCCCACGGGAGTCCAGGCTGACAGCAGGAGCTGCAACCACATAGGGCACTGTGAGGCTCTGCTCTAGTTCTGCACAGGGCTCTTTTAGTCACTGTGACACATCAGATGTCTGTTGTGTGGGTCGTGTGGTTTCCCTGCAAGTATTTAAAACAAACGTAAAAGATTACCAGCAGCACACTTACAGTGGGAAAAGCTTACATTAGAAATGGATCATTTTGTGACAATGGGAGAAAAGCATACAACATAAAATTTAGCGAGGGTTTAGCGAGGCAAGGGAGGTTCCGCTTCAGGATGGGGGAAGGCCCTCCAGCCCACCATCTGCTGTAGCTAATGTGGAAAATGTGAGGGAGGTCTCTGAAAGGCACGGAATCCATGACTTCCGTGATATAATCTTATCCTTACTCAGGCCTTTGAACAACATGCTGCGGTGAACGGGGAAGTGGTGGAACCCCAGTGACTGAGGCAGTGGCAAAATTTTGGGCAGGAGGCACAACAGTCCCTGACTTGCTCCAGACCGTAGAGTTCTTCACCCCTGGGCTCAGAGTGTCAGCCGGCCGTTGTTTCGTGCTGAAGGCTGGAATGTCGTTGCCTCAGTAACGCTGTATTGGCTGCTCAGTGCTTCCGTCCTTGGAGCTCCAGTGTTATCAGTATTCACAGACAAGGCAGCCTGCTCATTCAGCAGACCTCGATGTTGCTCATAAAGAATGACGACAGGAACGGTTCAGTAACAAACATACTGTCCCTGCTCCCCCCGCTCACCACGTGTGAATCATCTTCCAGCCAAATCCCGGAACCGAAGCAAATTATATTTGAAAAAACCCTCCACTTTTCTGCAATTTCTATCTAAAGAAAATGGAGCATGTGTTCCACTGTGTGCAAGATGTTGTTTGTGAAGACTGGACATGCAGAAGGTACCTAATTAAAAGCACTACATTTGGGAATAAAAAAAATGCCAGCCAGGTTTTTTTTTGATATACCCTGATAGCTGACATGCAGTCAGGCTCCAAAAAGGCCTTTAAAAGTGCCCTGAGACCCCTTCTCATTGATCCTGGGGTACATATAGTGACAGGTAGCAGTTAAAGCTAATTGACAAAACTCTCTCCTTTCTTCACACAGTAAAAAAAGGGGGTCAGGCCTCACCCTCAGCTGGCATTTGCACCCTGACAGGAAGAAAATGGCTGGAATCAGACTGCAAAAGCTGCCACCTCATTTTCATTTCTTCACACAAACTAAGCTGGAACGCGTCCTGTGTTTTTTGTTTCAGCAGCAGTAAGCACCTCAGGCAAGGAAGAAGAACTGCCAAGGGACATGCCATCTGGCAGTAAAATAAAGACTGGCTGCTACTTTAACAAAAATAATACCCACTCAGCTCACAGAAACAAGAAGGCAAAAAGCCCCACTACTGAGGCAGCATGATGGTGACACTGCCAGCTTTAGGTACCAGACCGGCAGACCCTATATCCCCAGAGGTGAAGGAACCAAATCTCCAGCCCCACTTGCATGAGAAACTGGCCATCAGGCAAATGTAATCTCCCATCCACAGAAAAGAATTGAGTCTTATCCAACCAATGCCTCCTTTCCTCCCTGTCACCGCCTCCACATCCCTCCTCCCTGTGCCCCCCTTCCTTCCCGCCATACCCCTCTCCCCGCAGTCTCCCGCTGCTCAAGCTCTCCTCGCCAAGGGGTCCCCCTGCTCGCCCAGTGCAAAATTTGAACAAGTAAAAAATCCTAATTGCCCCAGTCCCACTGCTTCCCCGTGGGAACGCTTTGAAGCGCTCTGGCCCAGGTGTGGGGGGGCTCCATTCCTCCAGGCCATTTGTTTTTCAGCTGCAGCATAGGGTGCCTGCTACCACAAGTGATCTGGCCCTCCCTGCAGCACCCTGACTGACTGCACACAGCGCAGAAGGCTGGCTGGCCTACCTGCATCTTTGTCTAGCCCTCCTGCAAGTGTTGATGGGGGCAGGCCCTGCTCCCCCACCCCCTTCTGGTAAGTTGCTCCAGTATCACACAAGTGGGAGGAGGAAGAGTCCCATAAAGTCCAAAATTGAAATTCTCCTGTGATGCAGGAGGAGTGCCTACTGTATGAATGAAGCATAAAGGTTTTGGAATTGTCAAAAACACTTTGCAAAATTTCACTTCTAAGCATTTTCCATCTGATGACCTCAAAGCACCTAACCAAAAAAAAAAAAAAAAAAAAAAAGAATTTACACAAACTCCTGTGAGGCAGGCATGTATTATTATCCCTGTTTTTTGGATGGAGAAAATGAGGCATGGGCTAATTAAGTCCCTATCTGCTGCCAGAGAGCAGCAGCTGGGCTGGGAGAATGAGGGAGGGGAGAAGAGGAAACCTCACACAAAGCAATCAGGGGGGAAGTTGAGCAGAGACAGGGGACTCACTAGCTGGGGCTGGGGCCACCCAAGCAGGGAGAGGGCAGGGGGGGAAGCGAGGAAAAAGCCCATTTAGCCAATCCAAGGAGCTGGGACGGGGGATGAGAAAGAGGCCAGCAGCTGGGAAAGTGTACCTGACTGAAATGTGAGCTGCCACTCACTACCTGCTACTCAGCCTTCCCAGCTACCCCACAATCTGCATTAACTATAATAAAAACATCCAAAGTGTGGAAGGCAGGGAGGGGAAGAGGCAGAGCCATCATAGCCCCAGCAAAGCCGTGTGGAAAGGCAATGCCTTCCCTTGCCTTTGATATGCGCCTCCCATAGCACCCAGCCAGGTTTATTGCCCTCTTGTCATAGTCCTAGCACCCTGGGTATGAACCAAATGAGCTTATGAAATTCTATTCCTGAGTAGTGATGCCCCCAAAATACATATTGATCAAGGACTACTGAGGGTAAAGACATTAAGAATGTTCATCTACCGTCTCCAAACTGGTGGGTTGGTAGAGTGATTTCACAGAACTTTAGTGGTGACACTAAAGAAGTGTGTAGCCTCAGATTCCAAATATTGGGACCGACTCTTCCACAACCTGCTTTTTGCTATCAGGAAGGTGCCTCATGCCTCCAAGTTTTCCCCCTTTGAAGTGCTGTCTGGGAAGCAGCCTCCAGGCTTTCTAGACCTGCTTGGAGAAACATTGAAGAACAAAGACCCCTGGCGATGGACATACTCCAATACATTCTTCAATTAAGAAATGGCCACAAGACTCTGTGAAGAGGGTTATTATGAAGGGATCAATCTCCTGTCATCCACTCCCATATTCTGGCAGTCAGAGGGTAGGGACACACAGAACAGGAGGTGGCATCCCAGAACATCTTGGTTAACAGCCATTGATGGACCTATCCTCAATGAACTTCTCTAGTTCTTTTACTTTACCCCCATTACTCTTTTGACCTTCACAACATCCCCTGAGAGTTCCACAGGTTGACTGTCTGTTATGTGTGCTACTTCCTTTTCTTTGTTATAATCCTGCTACCTATTAATTTCCTTGGGTGAAGGAGTAAACAACACTGCCATATTCACTTTCTCCACACCATTCATGAGTTTATGGATCTGTATCTTATCCCATTTTACTTGTTTCTTTTTCAAGCTGAAAAATCCCATTCTCTTTAATCTCTCCTCAGATGGAAACTTTTCCATAACCCTAGTCATTTTTGTTCCTCTTCTCTGTACCTTTTCCATTTCTAAGATTATTTTTTCAGATGAGGTGACCAGAACTGCATACAGTATGCATGGTGTGTTATATTTATATACTGGCATCATCATATGTTCTGTGTTCTTATCTATCCCTTTCCTAATGGTTCCTTACATTCTGTTACATTTGTGAGAGCTGCTGCACACTGAGCAGATGTTTCCAGAAAACTATCTACGATGACCCCAAGATCTCTTGCTTGAGTGGTAACAGCTAATTTACATCCTATCATGTTGTATGCATAACTGGGATCGTGTTTTCTAATGTGCTTTATTGCTATCATTTGAATCTTTAAAAGCCACAGAGGGGATCCTCCTCATAACCCCACTGTGTGGCACTGCACCCCATATTCTTCTTATTTGTATGATTATGATATAATTCTGACATATATAATACATTTTGTACAAGATATGTCTTATAAGCTGTCATTGGAAAAGTTATGATTTGCTGTTGACTATAAAAAAACCGAGGAGTCCTTGTGGCACCTTAGAGACTAACAAATTTATTTGGGCATAAGGTTTTGTGGGCTAGAACCCACTTCATCATACATCTGATGCAGTGGGTTCTAGCCCACAAAAGCTTATGCCTGAATAAATTTGTTAGTCTCTAAGGTGCCAAAAGGACTCCTCGGTTGTTTTGCTGATACAGACTAACACGGCTACTACTGACAGCTGTTGACTATGTATCAGTATTTCAAATGCAGTTACACCAGAGTGACACCCACTAGCCAAAACGCTTTCAGTCTGAAGGGGTTTGGAAGGCCTATTCTGGTTAATGGGCTATTAGAGGAAACAATAGACCTTAGGAGAAATTTATCTCCTTACCGATGAGGCTTCCTGAGAACGCTCCAGACAGCCTATGGATAATGGCCACTAACACTCAGCAGCGCATGCAAGGCAATGTGACCAAAGCACGACACCGAACTTCATTTTAGGTATCTGTATTGTTCCACAAATTGGACTGGGAACTTGGTTTGGATCAAAGGATTCCCCCCATATGTTAAATCTATATAAGGTGGGGTGTGACAAAATCCAGTGGCCTCACTCCCCACACAAAAGAACTCCTGGAAACAGCTGAGGAACAAAGACTGAACTGGGGGAAGTGCTGGTCCAAGGCTAAATGGATTCTAGCCTGTGTGTGGAAATCTGGTAGACTGCTTGTATCACCAGCCAGGGTGAGAAATTACTAATTCATATTCAATCTAGGTAGCCTTTTAGGCTTAGATTGCTGTTTGGTTTATTTACTAGGTAGTCTGCTTTGATCTGTTTGCTATCAATTATCGTTACTTACAATCTCTCTTTCTGTATTTAAACTTGTTTTGGTTTTATCTAAATCAGTCATCTGTTGAGAGAAGTGTCTGGGGAAAATCTCAGCTTGGTTAACACAGGCTTGTTGCATATCCTTCCCACATTGAGGGGAGGGAAAACTCTATTCATGAGCTTACATTGTACAGATTCCTGTACAACGTGTAGCCCCCACTCCTCCTCACTGGCCCAGTATGAGGTTCTTCGAGATAGGGGAAGCCTGCTTGTGACTTTTTACACAACTTTAGGGAACTGGGCTTGAGGCTCATTTGTGTGCTCTGCGTTGTGTGTCAATTTGTGTTCACCTCAGACCAGACCCATTCAGGTAAACCACCAGGAAATGGCTTTATTCTGTAAAGAACATAGAACAGGATCACAGTCCAGCAGCCTCCTCTCAGCTTGGCTGCTATGTGCTCCTGGCCCAGTCAATTCTGAGACCCCAGGCTGGGGCAGAGGTACATCCTGACAGGAACCAGGAAGTTCTCACAGCATGCTGCAGTTTGTAGTCCAAAACTTGTAGTTCCCAGGGCTGCAGTTGAAGCACACTGGACTGTGGGCTACAAATGCAAGACAGTATAATTCTGCGTTTATACTTCAGTCAGAGATGTGAGCCTGGGGAGCTGGCAAATTGGCTGGTGTCTACTTTTTGTGTTTTGGTGGCTTAGGTAAGCCCTCAGATAGCTCATTTGGGTGTGTGGTGCCATCTGCTGTCGTGTTGGGTGATAACAGGGTCGGGAGAGGATGAATCACTAACAAATCAGTAAGAAGAAAAGGAGGACTTGTGGCACCTTAGAGACTAACCAATTTATCTGAGCATAAGCTTTCGTGAGCTACAGCTCACTTCATCGGCTGCAGTGTGAAAAAACTGTGTGAACAAAGCAGTGTGAAAAAGGGCCAACCTAGCTGGGTGGCTAGAGGGGTGCAGCAGTTCCCTCGGCTCTCAGACTGCACCCTGAGGGTGAAAATGTGTCACACTCATACTCTTCGGAACCCACATTAAGCCTCCAGGCACCTGTGACACAAGCACAGGGGAGGGTCTTTATCCCAAACAAAAGATCCAGATGTCGCAGTTGTTTGACTCCTTTCCCACCATGTTCTCACCCTGGCAGGGCACAGCTACCTAAACTACCACCATAGGACAACAGATTAGTGAAATTCCAAGGCTGTTCTTTCATACAATGTGGGACAAAATGTGAGAGGAACTCCAGGTCATTCTGGCTCTGGGAGTGGTAAAGGAATCACACAGTGAGTGGAGAAGTCCCCTGGTACTACTTCTGACACAGGTTAGCACAACCCGTTTCTGCCTGGATTTCTGAAAGATCAACACACTAATGAAATTTTATGCTTATTTGATGCAGAGAGTAGACGAACTATTAGAACAGCTGGGAGCTGCCATATGTATATCCACTTTAGACCTCACAAAGGGATACTGGCAAGTAACTCTGATGCCATAATCCTAGGAGAAGAAAGCCTTTTCCATGCCATTTGGCTTGCATCAATTCAGGATCACATCTTTTGGCCTCCACAGGGTGGCAGTGAATTTCAGAGTCTAATGGAATGGATGTTACCAGTGCCTTGATGGTATGCACTGATACTCTGCTGTGATCAGCTGAAAATGATTTTTGGTCTTCTGTGTTGTGGCAGCATTTCCACGCATAGTGCAGATGTCAGTACATTACACACAGAAAAGAAAACAATCGTCAGTTGTTAGGCTGAACGGTTTGGAAGACTAAGTTTCCCCTGAGAATCTGAGCCCTGGGAATTGGCAAATCATTTCACTCCCAGGGGAGGCTCTCAAGCTGAAGTTTTCCAGGGTCTATTTTCTTCTCTTCCCACTCTCTGCTCAGGGGGCTGAGGGAGTTGTAAGTGAGTCCTGGCCAACCTGAGAATCCACAGGGTCTGTTCAGGCGAATCATAAAGGTCGTTGTCCGGCATGCTGAGTCTCAGATATTTGAGATTCATACACTGATTCTCAGGGCTCTGCCTTCATGTCACTGTAAGGAGATTTCCTCTCTCTGCTGAGTGGGATTTTGGTGAGTTGCCTGTTTCTGCATTAAAGTTAGTGCTGAGGGCTCAGGAAGGGTCCCAGGGTTCAAGTCAAGAATTATCTGGGCAGGAATTCACCATCACGGCAACTTGATCTTTTTAGTATTGTTAGAAACATCAAGGGATTTACCTGGTAAATTTGGAACTACACATGTACTGGAAATAGTTTAGAGAAATTCTTCTTTTTAAGATCTGTTCCTTGTCTCTTACTGTGTCCTTCTATCTGTGTGAGTAGATTCATTTTTTCAGCTGTGTGGTTTTTCCTCTGGTTTGCTCAAGTTTTCCAAATCAGCAATGCCATTGTCCTGTTAGGAAGTTCAGCCAAAGCCTCTGCAGTGGGTATCCACGTTACCAGACTGTTCACAAGAAGAAAGGGTCACACACTGGCCAGATTCTGGTCTCACATTCTGCCTTCAGTGCGCCACTAAGAATTCACTCTGGCCTTCCAGTGAAGAAAATCATGGTTGCTGTGTTTTGAAACCCTGATCTTTCATGCCCGGTCTCAGAACACCACATGAGCTGGGGGTTTCCTTCAGACTTTTTCAGCACCCTAATAGAATAGTGCTTTCTGTAGCCAGACCCAAAGCCCTGATTTTCAGACCCAGGAGCTGAAAGATCCATGTTAAAACTCCCAACATGGCCAGGAGTTCACCCTAAATCCACCTGATTTACACTGGCCATGAGCCTCCAGTGATTTCAACTGGAGTCGTGGTGTGGCTTCTATGGAGGTGAGCTCGTTTGGACCAAAGAAGAACTGACAGGAGAGTTGATGAAATCTCAAACTCACTGGCTTAAAGGTTCAAACAATGAGGGTAACATTTTTTTTAGGTGGGGAAAGGGGTATGCTCTCTCTGTGCCCCTGCATCTCTGGTTCTGGAAAGGATGGGAACCACCAAAAGGCTGTAAAGATAAGAGCATGTCTCTGGCTTAGAGTAAACCAGGCAGTGTTGGAAATCTCACCAGGGAGGTGCAAGAAATCACAATATGTGTGTGTGGCAGGGGAGAGAGGGTCATGGAGTATCCATATTACAGTGCCACAGAGCCCTGAAACTGTGAATGAGGGAATGGACATCCACACTGGCTCCTTTTCGTGTCCACGTTCTCTCTCCCTCCCACCAAGTCTGTCCCTCTGCTTTCCTGCACAGACAGAGCTGCTGCTGGGGCTCCCTTCACCCCCAGAAAGGCAGTTCATGCTGATCTCCCCCTTTTCCCTGGTGCAGGCAGACACGGAGTTTAACCTAGTCTGTGCTGGTATTTCTGTGAGCTGTCGCTGTGGGGTCTGTCATGTGGTTTTGGTCCTGGGTGAGGGGTATCACTATGTGACAGGGATGGAAGTTCTGGGGATGGGGACCTACATGGACAAGTCACCAGCACTCGGGGTTGTGGGGCAGAGAATTAGGTGTACATAGGGGGGTGAGTAGTGCCAGGGGATGTGGGGGCAGGAGGGGGTGTACAGGGACAGACGGGCAGTGATGGTGGTTGTGTGGCAGGGAGCAGCATGTATACGGACAGGTGGGCAGCATTGCTGAAATTAATTTTTTCTTTATGAATGTTGGTTCAAGGCCAGTGCTGGGACCTTTCCTGGCGCCAAATGCATTTGCAGGAGTCTCAGGGTGTCTTTGCCATGAGAAGCCACAGAACTGCAGTCTGGGTGTCACAACCATTACTCAGGTTTTTTTTCCAGTTGTTGTTCTTGATGCTGTTATGTTACTTTAGGCCTTTCGCTGGTAGAAAAAAAACATGGATCTTTATGACAGGTTTCAGAGTAGCAGCCGTGTTAATCTGTATTCACAAAAAGAAAAGGAGTACTTGTGGCACTTTAGAGATGAACAAATTTATTTGATCATAAGCTTTCGTGAGCTACAGCACAAAAGCTTATGCTCAAATAAATTTGTTCATCTCTAAGGTGCCACAAGTCCTCCTTTTCTTTTTATTGATATTTATGTGACACTGCAACCCATATTGTTCAGAGAGATGTTATTATATTATCATTACATGATTAGAGCATAAATATGATACATTTTATGCACGATGGGTCATGTAAGATGTCATTGGAAAAGTTATCATTTGTTGAATATGATCATCCTATTTGTATGTATGTATCATTTTTGTATTTGAAGTTATGAATATTGAATACATATGTTTACTTCAAACGTAGTTATATCTGGGTAATGCCCAAGAGCATAGATTCTTTCTGTCTAGATAGCTATTCTAGGCAATGAGCCATTAGAGAAAACAATAGGCCTTAGGAGAAATTTATCTCCCACCTGGTGAGGCTTCCTGAGAACGCTCCAGATGCTCTATAAATAATGGACACTATGAATCTATAAGGGCCACTTAACTCTGGACTACATCTCGGGATGTCTGTAGTTTTACCATAAATGAGTGTGTGAACCAAGTGCTGGCTGAGAGTCACTGCTGAGTGCAGAATTGGGGTGCAGGGCCCTCTGTCTTCCCCCACCAAGGGGAGGTATATGGTGGGAATATGGATGTTGAATGCTCCGGGGTTATACCAGAAAAGACAATCAGGGTCCTTGTCCGGGACAGCGTGCCCTGAGGGAAATCGTGCTACAGATAGTCCTGGCTTGCTTTATACCAAGCAGTTCCAGGGCATTGGAACTGTCCTTCTGTCACAGAGGGCCTCGATAAATACAGTTTTCATGTGTAGAAGCTGCTAGCAGCTGCTTGAAACAGTGGGCCACTGGGACACTGATGTTAATCCCGGGATAGAATCATAGAATCATAGA
This sequence comes from Chelonia mydas, assembly GCF_015237465.2. NCBI lineage: Eukaryota > Metazoa > Chordata > Testudines > Cheloniidae > Chelonia > Chelonia mydas. The sequence goes on along the minus strand of NC_057849.1, from coordinate 4,967,725 downwards.
AGATTAGGGTTGGAAGAGACCTCAGGAGGTCATCTAGTCCAACCCCCTGCTCAAAGCAGCACGAATACCAAATAAATCATCCCAGCCAGGGCTTTGTCAAGCCGGGCCTTAAAAACCTCTAAGGATGGAGATTCCACCACCTCCGTAGGTAACCCATTCCAGTGCTTCACCACCTTCCTAGTGAAATAGTGTTTCCTAATATTCAACCTAGACATTCCCCACTACAACTTGAGACCATTGCTCCTTGTTCTGTCATCTGCCACCACAGAGAACAGCCAAGCTCAATGCTCTTTGGAACCCCCCTTCAGGTAGCTGAAGTCTGCTATCAAATCCCCCCTTACATTTCTCTTCTGCAGACTAAATAAGCCCAGTTCCCCCAGCCTCACCTCGTAAGTCATGTGCTCCAGCCTCCTAATAATTTTTGTTGCTCTCTGCTAAACGCTCTCCAATTTGTCCTCATCTTTTTTCTACTGGAGGGCCCAAAACTGGATGCAGTACTCCAGATGTGGCCTCACCAGTACTGAATAGAGGGGAATACTCATTTCCCTCAATCTGCTGGCAGTGCTCCTACTAATGCAAGCCAATACTCTATTAGTATTCTTGGCAACAAGGGCACACTGCTGACTCATGTTCATCTTCTCGTTCACTGTAATCCCCAAATCCTTTTCTGTAGAACTGCCATTTAGCAGTTGGTCTCCAGCCTGTAGCAGTGCCTGGGATTCTTCCATTCTATGTGCAGGACCCTATCCCTACCCTCCAGTGTATCTACCTCTCCCCACAGTTTAGTTTCCTCCAGAAACTTGCTGAGGGTGTAATCCATCCCATCATACAGATCATTAATGTAGATGTTGAAGGAAACTAGTGGCAGGATGGACCCCTGGGGCACTCTGCTTGATACTGGTTGCCAACTAGACATTGAGCCATTGAACTAGACCTGTTGAGCCCAATGATCTAGCCAGTTTTCTAACCACCTTATAGTCAATTCATCCAATCCATACTTTTTTAACTTGCTGGCAAGAATACTCTGGAAGACCATATAAAAAGCTTTGCTAAAGTCAAGGTATATCACATCTACTGCTTTCTCCATATCCACAGAGCCAGTTATCTCAATATAGAAGGCCATCATGTTGGTAAGGCATGACTTGTCCTTGGTGAATCCACTTTAACTGTTCCTGATCACCTTCACCTCCTCCAAGTGCTTCAAAATGGATTCCTTGAGGACCTACATTTTGTGATTTTTCCAGGGACTGGCGTGATGATGTAGCTCCCCACATTCTCCTTCTTCCCTTCTTTAAAGAGGGTTAAATGACTAGAGACCTCAGTATCAACCCTGTATTTAGGCTTTCTCTGGACAGCATGCCCTGAGGGGAGTAGCGGTGTAAGAAACCCAGTAGTAGATAGATGGGGTGTTTGTGATTTGACTATGATATGGGTGTCACCCTATGTCTAACAGATTGGCTTGCTCCCTAAAACACATTGAGATATAGGCTTTCCAAAATATTTATGAAGATGTAACTATCATAACTGGATAGTCTCACGATCCATGTAAATGTCTAAACTGATCCTGATTCTTGCTTTGTTCATGGCCTCAACTATCTTTCTATCTTCAGTATTTTATAGACTTTTTCATAACCCCTCTTATTCATATCCCTTGTAGTGTAACTATCCAAGTTTTTTCAGCCTCTCTTTGTATGAGAGTTTTCCTGAGCCCTTGATCATTCTTGTCAGCCTTGCCTGAACCCATTTAGTTTTGCAGAGTCCTGTGTGAGAAGGGTGCCCAGTACTACACAGAGGAGTCCAGATGAGGGTGAAACATTGACTGTCAGATCTCATGGCGTTGTATTTTCTGTACGATTTCCCACCCGACTCCTTCTGGATCCCAATGTTTTGCTTAGTTTCTGTCCATGCTTTCACTGTGAGCAGGGTTTCACAGAGCTGTGTACCGTGACGCCCAGGTCCCTGACCTGAGTTCAGATAGTTAAATTCGAACCTTGTAAGGTGTTTGAGGAGTTCAAGCTTTTCCCTCCAGCTATTGACATTGACATTCACCTGCCATCATGCTGCCCATTGTCCTGGCTTGGTTTGCTCCCTCTAAGTTGTCCTCTGGACTTGACTATCACCTAAGTAATCTGGAGTCATCTGTAAATGTTGCCACATCACTGCTCAACCCCTCTTTCTAAATTGGTAATCACTATAAAATATTCAATGCACTATTTGTTATAAAGTGTGTAACCCTCCTCACTTTCCTTTTTCTCCTTCACAGGCACCTTGAGCTTTACTGAGCCCAATCAACGCTTCCACCATTGCATGGCAGATTTCAACCTCACCCCCACTGACTTTTCAACATTTATTCTAATGGGCATCCCTGGTATGGAAGCTGCCCACGTCTGGATTTCCATCCCTTTCTCTGTGTTCTACATTATCTGCCTGTTGGGAAATTTCATGCTTCTCTTTCTTGTAGGGAAAGAGCAGAGCCTGCACAAGCCGATGTACCTGCTGCTCTGCATGCTGGCACTCACAGATATCACTACGTCTACCTTCGTCATTCCAAAAGCACTGTTGATATTTTGGTTCAATTTGAAAGACATTACTGTGGGTGGCTGTCTCATACAAATGTTCTTCCTTCATGCGGTTTCTATTATGCACTCAGCTGTCCTTGTGACAATGGCCATCGATCGTTACGTTGCTATATGTAACCCTCTGAGATACACCACTTTCCTCACCAATTCACGAATAGCTAAGCTAGGGCTAGTGGGTTTGATAAGAGCTGTTCTCTTCATTCTGCCCCTGCCCATGCTCCTAATCAGGCTTCCATTCTGTGCCAGCCGCATTATCCCCCATACATACTGTGACCACATGGCTGTAGCAAAGATATCATGTGGGGACATCACAATCAACAGGATTTATGGTTTGGTAATGGCATTTGTAGTCATGGGGTTTGACCTGACAATCATTGCCCTGTCTTACAGTCTGATCATCAGGGCTGTCCTCAGAATCAACTCTAAGGAAGCTCACCAGAAAGCCCTCAAAACCTGCACAGCCCACATCTGTGTGATGATGCTGGCTTATCCTGTTGGATTCTTCTCCACTCTGGTACACCGGTTTGGCCATGACTTTGCTCCCCAGGTTCACATCATCTTGGCCAATGTCTATTTTGTCATTCCCCCCATGCTCAACCCTATCATTTATGGTGTTAAAACCAAAGAACTTCGTGACAAAGTTGTCAAATACACCTACAGAATATGCTCACCTGGGACAACTTACTTTAACCCGGCCTGACAAAAGGGGTGTGACATTGCACTCCATATGCTTTATGGAAATATGCTTATGAATGTGAATATGATGTAACTGTAATATGCTTTATGCAGAAGGTCTCTTGTATGGTGGGACGTTATTGACATATATTGACCGTATAGATCATTGTTGCAATGAAGGTCCAATAGTTGCAAAAAAATTTGTACAAATGAGATTAAGATGTCTGTGAAAAGGTTGTAATTTTCTGGTTATGATAATGCTGTCTGTATGCGTGTATCATTTGTGTATTTGAAGTTATGAATTTTAGCTATGTACTTATATCTCAATGTGTTTGATTCTAAGTAGCCTCAGTGAAGCATTTGGTCAGCTTCTTGAGAAAGGACTATTCTGAGTAAGTGCCCAATCAAGAAACACTTAACTGAAAAAGGACCTTGGGAGACACCAATCCACATCTGAGGAGACTTTCTGGGAATGGTCAAGGTAGCATGTGAGCAATGGCTGCTGCCTGCAAACTGAGTCATGCATGGACATGTGACTTGCCCATGTGACTCCAAACTCCATCTTGCTGCTGTGATTTTCCACAGTAAGACCAAAGGGGTTTCCTTCCACATGGCAGAGGATATAAAAGGCCCTGGAAACCCCTCCATTTTGTCTTCAATCCTGCTTCTTACCTTCGGAGGAACTTTGCTAGACTGAAGCTCTGACCAAAGGACTGAATGACCCATCCAAGCTGTGGATGTTCTCCAGAGACTTGACTTAAGCCAACAGTTTATTCTATCACTGCTATAAGCCTGGACCAAGAACTTTGCCATTACTGTATGTAATTAATTCCATTCAACCAATTTTAACTCTCATCTATATTTCTTTGTTTTTATGAATAAACCTTTAGATTTTAGATTCTAAAGGATTGGCAATAGTGTGATTTGTGGGTAAGATCTGACATGTATATTGACCTGGTTCTGGGGCTTGGTCCTTTGGGATCGGGAGAACCTTTTTTCTTTTACTGGGGTATTGGTTTTCATCACCATTCATCCCCATAAGGAGTGGTGCTGGTGGTGATATAAGGCAACCCTAGTATCTGAGGGAATTGCTTGTATGACTTCTGGTTATCCAGTGGGGTAAAACTGAAATCCTCTCTGTTTGGCTGGTTTGATATGCCTTAATAGTAAAGGACACACAGTCTTGGGCTGTGGCTGCCCTGCTCTAAGCAATTTGTCCTAAACTGATACTCTCAACAGTGTCCTGTCAGAGGCTGCTTTGTTACATATGGTGCCATTAGAAAGGTTGTAATCTACTAAGTGTGTTCATCCCATTTGTTTCCATGTATTATTTCTATATCTGGAGTTAGGAGAATAAGACATAAACTTATATCACTGATGTAAACATATTATGTGGAAGCCATTATGGGTGCTTCAGAATCAATGAACTGTGAATGACTCTGTTTACTTGCAAGCCTTTCTGTGTACATGAGGGCCAACCCAGGTATTACGGAGACTAGAGGTCTCAGAGACATGTGACCCTGTCACATGACACTGGAATCCATCTGAATCCTTGTATTTTTCCATGGAGGAGTCAGGGGTGGGACAAGCACAGACAAAAGGTTCTTGTCTTGTGTCAAATATATAAAAGGAGGTGGAGCAGGACAAAGGAGGCTGCCAGTCATGAGGAAACCCCTGTTTACTATCTGAGATGCATGCTGGAACTAACAAGGCCTGTACCAGGCGAAAGGATTGGGCCCTAGGAAAGAGTTCAGTCTGTGAAGTAAGCTTATTGGAACATCTTTGAGGTTGAGAAGTTACTTGTAATCAGTTATCTCTTTGTCATCAACCTTCTTAATGTATTAGGCTTAGACTTGCGTATTTTGTTTCATTTTGTTTTGTGACTTACTTTGTTCTGTCTATTACTTGAAACCATTTACATCCTACTGTTTATACTTAATAAAATCACTTTTGTTTATTAATAAACCCAGAGTAAGTGATTAATACCTGGGGGAGCAGACAACTGTGCTCTATGACAGCTCTATCTGTGTTATAGAAGGAGGACAATTTATGAATTTGCCCTGTATAAGCTTTACACAGAGTACAACAGATTTATTTGGGGTTTGGATCCCATTGGGAACTGGGTGTCTGGGTGCTGGAGGCACGTAACCTGCTGAGCAGTTTTCAGCTTAAGCCTGCAGCTTTGGGAGCGTGGCCCAGACCCTGGGTCTGTGTTAGAAGACAGGGTTCTTGAAGTCCTAAGCTAGCAGGGAAAACTAGCTCCTAGGTGATTTCAGCACATCAGGTGACAGTCCCAAAGGGATCTATGTGACCGAACCCATCACAAGGGGTTTTTGAGAACTGGACTCATTACCCTGGATTGGAAGTGTGTGTGCTTCAGAATGTGATCAAGACAATTGCAAGCATATGATGTGCAATGAGCCACTATGAATTCATAAAACAGAATACTCCATAGTTAACAGTTTATTGGAAAGCAGGTTTTTAGAGGCAAGGTCAAAATCTAGCAGGCAGTTTCTGCTAATCAGAATGGGAGGAGTGGGTAAATAAGACAGATAAGTAAATAAGTGAGAATGAAAGAAGAAAAAAGGATGAAAACCTTGAGTCTAGATGCCTCTGATGTCAGAAGTTTATTGAAGGTTAGGAAAAGTGATGATCCACTAGTGATCATTATGACCTCTGTGTTTTGTAAAAGTTATAAAGGATTAGCTTAAACAGTGCACTTTGAAGTAGTTCTCTGTAGCCATCTTTGGAGACATTTTTTTACTAACACCTTGTCTACCCAGCCAGGGAACAACTGGTCACTGTGAACCTGAAGTTAATTGCTCAATATCATTCTAGATGTTAGGTAAATATCTGGGATGTTTAAACCTATTGCTTATGTCTGTGTGTGCTTATATCTAATAAAGTGCATAGTTAGACAAGAGCATGATTAATTGCATTTAATCCTTGATCAGACAAAATTACTATGTTCCCAATGATTTTTTCCTGAAACTGCCTGGAGTGAAATAGTTAAGTTGCCCCTGCTCTGGGTTCTTAAACTAGGACATCGCTTTGGCATCCAATAACTTACCGCTTCGCACAGTCAATTTTGTAGTTGCTTTCACCTGGAAATTTCAAAAATACGCACTAACCATTCCCATTGTCGAAGACTTCAAAAGTAGGTGTCTCGATTTCATCTTGGTGTTTGTGAAACAGAGATTGCCACCAAATGTCCAGGTGACTGAATCGCTTGCAGTACTCAGTCCTTCACAAACTAGATTGGGTGATATCACATTTTTGCCACCGTTTTCTGGAGACCTTGGACTGTTGCAGCAGCGGTGGAGAGTTTTGCCTATGGTTCACTGGTCACATTCTCAGGACAACCAAGTAGAGCAGATTTGGGTTGAAGGTCTCGAACACATGGATAACGTTGGGGACAAAGACTTTAGTGAACGTGGCTTGTTTGCTCTTCCATTGGTGTTGCTACCTTTTAGCAACACTGCACTTGAAAGACTGTGTACTCAGATGCAACAAAATGCAATAGAAACTTTTACAAAACATTCTTCCTGTTAGGGTGTGCATGCTGTGACAGGTTGGATCACAGAAAACCCCTTGGGACTGCCAACTGATGTGCCAAGACTACCTCTGAGCCCATTTTCCCTGGCAGCTTGGGACTCCAGAACCCTGCCTGGTTGTGCCAGACATGCTAGCCTGCTACAAACACAGACCCAGGTCTGAACAACGTCCCCCAAAAGCTGCAGGCTTAACTGAAAACAGCTTAAGAAGTGTTCCTGTCTCCAACACTGAGATGCCCAGCTCCCAATGGGGTCCAAACCCCAAATAAATCCGTTTTACTCTGTATAAAGCTTATACAGGGTAAACTCATAAATGGTTTGCCCTCTATAACACTGAGAGAGAGATATGCACAGCTGTCCCCCCCCCACCCCCCAGGTATTAATAATACATACTCTGGGTTAATTAATAAGTAAAAAGTGATTTTATAAAATACAAAAAAGTAGGATTTAAGTGGTTCCAAGTAATAACAGACAGAACAAAGTGAATTACCAAGCAAAATAAAATAAAACACGCAAGTCTAAGCCTAATACGTTAAGAAAACTGAATACAGATAAAATGTCACCCTCAGAGATGTTTCAATAAGCTTCTATCACAGACTGGACGCCTTCCTAGTCTGGGCACAATCCTTTCCCCTGGTACAACCCTTGTTCCAGCTCAGGTGGTAACTAGGGGATTTCTCATGATTGCAGCCACCTTTGTTCTGTTCCACCCCCTTATATATCTTTTGCACAAGCCGGGAACCTTCTGTTCGTCTTTGGGTTCCCACCCCTCCGTCTAAATAGAAAAGCACCAGGTAAAAGATTGATTCCAGGTCAGGTGACATGGTCACATGTCACTGTAAGTCTCCAAACCCTCATTCCTCCCAGCCTGACTCACAGGAAGGCCTGCCTGCAAACAGAGCCATCCACAGTCAGTTGTCCTGGTTGACGGGAGCCATCAAGATTCCAAACCACCATTAATGGCCTGCACTTTGCATAACTACAATGGGACCTCAGAGTTATATTTTATATTTCTAGTTTCAGATACAAGAGTGATACATTTATACAAATAGGATGACCACACTCAGTAGATTATAAACTTTGTATTGATACCCTACAAGAGACCTTTCGCATGAAACATATTCCAGTTACATTATATTCACACTCATTAACATATCTTTATAAAATCATATAGAGTGCAACGTCACGCATGTAATGACACAAAATCTGTTTTGAAGGGTTTGCATGAATGAAATAAATGATTGCACTCATCACAGTTGATATGTATGACTAGCAGCAGAAGCATTCTACTTCCGATGAAGACTGTGTGTGTGAAATGTTGCCTTTTAGAGACAAACAGTAACAAATTAATTAAACTCCAAATATGGTCATTGTCTGCTATCACTGAATGCAAGTAGAAATAAACAATACAATAATGTTATTGTTCCTTTCCCACTGCATACATGTTAGGCTACTTTGGGCTCTTTTTTACATCGTCGTTCGCCATTTTTTGATTGAAACATCTGCCAACCCTCAATCAGGATACAAGTACCAGAACTGAGGTTTTGATTTTGAATTTGACTTTTATCTCATATGTGTGTTGCTTATGAGGATAAACTCCTCCTGGGGCTTGTAGTTTTCTTTTTTTTTTTTAAATCAAATCTGTACTAGGTGTTGTAGGAGCAGCAGTGGTCTCTATGCTCTGTATGACTATGCTATGTATAACTTCTATGCTCAAAAGGTCTGTTACACCCCACCCCCCTTTTGTCTCCTCTCCCTCTTTGAATACCTGTGAAGTGGCTTTCTCCCTCCCCCTCCCTCCTGGAATGCTTGTGGGATGAATGGGCTGCTTCGGAAGAGCTCCAAGGTAGACAAGGTGTCTGGGACTCTGATTAGGCAAAAAGAAAAGGAGGACTTGTGGCACCTTAGAGACTAACCAATTTATTTGAGCATGAGCTTTCGTGAGCTACAGCTCACTTCATCGGATGCATACTGTGGAAATCGCAGAAGACATTATATACACAGACACCATGAAACAATACCTCCTCCCACCCCACTCTCCTGCTGGTAATAGCTTATCTAAAGTGATCATCAAGTTGGGCCATTTCCAGCACAAATCCAGGTTTTCTCACCCTCCGCCCTCCCACAAACAAACTCACTCTCTTGCTGGTAATAGCCCATCCAAAGTGACCACTGTCTTCACAATGCGTATGATAATCAAGGTGGGCCATTTCCTGCAGAAATCCAGGTTCTCTCACCCCCTCACCCCCCTCCAAAAACCACACACACAAACTCACTCTCCTGCTGGTAATAGCTCATCCGAAGTGACCACTCCCCCTACAATGTGCATGATAATCAAGGTGGGCCATTTCCAGCACAAATCCAGGTTTTCTCACCCCCCCCCCACACACACAAACTCACTCTCCTGCTGGCAATAGCTCATCCAAACTGACCACTCTCCCCACACTGTGCATGACAATCAAGGTGGGCCACTTCCAGCATAAATCCAAGTTTAACCAGAACGTCGGGGGGGGGAGGGGGGGGGGCGGAGGAAAAAACAAGGGGAAATAGGCTACCTTGCATAATGACTTAACCACTCCCAGTCTCTATTTAAGCCTAAATTAATAGTATCCAATTTGCAAATGAATTCCAATTCAGCAGTTTCAGCCACACTATCAGAGGCTCATTCACCTGCACATCCACCAATGTGATATATGCCATCATGTGCCAGCAATGCCCCTCTGCCATGTACATTGGTCAAACTGGACAGTCTCTACGTAAAAGAATAAATGGACACAAATCAGATGTCAAGAATTATAACATTCATAAACCAGTTGGAGAACACTTCAATCTCTCTGGTCACGCAATCACAGACATGAAGGTCGCAATCTTACAACAAAAAAACTTCAAATCCAGAGTCCAGCGAGAAACTGCTGAATTGGAATTCATTTGCAATGAATATGGGGGTGGGGGAGTGAGAAAACCTGGATTTGTGCTGGAAATGGCCCACTTTGATTTTCATGCAGGTTGTAAGGAGAGTGGTCACTTTGGATAGGCTATTACCAGCAGGAGAGTGAGTTTGTGTGTGTGGTTTTTGGAGGGGGGTGAGGGGGTGAGAGAACCTGGATTTCTGCAGGAAATGGCCCACCTTGATTATCATACACATTGTGAAGACAGTGGTCACTTTGGATGGGCTATTACCAGCAAGAGAGTGAGTTTGTTTGTGGGAGGGCGGAGGGTGAGAAAACCTGGATTTGTGCTGGAAATGGCCCAACTTGATGATCACTTTAGATAAGCTATTACCAGCAGGAGAGTGGGGTGGGAGGAGGTATTGTTTCATGGTGTCTGTGTATATAATGTCTTCTGCGATTTCCACAGTATGCATCCGATGAAGTGAGCTGTAGCTCACGAAAGCTCATGCTCAAATAAATTGGTTAGTCTCTAAGGTGCCACAAGTCCTCCTTTTCTTTTTGCGAATACAGACTAACACGGCTGTTACTCTGAAATCTGATTAGGCAGTGATCACACACCCAATGCATGGACACTGCATGGACACTGCCTGAGGTGGAGTGTGACCAACGAGATGCGGCCAAGTCATCTCTAGTCGCAGACCATGAGGAGCAGGTCCTGAAAAGGGGAAGGGGCCATGTGCTCAAGGGTGGACTCACAAGCTTTTACCTCCCGTGAAGGCCCTTCGCCCGGACTACCTGGCCAGTGGTCTGTTGCGTTGCATCGATCGTGCCTTGGGAAGACTTACCTTCATCACACCATCCATTGCTGCTCTGTGGAACACTTACCCTGAAGGATCCTGACACCTGCCCTGGGAGCGTGAGTATGCGGTTGTGAGTGTGACACCCCCCGCCCGCTTTTCTTCTTTGGAGCTTAGCTATCAATATAATAAACGTGCTGCTTTCTGCCAAACTCTGGTGGGTCATTAATCCTCCCTAAGCTTACTAGCTGGCCCAATTTCGGGTAACGTGTCCCTGTGCCCACAGAGTGGGGTTCCTTGTTTCCCTTAACCTTTTCCATTTATTTTTTTAAAATAAATGGTATGTGGTTTTAACATCATGCAGTGATCAGCGGGTCAGGGAAGAGGCTGGTGCAGATAAAGCACCCGGAGTGGGTCACTGTGTCCTAAGTGATCAAAATAAGACTGGGGGTAAAACCCAGGGCTGGCCTTCTATGATGGTGATGTCTTATATTGAAGTGTTGTAGGGGGCATGGTTTGGTACCTCCCACATGATGTCATCTGCTGACCAAGAGCCAGCTGGCATATGGCGGCAGGCAACCAGTCAGCCAGGTGAGAGACACACAGCACTGGAAAAGGTGGACCCAAGCTGCAGCTTGACCAGGCAGGCACTCAGCCAGGTCACTCCTCCAGTGGGATCAGAGGTGCTCAGGTCTCTGCATTCTCCCAGGACAGAGGGATGTCTGCATTAGAAGCCATGCCTGGAGTGGGGCTGGGTTGGAAGAGTCTCCCAATCTGATCTCTGGGATGGGCAGCTGCGGTTGGAGGGGGAAAGGAGGAGGAGGGGTGTGTATGCCAGCAGCTCTGTGTCCCGTTTTGGGGACTGGATCTATCGGACATTGAATCTATCTGGTAGACCTGCAAACAGAAGCCCCGAAACCACAAGCTTGCAGTTGTTAAACAGCTAAATGCTCGAATCTGTCTCGTAAGACCTGACAGACACACATATGGAAAGTTCTGTGATGCAAGCACACAGAAACACGCAAAAGCTACTGGACTCAAGTGCTCAAAAACAACCCCTGTAAGGCAGCAAAACGTCATGGCAGTGATAAACAGTAAACAAGGACAGAGAATTTAGTACGGTAATTAGAGGATGATTATTGGGCTAAGACCAAGACCAGAACTGCCCACCTGGGTAGGGGGAGGGCTAATGCTTACAATAGAGGGGAATGCAAACAAACCTTGGCTTCACTCCTCAGGTTTAGGGAGGAGGGGAATGGGCAGTACAGCTTGCAAGTTTGTTATAACTCTAATGCAATAACCGGCGATCTAGACTGAATGGTCCTGCCTCCAGAGTTGATCCCTCCCTCTCTCTCAATTTCTACCCCCAACAGCCCATCTGGGGGCTTGGAGCCTCCCTCCTATCTAGGTTGGAGGGTGGGCCTGCACTATCATCCCATGAGTCCTGCACTTGCCCAGGAAAGAGCTTGGTCTTTCCCTGGCACTCCTGGCAGGTAGCAGAGTACACATGTCGTTCTACACAGGTGATCACCACACTAACTCCGGGGGGCTGCAGCCTGCTCCCATCCCTCCGCTACAGAGAGGTAACGCATGAGTGGGCATGCAGGGTCGTATAACCCCCAACGTTTTTTGCCAGGGTTTGTCTGATGAGCCCCCCCACGCTGCACACAGCTTGCTGGAGCCAGGGACCAAGAGTGGTAAACAAACAGCACATGTACCAAATAGCTGGAGCTGCAGGGAGAAGCTGCTGCTTTAGCTCCACAGGGAGAGGTAGGAGGCTGGCTGGGCAGTGGGGCATGACTGGAGCTGTCGAGGGGGAATCTTGAAAGTGTGCCCTCCCGCCATCAGCAGGTAAGGGTCATCCCTGCTTCCTGGATCAGAAGTTTCCCCCTCTAGGTCCCAGGGACTGCCTCCCCAAATTCAGGCAGGAGGGTGCACAGGAGATAAATGTGTGTAGGATCAGCTCCCGCATGTGCCTCCCCGACATGTGAAGAGGAGTAGGAATGGGGGCTGTCAAGGCTGATTCCCCACTCTGTGAAGAAGGTGGGGGCCTGCAAGGACCCTAAGAATGAATACTTGCCACTCCAGGCTTGTATTAAACTCCCAAGGTTACAGATCCCTGGTCTTGGGTTGGTAAATGCTGCCACCACCCAAGTGAAAACCCCCTTGGAGAGCCCAGGAAGGGGCACTTGGGAATTCCTTCCTGTGTGGTACCCCCAAGCTCTTTCACCCCTCCTCCGGGGAAGAGCCGAGAAAATGGAAGAAAAAGAAACAGCTGTTTTCACCAGCTGAATTCCTCTTAGTAGCTAACTGAAAAATATATGCACAGACTTCTTAAGACACAGAAATCCAATTATGTTCTTTAAAAAGGTAAATTTTATTTTAAAAAATTAAGAAAACACACCTGGAAAATCAGAGTGATGCTAGATTTTAAAAGAGCAACTGAAAAGATTAAACACCAAGAATGGCTTTCTTGGGTTCCAGCTTAAAAGTTACAAAAACAGCAGTGTTTAGCACAGAGGAATCCACAAACCTAAAATAAAGAGATAAACCTGATCACGTCTAACTAAACATTTCCTGTTCTACTTACATATCTGTGGTTCCAAATGAGTAATTTCTAGGTATAATGCTGATGATTTTTCATACCTGACCCAAGCTTCGTAGCATACCTGCTGCTCTGTGTCTCTCCAGCAGAGAGAACAACAACACACAGAAAAGGGGGAAGTTTTTTTCTCAATTTTAAAAGTTTCTAGTCTTCCCATTGGATCCTTTGGCCAGGTGCCAACAGATTTCTTCTTACCTAAGCATTTCAATGAGACTTCTTAACCTTTAGAGGCAAGGCAAGTAGAGAACAGCTACTAAGAAGGATTTTTATAGCTAACTGGCTGGCTGGGTGTGCATAAAAGGGTGCTCCCCCCCATCATTTATCACAGGGACCACAGGCGGTAGGGGAGTAGCTTGCTGACTCACGGCACTGTGCCCTGTTTTAGGGATGTAACCAACAATGGCAGATTAACCATTAGGTCGGTGCCGCCTGCCTGCTGTGACCTCCTTGAAACCCATCTCCCTTTCTTTCAATCCCTGATCGCCTATCCCCACCCTCCGGCTTTCCGTTTGTAACCGTTTCTGTTGCCACCAGTTTTAGTTAAAAGAACACAGAAACTCCTGGTTCAAGAGTTTCTGTGGGGCAAAGTGTTGTATACATTTCTATATTGTAGCAACAATAAACAAGCTCCTTTCTTTATTCCTATCTCTGACTTAATCCCACACCCTCCAAACCTCTGTTCTCCTCTGGAAGTGGCTGGGGTTCCTGCTGCTAGTTTCGGGACTAGTGGGGTTGTGATTTACGGGTTTCAGGCCCTTCAAAGGGAGATAACTCTAGTGGCGACAGACTCTGCCCTCACCTCCTCCCCACCCTGTTACTCTGGTGTCTTACAAATAGGCTTAGCAGAATTCTGGTTCTATATTTTTTATAACTGACAGGTAATATCGACTGTTTGTTTTCCAGCTTTTTTGTAGTTTTATAATTTTTAATTTTCACATTTTGGGGAAATTATAGGGGGAGGTCAGATAATATTTTTCATGACACTAGAAATTGAGATTCAGAGATGTTAAAACACAAATACATGCCAGAATGTGACAAAAGTGTGGTAACTTAGTAGTTCTTTGGGGTTTGGTTTTTTTCTTGTGGTATTTATGGAAACTTGGAAGGAAACAAAATGTCATTAGTACATAAAAAGAACATGCCAGGTGTGTAGAACAGGAAAAGAAAAGCTGAGGTAATGACAGCAATGAAGAAAGGTGCAGGCAGAATGAAAAGATACTTGAAAGCTGCTAATGTCAACCTGTGCAGTAGTAGCAAGAATCATTGCAAGAGAAATAAAGTGACCCAAACAAAACAGAAATTCTTTATCTAGACCAGAATAATGTTGATTTCATTAGTGATAGAGATGGAACCATTCTCGTTATAGGTGTTGGTGATGCTATTTCTGATCCTGCTTTATGGCCCAATCGAATGCCCCAAAATCAAGATCTGCTACTGGCCAACAGGCCACCAAAAGTAAAGGACATGGATTTTCCTCTGGAGAAACAGAATTGCCATTTTTCTATTATGTTTTTTATACAGAGAGCTTGAAAATGGTGAAGTTCTGAAGTGGTGCTGGCTGCTTTATGAGGTTTCTGGTTTCTGCAAGCTCTTCAAATTGAATCCAAAATCATCCTTAGCATTTGAGGGGTCAAATGATTGGAATCACGTCTCAAATTCTCATGTGTCATGAAAAGTCACATAGTCATTTCAATTTCTTCCAAACCTGGGTTAAAGCAGAGCAAAGGATAAAACATGCATCTACGTGGAGCTTCAGTGTGTGATGAACCAAGAGACAAAATAGTGGGAGAACATTATGAAGAGGTTCATGACAACAACACTTGATTTACTAAAAATAATACGGTTTTCCAAGGCTTCATGGTGAACAATGGGAACTTCTTGGGTTTGGTGGGTTTACTAGGAGGAAGTAATGAAAGCACATTTGCAATGCATACTTTCCAGGGAGGTGACAGATCACTATTGATACCAAACAGCTGAAGTCCATGATGCCCTCATCACATTGGCTGAATCGGAGCAAGCAGACGCTGGTGTCTGTCATGAAGCCCTCACCCTGGCATATGAATTTAAGTTTCTTGTCTACAATGTGGTGTGGTATGATATCCTCTTTCAAATCAATGTCATGAGCAAAAGCATACAGTGTGAGAAAAACATTGACATTGTTGCAGACACAAACTTTATAAATGCCTGTCCTGACTATATCATAAAATATGGGGAAGGCAGGTATGAAGGAGCTCTGACAACTGTTAATTATCTTGATGTTGATAGTCTTTACACTTTACAGCCACACAAGTCCATCATAAAAAGTGTCAATTCAATTACAAATGTGAAGATGAAACAGTTAACAAACCAGAAGTCAAGTTTAAAATTGAATTTTTCATTCGGCTTGTAGACCCAGTGAAAGTGTGCATGGAAAACCAGTTTGAGCAAATGAATCAACATAGGAACCTTTGGGGTTTTCTCTATAACATGACTGGACTCCCCTAACAAAGAAATTTCTGCCTTCATACCTTATCAGAGTCTGTGGTCATTGGTTCTCTCTGGATCTGCTGTGCCAGCTGTCTGCAGAGCCGGGGCAGCACACAGAGGGAACACACACACACAGCCAGCTGTTATCAACATTGAACAGAGCAGAGCACCACACCGGTGGAGTCTGAAAACAATGTTGATGCCTTATCCTCCAGCCCCCTTCTCCTACATGACACACTGGTTTGGTCAGGGAATCACTCCCCACGTTCACTTAATCCTGAACAGCTTCTATTTCCTACCCCGCCCCTCCCCCAGCCCCGCCCCTGCTCAACCCTATCATTTATGGGGTCAAAACCAAAGAGTATTATGGCAAAGAGGCAAATACACCTACAGAAGGTGATTACTGGGGGCCACTGAATTTAAACCTGTGTGGCAAGAATTGGAAAGGATATCTCCTTGTTAACCAAGGATGCTCTGTCCCAGTTTGGCTGAGCTGAGTAGTGTGGATGTTCACAGTCTGAGAAGTTCCTCACACCTATTGTCTTATCACTCCATCACCAAGCACTGCTCTCTCTCCAGTTCCCTCTCTCTGACCATCACCTGACCTCTTTCATTGTCACCCATCAGGCCCCAGCCCCACAAATGCTGTCATTCGGCCTTTCCATAACTACCAGAAGATATCGCAGTTTTCTGATGTGAGGTGGCTTTCCATTTGTCCATATGTGAACAGGGTTCTTGAGTTTTTTGATGAACAGAAGCTACACTTTCAGATGGCCAAGGAGAAATGACACTACAATGCTGAAGGCCTTTATCATATGTACAGTGACCCAGTGAGCAATCTGGTGATTTTTTTACACAGAGCAGGGGACTTTCCCAGATTGCGTGTGTGTGTGTGTGTGTGTTTACTCTGTACAGGGTCAGATAATTCACAGATAGGAATAACTCAGCCTTTTAAACCACTTCTTGGTAACCCAGTCCCTTCCCATTATCATCACTATGAGTGCCCAGAGTCAAGCCACTTACTGGAATTATGTCCTGGAGAGAAACAAATGTGACAGCCGAAGTGCAGGAACTGTCTGTCTCAGGCTCATGTGGCAGTATATGTGATATACACATAACTCCCCAGTTCCCCGCAGGCTTTCCTGATCTCCCCAGAGAATCTGCAGCTGTGAATGTTCCTCTTCCTCTCGTTACTTTCCACCTACGTATTTATCTGTATCAGACATTTGCCTGAGATATTCTCTTTAATTAAATATTTGATAGGATTTGTAAAAGAAATTTATATTCTATCCCCCAAGATCGACCTGGTCTCTCACAGGGCTGGTGATACTATTTTCAGCTTTTCACCTCTAAGGCACTGGTTTAAATTGGGCTCAGCAGGAATGTAACGGCTTAATACACAACTTACCCCCCCTGCAGAGAGCACTTCCCACTTTTAAAATGTTCACGTAATAACCCTGCTCTAGTGGATCAGATCAGAGTCGGTCTAGCTCAGTAACCTATCGCTGACAGTGAACAGCCCGAGGGATCAGATGCTGCCTCGGAGCTCTGTGGGCTCTGCTGCCCCTCTGTAGAACTTGGGTGCCACGAGCAGTAGCTTGTGGATATCGTCATTCTACAAACTCCCCCACCCCTCCATCTTTAACAACGGAATAGCTCACAAGGTCAATGATCTTCACTGGGCTGCTGGGGCAACATCCCGATAGAATGTACAGGGCCACATCAATTGTCCCACGCTGCCCAGAAATAACTAAAGGCCAAATGCAGAAATGATAGCATTTTGAGTATCCCCTTCCAGTCTCTGGTGGATGCCAGGCTGGGTGATGGTACCAGAAGGGGGAATCTGAGGCTATCTCATGTATAACTCTCTTATGCTCCTCCTTGTCTTGCACCTCAGCTTCACGCTTTGCTGGAGCCCAGGCCAGAGCTCTGTCTTGTCTGGATTTTCAGAA
Organism: Chelonia mydas; assembly: GCF_015237465.2. NCBI lineage: Eukaryota > Metazoa > Chordata > Testudines > Cheloniidae > Chelonia > Chelonia mydas. The sequence goes on along the minus strand of NC_057849.1, from coordinate 4,950,206 downwards.
AGCGTTTCACAGAGTGAAATCTTGGAGCTATTGTATGTAGAACCCTGACAAAGACATCTTAATAGTTCCCAGTCTGTTTCAAGGAGAGCATACCATACATCTATTAATGGAGATTCTCTCTATCCTAATAAGAAGGAAAGGATGGAATATGACAAAATGTGGGTAGGATCTGATGAGAAACAGTCAAATGAAAAAGAGTTCCATTCAATCATACCATGTAATGGCATATATATATATAGATATATAGATATAGATATTGATATATATATTGATATTCACAACTTCTCATCAACTGTTGGGAGTGGGCCACATCCAACCTGATTGAATTAGCACTGGTCCTCCAAATAGTAATGTAACACACCCATCTTTGCACGTGTATATATACCTGACAATCTGAAGCTTCCACTTCATGCCTCTAAGGAAGTGGGCTCCAGCCCACGAAAGCTTATGCCCAAATAAATGTGATAGTCTTTAATGTGCCACAGGACTCCTCGTTGTTTTGCAGATTTTCTGGTGTCTCAAACAGACTGTCACTTCTTCTTGGTTAAACCTGCATTCTTTCTAACCAAGAACAGTACAGAATCCATTTTCCTGAACTTTCTGAATGATTCTGCTTTTCACAATATCAGCAGTCATTTCTAAAAGCTCATTTTGAGTTGAGCGGCTTGTGAGATTGAAAGGATCACTTAGGGTTTCCTGGGGTTTTATTGATTGATTTATTTCTTTTTGCAATTATTTCATCATACAGTGAAAACAAACTGCTTAATCCCAGAAAGTTTCCCCCTTTTGCTGATTTTTCTCTTGCATCCTGCCCCTGCAGTGCAATTCCTTGCTTAGCCAGCTCAAGAAGTACACTAGTGATTCTTGCAGCGTAGTCTCTCTTTTTATGTAACAGCATCTTCTGAGAATTTGATAATGGTGCCACTATAGAGCCCACTTCCTTTGACTGTTTGAAAAAAATGCCACCTTTCAGAACAGTGTTTGTGTGTGGGAGATTGTATATGTTTCTAAAGCTTTTTTCTTATATTTTTCCAATGTCTAATTCCATTTTTGCCACATGGAAAGTCTCTCAAACCACTGGAAAACTGTCTGCAAGGAAAGCAGAAAACTGCATCTGCCTGCTTACTGTACTCAAAAAATGAAAATGTCTTGTAATATTCCAATGTCAATGTGAAAGACCGAGACCCAACTTTGCTGATTCTAGTGTCCCTCGTTCACTTTCTCTCCTTCTCTGGCCATTGCACCACTTAATTGCCTATGGCATTTATATGCCTTTGCTCCTTGGTCGATGTCTGGTTCCTACCCTTGGCCCAGCTGTGGGACTCCTCTTGCTGCTGAGCCTGCTGATGCTGGAGTAACTCAGCTAAGGGGGCTGAAACCCAGTGTAAGTAATTGTTACTTAAGGGGGCTAACGGTTTGTGCATCTCTCTCTTTCAGTGACAAAGAGGGCAAAAACTAATGAATTTACCTTCTTTAAAACTGTATACAGTGTTAGGTGAATTTTTCTGGGGTTTAGACATCATTGGGGCTGGGGGCCTGAGAGCTGGAGACAGGTACCTTCCTGGGCTGTTTTCAGGTTAGGGCTGCAGCTTTGGGGGCGAGGCCCAGACGGTGGGTCTGTGTCATAGCAGGCTAGTGTGTCTGTCTCAAGAAGACAGGATTCTGGGGGCCCAGGCTACCAGGAAAAATGGGCTCAGTGATAATTTGAGCACATCAAGTGACAGTCCCAATGGGGGTCTCTGTGACTGAACCCATCACAGCCTCCTTCTGGGGTAAGGCAGCACGAAGGGTGTTTGATCACCTCCAAGGCACCTTCTGGTGGCTGCATGTAAGAAGACATTTCTCCTTTTGGGGGGGCAGCAAGTGCCTCTTCCTGGGGTATGGCACAATCTCCAAGGGCCAGCTCAGTCCAAGGTCTCTCCCATGCTGTGTCCAAACAGCAAATAAAGGGGATCAGTCAAGCCCAGTGTATGTATGAGAGATGAATGCTTCCCTCTCAGGATGTCCCTGCAGTTGGCCCTCCCTTCGCACAGGGAGGGACCTCTGGGCAGCTGTTCAGGGGGAGATTCTGCCTTCCCTCAGCTCATCTCCCCTGGAGCTGTCAGTAGCAGGTCGGCTCATCTCCCTGATCTGCTCCCCTGCCTTTTTGCTTTTCTCAAGCACTTCTCTTCAGACTTGATTTGTCTGCCCCTTTTTCTGACAATTGACTGGCTGAATGTTTGGCTTCTTTGAACTCAATTTGAAATGTAGCTATAAGTTCAGTGGCTTTGGGAAGTAATCCTGCTGCTTTGGAAAGGTCAGTGTCTTTGCATTGTAGCAGTTTTGAAACAGAATTGACCATTTCCAGAATCTTTCTTTGGAGCACAATGAGAAAAAGAAAACTAAAATGTTCCTTAATTTCTTTAATGTTAAAGGCTCATAAGTTTCAATGGCATATTTCTATGGGTGCCTCAATTGTGTCGAGAAACTGAAATTGGAGGCTATGTCTACACAGCTCACCTTACAGGCAAACCACCCCGAATGAGGAGTGGAAGCTTTTTCTGTCTACACTGGCACATTTTAGTTCTGAAACTTTTGTCACTCAGGGTTTTCATTTTACACCGCATAGGGACAAATGTTTTAGCGCTGAAAGCAGCAGTGTAGACATAGCCTGTGAAAAAGGAGTTATTCATACTGGTGGGTGATCACAAGTGTAGTCAATTCCTTGACCCAGCTTTCATTTCTTATGATGTTCGAAAGGGCAAATACACAATGCCCGGTTTACTGCTCTAACCCCATACTAAAATAGTACAGTAAAAAGGGTTTATATGATACCAGTCTTTGGCAAGCCATATCATGCAGTGATGTTAAATTCACCTTACACAGAAAGTGTGTTCCCCAAAGTAACATTCCCACTCCCGTTACCCAGAAGGCTGCCTGACCTCAAGGACTCACCTTCCACTCTCCAGGCTGGCAAAGTCCTCATAATGGGGACACGGCTGGGCCCAGTTGTAACAGTGGTGCCCGTGGGAGCCAGCTGAGGTGACTCAAACAGGGTGAACTGCACACAGGATGGGAAGGACAAACCCAAAAGCTGGTGGCTATTCCAATATTTAGATTTACCAAGCCAGCACAAAATAGCTTCCGTATTCCACTGGTTACTCAGAAGTCCAAACAACACAGTTCTCTTAAAGTACCCAGACTCAGACCTCCATCCAGGCACACCTGTCAAATGGATGATGATCATTTCTGAAAATCTTTTCTCATCATATGACAGAAAAGGTTCTCCCAATCCCAAAGGATCGGCCACACACCCAAGTCAAATTATAACTTAGATCTTACCCAAAATACACACTTCGAGCCAATTCTTATTAATTAAACAACAATTTATTAAAAAAGAAAAGAGAGAGAGCGTTGGTTGAAAGATCAATATACATACAGACTTGAGTTCAATTCTTGAGGTCCAGATACATGGCAGAGATGATGAGTTTGTAGCTGCCAAAAGTTCTTTTAGAAATAGTCCACAGGTTATAGTCCAATGTCCATATTCAGGGTGACTCCAGCCAATGACTGGGGATCTCAAATCTTGTAGCTTAGGGTTTCCCCCTCTTGAAACCCAAAGCAGATCTGAGATAAAGAAGGATCGTGTTGCAGGGTCTTTATACATTTCCAGCAGCCTCTTTGCCCGAGAAAACAGTAGGCTTAACTTTCTGTCTCCCAAACATCATGGCAATTACCACAGGGTAATTTATCCATTCAACAGTTTATATACAGGTTACCACAACCTTCCAAGAGACATATCAACAATAATAATGTTTCACTCAAGTGTCATCATAAATGTTAACATTACTGTTTTGATCTTTGAATCAAAGCTATAGTAATAGACAAGACTTGTTTGTTTACATCACAAGACCTGAGCAAACATCTACCCTTCTATCTCTAACTTGCATTTCAAAGTTCTAATCTAACCGAGTGCAATCACCCAACTATCATCTACATCTCTTCTTCACATGTCTTTAAAGTTCGACCATGGGTCATGTCAGTCTATCAGTTAAGTAACTCTTTCTGGCCCTGTATCACCTTTCATTGAGATATTATATTCTATCCATGTCAAGGTTCCTCCCCCACTCTGAACTCTAGGGTACAGATGTGGGGACCTGCAGGAAAACCTCCTAAGCTTACTTTTACCAGCTTAGATTAAAACTTCCCCAAGGTACAAATTAATTTTATCTTTTGTCCTTGGAATACCCACTGCCACCACCAAACTCTAACTGGGTTTACTGGGAAACGTAGTTTGGACACGTCTTTCCCCCCAAAATCCTCCCAACCCTTGCACCCCACTTCCTGGGAAAGGTTTGGTAAAAATCCTCACCAATTTGCATAGGTGACCACAGACCCAAACCCTTGGATCTGAGAACAATGAAAAAGCATTCCGTTTTCTTACAAGAAGACTTTTAATAGAAATAGAAGTAAATAGGAGTAAAGGAATCACCCCGGTAAAATCAGGATGGTAGGTACCTTACAGGGTAATTAGATTCAAAACATAGAGAATCCCTCTAGGCAAAACCTGAAGTTGCAAAAAAGACACACAGACAGAAATAGTCATTCTATTCAGCACAATTCTTTTCTCAGCCATTTAAAGAAATCATAAGCTAACGCATACCTAGCTAGATTACTTACTAAAAGTTCTAAGACTCCATTCCTGGTCTATCCCCGGCAAAGCAGCATACCGACAGAGAGACACAGACCCTTTGTTTCTCTCCCTCCTCCCAGCTTTTGAAAGTATCTTGTCTCCTCATTGGTCATTTTGGTCAGGTGCCAGCGAGATTACCTTTAGCTTCTTAACCCTTTACAGGTGAGAGGATTTTTCCTCTGGCCAGGAGGGATTTTAAAGGGGTTTACCCTTCCCTTTATATTTATGACACCCATATAACTTCACCCCAGGATTCCTGGGAGGCTGAACCCCCAGTCTCATCATGGTCACTTAGGACAGGGCCTATGGTGTCCCCACTCCAGGGTACTGTATTCACTGGATGCTTCCCTGACCCACTGATCACGACATTAAATTCTAACAGAATATAATTTATTAAACAGCAACTATAAGGAAAATAAGGAAAAACAGGAAAGGGTCAAGGAAACAAGAAACTTACTCCGTGGGCACAGGGACAACACAGACAGCTGTCCATGGGATGTAAGGAAAGTTCACTGTCAGCTCCTCACATGTCCAAGGCCTCCTGCCCAGTTCGTGGCTGCACTGCAGTGATACCATGGGTCAGACACTTCCTCTGGCAGTGGTCACACCCTCAGGGTCTTGGTGGCAGGACCCTTCTCCTGGGCATCTGACCTCTCAGCAAATTCACGTTCCACTTTCTGAGGTCAGGTGATGGTCAGAGAGAGGGAACTCAGCAATGGGGAGAGCAGTGTTTGGTGATAGAGTGAGAAAACATTAGGTGTGAGGAATTTCTCACACTGTGCACTTGCATAATGCTGGGCTCAGCCAAACTGGGGCAGGGCACCCTGGATTAATGAGGAAATCTCCTTTCCCCTCTTGTCACACAGGTTTCAAAGCAGTGGCCCCGCAGCAATTAACTTCTGCAGGTGTATTTGCCAACTTTGTCAAGGAGCTCTTTGGTTTTGACACCATAAATGATAGGGTTGAGCATGGGAGGAACAAGAAGATAGAGGTTGCTCAAGATGATGTGAATGTGGGGAGCAATGCCCTGACCAAAACGGTGTGTGAGGTTGGAGAAGAGGGAGGGAGTATAATACATCAGCATCACAAAGATGTGGGCTGTACAGGTGTTGAGGGCTTTTTCATGGGCTTTCTTCGAGGAGATTCTGAAGATGGCCCTGATGATTTGACCATAGGAGAGCACAATGAGTGGCATGTCTAACACCACGATTAGAAACATTAACACCAAGCCATACATCTTGTTGACTGTGATGTCCCCACATGAAATCTTCGCCACAGCTATGTGCTCGCAGAACGTGGTGGGGATAATGCGTTTGGCACAGAATGGCAGCCTTCTCAGGAGCAGGGGCATGGGCAGAGAGAAGAGAACAGCTCTTACCAAACCGACTAGCCCGAGCTTAGCTATTCTTGCATTGGTGAGGATGGTGGTGTATCTCAGAGGGTTACATATGGCAACGTAGCGATCGATGGCCATTGTCACAAGGATAGCTGAGTTCATAAGAGAAAACATGTGAAGAAAGAACATCTGGGTGAGGCAGCCACCCACAGTAATGCCTTTCAAATTGAACCAAAAGATACACAGTGCCTTTGGCACGACGGCGGTAGACGTGGCAATGTCTGTGAGCGCTAGCATGCACAGCAGCAGATACATTGGCTTGTGCAGTGTCTGCTCTTTGCCTACAACAAACAGAAGTGTGAAATTTCCCAGCAGGCTGATAATGTAGGATATAGAGAAAGGGATTGAAATCCATTCATGGGCAGTTTCCAGGCCAGAGATGCCTGTTAGGATGAAAAATGAAGGGTCAGAGGGGGTGAGGTTCATATCTGCCATGAGTTGCTTGATAGGTCTAACGGGCTTAGAAATACTCAAGGCGCCTGTGAAGAGAGAGAAGTATAGAGTGGTGGGTTACATGCTTTATAGGAACTAGAACAGTAAATATACTATAGTTATTACATATATAGAAAGCCAATCAAGCCAGAGAATGGGCAGCAGGATGGAAGATGAACTTTGACGTCAATAACTGCAACGTGTATACCTACTGGAGGAAAAAACTTGAATGCCTCAAACACGTAACAATGTTCTAATTTAACTGTATGAACTCAGGACAGGCATCTGGGTGTCACAATACACTGCTCTGTGAAACTCTGCTCACAGTGCAGGCATGGACAGAAATTGAGCAAAGCATTGGATTCCTGCAGGAATGGGGTAGGGAATCCTACAGGAAATACAATGCCCTGAAAATAGTCGGTCAATGTTTCACCCTCCTCTAGACTCCTCAGTGTAATACTGGGCACCCTTTTCACACAGGGGGGATATTGCAGATCTGGAGGGGTTCATGCAATGGCAACAAGAATGATCAATGATCCGGTGAAAATGTCACACACAGAGTGACTGAAAAGAGTGGGATTGTTACCTTAGAAAGGAGATGAACAGCAGGGGACAGGAGAAAATCTAGATAATATTGACTGGTAGAAAGGTAGTTCAGTCCATGAGGTAAGCAAGAGACAGGAAGGGTTTGGACATTTACATGAAAAGTGAGATTATCTAGTCACAATAGTTACAGCTAAATAAATATTTCGGAAAATCCATATGTCCACGTATTCCAGGGCTCAAGCCAATCTCTACTGTTATTCCTTAGGGTGAGACCCTCATCACAATCAAGTCACACATCTATTGATGGGTTTCTTACACCTTTTTCTGCAGCACCTGGACAAGTGTGATACATGATGCATTCCCTATGTTGGAAAGGAACCAAGTTTCTCCCATGGAAACAGACATGGTCGTGCTAAACTATGACTTTGTGCTCAACAGAATGGGCATGAAGGGCAAAAGGTTCTTTGTATTTCAGGCTGCACCTCTGTTACTTCCACTGTTTCTTCTTATGAGACACTTTCTTGCAGGCACACAGCTTATAATTTTCTGAATATTTGTATGCATGTACCATTTTTGTATCTGAAGTTATGAACGCTGACTATGTATCTGTATTGCAAATGCCATTCTGTGCCAACCGCATTATCCCCACCACGTTCTGCTAGCACATAGCTGTGGCAAAGATTTCATGTGGGGACATCACAGTCAACAAGACTTATGGCTTGGTGATAATGTTTCTAGTCATGCTGTATATGATCTACAGCTCGCCCACCCTTAGAGGCCATTGGGCCACTCCAGTTGAAGTTACTGGGGCCTCATGATGGGAGTAAATCAGGCCATTTAATTCCGTCCCTACATGCTGATTTAGGGTGAACTACTGGACGTGTAGGCGTTTTGCCATTGGGACCAGTTTCACCCTTAGTGTTTAACTTTCAGCTCCCACCTGTAAAAATCGTGGCTTCAGATCCTGCTACAGAGAGCGATGAGTCTGAAGGAAAGACCCAGTTTATGTCACGTTCTGAGACCGGGTATGAAAGTTGGGGATTCCAAAACACATGAGCCCTGATTTTGCTATTTGCAGTGGCCACTGAAGACAGAATGTGAGGGCAGAATCTGACCACTGTGCAACCCATTCTTGTTGTGAACCCTCTGGTAACACAAACACCCACTGCAGAGGCTTTGGCCGCACTTCCTTACAGTGCAATGATATTACTGAATTTGAAAACTTGAGTGAACCAGAGGGAAAATGACACAGCTCCAAAAAGGAGGCTACAGAGACAGATAAACGGACACAGAAAGAGACAAGGAACTGATCTGAAAAATAAATATTTCCAATACATTTGTAATTCCAAAGTTACCAGGTAAATCCCTTTCTGTTTCTGACAATTCATATCTCTGTGCTGGTGAATTCTTGCCCAAACGGTTCTTGCCTTTAACCCTGGGACCCTTCCTGAGCCCTCAGCACTAACTTTAATGCAGAAACAAGCAACTCACCAAAATCCCACTCAGCAGAGAGAGGAAATCTCCTTACAGTGACATGAAGGCAGAGCCCTGAGAATCAGTGTATGAATCTCAAATATCTGAGACTCAGCATGCCGGACAACGACCTTTATGATTCACCTGAACAGACCCTGTGGATTCTCAGGTTGGCCAGGACTCACTTACAACTCCCTCAGCTCCCTGAGCAGAGAGTGGGAAGAGAAGAAAATAGACCCTGGAAAACTTCAGCTTGAGAGCCTCCCCTGGGAGTGAAATGATTTGCCAATTCCCAGGGCTCAGATTCTCAGGGGAAACTTAGTCTTCCAGACCGTTCAGCCTAACAACTGATGATTGTTTTCTTTTCTGTGTGTAATGTACTGACATCTGCACTAGGCGTGGAAATGCTGCCACAACACAGAAGACCAAAAATCATTTTCAGCTGATCACAGCAGAGTATCAGTGCATACCATCAAGGCACTGGTAACATCCATTCCATTAGACTCTGAAATTCACTGCCACCCTGTGGAGGCCAAAAGATGTGATCCTGAACTGATGCAAGCCAAACAGTGCGGAAAAGGCTTTCTTCTCCTAGGATTATGGCATCAAAGTTACTTGCCAGTATCCCTTTGTGAGGTCTAAAGTGGATATACATATGGCAGCTCCCAGCTGTTCTAATAGTTCGTCTACTCTCTGCATCGAATAAGCATCACATTTCATTAGTGTGTTGATCTTTCAGAAATCCAGGCAGAAACGGGTTGTGCTAACCTGTGTCAGAAGTAGTACCAGGGGACTTCTCCACTCACTGTAGAGACTAACAAATTTATTTGAGCATAAGCTTTCGTGAGCTACAGCTCACTTCATCGGATGCATTCAGTGGAAAATACAGTGGGGAGATTTATATACACAGAGAACATGGAACAATGGGTGTTACCATACAGACTGTAAGGAGAGCGATCACTTAAGATGTGCTCATACGAGCACGAGAGCGGCAGGGGGGTGGGGGGAGGAAGAAAACCTTTTGTAGTGATAATCAAGGTGGGCCATTCCCAGCAGTTGACAAGAAAGTCTGAGGAACGCGGGGGGAGGGGGGGGATATAAACATGGGGAAATAGTTTTACTTTGTGTAATGACCCATCCACTCCCAGTCTCTATTCAAGCCTAAGTTAATTGTATCCAGTTTGCAAATTAATTCCAATTCAGCAGTCTCTCGTTGGAGTCTGTTTTTGAAGTCTTTTTGTTGTAATATTGCGACTTTTAGGTCTGTAATCGAGTGAGCAAAGAGATTGAAGTGTTCTCCGACTGGTTTATGAATGTTATAATTCTTGACATCTGATTTGTGTCCATTTATTCTTTTACGTAGAGACTGTCCAGTTTGACCAATGTACATGGCAGAGGGGCATTGCTGGCACATGATGGCTTATATCACATTGGTGGATGTGCAGGTGAATGAGCCTCTGATAGTGTGGCTGATGTTATTAGGCCCTGTGATGGTGTTCCCTGAATAGATATGTGGGCCCAGTTGGCAACGGGCTTTGTTGCAAGGATAGGTTCCTGGGTTAGTGGTTCTGTTGTGTGGTATGTGGTTGCTGGTGAGTATTTGCTTCAGGTTGGGGGGCTGTCTGTAGGCAAGGACTGGCCTGTCTCCCAAGATTTGTGAGAGTGTTGGGTCATCCTTCAGGATAGGTTGTAGATCCTTAATAATGCATTGGAGGGGTTTTAGTTGGGGGCTGAAGGTGATGGCTAGTGGCGTTCTGTTATTTTCTTTGTTAGGCCTGTCCTGTAGTAGGTGACTTCTGGGAACTCTTCTGGCTCTATCAATCTGTTTCTTCACTTCCACAGGTGGGTATTGTAGTTTTAGGAATGCTTGATAGAGATCTTGTAGGTGTTTGTCTCTGTCTGAGGGGTTGGAGCAAATGCGGTTGTATCGTAGAGCTTGGCTGTAGACAATGGATCGTGTGGTGTGGTCTGGATGAAAGCTGGAGGCATGTAGGTAGGAATAGCAGTCAGTAGGTTTCCGGTATAGGGTGGTGTTTATGTGACCATGGCTTATTAGCACTGTAGTATCCAGGAAGTGGATCTCTCGTGTGGACTGGTCCAGGCTGAGGTTGATGGTGGGATGGAAATTGTTGAAATCATGGTGGAATTCCTCAAGGGCTTCTTTTCCATGGGTCCAGATGATGAAGATGACACAAGAGATCCACTTCCAGGACACTACGGTGCTAATAAGCCATGGTCACATAAACACCACCCTATACCAGAAACCTACTGATCGCTATTCCTACCTACATGCCTTCCTTGTTCCTGCCAGGATGTTCCCTCCTCCCGCAGAGCCCGGGGTCTCAGCACTGACTGGGCCGGGAGCAGACAGCAGGCAAGTGGAGAGGAGGCTGCTGGACTGTAATCCTGTTGTATGTTCTTTAGAGAATAAAGCATGTTCCTGGTGGTTTATCTGAGTGGGTCTGCTCTGAGGTGAACACACACTGACACACAATGCAGAGCTCATCTAGTCCAACCCCCTGCTCAAAGCAGGACCCATCCCCTATTTTTGCCCCAGATCCCTAAATGGCCCCGTCAAGGATTGAACTCACAGCCCTGGGTTTAGCAGGCCAATGCTCAAAGCACTGAGCTATCCCTCCCTGCAATGCATCTCAAACAACCCCTTACTGGGCCAGTGAATGGGGTGGCGGGGGTGCGGGGGAGGCTACACACTGCACAGGGATCTGTACAATGTATGCTCATTAATAGAGCTTGCCTTGCCCTCCCCTACTGGTGCCACTCACCAGTAGTAACTAATCTGAGATGTTCCCCAGACACTTCTCTCAAAGGATGACTGATTTAGGTAAAGCAAAAACAAGTTTAAATACAGAAAGAGAGATTTTAAGTAACGATAATTGATAGCAAACAGATCAAAGCAGACTACCTAGCAAACAAACCAAACCGCAAACTAGGCCTAAAATACTACCGAGATTGAATATGAATTAACAATTTCTCACGCTGGCTGGTGATACAAGCAGTCCACCAGGTTTCCATAAATAGGCTAGAAATCTTTGTCTCCTGTGACCAGCACTTCCCCCAGTTCAGTCTTTGTTCCTCAGATGTTTCTAGGAGTTCTTTTGTGTGGGGAGTGAGGTCACTAGATTTTGTCACACCCCACCTAATGTAGATTTAACATATGGGGGGAATCCTTTGTTCCAAAACAAGTTCCCAGTCCAGTGTGTGGAACAATACAGATACCTAAAATGGAGTTCAGTGTCATGTGGTCTGGTCACATGCCCTTGCATGCGCTGCTGAGTCATAGCACCCATTATCCATAGGGTGTCTGGAGCGTTCTCAGGAAGGCTGACCAGGTCAGGGATAAGCTTCTCCTAAGGCCTATGGCTTCCTCTAATAGTCCATTAACCTGAATAGGCATTCACAACCAGCGCTCAGACTGAAAGCGTTTTGGCTAGTGGGTGTCACTGGTGTAACTACATTTGAAGTAAAAAGAAAAGGAGGACTTGTGGCACCTTAGAGACTAACAACTTTAGTTGAGCATAAGCTTTCGTGAGCTACAGCTCACTTCATCGGATGCATTTGTTAGTCTCTAAGGTGCCACAAGTCCTCCTTTTCTTTTTGCGGATACAGACTAACACGGCTGCTACTCTGAAACCATACATTTGAAGTACAGATTCATAGTCAATATTCATAACTTCAGATACAAACATGATACAGGCACATAAAAAGGATAGTCCTTTTCAGCAAACCATAACCTTCCCTATGACACCTGACAAGACATATTGTGTACAAATTGTATCACGTATGTCATATTTATATCATAATCATACAACTAGGGAGAAAATGGAATGCGGTGTCACAATGCTGTTATGGGGAGGATCCCCTCCTAAGCTTTTACAAGATTCAACTGATAGCGGTAAAGCACATTCGAAAACAGAATCCCAGCTAGCCAGACAAACTGTCAGGGTTTAAATGAGCTTTTACCACTTAAGAAACTGCTGGGTTGTAGGTGAGAAACTACTACTTGCCGCTGAAAAGGCTGCGTTCTCAGGGATGAGCGGAGAGAAAGCAGCACCACAGCTAGAGGTGATCCCATTTTCTATCAACACAGCTTCACACCGTATTGCGGAGATGGCCACGGATGTAAAAGAGCAGTCCCTAGAAAATGTCCACAGTAGAACCTGGCATGAACACCAGAATTACGAACTTACCAGGCAACCACACACCTCATTTGGAACCGGAAGTGCACAGCCAGGAAGCCGCAGAGACCAAACAAAAAAAAGGCAACTACAGTACAGTCCTGGTTTAAACATAAACTACTAAAAAGTAAAGGGAAATCAGCGTTTTTCTTCTGCATAGCAAAGTGGTGAACCTGCTCAGTTGTGAACTTTGGAAAGAACAGCCATAAAGTTTTGTTCATAGTTATGGACATTTAAGAGTTACGAACCTCATTCCCAAGGTTTCCATAATTCTGAGTTTCTCCTCTGTATCAAATATTGTGCAGATGTTGGTGTATCTTCATTTTGCTACAGCTAAAGAATTAAAAGAGGAATTTCTCATTTGCCATCCACTATCAACACCAGCAACTAGGGAAGAGTTTTTTAAACGATTAAATTAATCTTCCCCTCAACCGGGGACATTGCTTTGGAATTTGCAGCAGTGGAGCACCATCTATAATAAGATGGCACGGCAGGCTTGTGACCAGGGTTCAAGAAATGACTCCCTCAGTAAACTGGAATCATCGTACCATCCACAGACAGGCATTGGCTGCTAAGAAAATGGCAGAGGAACTTAGTAATGTTCTTTCAGGTGCAGTCAATATTATAAATTTCATAAAATTGCATCCAGTTCATTCCGGGGGTTTTGCCAAGAAGGGGGTAAACTTTACACAGTGGTGCTTACATGCAGTCGGTCAAGGGCTGTCCAGGGGCAAGATGCTGACAACACTACGTGAGCTGCAGGAGGAAGTCCATATTTTTTCTTGCTGATAATATTACTATAGCAGCCAGATATGCCAACAAGGATATCCAAGGAGTGTCACGGAAATGATGTACAAGTGGAGAGCGACTGACTTCTCTGAATGTCACATATATGAATATGAAGATATAATTGAAGTTACTCTGGATTCACACTGGGGTAACTGAGGACCAAATCAGGTCCCAGAAGTTTGAATCATACGTAACACAGTTAAATTAGAACCTTGTGAGGTGTTTGAGGAGTTCAAGCTTTTCCCTCCAATAGGCATACACACTGCAGTTATTGACATCAAAGTTCATGTGCTATCATGTTGCTCATTCACTTGGCTGGTCTAGCTCCCTCTAAGGAATTCTCTGAACTTGACTATAACTGAAATAATCTTGTGCAATCTGCAAATGTTTCCACCTCACTGCTCACCCCCTTAATTGATTAGTCTCGTTAGAGCTGGTATGATAACACCCATCTTTTCATGGTCTCTCTTCCTACTGTATTTTCCACTCCATGCATCTGATAAAGTGGGTTTTAGCCCATGAAAGCTTATGGCCAAATGCATTTCTTGAAAAAGTTGTAATCTACTGAAAGTGGTTTTCCTATTTGTGTGTTTGTATTGTTCTTATATTTAAAATTAGGAATATGAAACGTAAATCTGAGATCCTATTGTAATTATGCTAAGTAAGGGCCATTAATGATTCTTTAGGAACTTGATGGTTCCCATTTACCAGAACAATTGGCTGTGAATTGTTTTGCTTACCTGCAAGCCTTCCTGTGTACTGTGAGCCAAGCCATGGGTAATGGAGACTGGGGTCTTACGGGGACATGTGACCATGTCACCTGATACTGGAATTCATCTTAAACCTTGTACTTTTCCATGAGAAGCTGGGGAAGGGGTCAAACTGAGACAAAGGACTCCCGCCTTTTGCCAATCTATATAAAGGGATGGAGCAGGACAAAGGGTGCTGCCAGTCATGGGGAAACCCCATGTTTACCACCTAAGATGTCTGTTGGAACTAACAAAGACTGACTCAGCGGAAAGATTGGGCTCAGACTAGGAAGGAATCTAGTCTGTGAAAGAAGATTATTGGAACATCTTTGAGGGTGAGGTATTATGCAAGAACAGTTTCTTAGTGTATCAAGCTTAGCCTTGTGTATTTCTTTTATTTTGCTTAGTAACTGACTTTGTTCTGTCTGTTATTACTTAAAACCACTTAAATCCTACTTTTATACTTAATAATAACTTTTGTATATTAATAAACCCAGTGTAAGTAATTGTTCCTTGAGGGGGCAAGCATATCTTACAGTGATAAGGAGGGTAAACACTAATGAATTTACCTTGTATAAAATTGTATACAGTTTAAGGCAGATTTTTCTGGTCTTTAGACCTTATTGGGGCAGGGTGCCTGAGTGCTGGAGACAGGTACCTTACTGAGCTGTTTTCAGTTTAGGGCTGCAGCTTTGGAGGCGTGGCCCAGACCATGGGTCTGTGTTGTAGCAGGCTAGCATATCTGTCTCAAGAAGACAGGGTTCTGGGGGCCCAGGCTGCCAGGGAAATAGGTCTCAATGGTAATTTCAGCCCATCCAGTGACAGTCCCAAGAGGGTCTCTCTGCCCAAACCCATCACATCCTCCGTCGGGGTAAGGCAGCGTGAAGCTTGTCTGATCACCTCCAAGGCACCTTCTGGTGGCTGCCTGAAAGAAGATCTTTCTCCTTTCTTTTTGTGCAGCAACTGCCTCTTCCTGTGGTATGGCCCAATCGCCAAAGGCCAGCTCATTGCCAGGGCTTTCCCATGCTGGGGTAATCCAAAGAGCAAATAAAGGGGATCAGTCAAGCCCAGGGTACATAGGAGAGATGGGTGCCTCAATTGTGTCTAAAAACTGAAATCAGAGGCTATGTCTACACAGCTCATCTTACAGGAAAACTGCCCCAAATGAGGGGTAGAAGCTTTCATAGAATCATAGAATTATAGAATATCAGGGTTCGAAGGGATGTCAGGAGGTCATCTAGTCCTGGTCAAAGCAGGACCAATCCCCAACTAAATCATCCCCGCCAGGGCTTTGTAAAGCCAGGCCTTAAAAACTTCTAAGGAAGGAGATTCCACCACCTCCCTAGGTAACACATTCCAGTGTTTCACCACCCTCCTAGTGAAAAAGTTTTTCCTAATATCCAACCTGAACCTCCCCCATTGAAACTTGAGAACATTACTCCTCATTCTGTCATCTGCTACCACTGAGAACAGTCTAGATTCATCCTCTTTGGAACCCCCTTTCAGGTAGCTGAAAGCAGCTATCAAATCCCCCCTCATTCTTCTCTTCTGCAGACTAAACAATCCCAGTTCCCTCAGCTGCTCCTCATAAGTCATGTGTTCCAGACCCCTAATTATTTTTGTTGCCCTCCGCTGGATGTTTTCCAGTTTTTCCACATCCTTCTTGTAGTGTGGGGCCCAAAACTGGACACACTACTCCAAATGAGGCCTCACCAATGTCGAATACAGGGGAACAAACACGTCCCTCGATCTGCTGGCAATGCCCCTACTTATACATCCCAAAATGCCATTGACCTTCTTGGCAACAAGGGCACACTGTTGACTCATATCCAGCTTTCGTCCACTGTAACCTCTAGGTCCTTTTCTGCAGAACTGCTGCCTAGCCATTCAGTCCCTAGTCTGTAGCGGTGCATGGGATTCTTCCCTCCCAAGTGCAGGACTCTGCACTTGTCCTTGTTGAACCTCATCAGATTTCTTTTGGCCCAATCTTCTAATTTGTCTAGGACCCTCTGTATCCCAACCCTACCCTCCAGTGTATCTACCTCTCCTCCCACTTTAATGTCAACTGCAAACTTGCTGAGGGTGCAATCCACACCATCCTCCAGATCATTAATGAAGATATTGAACAAATCCGGCCCGAGGAACGACCCTTGGGGCACTCCACTTGATACCAGCTGCCAACTAGACATGGAGCCATTGATCTGTCTACACTGGCACATTTTAGTTCTAAAACTTTTCTCACACGGGTTGTTGGGTTTTTTTACACCCCGTAGCGACAAATGTTTTAGCACTGAAAGTGGCAGCATAGACATAGCCTGTGAGAAAGGAGTAATTCATATTGGTTGGTGATCACAGTGTAGTCAACTCCTTGATTCAGCTTTCATTTCTTATGATGTTCAAAAGGGCAAATAAACAATGTCAGGTTTACTGCTCTTACCCCATAATAAAATAGTACAGGAAAAATGTTTTATAGGATATCCGTCTTTGGGAAGCCGACTGATGCAGTGATGTTAAATTCACCTTACACAGACAGTGTGTTCCCCAAAGTTACATGTTTCAGCTTTTTTCATTTATATGAAGATTTCACAAGTTACACATCTCAAGTGGAGAACAATGGTGGGGAACTTTCCTGGCTTCTGCTGTACCCCAGGGGAAATGGCTACAGAAAGGGTTTGAATCCCCACACCCACTTCCTTTACCCAGAAGCCTGCCTGACCTCAAGGACTCACCTTCCACTCTCCAGGCTGGCAAAGTCCTCATAATGGCGACACGGCTGGACCCAGTTGTAACAGTGGTGCCCATGGGAGCCAGTTGAGGTCACTCAAACAGGGTGAACTGCACACAGGAAGGGGAGGACAAACCCAAAAGCTGGTGGATATTCCAGTATTTAGATTTACCAAGCCAGCACAAACAGCTTCTGAATTACTGCACTGGTTACTCAGAAGTCCAAACAACGCCTTTTCCTTAAAGTACCCAGCCTCATACCTCCATCCAGGCACACCTCTCAAATGGATGATGACAATTTCTGAAAATCTTATCTCCTCATATGACAGAAAAGGTTCTCCCAATCTCAAAGGATCAGCCACACACCCAAGTCAAATTATAACTTAGATCTTACCCAAAATACACACTTAGAGCCAATTTTTATTAACTAAACTACAATTTACATCCAGACATGAGTTCAATTCTTCAGCTCCAGATACATGGCAGAGATGATGAGTTTGTAGCTGCCAAAAGTTCTTTTAGAAACAGTCCACAGGTTATAGACCAATGTCCATATTCAGGGTGACTCCAGCCAATGACTGGGGATCTCAGTTCTTATGGCTTAGGACAAACTGATGGGTTGGATTTCAGTGACGGGTAACAAGATGTGTGTCTTATGAAATCATCATATAAATGATAAAAGCTGAAATGTGTAACTTTGGGGCACACACTTGCTGCGTAAGGTGAATGTCACATCACTGCATGAGATGGCTTCCCAGAGACTGGTATCATATCAAACCTTTCCCCTGGACTATTTCATTACAGGGTTAGAACAGTAAACCTGACATGGATTATTTTGTCTCTTGAACATATTTCATGACAAATGAAAGCTTGGCCAAGCAATTGACTACACAATTGATCAACACCCAGTGTGAATCACTCCTTCCTGTCAGATTTCAGAATTTATACACTAGGAAGGCAACCACAGAAATAATTCTCCTGAGCAAAAATGCCATTGATGTTTACGAGCCTTCAACATTAAAGGAATTAATTGAAAAAGTTAGTTTTGTTTTTCTCTTTCTGCTCTAAAGAAAGATTCTGGAAGTGGTAAATGTTGTTTCAAAACCGCTACAATCCAAAGACAGACACATACAAGGGAGTGGTATTACTGTCTACAGCCACTGAAGTGGAGCTATATTTCAAACTGAGTTCAAAGAAGCCAAACATTCATCAAGTAAATTATCAGAATAATGGGGCAGACAAATCAAGTCTGAAGAGAAGTGCTTGAGGAAGGCAAAAAGGCAGGAGAGCAGCTCGTTTTGTGGCAGACCAGGGAGGAGAGCAGACCTGCTACTGGAAGCTCCAGCGGAGATGAGCTGAGGGAGGGCAGAATCTCCCCCGAACAACTGCCCAAATGTCCCTCCATGAGGGAAGGGAGAGCCTGCTACAGGGACACCCTGAGAGGGAAGCATTCATCTCTCAGATTAATACTGCTCTTGATTGATCCCCTTTATTTGCTCTTTGGACTACCCAAGTAGGGGAGAGCCCTGGGACTGAGCTGGCCTTTGAAGGTTGGGCCACACCACAGGAAGAGGCAATTGCTGTCTGAGAGGAAAGGAGAATGACCTCTCTACAGGCAGCTGTTACCCGGGGTTCTTTCAACCCGAAGCTCTTGGTAACTTTTACTCTGTGCGAGGCGGTGTCAGGAAATAAATCAGGGGAGACACGTCCGTCAGTCCGATAGATGGCTGGCACAAACAGGACAACACGAGTGCTTTCACTTAAAGCTAAACTTGACTTAGTCTCAAGCACTTACACACGTCTGCAACAGGTTAGTAAAACACCCCCAACCCTACAGCCTGCTGACTTGGCTGCTTTTAGCAATAAGCCATAGTGGTTTCAGGCACTTTACTGGTTTGCTGACATCTCCCCTTACAGAAGCCACTATAAGATGCATTTGGGTGAGCAGACACACTTCCTTACCAGAGACGGAGACCTTAGGACAATGGCAGAGAGGAGATCAGAGTAGCCCAGGGAAGGCTGCTTTACCTAGATATCAGGTCTCATAGACCAGAACATAAGAATGGCCAAACTGGGTCAGATCAAAGATCCATCTAGCCCCAAATCCTCTCTTCTGCCAGTGGCCAGTGCCAGGTGCCCCAGAGGGAATGAACAGAACAGGTGATCCATCCCCCATCACTCATTCCCAGCTTCTGGAAAACAGAGGCTAGGGACACCAACCCTGGCCATCCTGGCTCATAGCCATTGATGGACCTATGCTCCACGAATTTATCTAGTTCTTTTTTGAACAGTTAGATTATTGGCCTTCGCAACATCCTCTGGTAAGGAGTTCCACAGGTTTACTGAGTATTGTGTGATGAAATACTTCTTTTTTATTGGATGGATGGCAGGAGAGAGATCACTTGATGATTCCCTGTTCTGTTCACTCCCTCTGGGGCACCTGGCATTGGCCACTGTCGGTAGACAGGATACTGGGCTGGATGGACCTTTGGTCTGACCGAGTATGGCCATTCTTATTTTCTTATGTTCTTATTGGTTTTAAACCTGCTGCCTATTCATTTCATTTGGTGACCCCTACTTCTTGTGTTATGGGAAGTAGTAAGCAACACTTCCTTATCGACTTTCTCTACACTAGTCATGATTTTATAGACCTCAATCATATCTCTCCTTAGCCATCTCTTTTCCAAGCTGAAAAGCCCCAGTTTTATCTCTCCTCATGTAGAAGCCATTCTATACCCTTAATGATTTTTATTGCCCTTTTCTGAACCTTTCCAATTCCAATATATATTTTCTGAGATGGGCTGACGAAATCTGCACACAGTATTCAAGTTGTGTGTGTACCATGGATTTATATAGAGGAAATATGATATTTTCTGTCCTATTATCTATCCCTTTCTTAATTATTCCAAGCATTCTGTTCGCTTTTTTGACTGCCTCTGCACATTGAGTGGATGTTTTCAGAGAACTAGCCACAATGACTCTGAGATCTCTTTTTTGAGTAGTAACAGGTAATTTAGACCCCATCATTTTATATATATATATATATATAGTTGGGATTATGTTTTGCAATGTGCATTATTTTGCATTTATCAACATTAAATTTCATCTGCCTTTTGGTTGCTCAATCACCCAGTTTTGAGAGATCCTTTTGTAGCTCTTCGCAGTCTGCCTGGGGCTTAAATATCTTCAGTAATTTGGTTTCATCTGCAAATTTTGCAACCTCACTGTTTACCCCTTTTTCCAGATTATTTATGAATATATTGAATAGGACTGGTCCCAGAACAGACCCCTGGGGGACACCAATATTGACTTCTCTCCATTCTGAAAACTGACCATGTATACCTACCCTTTGTTCCTATATTTTAACCAGGTATGCATCCATGAGAGCACCTTCCCTCTTATCCCATGGCAGCTTACTTTGCTTAAGAGCCTTTGGTGAGAGACCTTGTCAAAGGCTTTCTGAAAATCTTACTACACTATATCCACTGGATCCCCTTTGCCCATGCTTGTTGACCCCCTCAAAGAATTCTAGTAGATTGGTGAGGCATGATTTTCCTTTACAAAAACCATGTTGACTCTGCCCAAAGAAATTATATTCATTTTTATGTCTGACAATATTGTTCTTTATTAGACTTTCAAACAGTTTTCCCAGTACTTAAGTCAGGCTTACAGGCTTGTAATTCTCTGGATCACCTCTGGAGCCCTATTTAAAAATCAGCATCACATTAGCTATCCTCCAATCAGCAGCTACAGAAGCTGATTTAAATGACAGGTTACAGACTACAGTTAATAGTCCTGCAATTCCACATTTATCTTCTTTCAGGCAGGCTTCTGGGTAAAGAGAGATAAATGCAGTCAGCCATCCTCATGAGAATGGCCTTCGAGCGTGACATTGCCATATGAAATCCTCTTAGATACACCACCAATGCATGAATAGCTAAGCTAGGGCTCATGAGTTTGATAAGGGCTGCTGTCTTCGTGCTGCCCCTGCCCCAGCCCCTGCCGCCATTCTGTGCCAACCACATCATCGCCCACACTTCCTGCAAGCATATAGCTGTGGCTAAGAAGTCATGTGGGGACCTCACAGTCACATCACAGTGAATAGGATGTATGGCTGGGTGGTAGCATTTGTAGTCATTGGGTTAGATTTAATGCTCATTGCCATGTCATATGGTCTGATCATCAGGGCTGTCCTCACAACCTCCCCCAAGAAAGCCCAACAAAAAGCCCTCAACACCTGCACAGACCACAGCTGTATGATGTCTGTAGTAAGATGAGGCCCTGAAACGTAATCCCTTGAGGCCCGGTATGAGGCCTGAGGCCTGAACTGAAGTAATGGTCAAGACTTTGCTAACATAAAGCAAAGTTAAGCTGTGAGCCAGAGGCAAGCCCGGCTCACAGAAGCTGGCAAGAAAAGGGCTGATACTGCAAAATGACACATACCTAAAAGGTACTGAACACTAGATATCAGAACATCCTGGTACGAACACATTCCACACAGATAACAAGGAACAGGCAGACCCATCCTAAAGACAGGCTCAGAAGGACACTATGATGGGTAGAGTTGTTTTGTTAGAACTAACATGTACAAGGTGAGTGGCGGCACCTTGTTACATAAAGGGGGTTGCACCTCAATACGTCAGGAGTGATGTGTAACTTGTTTCTACCTGTGTATAAGAATGCATCCATGGGGCGGTGTCTTTGTCTGGCCTAGGGGGGAGTAGCAAATCCTGCCACTGACTGAGCCAGTCCATTGTCAGGGAACACATATGTACTAGCAGAACTGTAGACATCTGATCCGGGGAGCTAGAGACTGTGTTTCATTTGACAATAAACCTGGTCGGGTGCCTTCATACCTTATCAGAGTCTGTGGTCACTGGTTCTCTCTGGATCTGCTGTGCCAGCTGTCTGCAGAGCCGGGGCAGCACACAGAGGGAACACACACACACAGCCAGCTGTTATCAACATTGAACAGAGCAGAGCACCACACCGGTGGAGTCTGAAAACAATGTTGATGCCTTATCCTCCAGCCCCCTTCTCCTACATGACACACTGGTTTGGTCAGGGAATCACTCCCCACGTTCACTTAATCCTGAACAGCTTCTAGTTCCTACCCCGCCCCTCCCCCAGCCCCGCCCCTGCTCAACCCTATCATTTATGGGGTCAAAACCAAAGAGTATTATGGCAAAGAGGCAAATGCACCTACAGAAGGTGATTACTGGGGGCCACTGAATTTAAACCTGTGTGGCAAGAATTGGAAAGGATATCTCCTTGTTAACCAAGGATGCTCTGTCCCAGTTTGGCTGAGCTGAGTAGTGTGGATGTTCACAGTCTGAGAAGTTCCTCACACCTATTGTCTTATCACTCCATCACCAAGCACTGCTCTCTCCAGTTCCCTCTCTCTGACCATCACCTGACCTCTTTCATTGTCACTCATCAGGCCCCAGCCCCACAAATGCTGTCATTCGACCTTTCCATATCTACCAGAAGATATCGCAGTTTTCTGATGTGAGGTGGCTTTCCATTTGTCCATATGTGAACAGGGTTCTTGAGTTTTTTGGTGAACAGAAGCTACACTTTCAGATGGCCAAGGAGAAATGACACTACAATGCTGAAGGCCTTTATCATATGTACAGTGACCCAGTGAGCAATCTGGTGATTTTTTTACACAGAGCAGGGGACTTTCCCAGATTGCGTGTGTGTGTGTGTGTGTTTACTCTGTACAGGGTCAGATAATTCACAGATAGGAATAACTCAGCCTTTTAAACCACTTCTTGGTAACCCAGTCCCTTCCCAATTATCATCACTATGAGTGCCCAGAGTCAAGCCACTTACTGGAATTATGTCCTGGAGAGAAACGAATGTGACAGCCGAAGTGCAGGAACTGTCTGTCTCAGGCTCATGTGGCAGTATATGTGATATACACATAACTCCCCAGTTCCCCGCAGGCTTTCCTGATCTCCCCAGAGAATCTGCAGCTGTGAATGTTCCTCTTCCTCTCGTTACTTTCCACCTACGTATTTATCTGTATCAGACATTTGCCTGAGATATTCTCTTTCATTAAATATTTGATAGGATTTGTAAAAGAAATTTATATTCTATCCCCCAAGATCGACCTGGTCTCTCACAGGGCTGGTGATACTATTTTCAGCTTTTCACCTCTAAGGCACTGGTTTAAATTGGGCTCAGCAGGAATGTAACGGCTTAATACACAACTTACCCCCCTGCAGAGAGCACTTCCCACTTTTAAAATGTTCACGTAATAACCCTGCTCTAGTGGATCAGATCAGAGTCGGTCTAGCTCAGTAACCTATCGCTGACAGTGAACAGCCCGAGGGATCAGATGCTGCCTCGGAGCTCTGTGGGCTCTGCTGCCCCTCTGTAGAACTTGGGTGCCACGAGCAGTAGCTTGTGGATACCTTCATTCTACAAACTCCCCCACCCCTCCATCTTTAACAACGGAATAGCTCACAAGGTCAATGATCTTCACTGGGCTGCTGGGGCAACATCCCGATAGAATGCACAGGGCCACATCAATTGTCCCACGCTGCCCAGAAATAACTAAAGGCCAAATGCAGAAATGATAGCATTTTGAGTATCCCCTTCCGGTCTCTGGTGGATGCCAGGCTGGGTGATGGTACCAGAAGGGGGAATCTGAGGCTATATCATGTATAACTCTCTTATGCTCCTCCTTGTCTTGCACCTCAGCTTCACTCTTTGCTGGAGCCCAGGCCAGAGCTCTGTCTTGTCTGGATTTTTCAGAAAGCGTTTCACAGAGTGAAATCTTGAAGCTATTGTATGTAGAACCCTGACAAAGACATCTTAATAGTTCCCAGTCTGTTTCAAGGAGAGCATACCATACATCTATTAATGGAGATTCTCTCTATCCTAATAAGAAGGAAAGGATGGAATATGACAAAATGTGGGTAGGATCTGATGGGAAACAGTCAAATGAAAAAGAGTTCCATTCAATCATACCATGTAATGGCATATATAGATATATAGATATAGATATAGATATAGATATAGATATATTGATATTCACAACTTCTCATCAACTGTTGGGAGTGGGCCACATCCAACCTGATTGAGTTAGCACTGGTCCTCCAAATAGTAATGTAACACACCCATCTTTGCACGTGTATATACACCTGACAATCTGAAGCTTCCACTTCATGCCTCTAAGGAAGTGGGCTCCAGCCCACGAAAGCTTATGCCCAAATAAATGTGATAGTCTTTAATGTGCCACAGGACTCCTCGTTGTTTTGCAGATTTTCTGGTGTCTCAAACAGACTGTCACTTCTTCTTGGTTAAACCTGCATTCTTTCTAACCAAGAACAGTACAGAATCCATTTTCCTGAACTTTCTGAATGATTCTGCTTTTCACAATATCAGCAGTCATTTCTAAAAGCTCATTTTGAGTTGAGCGGCTTGTGAGATTGAAAGGATCACTTAGGGTTTCCTGGGGTTTTATTGATTGATTTATTTCTTTTTGCAATTATTTCATCATACAGTGAAAACAAACTGCTTAATCCCAGAAAGTTTCCCCCTTTTGCTGATTTTTCTCTTGCATCCTGCCCCTGCAGTGCAATTCCTTGCTTAGCCAGCTCAAGAAGTACACTAGTGATTCTTGCAGCGTAGTCTCTCTTTTTATGTAACAGCATCTTCTGAGAATTTGATACTGGTGCCACTATAGAGCCCACTTCCTTTGACTGTTTGAAAAAAATGCCACCTTTCAGAACAGTGTTTGTGTGTGGGAGATTGTATATGTTTCTAAAGCTTTTTTCTTATATTTTTCCAATGTCTAATTCCATTTTTGCCACATGGAAAGTCTCTCAAACCACTGGAAAACTGTCTGCAAGGAAAGCAGAAAACTGCATCTGCCTGCTTACTGTACTCAAAAAATGAAAATGTCTTGTAATATTCCAATGTCAATGTGAAAGACCGAGACCCAACTTTGCTGATTCTAGTGTCCCTCGTTCACTTTCTCTCCTTCTCTGGCCATTGCACCACTTAATTGCCTATGGCATTTATATGCCTTTGCTCCTTGGTCGATGTCTGGTTCCTACCCTTGGCCCAGCTGTGGGACTCCTCTTGCTGCTGAGCCTGCTGATGCTGGAGTAACTCAGCTAAGGGGGCTGAAACCCAGTGTAAGTAATTGTTACTTAAGGGGGCTAACGGTTTGTGCATCTCTCTCTTTCAGTGACAAAGAGGGCAAAAACTAATGAATTTACCTTCTTTAAAACTGTATACAGTGTTAGGTGAATTTTTCTGGGGTTTAGACATCATTGGGGCTGGGGGCCTGAGAGCTGGAGACAGGTACCTTCCTGGGCTGTTTTCAGTTTAGGGCTGCAGCTTTGGGGGCGAGGCCCAGACGATGGGTCTGTGTCATAGCAGGCTAGTGTGTCTGTCTCAAGAAGACAGGGTTCTGGGGGCCTAGGCTACCAGGAAAAATGGGCTCAGTGATAATTTGAGCACATCAAGTGACAGTCCCAATGGGGGTTTCTGTGACTGAACCCATCACAGCCTCCTTCTGGGGTAAGGCAGCATGAAGGGTGTTTGATCACCTCCAAGGCACCTTCTGGTGGCTGCATGTAAGAAGACATTTCTCCTTTTGGGGGGGCAGCAAGTGCCTCTTCCTGGGGTATGGCACAATCTCCAAGGGCCAGCTCAGTCCAAGTTCTCTCCCATGCTGTGTCCAAACAGCAAATAAAGGGGATCAGTCAAGCCCAGTGTATGTATGAGAGATGAATGCTTCCCTCTCAGGATGTCCCTGCAGTTGGCCCTCCCTTTGCACAGGGAGGGACCTCTGGGCAGCTGTTCAGGGGGAGATTCTGCCTTCCCTCAGCTCATCTCCCTGGAGCTGTCAGTATTTCTATGGGTGCCTCAATTGTGTCGAGAAACTGAAATTGGAGGCTATGTCTACACAGCTCACCTTACAGGCAAACCACCCCGAATGAGGAGTGGAAGCTTTTTCTGTCTACACTGGCACATTTTAGTTCTGAAACTTTTGTCACTCAGGGTTTTCATTTTACACCGCATAGGGACAAATGTTTTAGCGCTGAAAGCAGCAGTGTAGACATAGCCTGTGAAAAAGGAGTTATTCATACTGGTGGGTGATCACAAGTGTAGTCAATTCCTTGACCCAGCTTTCATTTCTTATGATGTTCGAAAGGGCAAATACACAATGCCCGGTTTACTGCTCTAACCCCATACTAAAATAGTACAGTAAAAAGGGTTTATATGATACCAGTCTTTGGCAAGCCATATCATGCAGTGATGTTAAATTCACCTTACACAGAAAGTGTGTTCCCCAAAGTAACATTCCCACTCCCGTTACCCAGAAGGCTGCCTGACCTCAAGGACTCACCTTCCACTCTCCAGGCTGGCAAAGTCCTCATAATGGGGACACGGCTGGGCCCAGTTGTAACAGTGGTGCCCGTGGGAGCCAGCTGAGGTGACTCAAACAGGGTGAACTGCACACAGGATGGGGAGGACAAACCCAAAAGCTGGTGGCTATTCCAATATTTAGATTTACCAAGCCAGCACAAAATAGCTTCCGTATTCCACTGGTTACTCAGAAGTCCAAACAACACAGTTCTCTTAAAGTACCCAGACTCAGACCTCCATCCAGGCACACCTGTCAAATGGATGATGATCATTTCTGAAAATCTTTTCTCATCATATGACCGAAAAGGTTCTCCCAATCCCAAAGGATCGGCCACACACCCAAGTCAAATTATAACTTAGATCTTACCCAAAATACACACTTCGAGCCAATTCTTATTAATTAAACAACAATTTATTAAAAAAGAAAAGAGAGAGAGCGTTGGTTGAAAGATCAATATACATACAGACTTGAGTTCAATTCTTGAGGTCCAGATACATGGCAGAGATGATGAGTTTGTAGCTGCCAAAAGTTCTTTTAGAAATAGTCCACAGGTTATAGTCCAATGTCCATATTCAGGGTGACTCCAGCCAATGACTGGGGATCTCAAATCTTGTAGCTTAGGGTTTCCCCCTCTTGAAACCCAAAGCAGATCTGAGATAAAGAAGGATCGTGTTGCAGGGTCTTTATACATTTCCAGCAGCCTCTTTGCCCGAGAAAACAGTAGGCTTAACTTTCTGTCTCCCAAACATCATGGCAATTACCACAGGGTAATTTATCCATTCAACAGTTTATATACAGGTTACCACAACCTTCCAAGAGACATATCAACAATAATAATGTTTCACTCAAGTGTCATCATAAATGTTAACATTACTGTTTTGATCTTTGAATCAAAGCTATAGTAATAGACAAGACTTGTTTGTTTACATCACAAGACCTGAGCAAACATCTACCCTTCTATCTCTAACTTGCATTTCAAAGTTCTAATCTAACCGAGTGCAATCACCCAACTATCATCTACATCTCTTCTTCACATGTCTTTAAAGTTCGACCATGGGTCATGTCAGTCTATCAGTTAAGTAACTCTTTCTGGCCCTGTATCACCTTTCATTGAGATATTATATTCTATCCATGTCAAGGTTCCTCCCCCACTCTGAACTCTAGGGTACAGATGTGGGGACCTGCAGGAAAACCTCCTAAGCTTACTTTTACCAGCTTAGATTAAAACTTCCCCAAGGTACAAATTAATTTTATCTTTTGTCCTTGGAATACCCACTGCCACCACCAAACTCTAACTGGGTTTACTGGGAAACGTAGTTTGGACACGTCTTTCCCCCCAAAATCCTCCCAACCCTTGCACCCCACTTCCTGGGAAAGGTTTGGTAAAAATCCTCACCAATTTGCATAGGTGACCACAGACCCAAACCCTTGGATCTGAGAACAATGAAAAAGCATTCCGTTTTCTTACAAGAAGACTTTTAATAGAAATAGAAGTAAATAGGAGTAAAGGAATCACCCCGGTAAAATCAGGATGGTAGGTACCTTACAGGGTAATTAGATTCAAAACATAGAGAATCCCTCTAGGCAAAACCTTAAGTTGCAAAAAAGACACACAGACAGAAATAGTCATTCTATTCAGCACAATTCTTTTCTCAGCCATTTAAAGAAATCATAAGCTAACGCATACCTAGCTAGATTACTTACTAAAAGTTCTAAGACTCCATTCCTGGTCTATCCCCGGCAAAGCAGCATACCGACAGAGAGACACAGACCCTTTGTTTCTCTCCCTCCTCCCAGCTTTTGAAAGTATCTTGTCTCCTCATTGGTCATTTTGGTCAGGTGCCAGCGAGATTACCTTTAGCTTCTTAACCCTTTACAGGTGAGAGGATTTTTCCTCTGGCCAGGAGGGATTTTAAAGGGGTTTACCCTTCCCTTTATATTTATGACACCCATATAACTTCACCCCAGGATTCCTGGGAGGCTGAACCCCCAGTCTCATCATGGTCACTTAGGACAGGGCCTATGGTGTCCCCACTCCAGGGTACTGTATTCACTGGATGCTTCCCTGACCCACTGATCACGACATTAAATTCTAACAGAATATAATTTATTAAACAGCAACTATAAGGAAAATAAGGAAAAACAGGAAAGGGTCAAGGAAACAAGAAACTTACTCCGTGGGCACAGGGACAACACAGACAGCTGTCCATGGGATGTAAGGAAAGTTCACTGTCAGCTCCTCACATGCCCAAGGCCTCCTGCCCAGTTCATGGCTGCACTGCAGTGATACCATGGGTCAGACACTTCCTCTGGCAGTGGTCACACCCTCAGGGTCTTGGTGGCAGGACCCTTCTCCTGGGCATCTGACCTCTCAGCAAATTCACGTTCCACTTTCTGAGGTCAGGTGATGGTCAGAGAGAGGGAACTCAGCAATGGGGAGAGCAGTGTTTGGTGATAGAGTGAGAAAACATTAGGTGGGAGGAATTTCTCACACTGTGCACTTGCATAATGCTGGGCTCAGCCAAACTGGGGCAGGGCACCCTGGATTAATGAGGAAATCTCCTTTCCCCTCTTGTCACACAGGTTTCAAAGCAGTGGCCCCGCAGCAATTAACTTCTGCAGGTGTATTTGCCAACTTTGTCAAGAAGCTCTTTGGTTTTGACACCATAAATGATAGGGTTGAGCATGGGAGGAACAAGAAGATAGAGGTTGCTCAAGATGATGTGAATGTGGGGAGCAATGCCCTGACCAAAACGGTGTGTGAGGTTGGAGAAGAGGGAGGGAGTATAATACATCAGTATCACAAAGATGTGGGCTGTACAGGTGTTGAGGGCTTTTTCATGGGCTTTCTTCGAGGAGATTCTGAAGATGGCCCTGATGATTTGACCATAGGAGAGCACAATGAGTGGCATGTCGAACACCACGATTAGAAACATTAACACCAAGCCATACATCTTGTTGACTGTGATGTCCCCGCATGAAATCTTCGCCACAGCTATGTGCTCGCAGAACGTGGTGGGGATAATGCGTTTGGCACAGAATGGCAGCCTTCTCAGGAGCAGGGGCATGGGCAGAGAGAAGAGAACAGCTCTTACCAAACCGACTAGCCCGAGCTTAGCTATTCTTGCATTGGTGAGGATGGTGGTGTATCTCAGAGGGTTACATATGGCAACGTAGCGATCGATGGCCATTGTCACAAGGATAGCTGAGTTCATAAGAGAAAACATGTGAAGAAAGAACATCTGGGTGAGGCAGCCACCCACAGTAATGCCTTTCAAATTGAACCAAAAGATACACAGTGCCTTTGGCACGACGGCGGTAGACGTGGCAATGTCTGTGAGCGCTAGCATGCACAGCAGCAGATACATTGGCTTGTGCAGTGTCTGCTCTTTGCCTACAACAAACAGAAGTGTGAAATTTCCCAGCAGGCTGATAATGTAGGATATAGAGAAAGGGATTGAAATCCATTCATGGGCAGTTTCCAGGCCAGAGATGCCAGTTAGGATGAAAAATGAAGGGTCAGAGGGGGTGAGGTTCATATCTGCCATGAGTTGCTTGATAGGTCTAACGGGCTTAGAAATACTCAAGGCGCCTGTGAAGAGAGAGAAGTATAGAGTGGTGGGTTACATGCTTTATAGGAACTAGAACAGTAAATATACTATAGTTATTACATATATAGAAAGCCAATCAAGCCAGAGAATGGGCAGCAGGATGGAAGATGAACTTTGACGTCAATACCTGCAACGTGTATACCTACTGGAGGAAAAAACTTGAATGCCTCAAACACGTAACAATGTTCTAATTTAACTGTATGAACTCAGGACAGGCATCTGGGTGTCACAATACACTGCTCTGTGAAACTCTGCTCACAGTGCAGGCATGGACAGAAATTGAGCAAAGCATTGGATTCCTGCAGGAATGGGGTAGGGAATCCTACAGGAAATACAATGCCCTGAAAATAGTCGGTCAATGTTTCACCCTCCTCTAGACTCCTCAGTGTAATACTGGGCACCCTTTTCACACAGGGGGGATATTGCAGATCTGGAGGGGTTCATGCAATGGCAACAAGAATGATCAATGATCCGGTGAAAATGTCACGCACAGAGTGACTGAAAAGAGTGGGATTGTTACCTTAGAAAGGAGATGAACAGCAGGGGACAGGAGAAAATCTAGATAATATTGACTGGTAGAAAGGTAGTTCAGTCCATGAGGTAAGCAAGAGACAGGAAGGGTTTGGACATTTACATGAAAAGTGAGATTATCTAGTCACAATAGTTACAGCTAAATAAATATTTCGGAAAATCCATATGTCCACGTATTCCAGGGCTCGAGCCAATCTCTATTGTTATTCCTTAGGGTGAGACCCTCATCACAATCAAGTCACACATCTATTGATGGGTTTCTTACACCTTTTTCTGCAGCACCTGGACAAGTGTGATACATGATGCATTCCCTATGTTGGAAAGGAACCAAGTTTCTCCCATGGAAACAGACATGGTCGTGCTAAACTATGACTTTGTGCTCAACAGAATGGGCATGAAGGGCAAAAGGTTCTTTGTATTTCAGGCTGCACCTCTGTTACTTCCACTGTTTCTTCTTATGAGACACTTTCTTGCAGGCACGCAGCTTATAATTTTCTGAATATTTGTATGCATGTACCATTTTTGTATCTGAAGTTATGAACGCTGACTACGTATCTGTATTGCAAATGCCATTCTGTGCCAACCGCATTATCCCCACCACGTTCTGCGAGTACATAGCTGTGGCAAAGATTTCATGTGGGGACATCACAGTCAGCAAGACTTATGGCTTGGTGATAATGTTTCTAGTCATGCTGTATATGATCTACAGCTCGCCCACCCTTAGAGGCCATTGGGCCACTCCAGTTGAAGTTACTGGGGCCTCATGATGGGAGTAAATCAGGCCATTTAATTCCGTCCCTACATGCTGATTTAGGGTGAACTACTGGACGTGTGGGCGTTTTGCCATTGGGACCAGTTTCACCCTTAGTGTTTAACTTTCAGCTCCCACCTGTAAAAATCGTGGCTTCAGATCCTGCTACAGAGAGCGATGAGTCTGAAGGAAAGACCCAGTTTATATCACGTTCTGAGACTGGGTATGAAAGTTGGGGATTCCAAAACACATGAGCCCTGATTTTGCTATTTGCAGTGGCCACTGAAGACAGAATGTGAGGGCAGAATCTGACCACTGTGCAACCCATTCTTGTTGTGAACCCTCTGGTAACACAAACACCCACTGCAGAGGCTTTGGCGGCACTTCCTTACAGTGCAATGATATTACTGAATTTGAAAACTTGAGTGAACCAGAGGGAAAATGACACAGCTCCAAAAAGGAGGCTACAGTGACAGATAAAAGGACACAGAAAGAGACAAGGAACTGATCTGAAAAATAAATATTTCCAATACATTTGTAATTCCAAAGTTACCAGGTAAATCCCTTTCTGTTTCTGACAATTCATATCTCTGTGCTGGTGAATTCTTGCCCAAACGGTTCTTGCCTTTAACCCTGGGACCCTTCCTGAGCCCTCAGCACTAACTTTAATGCAGAAACAAGCAACTCACCAAAATCCCACTCAGCAGAGAGAGGAAATCTCCTTACAGTGACACGAAGGCAGAGCCCTGAGAATCAGTGTATGAATCTCAAATATCTGAGACTCAGCATGCCGGACAACGACCTTTATGATTCACCTGAACAGACCCTGTGGATTCTCAGGTTGGCCAGGACTCACTTACAACTCCCTCAGCTCCCTGAGCAGAGAGTGGGAAGAGAAGAAAATAGACCCTGGAAAACTTCAGCTTGAGAGCCTCCCCTGGGAGTGAAATGATTTGCCAATTCCCAGGGCTCAGACTCTCAGGGGAAACTTAGTCTTCCAGACCGTTCAGCCTAACAACTGATGATTGTTTTCCTTTCTGTGTGTAATGTACTGACATCTGCACTAGGCGTGGAAATGCTGCCACAACACAGAAGACCAAAAATCATTTTCAGCTGATCACAGCAGAGTATCAGTGCATACCATCAAGGCACTGGTAACATCCATTCCATTAGACTCTGAAATTCACTGCCACCCTGTGGAAGCCAAAAGATGTGATCCTGAACTGATGCAAGCCAAACAGTGCGGAAAAGGCTTTCTTCTCCTAGGATTATGGCATCAAAGTTACTTGCCAGTATCCCTTTGTGAGGTCTAAAGTGGATATACATATGGCAGCTCCCAGCTGTTCTAATAGTTCGTCTACTCTCTGCATCGAATAAGCATCACATTTCATTAGTGTGTTGATCTTTCAGAAATCCAGGCAGAAACGGGTTGTGCTAACCTGTGTCAGAAGTAGTACCAGGGGACTTCTCCACTCACTGTAGAGACTAACAAATTTATTTGAGCATAAGCTTTCGTGAGCTACAGCTCACTTCATCGGATGCATTCAGTGGAAAATACAGTGGGGAGATTTATATACACAGAGAACATGGAACAATGGGTGTTACCATACAGACTGTAAGGAGAGCGATCACTTAAGATGTGCTCATACGAGCACGAGAGCGGTGGGGGGGGTGGGGGGAGGAAGAAAACCTTTTGTAGTGATAATCAAGGTGGGCCATTCCCAGCAGTTGACAAGAAAATCTGAGGAACAGGTGGGGGGGGGATATAAACACGGGGAAATAGTTTTACTTTGTGTAATGACCCATCCGCTCCCAGTCTCTATTCAAGCCTAAGTTAATTGTATCCAGTTTGCAAATTGATTCCAATTCAGCAGTCTCTCGTTGGAGTCTGTTTTAGAAGTCTTTTTGTTGTAATATTGCGACTTTTAGGTCTGTAATCGAGTGAGCAAAGAGATTAAAGTGTTCTCTGACTGGTTTATGAATGTTATAATTCTTGACATCTGATTTGTGTCCATTTATTCTTTTACGTAGAGACTGTCCAGTTTGACCAATGTACATGGCAGAGGGGCATTGCTGGCACATGATGGCTTATATCACATTGGTAGATGTGCAGGTGAATGAGCCTCTGATAGTGTGGCTGATGTTATTAGGCCCTGTGATGGTGTCCCCTGAATAGATATGTGGGCCCAGTTGGCAACGGGCTTTGTTGCAAGGATAGGTTCCTGGGTTAGTGGTTCTGTTGTGTGGTATGTGGTTGCTGGTGAGTATTTGCTTCAGGTTGGGGGGCTGTCTGTAAGCGAGGACTGGACTGTCTCCCAAGATCTGTGAGAGTGATGGGTCATCCTTCAGGATAGGTTGTAGATCCTTAATAATGCATTGGAGGGGTTTTAGTTGGGGGCTGAAGGTGATGGCTAGTGGCGTTCTGTTATTTTCTTTGTTAGGCCTGTCCTGTAGTAGGTGACTTCTGGGAACTCTTCTGGCTCTATCAATCTGTTTCTTCACTTCCGCAGGTGGGTATTGTAGTTTTAGGAATGCTTGATAGAGATCTTGTACATGTTTGTCTCTGTCTGAGAGGTTGAAGCAAATGCGGTTGTATCGCAGAGCTTGGCTGTAGACAATGGATCGTGTGGTGTGGTCTGGATGAAAGCTGGAGGCATGTAGGTAGGAATAGCGGTCAGTAGGTTTCTGGTATAGGGTGGTGTTTATGTGACCATGGCTTATTAGCACTGTAGTATCCAGGAAGTGGATCTCTCGTGTGGACTGGTCCAGGCTGAGGTTGATGGTGGGATGGAAATTGTTGAAATCATGGTGGAATTCCTCAAGGGCTTCTTTTCCATGGGTCCAGATGATGAAGATGACACAAGAGATCCACTTTCAGGACACTACGGTGCTAATAAGCCATGGTCACATAAACACCACCCTATACCAGAAACCTACTGATCGCTATTCCTACCTACATGCCTTCCTTGTTCCTGCCAGGATGTTCCCTCCTCCCGCAGAGCCCGGGGTCTCAGCACTGACTGGGCCGGGAGCAGACAGCAGGCAAGTGGAGAGGAGGCTGCTGGACTGTAATCCTGTTGTATGTTCTTTAGAGAATAAAGCATGTTCCTGGTGGTTTATCTGAGTGGGTCTGCTCTGAGGTGAACACACACTGACACACAATGCAGAGCTCATCTAGTCCAACCGCCTGCTCAAAGCAGGACCCATCCCCAATTTTTGCCCCAGATCCCTAAATGGCCCCGTCAAGGATTGAACTCACAGCCCTGGGTTTAGCAGGCCAATGCTCAAAGCACTGAGCTATCCCTCCCTGCAATGCATCTCAAACAACCCCTTACTGGGCCAGTGAACGGGGTGGCGGGGGTGCGGGGGAGGCTACACACTGCACAGGGATCTGTACAATGTATGCTCATTAATAGAGCTTGCCTTGCCCTCCCCTACTGGTGCCACTCACCAGTAGTAACTAATCTGAGATGTTCCCCAGACACTTCTCTCAAAGGATGACTGATTTAGGTAAAGCAAAAACAAGTTTAAATACAGAAAGAGAGATTTTAAGTAACGATAATTGATAGCAAACAGATCAAAGCAGACTACCTAGCAAACAAACCAAACCGCAAACTAGGCCTAAAATACTACCGAGATTGAATATGAATTAACAATTTCTCACCCTGGCTGGTGATACAAGCAGTCCACCAGGTTTCCATAAATAGGCTAGAAATCTTTGTCTCCTGTGACCAGCACTTCCCCCAGTTCAGTCTTTGCTCCTCAGATGTTTCTAGGAGTTCTTTTGTGTGGGGAGTGAGGTCACTAGATTTTGTCACACCCCACCTAATGTAGATTTAACATACGGGGGGGAATCCTTTGTTCCAAAACAAGTTCCCAGTCCAGTGTGTGGAACAATACAGATACCTAAAATGGAGTTCAGTGTCA
Source organism: Chelonia mydas (assembly GCF_015237465.2). Lineage (NCBI taxonomy): Eukaryota > Metazoa > Chordata > Testudines > Cheloniidae > Chelonia > Chelonia mydas. The sequence continues at coordinate 4,915,018 of NC_057849.1, read as the reverse complement.
TGTGGTCTGGTCACATGCCCTTGCATGCGCTGCTGAGTCATAGCACCCATTATCCATAGGGTGTCTGGAGCGTTCTCAGGAAGGCTGACCAGGTCAGGGATAAGCTTCTCCTAAGGCCTGTTGCTTCCTCTAATAGTCCATTAACCTGAATAGGCATTCACAACCAGCGCTCAGACTGAAAGCGTTTTGGCTAGTGGGTGTCACTGGTGTAACTACATTTGAAGTAAAAAGAAAAGGAGGACTTGTGGCACCTTAGAGACTAACAACTTTAGTTGAGCATAAGCTTTCGTGAGCTACAGCTCACTTCATCGGATGCATTTGTTAGTCTCTAAGGTGCCACAAGTCCTCCTTTTCTTTTTGCGGATACAGACTAACACGGCTGCTACTCTGAAACCATACATTTGAAGTACAGATTCATAGTCAATATTCATAACTTCAGATACAAACATGATACAGGCACATAAATAGGATAGTCCTTTTCAGCAAACCATAACCTTCCCTATGACACCTGACAAGACATATTGTGTACAAATTGTATCACGTATGTCATATTTATATCATAATCATACAACTATGGAGAAAATGGAATGCGGTGCCACAATGCTGTTACGGGGAGGATCCCCTCCTAAGCTTTTACAAGATTCAACTGATAGCGGTAAAGCACATTCGAAAACAGAATCCCAGCTAGCCAGACAAACTGTCAGGGTTTAAATGAGCTTTTACCACTTAAGAAACTGCTGGGTTGTAGGTGAGAAACTACTACTTGCCGCTGAAAAGGCTGCGTTCTCAGGGATGAGCGGAGAGAAAGCAGCACCACAGCTAGAGGTGATCCCATTTTCTATCAACACAGCTTCACACCGTATTGCGGAGATGGCCACGGATGTAAAAGAGCAGTCCCTAGAAAATGTCCACAGTAGAACCTGGCATGAACACCGGAATTACGAACTTACCAGGCAACCACACACCTCATTTGGAACCGGAAGTGCACAGCCAGGAAGCCGCAGAGACCAAACAAAAAAAAGGCTACTACAGTACAGTCCTGGTTTAAACATAAACTACTAAAAAGTAAAGGGAAATCAGCGTTTTTCTTCTGCATAGCAAAGTGGTGAACCTGCTCAGTTGTGAACTTTGGAAAGAACAGCCATAAAGTTTTGTTCATAGTTATGGACATTTAAGAGTTACGAACCTCATTCCCAAGGTTTCCATAATTCTGAGTTTCTCCTCTGTATCAAATATTGTGCAGATGTTGGTGTATCTTCATTTTGCTACAGCTAAAGAATTAAAAGAGGAATTTCTCATTTGCCATCCACTATCAACACCAGCAACTAGGGAAGAGTTTTTTAAACGATTAAATTAATCTTCCCCTCAACCGGGGACATTGCTTTGGAATTTGCAGCAGTGGAGCACCATCTATAATAAGATGGCACGGCAGGCTTGTGACCAGGGTTCAAGAAATGACTCCCTCAGTAAACTGGAATCATCGTACCATCCACAGACAGGCATTGGCTGCTAAGAAAATGGCAGAGGAACTTAGTAATGTTCTTTCAGGTGCAGTCAATATTATAAATTCCATAAAATTGCATCCAGTTCATTCCGGGGGTTTTGCCAAGAAGGGGGTAAACTTTACACAGTGGTGCTTACATGCAGTCGGTCAAGGGCTGTCCAGGGGCAAGATGCTGACAACACTACGTGAGCTGCAGGAGGAAGTCCATATTTTTTCTTGCTGATAATATTACTATAGCAGCCAGATATGCCAACAAGGATATCCAAGGAGTGTCACGGAAATAATGTACAAGTGGAGAGCGACTGACTTCTCTGAATGTCACATATATGAATATGAAGATATAATTGAAGTTACTCTGGATTCACACTGGGGTAACTGAAGACCAAATCAGGTCCAGGAAGTTTGAATCATACGTAACACAGTTAAATGAGAACCTTGTGAGGTGTTTGAGGAGTTCAAGCTTTTCCCTCCAATAGGCATACACACTGCAGTTATTGACATCAAAGTTCATGTGCTATCATGTTGCTCATTCACTTGGCTGGTCTAGCTCCCTCTAAGGAATTCTCTGAACTTGACTATAACTGAAATAATCTTGTGCAATCTGCAAATGTTTCCACCTCACTGCTCACCCCCTTAATTGATTAGTCTCGTTAGAGCTGGTATGATAACACCCATCTTTTCATGGTCTCTCTTCCTACTGTATTTTCCACTCCATGCATCTGATAAAGTGGGTTTTAGCCCATGAAAGCTTATGGCCAAATGCATTTGTTGAAAAAGTTGTAATCTACTGAAAGTGGTTTTCCTATTTGTGTGTTTGTATTGTTCTTATATTTAAAGTTAGGAATATGAAATATAAATCTGAGATCCTATTGTAATTATGCTAAGTAAGGGCCATTAATGATTCTTTAGGAACTTGATGGTTCCCATTTACCAGAACAATTGGCTGTGAATTGTTTTGCTTACCTGCAAGCCTTCCTGTGTACTGTGAGCCAAGCCATGGGTAATGGAGACTGGGGTCTTACGGGCACATGTGACCATGTCACCTGATACTGGAATCCATCTTCAACCTTGTACTTTTCCATGAGAAGCTGGGGAAGGGGTCAAACTGAGACAAAGGACTCCCACCTTTTGCCAATCTATATAAAGGGATGGAGCAGGACAAAGGGTGCTGCCAGTCATGGGGAAACCCCATGTTTACCACCTAAGATGTCTGTTGGAACTAACAAAGACTGACTCAGCGGAAGGATTGGGCTCAGACTAGGAAGGAATCTAGTCTGTGAAAGAAGATTATTGGAACATCTTTGAGGGTGAGGTATTATGCAAGAACAGTTTCTTAGTGTATCAAGCTTAGCCTTGTGTATTTCTTTTATTTTGCTTAGTAACTGACTTTGTTCTGTCTGTTATTACTTAAAACCACTTAAATCCTACTTTTATACTTAATAATAACTTTTGTATATTAATAAACCCAGTGTAAGTAATTGTTCCTTGAGGGGGCAAGCATATCTTACAGTGATAAGGAGGGTAAACACTAATGAATTTACCTTGTATAAAATTGTATACAGTTTAAGGCAGATTTTTCTGGTCTTTAGACCTTATTGGGGCAGGGTGCCTGAGTGCTGGAGACAGGTACCTTCCTGAGCTGTTTTCAGTTTAGCGCTGCAGCTTTGGAGGCGTGGCCCAGACCATGGGTCTGTGTTGTAGCAGGCTAGCATATCTGTCTCAAGAAGACAGGGTTCTGGGGGCCCAGGCTGCCAGGGAAATAGGTCTCAATGGTAATTTCAGCCCATCCAGTGACAGTCCCAAGGAGGTCTCTCTGCCCAAACCCATCACATCCTCCGTCGGGGTAAGGCAGCGTGAAGCTTGTCTGATCACCTCCAAGGCACCTTCTGGTGGCTGCCTGAAAGAAGATCTTTCTCCTTTCTTTTTGTGCAGCAACTGCCTCTTCCTGTGGTATGGCCCAATCGCCAAAGGCCAGCTCATTGCCAGGGCTTTCCCATGCTGGGGTAATCCAAAGAGCAAATAAAGGGGATCAGTCAAGCCCAGGGTACATAGGAGAGATGGGTGCCTCAATTGTGTCTAAAAACTGAAATCAGAGGCTATGTCTACACAGCTCATCTTACAAGAAAACTGCCCCAAATGAGGGGTAGAAGCTTTCATAGAATCATAGAATTATAGACTATCAGGGTTCGAAGGGATGTCAGGAGGTCATCTAGTCCTGGTCAAAGCAGGACCAATCCCCAACTAAATCATCCCCGCCAGGGCTTTGTAAAGCCAGGCCTTAAAAACTTCTAAGGAAGGAGATTCCACCACCTCCCTAGGTAACACATTCCAGTGTTTCACCACCCTCCTAGTGAAAAAGTTTTTCCTAATATCCAACCTGAACCTCCCCCATTGAAACTTGAGAACATTACTCCTCATTCTGTCATCTGCTACCACTGAGAACAGTCTAGATTCATCCTCTTTGGAACCCCCTTTCAGGTAGCTGAAAGCAGCTATCAAATCCCCCCTCATTCTTCTCTTCTGCAGACTAAACAATCCCAGTTCCCTCAGCTGCTCCTTATAAGTCATGTGTTCCAGACCCCTAATCATTTTTGTTGCCCTCCGCTGGATGTTTTCCAGTTTTTCCACATCCTTCTTGTAGTGTGAGGCCCAAAACTGGACACACTACTCCAAATGAGGCCTCACCAATGTCGAATACAGGGGAACAATCACGTCCCTCGATCTGCTGGCAATGCCCCTACTTATACATCCCAAAATGCCATTGGCCTTCTTGGCAACAAGGGCACACTGTTGACTCATATCCAGCTTCTCGTCCACTGTAACCTCTAGGTCCTTTTCTGCAGAACTGCTGCCTAGCCATTCAGTCCCTAGTCTGTAGCGGTGCATGGGATTCTTCCCTCCCAAGTGCAGGACTCTGCACTTGTCCTTGTTGAACCTCATCAGATTTCTTTTGGCCCAATCTTCTAATTTGTCTAGGGCCCTCTGTATCCCATCCCTATACTCCAGCGTATCTACCTCTCCTCCCAGTTTAATGTCAACTGCAAACTTGCTGAGGGTGCAATCCACACCATCCTCCAGATCATTAATGAAGATATTGAACAAAACCGGCCCGAGGAACGACCCTTGGGGCACTCCACTTGATACCAGCTGCCAACTAGACATGCAGCCATTGATCACGGGTAGTGATCAATGGCTCCATGTCTAGTTGGCAGCCGGTGTCAAGTGGAGTGCCCCAGGGGTCGGTCCTGGGGCCGGTTTTGTTCAATATCTTCATAAATGATCTGGAGGATGGTGTGGATTGCACTCTCAGCAAATTTGCTGATGATACTAAACTGGGAGGAGTGGTAGATACGCTGGAGGGCAGGGATAGGATACAGAGGGACCTAGACAAATTGGAGGATTGGGCCAAAAGAAATCTGATGAGGTTCAATAAGCAAAAGTGCAGGGTCCTGCACTTAGGACGGAAGAACCCAATGCACAGCTACTGACTAGGGACCGAATGGCTAGGCAGCAGTTCTGCAGAAAAGGACCTAGGGGTTACAGTGGACGAGAAGCTGGATATGAGTCAGCAGTGTGCCCTTGTTGCCAAGAAGGCCAATGGCATTTTGGGATGTATAAATAGGGGCATAGCGAACAGATCGAGGGACGTGATCGTTCCCCTCTATTCGACATTGGTGAGGCCTCATCTGGAGTACTGTGTCCAGTTTTGGGCCCCACACTACAAGAAGGATGTGGATAAACTGGAGAGAGTCCAGCGAAGGGCAACAAAAATGATTAGGGGTCTGGAACACATGACTTATGAGGAGAGGCTGAGGGAACTGGGCTTGTTTAGTCTTCAGAAGAGAAGAATGAGGGGGGATTTGATAGCTGCTTTCAACTACCTGAGAGGTGGTTCCAGAGAGGATGGTTCTAGACTATTCTCAGTGGTAGAAGAGGACAGGACAAGGAGTAATGGTCTCAAGTTGCAGTGGGGGAGGTTTAGGTTGGATATTAGGAAAAACTTTTTCACTAGGAGGGTGGTGAAACACTGGAATGCGTTACCTAGGGAGGTGGTAGAATCTCCTTCCTTAGAAGTTTTTAAGGTCAGGCTTGACAAAGCCCTGGCTGGGATGATTTCATTGGGGATTGGTCCTGCTTTGAGCCCGGGGTTGGACTAGATGACCTCCTGAGGTCCCTTCCAATCCTGATATTCTATGATTCTATGATTCTATGATCTGCCTACACTGGCACATTTTAGTGCTAAAACTTTTCTCACACGCGTTGTTGGGTTTTTTTACACCCCATAGCGACAAATGTTTTAGCACTGAAAGTGGCAGCATAGACATAGCCTGTGAGAAAGGAGTAATTCATATTGGTTGGTGATCACAGTGTAGTCAACTCCTTGATGCAGCTTTCATTTCTTATGATGTTCAAAAGGGCAAATAAACAATGTCAGGTTTACTGCTCTGACCACCTTAATAAAATAGTACAGGAAAAAATGTTTTATAGGATATCCGTCTTTGGGAAGCCGACTGCTGCAATGTTAAATTCACCTTACACAGACAGTGTGTTCCCCAAAGTTACACATTTCAGCTTTTTTCATTTATATGAAGATTTCACAAGTTACACATCTCATTACAGGTCACTAAAATCCGACCAAGCAGTTTGTCTCACATTCGTAATGCAAGTGGAGAACAATGGTGGGGAACTTTCCTGGCTTCTGCTGTACCCCAGGGGAAATGGCTACAGAAAGGGTTTGAATCCCCACACCCACTTCCTTTACCCAGAAGCCTGCCTGACCTCAAGGACTCACCTTCCACTCTCCAGGCTGGCAAAGTCCTCATAATGGCGACACGGCTGGACCCAGTTGTAACAGTGGTGCCCATGGGAGCCAGTTGAGGTCACTCAAACAGGGTGAACTGCACACAGGATGGGGAGGACAAACCCAAAAGCTGGTGGATATTCCAGTATTTAGATTTACCAAGCCAGCACAAACAGCTTCTGAATTACCGCACTGGTTACTCAGAAGTCCAAACAACGCAGTTCTCTTAAAGTACCCAGCCTCAGACCTCCATCCAGGCACACCTCTCAAATGGATGATGAAAATTTCTGAAAATCTTATCTCCTCATATGACAGAAAAGGTTCTCCCAATCTCAAAGGATCAGCCACACACCCAAGTCAAATTATAACTTAGATCTTACCCAAAATACACACTTAGAGCCAATTTTTATTAACTAAAGTACAATTTACATACAGACATGAGTTCAATTCTTCAGGTCCAGATACATGGCAGAGATGATGAGTTTGTAGCTGCCAAAAGTTCTTTTAGAAATAGTCCACAGGTTATAGTCCAATGTCCATATTCAGGGTGACTCCAGCCAATGACTGGGGATCTCAAATCTTATGGCTTAGGGTTTCCCCCTCTTGAAACCCAAAGCAGATCTGAGATAAAGAAGGATCGTGTTGCAGGGTCTTTATACATTTCCAGCAGCCTCTTTGCCCGAGAGAACAATAGGCTTAAGTTTCTGTCTCCCAAACACCATGGCAATTAGCATAGAGTAATTTATCCATTAAACATTTTATATACAGGTTACCACAACCTTCAAAGAGACATATAGACAATAATAACGTTTCACTCACTTGTCATCATAAATGTTAATATTCCTTTTTTGATCATCTACACTTCTATCTCTAACAATGCAGGCTGCATTTCAAAGTTCTATTCTAATCTAATGCAATTACCCAACTATTATTTACATATCTTCCTAACAAGTCTTTAATGTTCGGCCATGGGTCATGTCAGTTTATGAGTCAATTAACTCTTTCTGGCCCTGTGTCACCTTTCAATGAGATATTATATTATACCCATATAACGTCACACCATGATTCCTGGGAGGCTGAACCCTGAGTCTCACCATGGTCACTTAGGACAGGGCCGACAGTATACCCTCTCCAAGGTACTGTATTCACACTGGATGCTTTCCTGACCCACAGATCACAACATTAAATTCTAACCAAATACAGTTTATTAAACAGCAACTATAAGTAAAATAAGGAAAAAAAAATGGGAACGTTTCAAGGAAACAAGAAACCTTATTCCGTGGGCACAGGGACAACACACGTTTCAGAGTAACAGCCGTGTTAGTCTGTATTCTCAAAAAGAAAAGGAGTACTTGTGACACCTTAGAGACTAACCAATTTATTTGAGCATAAGCTTTCGTGAGCTACAGCTCACTTCATCCGATGAAGTGAGCTGTAGCTCACGAAAGCTTATGCTCAAATAAATTGGTTAGTCTCTAAGGTGCCACAAGTACTCCTTTTCTTTTAGGGACAACACAGACAGCTGTCCTTGGGATGTAAGGAAAGTTCACTGTCAGTTCCTCACATGTCCAAGGCCTCCTGCCCAGTTTGTGGCTGCACTGCAGTGATACCGAGGGACAGACACTTGCTCTGGCAGTGGCCACATGCCCGTATGGTTTTGGTGGCAGGACCCTTCTCTCCAGCATCTTCCTTCTCATCAAATTCACATTCCATTTTCTGAGTCCAGCCTTCAAGGTCCTCTTTTCTGGTGATGTCCCCCAATGACTCATTTAGTTCTGCTGTTACTTGGGACACAGCCAGCATCCACTGTTCTGCCCTGGCTCCCCTTTGGCGCAGCTGGTCTGTGCCGACCCAGCTCCCGGTTCTGGTCGTCTCCAGCTGCAGGTCCCCACTCTGCCTCATCACTGCTGCCCTGCCTCCACCCCAGCTGTGACTCTTCTGGCTCAGTGCTGCTTCCCTGGCTTCAGCCCAGATCTGCCTCCTGGGCTGCTTCTCTGGCCCTTGTGTTTCTTGCTGCTGCAGCTCTGCCTCCAGCTCACATTGAGATACTGCTCAGATTTGCCAGATTTCTACTGTATTAATAATCCCAAAGGACATAAAAACTAACCCAAACCTAGCCCCATTTATTTCTTCAAACAAAGATGGTGGTTGTTGTTTTTTTTATTAACACATTTGTATATACATCAAATAACAAACGAAAGCTTCCGTTCGATACCTAGTACAGATTTTAAAAGAAAGCTACAACCCAGGCACGAGTTGGTCCACATTCATGGAAGAGCCACCTTGCATCAGAAAGTTGGAGTATCTTCTGGTATTCTGGGAGTTATGGAAAGGCCGAATGATGGCGTGTGGGGTTGGGATCTGATGGGTGACAAAGAAAATGGTCAGGTAATGGTCAGAGAGAGGGAACTCAGCAACGGAGAGAGCAGTGGTTGGTGATGGAGTGAGAAGACAATAGGTGTGAGGAACTTGTCAGACTGTGAACTTGCACAGTGTTGAGCTTAGCCAAACTGGGACAGGGTACCCTTGATTAATGAGGAGATCTCCTTTCCCCCCTTGTCACACAGGTTTCAAAGCAGTGGTCCCCGCAGCAATTAACTTCTGCAGGTGTATTTGCCAACTTTGTCACGAAGCTCTTTGGTTTTGACCCCATAAATGATAGGGTTGAGTATGGGAGGAACAAGAAGATAGAGGTTGTTTAAGATGATGTGAATGTGGGGAGCAATGCCCTGACCAAACCGGTGTGTCAGGTTGGAGAAGAGACCGGGAAGATAATACATCAGCATCACAAAGATGTGGGCTATGCAAGTATTGAGGGCTTTTTGGTGGGCTTTCTTGGAGGAGATTCCGAGGACGGCCCTGATGATTAGACCATAAGACAGGGCAATGAGTGTCAGGTCTAACCCGATGACTAGAAACGTTATCACCAAGCCATACATCTTGTTGACTGTGATGTCCCCACATGACATCTTCGCCACAGCCATGTGCTCACAGTACGTGTTGGGGATAATGCGCTTTGCACAGAATGGCAGTCTGCTCAGGAGCAGGGGCATGGGCAGAGTGAAGAGAACAGCTTTTATCAAACCCACTAACCCTAGCTTTGCTATTTGTGCGTTGGTGAGTATTGTGGAGTATCTCAGAGGGCTACATATGGCAACATAGCGATCAAAGGCCATTATTACGAGGATGGCTGACTGCATAATAGAAACTGTGTGAAGGAAGAACATCTGGGTGAGGCAGCCACCCACAGTAATGCCATTCAAACTGAACCAAAATAAGCACAGTGCCTTAGGCACGACAAAGGTAGACATGGCAATGTCTGTGAGCGCCAGCATGCAGATCAGCAGGTACATTGGCTTGTGCAAGGTCTGCTCTTTGCCTACAACAAACAGAAGCATGAAATTTCCCAGAAGGCCGATTATGTAGGATATAGAGAAAGGGATGGAAATCCATTCATGGGCAGACTCCAGGCCAGAGATGCCTGTTAGGATGAAAGTTCGAGGGTCAGAGGGGGTGAGGTTGACACCTGCCATGAGTTGTTCGATGGGTCTAACGGGCTCAGAAATACTCAAGGCATCTGTGAAGGGAGAGAAGCATAGAGAGGTGGGTTACATGCTTTACAGGAAATAGAACAGTAAATATTTTATAGTTATTACACATCTAGAAAGCTAATTGAGCCAGGTGAATGGGCAGCATGATGGCACATGAACTTTGATGTCAATAACTGCAATGTGTGTTTCCACTGGAGGGAAAAAGTTGAACTTCTCAAACATGTAAAAATGTTCTAATTTAACTGTATGAACTCAGAACAGGGATCTGGGGTCATGGTACACAGCTCTGTGAAAGCATGGACAAAAACTGAGCAAAACATTGGGATCCAGGAGGAGTAGGATGGGAAATCCTAAAGGAAATACAATGCCTTGGAAAAAGTCAGCAATGTCTCACCCTCCTATGGACTCCTCTGTGTAGTACTGGGCACCCTTCTCACACAGGATATTGCAGATCTAGAGAGGTTCATGCAAGGTCAATGATCTATGATCTGGTGAAAATGTCATGCAAAGAGTGACTGAAAAGAGTGGGATTGTTACCTTAGAAAGGAGATGAATAGCAGAGGACGTGAGAAAATCTTTAAAATACTGACTGGTGGAAAGATAGTTCAGTCCATGAGGTCAGCTAGAGACAGGAAGGGTTTGGACATTTACATAAAAAGTGAGATTATCTGCTCACAACGGTTACAACTAAATAAATATTTTGAAAAGTCTATATGTCCACATATTTCAGGGCTCAAGATAATCTCTAACTGTTATTCATTTGGGTGACACCCTCGTGAGGGTCAAGTCACACATCTATTGGTGGGGTTTTTACACCTTCTTCTGCAGCACCTGGACAGGTCTGATATACAATGCATTTCCTATGTTGGAAAGAAACCAAGTTTCTCCAATGGTAGCAGACATTATCATGCTGGGCTATGACTTTGTGCTCAGCAGACTGGGCATGAAGAGCGAAAGGTTCTTGGTATTTAAGAATACAGGGCTGCACCTCTGTTACTTCCTTTGTTCTTTCTCGAGAGACACTTTCTTGCAGGAACCCGGCTTTGTCTGACAAGTGTAAACACATACACATGCCAGCAACTCAGCTGCTCACCGTGCTCATGCCTGAATATCGATGAAATTTGGGGATGATATAAAAATAAAAATAATGATTTGACCCCATAAAATCTCCACACTGAGAAATGAATTAAAAACTCTTAACATTAATGACTTACAGAGTTGGCTAGAAATGGTCCCAGAGCATCTGGGGTTTAATGTTCATCTCCCAGTGGCCCACTGTTTCAGGCTGCCACCATTGGCTACTGCATGTAGCAGCTGTATTTATCTAGGCCGTCACATGTCCCAGAGTTCCTGCTCTCGTTATATAATGTTCATAGTCCTCAGTTTCTGAGTTCTTCCTGTGTAGCAACCCTGGAAGCGCCACACAGTGTGTATGGTTTTAACAAGAGAAGCTTGCACAGGTGTCTTTACATTTGACGCTCATGTGTGAGATTTCTCACCGGTGAGACACAGTCACTAATTACTCCTCAACCAAGGGAGCAGGTGTGATGGGAGGCACCTCACACCCTGCAGAGGAAGAGCTGTGGGGAGCGTGGGATGGCTCGGAGGTTGTGGGAGCCAAGCATGACTGAGCAGCATGGAGGAGATACTGGTGACCAGCGTGCTTTTGGAATCGGGGCAGCCTGGGATGGGGAAAGGAAGTTCAGACAAAGGAGTCAGAGTGTGATGAGATATTTAAGCAGCTGAGAAGCCAAGTATGACAGGTTCTTTCTGGGGTGACACCTAGAACTGGAGAACCACCGAGCCCACTGACTCTCCAGCCTGGACTCCCTCTCTCATTTTGCTTCTGGGACAAGGTGCAGACCAACTCCTGGTCCTGCACCTCCACCAGCATTCACACCGGCAGGGACACACCCAGCTGCAATTACATGCAGGCTCTCTGACCAGCCACTGCATGAACCAATAATAAAGAGGATACGGCCAAAACAACCATCAGCTCCCTAGCCTACAACCCCAAACTTGTACTTTCCTGCCCTGGTCCAAACTCCATCCAGTATGAATTTGTTACCTGGTTCACCTATCCCTCAATATGGAGAGGAAAGTGCATACTTCTGGTAACCACGCTGAGATGTTTCCCCCAGACACTTCACCTAAAGGCATAAATTTGGTTCTCACACCAGTTTGTGGTAAAAAGTAGAGACATCCCAAGATGGAGTCCAGAGTTATGTGGCCTGATCACATTCTCTTGTAGATACAACACCTCCATTACTTAATGACTGTCTGGAACATTCCCAGAAAGGCTCACAGGGTTGGAGATACGTTTTCCTGAGGCCTACTGTTTTCCCGAATGCCTTGTTGTCCTGAATAGGCCCTTCCCAACCAGCTAACTAGAATGAAATAATGTTGCCTAGTAGGCTGTCCTCAGGTCAAACTACATTTTAAATATGGATAGGTAGTCAGTGTTCATAACTTCTGTCATCAATATAAAGGTAAGGGTGACCACCTTTCTGTGTACAGTGCTATAAAATCCCACCTGGCCAGAGGCAAAGTCCTTTTACCAGTAAAGGGTTAAGAAGCTCAGGTAACCTGGCTGGCACCTGACCCAAAATGACCAATGAGGGGACAAGTTAACTTTCAAATCTGGAGGGGGGGGAAGGCTTTTGTCTGTCTGTGTGAAACCTTTGCCGAGAACAGATCAAGGATGCAAGTCCTCCAACACCTGTAAAGTTAGTAAGTAATCTAGCTAGAAAGTGCATTAGGTTTTCTTTGTTTTGGCTTGTAAATTCGCTGTGCTGGAGGAAATGTGGATTCCTGTTTTTGTTTCTTTTTGTAACTTAGGGTTTTGCCTAGAGGGATTCTCTATGGTTTGAATCTGACTGCCTGTGAGATTATCTTCCCTTCTGATCTTACAGAGTTGTTCTCTTATCTTTTTTTGTTCTTCTAATAAAGTTCTGTTTTTAAAAATCTAAGGCTGGTTTGTGCTCATCTTGTTTATTCTCAAGCCTCCCCAGGAAAGGGGGTGTAAGGGCTTGGGGGGATATTTTGTGGGAAGACGTCTCCAAGTGGGCTCTTCCCTGATTCTTTGTTTAATCACTTGGTATCGGCAGCGTACCAGGTTTTAACCTAAGCTGGTAGAAATAAGCTTAGGGGGTCTTTCATGCTGGTCCCCACATCTGTATCCTCGAGTTCAGAGTGGGGAAGGAACCCTGACAACTTCAGATACAAAAAATGATACATGCATAGAAATATGATAATCATATTCATAAAAATCATAACTTTTCCAATCACATCTTACATGACCCATCTTGCGTAAAATATATCATAATTATGCTATAATCATACCATAATAATATCACTTCTAAAAGTAGGGGGTGCAGTGTTATACAGAGATCAATGGCTCTTTCCACAGGTGAAATACCTGAAGTTACATAACAAAAAATACAACAATTGGAAACAAACTGATTAAAGGTTGTGACACCCACACTGCAATGCTGTGGCGTGCTAGGGCAAAGAGACCCTGAGACCTCCTAAACAAACTCAGGGCCAGGAAAGGTCCCAGCACTGTCTGTGTACTCAAAATCGCAATAGTACAGGCGACTCCACACTCTCAACACGGAGCACTCCCTGCTTGACCATGTACATCCCGTTCTCTGCCCCACATCTCCCAGTGCTGGCCACTTGTCGATGTAGGTTCCCCACCCCCACAACTTCCAGCCCTGCCACACCGTGAGACCCCTCACCCAGGACCAAAAGAAGGTGCCAGACCCCACAGCGACAGCTCACAGAAATATCTCCTCCGACTAGGTTAAATTCAGTGGCTGCCTGCCCCAGGGAAAAGGGGGAGATCAGCCTGAACTGCCTTTCTGGCGGCCATGGGCACCCCAGCAGCAGCTCAGCCTGTGCAGGGAAGGAGAGAGGGACAGACCTGGCGGGAGGGAGAGAGGATGTGGAGACTAAAAGGAGCCAGCATGAGTGACTCTGCCTCAAAAGAACACAAAGTTTTAACGTATTGCAGCCTGCTAGAAAACCAGACACCCCTTCCTGAGGCGGCTTCTCTGTGTTGGCAATTGTGCACAGTGTGAGGAGGCTGTAAAGGGATTGCTCACGAGAGGAGGGATGGTCCGGACACGGGATGGTGTCATGACAGTCTGCTACAGTGTTGCCCACAATATGTTACAGTCTGAGACACCCTTCTGCCCCAGGAGTCCTCCTTACCCCTCTTTGGTCTGTGCATTAGGCAGGATTTGCATTCTCTATATCACCTGATTTCAGGACTCGGCGTCACTGTGATCTGGATATTGCATTTCCTGCTGGCCCACCGCCCCACACAATGTGCATTCCTGGACCTCCCCAGGTGATATTTCCATGACTGCCTCACAGCCAGAGACATGCTTAAATTATTACTGCATTTTTGGGCATCTCATTCTCTGCTGAATCGGAGACGCAATGGCAGAGAGAGAGCAAATCTGTCTGTCTCTCCATAGAAAAAACTGTTATCCTAATTGCTTTGAACCTCTAAGCCTGTGAGTTTGAGATTTCAACAACTCTTCTCTCCTGTCAGTTCTTTTTTGCTCCAGATGAGCTCACCCATCCTTAGTAGCCATGAGACCACTCCAGCTGAAGTCACTGGAGTCTCATGGTTGGAGTAAATCAGGCCATTTAATTTTGTCCCTACGTGTTGATTTAGGGTGAACTCCTGGGCATGTTTTGAGTTTTGCCATTGGGACCAGATTCACCCTTAGTGTTTAACTTTCAGCTCCCACATGTAAAAATCGCGGTTCCGGGTCCTGCTACAGATAATGCTGAGTCTGAAGTAAAGACCCAGTTTATGTCCCATTCTGAGACAGGGTATGAAAGATGGGGATTCCAAAGCACGTGAGCCCTGATTTTGCTCTCTGGAGTGGCCACTCAAGGCAGAATGTGAGAGCAGAATCTGACCACTGTGCAACCCATTCTTGTTGTGAACCCTCTGGTAACACAGATACCCACTGCAGAGGCTTTGGCTGCACTACCTAACAGTGCAGTGAAGTTACTGAATTGGAAAAGTTGAGTGAACCAGAGGGAAAACCACACAGCCCCAGAAAGGAAACTACTGAGACAGACAGAAAGACACAGTAAGAGACAAGGAACTGATCTGAAAAGCAAATATTTGGCTAAACTATTTCCAATAGATTTGTAGTTCCAATTTGACCAGGTAAATCCCTTCGTGTTTTTGACAATATTGAATAGTTCAAGTCTCTGTGCTGGTGAATTCCTGCCCAAACAGTTCTTGATTTGAACCCTGGAAGCCTTCCTGAGCCCTTAGCACTAACTTTAATGCAGAAACAGGCAACTCACCAAAATCCTGCTCAGCCAAGAGAGGAAAGCTCCTTACTGCAACATTAAGGCAGAGCCCTGAGAATCAGTGTATGAATCTCACCTCTGACACTCAATGTGCTAGACAGCAACCTTTATGATCACCCTGTCCAGTCCCTGTGGACACTCAGTTTGGGAAGCATTTGCCAACAATTCCCTCAGATCCTTGAGCAGCAGGAAAGGCAGAAAATAGACTCTGGAGATCTGCAGCTTGAGAACCTCTCCCTGGAGTGAAGAAATGATTTGCCGGTACCTGGGGCTCAGATTGTCAGGGCTATATGAGTCTTGCAGACTGTTCAGCCAAGAAATTGGTGATGGCTTTTTTTTCCCCTGTGTGTAACATAGTGCTATCTGCACTATGCAGTTGTAACATCCATTTTATTAGCCTCTGAAAATTCACTGCACCCTGTGAAGGTCAAATGACTTGATCCTGAATTGGTGCAAGCCAAGGGGTGTGACAAAGGCTTTGTTCTCACAGAATTCTGGCATGAAAGGTATTTGCCAGTATCTATTTGTGAGGTCGAAAGTGTATATATATCTTGTGTCAGAACTAGTACCATGGGGCTTCTCGACTTACTCTGTGATTTCTTCAACACTCCCAGGGCCAAAATGATCTGGAGTTCCTTTCACATGATATCCCTTTGTCACGGAGTCATGGGGGTGATGCTCTGGGACTACTCCATATGAAGCCAGCCAGGACTCTGGTTTGGCATGCCTCCTGTCTCTGAGCATACTGCCATCAGGGCAAGATGCTTCCACAGCTTCTATCTTCCTGGATCTGTCCTCAGAGCAGTCAGCATCCCCATCCCACACTGTGTGCTTCCCACAGCGAGTCTGTCTGGACGGTACTCCTGGGGAAGCCAGAGGGCTCTGCACCCCAACTCTGCAATCCGCTGTGACTCTCAGCCCGCCAGTAAAAGAGGAGGGTTTATTAGTCGACAGGGACACAGCATAGAAAAGATCTTGTTAGTACAGAAAACAGGAACATTCAATAACGTCCACCTTGTGGGGAGGGGTTCCCGGAGCCAGGACTCTGGTCCAACCCCTGTGCCTCAAGCCAGCCGAGAGTGACCCACTTTCAGCTGCCTGGAGCCTGCCCTACCCGTTGCTCCTCCTCTGGCCTTTGTGTCCCTTCCTGAGCAAAGAGTCATCTGGTTGTCACCTGGTTGAATTCCCCTGCTGGGTCTCAGGTTAAGTAGGGCACTGGCCATAGTACACGTTCAGGCAGCCTCACCTGCCCCAGACGGTCTCAGCCAACCTCACACATGCTTATTCCCACCACCTAGGTATTGGTGCAGCACATAGGGAAACTGAGGCACAAACGGTCTTCATGGAAAACAGTAAGACTCCCCTAGGCTGACCAGCAAGATTCACATAGGCTCACATACAACATAACGAGAAAATCCCCACTTCATCACACCCACATTTGACAAGGGAACAGCCATAACGTTTGCCTGAGAAGTTGCCTTGGGGCCATTTCTGTATGGTGGTATTTTAGGTAGGTTTGTGCCCTGCTGGGGCGAGAACCCAGTGTTAAAGTAATCAAAGAACTGCTACATCTGGATCTTTTGTTTGGGATACAGACCTCCCCCATACTTGTGTCACAAGTGCCTGGGGGACTAGTTTGGTGTCTGGAGGGTATGAGTCTGATGTGTTTTACCCCCCGGGGTGCAGTCTGGATGCTGTGGGACTGCACCACCCCTCTACCCATCCAGCTGGGCTGGCCCTTTTTCACATTGCTTTGCTTTCACATGGTGATTCAGCCTCTCCAGGCCCTGTTATCACCCACCACGACAGCAGATGGCGCCACACACCCAAACAGAGATGAAGCCACTCAAGTAGAAACAACAGACAGAAGCCAAGTTCTCATATCCACAGGCTCACATCTCCCACTGGAGTATAAATCCAAAATTATACTGTCTTGCGCTGCACAGGGATCTGTACAATGTAAGTTCATTAGCGTTTGCCCTCTTCTCGATGTAGGAAGGATAGGTATGTAAACCAAACTGAGATTTTCCACAGACACTTCACTCAAGGACACACTGGTTTAGATAGAGCAAAATCAAGTTTCACTACAGAAACAAAGTGATTATGGTACCAATTAGATTGAAGAAGGGTAGCTAGCAAATAAACAAATAGCAAATAAAACCACAAACTAAATCAAACATACTAAGTAGATTGGATATGAATTAGCAATTTCTCACCCTGGCTCGTGATACAAGCAGTCCAGAAGGTTTCCATACACAGGCTAGAAATCCTTCTAGCCTGGAACCAGCACTTTGCCCAGTTCAGTCTTTGTTCCTCGGGTGTTTCCAAGAGTTCTTTTGTGTGGGGAGTGGGGCTACTAGATTTTATCAGACCCCGACTTAGATAGCTGTAACATATGGCAGGAATCCTTTGTTCCAAAAAAAAATTCCCAGTCCAGTTTGTGGAAAAATACAGGTACGCAAATGGAGTTCAGTGTCATGTGATCTGGTCACATGCCCTTGCATGTGCTTCTGAGTCATAGCAGCCATTACCCATAGGCTATCTGGAGCATTTTCAGGAAGGCTCCCCTCGGGGGGGATAGGCTTCTCCTAAGGCCTATTGTTTCCTCTAATGGCCCATTACCCTTCACAACCAGCTGTCTAGACTGGAAGCATTTTGCCTCGTCGGTGTCACCCCAGGGTAACTACATTTGAAATACAGATACATAGTCAATATTCATAACTTCAAATACAAGAATGTAAAATGCACTGCAACAGGATAATCCTTTTCAACAACTCATATCTTTTCCAGTGACACATGGAAAGAGATATCTTGTGCAAAATGTATCATATATTTCATAATACTATTATTATCATACAACTCTGAAGAATATAGGGATCAGTGTCACAATGAGGTTACAGGGAGGATCCTCCTCCTTGTCTCCAGCCTGCCTTGACTCCCAGTATCTGGTTTTTGTCAGTCTCTAACTCCCTGTCTCTTGGCCTTGATGTGAGGCCTCCCATCCTGATAATAAAAGTTACTGATGCATGGCTTTAGGACCATGCTGTGTAATTAACATACTGGTTTAGCACGAGGAATTCACCAAGCAGGGATAGGTGGTAGATAAGAAAAGGGTTTGTTTATTGTCTAAGGTTTCCGATGCATGAGGGCAACATGCTTTGCTAAAAAGTATATAACCTTTGTATAATCTGTATTCAGGGTCCCCTCCTGGCTAGCAGGGGGGCACCATGCTTGAGCGTAATAAACTTAGTGTCTTTTAGGAACTTTGCAGTTGTGGACTTTGTTTCTGTGCCTCAACCTAGATTCGAACTGTGCGTGACCTATCAGGTATAATTCGCAGCATTGGTGTGCGTGCCCTATCAGGTATAATTCGCAGCATTTGTGTGCGTGTCCTACCAGGTGTAATTCACAGCATTTCTGTGCGTGTCCTACCAGGTGTAATTCATAGCATTTGTGTGTGTGTCCTACCAGGTATAATTTGCAGCAGTTGTGTGCGTGTCCTATCAGGTGTAATTCGTAACACTCCCCACACAAGAGAACTCCTGGAAACACCTGAGGAACAAAGATTGAACTGAGGGAAGTGCTTGTCCCAGGCTAAAGGGATTTCTACCCTGCATATGGAAACTTGGTGGACTGCTTGTATCATCAGTCAGGGTGAGCATCCGATGAAGTGAGCTGTAGCTCACGAAAGCTCATGCTCAAATAAATTGGTTAGTCTCTAAGGTGCCACAAGTACTCCTTTTCTTTTTGGCGAGAAATTACTAATTCATATCCAGTCTATCTAGCACATTAACCTTAGTTTGTGTTTTTGTTTATTTCCTAGGTAATCTGCTTTGATCGGATTTCTATCACTTTTAATCACTTAAAATCCATCTTTTTGTAATTAATAAACCTGTTTTATGCTTTATCTTTACCAGTGTGTTTTGAGGAAAGTCTCTGGGGAAAATCTCAGTTCTGTGTAAAAAGGCTGTTGCATATCTTTCCCACATCAAAGGGAAACTGACCTATATTAATGAGCTTATGGCGTACAGACTCCTGTGCAGTGCAAGAGGGTATAATTTTGGGTTTATACTCCAGCAAGGGTGCAAGGCTGGGGAGCTGGGAAATTGGCTGTTGTCTCCTGCCTGTCTTTGAGTGGCTTAGGTAAAGCACTCAGGAGGCTCAGTGTGGTGCCACCTGCTGTCATATTGGGTGATAACAGGGCTTGAAGAGGCTGCCTGTGTCACCAACAAAGCAATGTAAGATTGGCCAGACCAACTGGGGGGCTAAGGGGCACAGCGGTTCCCACAGCTCCCAGACTGCACCCTAGGGGTGACAACCTGACACAGCGGTCTGTGTTTCTCAGCTTCCTGGTTTCATCAGTAATCTCCATGGCGTGCAGCGAGATTACTGAAGAAGATGAGTAACACAAATTGCCTCCTCAGCTACCCTGGAACCTGCATGGCACATAATAATAAAAAGTTCCCTGTGTGAACCCTGCAACTGCTGGGCAGTGGCCACAGCAACACCAGGGGAAGCTTAGCGTGTCTAGGTCTATTATGTTCACCACCTCTGGTTCCCAACATTCTGTTCGCTTTTTTGACTGACGCTGCACACTGAGCAGATGTTTTCAGAGAGTTATCCACAACAAGATCTCTTTTCTGAGTGGTAACTGATAATTCGGTACCATCATTTTGTCTGTACAGTTGGGATTATGTTTTTCCAATGTGCATTACTTTGCATTTATCAACATTGAATTTCATCTGCCATTTTGTTGCCCAAGCTCCAAGTTTTGTGAGATCCCTTTGTAACTCTTCATATTCTGCTTTGCACTAAAATATATAGAATAATTATATCTCATCTGCAAATTTTTCCACCTCATTGCTTACGCCATTTTCCAGTTCATTTATGAATATGTGGAACAGCACTGGTCCCACTCCAGACCCAGGATGACCCCACAATTTACCTCTCTCCATTCTGAAACCTGACCATTTACTCCTACCCTTTGTTTCCTAACTTTTAATTAGTTACTTATCCAGGAGAGACCCTTCCTTCTTTTCCCATGACTGCTTACTTTTCTGAAGAACCTTTGGTGAGGGATCTTGTCAAAGTTTTTTCTGAAAGTCCAAATACACTATATCATCTGGATCACCCTTGCCCACATGTTTGTTAATCTGCTCACAAAATTCTAATAGATTGGTGAGGCATGATTTTCCTTTGCAAAAGACATGTTGACTGTTCTACAGCAAATAATGTTCATGTGGGTGTCTGATAATTCTGTTCTTTACTATAGTTTAAATCAATTTGGCTGGTATTAAAGTTAGGATTACTGGCCTAAAATAGCTTAGATCACCTCTGGAGACTATTTTTTTTTAACAAAAATCAGCATAATATTAGCTACCAGTCACCTGGTACAAAGCCTGATAAAAGTGATAGCTTATATACCACAGTTAGTAGTTATGAAATTTGATATTAGAGTTCCTTGGAGCTATTGGGTGAATGTCATCTGGTCTTGGTGTCTTTTAATGTTTAGTTTATCAGTTTGTTCTAAAATCTCTGTGATTGGTTGTCCCCCCTGGCATTCAGTCTGGAATCAAATGGAATCACTGAACCCGCTGTCCATTCAGCTTGGCTGGCCTCTCCACAATGCTCTCTGGTGACACAAGCAGCAGCTCCAGGCTCTGTTATCATCCAGAATGACAGCAGTTGGTGCCGACTGAGCTAGCTGAATGCTTTACCTAGGGCACTCAGGGACAAACAGGAGATAAAAGCCAAGTTCCCATCTCCCTAGTCTTGCACCCTTGCTGAAGAAGAATTATGCCATCTTCTACTGCATAGGGATCTGCACAATGCATACTCATTAATATACGTCACTATCCCCTCATGTGGGAAAGATATGCAAGAAACTTTATTTACAGAGCTGAGATTTTCCAAGACACTTCACTCAAAACAAACTGGTTATGATAAAGCATAAAACACATTTATTAAATAGAGAAAAATAGATGTTAAGTGATTATAAGTGATAGCAGTCAGATGCAAGCAGATTACATACAAAATAAACAAAAATGCAAAATAAGCCTAAAATACTAGATAGCCTGGTTATGAATTAGCAATTTCTCACCCTGGCTGGTGATACAAGTAGTCCTCCAAGTTTTCGTACACAGGCTTCAAATCCCTTTAGTTTGGGATCAGCACTTCCCCCTGTTCAGATTTTTTTCTTCGGTTGTTTCCAGGAGTTCTCTTGTGTGGAGAGTGAGCGCAAGAGAGGATGTCACTCCCCACCTTGTTCAGTTTTTCAGTATAGTGAGAACCCTTTGTTTCAAGTGAAGTTCCCAGCCCAGTTTGTGGAAAAATACGGGTACCAACATAGAGTTCAGTGTCATGTGGTCTGGTCCCCTGCCCTTGCCTGCCCTGCTGAGTCACAGCAGCCATTACCCATAGACAGGCTGAAACATCATAGAATCATAGAATATCAGGGTTGGAAGGGACCTCAGGAGGTCATCTAGTCCAACCCCCTGCTCAAAGCAGGACCGATCCCCAACTAAATCATCCCAGACAGGGCTTTGTCAAGCCTGATCTTAAAAACTTCTAGGGAAGGAGATTCCACCAGCTCCCTAGGTAACGCATTCCAGTGTTTCACCACTCTCCTAGGGAAAAAGTTTTTCCTAATATCCAACCTAAATCTTCCCCACTGCAACTTGAGACCATTACTCCTTGTTCTATCATCTGCTACCACTGAGAATAGGCTAGAACCATCCTCTCTGGAACCACCTCTCAGGTAGTTGAAAGCAGCTACCAAATCCTCCCTCATTCTTCTCTTCTGAAGCCTAAACAATCCCAGTTCCCTCAGCCTCTCCTCATAAGTCATGTGTTCCAGTCCTCTAATCATTTTTGTTGCCCTCCGCTGGACTCTTTCCAATTTATCCACATCCTTCTTGTAGTGTGGGGCCCAAAATTGGACACAGTACTCCAGATGAGGCCTCACCTGGGGGCTGGGCTGATCTACACCCAGTGGTAACGGCTTGCAAGTGCACAGTCCACTCCGGCTAAGACCCTGTGTACAGGGGCCAACCCACAGTGCCCCTTCGGGCCTGAGGTAGTGGCACCCTGGCCTTCCCTCTAAGGTCCTTGCAATGACTTACTCTCAGCCTGGGATACTTAAAACAAGACCCCCTTTTGTGGGACCACATTAATTCAGTCGTGTCCAAAACACAGGGTCTCTAACCCTACAGCCCCATCTTTCTCCTTTACACAGGAGCCCCCCACCACCCTGCTAGCTGGGGTCAGTCTTGTTTCAGGCTTGCTGCAACCTCACTGGCTTCTCACCATCTGGTACCCATGATATCTCAGTCCCTTTCCCCGGGGCTGAACGAGGACAGCTGTCTGTCCCCTGCTGGTGTGGCCCATGTTTCGAGAGAGGATGCAGCCTGCCTGCCCTCCTAAGGCTCCTGTTTTGCATGGAGTGAAGGGAGCCATGCCCTGCCCTACAAGGCCCTTGTCCCAGGCCCTTAAAAACAATAGCCTAGGATTTCCCAAAGCACTAACTATTCCCCGGGACCATCTTCCTGTCTCCCACCAGCTGGCTGTCCAAAGCTTCTCTCAGCTCTAAAAGTCACAGGAATCTTAAAGGGCCACACCCTGGACCAAGGGTTCACTGACACCCCTCATCCCTCCTACCCAAAAACGGGACAATCCCCAACACGCAACCTCTAATGGCCACTGAATTAGGGTGGAGCACACATCCCGAATTGAGCAGGAAAGTCCCAAAATGCAGAGTTCAAGGCCCAGTGTGGGCTGAAAGACTCCGGAACAGCATTTGTCCTGAATTCCCTGCAGTGCCGATCAACACCTGCTCATGGGCAGAACCACCCTTTTCACTGTTGGAGGGCTGATGTCCTTACCCCCCCCCTCGCTATGAGGCCCCACCCTGCTCCTCTTTCCCGAGGCCAAGTCCCCTGAACTGGGCAGGTGGAGGGTCTCAGGTTTCCCAGAGCGGCACTTGCTCCCTGGGCTTCTTTTGTCACGGTGTGGCTCTGATATCCATCCTGGTCAGTGGGTGGTGTTGAGGGAAGAGGAGGAGCAGGAGGTGGGGGTTTAGGGGAAGAAGCGGGCCAGGGGTTTGGCACTGGAGGGGGCAGGGCTCCTGCGTGTGTCCTGGTTTTTCCTTTTGAGAAGGTGGTCACCCTACACTAAATGGGTTGGATTGGAACAGGAGATAGCCGTGATTCTGTGTGGCAGCTGAGACCCCTTTCTACCCCTTTGCATTGCTGGGGCAGCAGAAACGGAGGTGTCATAAATATAAAGGGAAGGGTAACCACCTTTCTGTGTACAGTGCTATAAAATCCCTCCTAGCCAGAGGCAACATCCTGTTACCTGTAAAGGGTTAAGAAGCTCAGCTAACCTGGCTGGCACCTGACTCAAAGGACCAATAAGGGGACAAGATACTTTCAAATCTTGGGGGAAGGAAGGCTTTTGTTTTGTGCTCTTTGTTTAGGTGGTTGTTCTCTCTTGGGACTGAGAGAGGCGAGACAGAAATCCATCTTCTCCAACCCATCCTAATCCAAGTCTCCAATATTGCAACCAGTGTAGGTAAGCCAGGCAAGGAGGATTAGTTTATCTTTTGTTTTATGTCAATTTTCCCTGTGTTAAGAGGGAGGTTTATTCCCATTTTCTGTAACTGTAAGGTTTTGCCCAGAGGGGGATCCTCTGTGTTTTGAATCTGAATACCCTGTAAAGTATTTTCCATCCTGATTTTATAGAGATGATTTTTACCTTTCTTTTTATATAGATAAAATCCTTCTTTTAAGAACCTGACTGATTTTTCCATTGTTCCAAGATCCAGGGGTTTGGATCTTTGATGATTTTGTAACCAATTGGTTAGGATATTATTCTCAAGCCTCCCCAGGAAAGGGGATGTAGGGCTTGTGGGGATATTTTGAGGGAAGACGTTTCCAGGTGGTCTCTTCCCCTGTTCTTTGTTTAACACACTTGGTCGTGGCAGCATCCGAGAGTGCTAAAGGAATTGGTGGATGTGATTGCAGAGCCATTGGCCATTATCTCTGAAAACTCGTGGCGAACGAGGGAAGTCCCAGATGGCTGGAAAAAGGCTAATGTAGTGCCAATCTTTAAAAAAGGGAAGAAGGAGGATCCTGGGAACTATAGGCCAGTCAGCCTCACCTCAGTCCCCGGAAAAATCATGGAGCAGGTCCTCAAGGAATCAATCCTGAAGCACTTACACGAGAGGAAAGTGATCAGGAACAGTCAGCATGGATTCACCAAGGGTAGGTCATGCCTGACTAATCTAATTGTCTTCTATGATGAGATTACTGGTTCTGTGGATGAAGGGAAAGCAGTGGATGTATTGTTTCTTGACTTTAGCAAAGCTTTTGACACGGTCTCCCACAGTATTCTTGTCAGCAAGTTAAAGAAGTATGGGCTGGATGAATGCACTATAAGGTGGGTAGAAAGTTGGCTATATTGTAAGGCTCAACGGGTAGTGATCAATGGCTCCATGTCTAGTTGGCAGCCGGTGTCAAGTGGAGTGCCCCAGGGGTCGGTCCTGGGGCCGGTTTTGTTCAATATCTTCATAAATGATCTGGAGGATGGTGTGGATTGCACTCTCAGAAAATTTGCGGATGATACTAAACTGGGAGGAGTGGTAGAAACGCTGGAGGGCAGGGATAGGATACAGAGGGACCTAGACAAATTGGAGGATTGGGCCAAAAGAAATCTGATGAGGTTCAATAAGGATAAGTGCAGGATCCTGCACTTAGGACGGAAGAACCCAATGCACAGCTACAGACTAGGGACCGAATGGCTAGGCAGCAGTTCTGCGGAAAATGACCTAGGGGTTACAGTGGACGAGAAGCTGGATATGAGTCAGCAGTGTGCCCTTGTTGCCAAGAAGGCCAATGGCATTTTGGGATGTATAAGTAGGGGCATAGCGAGCAGATCGAGGGACGTGATCGTTCCCCTCTATTCGACATTGGTGAGGCCTCATCTGGAGTACTGTGTCCAGTTTTGGGCCCCGCACTACAAGAAGGACGTGGATAAATTGGAGAGAGTCCAACGAAGGACAACAAAAATGATTAGGGGTCTGGAACACATGACTTATGAGGAGAGGCTGAGGGAACTGGGATTGTTTAGTCTGCAGAAGAGAAGAATGAGGGGGGATTTGATAGCTGCTTTCAACTACCTGAGAGGTGGTTCCAGAGAGGATGGTTCTAGACTATTCTCAGTGGTAGAAGAGGACAGAACAAGGAGTAATAGTCTCAAGTTGCAGTGGGGGAGGTTTAGGTTGGATATTAGGAAAAACTTTTTCACTAGGAGGGTGGTGAAACACTGGAATGCGTTACCTAGGGAGGTGGTAGAATCTCCTTCCTTGGAAGTTTTTCAGGTCAGGCTTGACAAAGCCCTGGCTGGGATGATTTGATTGGGGATTGGTCCTGCTTTGAGTAGGGGGTTGGACTAGATGACCTCCTGAGGTCCTTTCCAATCCTGAGATTCTATGATTCTATGATGATTCAAGGACAAGGCAATGTCTGTATCTTGGGGAAATTTTGAACCTAAGCTGGTAAGAATAAGCTTAGGGGGTCTTTCATGCGGGTCCCCACATCTGTACCCTAGAGTTCAGAGTGGGGAAGGAACCCTGACAGGAGGGGAGGGGAATATGGGCCTGAGTCTCTTGCCAGGACTCCTGTGTGTCAGACCCTCACTCACACAGCCAGCTGTGCCCTGTTTCCATGTGGAGTGGGCTCAGTGGGTGTGCGGCTTGCAGAGCCACCAACGGTGGTGATGGGAGCGGGGGCAGCCTGAATGGCTTCTCTTGCGGCTCCTTGTGTTAATGATGTCTCTGGTATGACTCAGTCACAAGCACCTGGCTGAGGGCTTGGGGGAAGGGTGGGTGTTCGTGCCCCTGGAATAGCCCCGTCCACAGCTGGTGCAGCCCCCATGGATCACACAACACCCACAGCGCTCAGGAAGGGCCAGGACTGCAACTGCAGAACAGCCCTGCAGCTTTTTTCATGGCCCAAGGATGTTTAACCAGAGAAGGGACAGTGACAGGCCAGGTGTAATGGGAAACAAAATCCACATCCCTTCTCTTTATTGAGAGTATTGACAGGATTTCTGAGGTTGGATCAGCTACCGATATGGCTCTTTATGGGCCAATATCCCATCGGTCCCCTGGCTCTTCACCAACACAGTAACTCTGTAAATGCTGTCTCCTTCCCTCAGTGCCCTGTCCTCCCTCATCAGTGGGTGGAGACAACCGCTATACCATTGCTTCAGGCCTTAGACCCCATCTGAACCTGTCTGTACAGAGTGGAGATTAGTAGCTCATGTCATCACAGTTATAAGGGTCCAGGATGGAATAAGTTGCCGTGTCCTGTGTTTCTTGTATCCTATGCCACGAGTGCTGGGGACGGGTTATAAACTGACCTTTTACTTCACGAACACCCTGATTATCCTCGAACGAAGGTGTTTGCTTTTCATGCTGTACACAATTGGGTTAATCAGAGGAGGAACCAGGAGGTTGATATAGCCCAGGACAATCTGAAGCAAGGGAGAAGAGCCCTTCCCAAATCTGTGTATCAAAGTCAGGCTGAACTCTGGTGTGTAGAAGAGCAGGACGGCGCAGAAGTGGGAGACGCAGGTGTTCAGGGCCCTGAGGAACTCTTTGTGGAATGCGATGCTCAGCACCGTTTTGAGGATCATCAAATATGAGAGAAAGATGAGCAGCGAGTCCAACCCCACCGTTAAGACTGTAATAAACAAGCCATAGATATTGTTGACTCTGATATCTGAACAAGCCATCTTCATTACCTCCTGGTGCATACAGTAAGAATGGGAGAGGACATTCAATCGACAATACCGGAACCGTTTCAGGAGAAGGGGGAGTGGGAGCATCACAGCCACCCCTCTTAGAACACACACCAGTCCCATCTTGGCTATTCTCGGGAGGGTTAAGATGGAAGAATATCTCAGTGGGTCACGGATTGCGATGAAGCGGTCAAAGGCCATCAACAAGAGCACGGAGGATTCAATGCAGTGAAGTGACTGGATAAAGAACAGCTGGGTAAAGCAGGCGTCGAGGCTGATCTCCCTAGAGTTAAACAAGTATATGCCCAGTATAGTGGGTATGGTGGCTATCGATAAGCCGAGGTCTGTGACGCCCAACATCGAAAGGAAAATGTACATTGGCTCATGGAGGCTTAGATCAGTTTTTATAATGAATAGAATGACTGAGTTTCCTAATATTGAAATGACATACATTAAGCACAACGGGAGAGAGATCCAGAGATTTTGGACATCTTCCTGCCCAGGTATCCCGGTGAGAAGGAACACTTTAGATTTGAATTTGGTGTCATTGACAGCTGACATTATGTACTGGGCAGATCCAAGGAGTTTTGAACTTTCCTTCCTGAAAGGAAAAAGAACAGCCAACTAGATGATATTTAATGAAACATCTTTCCTCTCTCTGTACAAGTCTAGAGACTCCCATGAGCTAATGAAAAATCAGCAAAAACAAAGTCTAGGATTTACACCACCGATACCAAGACAGACATTCCCAGACTGGATGAGACCTGTAGTCCATCTAGCCCAGTATCCACTGGCCAGTTCCACATGCTTCAGAGGAAGGTGGAGGGAGTTCTGCAACAGGCAGGTATGAGATAACCTGCTCCCAAAGTTTCCCCCTGACACCTACTAGTTAGAGATATTTTGTGGTGTAAATCAGGAAGGTTTAGAGCCGTTCCAACAGTTTTTAAAACAGTCCTCACTAGCATAACTGGATTTTCTGGTTACCCATATAAACATCCAGTCCCACTTTGAATCCTGCTGAGCTCTTTTTCCCATTGATAGCCTGTGGCTGGGAGTTCCACAGCCTACCTGAGCGCTGTGTGATTTTACAATTGTGACCTTCCCACAGACAGCCTTTCTGGCCCTCCACTTCTGAGTGTGGCCCATTGTATAAAGTGGCTGGTGAAAACAGTCATTATATTTTTCTGTGTTACATTGAAGATATTTATAAACCTGGTTCATTGCCTCATTATAATATTTTTTCTCCACTCCTGAGAGTCCAAATTATGCCACTGCCTTTCTGCAGCACATGGGATAAATTTCCTGGGCCATGTTCTGTATTCACTAATATTGACTTCAACTGTGTCACTCCAGATTTACATGTGTACATTCAATCAGAACCAGTCTCTATTCACTTTCTGTAATAAATCCTCCCGGTGATACACTCTGACCCCCAAGAATCCCTCCAGGAGCAGCTGAAGTGCTTTGCCTGGCCACTGTTGACTGAATACAGAAAGTCTGATCATCCTACAGGCTTCTCTTCATCCTCACAGGAACTGCTCCGTCTCCCAGTGCAAGGGTCTGTAGCTATCTGCAAAGATACAAGCTGACAAGAAGAGTTACTTCATCTGGGCAGGGGAGGGGTTGGCGTCACAAATGTGTGAATAGTGCAAACAGTAGGTTTGCACGAATATCCTCTTCAGTGTGCAAGTTACTTCTGCCATGCTCATGTAACAGCTAGTGGTGAAAATTACATACAACCCCTATTACACTCCCCTTTCCTGCACCTCTGCTCTGCTCTTTCCTGAAACACAGACCAGAGGTCTTTTTCTCAAGACTTTTTGCAAAGTCTTGCACAGGTATTGCACAGGTATTGTGTTCATGACCCTGATTAGAAATAGCTTCTTGTTAGTTACTAGGAGATAGTATCATACAACTATTCAACACCTTTATTAATGATCTGGAGGATGGGAAGGATTGCACCCTCAGAAAGGTCACAGATGACACTAAACTGGGGGGAGCGGTAGATACACTGGAGGGTAGGGATAGGGTCCAGAGTGACCTAGACAAATTGGAGGATTGGGCCAAAAGAACTCTGATGAGGCTCAACAAGGACTGGCTCAGCTGTAGTTCTGCAGAAAAGGACCTGGGGATTACAGTGGATGAAAAGCTGGAGATGAGTCAGCAGTGTGCCCTTGTTGACAAGAAAGCTAACGGCATATTGGGCTGCATTAGTAGGAGTATTGCCAGCAGATCGAGGTAAATGATTATTCCCCTTTATCCAGCACTGGTGAGGCCACACCTGGAGTATTGTGTCCAGTTTTGGGGCCCCCACTACAGAAAGGTTGTGGACAAATTGGAAAGAGTCCAGTGGAGGGCAACGAAAATTATCCGGGGGCTGGGGCACATGACTTAAGAGGACAGGCTGAGGAAACTGGGCTTGTTTAGTCTGCAGAAGAGAAGAGTGAGGGGGGATTTGATAGCAGCCTTCAACAACTATCTGAAGGGAGGTTCCAAAGAGGATGGAGCTCGGCTGTTCTCAGTGGTGGCGCATGACAGAACAAGAAGCAATGGTCTCAAGTTGCAGTGGGGGAGGTCTAGGTTGGATATTAGGAAACACTATTTCACTAGGAGGGTGGTGAAGCACTGGAATGCGTTACCTAGGGAAGTGGTGGAATCTACATCCTTAGAGGTTTGTAAGGCCCGGCTTGACAAAGCCCTGGCTGGGATGATTTAGTTGAGGATTGGTCCTGCTTTGAGCAGCGGGTTGGACTAGATGACCTTCTGAGGTCTCTTCCACCCTAATCTTCTATAATTTTGTGATTCACTGAACAAGGAGTTCATTGCATAAAACCTTTCCAAATAGTATGTGGGGTATTTCTGAAATACTTTCTAAAGCAAAAGCCATTAGGCAGTAAAGTTACCACTGCTTCTTCCTGTTGAGATTCTATCAACTCTGCTTCTGGCTTTCAGTATATATGCATGTCATGAAAGTTTGATGTGTAAATTTGTATTACAATTAAAAGTTTTGACATAACATTTACACATGTGTACTGTAGCACACACATGTCAACCCATTCTTTCCCTTCTGATCTTCTCTCAGACACGATTTTGCAGGTTAGAGATCGCAGTGTCTCAGCCCTCATTCAGTAGCTTGTCAGCAAACAAAAGTCTAGTATCTCCCCATGTCCCTGGGTTAATAGCTGACTGGTTCTCCTCAGGTTCTGTTCTGTCAGTCTGTAGCCTGTATCCGGAGTGGTAACAGGCATTGGTATCAGTACAGGAAATTTCCGTTCCCTGAGCTCTCACTCTCTAGTACGGGGTGGGCAAACTTTTTGGCCTGAGGGCCACATCGGCATTGCAAAACTGTATGGAGGGCCGGGTAAGGAAGGCTGTGCCTCCCCAAACAGCCTGGCCCCTGCCCCCTATCAGCCCCTCCCACTTCCCACCCCCTGACTGCCCCCCTCAGAACTCCCAACACATCCAACTCTCCTTGTCCCCTGACTGCCCCCTCCTGTCCCCCGCCCCATCTGCCCCCTGGGACACCATCCCCATCCAACCCCCCCTGCTCCCTGTCCCCTGACTGCCTTGACCCCTATCCACACCCCCATCCTCTGACAGCCCCCCTGGGATTCCCACGACTATCCAAAGCCCCCTGTTCCCTGTCCCCTGACTGCCTCCACTTCAGAACCTCCACCCCATCCAACCACCCTCTAGTCCCTGTCCCCTGACTGCCCTCCAGGACCCCCTGCCCCTTATCCTATCCCCTCCACACTGCCCCCTTACCATGCTGCTCAGAGCAGCAGGAGCTTGCAGCCGTGCCGCCCAGCTGGAGCCAGCCATGCTGCCCTCATTGCCCGGCAGGAGTGGCAGGCCAGAGCACTGGCGGTGCGGTACACTGAGGCTGCAGGGCGAGGGGGGGCAGCAGGGGTGAGGCCGGGGGCTAGCCTCCCCAGCCGGGACCTCAGGGGCCAGGCAGGATGGTCCCGCAGGCCGGATGTGGACTGCGGGCCGAAGTTTGCCCACCTCTGCTCTAGTACATAGCAACCACAGCAGCAGTTACTCAGCCAGGACGAGGGTTTGCAGGAAGTGGATTTGAAAGTCAAATGCAGGAGTATTCATGGAAATGGATCTTCGTTCCCCACAGGAAAGTAGTCCATTGCTCTCTCTCTCTCTGACTGTCTCTGTCCGGTATTCATAAAATCCATAGCACCCGGGAACGGCACTGGGACAGACAAGGAGCTGAGCTGCCACAATGGGTGTGTGTGTTAAACCCAGTTCTGGGGATATTTCCTGTACATCTATATTGGGTTAACCTGGGATGTTTATGTTACGGTGATATTGGGTGAAACCAGTGTGGCTCTTCTTAGTTTAATATCAGGCTGCTGGAAAACACGCAGGATGGGAAGCCAAAGATCAAGAAAAGCCGTCTCTCAATCAGCACTTCAGGGAGGTTGAGAGACAACATCGGAGCTACAAGTTGGGAAGAGCCTATTTCCAGGCTGCAGCCACATTACACAGCTTGTTTCCCAGTGCTGGGAGCCTGTCCAGAGATGGAGTACTTGTGGCACCTTAGAGACTAACCAGTTTATTTGAGCATGAGCTTTCGTGAGCTACAGCTCACTTCATCGGATGCATAGCATATCGTGGAAACTGCAGAAGACATTATATACACACAGAGACCATGAAACAAAACTTCCTCCCACCTCACTCCCCCGCTGGCAACAGCTTATCTAAAGTGATCATCAAGTAGAGCCATTTCCAGCACAAATCCAGGTTTTCTCACCCTTTCCCCCCCCCCCCCCCCCCCCCCCCCACACACACACATACAAACTCACTCTCCTGCTGGCAACAGCCCATCCCCCTTTGAAACCCCTCTTTATAATGCGCATGATAATCAAGGTGGGTCACCTCCAGCACTAATCCAGGTTTTCTCACCCCCCCCCACACACACAGCCCCCCCTCCAAAAACCACACACACAAACTCATTCTCCTGCTGGCAACAGCTCATCTTACAATGTGCACAGCAATAATCCAGAGATGGGGCAGCTTTTGGTGAGAAGCGCTTCAGACTGCAAGGACAGGCACCGCTGGGGAAACCTGAAGGCCCTGGGCCTGCCCGTGTCTGCATCAGTGTGGGAGGACTTGGGGTCAAAGACGTGTACAGACTGTTGTTTGAAAACACTCTTATTCTCCCATGATAACACTTTATTCCTGCTGTTTGATTAAACATTATTTTGGTTCAAAAAGGCTGACTGGTCACTCATCTCAGCATTAGTCACATGCTCACCACGGGAAGAACCACAGGCGCCGAACCCACTGGGACCTGCTGGGCAAGCCCAGTCCCCCCACAGTGTGTTGTAGCCCAGGGCCCAGTCTGAGGGTGGGAGGATCGCGGGATTCCAGCCCATGAGAGGGAAGGTTACAAGGCCTGACATCTGGCATTTGGAGACCAGAGAGGGGGCAGAGATGCAGATAGTCCCGTAACTCTGAGGGGTATCTACAGGGCAGAAGTGCTGGAGCCCTCAGCCAGTCAGGAATCAGAAATATGCCCTGTCACACCTATTACCACAAAGCAATGCAGCTCTGATTACCTGCCTTCACCATCGAACCAGAGAATAAAACCTTTGAAAATGCATTTACTGGTTCCATTTCCAGGAGCAAATAAACCTTAGGCGAGTTGGGAATTAGTCACGGATATTCCATGAGGTCTCCTCTCACTCAGCCCCTGGTAGGATGGGGCCCAGAGCACAGGACAATGGGACCCCTCTAGAAATGGGAGCCCTGGAGAAATCCTGACTTGGGGCACCGGGGTTTTAACAGTCCGAGCGCCCTTTGAATGTCAGATTTCTGTGTAGCTTGAACAACCCACCATGGTGCATGGGCAGATGGAGAGGAGGGGTTCCCAAGCTACCTAGCGCTGCCTGTCCTCCAGCCCCGTCACTGAGTGACCCCTAACAGCCCAGCTGAGTTCTCTGCCGCTGCACAGAACATCTGCCAATGGAAACAGCTTCCAGCCTTTACACATCACTTCGCTTTTTAAAGATAGTGAAACCTGCCAACGTACCCAGTTCCTGCTAGAAGTTTAGCCGCTGACACCAGAGGTCTTCACCCTAAAGGACACGGAGTCATCGGAGAGGTAGCACGGGCAGCAGGCAGTCTCTGTTCAGACGGGGGGGCAGGTGTCTTTATGAAGATGCCGGCACAGTCCCCTGGGGGCCACTTGGCCATCAGGGAACCTCAGCTGCTTGGTTTCATGCGCATCAGCTTTAACCCCGTCATGGCCAATGGCAAACTGCAGGAGGCCAGATCACAGGGGATGTGTGGTGATGCTGCCCAACTGGACTGCAGGCCAGCCCCACTGCAGGCTCTGCTCCTGGAATCCAGGCTTGTCATCACTGCTCGTATGGTTCCGATTAATCACATGGCTACCCCGGGGGTGGTGTGTGGTAACGATGATGCTGTCACAGCTGTGATCTTGTTGAAATTAAATAAATAAAATAATAATAATAATAATAATAATAATTAATATAATATAGGACCAGATTTATCCCTGGCAGCTGCCTTTCCTGCATTACAAACCCAGGGTGCAGGCCATGAATGGGAGATTACACAAGGCTCCATACATGGAAATTTCCATTGGATCGTTCCAGGAGGTGAGGTCCCTTCTCTTGCACAGATCTCAGTGATCCACAGCCCCTGGATGTTGGCTAGGGTGGCTATGCCACCTCTATAACACTGGCAGCCCCTGGAAATGGCCGTCTGTAGCAGCCCATCGATCAGTGGAACAATTTAAAAACAGAAGAACAGCCTTATTGGGTCATACCAATGGCCCATCTTGCCCAGTGTCCTGCCTTCTGACAGTGGTTAGTGCTCATAGCTCAGAGGGAACTAACAGATGAGTGCAATTATAGAGTGATCCATCCCTTGTGTGTGCTCCCAGCTTCTGAATGTCGGACGTTTAGAGACACCCAGAGCATGGAGCTTCATCCCTGATCATCTTGGCTAATAGCTGTTGATGGAAATATCCTCAGTCAACTTATCTAGTTCTGTATTGGGCCAACTATTCTTTTGGTTTCAGAACATCCCCTGGCAATGAGTTCCAGCTGACTGTACTTTGTGTAAAAAGTACTTTCTTTTGTTTGTTTTAAACCTGATGCCTACTAACTTCCTTGGGTGACCCCCTGGTTCTTATGAAGGGGTAAATAACACTTCCTGATTCACTTTCTCCACAGCGATTTTATAGACCTCTATTATATCTCCACTTAGTCATCTCTTTTTCCAAATGGAAATGTTCCAGGCTTTTAATATAACCTCATATGGAAGCTGTTCCACACCCCTAAACATTTTTGTCACCCTTCCTTGTACTTTTTCCAATACTAATATATCTTTTTTGAGATGGGATGAACAGAACTGCACAAAGTATTCAAGGTGTGGGTATACCACGGATTTACATAGAGGCATCATGATATTTTCTGTCTTATCATCTATACCTTTCCTTACGATTTGCAACATGAGCGGTGGGTGGAGCCCCCATGCCCCATTCCTTCTGCCCCATCCCCGCAGCTGGAATGTCGTCCCCACCCCCTCACCCACCCGCTCCTGGAGAAGCCCAGGGCTTTCACAGACCCCATGGCTGGAACAATGAGCCCCTCCACCCCAGATGTTGGAGGCTCCCCAGGCTGGCCAGAGCCCCCTCAACCATACTGAGCCTACTTTCTTGAGACCCCAAGTTGCCCCATGGGAGAAGCTTGTCTCTTCCCAAAGAACCTCAGCTTTTAATATGCCCAACGCAGATTCCAGGATAGCTGAGGAGGTTGTTGTGAAACTGCCCCCGATATTAATCATAGTGGTATGCTGATGATATGATTATGACATAGTTATATGCATCTTGTACAAAAATGTCTTGTGAGGTTCCTATGGAAAAAATATGGTTTCCAGAATATGATGATCCTATTTATATGCTTGTATCATTTTTGCATCTGAAGTTATGAATATTGATTATGTATCTGTATTTCAACTGTCATTACACCTGGGTGACACACATTGTCAAAATACTTACGGTCCAGATAGCTGGTTGAGAAGGGCCTATTTCTAGTAATGGGACATTAGGGGAAACAACAGTTTGTAGGAGAAGTTTATACCCCATCTGGTGAGCCTTCGGGAGAACGCTCAGGACCATCTTTGGATAATGCCTGCTATGACGCAACAGCACATGCAAAGGCATGGAACCAGACCATATGAAACTAAACTCCATTTTGGTACCTGTATTTTTCTGCTATATAATGTGGGGAGTGACAGCATCTCTTGGCCTCACTCCCCACACAAGAGAACTCCTGGAAACACCTGAGGAATAAAGACTGAACTTGGGGAAGTGCTAGTCCCACGTAAAGGGATTTCTACCTTGCATATGGAAACTTGGTGGACTGCTTGTATCATCAGTCAGGGTGAGAAATTACTAATTCGTATCCAGTCTATCTAGCACATTAACCTTAGTTTGTGTTTTTGTTTATTTCCTAGGTAATCTGCTTTGATCGGATTTCTATCACTTTTAATCACTTAAAATCCATCTTTTTGT
Organism: Chelonia mydas; assembly: GCF_015237465.2. Taxonomy (NCBI): domain Eukaryota; kingdom Metazoa; phylum Chordata; order Testudines; family Cheloniidae; genus Chelonia; species Chelonia mydas. The sequence continues at coordinate 4,879,463 of NC_057849.1, read as the reverse complement.
AATTAATAAACCTGTTTTATGCTTTATCTTTACCAGTGTGTTTTGAGGAAAGTCTCTGGGGAAAATCTCAGCTCTGTGTAAAAAGGCTGTTGCATATCTTTCCCACATCAAGGGGAAACTGACCTATATTAATGAGCTTATGGTGTACAGACTCCTGTGCAGTGCAAGAGGGTGTAATTTTGGGTTTATACTCCAGCAAGGTGCAAGGCTGGGGAGCAGGGAAATTGGCTGTTGTCTCCTGCCTGTCTTTGAGTGGCTTAGGTAAAGCACTCAGGAGGCTCAGTGTGGTGCCACCTGCTGTCGTGTTGGGTGATCACAGGGCTTGACGAGGCTGACTGTGTCACCAGCAAAACAGTGTAAGATTGGCCCGCCCAACTGGAGGGTTAACGGGCAGAGCGGTTCCCACAGCTCCCAGACTGCACCCTGGGGGTGACAACCTGTCACAGCGGTCTGTGTTTATCAGCTTCCTGGTTTCATCAGTAATCTCCATGGCGTGCAGCAAGATTCCTGAAGAAGATGAGTAACACAAATTGCCTCCTCAGCTACCCTGGAACCTGGATGGCACATAATAATAAAAAGTTCCCTGTGTGAACCCTGCAACTGCTGGGCAGTGGCCACCGCTGCACCAGGGAAGGCTTAGCCTGTCTTGGCCTATTACATTCACAAGCTGTAGTTCCCAACAGTTTTGATTATGTTTTTCCAATGTGCAATATTTTGCATTTATCAACATTGAATTTCATCTGCTATTTTGTTGCCCAAGCTCCAAGTTTTGTGAGATCCCTTTGTAACTCTTCATATTCTGCTTTGCACTTAAATATATTGAATAATTTTAACTCATCTGCATTTTTTCCACCTCATTGCTTACCCCATTTTCCAGTTCATTTATGAATATGTGGAACAGCACTGGTCCCACTCCAGACCCCAAGATGATCCCACGATTTACCTTTCTCCATTCTGAAACCTGACCATTTACTCCTACCCTTTGTTTCCTATCTTTTAATTAGTTACTTATCCAGGAGAGACCCTTCCTTCTTTTCCCATGACTGCTTACTTTTCTGAAGAGCCTTTGGTGAGGGATCTTGTTGAAGTTTTTCTGACAGTCCAAATACACTGTATCATCTGGATCACCCTTGCCCACACGTATGTTGACCCACTTAAAGAATTCTAATAGATTGGTGATGCATGATTTCCCGTTGCAAAAGACATGTTGACTGTTCCACAGCAAATAATGTTCATGTGGGTGTCTGATAATTCTGTTCTTTACTATAGTTTAAGTCAATTTGCCTGGTACTAAAATTAGGATTTCAGGCCTATAATTGCTAGGATCGCCTCTGGAGCCTTTTTTTTTTTTTTTAAATCAGCATGATATGAGCTATTTGCCAGTCACCTGATACAAAGCCTGATATAAGAGATGGGTTACCTACCACAGTTTTTTGTTCTGAAATTTGATATTTGAGTTCCTTCGGAACTATTGAGTGAATGTTATATGGGCCTGGTGACTTTTAATGTTTAATTTATCAGTTTGTTCTCAAAACTCTGTGATTGGTTGTTCCTCCATTCTGGATGGCGGTGGAAGCACTGAACCTCCTATCCATTCAGCTCGGCTGGCCTCTCTGCAATGCTCTTCTGGTGACACAACCATCCTCTCCAAGTCCTGTTATCATCCAACATGACAGCAGTTGGCGTCGCACAACCAACTGAGCTACCTGAGTGCTTTACCTAAGCCACTCAAGGACAAACAGGAGAAAACAGCCAATTTCCCATATCACCAGCCTTGCACCCTTGCTGAAGTATGAACCCAGAATTGTGCCATCTTGTACTGCAAAGGGATCTGCACAATGCATGCTCATTAATATATGTCAATTTCCCCTCATGTGGGAAAGATATGGAAGAAACTTTATTTACAGAGCTGAGATTTTCCGAGACACTTCACTCAAAACACACTGGTTATGATAAAACATAAAGTTTATTCACTAGAGAAAGAGAGATTTTTAGTGATTATAAGTGATAGCAAGAAGATCCAAGTAGATTACTTAGAAAATAAACAAAAATGCAAACTAAGCCTAACATACTAGATAGACTGGATAGACTTTGCCCTCAGACTGCTTTCTCCCAGCCAGACATCTAAGCTGAGTCTCCCATGGCCATTGCTCCATTGCTTATCAGTTAGACCCATTCAGCCTCAATGGCTCGCAAACACAGATCCAGTGACTGTGCTGAAACCCCCAGCATAACTGGGACACTCCAAAACTCCCCTCATAAATCCACTACCTACCCTTCACTGTCACTCCTGAGCACCCCCACATCTGCCACAGACACCAAGGTGCTGAGGTCTCAGGGCTTCCCAGAAGCCATCTGTCACTGGAGGCTGTCGAAAGAGGCCTCTTATAGACAAATGTCAGAGGTGTTGGTCTGTGGAACCCTGACACAGCCCTGACCTTAGGGTCTCAGAGTATCTGAGCACCTTGAATGTCTCTATCCTCCCACCACTGCTGTGCGGCAGGGCAGGGCTTTATCCACCTGTGCAGAGGTTCAGAGACAGAGTACGGCTTGCCCACAGTCACACACAGCAATGGAATCAAACCCAGTTGTCTTGAGGCGCAAAGCAGTGCCAGACCACAGGGCCAGCCTTCCAGCCATGTGAGCAGTGACAGGCCTGGCTCAGTTCTCTGCTGTACCAGCAGAGCACCCCCTGAGCTGCAGACAGTGGGGATGGCCAGGAGCCTGTTACCAGGGCCGTCCTTAGGGATACACAGGATATGCAGCTGCATAGGGCACCCAAAAATTTGGGGCATCCCTGGGTCTTAGTGTCCACCCCTCCCCCCGCTCCTCCCCCCCGCTTCTTCCTATCTCTGTTCTGACCCTTCCTGCAGGTTCCCACAGCTAGCTGCTGCAGCCTGGTGACTCTTACTTCGGAGGGGATCTAGTAACTTAAAAGCGAAAAGTTTCAGAGTAGCAGCCGTGTTAGTCTGCATTCGCAAAAAGAAAAGGAGTACTTGTGGCACCTTAGAGACTAACACATTTATTTGAGCATAAGCTTTCATGAGCTACAGCTCACTTTGTTGGATGCAAGTGCATCCAATGTAGTGAACTGTAGCTCACGAAAGCTTATGCTCAAATAAATTTGTTAGTCTTTAAGGTGCCACAAGTACTCCTTTTCTTTTTAAAAGTGAAAAGGTCTTCCAGCCTGCTGGACCTATTCGCACAACACTGAAAGGGTTAAAGAGCCCTTCAAGTGGTAATGAAGCCATTTAACAGGCATTTGCCAACCCTTAGGTACATACTGTCAGTTTCTGAATTTACTGAAAAGAACAGTTGTGCATTACTGTAATATTTACTCAGAACATGTTAGTCTACAGGACCTTCATTTAAAATTTGCTTTAAAAATACTTCATTAGAAGATTGCTGAAGATTCTAAAGTCACATCTCTAAAAAAACCTTGCATAGATTTTTAGATCCACAATCTGGGTATTCATCTTTAACCTTAAATGCTTGGATCTTCAGGCATATCATTTTTTAAATAAATCCTTCAAAAGACCACTCTTATCTAAAATACACATTTAAATTTTAATTACTATAGTACAAAAAACTTGCTTCCAAAGTCTTCCTGTCCTTTCTGTCCATCCCTTTCTCCCTTCACCCCACTGTTGAAAAGAGGCTAGCCCTTAAAGGGACAACACCCCTTTCCTTCCAGATAGCTGGACAAATGAGTTTCCCTTTCTTTACTTCTGACTATTTGATTAACTAGTTTTAAGAGAACCCTCCAGCAAAATCAGTAACTTTTTAGTAAGGTATAAAATCCTTTGTTATGCCTAAGATCTTTGGAAACATATTTTTTTAAAGTTGGTGAAATTTCATAAACATGTCTGTTGTTATGGAGATCACACAAAGTAAATGAGTGTTCCCTTTTTCTAAAAGCAATTAACATTGTTATAAACACACTAAACCTCTGAGACTGATTAATTTAAAAGAATGTCTTTGTTTCAAGGAGTTAAATATGTAGTAATCTGGAATGGTTACTTTATGAAGGCTTAAGAGTACATTTAAAAGATAAAATCAGCTCAGAAATACTGATTAAGAAAATGTAAAACAGAGAAGTGCTACATCATGTATTCCATAATATTTAATGTTGTATTCAGCAGGACAGCGGACTTGCCCTTACTACAAAGTTTTGGCAAATAAATCTCTGACATACTTCAGGGTATATCAAAATACCTGTGACTGACATTTTTTATCCCTAAATTTAGTGCTTTTAATTCGGTACCTTCTGCATATCCAGTCTTCACCTTCTGGCATGCAGTGGAAAACATGCTCCATTTTCTTCTGAAAAAAACCCACTCTTCTGCAATTTCTTTCTAATGTCATTTGCTTCCTTTGGGTTCAGGGATTTGGCTGGAAGAGGGTGATTAGGGAGGGGGAAGGAAGAGAGGAAGGAGACACTGGGGAGGGGTGGGACCTGGGCAGAGTGGGGGCAGGGCCACAGGCAGAAGAGGTGGGCTGGGGAGCGAGCCTCCCCACGCGGCAGCTTCACCCACTGCCCATGACAGCAGGTAAGAGCGGGTCGGCTCCCACACACCCAGGGCGCGCTGCAGTGTCCTCAGGCGGGGCCGTATTCACAGCGCCGAAGGTGCCAGTGCGGCGCATTCTGCATGAAGGAGAGGGTACGGGGGTCTCTGTGGGGAACTGTGACTCTTTGCCGCCATGAGGCAGGCCGGGCGGCTCCGTGTCCTTGCTGTCTTGTCCCTGCCCCCCACCCCCGGGCTGTGAACCCAGGCTGCCATCAGGCATAGGGGAACCAGTTTAATAATACTGCATAGGGCTCCGTAAATCCTAAGGACAACCATGCCTGTTACAGGGGTTTGATTCACTGGCCTGTTCTCCCCCTGCCTCAGTAGACTTTAGAGCAGCCTGGGGGCTGGGCTGATCTACGCCCGGTGGCAATGGCTTGCAAGAGCACAGCCCACTCCGGCCAAGACCTTCTGGGCAGGGGCCGCCCCAAAGTGCCCCTTGGGGCCTGAGGTAGCATAGCAGGCCCCCTGTCCTTCCCTCTAAGGTCCTTGCAATGACTTACTCTCCACCTGGGATACTTAAAACAAGAGCCCCCTTTGTGGGATCACATTAATTCAGTCCTCTCCAAAACAAAGGCTCTCCTACCCTCCGACCCCATCCTACTCCTTTACTCAGGAACACCCCCACCTCCTTGTTAGGATATAGATATTCAGGCCTGTCTGTAAAGGCCTAGACTATAAGAATTTAGGTTATTCTTATCACTTGGCTAGTTCTAGAGGTATAAAAGAGAGAATCAAAATCACTGTCTGCCTGTGTAAGGGCCTTCTCTCACCGTGACAGTCTGAGGCCCTGTGCTTAGGCTAAGATCTCTGGCTAAGCAGCAGAGGCAGCCATAAGCTGGGAAGCCACCGGTCACCTCCTCACTTTCCAAACTAGTCACATTGAAAGAAGGTGCTATTGGACTGTTACGAATACAATCCTGTCCTGATAACGCCTATCGCCTTCAGAGAAAGGGAAGTGCCTAGAAGATGTAAAAGGAAACTTAGTCTGATAGCATCCTGTCTGGCAAAAACTCACTTATCAATAGCTGGGATGTGAAATCCTCACTTCTGTATTGTTTTGTCATTATAGTTCCCACTTTGCTATTGTTTGTCTGTATAATCTCTGTCTGGTTCTGTGATTGTTTCTGTCTGCTGTATAATTAATTTTGCTGGGTGTAAACTAATTAAGGTGGTGGGATATAATTGGTTACATAATGATGTTACAATGTGTTAGGATTGGTTAGTTAAATTTCAGGAAAATGATTGATTAAGGTATAGATAAGCAAAACTCAAATTTTACTATATAGTCTGCAGTCAATCAGGAAGTGAGTGTGGGTGTGTGGGGGGGTGGGAAATGGGAACAGGGAATGTGCATGGGAAAATTGGAATCATGTCTTGCTAAGGGGGGGAAATGGGAACAGGGACACAGGTGTAAGGCTCTGTGGTGTCAGAGCTGGGAAGGGGGACACTAAGGAAGGAAACTGGAATCATGCTTGCTGGAAGTTCACCCCAATAAACATCGAATTGTTTGCACCTTTGGACTTCGGGTATTGTTGCTCTCTGTTCATGAGACAAGGACCAGGGAAGTAAGCGGGTGAAGGAATAAGCCCCCTAACAGTCCTGCTTACTGGGGTCCCTGTTTCGCATGGAGTGAAGGGAGCCATGCCCTGCCCTGCAAGGCCCTTGTCCCAGGCCCTTAAAAAACAATGGCCTGGGATTTCCCAAAGCACTAACTATTCCCAGGGACCATCTTCCTGTCTCCCACCAGCTGGCTCTACAAAGCTTCTCTCAGCTCTGAAAGTCACAGGAATCTTAAAGGGCCACACCCTGGGTAGTAGGAAAAACGTTTTCACTAGGAGGGTGGTGAAACACTGGAATGGGCTCCCTAGGGAGGTGGTGGAATCTCCTTCCTTATTGGTTTTTAAGGTCAGGCTTGACAAAGCCCTGGCTGGGATGATTTAGTTGGGGATTGGTCCTCCTTTGAACAGTGGGCTGGACTAGATGACCTCCTGAGGTCCCTTCTGACCCTGATATTCTATGATTCTAGGGGTTCACTGACCCCCCCAATCTCTCCAGCAACAAAAAGGGAACACTCCCCAACACATCACCTCTAATGGCCACTGAACTGGGAGGCATAGTCCTAAAATGCAGAATTCAAATCCCAGTGTGGGCTGAAAGACACCGGTACAGCATTTGTCCCGAATTCCCTCCGTTGCCGATCCATACCTGCTCATCGGCAGAGCAACCCTTTTCACTGTTGGGGGCCTGATGTCCTTAGCCCCCAATCGCTATGAGGCCCCACCCTGCTCCTCTTTCCCCCAAGGCCACATCCCCTGAACAGCGCAGGTGGAGGGTCTGGGGTTCCCCAGAGTGGCACTTGCTCCTGGGCTTCTTTTACCCTATCCTCGCTCTGACATCCAGCCTGGTCAGTGGGCCGGGCTTGGGGAAGAGAAGGAGCAGGAGGTGGGAGTTCAGGGGGAAGAAGCGGGCCAGGGGTGAAGCCATGAAGGGGACAGGGCTCCTGCATGTGTCTTGCTTTTTCCTTTTGAAAAGGTGCTCACCCGACACTGAATGGGCTGGACTGGGACAGGAGATCACTGTGACTCTTTTGGGGAGCTGAGGCCCTTTTCTACCCCTTTGGTTTGCTGGGGCAGGAGAAACAGAAGGGAGGGGAATATGGGCTTGAGTGTCTTGCCAGGACTCCTGTGTGTCAGACCCTCACTCACACAGCCAGCTGTGCCCTGTTTCCATGTGGAGTGGGCTCAGTGGGTGTGCGGCGTGCAGAGCCACCAACGATGGTGATGGGAGTGGGGGCAGCCTGAATGGCTTCTCTTGCGGCTCCTGTGTTAATGATGTCTCTGGCACGACTCAGTCACAAGCACCTGGCTGAGGGTGTGGGGGAAGGGTGGGTGTTCGTGCCCCTGGAATAGCCCCGTCCACAGCTGGTGCAGCCCCCATGGATCACACAGCACCCACAGCGCTCAGGAAGGGCCAGGACTGCAACTGCAGAACAGCCCTGCAGCTTTTTTCATGGCCCAAGGATGTTTAACCAGAGACCGGACAGTGACAGGCCAGGTGTAATGGGAAACAAAATCCACATCCCTTCTCTTTATTGAGAGTATTGACAGGATTTCTGAGGCTGGAGCAGCTACCGATATGGCTCTTTATGGGCCAATATCCCATCGGTCTCCTGGCTCTTCACCAACACAGTAACTCTGTAAATGCTGTCTCCTTCCCCCAGTGCCCTGTCCTCCTTCACCAGTGGGTGGAGACAACCGCTATACCATTGCTTCAGGCCTTAGACCCCATCTGAACCTGTCTGTACAGAGTGGAGATTAGTAGCTCATGTCATCACAGATATAAGGGTCCAGGATGGAATAAGTCGCCGTGTCCTGAGTTTCTTGTATCCTATGCTACCAGCGCTGGGGACGGGTCATAAACTGACCCTTCACTTCACAAACACCCTGATTATCCTTGAACAAAGGTGTTTGCTTTTCACGCTGTACACAATTGGGTTAATCAGAGGAGGAACCAGGAGGTTGATGTAGCCCAGGACAATCTGAAACAAGGGAGAAGAGCCCTTCCCAAATCTGTGTATCAAAGTCAGGCTGAACTCTGGTGTGTAGAAGAGCAGGACGGCACAGAAGTGGGAGACGCAGGTGTTCAGGGCCCTGAGAAACTCCTTGTGGGATGCGATGCTCAGCACTGTTTTGAGGATCATCAAATATGAGAGAAAGATGAACAGCGAGTCCAACCCCACCGTTAAGACTGTAATAATCAAGCCATAGATATTGTTGACTCTAATATCTGAACAAGCCATCTTCATTACCTCCTGGTGCATACAGTAAGAATGGGAGAGGACATTCACTCTACAATATCGGAACCATTTCAGGAGAATGGGGAGTGGGAGCATCATGGTCACCCCTCTTAGAATACACACCAGTCCCATCTTGGCTATTCTCGGCAGACTTAAGATGGAGGCATATCTCAGCGGGTTACTGATTGCGACAAAACGGTCAAAGGCCATCAACAAGAGCACGGAGGATTCAATGAATGTAAACGAGTGGATGAAGAACAGCTGGACAAGACAGGCATTAAGGCTGATCTCCCTTGAGTTAAACAAAAATACACGCAGTATAGTGGGTATGCTGGCTATCAATAAGCCTAGGTCTGTGACAGCCAACATGGAAAGGAACATGTACATTGGCTCATGAAGGCTTAGATCTGTTTTTATGATGAACAGAATGAGTGAATTTCCTACTATCGAAATAGCATATGTTAAGCAGAAGGTGATAGAGATCCAGAGATGGACATCTCCCTGCCCAGGTATCCCAGTGAGAAGGAACACTTCATAGTTGAATTTGGTGTCATTCACAGCTGACATAATGTACTGGGCAGATCTGAGGAGTTTTGAGCTTTTCTTCCTGAAAGAAAAAAGAATAGGAGATTAGATGAGTAGATGATATTTAACAAGATATCATTCTGCTCTCAGACTCCTAGGAGGTCAAGGAAGATGAGCAAAAGCATAGTCTTGGATTTACATCACTGATAGGAGGATAGGCATTGCCAGACTGGATCAGACCTGTAGTCCGTCTAGCCCAGTATCCAGTGGCCAGGTCCAAATGCTTCAGAGAAAAATGGAAGAAGCCCTACAATAGGCAGCTAAGAGATAACCTGCTCCCAGAGAAAGCTTCCCCTGACACTGACTGGTTAGACGTATTTTGCAATGTAAATCAGGAACATTTATAGCCCTTCCAAGATTTTTTTTTTTAAATCCTCACTACCGTAGTGGACTCTTCTGGTCATCCATATAAACTTCCAGTCCCTCTTTCAATCGTGCTAAGTGCTTGGCCCCATTGCTATCTTGTGGTTGGGAGTTCCACAGCCTACTTGAACACTGTGTGATTTTACAGTTGTGACCTTCCCACAGACACCCTTTCTCGCCCCCCACTTCTGAGTGTGGCCCACTGTATCATGACAGGTGTATAGACACATGGCAAGTGTATGGTGAAAACCATCATTGTATTTATCTGTCCTACACTGAAGCTATTTATACTTATTTCATTGCCTCATGATAGATAGATAGATAGATAGATAGATAGATAGATAGATAGATAGATAGATAGATAGATAGATAGATAGATAGATAGATAGATAGATAGAAACAGACTTGTTGAAAGTCTCTGGATGAGGATTAAAGGGGTAAAAAACAAGGGTGATGTCATGGTTGGGGTCGACTGCAGACCAGCTAACCAGGAAGAAGAGGTGGATGAGGCTTTTTTTAAACAACTAACAAAATCATGCAAAGCACGGAACTTGGTGGTGATGGGGGACTTCAACTCCCCAGACCTCTATTGGGAAAATAACACAGAAGGGCACAGATTATCCAACAAGTTCTTGGAATGTATTGGAGACATTTTTTTTTATTATTATTTCAGAAGGTGGAGACAGCTACTGTGGGGGAGGCTGTTCTAGATTTGATTTGGACAAATAGGGAGGAACTGGTTGAGAATTTGAAAGCAGAAGGCAGCTTGGGTGAAAGTGATCATGAAATGGTAGAGTTAAAGATTCTAAGGAATGGTAGGAGGGAGAACTGCACAATAAAAACAATGGATTTTAAGAAGGCAGACTTTAGCAAACACAGGGAGTTGGTAGGTAAAATTCCATGGGAAGCAAGTCTAAGGGGAAAAACAATTGAAGACAGTTGGCAGTTTTTCAAAGAGACATTATTAAGGGCACAAGAGCAAACTATCCGACTGCATAGGAAAGATAGGAAGTATGGCGAGAGACCACGCTGGCTTAACCAGAAGATCGTCAATGATCTAAAACTCAAAAAAGGGTCTACAAAAAGTGGAAACTTGGTCAAATTACAAAGGATGAATATAAACAAGTACAAAAGCCAACGCACAAAATGAGATCAAACTAGCTAGGGACATAAAAGGAAACAAGAAAACATTCTGCAAATACATTAGAAGCAAGAGGAAGACCAAGGACGGAGTAGGCCCGTTACTCAATGAGTGAGGAAAGACAATAACTGAACATGTGGAAATGGTAGCAGTGCTCAATGACTTCTTTGTTTCGGTTTTCACCAAGAAGGTTGGTGGCGATTAGACATCTAACACAGTGAATGCCAGTGAAAATGAGGTAGGATCAGAGTCTAAAATAGGGTAAGAACAAGTCAAAAATTACTTGGACAAGTTAGATATCTTCAAATTACCAGGGCCTGATAAAATGCATCCTAGAATACTCAAGAAGCTGACTGAGGAGATATCTGAGCCATTAGCAATTATCTTTTAAAAGTCATGGAAGACAGGAGGCATTCCAGAAGACGGGGAAAGGGCAAACATAGAACCCATCTATAAAAAGGGAAATAAGGACAACCTGGGGAATTACAGACCAGTCAGCTTAACTTTTGTACCCAGAAAGATAATGGAGCAAGTAATAGGAGACAATAAGGTGATAAGTAACAGTCAGCATGGATTTGTCAAGAACAAATCATGTCAAATCAACCTGATAATTTTCTTTGACAGGGTTACAAGCCTTGTGGATAGGGAGGAAGCAGTGGATGTGGTATACCTTGACTTTTGATACTGTCTCGCAGGACCTTCTCATAAACAAACTAGCGAAATACAATCTAAATGGAGCTATTATAAGGTTGGTGAATAACTGGTTGGAAAATCATTCCCAGAGAGTAGTTATCAGTGGTTCACAGTCATGCTGGAAGGGCATAATGAGTGGGGACCCACAGGGATCAGTTCTGCATCCAGTTCTGTTCAATATCTTCATCAATAAAGTTTGTGGACAATACCAGGCCGGTCTTTTACCGGGAGACAGTATCATACAAACAATATATGGAGTACTTCTGAAATACTTTCTAAAGCAAAATCCATTAAACAGGTAAGTTTCAGAGTAGCAACCGTGTTAGTCTGTATTCACAAAAAGAAAAGGAGTACTAGTGTCACCTTAGAGACTAACCAATTTATTTGAGCATAAGCTTTGGTTATCACTGCTCCTTCCTCCAGCAATGCCAAGAACTCTGCTGCTGGCTTTTGACATGCATTCATTTCACGAACGGTTGGTTTGTAATATTTGTATTGCAATGAAATATTCTGTCACAAGATTTACACATCTGTACTTTCATGCACACATGTCAAAACCACTGGTACCAAACCTAGGTGGACCTGCTGGGCAAGCACAGATGATCCATAGTATGCAGTCATAACCTATCGGACCGATTACCACAGAGCAACGCAGCTCTGAATTACCTTGCCTTCAAAATCGAGCCAGAGAATAAAATTGTTGAAAATGGATTTGCTGATTAAATTTTCTGCAGCAAATAAACCTGAGGTGATTTGGGAACAAGTCACTGATATTCCATGGGGTCTCCTCTGGCTCAGCCCCTGGCAGGATCGGGCCCAGAGCACACAGCACCTCTAGAAATCGGACCCATTCAGAAATCCTGACTTGGGGCATTGGGGTTTTAACACGCCGAGCTCACTTTGAATGTCAGAGTTCTGTGTAGCTTGAACAGCCCACTGCGGAGCATGGGCAGATGTGGGGGAGGGGTTCCCAAGCTACCTAGCGCTGCCTGGCCTCCAGCCCCGTCACTGAGTGACCCCTAACAGCCCAGCTGAGTCCTCGGCCGCTGCACAGAACATCTGCCAATGGAAACAGTTTGCAGCCTTTCCCCTTCCCTCTGTATTTTAAAGATAGTGAAACCTGGCAACATACCCAATTCCTGCTAGAAGGGGAGCCGCTGACACCAGAGGTCTTCACCATAAAGGACAAGGAGTCATCGGAGAGGTTGCACAGGCTGCAGACAGTATCTGTTCAGACAGGGAGGCAACCATCTTAATGAAGCATGTTTGCACATTCCCTTGGGGGCCACTTGGCCATCAGGGAACCTCAGCTGCTTAGCTTAGTGTGCACCAGCTGTAACCCCCGTGACAGCAAATGGCGAACTGCAGGATGCCAAATCACAGGGGATGCGTGTTGTTGCTACCCAACTGGACATCAGCTCAAGCCCTATTGCAGGCTCTATTCCTTATGGTTCCAATTAGTCACAAGGCTACATTGGGGGCGGCCGAGTGGTAACGATGATGCTGTCACAGCTGAGATCTCACTGAAATAAAATAAAATATAATGAATAATAATCATTATAATGTAGGACCAGATTTCTCCCCGGCAGCGCCCTTTCCTGCATTACAAACCCATGGTTCAGGGCAGGCAAGGGAGATGCCACAAGGCTCCCTATATGGAAATATTTCTCTCAAATTTTTCCAGGAGGGGAGGTCCCTTCCATTTTCCCTGAATGTAAAGAGGGACCCAGGATCCAGGGATCTCCAAAGTTAAGAACGGATCTCAGGGATCCACTGGTAGCTAGGGCTACCCAGCCACAATCCCTGTGCCATCCACTGCTGCTCTAGGACCCTATCGATCTGCCGGCTAGCACAGGCTCATCAGAGATGTGCTACCAGGGCCTGTCCTTGAATATTGAGTGCAGATGTGGTCGCCACATCTCAAAAAAGATATATTGGAATTGGAAAAGGTTCAGAAAAGGGTAACGAAAATGATTAGGGCTATAGAATGGCTTCCGTATGAGGAGAGATTAATAAGACTGGGACTTTTCATCTAGGAAAAGAGATGACTTTGGAGGTATGACAGAGGTCTTTAAAATCATGAGTGGTATAGAGAAAGTAAATAAGGAAGTGTTATTTACTCCTTCTCATAATACAAGAACAAGGGGCCACCAAATGAAATTAATAGGTAGCAGGTTTAAAACAAACAAAAGAAAGTATTTTTTCACTCAATGCCCTGTCAATCTCTGGAACTCCTTGGCAGAGGGTGTTGTGAAGGCCAATACAATAACAGGGTTCAAAAGGGAGCTAGATAGATTCATGGAAGATAGGTCCATCAATGGCTATTAGCCAGGATGGGCAGGAATGGTGTCCCTAGTCTCTGTTTCCCAGAAGTTGGGATTGGGTGACAGGGCATGGATCACTTGATGATAACCTGTCTGTTCATTCCCTTTGGAATTGGCTGCTGTCAGAGGACAGGATACAGGGCTTGATGGACCTTTCATCTGACCCAGTACGGCCATTCTTATGTTCTTATGTAAGGGTTTCTACAGGTATGTTAGCAAGAAGACGAAGGTCATGGAAAGTGTGGGACCCTTACTGAATGAGGGAGGCAACCTAGTGACAGAGGATGTGCAAAAAGCTGATGTACTCAATGCTTTTTTTGCCTCTGTCTTCACGAACAAGGTCAGCTCCCAGACTACTGCACTGGGCAGCACAGTATGGGGAGGAGGTGACCAGCACTCTGTGGAGAAAGAAGTGGTTTGGGACTAATTAGAAAAGCTGGACGAGCACAAGTCATTGGGGCCAGATGCGCTGCATCCGAGGGTGCTAAAGGAGTTGGCGGATGTGATTGCAGAGCCATTAGCCATTATCTTTGAAAACTCATGGCGACTCAGGGAGGTCCTAGATGATGTAGTGCCCATCTTTAAAAAAGGGAAGAAGGAGGATCTGGGGAACTACAGGCCAGTCAGCCTCACCTCAGTCCCTGGAAAAATCATGGAGCAGTTCCTCAAGGAATCAATTTTGAAGCACTTCGAGGAGAGGAAAGAGATCAGGAACAGTCAGCGTGGATTCACCAAGGGTAAGTCATGCGTGACTAATTTAATTGCCTTCTGTGACAAGATAACTGGCTCTGTGGATGAGGGGAAAGCAGTGGAGTGTTATTCCTTGACTTTTGAAAAGCTTTTGATACGGTCTCCCACAGTAATCTTACTGGCAAGTTAAAGAAGTATGGGCTGGATGAATGGACTATAAGGTGAATAGAAAGCTAGCTAGGTCATCAGGCTTAATGGGTAGTGATCAATGGCTCCATGTCTAGTTGGCAGCCGGTGTCAAGTGGAGTGCCCCAAGGGTCGGTCCTGGGGCCGGTTTTGTTCAATATCTTCATTAATGATCTGGAGGATGGCATGGATTGCACCCTCACGAAGACTGCAGATGACACTAAACTGGGAGGAATGGTAGATACCCTGGAGGATAGGGATAGGACACAGAGGGCCCTAGACAAATTAGAAGATTGGGCCAAAAGAAATCTGATGCGGTTCAACAAGGACAAGTGCAGAGTCCTGCACTTAGGACGGAAGAATCCCATGCACCACTACAGACTAGGGACCGAGCGACTAGGCAGCAGTTCTGCAGAAAAATCATAGAATCATAGAATCATAGAATATCAGGGTTGGAAGGGACCCCAGAAGGTCATCTAGTCCAACCCCCTGCTCGAAGCAGGACCAAGTCCCAGTTAAATCATCCCAGCCAGGGCTTTGTCAAGCCTGACCTTAAAAACCTCTAAGGAAGGAGATTCTACCACCTCCCTAGGTAACGCATTCCAGTGTTTCACCACCCTCTTAGTGAAAAAGTTCTTCCTAATATCCAATCTAAACCTCCCCCATTGCAACTTGAGACCATTACTCCTCGTTCTGTCATCTGCTACCATTGAGAACAGTCTAGAGCCATCCTCTTTGGAACCCCCTTTCAGGTAGTTGAAAGCAGCTATCAAATCCCCCCTCATTCTTCTCTTCTGCAGACTAAACAATCCCAGCTCCCTCAGCCTCTCCTCATAAGTCATGTGCTCTAGACCCCTAATCATTTTTGTTGCCCTTCGCTGGACTCTCTCCAATTTATCCACATCCTTCTTGTAGTGTGGGGCCCAAACTGGACACAGTACTCCAGATGAGGCCTCACCAGTGTCGAATAGAGGGGAACGATCACGTCCCTCGATCTGCTCGCTATGCCCCTACTTATACATCCCAAAATGCCATTGGCCTTCTTGGCAACAAGGGCACACTGCTGACTCATATCCAGCTTCTCGTCCACTGTCACCCCTAGGTCCTTTTCCGCAGAACTGCTGCCTAGCCATTCGGTCCCTAGTCTGTAGCGGTGCATTGGATTCTTCCATCCTAAGTGCAGGACCCTGCACTTATCCTTATTGAACCTCATCAGATTTCTTTTGGCCCAAACCTCCAATTTGTCTAGGTCCTTCTGTATCCTATCCCTCCCCTCCAGCGTATCTACCACTCCTCCCAGTTTAGTATCAGGACCTAGGGGTGACAGTGGATGAGAAGGTGGATATGAGTCAACAGTGTGCCCTTGTTGCCAAAAGGCTAACGGCATTTTGGGCTCTATAAGAAGGAGCATTGCTGGCAGATCGAGAAACGTGATCATTCCCCTCTATTTGGCATTGGTGAGGCCTCATCTGGAGTACTGTGTCCAGTTTTGGGCCCCACACTACAAGAAGGATGTGGAAAAATTGGAAAGAGTCCAGCAGAGAGCAACAAAAATGATTAGGGGCCTGGAGCACATGATATCTGAGGAGACGCTGAGGGAACTGGGATTATTTAGTCTGCAGAAGAGAAGAATGAGGGGGGATTTGATAGCTGCTTTCAACTACCTGAAAGGGGGTTCCAAAGAGGACGGATCTAGACTGTTCTCAGTGGTAGCAGGTGACAGAACAAGGCGTAATGGTCTCAAGTTGCAGTGGGGGAGGTTTAGGTTGGATATTAGGAAACACTATTTCACTAGGAGGGTGGTTAAGCACTGGAATGGGTTACCTAGGGAGGTGGTGGAATCTCCATCCTTAGAGGTTTGTAAGGCCCGGCTTGACAAAGCCCTGACAGAGATGATTTAGTTGGGGATTGGTCCTGCTCCGAGCAAGGGGTTGGACTAGATGAGCTCCTGAGGTCCCTTCCAACCCTGATATTCTATGATTCTATCCAATTGGGTACCTTTGGGTCCATTATTTCCCACAATGACAGTTGTCCTAAGCCTCCTAGTTGAATCCCATCTTAATCTAGTTACCATTTCCCACTCCTGAGACCCAGTTTCCAGTGGGAGCTATTTGTAAATATTGTGAATAGAACTTGTGATTTTACTCAGTATGTGTCAGATATCATTACAGCAGCCTCCTTTACTGGGGAAGGAGTGACAGGAAAAATGTGTCAAAACATTTCTATTCATCATGTTGTTATTCCTAACCTTATCCTTATGATGTGTCAACATTTTCCTGTTATCTTTTGGAATGTGTTTGATATTGAGGTTTTCAATATCAGCCCTGTTCTTGAAAGATTTGTGTGAGCCGGACCTGCCTCTTGCTCACAACTTAACTTTCCTTTAAGCTGCAAAGTTTTAACGGCTTTAGTCCAGGCCTCAGGTGTCATACCAGGTCTCTGCTACAAGGCTTCAAGTCTCGGACCCTCTTCCTAGTACCTGGCCTACATACACTGCCTGAGGTCTTTGCTATTCTGTGTTTCACCAAGCAAGACTGGAAAGCCTGGAGGCTGCTTCCCAAACAGCAGTTCATAGGGCGAAAACTTGGACGCTTCAGGCAGGTGAGACGAATACCTAGATGGAACTTGGTCCTGCCATAAGTGCAGGGGACTGGACTTGATGACCTTTCAAGGTCCCTTCCATTCTGTGATGGCGCTATTGCCCCGCGCTGGTGAAAAAGAGGTTAAGAACAGCCCTGGGAGAGGGTTGTGACAGGCAGCCAATTGGATAAGGATTGGAGGCAGCCAATCAGGGCCAGGCTGGGCCCTATAAAAGGTTGCAGGGCCAGTAGGAGATGAATCTCTCTCCATCTCTGGTAGGAGATGGATCTGACTGCCTGCTGGTTAGAAAGGGGTACCTTGAACTCAGCAGTGCTGGGAAGGGCAAGAGGAGCTGGGGAGCTCCAGCCTGGCTGACTTCCAGACTGAGGTTCTGGTACAGGACCACAAGGAGGTACAGGAGGTGCAGCCGGGGATAGGAAGAGTCAGCCAGTCCAACCCCCTTGCTGATGATGAGTGGCCATTTCAGACTGCAGTTTGCCCCTGAAGGACAGGGCTAGATAAAGACTGGCAGTGGGTCACTTAGGCAAGGTGGGTGAAGGGAGTTGGGGTTCCCTGGTGAGAGGAGGACCCCTGAGTGAGATTTGGGAGAAGCAGGCGATGGCAGGAGAGACACCGGCTGGTGCACGGCACTCTGGAGCTGGAACTGAGCTACTTCCAGGTTGTAACCAGCAGGAGGTGTCGCAGTTGTGAGTCTCGATGTGCTACACTCTCCTATGATTCTGTGATTCTATGAGAGGGTATAGGAGAGGAGAGGAGAGGAGGACTTCACTAGTGGTGAGCAGTGATGATCCAGGGGGAGGGGAGATGGAGGCAATCAGCGAGCGGCAGTTGGGGGGACCACGGAAGAGAAGGGGTGAACAGGGGGTAGGGCCATGGTCCAGGTGCCAGGGGAGCTTCCAGTGCTCAGGCCAGTCTAGCCAAATGCTAGAGCCATGCATCACCCATGCCTCCTTATCATCCCTGGCTGTCAGAGCACTGATAGCCCCCAAAGGAACTAGAGTCAAAGCCCACCCTGCATATCATAGGTATAAGCCCTGACCACTAGTCAGGACTTCCCTGCCAACCAACCCCAAGTGATGGCCATCACAAGGTGAAAGACTTGCCAACTCAGAAAGTCTTTTTCAAAGTGAATATGTTTTACAGGTATCTCAACGCAATAAATGCACTGCTTTCCGGTTGCTTTCAAAGCTTACATGCAAGTGCCAATCAGTTCCGTGTCATTAAGTGAAATACACTTTATTCTTTAAGTGATAAGGATCTGTATGAAGGAGTTGAAAAACTAGCCAATCATTCCAACAGACATTTCTCATACTTTTCCTGGACAGTTGCTTTACATTCAGATCTATTTAGAGTACTGGTTCTCAAAGTATGGGAGGTTTGGGAATGTATAAAGGGAAGCAGAAGCCTTGTTTTGTTTTGTTTTTAAAGAGCCCCAGCTGCCAGTACTGGGTGAATGGGGCTCATGCAGAAGGACCATGTACATTCAGGGGAGGGAATATAGAAAACAGCATAAGCCCCAGCAATTACAGGGTGACATTGGGAGCCACAGCCACACAGGGCGCATCAGGGCTCGACATTAGCCCTGCACAGGGCTCTCTTAGCAATTGTGACACGTCAGACATCATTGTGTGGTTTTCCCCCCAAGTACTTAAAAACAAACTTAAACTCACTATCAGCAGCATGCTTCCAATGAGAAACAGCGTACACAAGAAATTGATTGTTTTGTGACAAAGGGAGAAAAGCACACAACACAAACTGAAGTGAAGACAACATTGGAGGTCGCAGCAAAAGGCAGAAGCCAAAAATATGACAAAGTTTATTTCAAACTGAGCTTTATGTGACGTGGGTCCCGTAGTGCACTGAGGCCTCTGTGATGGGTTTCCCTCCCTTTCCTGGGGGACACCTGATCTTCTGGGATCCCACTGAGCCCACACATTCCACCAGCCTGGGCTCCCTCCAGCCTTCTCTAGCACATACACAGATCGGGACACACCCTGCTGTAGAATCACACAGAGTCTGCAATCAGCTTTGTGTGGGAAGATTCATCTCAGGGACTGCCTCAAGCTCAGCGTACACACCCTCTGGAGTGCAAACATTGTCTTGCACCGTGCTGTGATCTATACAATGCAAGCTCATGACATTTGCCCCATCCCTCAGTGTGGAGCAAGATATACACAACTCCCTCCTCCCCCAAGATATGAATTGCATGAACTGGGTTTTAGAAAACAGAACACAAGTTTATTAACGACAAATGGTAGATTTTAAGTGATTATAAGGGATATCAAACAGAACAAAGCAGATTATTGAGCAAATAAAACACAACATGCAAGTTAAGCTAAATAGTAGTAAGTTCTCACTCTAAATGTGGTTTTATGCAGGTTGCCGAGTTTCTTGAAGGTAAACTGCGCTGCTTGAAGCTTAAATCTCCAGGTATTCCTTTCACAGCCTAGATTTTTCTCACCTGGGCTCAGCCCCTGTCAACCCCACAGCTTAGTTACTTTGTTTCTTCAGGTGTTTTCAGCAGTTTACTTTCTTGTGTGTGGAGGCAGTTGAGAAGAACCCAGATTAACTCAAAGCCAGAAATAGGATTTACATACGGTGGGAATTTTTTGTTTCCTAGTTTGACCCTCACCCCTTCTCAGTAGAAAAGTACCAGAAGATCAAGATGGTATCCAGTACCAGGTGACATGATCACATGACCCTGTTGTGTCAAAGCAGCATCCCAGGAAACTTCTCAGGAAAGTGGGATCCCACAAAAATGGATACATGGACAACAAAATGGCAGAGAAAATTCAGTGTTGAGAAATATAAAATAATGCACAGAATCTCAAGTATACATATAACATTAGGGGATTTAAGTTGGCTCTTCCCACTCAGGAAAGAGATCTTGGAGTCATTGTGGATAGTTCTCTGAAAACATCCACTCAATGTTCAGCAGCAGTCAAAAAAGTGAACCAAATATTGGGAACCATTAGGAAAAGGATAGATAATAAGACAGAAAATATCATAATTGCCTCTATACCCACATCTTGAATACTGTGTGCAGATCTCATCGACTTATGTCAAAAAAGATATATTGGAATTGGGAAAGGCAATGAGTTCCACAGGTTGACTGTGTGTTGTGTGTACTACTTCCTTTTTTGGGGTTTTGTTTTAAACCGGCTGCCTATTAATTTCATTTGGTTACCCCCAGTTCTTGTGTTTTAAGAAGGAGTAAACAAGACTTCTGAATTCATATTCTCCACACCATTAATGATCTGTGGCATATCCTTCCCACATCCAGGAGAGGGCAAAATCTTTTGACGAGTGTACAGTGTACAAATTCCTGTGCAGTGCAAGGCAGTATAATTTTGGGTTTATACTTCAGTGCGGGGTGTGAGCCTGGGGAGATGGGAAAGTGAATGTTATCTGCTGTTTGTACTTTGGTGCCTTAGGTAAGTTCTCACTTTGGGTGTGTGGCGCCATCTCCTGTCGTATTGGGTGATAACAGGGCCTCGAGATGTAAATCACCAGCAAAGCAGGGTGCATGAGGGCCAGCCCATCTGGGTGGTTATTGGGGTGCAGCAGTTCCCACAGCTCCCAAACGGCACCCCAGGGTTGCAAGTGCCTGTGATACAAGCAAGATCCAGATGTAGCAGTAGATTCTTTCCTTTACTGCTGGGTTCTCACCCTAGCAGGGCACACCTACATAAAATACAACCACACTGACATGGCCCCACGTCAGGCAAACTCCATAGCTATTCACTCGTAAAATGTGGGATACCATGTGAGATGAACTCTAGATGATTTTGACCCTGAGACTGGTAAAGGAATCACTCAGTGAGTGGAGAAGTCCTATTGTACTAGTTCTGACGCAGGATGTCACAGCTCATTTCTGCACTTATTTCTGAGAGATCAGCACAGTACTGAAATGTGATGCTTACCTGATGCACAGAGTAGATGAATTATTAGAACAGTTGGAAGCTGCAAGATATATATTCACTTTAGACCTCAGAAAGGGATATTAGCAAATACCTTTGATGCTAATATTCTAAGAGAAAAAAGGCTTCATTTACATGCCCTTTGGCTTGCATCAATTCAGGATCACATCATGTAGCCTCAAGAAGGATGGCAGTGACTTTTCTGAGGTTAATAGATTGGATATCATAACCGCATGGGAAGTAAGCAGGTACGCTGCTACGATCAATTCAAAATGGTTTTTGGTCCTGTATCTTCCGGCAGCATTCCCACGTATAGTGCAGATGGTAGTGCATTACACACAGCAGAGAAAGCCATCATCAATTGCTTGTCTGAACAGTCTACAAGACTCAGTTTGCCATGACAATCTGATACTGGATAAACATTTCTTCACTCCCTGGGGAGAGTCTCAAGCTGTAGTTCTTCAGTGTCTATTTTATGCTCTTCCCATGGAGCCCAGGGAATTGTCTGTGAATCCTGACCAACAGGAGAGTCTGCAGGGATTGTGCAGGGGAATCATAAAGGTCGCTCTCCAGCACAGCGAGTGTCAGACATGTGAGATTCATACACTGATTCTCAGGGCTCTGCCTTCCTGTCACTGTAAGGAGATTTCCTGTCTGCGCTGAGCGGGATTTGGTGAGTTGCCTGTTTCTGCATTAAAATTAGTGCTGAGGACTCAGGAAGGGTTCCAGGGTTCCAGTCAAGAATCATCTGGGCAGGAATTCACCAGCACGGTGACTTGAACTATTAAGTATTGTCAGAAATACAAAGAGATTTACCTGGTAAAATTGGAACTACAAATGTACTGGAAATAGTTTAGACAAATATTTGTTTTTCAGACCAGGTCCTTGTCTCTCACTGTGTCCTTCTATCTGTCTCAGTTCCCTGTTTTGGGCTGTGTGGCTTTCCTTCTGATTCACTCAAGTTTTCCAATTCAGCAACTTCACTGTGCTGTTAGGAAGCTCAGCCAAAGCCTCTGCAGTGGGTATCTGTTTTATTAGAGGGTTCACAACAAGAATGGGTTGCACACTTGCCAGATTCTGCCGTCACATTCTGTCTTCACTGGGTCACTCCAGATTGACACTGGCCTCCCTTATAGCAAAATAAGGGCCCCTGTGTTTTGAAATCCCCATCTTGCATGCTCAATCTCAGAACACCACATGAGCTGGGGGTTTCCTTCAGATTCTTTCAGCACCTTTACAGAATAGCGCTTTCTGTAACAGGACCCGAAGCCATGATTTTTGCATGTCAGAGCCAACTGTTAAACACTAAGGGTGAATCTGGTCCCATTGAGATCAGTGGTAAAACTCTCAACACTGCCAGGAGTTTACCCTAAATCCACATGTAGGGACTTTAAGCAATGGCTTGATTTATACCAGCTGTGAGCCTCCAGCAACTTGAACTGGAGTCTTCCGGAGACCTCTAAGCATGGGTGAGCTCGCTTGCACTAAAGAAGAACTGACAGGAGAGTTGCTGAAATCTCAAACTCACTGAGTTATATGTTCAAGAAATTAGGGGGGGAAATCAGGAAGGGGAGGGGTCTGATCTCTCCATGCCCTTGCATCTCTGGTTCTGAAGATGACAAGGAGAACAAAAATGCAGTAAAAATGAAAGCATATTTCTGGCTAAGAGGAAACCAGGTAGTGTTGGAAATCTCACCAGGGGAGGTCCAGGAATGCACAGTGTGCATATGGGAGCAGGGGCGGGGCACGGCCCATGCAGTATCCAAATCACAGTGGTGTGGAGTCCTAAAACCGAGTGAAAGAGGGAATTCACATCCTGCCTAATGCACAGACCAAAGAGGCGTAATGAGGTCTCCTGGGGCAGGGGCGTGTCTCAGATTATATTGTAACGTGGACCACACTGTAGCAGATTGCTCTGACACCTTCCCCTATCAGGACCATCCCATCTCCCATGAGTAATCCCATGACAGCCTCATGGCATCAGCAATTTTTAACATATAAAGCAGCCTCAGGAAGGGGTGTCTGGGTTTCTAGCAGGCTGCAGTATGTTAAAGCTTTGTGTCATTTTGAGGAAGAGTTACTCACGCTGGCTCCTTCTAGTCTCCACATCCTCTCTCCCTTCCATGCACAGGCTGAGCTACTGCAGGGGTTCCCTTCCTCCCCAGAGAGGCAGTTCAGGCTGATCTCCCCGTTTTCCCTGGTGCAGGCAGACACTGAGTTTCACCTGGTCTGAGGAGGTATTTCTGTGAGCTGTTGCTGTGCTGTGTTGCACCTGAGTGAGGGGTATCGCTGTGTGGCTGGGTTGGAATTTCTGGTGAGGGGGGACCTACATGGACAAGTGGCCAGCACTGGAGGTTATGGGGCAGGGACTGAGGTGTACACAGACAGGTGGGCAGCGCTGAGGGTTATGGGACAGGGATCAGGGTGAACACTGACAGGAGGGCATTGCTGAGGGATGTGAGGGCAAGGAGGGTATGTACAGGGTCATCAAGGTAGCGATGGGGGGCTGTGGGGCAAGCAGGGGGTACAGGGACAGACAGGAAGTGCTGAGGGTTGTGGGGATGGGGTGCAGGATGTACATGGACAGGTGGTCCATGCTGCTGAAATGAAAATTTTCTTTGTGATTGTTCATCCAAATACAGGTCTGGGATCTTTCCTGGCCCCTGGTGTCTTTGGGCATGTCTCAGGGTGTCTTTGGCTTGGCAAGCCACAAAATTGCAGAATGGGTACCACAACCTTTACTCAGTTTTGTTTCCAATTGTTGTTGGTTTTGTTCTTCTGTAATTTCACACATTTCACCAGTGGAAAGACACATTGATCTTTTTGTGACATGGCGTCCCCTATTCTTCATAGTGATATTATTATGATATGATAATAGCATAATTATGATAAATTTTATGCAAGCTGGGTCATGCAAGATGTCATTGGGAAAAAATATGATTTCCTGACTACAATTATGCTATTTATATGAATGTATATTTTTTGTATCTGAAGTAATGAATATAGACTATATATTTGTATTTCAAATGTAGTTACACCTGGGTAATGTGTCAGTCTTGATAGCTGGTTGGGAAGGGCCTATTCAGGACAATGTGCCATTAGGGAGAACAGTATGCCTTAGGAGAAACCTAGCTCCCACATAGTAAGCCTTCCTGAGAACGCTCCAAACAGCCTATGGAGACAGGTAACCATCAAGTGATCCATTCTCTCTCGCCCATCCCCATCTTCTGGCAAACAGAGGCTCGGGACAGCATCCCTGCCCATCCTGGCTAATAGCTATTGATGGTTCTATCGTACATGAATTTATCTAGTTCTTTTTTGTACCCAGTTATAGTCTTGGACTTCTCAACATCCTCTAGCAAAAGTTTCACAGGCTGACAGGGTGTTGCATGAAAAGAAAAATACTTTCTTTTGTTTGTTTTAAACCTGCTGCCTATTAATGTCATTTGGTGGCCACTAGTCCTTGTGTTATGAGAAGGAGTAACACTTCCTTAGTTACTTTCTCCACACCAGTCATGATTTTACTGACCTCTGTCATATCCCTTCTTAGTCATCTCTTTTCCAGTCTGAAAAGTCCGAGTCTTATTAATCTTTCCTCCTACGGCAGCCATTCCATACCCCTAATCATTTTGTTGCCTGTTTCTGAAACTTTTCTAATTCCAATATATATTCCTTGAGATGGGGCAACCAGATCTGCACGCAGTGTTGAAAATGTGGGCATACCATGGATTCACAGAGAGGCAATATGACATTTTCTGTCTTATCATCTATCCCTTTCTTAATGAGTCCCAACATTCTGTTTGTCTTTTTGTCTGCCGCTGCTCATTGAGTGGATGTTTTCAGAGAACTATCCACAATGGCTCCTAGATCTCTTTCTTGAGTGGTAACAGCTAATTTAGACCCCATCATTTTATATGTATAGTTGGGATTATGCTTTCCAATGTTTATTACTTTGCATTCATCAACCTCTCCTTGAGATACCCAGGTTAACATTGGCTCTTTTCGCTGCAGGGAAAGCTCATATTTAGAAAATTATCTCTTTATGCCCCCAAATCTTGTTCACAGTCATTGCACTTCCCGTGATATTCCCGCATTGTGTAAGCATCACCTACATTCTTGGTTCCTAGATTAGAACACAATTGTTTGCTTTGACTCAATTGACCAACGAATTCAGATTGCTCTGAATGTGTGACCTGTCCCCTTCATTATTTATGATCACCAATGTTTGTATCATCTGCAAACTTCAGGCATGAGAAAGGTAGTCAGATGAATTGCTGACATGTATCTCTTCTTACACCCAGAGAGAGGGCTGTGGACTAGCTGGACCACAGGTCTCATCCACGATACAAGTCCTATATTGAAAAGGAGCCAAACAGACATAATCATGCTGGGCTATGACTTTGTGCTCAACAGAATGGGCGTAAAGGCCAAAAGGGTCTTGGTATTTACGGCTACAGGCCTGCATGTCTGTTACTTCCCTTGTTTCTTTTGATGAGAGACTTTCTTGCAGGCACTGAGCTTTGAATGAGACATAAATTACAGGTATTATCTGAGACACCGTTCTGAGGTGTCACCCTAATACCTAACTTGTAGAGATTTTCTTATGCCCTGAAACATGTGGGCATGTAGGTTTTTCAAATATTTATGTAGCCGTTCCTATTGTAACTGAATAGTCTCACTATCCATGCAAATTTACAAGCTCTACCTAATCCTTCTTAGCTCATGGTCTCAACTATCTTCTGTGGCAATGAGCTCCTACTTAGTCACTGAGTGCAGAAAGACTTGTTTTTCCATCTGTTTTGAATTTGCCACGTTTCAGTTGAATCGAATGTCCTCTTCAGATTGTGTTAAGAGACAAGGAGATTAGAGTCTCAATCTGTTATCTATCAGTCAGTATTTTATAGACTTTTCTCATATCCCCTTTTATTTATCTCCTTTGAAAGATAACAATCCCAGTCTTTTCAACCTCTCTCTGTATGAGAGTTTCCCCAGCCTCTTGATCATTTTCATTGCCCTTCCCTGAACCCCTCTAGTTCTGCAATATCCTGTGTGAGAAGGGTGCCCAGTACTACACAGAGGAGTCCAGAGGAAGGTGAAACATTGGCTGACAGATCTCATGGCATAGCATTTACTTTGGATTCCCCATCCCACTCCTCCTGGATCCCAATGTTTTGCTTAGTTTCTGGCCATACTTGCACTCTGAGCAGGGTTTCACAGAGCTATGTACCATGATGCCCAGCTCCCTGTCCTGAGTTCATACAGTTAAATTACAACCTTGTAAGGTCTTTGAGGAGTTCAGTCTTTTCCCTCCAAAGGGCATAAACGTTGCATTTAGTGACGTGGGAGATCATCTGCCATCCTGCTGCACATTCACCTGGTTTGCTTAGCTCCCTCTGAGAAGTTGTCTGGACTTCACGATGACCTAAATAATCTGGTGCCATCTGTCAATGTTGCCACCTCACTGTTCAGCCTTTTCCAAATTGTAAATAACTATAAAATGTTTATTGTAATTTTGAAGAATTGGAGTTTTATTCATCTTGTTAAGTTGCATGTGAGTCTTACTATCCTATACTAATACTGTGTGTACCTTAGCTTCCCTGTGTACGGCACAAATACTTTGGTGGTGGGAATTGGGTGTATGATTTTGCTGAGGCCCCCAGGGCAGGTGAGGCTGCCCAGTTATTTGCACCTATGTAACCTGAGACCCAGGAGGGGTTATGAAACCAGGTGACACCTTTTGCCCGGGAAGCGAGACAAACAGAAGGAGGAGGAGCATCAAGGGGGGTGTCAGAGGTCAGGTGGCTGGAAGCTGGCAGTCTGCATCAGGGACTGAAAAAGGGAGAATCCAGGGTATCTGGCTCAGGATTCCCAAGATGGACTTGGCTGAAATTCACTGATGTCTGTAATAGGAAGCTCTGTTCTACGCTATGTTCTTGTTGATTAGTAAACCTTCTGCTTTACCAGCTGGCTGAGAGTCATGTCTGACTGTGGAGTTGGGGTGCAGGACCCTCTGGCTTCCCCAGGAGCCCCGCCTGTGCAGATTTGCTGTGGGAAGTGCACAGTGTGGAAGGGGATGCTGAATGCTCTGAGGTCAGACCCAGGAAGCTTGAAGCTGTGTAAGATTCTTGTCCTGGAGACAGTATGCTCAGAGAGAGGAGGCATGCTCACCCAGAGTCCTGACTAGTTTCGTAGGGAGTAGTTCCAGAGTATCACCCAATGACTCCGTGACAGTAATATATATGGCCTGGTCTACACTCTGACTTTAGGTCGAATTTAGCAGTGTTAAATTGATTTAACCCTGTACCCATCAACACGACAAATCACTTTTTGTCGACTTAAAGGGCTCTTCAAATCGATTTCCTTACTCCACCCCCGACGAGGGGATTAGCGCTGAAATCGGCCTTGCCGGGTCGAATTTGGGGTACTGTGGATGCAATTCAATGGTATTGGCCTTCGGGAGCTATCCCAGAGTGCTCAGTTGTGACCGCTCTGGACAGCACTCTCAACTCAGATGCACTGGCCAGGTAGACAGGAAAAGGCCCACGACCTTTTGAATCTCATTTCCTGTTTGGCCACCGTGGTGAGCTCACCTGCACAGGTCACCATGCAGAGCTCACCATCACAGGAGACCATGCAGTCCCAGAATCGCCAAAGAGCTCCATCATGGACCGAACAGGAGGTATGGGATCCGATCGCTGTATGGGGAGATGAATCCATGCTGGCAGAACTCCGTTTGAAAAAACGAAATGCCAAAATATTTGAAAAAATCTCCAATGGCATGAAGGACAGAGGCTATAACAGGGACCCGCAGCAGTGCCGCTTGAAAATTAAGGAGCTCAGGCAAGCCTACCAAAAAACCAGAGAAGCAAATGGCTGCTCGAGTTCAGAGCCCCAGACATGCCTCTTCTATGATGAGCTGCCTGCCATTCTAGGGGGTGCAGCCACCACTACCCCAACCCTGTGCTTTGACTCCGTCCAAGGAGTGGGAGGCAACACGGAAGCGGGTTTTGGGGGTGAGGAAGAGGATGATGAGGAGGAGGTTGTAGATAGCTCACAGCAAGGAAGCGGAGAAACCGGTTTCCCCAACAGCCAGGATCTGTTTATCACCCTGGATCTGGACTCTGTACCCCCGAACCCACCCAAGGCAGGCTCCTGGACCCTGAAGGTGGAGAAGGGACCTCTGGTGAGTGTACCTTTGTAAATATTATACATGGTTTAAAAGAAAGCGTGTTTAATTATTAATTTGCCCTGGCACTCGTGGCCAGTACAGCTACTGGAAAAGTCTGTTAACGTGTCTGGGATGGAGCGGAAAGCCTCCAGGGACATCTCCATAAAGCTCTCCTGGATGTACTCCCAAAGCCTATGCAAAAGGTTTCTGGGGAGGGCAGCCTTATTCCGTCCTCCAAGGTAGGACACTTTACCATGCCAGGCCAGTAGCATGTAGTCAGGAATCATTGCGGAAAAAAAACATTGCAGCATATGGTCCTGGTGTTTGCTGGTATTCAAACAACATCCATTCTTTATCTCTCTGTGTTACCCTCAGGAGATTGATATCATTCACGGTCACCCGGTTGCAATAGGGTGGTTTTAGTAAGCGGACATCCAGAGGTGCCCGTTCCTGCTGGGCTGTTTGCCTGTGGCTGAACAGAAATCTTCCCTGCTGTTAGCCACGCAGTGAGGGGGGTGGGGGTGAAGCCATCATCCCAGAGAATTGTGTGTGTGTGGGGGGGGGGTTAGTTGGGTTTCTGCTGCACGTGAACCCAGAAACCGCAGCCCCTCCTTTTAAATGGCCAACCCATTTTTAATGGCCAACCCAATGGCTACTTCATATGGGAAATGAGGGCGCTGCTGTTTGAAACCATTCCCACATGTTATGAAGGTTAAAGAAGCCAAAAGACTGTGGCTTACCATGGCTGCTTGCAAGCCAAATTCTGCTGCCCGGCCTTGTGTGAGTGATCTCTCACACCAAACCGGCATACCCTCAATAAAAGAGGCAAAGTGCGACCTTGTAATGAAAGCACATGTGCTATGTAATGTTAACAGCAAGGTTTACCGTGAAAGAGTGTACACATTGTTCTATAAAATGTGTCTTTTTAACTACCACTCTCCCTTTTTTTTCCTCCACCAGCTGCATGTGTTTCTCCTTCCCAGAGGCTAGCGAAGATTAGAAGGCAAAAAACCGCACTCGTGATGAAATGTTCTCTAACCTCATGCTGTCCTCCCACACTGACAGAGCACAGCAAAATATGTGGAGGCGGACAATGTCAGAGTGCAGGAAAACACAATAAGACCGTGAGGAGAGGTGGCGGGCTGAAGATGGTAGGTGGTGTCAGCTTGCTGAAAGAAGGCAGGAGTCAATGCTCAGGCTGCTGGAGGATCAAACTCATATGCTCCAGCGTATGGTTGAGCTGCAGGAAAGGCAGCAGGAGCACTGACCGCCGCTACATCCCCTGTGTAACCAACCACCCTCCTCCCCAAGTTCCATAGCCTCCTCACCCAGACGCCCAAGAACGCGGTGCGGGGGGCCTCCAGCCACGCAGCCACTCCACCCCAGAGGATTGCCCAAGCAACAGAAGGCTGGCATTCAATAAGTTTTAAAACGTTATGTGGCCTTGTCCTTCCCTCCTCCACCACTGCTCCTGGGCTACCTTGGCAGTTATCCCCCTATTTGTGTGATGAATAAATAAAGAATGAATGAATGTGGCAACAATGACTTTATTGCCTCTGCAAGTGGTGATTGAAGGGGGGAGGGGAGGGTGCTTAGCTTACAGGAAAGTAGAGTGAACCCGGGAGGTGGGGGGTTTCCATCAAGAAGAAACAAACAGAACTTTCACACCGTAGCCTGGCCATTCCTGAAACTGATTTTCAAAGCTTCTCTGATGCACACCACGCCCTCCTGTGCTCTTCTAACCACCCTGGTGTCTGGCTGCGCATAATCAGCAGCCAGGCGATTTGCCTCAACCTCCCACCCTGCCATAAACGTCTCCCCCTTACTCTCACAGATATTGTGGAGCGCACAGCAAGCAGTAATAACAATGGGAAGATTGGTTTCGCTGAGGTCTAACCGAGTCAGTAAACTGCGCCTGCGCACTTTTAAATGCCCAAATGCACATTCTACCACCATTCTGCACTTGCTCAGCCTGTAGTTGAACTGCTCC
This sequence comes from Chelonia mydas, assembly GCF_015237465.2. Classification (NCBI taxonomy): domain Eukaryota; kingdom Metazoa; phylum Chordata; order Testudines; family Cheloniidae; genus Chelonia; species Chelonia mydas. The sequence goes on along the minus strand of NC_057849.1, from coordinate 4,849,435 downwards.
TAACTACTCTTGAGGGTGCCTGTGTATGGCTTCATGAGCCAGGGCATTAAGGGGTAGGCTGGGTCCCCAAGGATAATTATAGGCATTCCAACATCCCCAATGGTTATTTTCTGAAATGGAAAGTAAGTCCTTTGCTGCAGCTGTTGAAACAGACCAGCGTTCCTGAGGATGCGAGCGTCATGTAACTTTCCCGGCCATCCCACATTGATGTTGGTGAAACATCCCTTGTGATCCACCAGTGCTTGCAGCACCATTGAAAAATACCCCTTGCGGTTTATGTGCTTGCTACCTTGGTACTCCGGTGCCAAGATAGGGATATGGGTTCCGTCTATGGCCCCACCACAGTTAGGGAATCCCATTGCAGCAAAGCCATTCACTATGACCTGCACATTTCCAAGAGTCACTACCCTTGATATCAGCAGCTCAGTGATAGCGTTGGCTACTGACATCACAGCAGCCCCCACAGTAGATTTGTCTACTCCAAATTGTTTCTCGACTGACTGGTAGCTGTCTGGCATTGCAAGCTTCTACAGCGCTATTGCCACTTGCTTCTCAACTGTGAGGGCTGCTCTCATCTTGGTATTCTTGTGCTTCAGGGCAGGGGAAAACAAGTCACAAAGTTACATTAAAGTGCCCTTACGCATGCAAAAGTTTTGCAGCCACTGGGAATTGTCCCAGACCTGCAACACTATGTGGTCCCACCAGTCTGTGCTTGTTTCCCGGGCCCAGAATCAGCATTCGGTGCCATGAATCTGCCCAATTGACACCATGATGTGCACGTTGCAGGGCCCGTTCTTTGTGAGAAGTCTATGTCCATGTCCTCATCACTCTCCTCCCCGCGCTACAGTTGCCTCCTCCTCACCTGGTTTCGCTTTTCTTGCAGGTTATGGTTCTGCATATCCTGTTGGATAATGCGCGCGGTGTTTATAGTGCTCATAATTGCTGCGGTGATCTGAGCGCCCCATGTTCCCAGTGCAATGGTGTCTGCACTGAAAAAGGCGCGGAATGATTGTCTGCCATTGCTCTGATGGAGGGAGGGGCAACTGATGACATGGCTTACAGAGTTGGTTTGCAGGGAATTAAAATCAACAAAGGGGGTTGCTTTGCATCAAGGAGAAACAGAATGGCCCCCTCAAGGATAGAACTCAAAACCCTGGGTTTAGCAGGCCGTTGATTTCATGGAGGGAGGGAGGAAGGGAGGAGAAAATGAATACAAAACAAATCTGGTCTCTTTCTTGTTTTGATCCACTTCCACTATCTTTATACATCTTGCTGGCAGCAGACGGTGCAGTACGACTGCTGGCCCTGGTCGTGTCCTGGCTGCTCATTAGAAGACGGTACAGTAGGACTGCCGGCAGGACTGAATCGCCATGAGACGAAATTTAAAAGGGAAATGACCTGGCTGAGTCACTCCCACATGTTTCCAGGCGCCTCTGACCGACCTCACCGAGGTCGGATAAAAGAGCACGCTGGAGTACGGTGACGATGGCTACCAGTCATACTGCACTGTCCACTGCCAAAAGGCAATAAGCTGCTGCTGTGTAGCTATGCAGTAACACATCTGCCAGCACCCAGGAGACATACATGGAGGGTGAGCTGAGTGGGCTCCATGCTTGCCGTGGTATGGCGTCTGCCTGGGTAATCCAGGAAAGAAGGCACAAAACGATTGTCTGCCGTTGCTTTCACGGAGGGAGGGAAGGAAGGGGGGCCTGATGATATGTACCCAGAACCACCCATGACAATGTTTTAGTCCCATCAGGCACTGGGATTTCTACCCAGAATTAAAATGGGAAGCGAAGACTGCGGGAACTGTGGTATAGCTACCCTCAGTGCAACGCTCCGGAAGTCGACGGTTGCCTCGGTACTGTGGTCTCACTCCACCGACTAAATGCTGACTAAATGCACTTAGAGCATTTGCATGGGGACACACACAATCGACTGTACAAAAATGCTTTCTACAAAACAGACTTCTATAAATTTGACCGAATTTCATAGTGTAGACATAGCCATGATAAAGTGTTTAAATCTCATTGCTCTTCTTTTCTCCCTTCACAGATACTTTGAGCATTTCGCAGCCTGATCGACACATCAGACTCTTCATGGCAGCTTTCAACCTCACCCCTTCTGGCCCTTCAACATTCATCCTAATGGGCATCCCTGGCCTGGAAGCTGCCCACATCTGGGTTTCCATCCCTTTCTTTATGTGCTACATCATCAGCCTGTTGGGAAATTTCATGCTTCTGTTTGTTGTAGGCAAAGAGCAGACCCTGCACAAGCCCATGTACCTGCTGCTCTCCATGCTGGCGCTCACAGACATCACCACTTCTACATCCGTCATACCAAGGGCACTATGTATATTTTGGTTCAATTTGAAAGGCATTACTATGGGTGGCTGCCTCATCCAGATGTTCTTCCTTCATGCAGTTTCTGTTATGCAGTCAGCTGTTCTCATGACAATGGCCTTTGATCGCTACGTTGCCATATGTAACCCTCTGAGATATTCCACCATCCTCACCAATGCACGAATAGCTAAGCTGGGGCTAGTGGGTTTGATAAGAGCTGTTCTCTTCATTCTGCCCCTGCCCCTGCTCCTGAGCAGGCAGCCATTCTGTGCCAACCATATTATCCCTCATATGTACTGTGACCACATGGCTGTGGCGAAGATGTCATGTGGGGACATTACAGTCAACAGGATGTACGGCTTGGTGATAGCATTTGTAGTCATTGGGTTAGACCTGTTGCTCGTTGCCCTGTCCTATGGTCTGATCATCAGGGCCATCATCAGAATCTCCTCCAAGAAAGCCTGCCAGAAAGCCCTCAACACCTGCACAGCCCACATCTGTGTGATGCTCATGTCTTGTATTCTCTTGCTGTTCTCCTCTCTGACACACCGGTTTGGTCAAGGCATAGCTACCCACATTCACATCATCTTGGCAACCCTGTACTTCCTCGTCCCTCCCATGTTCAACCCTATCATTTATGGTGTCAAAACCAAAGAGCTTCGTGAGAAAGTGGGCAAATATACCTGCAGAAGGTGATTGCTGGGGGTAATTATTTTAAACCTGACTGGGAAAAGATATTGCCTTGTTAATCAAGGATGCTCTGTCCCAATTTGGGTGAGCTCAACACGATGGAAGTTCACAGTCAGAGTTCCTCACACCTAATGTCTTATAACTCCATCACCAAGCACTGCTCTCTCCGTTGCTGAGTTCCCTCAATCTGACCATCACCTGGTCTCTGTCAGGCATCACTCATCAGTCCCCTCCCCAGCTGAACCCTGTCACTCATCCTTTCTGTTACTTTCACACCAAGAGAATATACTGCAATTTTCTGATGTAAGGTGACTTTGCATTAGACCCTGTGTGAACAGGGTTCTTGATCAGTTCAACAAACTAAAGTTATGCATTCTGATAGCCAAAGACAGATTAAGAAACTACAATGTTGAACTTGTTTATCCTATGTACAATGATCTAGTCAGAAAGTTTACCTGACTTTTCTATATCCAATCCTTCAGTATGCCTGGAGGAAATATCAAATGTTTCACTTGAAAGATGCTAATACAGGAAAGTTGCTGCAGGAATTGAGGACATTGTACTAGAGCCTGATAGTGAGAGTTGTGAAACTGTAGGGTTTTGAGAACTGGACTGTGTTACTGAGCAACTATGAATTAATACAATAGAACACCACATAGTTAAGGGTTAATTGAAAAGTAGGCTTTTAGATGCAAGGTCAAAATCTAGATGATAGGTTCCCCAATCAGAATGGGAGAAGGAGACAGACACGTAAATAAGTGACAATGAAAGAAGATAAGTGAATGAAAACCATGAGTCCAGATGCTTGTGATATTAGAGGTTTATTAATAGTCAGAAAAAGTGATGGTCCAGTAGGGGTCATTATGACCTATGTGTTTTGCAGAAATTATAAAAGATTAGGTAACACAGTGTACTTTGGAACAGTTTTCTGAATCTATCTTTAGAGACCTTTTCCTGGCATCCTTTCTCCCCAGCAGGTGAGCACCTGGCCAATCACTCAATAGTGATCCAGCTGCTAGGTAAATATCTGGAATGGGTTATCTAGGGAAGTGGTGGAATCCCCATCCTTTGAGTTTTTAAGGCCTGGCTTGAGAAAGTCCTGGCTGGGATGATTTAGTTGGGGTTGGTCCTGCTTTGAGCAGGAGGTTGGACTAGATGACCTCCTGAGTTCTCTTCCAGCCCTAATCTTCTATGATTTCATGCTTCGATAATGTTCTAAACCTATTGCCTATGTCTCTGTGTTCTTAAATCTAATAACCTGCAGTGTTAGAACAAGAGCATGCTTACTTGGATTTGATCCTTGATCATACAGAATTGTTGTGTTCTCATTGCTTTATTCCTGACACGGTGAGGAGTGAAATAGTTAAGTTGCCCTTGCTGGGGGATTCTGAAAACTCCAGCAAACAGACTGCTGTGTTAAACTATGACATTCTCTTGGAGTCCAATAACTTAGCACTTTACACTGTTGGTTTTAGAGTCACTTTCAGCTGGAACTTTCAAAATACACAATAACAATTCCCTCTGTCAAAGACATCAAAAGTAGGCATAGAGATTTCATCTTGGAGTTTGTGGAACAGATGAAATAGAGATTCCCACAAAATGTCCTGGTGATGGAATCTCATTCAGTGCTAAGTCCTTCATGACCTGGTTTGGCTAATATCTCATTGTTGGCATTGTTTTCTGGATACTTTGGACAGTTAAAACATTAGTGGAGTGTTTTGCCTATGGTTCACTAACCTCATACTGAGAACAGTCAAGTGGAGCAGTTTTTGATAGGTCTCGAACACATGGATGCCTCTGGGGACAGAAACTTTAGTGAATTTGGCTTGTTTGCTCTTTCATTGCTGGCCATCAGAAGAAGCATTCTACTTCCGATGAAGACTGGGAAGAAAAAATATTGCCTTTTAGAAACTAACAGTAACAAATTAATTCAACTCAAAATATGGACTTTGACTACCATCATTGAATGCAATTACAAATTAATACCATAATAATCTTACTGTTATTTTTACACTACATATATTTTGGGCTTCTTTTGGGCTATTTTAAAAACTGTTATCCACCACATTTTTGTTTCAAATACCTGCCAACCCTCAATCGGGATACAAGTACCAGTACCAGCAGCTCAGAGCTCTGTGGCCTCCACCTGAAACCCAGCATCTGAGAGGTCCAGAGCTCCTGAGGCATCCCCAGCATCATAGAGTTACAGGGGTCTCCACCACCTGTGGCACCTCAGAGCTGATGGTCCCCCTGCCACCCCCAGTGGCAGAGAGCTGCTAGGTCCTTGGCCAATTATGGCAGCTGGGAGCTCGAGGTCCACACTAGCTCACAGGTATGGCTCTCCAGCCCCTGAGCTGAAGTGAAAAATGTCATGGAGGTCTCTGAAAGTCACGGAATCTGTGACATAATCTTATCCTTAGCCAACCCTATGAACAACTCGCTGCGGTGAATGGGGAAGTGGTGGTACCACAGCGACTGAGGCAGTGGCCGCACTTTGGGCAGGAATCACAACAGTTGCTGACTTGCTCCAGACTGTAGAGTTGTTCATCCCTGGGCTCAGAGTGTCAGCTGGCTGTTGTTAAGTGCTGAAGGCTGGAACATTGTTGCTTTGGTAATGCTGTTCAGACTACTCAGTGCTTCTGTCCTTGGAACTCCAGTTTTATCAAAATGCACTGATATGGATATGGCAACCTGCTAATTCAGCAGACCTCAGTGTTACGCATAAAGAAAGACCACAGGCACAGTTCAGTGACAAAGGCACAAAGCTATTTTTATTACCCTCTAGGCATAGTACTATGAGACAAAAGAGCAAAAGAGTTTATGAAATTCTTCTCCTGGGTGCCAATACCCCAAGAAATCCTTACTGATCAAGGAATACTAAGGATACAGACACTAAGAACCTTGATCTTCCATTTTCAAACTCAGGGTTGGTAGAATGATTTCACAGAACTTTGATGGTGACATTAAATATGTTTGTAGCCTCAGATCCCAAACACTAGGACCAACTATTCCTCCACCTTATTTTTTCTGTCAAGAAAAGTGCCTCAAGGCTCCAAGGCCAAGCACCCTGGTTATGAGCCAAATCAGCTCATGAGATACCTCTGCAGAGTGGCAAAACCTCGAGAAATCCTTATTGATCAAGGACCTAACTTCAATTTACAACTAATGAAATTACTGTGCATTCTACGAAGGGTAAAAACACTAAGAACTGATGGGTTGGTAGAGAGACTTCACAGAACTTTGATGGCGACATTTAAGAAGTTTGTTTCCTCTAATTCCAAACACTGGGACCAACTTTTCCCCAATCTCTTTTTTGCTATGAGGAAGGTGCTTCAAGCTTCTGAGTTTTCTCCCTTTGAACTGTTGTATTGGAAGCATCCTCAAGGCTTTCCAGTCTTGCTTGGAGAAACATGGAAGACCAACAACCACAGGCAATGAAGATAGTCCAATACATTGTTCAATTAAGAAATTGACTCAATACTTTATGGACATTTGCTAGAAGTATTTTGCTAAATGCACAACAGGTACAAGAGAAGGCCTATAACAAAGGGGTCCAGCTGTGAGTGTTCCGCCTGGGTGATTGAGTGTTATTGTTACTACCAAATTTACTGTTCAAATTACTGGTTCAATGTCAGGGACCATTTGAGGTAGTGAGGCATGTGGTCCTCATCGACTATGTGGTCCAGCTCCCACAGAAGAAAAAGAAGACTCAAATGAGAACATATGAACAGCCATATTGGGTCAGACCAATGGTTCATCTAGTCCAGTATCCTGTCTTCTGTCAGTGGCCAATGCCAGCTGCTTCAGAGGGAAAGAACAGAAGAGGGCCAGTGTCATAAATATAAAGGGAAGGGTAAACCCCTCTGAAATCCCTCCTGGCCAGGGGAAAGCTCCTCTCACCTGTAAAGGGTTAAGAAGCTAAAGGTAACCTCGCTGGCACCTGACCAAAATGACCAATGAGGAGACAAGATACTTTCAAAAGCTGGGAGGAGGGAGAGAAACAAAGGGTCTGTGTGTCTGTCTACATTCTGTCTTTGCCGGGGATAGACCAGGAATGGAGTCTTAGAACTTTTAGTAAGTAATCTAGCTAGGTATGTGTTAGATTATGATTTCTTTAAATGGCTGAGAAAAGAACTGTGCTGAATAGAATAACTTTTTCTGTCTGTGTATCTTTTTTGTAACTTAAGGTTTTGCCTAGAGGGGTTCTCTATGTTTTGAATCTAATTACCCTGTAAGGTATCTACCATCCTGATTTTACAGGGGGGATTTCTTTATTTCTATTTACTTCTATTTTTATTAAAAGTCTTCTTGTAAGAAAACTGAATGCTTTTTCATTGTTCTCAGATCCAAGGGTTTGGGTCTGTGGTCACCTATGCAAATTGGTGAGGCTTTTTATCCAACATTTCCCAGGAAAGGGGGGTGCAAGTGTTGGGAGGATTGTTCATTCTTCTTAAGATCCAAGGGTCTGGGTCTGTAGTCATCTAGGCAAATTGGTGAGGCTTTTTACCAAATCTTGTCCAGGAAGTGGGGTGCAAGGTTTTGGGAAGTGTTTTGGGGGGAAAGACGTGTCCAAACAGCTCTTCCCCAGTAACCAGTATTAGTTTGGTGGTGGTAGCGGCCAATCCAAGGACAAAGGGTGGAATATTTTGTACCTTGGGGAAGTTTTGACCTAAGCTGGTAAAGATAAGCTTAGGAGGTTTTTCATGCAGGTCCCCACATCCGTACCCTAGAGTTCAGAGTGGGGGAGGAACCTTGACAGCCAGTATTGAGGAATCCATCTCCTGTCATCCAGTCCCATCATAGGGCAGTCAGAAGCTAGGGACACCCAGAACATGGGGTTGCATCCCTGAACACCTTGGCTAACAGCCATTGATCAACCTATCCTCCATGAATGTATCTAGTGGAGAAGTCCCAATGTACTAGTTCTTATGCATGACTTCACAACCCATTTCTGCGTCAATTTCTGAAAGATCAACACAGGATTGAAATTTCATCCTTACCTGATGCAGATAGTAGATGAACTATTACAACATTTGGAAGCTGACAGATATATATCCACTCCCAGGGGAGGCTCTCAAAATGAAGATCTCCAAGGTCCATTTTCTGCTCATCCTGCTGCTCACAGAGACGAGGGAACTGTCTGGGAGTCCTGACCAACCTGAGAGTCTGCAGGGACTGTTCAGGGGAATCCTAAAGGTCACTGTCCAGCACTTCGAGTGTCAGACATGTGACATTCATACTCCGGTTCCCAGGGCTCTGCCTTCATATCACACAAAGGAGATTTCTTCTCTCTGCTGAGCAGGATTTAAGTGAGTTGCCTGTTTCTGCAATAAAGTTAGTGCTAAGGGCTCAGAGAGTGTTCCAGGGTTCAAATCCAGAACCATCTGGGCAGCAATTTACCATCATGTTAACTTAGAACAACAAATGTATTGTAAATAGTTTAGACAAATATTTGTTTTTCAGATTGGTTCCTTGTCTCTTACTGTGTCCTTCTTTCTGCCTCAGTAGTTTCCTGTTTTGGGCTGTGTGGTTTTCCCTTTGGATCACTCAAGTTTTCCAATTCAGCAACTTCATTGCACCCTTAGGAAGTTCAGCCAAACCCTCTGTAGTGGGTATCTGTGTTACCAGAGGGTTCACAACAAGAAAGGGCTGCACACTGGCCAGATTCTGCTCTCACATTCTGCCTTCACTGGGTCACTCCAGATTGACACTGGCCTCCCTTACAGCAAAATCAGGCTGATGTGTTTTGGAATCCCTGTCTTTCAGGATTGGTCTCAGAACGCCACATGAACTGGGGAGTTCCTTCTGACTCTTTCAGCAAACTCACAAAATAGTTCTCTCTAGCACGACCCAAAGCTGTAATTTTTACACCTGGAAGCTGAAAATTAAACACTGAGGTTTGAACTCTTTGTCCCATTGAAATCAATGGTCAAACTCTCAATCTGGGCAGGAGTTCACCATAAATCCACATGCAGGGACTTGGCCTGATTTACACCAGCTATGAGCCTCCCAGTGACATCAACTTGAGTCGTCTCATGGTGTCTAAAGATGGGTGAGCTCATTTGGACCAAAGAAAAACTGATAGAAGAGTTGCTGAAATTTCAAACTTATAGGCTTAGAGGTTCAAAACAATTAGGGTAACAATTTTTTTTTTTTTTGTGGGGAGGGGAGTTTTCTCTCTCTATGACCCTGCATCTTTGAGTCTGAAGAGGATGAAAACCACCAAAAAGCATTAAAAAGAAAAGCAAGTTTCTGGCTTGGAGGAAATCAGGCGGTGTTGGAAATCTCACTGGGGGTCTTCCAGGAATGCACAGTGTGTGTGTGGAGGGGAACTTGCAGTTTCCAGATCACAGTGGTGCAGAGTCCTAAAATGTGTGAAATGGGGAATCAACATCTTGCCTACTGAACAGATCAAAGAGGCGTAACGAGGCCTCCTGGGGCAGGGGGATGTCTCAAACTGTAACACAACGTGGACCACACTGTAGCAGATTGTCTCTGATACCATCCCCCATCCAGACAATCCTTCCTCATGTGAGCAACCCCACTACAGCCTCATAGTAAACTCAGCAATTGCCAACACTGAAAAGCAGCCTGAGGAAGGGGAGTCTGCTTTTATAACGGGCTGAAATATAAATATATTTCAAATATAAATATAAATATAAATATAAATCTTTGTGTATTTGGGGGAAGAGTTACTCACGCTGGCTCCTTCTAGTCTCCACGTCCTCTCTCCCTTCCACTGGGTCTGTCCCTCTCTCCTTCCCTGCACAGGCTGAGCTGCTGCTGAGGTTCCCTTCACTCCCAGAAAGGCAGTCCAGGCTGATCTCCCCCTTTTCCCCAGTGCAGGCAGACACTGAGTTTAACCTCATCTGTGGAGCTATTTCTGTGAGCTGTCACTGTGGGGTTGTATTCCTGGGTGAGGGGTGTCACTGTGTGGCAGGGCTGGAAGTTGTGGGAGTGGGGGAGGTCCATGGACAAGGGGCCAGCACTGGGGCTGTAGGGTAGGGAATGGGATGTACACAGACAGGGTGGGCAGCACTGAAGGTCATGTGCTTGGGGAGTGGGGTGTACACAGACAGGCGGGCAGTACTGGGAGTTGTGGAGGTAGGGGGGATGGCGTACAGAGAAAAGGAGGCAGCACTGTAGATTGTGGTTGCAGGCAGAGGGTGTACAGGGACAGGCAAGAAGTTCTGTGGTTGGTGGGAGACAGGAATGGCATGTTTCCCGGACAGATGAGCATCACTGCTGTCATTTTTTTTTAAAGATTGTTGGTCCAAGGTCAATGCTGGGAGATTTCCTGGCCTAGAGTGCATTTGGGCAGGTGTCAGGTCTCTTTGCCACGGCAAGCCACAGAACTGAAGTCTTGGAGTCACAACCTTTACTCAGGTTTGTTTCCCGCTGTTGTTGTTGCTTTGTAACTTCAGGCCTTTCACCGGTGGAAAGAACCATTGATCTTCGCGAGTCACTGCACCTCATTTTCTTCCCAGTGAAATAATTATGATACAATAATAGCACAGCTATGATACATTTTATGCATGTCGGGTCATGTCAGATGACATTGGAAAAATTATAGGTTTCAGAGTAACAGCCCTGTTAGTCTGTATTCGTAAAAAGAAAAGGAGTACTTGTGGCACCAACTTGGATTATTGCTGTGCACATTGTAAGATGAGCTGTTGCCAGCAGGAGAATGAGTTTGTGTGTGTGGTTTTTGGAGGGGGGGGTGTGGGAGGGGGTGAGAAAACCTGGATTAGTGCTGGAGGTGACCCACCTTGATTATCATGCGCATTATAAAGAGGGGTTTCAAAAGGGGATGGGCTGTTGCCAGCAGGAGAGTGAGTTTGTATGTGTGGGGGGGGGGGGGGGGAGGGTGAGAAAACCTGGATTTGTGCTGGAAATGGCTCTACTTGATGATCACTTTAGATAAGCTGTTGCCAGCGGGGGAGTGGGGTGGGAGGAAGTTTTGTTTCATGGTCTCTGTGTGTATATAATGTCTTCTGCAGTTTCCACGATATGCTATGCATCCGATGAAGTGAGCTGTAGCTCACGAAAGCTCATGCTCAAATAAACTGGTTAGTCTCTAAGGTGCCACAAGTACTCCTTTTTTGGAAAAATTATGATTTTCTGAATATGATTATCCTATTTCTATGCATGTATCAATTTGTATCCAAAGTTATGAATATTAACTACATATCTCAGAGTAGTAACCATGTTAGTCTGTATAGGCAAAAACAAAGAGGAGTCCTTAGAGACAAACAAATTTATCTGGGCATAAGCTTTCCAGCCCACGAAAGCTTATATCCAAATAAATGTGTGACTCTCTAAGGTGCCACAAGGACTCCTCGTTGTTTTTACTACATATCTGTATTCCATATACTTCTGGGTAACTCCCACTAGGCAAGATGCTTTCAGACTAGACAGCTGTTTCGGGAGGGCCTATTCCATTAGGGAGAATAGCAGGCTTTAGGAGAAGCATATCTTCCAACTGGTGAGCCTTCCTGAGAATCCTCCAGACAGCCTGTAATAGCAAATAGGGTGGACGACGAGCTTGGCTTAATAGAGAAATCTTCTGTGAGCTTAAACACAAAAAGGAAGCTTACGAGAAGTGAAAACTTGAACAGATGACTAGGCAGGAGTATAAACATATTTCACGAGCATGCAGGGGTGTAATCAGGAATGCCCAAGCACAACTGGAGTTGCAGGTAGCAAGGGATGTGAATGGTAACAAGGAGGGTTTCTACAGATATGTTAGCAACAATAAGAAGGTCAGAGGAAGAAGAAGGTGGGACCCTTAAGGAATGAGGGAGGCAACCTAGTGACAGAGGGTGTGGAAAAAGCTGAAGTACTCAATGCTTTTTTTGCATCAGATTTCACAGACAAGGTCTTCTTCTAGACTACTTCCCTGGGCAGAACAGTATGGGGAGGAGGTGAGCAGCCCTCAGTGGTGAAAGAACAGGTTAGGGACTATTTAGAAAAGCTGGACATGCACAAGTCCATGGATCCAGGTCTAATGGACCAAGGGTGATGAGGGAATTGGCTGATGTGATTGCAGAGCCATTAGCCATTTTCTTTGAAAACTTGAGACAATCGGGGGAGGTCCCAGATGTTTGCAAAAAGGCTAATGTAGTGCCCATCTTTAAAAAAGGAAAGCAATTTTTGGTGTTTAATTCCTAACAGCCTGAGTTTTCAGATGTGTTTTCTTTCTTGTTCCAATAACATTTACCCTTTTTAAGAACCTGATTGGATTTCTGTGTCTTCAGAGGTTTGTGCACATGGTTTTTAGATAGCTGGTGGCAACAGCTGATTTTGCTGTTTTTCTCTTTTCCTTTCTCAGCTCTTCCCCGGGGAGGATGAAAGGCTTGAGGGTACCCCACAGGAAGGAATTTCCCAAGTGTGTCTTCCTGGGTTCTCACAGGGGTTCTGCACTTCGGTGGTGGCAGCATCTGTTAGGGAGATTTTGGCAAACCAGTAAAGTACCTAAACCACTATCACTTGTTGCTAACAGGAGCCAAGTTAGCAGGCTGTACTGAATCACTATTGTGTATTGCTAACAGTAGTCAATTAGCAGGCCGTTCTGAGCCATCCTTACTTATTGCTAAAAGTAGCCAAGTCAGCAGGTCGTAAATTGATCATGCAGTGGCCTCAGCGTAACGAAGGCGGGGGTGAGGGGGTGGAGGGGCTGGGTGCCACAGACAGCGCAGCTTGACCCCACGCTCTTCCTGCTGAGAATGTTGAAATTGCTGATGCATGTATTTTAGAAAAACAAGAAGTCTGTATATATGTGCCCTGGGAATGTTTGTCAGGGCCCCAAGGCATGGACACTCTGAAAAAAGAAACAACAACATAACTGGTAAATTGATGACCATAAGGAAATCCTTGTTTGACCTTTTTAAACCTGCTTCCTTAGCAAGTTTTCTTTAAGGGATATGTCATTGTATTACTAATGTATAAACAAAGGGAAAAAATTGAGGTAATTGGACTTCTCAGAAGGGGCTCTTCAGGGATGCTCCCTCTGGACGCATCTTGGTCCGCCCCGGCAGACGGAAACCTGGCCCGGAGAAGCCTGTTACGGTGCCACTCGAAAGCCATGCTCAGCTTCTCTAATGATTGAGGGTTGGGGATGTTTTACTAACCTGTTGTGGACACATGTTAGTGCTTGAGACTAAGTAAAGTTTAGCTTTAAGTGAAAGCACTCGTGTGTCGTCCTGTTTGTGCCAGCCATCAATCGGTCGGACAGCCATGTCTCCCCTGATTTATTTCCTGACACCACCTCACCTGCCCACCAAATGACAACTTGGGAGGGATGAGACCACCTTGGATACATGCTGGGAAAAGGCACCGTCTGACCCCTTATTGGAAAGGTCCAAGCTCTCCAGTGATGTGCCCCTCCGTTTTCAAAAAAAAAATCAAGTATGCCAGTTTTTAGGGCTAGCCGGTTACTATAGCTGCTTCATCTCAGGGTTCTCCTCCATCGCGGCCCCTCTCACCAGTCTCCTCAAAAATGAGAGTCCAAAAAGAATCCAGTGGACCAGAGCCTGTGAGGAGGTTTTTCCAAACCCTAAAGGCCAAGCTCTGCCAGGAGCTTGTGTTAAATAGCCCCAACTTCACAAACGAGTTCTTGCTTCAAACAGATGCCTTCAGCATGGGCCTAGAAGCTGTTCTAACCCAGGAGGTGACGAACACCCCATCCTGTGCATCAATAGGAAGCTGTTCCCAAGGGAGAAGGTCTATTCTGTGATTGAGAAGGAAGTGTTGGCAGTGAAGTGGGCTGTGGATTCACTCCGCTATTACCTCCAGGGCACCCACTTTACCCTAGTCACGGGCCACATCCCCATCTGATGGCTGCATGGTAGGAAGGATGCAAATCCCAGAATCATGAGGTGGTACCTTTCCCTCTATCCCTTCTCCTTCTGAGTCCAATACCAGGCCAGGAGAGCCCATGCAAATGCAGACTTCTTCTCCCCGGAGGCGGAAGCACAGTTTGGGGGGACAGACCCTAAAAGGGGTCATGGGGGGGTGAGCAGGGAAAGGATGGCCAGGCACCTCAAGGATTAAAGAAAGCCTCTGGGCCCAGGTAGCCCTGCCCCACTTTACCTGAAACCAGTGCCAGGCCTGGAGGGGGGAGAAAGGGAAAGAGCCTGGCTCAGTCAAGATCTAACTAGTGAGGAGGCAGGAGCTTGTCTTGGTGATCTGAGGACATGAACCAGAGCCTGCCAGCCCAGCAGCCACGGGAGCAAGTAAGCCCCCATTCCTACCCCTCTAGGTAACAAGGGGGAACCTATCGAGAGACCCCAACTAAGGGGAACCTGGATTCTTGGGGCCATGTCCCAAATTTAAGGATATGAGTAGGGAGTATCTCACAGTTCCTGGGCCAGGAACAAAGGGAAAAGGGGGAGCAGCATTTCCCCCCTTCCACCTAACCTACTCAATGATCTAGCCACTAGCTACCCAGCCCCTGGGGACCCAACTACAACCCTAATAAAAGCAAACATAATTCTGGGATGTATTAGCAGGAGTGTTGTAAGCAAGACACAAGAAGTAATTCTTCCGCTCTACTCCGCACTGATTAGACCTGAACTGGAGTATTGTTTCCAGCTCTGGGCACAACATTTCAGGAAAGATGTGGACAAATTGGAGAAAGTCCAGAGAAGAACAACAAAAATGATTAAAGGTTTAGAAAATATAACCTATGAGGGAAGATTGGAAGAATTGGGTTTGTTTAGTCTGGAAAAGAGAAGACTGAGAGAGGACATGATAACAGTTTTCAAGTACCTAAAAGCTTGTTAAAAGGAGCAGGGAGAAAAATTATTCTCCTTAACATCTGATGGTAGGGCAAGAGAGGTTTAGGTTGGACATTGGGAAAAACTTTCTAACTTTCAGGGTGGTTAACCACTGGAATAAATTGCCTAGGATGGTTGTGGAATCTCCATCATTGGAGATTTTTAAGAGCAGGTTAGATAAACACCTGTCGTGGATGGTCTATATGGTGCTTTGTTCATCATTGTAGTTGCTTTCTTTGTCTTTGGCAACCATAGCTGTAGTTCATCAATCTGATCAAGAACCATGTTCACACAGGGTCAAAAGGAAAGCCATCTTGCTTCTCAAGTTGCAGTGGGGGAGGTTTAGGTTGGATATTAGGAAAAACTTTTTCACTAGGAGGGTGGTGAAACACTGGAATGTGTTACCTAGGGAGGTGGTAGAATCTCCTTCCTTAGATATTTTAAAGGTCAGGCTTGACAAAGCCCTGGCGGGGATGATTTAGTTGGGGATTGGTCCTGCTTTGAGCAAGGGGTTGGACTAGATGACCTCCTGAGGTCCCTTCCAACCCTGATATTCTATGATTCTATCATTCTATGATCAGAAAGCACCACTATATTCTCTTGGTGTGGAAGTCAAGGAAAGGCTGAGTTACAGGGTAGGTGGGGGCTGAAGGGTGATGCTGAAATACATCAGGTGATGGTCTCAGAGAGGGAACTCAGCAATGGAGAGAGCAGTGCTTGGTGATGGAGTGATAAGATGTTAGGTGTGAGGAGCGTCTCAGACTCTCTCCACAAAGATGAGCTCAGAAACAGGGACAGAGCGCCCTTGACTGATGAGGCAGTATTCTTTCCCCTCTTGTCAGGAAGGTTTAAAGTCAATGGCCCTAGACTAGCACATTCTACTGGTGTATTTGCTCACTTTGTCACAATGGTCTTTTGTTCTGATGCCATAAACGATAGGGTTGAACATGGGGAGGAGGAGGAAATAGAGGTTGGCCAAGATGACGTGAACTTGAGGAGCGGTGCCCTGACCGAATCGCTGTGTCAGAGTGCAGAAGAGGAAGAGAGGATATGCCATCAGTATCGCACATATATGGGCTGTGCAAGTGTTAAGGAGTTTCTGGTGGGCTTCCTTGGAGGAGATTCTGAGGACAGCTCTGATGATCAGACTGTAGGACAGGGCAATGAGAGTAAGGTCTAACACTATGACAACAAATGCTATCACCAAGCTGTACATCCTGTTGACTGTGATGTTCCCACACAACATCTTTGCCACAGCCATGTGGTCGCAGTACGCATGAGGTATAATGTGGTTGGCACAGAATTGCTGTCTGCTCAGGAGCAGGGGCATGGGCAGAATGAAGAGAACAGCTCTTATCAAACACGCTATCCCTAGCTTAGCTATTCGTGCATTGGTGAGGATGGTGGCATATCTCAGAGGTTTACATATGACAAAGTGATCAAAGGCCATTGTCACAAGGATAGCTGAGTGCATCATACAACCCATGGGAATGAAGAACATCTGAGTGAGGCAACCACCCACAGTAATTCCTTTGAAATTGAACCAAATATACACAGTGCATTCGGCATAATGGAGGTAGATGTGTTGATGTTTGTGAGTGCCAGAATGCAGAGCAGCAGGTACATTGGCTTGTGCAGGGTCTGCTCTTTGCCGACAACAATCACAAGTGTGAAATTTCCCAACAGGCCAATAATGTAGAACACAAAGAAAGGAAATCCAGATATGTGGAGCTTCCATACTGGGGATCCCCATTCAAATAAGTGTTGAAGGGTCAGAGGTGGTGATGTTGAAAGCTGTCATGAGGTGGTTGATGTGTTAAATTAGCTTCAGAAATGCTCAAGGTGCCTGTAAAGGGAGAGAAGCACATTGAGAAAGGTTATACACTTTATTAAAATGGTTTGGCAAATATTTTTATAGTAATTTACAATCCAGGAAGGGGGATGAGCAGTGAGGTGGCAACATTTATAGATGGCACCACATTATTTTGGTCATAGTCAACTCCAGAGAAGTTCTCAGAGGGAGCTAACCAAGCCAGTTGAATGGGCAGCATGATGTCAGATGAAGTTCGATGTGGTGTATTCCCATTGGAGGCAAAAACTTGAACTGTTCAAACACCTAAAATGTTCTAGTCTAATGGTATGAACTCAGGCCAGGGTCCTGGGCAGCATGGTACACAGCTCTGTGAAACCCTGTTCAAAGTGCAAACATGGAGAGAAAAAAAGCAAAACATTTGGATCCAGGAGGAGTGGGATGGGGAGTCATACAGCAAATACAATACCATCAGAACTGGCAGTTGATGTTTCACCCTCCTGTGGACCCTTCTCACCCAGGATATAACAGAGCTAGAGAGTTTCATGGAAGGGCAATGAGAATGATCAAGGGCTTGGGGAAACTCTCAAATGGAGAGAGCTTGAAAAGACTGGGATTGTTACTTTATGTCATAAATATAAAGGGAAGGGTAAACACCTTTAAATCCCTCCTGGCCAGAGGAAAAAAACCCTTTCATTTGTAAAGGGTTAAGAAGCTAACACAACCTTGCTGGCACCTGACCAAAATGACCAATGAGGAGACAAGATACTTTCAAAGCTGGAGCTGGGGCGGGGGGACACAAAGTGTTCTCTCTGTCTGTGTGTTGCTTTTGCCGGGACCAGAGCAGGAATGTGGGTCAGAACTCCTGTAAAAAGTCAGTAAGCAATCTAGTTAGATATGCGTTAGATTCTGTTTTGTTTAAATGGCTGATAAAATAAGTTGTGCTGAATGGAATGTATATTCCTGTTTTTGTGTCTTTTTGTAACTTAAGGTTTTGCCTAGAGGGATTCTCTATGTTTTGAATCTGATTACCCTATAAGGTATTTACCGTCCTGATTTTACAGAGGTGATTCTTTTACTTTTTCTTCAATTAAAATTCTTCTTTTAAGAACCTGATTGCTTTTTCATCGTTCTTAAGATCCAAGGGCTTGGGTCTGTGTTCACCTATGCAAATTGGTAAGGATTTTTATCAAGCCTTCCCCAGGAAAGGGGATGTAGGGCTTGGGGGGGTTTTGGGTGGAAAGACGTTTCCAAGTGGGCTCTTTCCCTGTTATTTTTGTTAGACGCTTGGTGGTGCCAGCAATAAAGTCCAGGGACAAAAGGTAAAATAGTTTGTATCTTGGGGCAGTTTCAACCTAAGCTGGTAAAAATAAGCTTAGGGGGTTTTCATGCAGGTCCCCACATCTGTACCCTAGAGTTCAGAGTGGGGAAGGAACGTTGACACCTTACAAGGAGATGAATTAGACGGGTCATGAGAAAAGTCTATAAATTACTGACTGGTAGAGAATTGATCAAGAATGTGTTCTCCCTGTCTCATAACATAAGATGATCAAGGGGACATTGAATTAAACTGAAACGTGGCAAATTCAAAACATATAAAAAAGAATTCTTTCTGCACTCAATGCCTAATTAGACTGAGGAACTCCTTACTACGTGAGGTAGTTGAGGCCACAAGCTAATCAAGATGTTAAGTGAAAAGTATAAGCAGAGTCCCTTCTCATGTCTGAATACTGATGAAGTTTGCAGATCAAATGAAAATTACGAGACTGTAGATAATGAACAGGACAGGTCACTGATTCAGAGAAATCTCAATTGGTTGTTAAACTTGGTTTAATCAATCAATGTGTGTTCCTATATAGCCATGTAGACATCTACATATAGGAACAAAGAATGTAGGCGATGTTTACACGATGGGGGACTCTCATGGGAAGTGCAGTGACTCTGAACAAGATTCGGGGGCTTGAAGTTATAATTATCTAAACATGAGCTCCCACTTTGAATTGGTGGCCAAAAGAGCCACTGTGATCCTTGGATGATATCCAGGGGAATCTCAAAGAGAGATAGAAAAGTTACTTTACCTCTGTATTTGGCATTGGTGAGACTGCAACTGGAATCCTGTGCCCAGTTCTGGTGTCCATGATTAAAAATGGATGTTGGTACATTGAAGAGGGTTCAGAGAAGAGTCATAAGAATTAGTAAAAGATTAGAAAACCTGCCTTATAGTGACAGACTCAAAGATCTCAAGCTATTTAGTTTAAAAAAGGTGGTTATGGGGTGACTTGAAAATAGTCTATAAGTACCTACATGATGAACGGATACTTAATAATAGACTTTTCGGCCTATCATCCAGAGGTGTAATGTGATACTTTGACTGGAACTTGAAGATAAAATGTGAGGAGGAAAATGCACACCTGTGGTCCAACCTGAGATCCCCCCAGCCAGACACTTCACTTAAAGGCCTACTGGGTTTAAATTAAAACATAAAATAAATTTTATTAACTAAAAAAGATAGATTTTAAGGGATTATAAGGGATTGCAAACAGATCCAAGCAGATTTCCAGGCAAATAAACAAAAGTGGAAACTAATACAAACACACTAGTTAGAATGACTATGAATTAGCAGTTTCTTACCCTGCTTGATAATTCAAGCAGGCCAGTAGATTCAAACACCACAAGCTGCATGTGCTTTGCAGTGTGGGTTTCTCAGGTTTCCATACACAAACTAGACATCCCTTTAGTCTAGGTCCATCACTTTCCCCAGTTCAGTCTTTTTCCTCAGATGTTTTGAGCCATCCTCTTGTGTGGGGAATGAAAACCCACACGAGAGAAAAGTGATCAGGAACAGTCAGCATGGATTCACCAAGGGTAGGTCATGCCTGACTAATCTAATAGCCTTCTATGATGAGATTACTGATTCTGTGGATGAAGGGAAAGCAGTGGATGTATTGTTTCTTGACTTTAGCAAAGCTTTTGACATGGTCTCCCACAGTATTCTTGTCAGCAAGTTAAAGAAGTATGGGCTGGATGAATGCACTATAAGGTGGGTAGAAAGTTGGCTAGATTGTCGGGCTCAACGGGTAGTGATCAATGGCTCCATGTCTAGTTGGCAGCCGGTGTCAAGTGGAGTGCCCCAGGGGTCGGTCCTGGGGCCGGTTTTGTTCAATATCTTCATAAATGATCTGGAGGATGGTGTGGATTGCACTCTCAGCAAATTTGCGGATGATACTAAACTGGGAGGAGTGGTAGATACGCTGGAGGGCAGGGATAGGATACAGAGGGACCTACACAAATTGGAGGATTGGGCCAATCCTTGGGAGGATGAGGTTCCATAAGGATAAGTGCAGGGTCCTGCACTTAGGACGGAAGAACCCAATGCACCGCTACAGACTAGGGAGCAAATGGCTAGGCAGCAGTTCTGCGGAAAAGGACCTAGGGGTGACAGTGGATGAGAAGCTGGATATGAGTCAGCAGTGTGCCCTTGTTGCCAAGAAGGCCAATGGCATTTTGGGATGTATAAGTAGGGGCATAGCGAGCAGATGGAGGGGCGTGATCGTTCCCCTCTATTCGACATTGGTGAGGCCTCATCTGGAGTACTGTGTCCAGTTTTGGGCCCCGCACTACAAGAAGGACATGGATAAATTGGAGAGAGTCCAGCGAAGGGCAACAAAAATGATTAGGGGTCTGGAACACATGACTTATGAGGAGAGGCTGAGGGAACTGGGATTGTTTAGTCTGCAGAAGAGAAGAATGAGGGGGGATTTGATAGCTGCTTTCAACTACCTGAGAGGTGGTTCCAAAGAGGATGGTTCTAGACTATTCTCAGTGGTAGAAGAGGACAGGACAAGGAGTAATAGTCTCAAGTTGCAGTGGGGGAGGTTTAGGTTGGATATTAGGAAAAACTTTTTCACTAGGAGGGTGGTGAAACATTGGAATGCGTTACCTAGGGAGGTGGTAGAATCTCCTTCCTTGGAAGTTTTTAAGGTCAGGCTTGACAAAGCCCTGGCTGGGATGATTTGATTGGGGATTGGTCCTGCTTTGAGCAGGGGGTTGGACTAGATGACCTCCTGAGGTCCCTTCCAACCCTGAGATTCTATGATTCTAAGATGATGTCACTCCCTGCCTTATATAGCTTTAGCATATGGCAGGAACCATTTGTTTCAAAACTTGGTTCTCAGACCACTTTGTTGGAAAAATACAGAGTCCCCGAGATGGAGTCCAGATTTATGTAGCCTTGTAACATGCAGTTGTAGAGTCATAATGTAAACCACAAACCTCCTGGGTGTGGTGTTATCTCCCATCTAGTGGCACTGAGCCCACCGAGAGAGAGAGAGAGAGAGAGAGAAATGAATCTGCTCTACAGCCTGAGCTAAAAGTGCTTCAAAATGGATTCCTACTCCATCATTTTTCCAGGGATTGCGGTGATGCTGGCAGGTCTGTAGTTCCCCAGAACTGCTATTGTGCTATCGTGGGTTGTGCTATTGTGTGTCCGAAGTAGTAGTGTGGGGCTTCTCCTTCACCAATGTGATTCCTTCACCAGTACAAGGACCACCACACTGAACAAGGGTACAGCCACGGTGTTTCCCTACTCTGACGCCCTGGGGTCATTTCAGTGTGATGGTATTTTAGGTAGATGTGCCCTGCTGGGGTGAGAACACAGCGGTAAAGGAATCAAACAACTGCTCCATGTGTATATTATATTTGGGCTACAGTCCGTCCCCCATGCTTGGTGGCCTAATTCTTTCTTGGGAGAATATGAATGTTACAGGTTGTCACCCCTGGGGTGCAGTCTGGGTGCGGTGGGAACTGCTGTACCCATCTAACCACCCAGCTGGGTTGGCCCTTTTTCATACTTCTTTGCTGGTGATTCAGCCTCTCCAGGCCCTGGTATCACCCAACTTGACAGCAGATGATTCCAGATACTCAAAAGGCATTTTCTGAGGGCTTACCTAAGCCACCCAAGTGAAAACAGCAGACATCGGGGGTTAGAGGGCTTTCCCTTCACCCTCTCACCTGGATCTTGTCATGAAGACAGAAAGCAGGAGACCAGAAGTATGAAATACAGGCAATGCAATCTTTGTTCGAGTTAGTTCCCAGCAAGCATGTGTACCATAAATCTGACACCTTGTTTCCCAGAGTCCCAACCTCCCCCTTCCTTAGCATTACACTAATAAATGTATCCGGCCAGGTAGAAACTACACAGACAGTGTTTTTGTTCTTTGTTCACACTCACTGGCATAATAATAGCTAGATATAAGAGTATCAAATTTGAAATGGGCAAACAAGACCCAAAATTCTATCTGAAGCAAAACTACAGGCCTGAATCCTACATGATCACTAGCACTCCTAACACTCCTCCCCCCTTTTTTCCTTTTTTTTTTTCTTGGACCCTCCAGCCCAGGTGTCCTGGGAAAAAGGTGGAATGTGTCGATACTCCATTGTGCCCCTGCCCCTGCGTGGTATGATGCTCTGCAGCTTCCCTTGTACAGGCATACCGCAAGGATTCCAATTAGTGTTCAGACTTCCCATAGCAATGGGCTTGAGAAGGTTGGGGCTGGGTTGTCAGTTACACTGTGGTGGAGGGCCTACATTGCTTTATGTGTTCTCATTAGTGGTTGTGCATTATGGGTCTGTGCCCCCCTTAACCACATTGCATGATTAGTATACATCGCAATAGGCCTACAGCCAAAATGCTACACAGTAGCAATGAAGGTCCTGACCATTGTAATACTGTCCAGCATTTGGGCCCCCACCAGAAACACGGCTTCTCCTCCTTGGAGAGCGTTCAGATTCTTTTAACACCATTCTGGAGAATATATTGTAAATGTGTCCACAGAGAAAGGGGGTATTGTCCAAACCAGCTCCATGACTTGGTATGGAACCGGGTAGTACAGGTTGTACCTCTTTAATCCGGACTTCCCTAGTCCGGCAACATCCGTTTTCTGGTATCCTTTGCGACCCTGTGGGTGTTCCGGGGCTGGAGGACTTATGGGAAAAAGCCGGCAGACCTGTCCTTAGCAACTCCTCCCCTGCCCTCCCAGAGCTTTTGGAGTGCCGCATGCAGCCTTCAAGCTCAGGGAGGGAGCGGGAGGTGCGGGGACTGGGGGTGCTCGGAGGAAGGAGCGGGGCAGCTGTGGAGCCCCAAGGCCCAGGGACCAGGAGCACAGCCCGGCGGGCGGGAGCACCCCTGCCCCCAAATACCATTGCCAGCCACGGGGCTCTGCAGCTGCCCTGCTTCTTCTCCCAAACGCTACCCTGTCCTCGCTCTGTCAATGCCGGCCACTCTGCTGCCAGTGCCCCGGAGACCCGCAGCCGGCAGCAGCAGAGGGGCTGGCTTTGACCAGACCTCTCCTTGTCCTGCAAATTCCCTGGTTCGGGACTGGTCAGGTCCCGAAGGGATTGGACGAGCGAGGTAGAAACTGTATGCACTGGTTTGATTGTTCACAGGAATGAGTTCCACAGATCCATTTATGCACCATAGTGCCAATGACAGCGTGTAGGTGTGTGTGATTTGTCCAGACGCTGGTGCAACTCTATCCCCAAGTGTAATATTACAGAACTGTGTACATTCCCAAAACAAAACTACATACCCCATACACATTACAACTATTTGACCCCTTCTTGCAACAAACCATTGGGTCTGCTCCTCCATGGCCAATGGGGAGGGACACATTCAAATATTTACCTTGGACAAGCAATTATTTAACTTAATTTGTGACCAATTTATGCCATTCTTTCCTCCCCATCTATTAAACCATTAAGATTGTTGTTTCTCCCCATTTATGTATGTACTGTAGAATCATAGAATATCAGGGTTGGAAGGAACCTCAGGAGGTCATCTAGTCCAACCTCCTGCTCAAAGCAGAATCAATCCCCAACTAAATCATCCCAGCCAGGGCTTTGTCAAGCCTGACCTTAAAAACTTCCAAGGAAGGAGATTCCACCACCTCCCTAGGTAATGCATTCTAGTGCTTCACCACCCTCCTAGTGAAAACATTTTTCTTAATATCCAACCTAAACTTCCCCCACTGCCACTTGAGACCATTACTCCTTGTTCTGTCATCTGCTTCCATTGATTCCTTGAGGACCTGCTCCATGATTTTGAAATTCTGTGCAATCACATCCACTAACTCCTTTAGCACTCTTGGATGCAGCGCATCCGGCCCCAGGGACTTGTGCTCGTCCAGCTTTTCTGAATAGTCCCGAACCACTTCTTTCTCCACAGAGGGCTGGTCACCTCCTCCCCATGCTGTGCTGCCCGGTGCAGTAGTCTGGGAGCTGACCTTGTTCGTGAAGACAGAGGCAAAAAAAAGCATTGAGTACATTAGCTTTTTCCACATCCTCTCTCACTAGGTTGCCTTCCTCATTCAGTAAGGGTCCCACACTTTACTTGACTTTCTTCTTGTTGCTAACATACCTGAAGAAACCCTTCTTGTTACACTTAACATCTCTTGCTAGCTGCAACTCTAGGTGGGATTTGGCCTTCCTGATTTCACTCCTGCATCCCCGAGCAATATTTTTATACTCCTCGCTGGTCATTTGTCCAATCTTCCACTTCTTGTAAGCTTCTTTTTTGTGTTTAAGATCAGCAAGGATTTCACTGTTAAGCCAAGCTGGTCACCTGCCATATTTACTATTCTTTCTACACATCAGGATGGTTTGTCCCTGTAACCTCAATAAGGATTCTTTAAAATACAGCCAGCTCTCCTGGACTCCTTTCCCCCTCATGTTATTCTCCCAGGGGATCCTGCCCATCAGTTCCCTGAGGGAGTCAAAGTCTGCTTTTCTAAAGTCCAGGGTCCGTATTCTGCTGCTCTCCTTTCTTCCCTGTGTCAGGATCCTGAACTCGACCATCTCATGGTCACTGCCTCCCAGGTCCCCATCCACTTCAGCTTTCCCTACTAATTCTTCCCGGTTTGTGAGCAGCAGGTCAAGAAGAACTCTGCCACTAGTTGGTTCCTCCAGCACCTGCACCAGGAAATTGTCCCCTGCCCTTTCCAAAAACTTCCTGGATTGTCTGTGCACCTCTGTATTGCTCTCCCAGCAGATATCAGGGTGATTGAAGTCTCCCATAAGAACCAGGCCTGCGATCTAGTAACTTCCGTGAGCTGCAGGAAGAAAGCCTCATCCACCTCATCCCCCTCGTCCACCTCATTCCAATACAGTGGCTGGTTGCTCACCTGCTGTGGAGAAAGGGTGTCAGGAAAAATGACTCTCAAGATGTCTTTAGAGGACTGCTCCAAAGTACACTGTATTTGCAAATTTTTATATCTTCTACAAAACATATAGGTCATAGTGACCCCTACTCAATCATCACTTTTCCAAACTTTCAATAAAAATATCAGAGGCATCTAGATCCAAGGTTTTAATCTACTTATCTTCTTTCATTATCACTCATTTACTAGTCTGCCCACTCCTCCCATTCTGATGAGCAGAAACTGACAGCTAGATTTTGACCTTGAATTTAAAAAC
The DNA here is from genome assembly GCF_015237465.2 of Chelonia mydas. Lineage (NCBI taxonomy): Eukaryota > Metazoa > Chordata > Testudines > Cheloniidae > Chelonia > Chelonia mydas. The sequence continues at coordinate 4,824,347 of NC_057849.1, read as the reverse complement.
CTGCTTTCCAATTAACCCTTAGCTATGTGGTGTTTATTTTAGTAACTCATAATGGCTGAGTGAACATCATACAGTTGCTACCGGCTTGATCACATTCTGGGGTACACACCCCTCAGGGTAACAATGTTCAGTTCTCCAAAACACAGTTTCACAACGCTCAACAATAAGCTCTAGTAGGATGTCCTCATTTCCTGCAGCAGCTTTCTTCTATTAGTACTTTCCAATAGAAACATTTGTTTGTCCTCCAGGCTTCCTAAAGTATTGGGCATGGAAAACTCAGGAACATTTTAGTCACTGGATCATTGCACGTGTGATAAATAAGTTCAACACTGTAGTTTATTTCTTTTCTTTGGCTATCTGAAAGTGCAGCTTTAGTTAGTCGAACTGATCAAGAATCATGTTCACACAGGGTGTAATAGAAGAACACCTTAAATCAGAAAGCTGCAGTATATTATCTTAGTATGGAAGTCATGGAAACGCCAAGAGACAGTCATGGAGGGTTGTAAGCAGTGCTTGGTGATGGAGTGATAAGACATTACGTGTGAGGAATTTCTCAGACTATGAAATTGTACAATTTTGAGCTCAGCCAAATTGGGAGAGAGCACCCTTGATTAACAAGGAGATATCTCTTCCCAATCTTCTCATACAGGTTTAAAGTCAGTGACCCCAGCGATCATCTTCTGCAGGTGTATTTGCCCATTTTGTCACGAAGCTCTTTGGTTTTGACCCCATAAATGATTGGGTTGAGCATGGGGGGGACGAGGAAGTGGAGGTTGGCTAAGATGATGTGCACGTGGGGAGCAATGCCCTGACCGAAGCGGTGTGTTACAGTGGAGAAGAGGAAGAAAGTACAAGACATCAGCATGACACAGATGTGGGCTGTGCAGGTGTTGAGTGCTTTCCGATGAGCTTTCTTGGAGGAGATTCTGAGGATGGCTCTGGTGATCAGACTATAGGAGAAGACAACGAGCCACAGGTCTAACCCTAAGACTACAAATGTGACTACCAAGCCATACGTCCTGTTGACTGTGATATCCCCACAGGACATCTTTGCCACAGCCATGTGCTCGCAGTAGGTATGGGGGATAATGTGGTTGGCACAGAATGGCTGCCTGCTCAGGAGCAGGGGCAGGGGCAGGACGAAGAGAACAGTTCTTATCAAACCCAAAAGCCCGAGGTTAGCTATTCGTGCGTTGGTGAGGATGGTGGCGTATCTCAGAGGTTTACATATGGCAATGTAGCGATCGAAGGCCATTGTCACGAGGATGGCTGACTGCATAACAGAAACTGCATGAAGGAAGAACATCTGGGTGAGGCAGCCACCCACAGTAATGCCTCTCAAATTGGACCAAAATATACACAGGGCTTTTGGCACGACTGAGGTAGACGTGGCAATGTCTGTGAGTGCCAACATGCAGAGCAGCAGGTACATCGGCTTGTGCAGGGTCTGCTCTTTGCCTACAACAAACAGAACCATGCAATTTCCCAACAGGCAGATAATGTAGAACACAGAGAAAGGAATGGATATCCACACGTGAGCAGCTTCCAGGCCAGAGATGCCGGCAAGGATGAATGTTGAAGGGGCAGAGGGGGAGAGGTTGAAAGCTGCCATTTGGAGGTTGATGCGTCGATCAGGCTCCAAAATGCTCAACGTTCCTGTGAATCAAAAGAAACACAGTGAGGGTCTTTAAACACTTTATAACAAATAGTTATTATGAATCTAGAAAGGGGGCTGAGCAGTGAGGTGCCAACATTTACAGATGGCACCAGATTATTTAGGTCATAGTCAAGTCCGAAGAACTCCACAGAAGGAGCTAATCAAGTCAGATGAATGGATGTCACAATGACAGATGAATTTCCATGTCAATAACTGCAACTTATATGCTCATTGGAGGGAAAATATTGAACTCCTCAAACACCTTAGAAGGTTCTAATTTAAATGTATGCACTCAGGACAGGGATCTGGGCATGAAGGTACAGAGCTCTGTGAAACTCTGCTCACAGTGAAAGCATGGACAGAAACTAAGCAAAACATTCGGATCCAGAAGCAATGGGATATGGAATCATACAGAAAATTCATTGCCATGAGATCTGTCAGTCAATGTTTCTCCCTCCTATGGACTCCTCTGTGTAGTACTGGGCACCCTTCTCACACACAATATTGCAAAACTAGAGGTGTTCAGGCAAAGGCAACTAGAATGATCAAGGGCCCGGTGAAACTCATATGAAGAGAGGTTGAAAAGACTGGGGTTGTTACCTTACAAAGGAATCGAAGAAGAGGGGACATAGGAAAAGTTTATAAAATACTGACTGGTAGAGGGGAAATGGAGAATGTGTTCTCCCTGTCTCATATCAAAAGATCAAGAAGACATTCAATTAAACTGAAATGTGGCAAATTCAAAAGAGGTAAAAAAGAATGCTTTCTCCACTCAGTGCCTAATCAGACTGAGGAACTCCTTGCCACAAAAGATAGTTCAGGCCATGAACTAAGCAAGAATCAGGAAGGGTTTGGACATACACATGGATAGTGAAGCTATCCAGTTTCAATAACTACAGCTTAATGAATATTTCGGGAAGCCTAGGCCCACATATTTCAGGGGACAAGCCTATCTGCAGCTGTTAGGCATCAGGGTGATACAGTCAGGAAGGCCAAATCACCACCCACCACATGAGCCTGCAGCTAGGTTTCTTACACCTTCTTGTACAGCCCCTGGAACCGTCACTGTCAGAGAGAGAGGACACTGGACTGCATTGGAACATAGGTGTGACTCATGATTCAATTCCTATGTTGGAAAGGAGCCAAGTTTCCCCCATGGAAACAGACATTTTCATGAAATAGCACCTAACAGAAAGGGCATGAAACTACAAGGATTTGGGTATTTAGGTATACAAGCCTGCACATCTGGGAGATCATAGAAAATGTGTACAGGTCACTGATTCAGAGCAATCTGGATTGGTTGGTAAACTAGGTCGAAGCAAACAATGTGCGTTCTAATACAGCTGTGTAGGTATGTTAAGGAAAAGTTAGCACATGTGACTCCATTTTGGTTTGGGGCCCACCATTGTTTAAATGCCAGCACATCATACACCAGGAGGAGTAATCCTTAGATACTGAATCCCTGTGAAAATCCTCCTCCTTGTCTCCAGCCTGCCTTGATTCCCAGTATCTGGTTTTTGTCAGTCTCTAACTCCCTGTCTCTTGGCCTTGATGTGTGGCCTCCCATCCTGATAATAAAAATTACTGATGCATGGCTTTAGAACCATGCTGTGTAATTAACATACTGGTATAGCACGAGGAATGCAACAAGCAGGGATAGGTGGTAGATAAGACAAGGGTTTGTTTATTGGCTAAGGATTCCGATGCACGAGGGCAACATGCTTTGCTAAAAGGTATATAACCTTTGTATAATTTGCCTTCAGGGTCCCCTCCTGGCTAGCAGGGGGGCACCACGCTCGAGCGTAATAAACTTAGTGTCTTTTGGGAACTCTGCAGTTGTGGACTTTATTTTTGTGCCTCAGCCTAGATTCGAACTGTGCGTGACCTATCAGGTATAATTCGCAGCATTGGTGTGCGTGTCCTATCAGGTATAATTCGCAGCACTTGTGTGCGTGTCCTACAAGGTGTAATTCGTAGCACTTGTGTGCGTGTCCTACCAGGTGCAATTCACAGCAGTTGTGTGCGTGTCCTACAAGGTGTAATTCGTAACAGGTATCTACATCTAGGGACAAAGAATGTAGGCGATGCTTACATGATGCTGGACTCTCGTGTAAAGTTCAGTGACTCTGAACATGATTTGGGGGTGTGAAGACATAATTATCTAAACTTAGCTCCCAGCGTGAGCCTGTGGCCAAAAGAGCCACTGTGATCCTTGGATGAAACCAGGGGAATCTCAGGGAGACTAGAGACGTTATTTTAACTCTGTATTTGGCACCGGTGCACCTGCTGTTGGAATCCTGTGTCCAGTTTGGTGTCCATGATTAAAGATGGATGTTGATACATTGAAGAGGGTCCAGAGAAGAGTCACAAGAATTATTAAAGGATTCGAAAACCTGCCTTATACTGACAAACTCAAAGAGCTCAATCTATTTTGTTTAAGAAAGATGGTTAAGGGATGACTTGATAACAGTCTGTAAGTACCTACACAGGGAACAAATATTTAATAATAGGCTTTTCAGCCTCTGTACAGAGGAGTAATATGATCCAATAGCTGGAAGATGAAGTTAAAGAAATTCAGACAGGGAATAAGGCGTACATTTTTAAATGGTGAGAGTAACCATTCGAACAATTTACCAAGAGTATGTGGATTCCCCATCACTGATAATTTAAAATCAATTTTGGATATGACCCCTGGATCTCGGGTACAATTGATCCCTCTGACTCACCAACCTGGGATCCCTCTCCCAATGTCCTGTTGGGACAAACTGCAAACTGCTCCTCGTCCTACTCCTCCACCAGCATTTGTACAGGGAGCGACCCTTCCAGCTGCAGATACATGCAGGCTCTCTGACCAGCCACTGCATGAACCAATAACAGAGAGGCTACAGCCAAAATAACCACCAGCTCCCTAGCCTAGCACCCCAGAGCTGTACCATCCGGCCCTGGTCCAAACCCCGACCAATATGAATTTGTTACCCTGTTCGCTCCTCCCTCAATGTGGGGAGGACAATAAAACATATAACAAGTTTCAATAACTACAAAAGATAAATCTTAACTTATTATAAGGGATAGCAAACAGATCAAAGTAGATTACTTAGCAAATAATCAAACATGCAAACTAAGTTTAACACACAAGTTAGACTGACTATGAATTAGCAGTTTCTCACCATGATTGATGATACAAGCTGTCTGGAAGAATCTCAAGGAACAACCTGCATTTGCTTTCTGGCTTGGGTTTCTCAGGTTTCCACACACTCTTTTTTTTTTTTTTTTTTGCAGGTGTTTCCAAGAGTCCTCTTACGTGAGGAGTGAAGAACCACCCATGATGTCTCTCCCTGCCTTATATAGCTTTAGCATACGGTGGGAGCCCTTTGTTTCAAAACTTGGAAAAGTACAGGCATCCCAAAATGGAGTTCAGATTCATGTGGCCTGGTCCCATGCCTCTCACGAGAAAAATAAGCCACCCTGCCTTTCAGAAGGAGTCCAAGCCACCCAAAACAACCAATCCCGTTTTGCCTGGCATGCCTTTGCATCCATAGCACCACCGGTTGACCGCCAATACAGTCATAATGTCACCACCCCCCAAAAGACCCAGACCCGGTGATGTACCGCACCACCAGAAATGCCCCGAGTCTCTGACCAACAACAGCGGCACAGTGGCAGTCCATTTCCCCACCAGGCTTGTGGAGCCCCCACTCCAACTTTGCCATCCCCTGCCCCCTCCCCCACACAACCCCCCCACAGCCTGCATCCCCCTTGCCCCTCGCATCCCCCCCAACAGATATCCCCCCGCTGGTGCAGGGGCAACAACATCGCCAGATGTGCACCACCGGAAAGACCACTAACCACAGCTGAACTTTTAATAATAATAAAATAATAATGATAATGATAATGATAATGATAATGATATATATATATATATATATATATATATATATATATATATATATATATATATATATATATATATATAAAACCACAAGCACTGCACTACCAGCAGCCAGCCGAGTGCAGGGAAATTGCAGTCTGCTGCTTTGCAGCTGGCCAGCCTCCTGTTATCTGTACCCACCCCTGTACCAAACCAACCAACCCCCCTGTAGCTAGTAGTCCAGGCAGGAGGCAGCCCGTGGAGGGAGGGTAGGCACTGCAGGGAATGAACGCAAGAAGCCCTGCCGCAAGCAAGCACGTGCATCAATCTCATGGTGGTGACAATGACTCTCAGGGGAGAAAGGAACACAATTAATTTCCCAAACCCAAGATCACTGAGCTCCCCCTGGCAGGCCCTCGCCCCCAGGCTCTTGTTTCCCTCATTGAACTGCAGTACCCTATAAATTGGGTTGACCTGGAAAGTGGGCCTCTCCCCATTGGCCCTGGGGACTGTCAGTCTCCAGATTCTTTCTTCTGGATTTGGAGCGATTTTGCAACCGGGAGCCAATAAGACTCTCTGGTGGGGGGAAGAGAGGGGAGGAAGGAGCAGCCACTCCCAGAAGCCCAAAAGCAAGAAACAAGCCACTTAAAAAATTATGCACCCGGTCTGCTAAAAACAAGCAGAAATACTATCCTCTAGTTATAGGCTGTTCTCAGGAAGGCTCATAACTTTCTCTTAAGGCCTATTGTATTCCCTAATGGCTCAGTGACCTGAATAGGCCCATCCCAAACAGTTATCTAGGCCGAAAGCATCTTGCCTAGCGGGCGTTACCCAGGTGTAACTACATTTGAAATACAGATCTGTATTCAATATTCATAACTTCAGATACAAGAATGATACATGCACACACATAGAATTATCTTATTCAGAACTTCATATCTTTTCCAATGACATCTTACAGGACTCGCTTTGCATGAAATGCATCATAAGTATGCTAATCATATCAAAATAATATCATGAGGAAGAATACGGGGTGCAGTGTCACACAAAGATCAATGGTTCTTTCCATCGATGAAAAGTCTGAAGTTACATAATAAGAACAAGAAGGGTTGGAAACACAACTGAGTAAAGGTTGTGACCCTCAGGCTGCAGTTCTGTGCCTTGCCAGGGCAAAAACCCCTGACACCTTGTGCAAAAGCACTCAGGGCCAAAAAAGGTCCCAGCACTGGCCTAGGACCAACAATCACAAAGAAAAAATTAATGTCGCAGTGCTTCCCACCTGTCCGTGTACATGACGCTCTGTGGCGCCACGGCACCCAATACCACTCACCTGTCCCTGTACACCCTCTGCCTGACCCATAACCTCCAACGCTGTCCACCTCTCCATGTATATCTCCCTCCCTGCCCCCACAACCCTCAGTGCTGCCTGCCTGTCCGGGTACACCCCATGCCTGCCCCCACAAACCCTAGCGCTGCCCGCCTGCACATGTACATCCTGCGCTCTGCCCCACGACCCCCCAGTTCAGCCCACTTGTCCATGTAGGTCCCCCAACCCCATAACTTCCAGCCCTGCCACACCGTGATACCCCTCACCCAGGACCAAAACCAGGGGCCAGACCCCATAGCGACAGCTCCCAGGAATACCTCCTCAGACGAGGTTAAAGTCAGTGTCTGCCTGCACTGTGGAAAAGGGGGAGATCAGCCTGAACTGCCTTTCTGGGGCATAGTGAACCCCAGCAGCAGCTCAGCCTGTCCATGGAAGGAGAGAGGGACAGACCAGGGGGGAGGGAGAGAAGACATGGAGACTAGAAGGAGCCAGTGTGAGTAACTCTGCCTCAAAACAACACAAAGCTTTAACGTATGGCAGTCTGCTAGAAACCCAGACACCCCTTCCTGAGGCTGCCGATGGGGGATGGTGTGAGAGACACTCTGCTTCAATGCAGTCCACGTTATGTTACAGTCTGAGACACCCCCTGCCCCAGGAGGCCTTGTTATGCCTGTTTGGTCTGAGCATTAGGCAGGATGTGCATTCCCCATTTCACCTGATTTTAGGACTCCACGCCGCTGTGATCTGGATACTGCATGTCCCCCCGCTCTCCCCCATTGTGTGTTCCCAGATCACCCCGGTGAGATTTCCAACACTGCCTGGTTTCCGCTAAGTTAGAAACATGCTTTTCCTTTTGCTGCCTTTTGCTGCTTCTCGTCCTTTCCAGAACCAGCATGTAGACCTCTCTCTCATCCTGCAAAAATGTTTTATCCTCATTATTTCGAACCTCTAAGCCTGTGAGTTTGATATTTCCTGTCAGTTCTTCTTTGGTCCAAATGAGCTCACCCATCCATAGCGGCCACAGGACAGCTCCAGTGGAAGTCATTGGAACCTTGTGGCTGGTGAAATTCAGGTGATTCATTTAAGTCTCTGTATGTGGATTTAGGGTATAACACTGGCCGTTTTGGGAGTTTTGTTATTCATCTCAGTGGGACCAGGATTTCACTCTCAGTGTTTAACATTCAACTCCTGGCTGTGAAAATCATGGCTTTTGGTTCAGCGATAGAGAGCTCTGAAAGGGTCTTGAAGGAAATCCCCAGTTTATGTGGTGTTCTGAGAGTGGATATGAAAGATGGGGATTCCAAAACACAATCTTGTTGTGAACCTTCTGGTAACTAAACTACTCCCTATACATTTGTAGTTCCAGTTTTATCAGGTAAATCCTTTCCTGTTTCTGACAATACTGAACACTTCAAGTCACAGTACTGGTGAATTCCTGCCCAGATGATTTTTGGATTGAATCCTTGAACCCTTCCTGAGCCCTTAGCACTAACTTTAATGCAGAAAAAGTCAACTCACCAAAATCTCACTCAGCAGAGACTGGAAATCTCCTTAGGGCAGCAGGAAGGCGGAGCCCTGAGAATCATCATATGAATCTCACAGGTCTGACACTCGGCTTGCCAAACAGCAACCTTTATGATTCCCTGTACAGTCCCTGAAGACTCTCAGGTTGGCCAGGACTCCCGGACAATTCCCTCAGCTCCATCAGCAGTGGAGTGAAGAAATGATTTGCCGATCCCAGGGGTTCAGATTGTCAGGGCAAATTGAGCTTTGCAGACTGTTCAGCCTAGCAATTGACGATGGCTTGCTTTTCAGTGTGTAACGTACTGCCACCTGCACTTTATGTGGCAATGCTGCCACAAGACCAAACCCCATTTTCTATTGATCGCAGCAGCATACCGCTGCATACCACACATGAATTTCTAATGTCCATTTCATTAGCGTCCAAAAAGTCTCTGTTACCCTGGGAAGACCAAATGACATGATCATGAATCGCTGCAAGCCAAAGGACATGGAAAAGTCTTCCTTCTTCCAGGATTCTGGCATCAACAGTATGTGCCAATGTCTTTTGTGAGGTGGATACATGTCTGGCAGCACCCAACCATTGTAATAATTCATCAGATCTCTAAATCAGATAAGAATCAAATGTCACTACTGTGTTGATCTTTCAGAAATCGATGCAGAAACAGGTTGTGCTATCCTGGGTCAGAATTAACACAGTGGGAATTCTCCACTCACTGTGTGATTTCTTCACCCATCCCAGGGCCAAAATGACCTGGAGTTCATCTCACATGGAATCCCACATTTTACAAGTGAACAGCCATGGAGATTCCCTGAAATGTTGCCATGAAGCCATTTCAGTGTGGTGGTATTTTAGGTAGGTGTGCCATGCTGGGGGCATGACATGGTGGTAAAGGAATCAAACAACTGCTATACCTGGATCTTTTCTTTGGGACATAGTTCCTCCCCCATACATGTGTCACAGGGACAAATTTGGGCTCTAGAAGGTATGTGTTTGATGTTTTGTCACTCCAAGTTTTCAAACTGGGAGCCATGGAAACTCCTGCATCCTTAGAATAATAGAATATCAGGGTTTGAAGGGACCTCAGGAGGTCATCTAGTCCAACCCCCTGCTCAAAGCAGGACCAATCCCAGCTAAATCATCCCAGCCAGGGCTTTGTCAAGACTGACCTTAAAAACTTCTAAGGAAGTAGATTCCACCACCTCCGTAGGTAACGCATTCCAGTGTTTCACCACCCTCCGAGTGAAAAAGTTTTTCCTAATATCCAACCTAAACCTCCCCCACTGCAACTTGAGACCATTACTCCTCATTCTGTCATCTGCTACCACTGAGAACAGTCTAGATCCATCCTGTTTGGAACCCCCTTTCAGGTAGTTGACAGCAGCTATCAAATCCCCCCTCATTCTTCTCTTCTGCAGACTAAACAATCCCAGTTCCCTCAGCCTCTCCTCATAACTCATGTGTTCCAGACCCCTAATCATTTGTGTTGCCCTCCGCTGGACGTTTTCCAATTTTTCCACATACTTCTTGTAGTTTGGGGCCCAAAACTGGGCACAGTATTCCAGATGAGGCCTCACCAATGTTGAATAGAGGGGAACAATCACGTCCCTCGATCTGCTGGCAATGCCTCTACTTATGCAGCCTAAAATGCCATTGGCCTTCTTGCCAACAAGGGTACACTGTTGACTCATATCCAGCTTCTTGTCTACTGTAACCCCTAGGTCCTTTTCTGCACAGGGACTGAGGTGAGGCTGAGACGCCTATAGTTCCCAGGATCCTCCTTCTTCCCTTTTTTTAAAGATTGGCACTACATTAGCCTTTTTTCAGTCATCCGGGACCTTCCCCAAACCACTTAAATCCCACTTTTTGTATTTAATACAATCACTTTTTTACTTATTAATTAACCCAGAGTATGTATTAATACAGGGGGAGGGGGTCAAACAGCTATGCGTATCTCTCTATCAGTGCTATAGAGGGTGAACAGTTTATGAGTTTACCCTGTATAAGCTTTATACAGGGTAAGACAGATTTATTTGGGGTTTGGACCCCATTGGGAGCTGGGTGTCTGGGTGCTAGAGACAAGAGCACTTCTCAAGCTGTTTTCAGTTAATTCTGCAGCTTTGGGGTGCATGGATCAGACCCTGGGTCAGTGGTGGAGCAGACTAGCATGTCTGGCTCAGCAAGGCAGGGTTCTGGAGGCCTAAATTGGCAGAGAAATTGGGCTCAGAGGTAGTCTCAGCACATCAGTTGACAGTCCCAGAGGGGTCTCTGTGACCAAACCCGTCACAGAACAGCCACTTGATGTTGCACTCCACTAATGGTCTCCAACAGCTGGCACGTGTAGTGGTCTATTTGCACCCTAGCCTGATAATTGTGCAGTGGGACCTCACCCACCCATTGGAGTTCAGGTGTCCTCATCATGTTCCCTGTTAACACTTCATGTGGAGAGTACCCATGGGTAGTGCGAGTAGATCTCAGAGCCGTAAGCATGTACAAAAGCTATTGGTCCAAATCTAGCCCATGCACATCAATTAACTTTTTTAGTGCTACTTTGATAGTTTGATTGGCTTGCTCCACCTCGCCTGAACTTTGGGGATGGGCAGCTATGTGCAGACCATTGTTTAATGTTCAATGCTGCACATAATGTCCTTGTGAGTTCACCCACAAAATGTGGTCCGCTGTCAGAATTGATTTCAGCTGGAAGCCCAAACCGGGAAAATTTTGATGGTGGCTGCTGTGGCATTTTGAGTGAGGTATGCCTCCAGCCAGTGTCTGAAGATAGCCACCGTAACCAGGCAATACACGTTACCACTCCTAGACCTCAGCATGGGCTCAATGAAATCAATGTGCAGGCAGTGCCACTGCCCTTCTGACAAGTAATGATACATGGGATGTCTGATAGGCCTCGTGTCAATGTTCTTTTCTGCACATCGAAGACATGACCGGATGTGATACATCACATCTTCCTTTACAGTTGGCCACCATGCTACCCTTAAGATCCTCTCCGAGGTCTTGGGAGCTCCAAAATGTCCCTGGCTGTGAGCCAGAATAATTTGTTCTTTACGCAAACAACTGGGCATTACTAATACCGGTATATTATTATCTTGGCTCTTGAATTTGGCCAGAATGACAGAACAAGGAGTATTGGCCTCAAGTTGCAGTGGGGGAGGTTTAGGTTGGATATTAGGAAAAACTTTTTCACTAGGAGGCTGGTGAAACACTGGAATGCATTACCTAGGGAGGTGGTAGAATCTCCTTCCTTAGAAGTTTTTAAGGTTAGGCTTGACAAAGCCCTGGCTGGGATGATTTAGTTGGGGATTGGTCCTGCTTTGAGCAAGGGGTTGGACTAGATGACCTCCTGAGGTCCCTTCAAACCCTGATATTCTATGATTCTATGAGGTCTTGGTATTTTGCCACTACATTTGAGAGCTGTGGCATGACTCTATTTAATTCCCTGTAGTCTACAGCGAGTCTCCAAGTTAGGCCATCAGCCTCTTCCACAGGCCACATTGGAAGATTACAAGGGCTACTGGTAGTCATTAACATACCTTGTTGTTCAAATGATTCAATTGCCCTACTCACACTAGGAGTTGCCTCTTCTGGAAACTGATACTGTTTGAGTGGTCGGGGGTCTGGTCCTGGTATGCTGACATTCCCTTCAACTAAGCCACAGTGGAGCTTGTGTTCTATGAAGGCTTTAGGATATTTCCACAGGATGTTTTCTACGTCCGGGTCTTGGGCCGGTGGACAATAGCTCTCAGGGGCTTTAATTGTGGCTACTCAGTGTGAAGCCGGCACCATGGTTCCCATCTGATCTACATCTATTGTAGGCCATAGTTGTCGGTTGGGCAAATTGACAACCATTTGAAGTTTTCTTAATAGGTTGATTTCCAAAATTCTGATGCTAATTTACTGGCAATTTACTGTCTCCTCCTGCATAGCCTTCCACCATTTGGTGAAAAGCCACAGGAATAACAGCTACCTCTTTGCTATTGTCTAGACCAGGGATGGGCAAACTTTTTGGCCCAAGGGCAACACTGGGTTGTGAAACTGTATGGAGGGCTGGGTAGGGAAGGCTGTGCCTCCCAAAACAGCCTGGCTCCTGCCCTCTAACTGCCCCCTCCCTCTTCCCACCCCCTAACTGATTCTATGATTCTACGACTGCCCCCCTCAGAATCTTCAACCCATCCAACCCCCCCACTCCTTTTCCCCTGACCACCCTCTCTCGAAACCCCCGACCCTAACCACCCCCAAGGACTCCACCCCCATCCAACGCCCCACTGCCCCCTGTCCCCTGACTGCCCTCACCCCTATCCACACCCCTTCCCCCTGACAGGCCTCCCAGGACTCCCACTCTTATCCAACCTCCCCATTCCTTGTCCCCTGACAGCCCCCCCAAACCTCCACCCTTCAGCCCTGGTTCCCCGTTGGCACAGCTGGTCTGTGCCGACCCAGCTCCCGGTTCTGGTCTGCTCCAGCTGCAGCTCCCCAGCTCTGCCTGAGCTCTGCTTCTCTGCCTCCAGCCCAGCTCTGGTTCTTCTGGCTCAGTGCTGCTTCCCTGGCTCCAGCCCAGATCTGCCTCCTGGGCTGCTTCTCTGGTCTTCTGGATCTGGCTGGCCTGTGGTTGTCAGATTTCTACTGCATTAATAGCCCAAAGTCACTCAAAAACTAATGTAAAAGTAGCCCAATCACTTTCTTCAACCAAAGAAATCTATTTCTTGAAAAAAAAGGTTTCTTTTATTAACACATTGATCTATACATTGAGTAAAAAATGAAAGCTTTCTTTAGATGCCCAGTACAGATTTGATTAAAAGAAAAATACAAGCCCCAGCAAGAGTTGGTCCATGTGAGGATGTGACACCCTGACAAAATTTCTCGTTAAGCAGTTGTATATCCAGAGGAGGAATATGGATGTGCCCCTCTCCTATGACTATGGAGAAGCAGGATCAATGGCTGATTGCAAAGGGGGCAGGGCATTTAGGGGTAATGTATATGGGGTACGGTGTATTCTGTTGGGAATGCATGCAATCCTGCAATATAACACTAGGAGGCAAAATCCTTCCAGTATATGACCAAATTATGAACTTCTCTACACTGCCACCTGGACTATGGTGCACCAATGGATCAGTGGACTTAATCGTTGTAAACAATCGAACCAGCACCTACTACCCCATACCATACCAAGTAGTTGAACTGGTTTGGATAATACCAAATTTCACTGCAGATATTCAATGGACACACAATATGGACAAAAGTACACAAAGATTACAAGAGCAACTTGCTGCAAGTGCCAACAGTTGGATACAGTTACAATACACACTACAGGATGGTGCTGACAAACTTTTAACCCTATCAAAGGAGGAGAAGCAGTGTTTGTGGTAGTGGGCAGGATGTTGGACCATACTGCAGTGGTCAGGACTCTCGGTGTTGCTGTGGATTATAGCAGCTGGTGTATTGTTAACTGTATTTGTGTTATGTTGCATATGGAAATGATCAAGGGGGACCCACCCGCTAGCGAACAGCCACTAATTATAACCTATAACCTGTAAGTAATGTAGTAAGCCCCCCCGCCCCCCAGCCCCAGTGTAGTGGGTGTAGTGTTAGGGGAGGGGGTGTAGTGTTAGGGGAGGGATAGCTCAGTGGTTTGAGCATTGGCCTGCTAAACCCAGGGCTGTGAGTTCAATCCTTGAGGGGGCCATTTAGGGATCTGGGGCAAAAATTGGGGATTGGTCCTGCTTTGAGCTGGGGGTTGGACTAGATGACCTCCTGAGGTCCCTTCCAACCCTGATAGTCTATGATATAGATGTAAAGGCCTGTACTTTAAGAATTTAGGTATATGTTTATTATTTAGCTAGTTATAGAGATATAAAAGAAAGAATCTGTGTAAGGGCCTTCTCTTACTGTGACAGTCTGAGGCCCTGTTCTTGGGCTAAGGCCTTTGGCTAAGCCGCAGAGGCAGCCATAAGTTGGGAAGCGACCGGTCACCTCCTCACATTCCAAACTAGGCACATAGAAATGAGGCAATCTGGGGCTGTTAGGAAGGTGATCCGATCTATCACCTCCCGAGAAAGGGAAGAGCCTAGAAGATGTAAAAGGAAATTTCGTTTGATAGTTTTCTGTTTGGTAAGACCTCACTTATCAATAGACGCAGCTGGGAAACCTTTATGTCTTTATAGATGTAGTTGTGAAATCCTCACTTCTGTATTGTTTTGAAATTAGAGTTCCCACTTTGCTATTGTTTATTGGCATGGTCTCTGTCTGGTTCTGTGATTGTTTCTGTCTGCTGTATAATTAATTTTGCTGGGTGTAAACTAATTAAGGTGGTGGGATATAATTGGTTGGCTAATCATGTTACAATATGTTAGGATTGGTTAGGTAAGTAGAATGATTGGTTAAGGTATAGCTAAGAATATTACTATATAAATTAGGGGCAAACAGGAAGTAAGTTGGGATTCGAAAATAAGCAAAAAGGAACTTGAATTTAAGCTTGCTGGAAGTTCACCCCAATAAACATCGAATCGTTTGCACCTTCGGACTTCGGGTATTGTTGCTCTCTGTTCATGCGAGAAGGACCAGGGAAGTGGGAGAGAGAAGGAATAAGCTCTCTAACAGTCCACATTAGCATAAAAGCTGTGAGATGAAAAGCAAATTCAAAATCAAACATCCAGTATTGATACATGTATCTTGACTGAGTGTTAGCAAATGTTTCAAACAAAACACTGAAAGTGATGGTGTTAAAAATGGCCCCAAAATAGCCCAAAACATATGTAGTTTAAAAACAACAACATTATTGTATTTATTTCTAATAGCATTCAGTGATGGTATTGAATATTAGTCTCTAGAAGGCAACATTTCACCCTTGCTCCCGGTGTTGGAAGTAGAATGCTTCTGCTGCTGGTCATATATCAGCAGTTACCAGAGCAATCTTTTCTTTCTTTGGTGGAAAATGTTCACAACACATTTTGTGTTCTTGCCTGTATGCCCTAACATTAAGAATGTTTTCTAAAAGTTCCTCTTGCATCTTGTTGCACAGTTTAGATTTTATCAAGTTTATCTGAGAAAAAAGTCTGCAGCATTGGTAAAGTGTAGCAACAGCAATGAAAGAGCAAGCAAGCCAAGTTGACTAAAGTCTTTGTCCCCAGGAACATCCACGTGTTTGAGACCTTCAATCCAAAAGGGCTCTACTTTGTTGTTCTGAGTATGAGGCCAGTAAACTATAGGCAAACTCAACCCTGTTGCTCCAACAGTTCAAGGTCTCCACAAAACAATCACAAAAATGACATACTGGCCAATCTAGGTCATGATGGGCTGAGCACAATAGAATTTAGCACTGTAAGGGTGGGTAGGGTTGGGGGCTGACAAGCGATGCTGAAAGAAATCAGGTGATGGTCAGAGAGAGAGAATTTAGCAACAGAGAGAGCTTTGTGCAGAGCAGAGCTTTGTGATGGAGTGATAAAATTTTAGGTGTGAGGAACTTCTCAGACTGTGAACTTCCACAATGCTGAGAACAGCCAAACTAGAAGATAGCATCCTTGGTTACCAGGGAGATCTCCTTTCCCACTCTTGTCTGGCAGGTTTAAATTCAGTGGCCCCAGCTGATCACCTTCTGCAGGTGTATTTGCCCACTTTGTCACGAAGCTCTTTGGTTTTGACCCCATAAATGATAGGGTTGAGCACGGGAGGGACAAGGAAGAAGAGGTCAGCCAAGATGATGTGAACATGGGGAGGGATGGCCTGACCAAAGCGATGTGTCAGAATGGTGAAGAGGACGGACGTATAAGATGTCAGCATCACACAGATGTGGGCTGTGCAGGTATTAAGGGCTTTCTGATGGGCTTTCCTGGAGGAGATTCTTAGGACGGCCCTGGTGATCAGACTGTAGGACACGGCAATGAGCATCAGGTCTGACCCCATGACTACAAAGGCCACCATCAAGCCATATGTCCTGTTGACAGTGGTGTCCGCACACGACATCTTCACCACAGCTATGTGCTCACAGTGCGTGTGGGGGATAATGCGGTTGGCACAGAATGGCTGCCTGCTTAGAATCAGGGGCAGGGGAAGTACTAGGAGAACAGCTCTTATCAAACCCATGAGCCCTAACATAGCTATGCGTGTGTTGGTGAGGATGGTGGCGTATCTCAGAGGGTGACATATGGCAACGTAGCGATCAA
Source organism: Chelonia mydas (assembly GCF_015237465.2). Lineage (NCBI taxonomy): Eukaryota > Metazoa > Chordata > Testudines > Cheloniidae > Chelonia > Chelonia mydas. The sequence goes on along the minus strand of NC_057849.1, from coordinate 4,807,799 downwards.
AGGCCATAGCCATGAGTATGGCTGAGTGCAGAGCAGAAACCGCATGAAGGAAGAACATCTGGGTGAGGCAGCCACCCACAGTAATAACTTTTAAATTGAACCAAAATATAAACAGTGCCTTCGGCATGATGGAGGTAGTCGTGCCAATGTCTGTGAGTGCCAGCATGCAGAGCAGCAGGTACATTGGCTTGTGCAGGGTCTGCTCTTTGCCTATGACAAACAGAAGTGTGAAATTTCCCAACATTCCAATAATGTAGAATGTAGAGAAAGGGATGGACATCCATAGGTGCTCAGCTTCCAGGCCAGGGATGCCTGTTAGGATGAATGATGAAGGGACAGAGTGTGTGAGGTTGATTCCTGCCATGAGGTGGCCGATGCATCGATCAGGTTCAGAAATGCTCAAGGTGCCTGTAATGGTAGGGAAACATAATGAAGTGGGTTACATACTTTATTACACATAGTACAGTACATATTTTGTAGTTATTACCAGTCTAGAAAGGGAGATGAGCAGTGAGTTGCAAACATTTACAGATGACACCAAATTATTTAGGTCAGAGTCAAGTCCAGAGATGTCCTCACAGGGAGATCACCAAGCCAGGTGAATGGGCAGCATGATGGCAGATGAACTTGAATGTAGATACCTGCAGCGTGTATGCCCATTGGAGGGAAAAACTGGAACTCCTCAAACACCTAACAAAGTTCTAATTTAACTGTATGAACTCAGGACAGGGACCTGGGTGTTATGGTACACAGCTGCGTGACCCTTCTCACAGTGCAATCACACACAGAAATTGAACAAAATATTAGGATCCAGGAGGAGTGCAATGAAGAATCATACAGAAAATACAATGCCATGAGGTCATTGACTCAATGTTTCACTCTCCTTTAGACTCTTCTGTGTAGTACTAGGCACCCCTGTCACAGGATATTGCAGAACGAGAGGGGTTCAGGCAGGGGCAATCAGAAGATTCAAAGACCAAGGAAACTCTCATAAGGAGAGAGGTTGAAAAGACTGGGATTGTTACCTTACAATTGAGATGAATTAGGGGGGATATGAGAAAAGTCTACAAAATACATTCTGGTATAGAATAGATCAAGAATGTGTTCTCCCTGTTTCATAACACAAGATCGAGTGGACATTCAATTAAACAGAAATGTGGCAAATTCAAAAAAGATAAAAAAGGATTTTTCTTTATTCAGTGCCTAACTAGACCGAGGAACTCATTGCCACAAGAGATAGTTGAGCTGTGAACTATGTAAAAATCAGGAAGGGGAGGGACATTTGTATGGACAGTAAGACTATCCAGCTGCAATAGTTACAACTAAATACATATTTTAGAAAACCTATCCACTCACATGTTTCAGGGTAAAAAACAATCACTAGCTGTTCTGCAGCACGTGGGGCTGTCTCTATCAGAGAAGGACACTGGACCAAATGGACCACAGGTCAGATCCACGATGCAGTTCCTCTGTTGGAAAGGAGCCACGCTTCCCCCATGGAAACAGACATTATCATGCTGGTCTATGGAAGGGCACAGGGGTCTTGGTATTTAGGGCTACAGGCCTGCATCTCTGTTACTTTCCTTGGTTTTTTTGTTTGTTTGTTTTTGGTGAGACACTTTTGTGCAGGCACCCAGCTTTGTCTGAGACAGAAGATACAGTTGTTAACTTACAAGTGTAAGCAAAGTCTTGTCAGCCACTCAGTTGCTAACCCTTCCCATTCCTGAAGATAACTGAAATTTGCAGATTACACAGACATTGAGAGATTGTAAAAAATAAAGAGGACAGGTCATTGTTTCAGAGCAATCTGGATTGGTTGGGAAACTGGTTTGAAGAAACAATGTGTTCTAAAATAGCTGTGTAGATACCTACATATAGGAAAAATGAATGTAAATGATGCTTACCCGATGGGGGACACACGTGGGAAGCACCAAGACTATGTAGAAGATTTGGGGGCATGAAGGGATAATTAGCTAAACATGAGCTCCCAGTGCGACCATGTGGCCAAGGAACCAATATGATCCTTGGATATTAAGTAGGGGAATCTAAGGAGACGTAGAGAATGTATTTTAGCTCTATATTTGGTACTGGTGTGACTGCAGCTGGAATCCCCTGTCAAGTTTTGGTGTCCATGATTAAAGATGGGTGTTGATAAGTTGAAGAGGGTTCAGAGAAGAGTCAGAACAATTGATTATTAAATGATTGGAAAACCTGCCTTATACTGCATTTTGGTGACATCCTCAAGCTGGTTATGTCATCCCCCTATCCACCTACGCCTGGGTTCCTTATATCTTATTACAGCAGCACCTGGGGCTGTCACTGCCAGAGAGAGGACAATGGACTAGATGGACCATAGGTCTGATCCACGATGCCATTCCTATGTTGGAAAGGAGCTAAGATTCTCCCATGGAAAAATACATTATCATGCTGGGCTATGAATTTGCACTTGACAGAATGGGCACAAAGGGCACAAGGGTCTTGGTATTTAGGGCTACAGGCCTGTATCTCTGTTACTCCCCTTGTGTTTTTTGGTGAGACATTTTCTTGCAGACACCCAGCTTTGTCTGGGTCTATGTTCAGAAAAGAATCACAAGAATTAGTAAAAGATTAGAAAACCTGATTATAGTGATAGACTGAAAGATCTTAATCTATTTCATTTAACAAAGATGGTCAAGGGATGACTTGATAACAGTCAATAATTACCTACACGGGGAATCAATATATAATAATATGCTTTTCAGGTTCATATCCGGAGGTGTAAGAGGATTCAATGGCTGGATGTTGAAGTTAAAGGAATTCTGACTGGAAATAAGGTGGAAATTTTTAAATGGTGAGACTAATTAACCACTGGAACATGTTACCAAAGGTCTTGGTGGATTCTTCACCACTGAGAATTTTTAAATGAAGGTTGGATGTTTCTCTAAAAGATCTGCTCTAGGAATACTTTCGGGGTTATATTATACAGGCCTCTGTTAAACAGGCTAGAGAATCACAATGGTTCCTTCTGCCCTTGGAATTGCCGAATGTATCCCCAGGAGTCAGCTGGAGATATTACCCGTGCAAGCTCATGCCTGAGCTTACTGAAGGCAGTTTTTCTATTTGTGACCATGTTGCATTTAGCCCTCTGGGGAGAAAATCTCATGTGACTGCGGCCCCTTGGAAATGTATATTTCGCAGGGCTGAGGGATTCCATGAGGTACTGTATGGATGGATGCATTAGTGAAAAAAATAATGACTTGAGCCCATAAAATCTCCGGTCTGAGGAATGAATTGACAACCCTCACCATGAATGACTAATGGAGCTGTCTAGTAAATGGTCCCAGAGCATCCTGGATTGACCATCTCTGTCCTAGTGCCCCACTGTTTCAGTCAGCTACCAGTGGTTTCTGCACATGGCAGCTGTATTTATCTAGGCCCTCACTGTCCCAGAGTTGCCCGCTCTCATTATATAATGTGCAAATTTCACAGTTTGTGAGTAGTTTCTGTGTCACAGCCCTTGAAGCACCATGTGCTGTGTACTGGTGTAACAAGAGAAGCCACACAGATGCCTGCCTTTGCATTTGTCACTAGTGTGATATATCTCACCCAGAGCCGTGGGGAATATGGGGCAGCTTGGAGGTTGTAGGAGCCAGGGATGACTAGAGAGTATGGAAAAGACACTGGCAACCAGTGTGCTGTTGGAATCGGGGCAGCTTGTGATGGGGAAGGAGGATACGGACAGGGCGTCAGAGTATGATCAATGCCTCAATGTCTAGTGGGCAGCTGGTATCAAGCAGAGTGCCCCAGGTGTCAGTGCAGAGGACAAGTGCAGAGTCCTGCACTTAGGACAGAAAAATCCCATGCACCGCAACAGCCTGGGGACCAACTGGCTAAGCAGCAGTTCTGCAGAAAAGGACCTGGGGATTACAGTCGACAAGAAGCTGAATATGAGTAAGAAGTGTGCCCTTGTTGCCAAGAAGGCTAACAGCATATTGGGCTGCATTAGTAGGAGCATTGCCAGCAGATTGAGGGAAGTGATTATTCCCCTCTATTCACCACTGGTGAGGCCACATCTGGAGTATTGTGTCCAGTTTTGGGCCCTACACTACAAGAAGGATGTGCAAAAATTGGAAAGAGTCCAGCGGAGGGTAACACAAATGATTAGTTTCAGAGTAGCAGCCGTGTTAGTCTGTATTCGTAAAAAGAAAAGGAGTACTTGTGGCACCTTAGAGACTAACCAATTTATTTGAGCATAAGCTTTCGTGAGCTACAGCTCACTTCATCGGATGCATACTGTGGAAAGTGTAGAAGATCTTTTTATACACACAAAGCATGAAAAAATACCTCCCCGCACCCCACTCTCCTGCTGGTAATAGCTTATCTAAAGTGACCACTCTCCTTACAATGTGTATGATAATCAAGGTGGGCCATTTCCAGCACAAATCCAGGGTTTAACAAGAATGTCTGGGGGTGGGGGAGTAAGGAAAAAACAAGGGGAAATAGGTTACCTTGCATAATGACTTAGCCACTCCCAGTCTCTATTCAAGCCTAAGTTAATTGTATCCAATTTGCAAATGAATTCCAATTCAACAGTCTCTCGCTGGAGTCCGGATTTGAAGTTTTTTTGTTGTAATATCGCAACTTTCATGTCTGTAATCGTGTGACAAATGATTAGGGGACTGGAACACATGACTTATGAGGAGATGCTGAGGGAACTGGGATTGTTTAGTCTGCGGAAGAGAAGAATGAGGGGGGATTTGATAGCTGCTTTCAGCTCCCTGAAAGGGGGTTCCAAAGAGGATGGCTCTAGACTGTTCTCAGTAGTACCAGATGACAGAACAAGGAGCAATGGTCTCAACTAGGAGAGACCTAGGAGGTCTAGGTTGGATATTAGGAAACACTATTTCACTAGGAGGGTGGTGAAGCATTGGAATGGGTTACCTAGGGAGGTGGTGGAATCTCCATCCTTAGAGTTTTTTAAGTCCCAGCTTGACAAAGCCCTGGCTGAGATAATTTAGTTGGGGTTGATCCTGCTTTGCTCATGGGATTGGACTAGATGACCTCCTGAGTTTTCTTCCAACCCTAATATTCTATGATTCTTCTATGATGGGAGATTTAGCAGCTGAGGAGCCAAGTGTGACAGGTTGCCACCCAAGATGCCACCTGGAACTGGGGTACCACTGTGCCCGCTGATTCACCAGCCTGGGCTCCCTCTCTCAATGTGCTTCTTGGTCAAGATGCAGACCAGCTCACGGTACTTCACCTTCACCAGCATTCACACGGGCAGGGACACACCCAGATGCAGATACTTGAAGGCTCTCTGACTAGCCACTGCATAAACCAACAGTAGAGAGATTATAACCAAAATAACCACCAGTAGCCTAGGACCCCAGAGCTGTATGTCCTGCCCTGCCCTGGGCCAGAAAAGCTCACCAGATAGGAGATAAGTTTCTCCAAAGGTCTACCATTTTCCCTATTGGCTCAATGACCTGAATAGGCCCTTCCCACTCAGCTATCTAGACTGAAAGCACCTTGCCTAGTGGGCATTACTCAGGTGTAACTACATTTGAAATACTGATATGAAGACAATATTCATAATTTCAGATAAAAAATGGTACTTGCGTAGAAATAGGATAATCATATTCAGAAGATCATAACTTTTCCAATTACATCTTACATGAGCCATCTTGCATAAAATATATCATAATTATGCTATAACCATATCAAAATAATATCACTATGAAGAATATGGCATGCAGTATCACACAAAAAACAATGGCTCTTTCCACTGGGGACATGCCTGAAGTTACATAACAAAAACAATAGTTGGAAACAAAACCAAATAAAGGTTGTGACACCCAGGCTGCGGTTCTGTGCCTTGCCAGGACAAAGAGAACCCGACCCCCACCACAAACGCACACAAATGCACCCAGAGCCAAGAAAGGTCCCAGCACTGTCCTTGGATTAACAATCACAAAGCAAAAATCATTTCAGCAGCACTGCCCGCCTGCCCATGTACATTCCGCTGTCAAGGCCCACCACCCCACAGGTTTGTACACCTACCTCCCTGCCCCCAAAACCCACCTGGCTCTGTATACCCCGCTCCCACAACCCCCATCAGTGCCTGCCTGCCCATGTAGGTCCCCCATCATCACAATCTCCACCCTGCCACACAGCGATACCCCTCATCCAGGACCAAAACCAGGTGTCAGATCCCACGGCAACAGCTCACAGAAATATCTCCTCAGACTAAGTTAAATTCAGTGTCTGGCTGCACCAGGGAAAAGGGGGAGATCAGCCTGAACTGTCTCTCAGTGGGCAAAGGGAACCCCAGCAGCTGCTCGGCCTGTGCAGGGAAGGAGAGAGGGATAGACCAGATGGGAGGGAGAGAGAACATGGAGACTAAAAGGAGCCAGCATGAGAAACTCTTCCCCAAAATGACACAAAGCTTTAATGTATTGCAGCCCATTAGAAACCTGGACACCCCTTCCTGAGGCTGCTCTTCTGTGTTGGTAATTGCTGACGTTACCGCGAGGCTGTAGTGGGGTTACTCACAGGAGGAGGGATGGTCTGGATGTGGGAAGGTGTCAGAGACAATCTATTACAGTTTGATCCACATTGCGTTACAGTCTGAGACACCACCACTGCCCCAGGAGGCCTTGTTACACCTCTTTGGTCTGTGCATTAGGCAGGATATTCATTCCCTATTTCACCCAGCTTCAAGAATCTGTGCCACTGTGATCTGGATACTGCACAAACTCTCATCCCCAAAACACACACACTGTGTGTTCCTGGACCATCCCTGGTGAGATTTCCAACTTAGCATGGTTTCCTTTCCCCCAGAATCACACTTTTATTTTTCAGAGTAGCAGCCGTGTTAGTCCTCAAACTCACATGCTTAGAGGTTTAAATGAATCAGGATAACAGGTTTTTGAAGGCGAGAGAGGCATCATCTCTCTCTGCACCCCTGCATCTCTGATTCTGGAGAGGACAAGACTCACTAAAAGGAAAGAAAAAGAAAAGAAAAGGAGTACTTGTGAAGGTGCCAGAGAACTTTTTTGCAGAACTGCCGCTTAGCCAGTCGGTCCCCAGCCTGTTGCAGTACATGGGATTCCTCCTTCCTAAGGGCAGGGCTCAGCACTTGTCCTTGTTGAACCTCATCAGATTTCTTTTGGCCCAATCCTCCAATTTCTCTAGGTCACTCTAATATTTGTCTAAAATTTACAATTTAGCAAATCCAAATTTACAAGGTAAATCCCTTGGTTTTTCTGACAATACTAAACAGTTCAAGACACTGTGCTGCTGAATTCCTGCCCAGCTGGTTCTTGACTTTAACCCTGAAACCCTTCCCGAGCCCTTAGCACTAACTTTAATGCAGAAACAGGCGACTCACCACAATCCCGTTGAGCAGAGAGAAGAAATCTCCTGACAGCGACAGGAAGGCAAAGCCCTGAGAATAAGCATATGAATCTCACATGTCTGACACTCAGTGTGCTGGACAGCAAACTTTATGATTCCCCTATACAGTCCCTGCAGACTCTCAGGTTGGCCAGGAGTCCCAGACAATTCTCTCGGCTCTGTGAGAAGAGCAGAAAATTGAACCTGAGAGCCTCCCTCGGGAGTAAAGCAATTATTCTCTAATACCAGAGGCTCAGATCATTAGGGCAAAATGAGTCTTGCAGTCTCAATAGAGTGGGCTGTCATTACTGAATCCCTGGAGAGAAAAGGAAGAGCAAATTGTTAGATGTACTCATTTATTTATCAGAATTTCTGCGCTTCTGCCCATCATCATAGAATCTGAGCATCTCCTCCTCCTCCTCCAGAATGATGAGCCCTGCTCTGAATCTCTGAGAACAAGACATGCACATGGAAAGTCTCTCGCACATCCATGTTTCAAACACAGATTAGCAGGCACTCTGATCTGATAACTTCTCTCTGACAATGGGCAAAACAGATTGCCCCTCCTTAGTCATAACCCCCCATAGTGCAGTATCGTGTCATGGGCAGGAGCAGCTACCTGAGCCCCCTTCAATGATCAGCATGTGCCCTGGAACCTGTGCACTGCTAGGCTGTAATTAGAACAGGGAGGGTGGAAGGAGATGTGAGTTAGGTGCCCAATGTCCATCCACATTCAGTGGGACTCAGCCTGTTAAAGGCATAAAGGCAGTAGGCACCAATTATATTCTTGGTGTTCACAGCATCCTCTGGCTAAGAGTTCCACAGGATAGGTCCAAAGAGTTCCTTGAGGATCGGTCTATCAAGGTGTGTTAATCAGGAAGGACTGGGATAGAGTCCATAGCCTTTCTTTGCCAGAAGCTGTGAATGGGTGACAGGGGATGGATCACTTGATCATTACTTGTTCAGTTCATTCCCTCTGAAGCACCTGACATTAGCCGCTGTAAGAAAACAGGATACGGGGCTAGATGGACCTTTGATCTGACCCAGTATGGCCATTCTTATGACTAAGAGGAATATGATATAGATCTATAAAACTGTGACAGGTGTGTAGAAAGTGAATATAGAAGTGGGTTTTTTTTTATTCCTTCACATAATAAAAGAAGGTTTCAGAGTAGCAGCCGTGTTAGTCTGTATTCGCAAAAAGAAAAGGAGGACTTGTGGCACCTTAGAGACTAACCAATGTATTTGAGCATAAGCTTTCGTGAGCTACAGCTCACTTCATTGGATGCATACTGTGGAAAGTGTAGAACATCTTTTTATACACACAAAGCATGAAAAAATACCTCCCCTCACCCCACTCCCCTGCTTGTAATAGCTTATCTAAAGTGATCACTCTCCTTACAATGTGTATGATAATCAAGTTGGGCCATTTCCAGCACAAATCCAGGTTTTCGTCCCCTAACGCTTCTACTCTACTTGTGCTATATTGATGACATCTTCATCATCTGGACCCATGGAAAAGAAGCCCTTGAGGAATTCCACCATGATTTCAACAATTTCCATCCCACCATCAACCTCAGCCTGGTCCAGTCCACACAAGAGATCCACTTCCTGGACACTACAGTGCTAATAAACGATGGTCACATAAACACCACCCTATACCGGAAACCTACTGACCGCGATTCCTACCTACATGCCTCCAGCTTTCACCCTGACCACACCACACGATCCATTGTCTACAGCCAAGCTCTGCGAGACAACCACATTTGCTCCAACCCCTCAGACAGAGACAAACACCTACAAGATCTCTATCAAGCATTCTTACAACTACAATACCCACCTGCGGAAGTGAAGAAACAGATTGATAGAGCCAGAAGAGTTCCCAGAAGTCACCTACTACAGGACAGGCCTAACAAAGAAAATAACAGAACGCCACTAGCCGTCACCTTCAGCCCCCAACTAAAACCCCTCCAACGCATTATTAAGGATTTACAACCTATCCTGAAGGATGACCCAACACTCTCACAAATCTTGGGAGACAGGCCAGTCCTTGCCTACAGACAGCCCCCCAACCTGAAGCAAATACTCACCAGCAACCACATACCACACAACAGAACCACTCACCCAGGAACCTATCCTTGCAACAAAGCCCCTTGCCAACTGTGCCCACATATCTATTCAGGGGACACCATCACAGGGCCTAATAACATCAGCCACACTATCAGAGGCTCATTCACCTGCACATCCACCAATGTGATATATGCCATCATGTGCCAGCAATGCCCCTCTGCCATGTACATTGGTCAAACTGGACAGTCTCTACGTAAAAGAATAAATGGACACAAATCAGATGTCAAGAATTATAACATTCATAAACCAGTCGGAGAACACTTCAATCTCTCTGCTCACGCGATTACAGAGATGAAAGTTGCCATATTACAACAAAAAAACTTCAAAACCAGACTCCAGCGAGAGACTGTAGAATTGGAATTCATTTGCAAATTGGATACAATTAACTTAGGCTTGAATAGAGACTGGGAGTGGCTAAGTCATTATGCAAGGTAACCTATTTCCCCTTGTTTTTTCCTACCCCCCGCCTCAGACGTTCTTGTTAAACCCTGGATTTGTGCTGGAAATGGCCAATCTTGATTATCATACATATTGTAAGGAGAGTGATCACTTTAGATAAGCTAATACCAACGGGAGAGTGGGTTTGTGTGTGTGGGGGGGGGAACCTGGATTTGTGCTGGAAATGGCCCAACTTGATTATCGTACACATTGTAAGGAGAGTGATCACTTTAGATAAGCTATTACTAGCAGGAGAGTGGGATGGGGGGAGGTATTTTTTCATGCTTTGTGTGTATAAAAAGATCCTCTACACTTTCCACAGTATGCATCCGATGAAGTGAGCTGTAGCTCACGAAAGCTTATGCTCAAATAAATTGGTTAGTATCTAAGGTGCCACAAGTACTCCTTTTCTTTTTATATATACACACAGACCATGAAAAAATATACATTGTTAAGGAGAGTGATCACTTAAGATGAGCTATTACCAGCAGGAGAGTGGGATGGGGGGAGAGAAAACCTTTTGAAGTGATAATCAAGGTGGGCCATTTCCAGCACATTTCCAGGAGTTAATAAGAACACTCGAGGACCGGGGGGGGGGGGGGGGGGGGGGGTTGAGGAATAAACAAGGGGAAATAGTTTTACTTAATATAATGACTCAACCACTCCCAGTCTCTATTCAAGCCTAAGTTAATTGTATCCAATTTGCACATTAATTCCAATTCAGCAGTCTCTCTTTGGAATCTGTTTTCAAAGTTTTTTGTTGAAGGATAGTCACTTTGAGATCAGAAATCGCGTGAGCAGAGAGATTGAAGTGTTCTCCGACTGGTTTATAAATGTTATAATTCTTGGCATCTGATTTGTGTCCATTTATTCTTTTACGTAAAGACTGTCCAGTTTGACCAATGTACATGGCAGAGGGTCATTGCTGGCACATGATGGCATTTATCACTTTGGTAGATGTGCAGGTGAACGAGCCTCTGATAGTGTGGCTGATGTTATTAGGCCCTGTGATGGTGTCCCCTGAATAGGATTTCCAGGTTTATGGATCTTGGATAGCAGATAGAATACCCTAGGTCGGGGTTCCAGGGGTGTGTCTGTGCGGATTAGTTCTTGTGCTTTTTCAGGGAGTTTCTTGAGCAAATGCTGTAGTTTCTTTTGGTAACTCTCAGTGGGATCAGAGGGTAATGGCTTGTAGAAAGTGGTATTGGAGAGCTGCTGAGCAGCCTCTTGTTCATATTCCGACCTATTCATGATGACAACAGCACCTCCTTTGTCAGCCTTTTTTGATTATGATGTCAGAGTTGTACCTGAGGCTGTGGATGGCATTGTGTTCTGCACGGCTGAGGTTATGGGGCAAGTGATGCTGCTTTTCCACAATTTCAGCCCGTGCACATCGGCAGAAGCACTCTATGTAGAAGTCCAGTCTGCTGTCTAGACCTTCAGGAGGAGTCCACCTAGAATCCTTCTTTTTGTAGTGTTGGTAGGAAGGTCTCTGTGGATTAGTATGTTGTTCAGAGGTATGTTGTAAATATTCCTTTTGTCGGAGACGTCGAAAATAGGATTCTAGGTCACCACAGAACTGTATCATGTTTGTGGGGGTGGAGGGGCAGAAGGAGAGGCCCCGAGATAGGACAGATTCTTCTGCTGGGTTAAGAGTATAGTTGGATAGATTAACAATATTGCTGGTTGGGTTAAGGGAACCATTGCTGTGGCCCGTTGTAGCATGTAGTAGTTTAGATAATTTAGTGTCCCTTTTCTTTTGTAGAGAAGCAAAGTGTGTGTTGTAAATGGCTTGTCTAGTTTTAGTAAAGTCCAGCCATGAGGAAGTTCATGTCGAAGGTTGTTTTTTTATGAGAGTATCCAGTTTTGAGAGCTCATTCTTAATCTTTCCCTGTTTGCTGTAGACGATGTTGATCAGATGGTTTCGCAGTTTCTTTGAGAGCGTGTGGCACAAGCTGTCAGCATAGTCTGTGTGGTATGTAGTTTCCCAGCTGTGTCTATTGATAAGTGAGTTCTTACCAGACAGAAAACTATCAACCTAAATTTCCTTTTACATCTTCTAGGCACTTCCCTTTCTCTGGAGGTGATAGGCATTATCAGGACAGGATTGTATCCTAACGGCTCAATAGCACCTTCTTTCAATGTGACTAGTTTGGAATGTGAGGAGGTGACCGGTCACTTCCCAGCTTATGGCTGCCTCTGCTGCTTAGCCAAAGGCCTTAGCCTAAGCACAGGGCCTCAGACGGACACAGTGAGAGAAGGCCCTTACACCGGCAGACAGTGATTTTGATTCTTTCTTTTATACCTCTAACTAGCCAAGTGATAAGAATACACCTACATTCTTAAAGTACAGGCCTTTGCAGACAGGCCTGAATATCTGTATCCTAACAGGTATGCTGCTACGATCAATTGAAAATGGGTTTTAGAAATATTTACAAGACTCAGTTTGCCTTCACAATGTGAGCCCCTGTTATCAGCGAATTATTTCTTCCATCCCAGGGGAAGATCTCAAGCTGTAGTTCTCCAGGGTCTATTTTTTTACTTCTCCCAGTGGCCAGGGAGCCGAGGGAATTGTCTGGGAATCCTGGCCAACCTTAGAGTCTGTAGAGAATGTACAAGGGAATCATAAAGCTCACAGTCCAGCGCAGTGAGCATCAGACGTGAGAGATTCATGCACTGCTTCTCAGGATTCTGCCTTCCTGTCTCCATAAGGAGATTTCCTCTCTCTGCTGAGCGAGATTTCGGTGAGTCACCTGTTTCCGCATTAAAGTTAGTGCTAAGGGCTCAGGAAGCATTCAAAGGTCCAATTCAAGAACCATCTGCACAAGAATTCAGAATATGGAAACTTGGACTATTTAGTACTGTCAGAAATGCAGTGATTTACCAAGTAAAATTGGAACTGCAAATGTATTGGAAATAGTTTAGACTTTCTGTGTCCTTCTATCTGTCTCAGGAGGTTCCTGTTTGGGTTTTTGTGGATTTTCCTCTAGTTCGCTCAAGTTTTCCAATTCAGCAACTTCACTGCTCTGTTAGGCAGCCAAGGCCTCCGAAGTGAGGATCCCTGTTACCAGAGCAGATTAAAGGGTGAAATATTGACCCCAATGAAATCACCATAAATTTACATGTAGGGACTTAAATAAATGGCCTGATTTACACCAGCCATGAGCCTCCAGTGACTTCAACTTGAGTCGTCCCGTGGCCTCTAACAATGGGTGAGCTAATTTGGACCAAAGAAAAATGGACAGGAGAGTTGCTGAAATCTCAAACCCACAGGCTTAGAGGTTCAGAACAATTAGAATTACAATTATTTTGTGGGGCGGGATCTGCTCTCTCCGTGCCCTGGCATCTCTGGCTCTGGAGAGGATGGGAAGAACCAGTAAAAAGAAAAGCATGTTTCTGTTTTAGAGCAAACCAGTTGGGTTTGGAAATCTCACTGGGGGAGTTCCAGGAACGCAGTGTGTGCGTGTGCTGAGGGGATGGAAGGGACGTGCAGTATCCAGATTACAGTGGGATGGATTCCCAATGCTGGATGAAATAGAGAATGCACATCCCACCTAATGCACAGATCAGAGAGTCATGACGAGACCTCCTGGGGTAGGGGGTGTCTCAGACTGTAACGGCATTTGGATCACACTGCAGCAGATTGTTTTTGATGCCATCCCACATCCCAACCATCCCTCCTCCTGTGAAGAACCCCACTACAGTGTTGTGGTGACATCAGCAATTGCCAACATGGAAACGCAGCCTCAGGAAGGGGTGTCTGGGTTTCTAGTGGGCCACAATACGTTAAAGCTTTGTGTTACTTTGAGGAAGAGTTATTCACGCTGGCTCCTTTTAGTCTCCACGTCCTCTCTCCCTTCTGCCAGGTCTGTCCCTCTCTCCTTCCCTGCACAGGCAGAGCTGCCGCTGGGGTTCCCTTCATCCCCAGGGAGGCAGTTCAGGCTAATCTCCCCCTTTTCCCTGGTGCAGGCAGACACTGAGTTTAACCTTGTCTGAGGAGGTGTTTCTGTAGGTGTGGGGTCTGACACATGGTTTTGGTCCTGGGTGAGGGGTATCATGGTGTGGTCGGGCTGGAAGTTGTGGGGGTGGGGAACCTACATGGACAAGTAGCCAGCACTGGGGTTTCTGGGACCTGGAGCGGGGTGTTCATGGGCAGGCGGGGAGCACTGAGGGCTATGGAGGCAGGGAGGGACATTTATTGTCCCAGAGTGTGTTGCGGGGGGCGGTGTTGTCAGAATCTTTTTGTCCTGCCAAACCACAGAACTGCAACCTTTACTCAGTTTTGTTTCCAATGGTTGTTGTTGAATGTTAATTAGGTAAATTCACTGGTGAAATGCCTGATCTTTGCTCATCAGTTGAATCAATTCCCCATCATACTCTGATCCCGCTGCCCGTACTCTCCTTCCCCATCCCAGGCTGCCCTGACTCCAACAGCACGCTCGTCTCCAGTGTCTTCTCCATGGCCTCCAGTCATCCCTCTCTCCCACAATCTCCAAGTCGCCTCACACTCCCCACAACTCTTCCTCTTCAGGGGTGAGGTGCCTCCCGTCACACCTTCTCCCTTGCTGCAGGGTAATCAGTGACTGTGTCTCACTGGTCAGAAATATCAGGAGTGGTAAATGCCAAGGCAGGCATCTGGGCAGCTTCTCTTGTTACACCCATACACACCGCAGGGTGCTTCAAGGGCTGCTACACAGGAACAACTTGGAACCTGCGAGGCATGCACACTATATAATGAGAGCAGCAACTCTGGGAAATATGGGGTCTAGATAAGTACAGCTGCCTTGTGCAGGAATCCCTGGTAGCTGATGGAAAGTGTGTGCCACTGGGACGGAGACGGTAAAGAACAGATGGTCTAGTACCATTAGCCAGCCGACTCTGTTAGTCAATAATGGCAAGGGTTGTACATTTATTCCTCAGTGCCGAGATTTCGTGGCTCAAGTCATTATTTTCCTCACCTAAAATGTTCATCCATGCAGTGCATCATGGGATCCCTCAGACTCATGAAACACACAAGTAGTGTAATGCTTCAAAGGCGCCGCAGTCACATGAGAATTTCTCCCCATGGGGCTAAATTCAAAATGGTCACGAATAGAAAAAATGCCTTCAGCTGACTTCTGGAGACATGTTTGGAGATCTCAAGGTCAGAACAGACCATTGTGATCATCTTGTCTGTATAACACAGGCTTGTATAATATACCCTCAAAATTATTCCTAGGGTAGATCTTTTAGAGAAACATCCAACCTTGATTTAAACTTTCTTAGGCCTGGTCCACACTAGGGGGTGGGGGGATCAATCTAAGTTACGCAACTTCAGCAACGTGAATAATGTAGCTGAAGTCGATGTACTTAGATTGACTTACCGTGGTGTCTCCACTACGGTGAGTCGACTGCTGCCACTCCCACGCCGACTCTGCCTGTGCCTCTCGCTGAGCTGGAGTACAGGAGTTCACGGGAGAGCTCTCGGGGGTCGACTTATCACCTCTAGACTAGACGGGATAAATCGACCCCCACTGGATCGATCTCTGCCCACCGATCCGGTGGGTAGTGAAGACATAGCCTCAGTGATGAAGAATCCTCCAAGACCCTTGGTAAATTGTTCCAGTGGTTAATTACTCTCACCCTTTAAAAAATGTATACTTTATTTCAAGTGAGAATTTCTTTAACTTCGACTTCAAGACATTGGATCATTTTACACCTCTGTATGCTAGGCTGAAAGGACTATTATTAATATTTGTTCCCCGTGCAGGTACTTACAGACTGTTATCAAGCCACACCTTGACTATCTTTGTTACACGAAATAGATTGAGATCTTTGAGTCTATAACTAGGAGGCAGGTTTTCTAATATTTTACTAATTCTTGTGATTCTTCTCTGAATCCTCTTCAGTGTATCAACATCCATCTTTAATCCTGAACACCAGAACTGGACACAGAATTCCAGCAGCAGTCGCACCAGTGCCAAATACAGAGGTAAAATAACTGTGCTCCCTGTCCTTGAGATTCCCCTGGTTATCATCCCCGGATCACATTGGCTCTTTTGGCCACAGGGTCACACTGGGATCTCATGATTAGCTAATTATCCCTTCAAATCCCAAAATTTTCTTCAGAATCACTGTGCTTCCCACGATAGTCCCCCATCATGTAAGCATCGCCTACAGTCTTTGTTCCTAGATGTATATATCTACATGGCCATACTAGAATATGTATTTTTTGCTTTGACCCAGTTTACCAACCAATCCAGACTGCTCTGAATCAGTGACCTTTCCTCTTCATTATTTACCATCCCCCAATTTGAGTGTCATCAGCTAACTTCATTGATATTCATCCATGAGAAGGGTAAGCTGAATGTCTTTTCTCAGTTAATACCTGTAACTTATGTCTCAGACAAAGCTGGGTGCCGGCAAGAAAGCTTTCACCAAAAGACACAGGAGAAGTAACAGAGGTGCAGGCCTGTACCCAAAAAACAAAGATCCTTGTGACCTTCATGTCTATTCCTTTGAGCACAAGGTCATAGCCCAGAACAATAACTGATTACCTCTACCTCTGCAATACCCTGTGTGACAGGGGTGCCCAGTACTACACAGACGAGTCTAGAGGAAGGTGAAACATTGACTAAGTGACCACCTGGTATTACATTTTCAGTAGGATTCTCCATCCCACTCCTCTTGGATCCCAATATTTTCCTAATTTTCTGTCCCTGCTTGCACTGTGAGCAGGGTTTCACAGACCTGTGTACCATGATGCCCAATTCCCTGTCCTGAGTTCATAATTTAATTACAACCTTTTCAGGTGCATGAGGAGTTCATGCTTTTCCTTCCAATGGCCATACAGGTTGCTGTTATTGACCTTGAAGTTCATCTGCCACCATGCTCCCCATTCACCTGGCTTGGTTAGCTCCCTCTGACGACTTCCCTGGACTTGTCTATGAACTAAATAATCTGATGCATCTGTAAATGTTGTCATGTCACTGCTCACCCCCCTTTCTGGATTTTAAATAACTATATAATATTTACCATACCTATTTGTTATAAAGTGTGTAACCCCCCTCTCTGTGCTTCTCTCCCTTCATAGTCACCTTGAGCATTTTTGATTCCAGACAACACATCGACCACATCATGGCAGCTTTCAACCTCTCCCGCTTTGACCCTTCAACATTCTTCCTTACAGGCATCCCTGGCCTGGAAGTTGCCCATATCTGGATTTCCATCCCTTTCTCCATGTTCTATGTTATCAGCCTATTGGGAAATTTCACAGTTCTCTTTGTTGTAGGCAAAGAACAGAACCTGCACAAGCCAATGTACCTGCTGCTCTGCATGCTGGCGCTCACAGACATTGGCATGTCTACCTCCGTGGTGCCAAAGGCACTGTGTATATTTTGGTTCAATTTGAACAGCATTACTGTGGGTGGCTGCCTCACCCAGATGTTCTTCCTTCATGTGGTTTTTGCTGTACAGTCAGCCGTCCTTGTGACAATGGCCTTTGATCGCTACATTGCCATATGTAACCCTCTGAGATACTCCACCATCCTCACCAACGCACGAATAGCTAAGCTCGGGCTAGTGGGTTTGATAAGAGCTGTTCTCTTCATTCTGCCCCTGCCCCTGCTCCTGAGTAGGCAGCCATTCTGTGCCAACCGCATTATCCCCCATACGTACTGCGAGCACATGGCTGTCGCACAGATTTCATGTGGGGATACCACCGTCAACAGGATGTACGCCTTGGTGGTAGTGCTTGTATGCACTGGGTCAGACCTGACGCTCATTGCCCTGTCCTATGTTCTGATCATCAGGGCCCTCTTCAGAATATCCTCAAAGAAAACCCACCAGAAAGCCCTCAACACCTGCACAGCCCACATTTTTGTGATGTTGATGTTTTATCCTCCCTTCATCTTCTCCTCTCTGACACACCGGTATGGTCACAGCATTGCTCCCCACATTCACATCATCTTGGCCAACCTCTATTTTGTTGCCCCTCCCATGCTCAACCCTATCATTTATGGGGCCAAAACCAAAGAGCTTTGTGACAAAGTGTGCAAATACAGCTGCAGAAGGTGATCGCCTGGGACCACTGACTTTAAACCTGCATGAGAAAAGGCGGAAGGACTACCTCCCAGTTAATCAAGGGTGCTCTGTCCCAGTTTGGCTGAGCTCAGCATTGTGGAAGTCTAAGAAGCTCCTCATGTCTAACATCTTATCACTCCATCATCAGGCATAGCTCTCTCTGGTGCTCTTTCCTCTCTCTGCCCGTCACCTGCTCTCTTTCAGTATCACCCATCAGCCACCACCTCCACGCAACCTGTCACTCACCATTTCCATAACTTCTAGTCTACCAGAAGATATTGCAGTTTTCTGAAACAAGGTGGTGTTCGATTAGGGCCTGTGTGGACAGGGTTCTTAATGAGTTTGACGAACTGAAGCTTTGTTTTCTGATAGCCAAAGACAAAGAACTCAACTACAATGGTAAACTTTTAAATCATATGTACAGTGATGCAGTGAACAAAATTTATGTGATATTTCTAAGTCCAATCCATCAAAAAGCCTGGAGGAGAAACCAAATGTTTCTATCGGAAAGTGCTCATACAGCAAGACTGCTGCAGGAATTGAGGATATTCTGCTAGAGATTATTGGTGAAAGTTGTGAAATTGTGTTTTTGAGAACTGGAATGTATTACTCTGGATTTGAGGTGTGTTTACCTCACATTGAGATGAAACCTATTGCAACAAGAGGGTATACACTCAACCACTATGAATTAACACCACATAGTTCAGGGTTATTTGGAAATTTGCTGGCAGTTTCTGCTCATCAGAATAGGAGGAGTGGACAGACAAGTAAATAAGTGAGAATTGAAGAAAATAAATGGATGAAAACCTTGAGTCTAAATCCCTGTGATATTAGAAGTTTATTGTAAGTTAGGAATAGTGATGCTCCAGTGGGATCACTATGGGTTTTGTAAAAGTTATAAAAGATTAGCTTATACTGTGCACTTTGGAGCAGTCCTTTGAAGCCATCCTGACAGACCTTTTCCCTCACACCCTTTCTCCCCAACTGCTGAGCAACTGGCCACTGCGAATCTGCTGTTAATTACTCATTAATAATTACTCATCTGCTGTTAATACAATTCCAGATGTTAGGTAAATATCCGGGATGTTCTAAATCAATTGCTTATGTCTGTGTGTGCTTCAGTCTAATGAACTGTGGTGTTAGACAAGACAAAATTTCTGTGTTCCCATTGATTGATTCCTGACACTGCCTCAAGTGAAATACTTAAGTTGCCCCTGCTGGGGTTTCTGAAAAATCTGGACAACAGATTGCTGTGTTAACCAAAACATCGCTTTGGAGTCCAATAACTTAACACTTGGCACAATCAATTTTGGATTTGCTTCCAGCTGAAACTTTCAAAATACACACTAACCATTCCCATTGTCCAAGATGTGAATAGTAGGTGTCAACATTTCATTCTGGAGTTTGTGAAACAGATGAAACAGAGATTGCCACCAAATGTTCAGGAGATTGAGTCACTTGAAATACCAAGTCCTTCACGTCCTCGACTGGCTGATATCTCATTCTTGTCACTGTATTGTGCTCACTGGCCTCATGCTCAAAGCAGCCAAGTAGAGCAGTTTTTGGGTTGAAGGTCTCGAACCCATGGATGCCGCTGGGGCCAAAGACTTTAGTAAACTTGGCTTCTTTGCTCTTTCATTGCTTTTGCTAGTTTTTAGCAACACTGCGGGTGAAAGACTGTTTTCTCAGAGGAACCTGATTAAAAAAAAAACTATGCAACAAGATGCAAGAGGAATTTTAGAAAACATTCCTCACGTTAGGGCGTACAGGCAACAACACACAATCTGTTGTGAAGAGTTTGCATCAATGGAGGAAATGTTTGCACTGGTCACTGCTCTTATTCATGACAGCAGCAGAAGCATTCTATTTCCAGCAAAAACAGCCAGGATGAAATGTTGTCTTTTAACAAACTCAATCAACACGAAATATGGTGACTTTCTACCATCGTTGAATGCAATTAGAAATAAATAATATAATAATGTGATTGATGTTTTTACACTACGTAAGTTTTGAGCTCCTTTGGGGCTATTTTTAAGCACTATTAGTCATGGTTTTTTTCTTTGAAAACCTGCCAACCATCAATCGAGATATAATCAAGTTCTGGGGTTTTGACTTTGAATTTCAGTGTCATCTCATAGCCACATTTGTGGCTGTTATAAATATAAAGAATAACCACCTTTCTATATTCAGTGCTATAAAATCCCTCCTGGCCAGAGGCAAAATCCTTTCACCTGTAAAGGGTTAAGAAGCTAAGGTAACCCCGCTGGCACCTGACCTAAAATGGCCAATGAGGGGACAAGATTCTTTCAGATCCAGAGTGGGGGAAAGACTGGTGTGGAGAAGGTAAATAATATTCTAATTACTCTTTCTCATAACACAAGAACTAGGGGTCAAAAAATGAAATTAATAGGCAGCAGGTTTAAAATGAGCAAATGGAAGTATTTCTTCACACAATGCACAGTGAACCTTTGGAACTCTTTTCCAGGGGATGTTGTGAAGGATAAGACTCTTACAGGACTGAAAAAAAAGAACTAGATGAGTTCATGGAGGATCGGTCCATCAGTTGTTATTAGCCAGGATGGGCAGGGATGCAAAACCATGCTCTGAAGTGCCCCTAACCTCTGTTTGCCAGAGGTTGGGAAGGGGAATCAGGGGGTGAATCACTTTAAGATTACTTGTTCTGTTCATTCCCTCTGAAGTATCTGCTATTGGCCACTGTGGCAGGATGGAATACTGGGCTAGATGGACCATTGCTCTAACCAAAGATGCCCATTTTTATGTTCTTATAAAGAGTAAATTGTGTCAGCGGTTCCTTTTCAGAGGTTTTCATTACTGCTCTGGAGACCTGTCATGATGGGAAGGTATTTCCTGAGCCTGATGCTATTGTGAATATTTAGCTAATGCATATTACTGTATTGTTGATAGGATATAATATATCAGTGTGTATTTGCATGTAATTATATTTTGGATGTAATCAACACCAAGTTCTCTTTGGACAAATAAAGTAATTCTTGTATGGAAACTTTGTTGTGCTCAACCTTTATAAACTTCTTAGGTAAATTATTTCCAACATCTGGCCTTTCTGGTCACAAGGAATCACTTTGGTGAAGTCCTGACAGAAGGGGGGGAACAGCTGACTGAGGAGACGGAGGCTGACTCCCTGGTGAGACTCTGCTTAGAACCATCAGAATTGATAAGAATAGGGGAGGGAAAAGATGATGCTGTGGAGGACATGTCCAGACAGGTTAGCTGCCCTGTAACAACCATAGCCCTTGACAGCATCTCAGATGCATTCATCCAGGGTGTGGCTATCCTGGGCAGCAACACGATTCAGGAACGAAAAGCAGACCAGTTGATCAGTCATTCCTAAAGTTAAGAGTTTCAGTAAAATCACAGACAGATCACAGGCAAAAAAAAAAATTTATGGAAGCTCGTGGCCTGTCTGTGACTTTTACTGAAAATGGTGTTGGTGGGGTGCGGGGGACTGACAGGGAGACAATTAAAGCCAAATCAGGAAGGTGCCTCAGGACGGTGCTTCAAGCCCCCAAGGTTTCTTCTTTTGAACTGCTGTCTGGGAAGCAGCTTCAAGGTTTTCCAGACATGCTTAAAGAAACATGGAAGAGCAAAGTCCCCATTCAATGAACATAATCCAGTACATTCTTCAGTTAAGAAATAGCCCCAATTGTTTGTTGGTGTTTGCTAGAAGAATTTTACTAAATGCACAACAGGAACAAGAGAAGGCCTGTAACAAAGGGGTTCATCTAGGAGTCTTCAGACTGGGTGATTGAGAGTTATGGTTACTACCAAGCCTGCTGTTCAAATTACTGTTTCAGTGGCAGGGACTCCTTGAGGTAGCGAGGCATGTGCACCCTGTCGACTATGAGGAGCAGCACCCAGAGAAGAAAAAGGAGACACAACTAAAAACATAAAAACAGCCATACTGGGTCAGACCAATGTTCCATCTAGTCCTGAATCCTGACAGGGGCCAGTGGCAGGTGCTTCAAAGGGAAAGAACAGAACAGGGCTATTACCAAGGGATCCATCTCCTGTCACCCAGTCCAAGCATCTGACAGTCAGAGGCAAGGGTAGAATCATAGAATCATAGAATATCAGGGTTGGAAGGGACCTCATGAGGTCATCTAGTCCAACCCCCTGCTCGAAGCAGGACCAATCCCCAATTAAATCATCCCAGCCTGACCTTAAAAACTTCTAAGGAAGGAGATTCTACCACCTCCCTAGGTAACGCATTCCAGTGTTTCACCACCCTCCTAGTGAAAAAGTTTTTCCTAATATCCAACCTAAACCTCCCCCACTGCAACTTGAGACCATTACTCCTTGTCCTGTCATCTGCTACCACTGAGAACAGTCTAGAACCATCCTCTTTGGAACCCCCTTTCAGGTAGTTAAAAGCAGCGATCAAATCCCCCCTCATTCTTCTCTTCTGCAGACTAAACAATCCCAGTTCCCTCAGCATACACTCAGAACATGCAGTTGCAGAACATGCGGTTGTGTCCCTGAACATCTTGGCTAGCAGCCATTGATGGACCCATCCTCCTTGAACATATCAAGTTATTTTTGAACCCCATTGTCTTTTTGGCCTTCAAAACATCCCCTGGCAATGAGTTCCACAGGTTGACTCTGTGTTATATATAGTACTTGCTTTTCTTTGTTTTAAACCTGCTGCCTTGAGTGACGCCTGGGTCTTGTGTTATATGAAGGAGTAAACAGGACTTTTGTATTCACTTTCTCCTCACCATTCATGATTTTATAGATCCTTATCGTATCCCCTATTTGTCATCCTTTTTCCAATCTGAAAAGTACCAATGTTTTTAATCTCTGCTCAAATGGAAGCAGTTCCGTACCCCTACACATTTTTGTAGCCCTTCTCTGTACCGTCTCCATTTCTAATCTATCTGTTTTGAAATGAGGTGACCAGAACTGCATGCAGTATCCATGGTGGGGGATTGAATAGTGGCATATTTTTATATTTTGTCTTCTTATCTCTTTCTTTCCTAATGGTTTCTAACATTCTGTTTGCTTTTTTGACTGCTGCTCCACACTGAGCAGATGTATTCAGAGAATTATCTATCATGACTCCAAGATCTCTTTCTTGAGTGATAACAGCTAATTTAGACCCCTTCATTTTATATATATATATAGTTGGGAATATGTTTTCTAATGTGCTTTACTTCTATCATTTGAATCTTCCAAAAGCCTAGGTGGGGATCCTCCTAATAAATGCATTGTGATGCTGCACTCCATATTCTTCAGAGTTATAGGATTATGACATAATTATGATACATTTTGTACAAGATATGACTTGTCAGGATTGGAAAACTGTGATTTGGAGAAAAGGATTATCCTATTTGTGTGCATGTAACATTTTTGTATCTGAAGTTATGAATATTGACCATGAATCTGTTCTTCAGGTTCTCACCCCAGCCAACACACCTACCTAAAATACCACCATACTGAAATGGCTCCAGGGCAACACATCAGGGAAATTCTGTGGCTATTCCCTGGTAAAATGGGGGATACCTTCTGAGATGAACTCCAGGTCATTTTGGCCTGGGGACTGGTGAATGAATCACACGGTGAGTGGACAAATTCCATTGTACTACTTCTGATGCAGAATAGCACAACCCTATTCTGCATCCATTTGTGAAATTTCAACACAGTATTCAGATTTGATGCTTCCCCGATGCAGAGAGTAGATGAACTATGAGAACAGTTTGAGCTGCCACTTTAGACCTCACAGATGGAAACTGGCAAATACCTTTGATGCCAGAATGCTGGGAGAAGAAAGCACTTTGCGTTGCATAAATTCAAGATCACGTCATTTGGCCTCTACAGGGTGGCAGTGACTTTTCAAGGGCTAATGGAATGGATATTACAGCTGCATGGGGCGTACGCATCATTACACTGCTATGATTAATTGAAACGGTTTTTGGTCCTGTAACTTGTGGTGTCATTCCCTCACATAGTGCAGATGGCAGTACGTTACACATAGAAAAGAAAGTCATCGCCTATTGCTAGGCTAAACAGTCAGCAAGACTCAGTTTGCCCTGGCAATCTGAGCTCCTGGTATTGGTGAATCATTTCTTTGCTCCCAGGGGAGACTCTCAAACTGGAGTTCTCCGGGGTCTATTTTCTGCTCTTCCTACTGCTCACAAAGCCGAGGGAATTGGCTGGGAGTTCTGCCAACCTGAGAGGCCACAGGGACTGTACAGGGAAATCATAAAGGTCACTGTCCAGCACACTGAGTGTCACACATGAGATTCATACACTGATTCTCAGGGCTCTGCCTTCCTGTCACCAAAAGGAGATTTCCTTTCTCTGCTGAACAGGATTTTGTTGAGTTGCCTGTTTCTGCATTAAGGTTAGTGCTGAGGGCTCAGGAAGGGTGCCAGGTTTCAAGTCAGGAACATCTGGGCAGGAATTCACCATCACGGTGACGTGAACTGTGTTTTATTATCAGAAACACCAAGGGATTTACCTGGTATAATTGGAACTATAAATGTATTGGAAATAGATTAGACATATTTTTTTTAAGATCAATTTCTTGGGTCTTACTGTGTCCTTCTATTTGTCTCAGTAAGTCTCTTTCTTTGGGTGGAGTCATTTTTCCTCTGGATCGGTCAAGTTTTACAGTTCAGCAAATTCATTGTGCTGCCAGGTAATACAGCCAAAGCCTCTGCAGTGGGTCTCTGTTTCACCAGAGAGTTCACAACAAGAACTGGGCGCACAGGAGTTCACACAATGGTCAGCTTCTGTTGTCACATTCTGCCATCAGTGGACCTCTCCTTCAGACTCATTCAACACCCTAACACAATGGTGCTCTCTGTGGCAGGACCTGAAGCCGTGATTATCACAGCTCAGAGCCAAAAGTTAAACAGGTTAAAGGGTGAAATCTCGGCCCCATTGAGATCACCCTAAATCCACATGTAGGAACTTAAATAAATGGCCTGTTTACACAGACCATGAGCCTTCAGTGACTTCAACTGGAGTTGCCCCGTGGCCTCTAAGGATGGGTGAGCTCGTTTGCACCATAGAAGAACTGACATTAGAGGAGAGGGGGGGAAGGATAGCTCAGTGGTTTGAGCATTGGCCTGCTAAATCCAGGGTTGTGAATTCAATTCTTGAGGGGCCATTTGGGGATTGGTCTGCTTTGAGAAGGGGGTTGGGCTAGATGACCTCATTTGGTCCCTTCCAACCCTGATATTCTATAAGAGTTGCTAAAATCTCAAACTCACAGGCTTGGAGCAGTGGCTCCCAAACTTGCTCCGCCGCTTGTGCAGGGAAAACCCCTGGCGGGCCGGGCCAGTTTGTTTACCTGCCGCGTCTGCGGGTTCGGCCGATCGCGGCTCCCATGGCCGCAGTTCGCCGCTCCAGGCCAATGGGAGCTGCTGGAAGCAGCACGGGCCGAGGGACGTACAGGACACTTTGGGCTGGGGACTGGTGAATGAATCACACAGTGAGTGGACAAATGCCATTGTATTACTTCTGATGCAGAATAGCACAACCCGAGGGATGTACTGGCCGCCACTTCCAGCAGTTCCCATTGGCCTGGAGCAGCGAACTGCGGCCACTGGGAGCCGCGACTGGCCAAACCTGCAGACACGGCAGGTAAACGAACCGGCCCGGCCCGCCAGGGGCTTTCCCTGCACAAATTGTAGAACAAATTTGGGAACCACTGGCTTAGAGGTTCAAAACAATTTGGACAACACTATTTTCAGGGATGGGGAGGGATCTGCTTTCTCTGTGCCCCTGCATCTCTGGTTCTGGAGAGGACGAGGAGAACTAATATGCACTAAAAATAAAAGCATGTTTTTGGCTTAGAGGAAACCAGGCAGTGCTGGGAATCTCACCGAGGGAGGTCGAGGAATGCACGGTGTGTGTGTGTGCGCTTGGGGGAGGAAGGGGGAGGATGTGACAGCAAGATATGCTGTCTCTAGATCACAGAGGCACGGAGTCCTGAAACCGGGCAAATTATGGAATGCACATCTTGCCTAATACACAGACCAAAGAGGCGTAACGAGGCCAACGGGTGCCTCAGAGTACAATTGATCACACTGTATCAAACTGTCTCTGACACCTTCCCCCACCTCGACCATCCCTCCTCCTGTGAGCAACCCCACTATACCCTCGTGGAAACGTTGGAAATTGCCAACACAGAAAAGCAGCCTCAGGACGGGGTGTCTGCATTTCTAACGGACTGCAATACGTTAAAGCTTTGTGTTGTTTTGAGGAAGAGATACTCACACTGGCTCCTTTTAGTCTCCACGTCTTCTCTCCCTCCTGCCAGGTCCATCCCACTCTCCTTCCCTGCACAGACAGAGCGGCTGCTGGGTTCCCTTCGCACCCAGAAAGGCAGTCCGGGTTGACCTCCCCGTATTCCCCGATGCAGGCAGACACTGAGTTTAACCTACTTTGAGGAGACATTTCTGTGGCTCCCGCTGTGGGGTCTGGCACCTGGTTTTTGTCCTGGATGAGGGCGGGAAACACTGGGACATGTCAAGTCAGAGATAAATACAGCTGTCATGTACAGGAACATACTGGCAGCTGCCTGAAAGAGTGGGTCACTGGGACACAGACATTAAACCCAGGATGCTCTGCGAGACTTTCTAACCATCTCTATTAGTCATTCATGAAGAGGACCGTGCATACATTTTACTGTGCGGAGATTTTATGTGGTGAAATCATTATTTTTCTCACCTAAAATGTTCATGCATGCAGTGCCTTATGGGATACCACAGACTCATGAAATACACACCGTAACCATCTTTGTTAAACAAAATAGATTGAGCTCTTTGAGTCTCTCTCTATAGGGCAGGTTTTCTAATCTTTTACTAATTCCGGTGATTTTCTCTGAAACATCTACAGTGTATCAACATCCATCATTAATGGTGGACACCAGAACTGAACAGAGGAATCAAGCAGCAGTTGCACCAGTGCCAAATACAGAGGTAAAATAACTTTGCTCCCTCACCTTGAGATTCCCCTGGTTATCATCCCAGGATCACATTGGCTCTCTTGGCCACATGGTCACACTTGGAGCTCATATTTAGCTAATTACCCCTTCACACCCAAAAATCTTCCTTCAGAATTATTTGGCTTCCCACAATGTTTAAGCATCACCTGCATTCTTTGTTCCTAGATGTATATATCTACATAGCTATATTAGAAAATATATTGTCTGCTTCGACCCAGTTTACCAACCAGTTCAGATTGCTCTGAATCAGTGACCTGACCTCTTCATTATTTACTCCCCCAATTGCTGAATCATCTGCAAACATCACCAATATTCAGACATGAGAAGGGCTAGCAGCTGAGTTGCTAATACGTGTCTCTGTTTGTCAGGTAACAACTGTAACTTATATCTCCGGTAAAGCTGGGTGCCAGGAAGAAAGCGTCTCAACAAAAGAAACAGGGGAAGTAAATGAGGTGCAGGCCTGTAGCCCTAAATACCAAGATCCTTGTGCCCTTCATGCCCATTTTGTTGAACACAAAGTCATAGCCCAGCATGATAATGTCTGTTTCCATGGTGGACGCTTGGCTCCTTTCCCACATAGGCATGGCCTCGTGGGTCAGACCTTAGGTCGATCTAGTCCAGTTTCTTCTCTCTGAGAGGGACAGACACAGGTGCTGCAGAAGAAGGTGTAAAAAACCCAGCAGCAGGTGGATGGGGACAGTAACTTGATCATCTTGAGGCGTCACCCTAATGCATAACAGTTAGAGATTGTCTTGTGCCCTGAAACACCTGGATATGTATGCTTTCCAAAATATTTATTTAGCTGTAACTAATGTAACTGGATACTCACTATACATGTAAATGTCCAAATCCTTCCTGATTTTTGCTTATCTCATGGCCTAAACTACCACTTGTGGTAAGGTGTTCCTCAATCTATTTCGGCATTGAGTGAAGCAAGCATTCTTTATTTATCTGTTTTGATTTTGCCATGTTTCAGTTTAATTGAACGGCCACTTGATGTTGTGTTATGAGACACGGAGAACACATTCTCAATCTGCCCTCTAACAGTCAGTATTTTATAGACTTTTCTCATGTCCCCTCTTATTCATCTCCTTTGTAAAGGTAACAATCCCAGTCTTTTCAACCTCTCTCCATATCAGAGTTTTCCCAGGCCCTTGATCATTCTCATTGCCCTTCCCTGAACCCCTCTAGCTCTGCAATATCCTGTGTGCCCACTACGACACAAAGGCATGTAGAGGAAGGTGAAACATTGACTGACTGATCTCATGGCATTGTATTTTCTGTAGGATTCCTCATCCCACTCCTCCTGGATCTCAATGTTTTGCTTAGTTTCTGTCCCTGCTTGCACTATGAGCAGGGTTTCCCAGAGCTGTGTACCATGATGCCCAGGTCCCTGTCCTGAGCTCATAGTTTTCAATTAGAACCTCGTAATGTGTTTGAGGAGTTCAAGCTTTTCCTTCCAATAGGCATATACACTGCAGTTAGTAATATCAACGTTTATCTGCCATCATGTTGCCCATTCACTTGGTTGGTTAGCACCCTCTCAGGACTTCTCTGGACTTGAATATAACTAAAATAATCTCTATAAATGTCCCCACCTACTTCTCACCCCCCCCTTCCTAGACTGTTAATACAGTAACTGTAAAATGTTTATTTATTTTAACATGTGTAACCCGCCTCCCAGTGCTTCACTCTCTTCACAGTCACCTTGAACATTTCTGAGCCTGATCAGCACATTGAAAACTTCATGGCAGTTTTCAACCTCACCCCCTCTGGTCCTTCAACATTCCTCCTAATGGGCATCCCTGGCCTGGAAGCTGCCCATATCTGGATTTCCATCCCTTTTGCTATGTTCTACATTATCGGCTTGTTAGAAAATGTTACACTTCTGTTTGTTGTAAGCAAAGAGCAGACCCTGCACAAGCCAATGTACCTGCTGCTCTGCATGCTGGCACTCACAGACATCAGCATGTCTACCTCCATTGTGCCAAAGGCACTGTGCATATTTTGGTTCAATTTGAAAGACATTACTGTGGCTGGCTGCCTCACCCAGACTTTCTTCCTTCACGTGGTTGCTGTCATGAACTCAACCGTCCTAGTGACAATGGCCTTTGATCGCTATGTTGCCATATGTAACCCTCTGAGATACGCCACCATCCTCACCAATGCACGAATAGCTAAGTTAGGGTTTGTAGGTTTGATCAAAGCTGTTCTCTTCATTCTGCCTCTGCCCCTGCTCCTGAGGAGGCTCCCATTCTGTGCCAACCGCGTTATCCCCCACACACACTGCGAACCTATAGCTGTGGCGAAGATCTCGTGTGGGGATATTACAGTCAACAGGATGTACGGCTTGGTGATAGTGTTTGTAGTTGTCGGATTTGACTTGATGCTCATTGTCCTGTCCTACAGTCTGATCATCAGAGCCCTCCTCAGAATCAACTCCAAGAAAGCCCATCAGAAAGCCCTCAATACCTGCACAGCCCACATCTGTGTAATGCTGATGTCTTATACTCCAGGCCTCTTCTCCCCTCTCATGCACCGGTTCGGTCAGGGCATCGCTCCCCATGTTCACATCATCTTGGCCGACCTCTATTTCCTCATCCCCCCCATGCTCAACCCTATTATTTATGGGGTCAAAACCAAAGAGCTTCGTGACAAAGTGGGCAAATACACCTGCAGAATGTGATCGCCTGGGACATTGAATTTAAGTCTGTGTTACAAGAGCAGGAAAGGCTATCTTCTTGTTAATCAAGGGTGCATTGTCCCAGTTTGACTGAACCGAGCATTGTGGAGGTTCACAGTCTGAGAAGTTCCTCACACCTAATCTCTCATCACTCCATCACCAAGCACTGCTCTCTCCTTTGCTGAATTCCCTCTCTCTGACCATCACCTGACTTCTTTCAGCATCACTTGTCAGTGCCCAACCCCTAGTCCCCTCTCACGCAGCTTTTCTGTAACTGTTACATTACCAACTCTTAGCTGCTACTGCAGCTTTCTGATGCAAGGTGGCTTTCCATTAGTCTCTGTGTGAACAGGGTTCTCTCATAGGTGGCATCTCATAGGTGTGTTGCTAATGTGGACAGAATCCTGCTGGGGCTTGTCAATTTTCTTTTTAAATCAAATCTGTAGTAGGTGTGTAATGAAAGCTTTCATCTTTTATTTTATGTATAGACAAATGTGTTAATAAAAAAAAAACTTTGTTTGGAGAAAGTGATGGGGCTATTTTCAAGTGAGTTGTTAAGTGACTTTGAGCTACTAATGCAGTGGAAATCTGGCAACCCCCACCAGATCTAGAAGGGCCAGAGAAGCAGCCAAAGCTGGGCCAGAGGCAGATCAACCAAGCTCTCTGGAGGCTTTCATCTGCTTCCTGTTTGGTCTGGAACTGTTCCCTTGATTCTGGAGACATCAGTTCCTCATTGGATTGTGGACCTGGACTTGGTCCCTCTGGAAGAGATTCAGGTGATGGGACTGTTTCCTTTGACTGTGAACTGCTCTCCTCTGGGGTACTATGTTGGTGTTCAGGCTCCTTCTGAGCCTCTTGTGTAGGGTTATCTGCTGCTGCCATTGCAGGTTCGGTGGGGCCCTCTGGTGTTGGGGTTCCAAGCACTGGATTCAGTGCTGGCAATGGGTCTGGTCCTGGCTGTTCTGCAGATTCCGGTTCTGGGACTGGCTCTGTCTGGGTCTCTGGGGCTGGATCCACTACTGCTGTTGCAGACGCTGGCATGGGGTCCGGTTCCAACACCTCTGACTGGGTCCTGGTAGAAATCTCCAGAACAGAGCTAGGTGTGACAGCTTTCTTAGCCTGGCTGCTGTCGATGATTCCCACCCTCTTGGCTAGCTTCACATGATTGGCCAAGTCTTCCCTCAACAGCATGGGGGCTGGAACTTGGCTGTAGGCAAGTCAAAAGAGTTTGACTTGAAGGATTGAATCATCACTTGGACCTCTGGGTCGATTAAATTGGGGTCCACTAAGGAAGCATGGATAGCTGACACTTGTACTCCGGTATCCCTCCACGCTGTAACCTTTTTCCCGCCCACACTCACAGTTTCCCTCTGCTCTGAATGGTGTGATGGGATGATAAGGTGTCTGGAGTGTTCCTTGGGGTGTAGCTGGTGTTGGAGACCCCAGGGTATGGCCACTAGTTAAGTCGAGGGGATGGAAGGCCATAAGGGTCGAGGAAGTCTCCCTACTGTAGGCCTAAGGGCTTCTTTTCAACCCCCCTTAATAGAACTCAGGCCTGGCTGGTTTGAGTAAGCTTTTTTGCTCTTAAAACAATGTTGCAGTTGTAGATAATGCCTTATAGTGTAAGCTTTGCTGACGCCAAGTTAAACATAACAGGAGAGACAGCTACAAGGCCAGACAGGATGTGCTCGTTGTTTAAGTTGCTAGGAATGCTTGTTAGAGGTTGCAGGAAATAAACATTGTTGTAACCCATATAAGGAAGGCAGAGTATTTGTGCAAAGCTTTGATTGGCTGATGTGTAGTGCAGTAGCATTAAGGAATATAAAAGTGTGTGTAATGACCTAGAATCATAGAATATCAGGGTTGGAAGGGACCCCAGAAGGTCATCTAGTCCAACCCCCTGCTCTGACGTGCAGGATTTGAGATTTCTCTCCCTGTACCTTTCTTTGGAATTCCAAATAAACTTTTCTGCTTCTCCACCCCGTTGTTTTTATTGTGTGACGCACAACGGTAAACGAACCCCTGCTGTTGTTTTGCCTCTGGGCACTGGGTGCCGGCAACACTGTGGCCTTGGGCTGCCCCCGGTAGTAAGGTGTGGTCTGGGGGTGTCCCTTCTGGTATCAGCTCCAACTGTGACCCGGGTTGTTTCTCTCTCCTCCTTCCACCCGTTTTGTTCCGGTTTGTCCTGCATCTGTCGCGGTCTGTGACTGCTCGTATTGATCAGCATAAGAAGCAAGACTTCCTGCTGAGTCCATTTTCTGATCCGATAAACACTGTTTTATATCCTCCTTGGACATATTCAGGAATTGCTCCTCTATCTTCAAATCCCACATTCCTCCAAAGCTAGTTACATCCCATCCTTTGAGCCATTTATCAAACAGATCTGTCATCTGATTTACATGAGCCACATTAGTTAGTCCAGGCCCTCTCTTAAGGGTTCGAAATTTTACTCTGTAAGTTTCAGGTGTAACTTGAAATTGTTTTAAAACCAAATCCTTGAACTTATCATAGTCAGAAGCCTCATCAATAGGCATCTTATTGAATATGTCCAGAGCTCTTCCAGTCAATGTTGTGATCAATGCGGTCATTTTGTTAGCATCAGGAATTTGATGGAGTGTGCACAGTCTCTCAAAGGTGAGAAAATATTCAGAAATATCACTGGATTGGTCATACTGTGGACATAGTCGCTCCCATTTGTGGATTGTTGTGGAAAGATAGTTAGGGTTATATTCTTCTGAGCCCTTACCTTCTCTATCTCCAGTGCGTGCTTCCTCTCCTTTTCCATCTCCTCCATTTCTTTTTCTTTTGCCTCCATAGCTCCCTGGTGGGCAGCCTCCTGGGCTTTCTTTCCCTCTCTCACAGCCTCCATAGCTCTCTGGTGCGCAGCCTCCTCTGCCTCCTTATGGAGTAGATTTATTTGACCAGTCTCTGGTGTTCCTTTTCTCTCTCTTCTACTTCCCGTCTGTCTAACTCCAGTTTCTTTGGGCATTGCTTTCTGTCATCTTAACCTCTCTGTTTTTAACCTGCTATACCCGAGAGTTAGAAAGAAAAAAAAAACTAACTTGTAAATTTGCTGTGCTCTAACCTGATACGTTTGTCTCTGATAGCTGTTCTCAGCCTACAGAAAAATCCTTTTGTTATGGAGCTGCTCTGTCCGCAGGCAGAGAGACCGAATCTGCAGCTGCAATCACCTTGTACAAAACCTTTTAAAATCCTGCTGTGCTCCTGGTTCAAAATGATCCCACCGCTCTGCCACCATGTCAAGGTTCCTTCCCCACTCTGAACTCTAGGTTACAGATGTGGGGACCCGCATGAAAAACCCCCTAAACTTATTTCTACCAGCTTAGGTTAAAACTTCCCCAAGGCACAAAGTCTTTTCCCTTGGATTAGGTAAAACGCTGCCACCACCAAGCAATTTAGACAACGAATAGGGAAAGGACCACTTGGAGTTCCTATTCATAGAATCATAGAATCATAGAATATCAGGGTTGGAAGGGACCTCAGGAGGTCATTTAGTCCAACCCCCTGCTCAAAGCAGGACCAATCCCCAATCAAATCATCCCAGCCAGGGCTTTGTCAAGCCTGACCTTAAAAACTTCCAAGGAAGGAGATTCTACCACCTCCCTAGGTAACGCATTCCAGTGTTTCACCACCCTCCTAGTGAAAAAGTTTTTCCTAATATCCAACCTAAACCTCCCCCACTGCAACTTGAGACCATTACTCCTTGTCCTGTCCTCTTCTACCACTGAGAATAGTCTAGAACCATCCTCTCTGGAACCACCTCTCAGGGAGTTGAAAGCAGCTATCAAATCCCCCCTCATTCTTCTCTTCTGCAGACTAAACAATCCCAGTTCCCTCAGCCTCTCCTCATAAGTCATGTGTTCCAGACCCCTAATCATTTTTGTTGCTCTTCGCTGGACTCTCTCCAATTTATCCACATCCTTCCTGTAGGGTGGGGCCCAAAACTGGACACAGTACTCCAGATGAGGCCTCACCAATGTCGAATAGAGGGGAATGATCACGTCCCTCGATCTGCTCGCTATGCCCCTACTTCTACATCCCAAAATGCCATTGGCCTTCTTGGCAACAAGGGCACACTGCTGACTCATATCCAGCTTCTCGTCCACTGTAACCCCTAGGTCCTTTTCCGCAGAACTGCTGCCTAGTCATTCGATCCCTAGTCTGTAGCTGTGCATTGGGTTCTTCCGTCCTAAGTGCAGGACCCTGCACTTATCCTTATTGAACCTCATCAGGTTTCTTTTGGCCCAATCCTCCAATTTGTGTAGGTCCCTCTGTATCCTATCCCTCCCCTCCAGCGTATCTACCACTCCTCCCACTTTAGTATCATCCACAAATTTGCTGAGAGTGCAATCCACACCGTCCTCCAGATCATTTATGAAGATATTGAACAAAACCGGCCCGAGGACCTACCCTTGGGGCACTCCACTTGACACTGGCTGCCAACTAGACATGGAGCCATTGATCACTACCCGTTGAGCCCGACAATCTAGCCAACTTTCTACCCACCTTACAGTGCATTCATCCAGCCCATACTTCTTTAACTTGTTGACAAGAATACTGTGGGAGACCATGTCAAAAGCTTTGTTAAAGTCAAGAAACAATACATCCACTGCTTTCCCTTCATCCACAGAACCAGTAATCTCATCATAGAAGGCGATTAGATTAGTCAGGCATGATCTACCCTTGGTGAATCCATGCTGACTGTTCCTGATCACTTTCCTCTCGTGTAAGTGATTCAGGATTGATTCCTTGAGGACCTGCTCCATGATTTTTCTGGGTACTGAGGTGAGGCTGACTGGCCTGTAGTTCCCAGGATCCTCCTTCTTCCCTTTTGTAAAGATTGGCATTACATTAGCCTTTCTGCATTGATTTTGGAAAGATCAACACAGTATTGAAATTTCATGCTGATCGATCCAGAGACTAGAATATCGATTAGAACAGTTCAGAGATGATAGATAGATATCCTCTTTAGACTGCACAAAGGGATACTCGGAAGCACCTTTGATTTCAGAATCCTGAGAGAAGAAAGCCTTTTCGATGCCCTTCGGCTTGCATCAGTTCATCATCCTGTCATTTGGCCTCTACAAGGTGGCAATGAATGTCAGAGGCTAATGGACTGGATATTACAACTGCCTGGGCGATATAAAGTGGTACGCTGCTATGATGAATTGAAAACAGGCTTTGCTCCCATATCTTGTGGCAGCATTCCCACACATAGGGCAGATGGCAGGACATTAAAGAGCCACATACATTGCTAGGCTGAAATGTCTGCAAGACACAGTTTGCCCTGACCATCTGAGCCCCTGTTATCCGCAAATTCTTTCTTCACTCCCAGGGGAAGCTCTCAGGCTGAAGTTCTCCGGGGTTTATTTTTTTACTCTTCCAACTGTTCATGGAGCTGAGGGAATTGTTTGGGAGTCCTGGCCAATCTGAGCATCAGGGACTTCACAGGGAAATGATAAAGGTCACTGCCCAGCACTCTGAGTGTCAGAGATGTGAGATTCATACACTGATTCTCAGGGCTCTGCCTCCCTGTCGCTGTAAGTTTATTTCCTCTCTCTGCCAAGCAGGATTTTGGTGAGTTGCCTGTTTCTGCATTAAAGTTAGTGGTTAGGGCTCAGGAAGGGTTCCAGGTTGATGTCACGAACCATCTGGGCAGGAATTCACCAATACAGTGACTTAAATTGTTTAGCATTATCAGAAAGACCAAGTGATTTAGCAGGTACAATTGGAACATGTATTGGAAATAGTTTAGAAAAATATTTGTTTTTAAGATCATTTCCTTGTCTCTTAATGTGTCCTTCTATCTGTTCTAGTAGCTTTCTTTTTTTGGGGTGCTGTAGTTTTTTCTCTGATTTGCTCAGGTTTTCCAATTCAGCAACTTTACTACCCTATTAGGAAGTGCAGCCAAAGCCTCTGCAGTGGTTATCTCTGTTACCAGAGGCTTAATCACAGGAATTGGTCACACACTGGCCAGATTCTGCTCTCACATTCTGCCTTCAGTGGGTCACTCCAAATTGACACTGGCCCCCCTGAAAGCAAAATCAGGGCCCATGTGTTTTGGAATCCACATCTCTCATACCAGGTCTCAGAATGCTACATAAACTGGGGTTCGGGGGGAGGGTCCTTCATACTCTTTCAGCACCCTAACAGAATAGCTTTCTCTGTAGCCTGACCAGGAAATCTGTAATTTCCGCGCTCAGAACCAAAAGTTAAACAGTTTAAAGGGAGAAATTTTGGCCCATTGAGATGACCCTATATTCACGTGTAGGGACTTAAATAAATGGTCTGATTTACAACAGCTGTGATCCTCCAGTGACTTTAACTGGAGGTGTCCTGTGACCTCTAAGGACTGGTGAGCTCATTTGGATGAAAGAAGAACTGACAGGAGAGTTGCTCAAATATTAAACCCACTGGCTTAGAGGTTCAGAACAATTAGAAGAACAATTCTTTTTGTGCGGGGGGAGAGGGGTCTGCTCTCTCTGTACCCCTGTATCTCTGGTTCTGGAGAGGAAGAGAAGAATCAAAAGGCAGTAAAGAGAAAAGCATGTTTCTGGCTCAGAGGAAACCTGGCGGGGTTGAAAATGTCACCGGGGGAGACCCAGGTCTGTGTGTGCGTATGGGGGGACGAGGACGTGCAATATCCAGATCACAGTGGCACTGTAGCAGATTGTCTCTGACACCACCCCACATCTGGACCATCCTTCCTCCTGTTAGGAACCACACTACTGCTTCATAGTAACATCATCAATTGCTAACATGGAAAAGCAGCCTCAGGAAGGGGTGTCCGCGTTTCTAACGGGCTGCAGTACGTTAATGCTTTGTGTCATTTTGAAGAGGAGTGGCTCACACTGGCTCCTTTTAATCTTCCTGTCCTCTTTCCCTACCGCCAGGTCTGCCCCATTGTCCTTCCCTGCACAGGCTGAGCTGCTGGTGGGGTTTCCTTTGTCTCCCAGAAAGGCAGTCCAGGCTGATCTCCCCCTTTTCCGCAGTGCAGGCCGACGCTGAGTTTAACCTTCGTCTGAGGAGCTCTTTCTGTGAGCTGTCATTGTAGGGTCTGGCACCTGGTTTTGGTCTTGGGTAAGGGGTAGAACAGTGTGACAGGGCTGAAAGTTGTGGAGTGGGGAACCTACATGAACAAGTGGCCAGCACTGGGGGTTCTGGGGATGGAGCGGGGGGTACATGGGCAGGCGGGGAGCACTGAGGGTTATGGGGCAAGGAGCAGGGTTTACATCAACAGGCAGGCTGCACTGGAGTTTGTGAGGGCATGGCGGGACCTTTCTTTGTCCGGAGTGTATTTTGGGGTGGGTGTCAGAGTCTCTTTCTCTTGCCAAACCACAGAACTGCAGTCCAGGTGTCACAAAGATTACTCAGCTTGCTTCCCAATTGCTGTTGTTGAATGTTAATTACGTAACTTCAATTGATCTTCCTACTGGTGAAGTGACTGATCTTTGCTCTTCAGCTGGATCAATCTCCCATCAGACTCTGACCCTCCCCCCCGTCTGTATCTTCTTCCCCAGCTCCAATTCCAACTGCGCCGATTCCAACAGGACGCTGGTCACTAGTGTCTTCTCCGTGCTCCCCAGACCTCCCTGGCTCCCACCACCTCTGAGCTGCCCCACGCTCCCCACAACTCCTCCCCCGCTGTGGGTGAGGGGCCTCTAATCACACCTGTAGAGCTTCTCTTGTTACACCCATACTCACTGCAGGGTGCTTCAAAAACTGCTACACGGGAACAACTGGCAATTTGAGAAGTATCCACGTTACATAATGAGAGCGGAAACTATGGGAAATGTGAGGGCCTAGATCAATGCAGCTGTCATGTGCAGGAGCCCCTGAAGGCTGACTGAAAAAGTGCGCCACTTGGACAGAGACAGTAAAGAAAGGATGCTCTGGGACCATTTGCCAGCCACTCCTCTTAGTCATTAATAGCAAGGGTTGTACATTTATTCCTCAGTGCAGAGATTTCGTGGCTCAAGTCATAATTATAATAATTATAATTAAATATAATAAAAAACATAATCAACTCACCTAAAATATTCATCCATGCAGTGCCTCATGGGATCCCACAGCCTCATCAAATATTCAACCAACGTAACACTTCCAAGGCGTTGCAGTCTAATGACCATTTGTCTGTATGGGGCTAAATTCAGCATGGTCACAAATAGAAAAAAATGCCTTCAGTAATTTCAGGCACTAACTTTCAGGCAAAATACCTCCAGCTGACTCATGGGGACATGCTCATAGATTCCAAGGTGAGATGGGACTATTGCACTCTTCTTGCCTGTATAACACAGGCCTGAGAATTTCCCAGAAGAGAAGAGATCCCAGAAGTCACCTACTACAGGACAGTCTTAACAAAGAAAATAACAGAACGCCACTAGCCGTCACCTTCAGCCCCCAACTAAAACCCCTCCAACGCATTATTAAGGATCTACAACCTATCCTGAAGGATGACCCAACACTCTCACAGATCTTGGGAGACAGGCCAGTCCTTGCCTACAGACAGCCCCCTAACCTGAAGCAAATACTCTCCAGCAACCACACACCACATAACAGAACCACTCACCCAGGAACCTATCCTTGCAACAAAGCCTGTTGCCAACTGTGCCCACATATCTATTCAGGGGACACCATCACAGGGCCTAATAACATCAGCCACAGTATCAGAGGCTCGTTCACCTGCACATCCACCAATGTGATATATGCCATCATGTGCCAGCAATGCCCCTCTGCCATGTACATTGGTCAAACTGGACAGTCTCTATGTAAAAGAATAAATGGACACAAATCAGATGTCAAGAATTATAACATTCATAAACCAGTTGGAGAACACTTCAATCTCTCTGCTCACGCGATTACAGAGATGAAAGTTGCGATATTACAACAAAAACAAATTCAAAACCAGACTCCAGCGAGAGACTGCTGAATTGGAATTCATTAGCAAATTGGATACAATTAACTTAGGCTTGAATAGAGACTGGGAGTGACTAAGTCATTATGCAAGGTAACCTATTTCCCCTTGTTTTTTCCTCCCCCCGCCACCCCCCAGACGTTCTTGTTAAATCCTGGATTTGTGCTGGAAATGGCCCACCTTGATTATCATACACATTGTAAGGAGAGTGGTCACTTTAGATAAGCTATTACCAGCAGGAGAGTGGGGTGGGGGGAGAGAAAACCCTTTGTAGTGGTAAACACCCATTTTTTCATGCTTTGTGTGTATAAAAAGATCTTCTATACTTTCCACAGTATGCATCCGATGAAGTGAGCTGTAGCTCACGAAAGCTTATGTTCAAATAAATTGGTTAGTCTCTAAGGTGCCACAAGTACTCCTTTTCTTTTTGCGAATACAGACTAACACAGCTGTTACTCTGAAAAGGGTCACACTAGGAGCTCATGTTTATCTATTTATCCCTTCTCACCCCAAAATATTCTTCAAAATCATTTTGTTTCCCACGATAGTCCTCCGTCGCGTTAGCGTTGCCTACATTCCTATATATCGACATAGCTATATTAGAACATGCATTGTTTGCTTCGACCCAGTTCACAAAACAATCCAGATTGCTCTGAAACACTGAACTGTCTGCTTCATTATTTACCATCCCCCAATTTCTCTTTCATTGTCAAATCTCATCAATATTCAGGCATGAGAAGGATAAGCAGATGAAAGTCTCTGCTTACACTTGTCAGTTAACACCTGCAACTTATGTCTCAGGCAAAGCTGGATGCCTGCAAGAAAGTCTCTCACCAAAAGAAACAAGGAAAGTAAGAGAGGTGCTGCCTTTAGCCCTAAATACCAAGACCTTTGTGCCCTTCATGCCCATTCTGTTAAGCACAAGGTCATAGCCCAGCATGATAAAATAATGTCTTTCCATGGTGGAGACTTGGCTCCTCTCCAACATAGACATGGCCTTGTGAATCAGACCTATGGTCAATCAAGTTGAATTTCTTCTCTCCAACAGTGACAGCCCCAAATCTGCAGTAGTAGGTGGATGGGGTGGAATGACTTGACCATCAAGAGTCTGTGACCCTACTGCCTAACAACTAAAGTTCCGCGTGTGCTCTTTTTTGGATAGGCTTTAGAAAATACTTATTTAGCTCTCACTATTGCCACTGGAAAGTCTCACTATCCATGGAAATGTCCAAACTCTTCCTTATTCTTGCTTATCTCATGGCCTCAACTACTTCTTCAGGTAAGGCGTTCCTCAGTCTATTTAGGCACTGTCATAAATATAAAGGGAAGGGTAAACCCCTTCAAAATCCCTCCTGGCCAGAGGAAAAATCCTCTCACCTGTAAAGGGTTAAGAAGCTAAAGGTAACCTCGCTGGCACCTGACCAAAATGACCAATGAGGAGACAAGATACTTTCAAACGCTGGGAGGAGGGAGAGAAACAAAGGGTCTGTGTCTGTCTGTATGATGCTTTTGCCGGAGACAGAACAGGAATGGAGTCTTAGAACTTAGTAAGTAATCTAGCTAGGTATGCGTTAGATTATGATTTCTTTAAATGGCTGAGAAAATAGTTGTGCTGAATAGAATGACTATTCCTGTCTGTGTGTCTTTTGTGTAACTTAAGGTTTTGCCTAGAGGGATTCTCTATGTTTTGAATCTAATTACCCTGTAAGGTATCTACCATCCTGATTTTACAGAGGTGATTCTTTTCTTTTTACTTCTATTAAAAGTCTTCTTGTAAGAAAACTGAATGCTTTTTCATTGTTCTAAGATCCAAGGGTTTGGGTCTGTGGTCACCTATGCAAATTGGTGAGGGTTTTTACCAAACCTTGCCCAGGAAGTGGGATGCAAGGGTTGGGAGGATTTTGGGGGGAAAGACTTGTCCAAACTACATTTCCCAGTAAACCCAGATAAAGTTTGGTGGTGGCAGTGGAAATCCAAGGGTAAAATAATTTTGTACCTTGGGGAAGTTTTAAGCTAAGCTGGTAAAAGTAAGCTTAGGAGGTTTTCATGCAGGTCCCCACATCTGTACCCTAGAGTTCAGAGTGGGGAAGGAACCTTGACAGGCACTGAGTGAAGAAAGCATTCTTTATTCATCTATTGTGGTTTTTCCACATTTCAGTTGAACTGAATGTCCACTAGATCTTGTTTTATGAGACAGGGAGACACATTCTTGATCGGCTCTCTACCAGTCAATATTTTATAGACTTTTCTCATGTCCCCTCTTATTCATGTCATTTGTAAGGCAAGAATCCAAGTCTTTACCACCTCTCTCCGTATGACATTTTCCCCTGTCCCTTGGGCATTCTCGTTGCCCTTCCCAGAACCCCCACTATTCCTGCAATATACTGTGTGAGAAGGGTGCACAGTAGGAGTCCAGAGGAGGGTAAAACATTGACTGACTGATCTCATTGCATTATATTTTCTGTATGATTTCCCATCCCACTCCTCCTGGATTTCAGTGTTTTGCTGAGTTTCTGTCCATGCTTGCACTGAGAGCAGGGTTTCACATGGTTTTGTTTCCTCCATTTGAGGACTTCTCTACACTTGACTATAATCAAAATAATCATGTATCAACTATAAATGTTCTCACCTCACTTCTCAACCCCCTTTCTTGATTATTAATAACTATCAAATATTTACCCAACTATTTGTTATAAAGTGTGTAACCCCCCTCTCTCTTTTCCTCTGTCTTCACAGGCACCTTGAACATTTCTGAGCCCGATTGAAAAATTGAGAACTTCATGACAGCTTTCAACCTCACCCCCTCTGACCCTTCAACATTTATCTTAATGGGCATCCCTGGCCTGGAAGATACTCATATGTGGATTTCCATCCCATTCACAATGATCTACATTACCGGCCTTTTGGAAAATTTCATGCTTCTATTTGTTGTAAGCAAAGAGCAGACCCTACACAAGCCAATGTACCTACTGCTCTGCATGCTGGCACTCACAGATATCACCACGTCTACCTCTGTTGTGCCAAAAGCACTGTGCATATTTTGGTTCGATCTGAAAACCATTACTGTGCGTGGCTGCCTCACCCAGTCATTCTTCCTTCCCTTGGTTGCTGTTATGCACTCAAACATACTCGTGACAATGGCCTTTGATCGCTATGTTGCCATATGTAACCCTCTGAGATATACCATCATCCTCACCAAAGGACGAGTAGCTATGCTAGGGCTTCTAGGTTTGATCAAATCTGTTCTCTTCGTCCTGCCTCTGCCCTTGCTCCTGACCAGGCTGCCATTCTGTGCAAACCACATTATTCCCCACACACACTGTGAACCTATAGCTGTGGCAAAGATATCGTGTGGGGACATCAGAGTGAACAGCATGTATGGCTTGGTGATACTCTTTCTAATCATCGGGTTAGACCCGATGCTTATTGCCCTGTCCTATGGTCTGATCATCAGGGCCGTCCTCAGAATCTCCTCCAATGAAGTCCACCAAAAAGCACTCAACACCTGCACAGCCCACATCTGTGTGATACTGATATACTATACTCCTGGCTTCTTCTCCAGTCTGGCACACCATTTTGGTCAGGGCATCGCTCCCCACGTTCACATCATCTTGGGTGACCTCTATCTCCTCATCCCTCCCATGCTCAACCCTATCATTTATGGGATCAAAACCAAAGAGCTTCGTGACAAATTGTGCAAATACACCTGCAGATGGTGATCACCTGAGACACTGATGTTAGGCCTTGTGACAAGAAGGGAAAGGCTATCTCCTCCTTAATCAAGGGTGCTGTGTCCCAGTTTGGCTGAGCTCAGCATTGTGGAAGTTCAGTCTGAGAAGTTCCTCACACCTAGTGTCTTATCACTCCATCACCAAGCACGGCTCTCTCCATTTTGAGTTCCCTCTCTCTGACCATTTCCTGCCCTCTTTCATTGTCACCCATCAGCCCCCAACCCCCACACACTCTCTCACTTAGCCTTTCCATGGCTCTGACACTATCAGGTTGTGAGGGGTTAGATCACAGAAACCCCTTTGGAAATTGCCACCTGATGTGTTGAGACTACCCCTGAGCCCGTTTCCCCCGGCAGCTTGGGACTCCAGTACCCTGCCTTATTTGAGCCAGACATGCTGGCCTGTTGCAAACACAGACCCAGGTCTGAACAACGTCCCCCAAAAGCTGCAGACTTAACTGAAAACAGCTTAAGAAGAGCTCCTGTCTCCAACACTCAGATGCCCAGCTCCCAATGGGGTCCAAACCCTAAATACATCTTTTTTACCCAGTATAAAGCTTATACAGGGTAAACTCATAAATTGTTCACCCTCTATAACATTGATAGAGAGATATGCAAGGCTATTTCCTCCCCCTTCCCCCCTGCCCCCAGTATTAATACACACTCTGGGTTAATTAACAAATAAAAAGTGATTTTATTAAATACAAAAAGTAGGATTTAAGTGATTCCAAGTAGTAACAGACAGAATATAGTAAATTACCAAACAAAATAAAATAAAAGACAAGTTTATGCCTGATAC
The DNA here is from genome assembly GCF_015237465.2 of Chelonia mydas. Classification (NCBI taxonomy): domain Eukaryota; kingdom Metazoa; phylum Chordata; order Testudines; family Cheloniidae; genus Chelonia; species Chelonia mydas. The sequence continues at coordinate 4,764,654 of NC_057849.1, read as the reverse complement.
AGTAAGAAAGTGATTAAAGATGAAACCTCACCCTCAGAGATGTTCCAGTAGGCTTCTTTTACAGACTGTGCTCCTTGTAGTCTGGGTCCAGCAATCACTCACACCCCGTGGTTACTGTTCTTTGTTCCAGTTTCTTTCAGGTATCCTTTGGGGGTGGAGAGGCTATTTCTTGAGCCAGCTGAAGACAAAGTGGACGGATCTCCCAGGGGTATAAATAGATTTTCTCTTGTCTCTTGTGGACACCCCTCCCTCCTCCTGTGTAGAATCCCAGCTCCAAGATGGAGTTTTGGAGTCACATGTGCAAGTCACATGTCCATGAATGACTCAGAACTTATAGGTAGCAGGCATGGTTCACATGCTACCTTGAATGTCCTTAGGTAGACTTTTTTATATGGATTGGAGCCTTCCAGGATCTATTGTCCATTAAGTGTTTCCTCATAGGGCACTTAACTTGAAAATTCCTTTCTATAGGAGCTACCAAATGCCTTACTAAGGCTACTTAAAATCAAACAAGTACACAGCCAATATTCAAAACTTCAAATACAAAAACGATATATGCGTACAAATAGGCTGAATAGATTCAGTAGACCATAACCTTTGCATATGTTACATGACATATGTAGCATCAGAGATATTTCATTTCATTATCTGGCCAAATTACACACATCTACACACTGCGTTGGTGCATGAATGGATCTGTGGAACTCATTGTTGTGAACAATTGAAGCAGTGCTTACTACCTGATTCCATACCAAGACATTACGCTGGTTTAGGACAATACCCCATTCCAATTTGGATATTCAATGGACTCATGATATTAACAAAAACCTGCAAAACCTGCAGGCGCAGCTTGATGGAGCAGCCAACAATTGAACACATTTACAATATATTCCCCAGAATGGTGTTAAAAGAATCTTAACCCTGTCCAAAGACGAGAAGCAGTGCTTCGGGTGGTGGCCCAGATGACGGACAACATTACAATGGCCAGGGCTCAAAGTGTAAGTGTGGATTATTATGGCTATTGGCCTATTATTACGTATACTAATTCTGCAATGTGTACTGCTGTGGTTAAGGAGGGCACAGATCCATAAAGCACAACTGCTAATTGTAACCCATAAAGTGATGTAGGCCCTCCACCACAGTCTAGCAGATTACCGGGACCCAACCTTCTCAGGCCCATTGCTACGGGAAGTCTGGGACTCAAATTGGAATCCTTGCAGTATGCCCGTAGGGGGGACAGTGCAGAACCGCATACTGTATAGGGGACAGTGGGGCAAATGGAGCATGGACACATTCCACCTCGAGCAGGAAATGCGCCACCATGTGGCCTATGCCTTTCCCGGGACAGGAGGGTCCCAGAAGAAAAGAGAAACAAAAATCAGGTGGAGTGTTAGAAGTGTTTGTGACAATGTAAGACTCATGCTTGTAACATAAATAAGCATCACATTGCCTGCACTTGGGACTTCTGGTCTTCTGCTCTCTCTGTGTGACAAGAATCAGGTGAAAGGGTGAAGGAAAAGCCCTCTGACACCGGACGTCTGCTGTTTGTACTTGGGTGGCTTAGGTAAGCCTGCAGGTAGCTCAGTTTGGGTGTCAGAGTAACAGCCGTGTTAGTCTGTATTCGCAAAAAGAAAAGGAGAACTTGCGGCACCTTAGAGACTAACCAATTTATTTGAGCATAAGCTTTCGTGAGCTACAGCTCACTTCATCAGATGCATACTGTGGAAAGTATAGAAGATCTTATTATATACACACAAAAAGCATGAAAAAATACCTCCTCCGACCCCACTCTCCTGCTGGTAATAGCTTATCTAAAATGATCACTCTCCTTACAATGTGTATGATAGTGGCACCATCTGCTGTCGTTTTGGGAGATAGAGCATGAATCACCAGCAAAACAGTGTGAACAAGGGCCAGCACTGCTGGGTTATTAGAGGGGTGCAGCAATTCCCATGGCTCCCACTGCACCCCGGGGGTGACAACTCATACCGTTCGGAGCCCAAATTAGGCCCCCAGGCACCTGTGACAGGAGCATGGGGGAGGGACTGCAGACCAAAAAAAAGATCCAGATATAGCAGTAATTTGATTCCTTGGCCACTGTGTTCTCGCCCCAACAGGGCAGAACTAATTAAAATACCACCACACTCAAATGGCCCCAGGGCAAAACATCAGGCAAAGGCTGTGGCTGTATCTCCCATAAAATGTGGCATACCTTCTGAGATGAACTCGAGGTCATTTTGTCCCTGGGAGTGGTGAAGGAATCACAGAGTGAGTGGATTCAGAGTAGCAGCCGTGTTAGTCTGTATCCGCAAAAAGAAAAGGAGGACTTGTGGCACCTTAGAGACTAACAAATTTATCTGAGCGTAAGCTTCTGTGAGGTACAGCTCACTTCATCGGACGCATCCGAAAGCTTATGCTCAAATAAATTTGTTAGTCTCTAGAGTGAGTGGAGAAATCCCATGGTACCAATTTTGCTGCTGGATAGGAAAAAAAAAACATTTCTACATTGATTTTGGAAGCATCAACACAGTATTGAACTTTCATGCTTATCGATCCAGAGACTAGAAGATCGATTAGAACAGTTCAGAGATGATAGATAGATATCCTCTTTAGACTGCACAAGGGGATACTGGGAAGCACCTTTGATCTCAGAATCCTGAGAGAAGAAAGCCTTTTCCATGCCCTTTGGATTGCATCAATTCAAGATCCTGTCATTTGGCCTCTACAGGGTGGCAAAGAATTTCAGGGGCTAATGGACTGGATATTACAACTGTCTGGGCGATATAAAGTGGTACGCTGCAATGATCAATTGAAAACAGGCTTTGGTCCTGTATCTTTTGGCAGCATTCCCACACATAGTGAAGGTGGCAGGACATTAAAGAGCCACAGACATTGCTAGGCTGAAATGTCTGCAAGACTCAGTTTGCCCTGACCATCTGAGCCCCTGTTATCCGCAAATTCTTTCTTCACTCCCAGAGGAAGCTCTCAGGCTGAAATTCTCCCAGGTCTATTTTTTTACCCTTCCCCCTGCTCATGGAGCTGAGGGAATTGTTTGGGAGTCCTGGCCAATCTGAGCATCTGCAGGGATGGTTCAGGGAAATGATAAATGATTATTTGGGAGTCCTGGCCAATCAAGGCGTCTGCAGGGACCGTACAGGGAAATGATAAAGGTCACTGCCCAGCACGCTGAGTGTCAGAGATGTGAGATTCATACACTGATTCTCAGGGCTCTGCCTTCCTATCGCTGTCCGTTTATTTCCTCTCTCTGCTGAGCTGGATTTTGGTGAGTTGCCTGTTTCTGCATTAGAGTTCGCGGTAAGGGCTCAGGAAGCGTTTCAGCGTTCAAGTCAAGAACCATCTGGTCAGCAGTTCAGCAGGACAGAGACTTGCACTCTTTAGTATTGTCAGTAACACCAAGGGATTTACATGGGAAAATTGGAACTACAAATGTTTTGGAAATAGTTTAGAAAAATATTTGTTTTTAAGATCAGTTCCTTGTTACTGTGTCTTTATATCTGTTTGAGTACCTTTCTTTTTTGGGGTGCTGTAGTTTTTTCTTTGATTTGCTCAAGTTTTCCAATTCAGCAACTTTACTACCCTATTAGGAAGTGCAGCCAAAGCCTCTGCAGTGGTTATCTCTGTTACCAGAGGCTTAATCACAGGAATTGGTCACACACTGGCCAGATTCTGCTCTCACATTCTGCCTTCAGTGGGTCACTCCAAATTGACACTGGCCTCCCTAAAAGCAAAATCAGTGCCCACGTGTTTTGGAATCCACATCTCTCATACCGGGTCTCAGAATGCTACATAAACTGGGGTGGGAGGGGGGTCCTTCAGACTCTTTCAGCACCCTAACAGAATAGCGCTCTCTGTAGCAGGACGAGTGTCTTTAATTTCCTCAGCTCAGAGCTGAAAGATAAACAGGGGAAAGGGTGAAATTTTGGCCTGTTGACATGACGCTACATTCACATGTAGGGACTTAAATAAATGGTCTGATTTACAACAACTGTGATCCTCCAGTGACTTCAACTGGAGGTGTCCTGTGGCCTCTATGGATGGTTTGCTCGTTTGGACCAAAGAAGAACTGACAGGAGAGTTGCTCAAATCTCAAACCCACAGGGTTAGAGGTTCAGAACAACTAGAAGAACAATTCTTTTTGTGCGGGGGAGAGGGGTCTGCTTTCTCTGTACCCCTGCATCTCTGGTTCTGGAGAAGATGAGAAGAACCAAAAGGCAGTAAAGAGAAAAGCATGTTTCTGGCTCAGAGGAAACCTGGCGGGGTTGAAAATCTCACCGGGGGAGACCCAGGTCCCTGGGTGGAGAGAGAAACCAAGCAGCTACAACATCTCCTGTAAATATACCTGGAATAATCCATCTAAACCACAGAAATTGTAAGTAGGCAAGGAAATGCTTTAGGTTATCTTTTCTTTTATCATTAGCCTGTAAAGTTACCTTCCATCCTGATTTTGGAATTGTGATTCTTTTACTCTTTTCTTTATAATAAAGTTCTTCTTTGAAGAACCTGATTGATCTAATGTGTCCTGAAGACAAAGGGTCTGCTTTGTACTCACATTGCTAAGGCAATTCATTGGTATGTTATTCTCAAGCCTCCCCAGGCAAGGGGGTGAAGGGCCGTGGGAGATATTTTGGGGGAAGGGGGATTCCAAGTGACCCGTCCCTGAATTTTTGCTTAAATCACTTGGTGGTGGTAGAAATACCATCTAAGGCTGAGGAAAGGAATTTGTGCCTTGGGGAAGTTTTAACCAAAGCTGGTAGAATATAAGCTTAGAGGGCCTTTCATGTACCCCAGAATTTAGATGTGTGTGTGTGGGGGGAACCCTGACAGAGTCCCTGAACATTTTGGCTAAAACCAGCTCTTTATTAATTTCCTTGCGTGAGCCCTGGTTCTTGCATTAAGTGAAGGAGTAAAGAAGACTTCTGAATACACTTTCTCCATACCATTCACAATACATAAGATGTCTATCACATCCTGTCTTTGTCCAAGCTGAAAAGTCACAGTCTTTTAAATCTCTCCTCAGATGGAAACTGTTCTATACCCCTAATCTTTTCTGTTGCCCTTCTCTGTACCTTTTCCATTTCAAATATATCTTTTTTGAGATGAGGAGACCAGAACGGCATTCAGTATTCACCATGTGGGATTTACATAGTGGCATTATTGTCTGTTCTGTCTTCTTATCTCTCACTGTCCTCGTGGTTCCCAGCATTCTATTAGCTTTTCTGATTGCTGTGGTATATTGAGCAGATGTTTTCAGAGAACAATCTACGATGACCCCCAGATCTCCTTCTTGAGTGTTAAGACCTGATTTAGACCCCATCATTTGGTATGTATATTTGGAATCATGTTTTCTACTGTGGTTTACTGCTATCATTTGAATCTTTTAAAAACCTAGCAGGGGATCCTCCTTAGACCCTCAATGTGACACTGAACATCATATTCTTTATAGTTGTATGATTATGAACCTAAGAACATAAGAATGGCCATACTGGGTCATACCGAAGATCCATATAGCCCTGTATCCTGTCTTCTGACAGTAGCCAGTGCCAGGTTCTCCAGAGGGAATGAACAGAACAGGTAATCAGCAAGTGACCCATTCCCTGTCACTCATTGCCAGCTTCTGGCAAACAGAATTTTTGAATTCCTCCATGAATGTATCTGGTTCCTTTTTGAACCCTGTTATGGTCTTGGCCTTCACAACATTCTCTGGCAAGGAGTTCCACAGGTTGACAGGGCACTTGGTGAGGAAATACTTCCTTTTATTTCTTTTAAACCTTCTGCCTATTCATTTCATTGGGTGACCCCTAGTTCTTGTGTTATGGGAAGTAGTAAACAACACTTCCTTATCTACTTTCTCTACACCAGTCATGATTTTATAGACCTCAATCATATCTCCCCTTAGCCATCTCTTTTCCAAGCGGAAGAGCCCTAGTCTTATTAATCTCTCTTCTATTTTACAAGTTAGGACTTGTCAGGTGTCATCTGAAAAGTTAGGATTTGCTGAAAATGATTATCCTGTTTGAGTGAATGTGTCATTTTTGTATATGATGTGATGAATATTCACTATGTGCCTGTATTTCAAATGTAGTTACTTCTCAGTGACACCCATTAAGCAAAATGATTCCAGTCTAGAAAGCTGATGGTGAAGAACTATTCAGGGTAATTCACCATTAGGGGAAACAATTAGACATCGGAAAGCTTATCTCTCACCTGGTGAGTCTTCCTGAGAATACTCCAAACAGTCTTTGGACCGAGGAGCACATGCAAGGGCATGTGACCGAACCACATGACACTGACACTGACATTTTGGGTACCTGTATTTATCCACAAAGTGAGCAGGGAACTCTTTGGAATGAAGGATTCCTGCCATATGTTTAATCTATATAAGGTGGGGTGTGGCTGCATCTAGTTGTCTCACTCCTCACACAAGAGAACTGGAAACATCTGAGGAACAAAGACGGAACTGGGGGAAGTGCTGATCCCAGGCCAAAAAGGATTTCTGACCTGTGAATGGGAACCTCCTGGAGTGCTTCTTGTATCACCAGCCAGGGTGAGAAATTGTTGATTCATAGTCAATCTATCTAATACCTCAGGCTTAGTTTCAGTTTTCTTTATTTGCTATGTAACCTGCTTTGATCTCTTTGCTATCACTTATAAACATTTCAAATATATATTTCCGTAGTTAAATTTCTTTTGTGATTTATCTAAACCACTCTGCCTATCTGCAAAGTTTCTGGGGAAAATCTCAGCTTTTTTAACACAGGCTGTAGAATAGCCTTTCCACATCAAGGGGAGGGCGAAATCTACCAATGAGCCGACAATGTAGACCCCTCCAGAATGCATAGTATTATGGGTTTATACTCCGTAGGCAGTGTGAACTTGGGGAGCATGGAAATTGGCTGATGTCCTCCATTTGTACTTGGGTTCCTTAGGTTAGCTCTCCGGTAGCTCCATTTGGGTGTGTATCGCCATCTACTGTTGTGTTGGGTGAAAACAAGACCTGGAGAGACACAATCACCAGCAAAGCAGTGTGAAAAAGGGCCAGCCCACCTGGGTGGTTAGAGGGGTGCATCAGTTCCCATGGCTCCCATACTGAACCCCAGGGTGACAACTAGTCACACTCATACCCTCCAGAGCCCAAATTAGTTCTCCTGGCCCCTGTGACTCAAGCATGTTGGAGGGACTGCAGCCTAAACAAAAAATCCACATGTTGCAGTTATTTGATTCCTTTACCACAATGTTCTCACCCCAGCAGGGCACACCCACCTAAAATACCACCATTCTGAAATGGCTGCTGGACATCAGATCAGGGAAACTCCATAGCTGTTCCCTCATAAAATGTGGGATACCATGTGTGATGAACTCCAGGTCATTTTGGCCGGGGGACTGGTGAAGGAATCACACAGTGAGTGGAGAAGCCCCTTTGTGTTAGTTCTAACCCAGGATAGCATAACCTGTTTCTGCATCGATTTCTGAATGATCAACACAGTATTGAAATTTGATGCTTATCCGATGCAGAGAGTAGAGCTATTTGAAGAGTTGGGACCTGCCAAATCTATATCCACTTTAGATCTCACATAGGGATATTGGCAAGTATCTTTTATGCCAGATTCCTCGGTGAAGAAAGCCTTTTCCACCCAGTGGACTTGCTTCGGTTCATGATTAAGGCATTTGGCCTCCACAGTGTGGCGATGAATTTCAGAGGCTGATGGACTGGATAGTCCAACTTCATGGGGGATATGCAGTGGAACATCTCTCTAATTAATTGAAAATTATATTTGGTACCATGTCTTGTGGCAGCATTCCCACCCATAGTGCGGATGGCAGTATATTACATGCCAGAAAAAAAAGCCTCCATCAATTGCTAGGCTGAACAGTCTGCACGACTCTGCTTGCCCTGTTAATCTGAGCCCTTGGTATCAGCGAATTATTTCTTCACTCTCAAGGGAAACTCTCAAGCTGTAGTTCTCCAGAGTCTAGTTTCTGCTCCTCCCACTGCTCATGGAGCCAAGGAAATTGACTGGAAGTCCTGGCCAACCAGAGAGTCCACAGGGACTGTAGAGGGGAACCATAAAGCGCACTGTCCAGGATAGACAGTTTCAGACATGTTGGATTCATAGGCTGATTCTCAGGGCTCTGCGTTCCTTTCACGGTAAGGAGATTTCCAGTCTCTGCTGAGCAGTATTTTGGTGAGCTGCTTGTTTCTGCATTAAAGTTATAGTTAAGGGCACAGGAAGGATTTCAGGGTTGAAGTCAAGAACCATCTGGGTAGGAATTCACCAGCTCAAGGAACTTGAAGTGTTTATATTGTCAGAAACACCAAGGATTTTCCTAGTGAACTTGGAACTACAAATGTTTTGGAAATAGTTTAGGTAAACATTTGTTTTTAAGAGCAGTTCTTTGTCTCGTTCTGTCTCCTTCTGTCTGTCTTAGTAGTTTCCTTTTTGGGGGGTTGTGTGGTTTTTCCTCTCATTCGTTCAACTCTTCCAATTCAGCAACTTGACTGCACTATTAGGAAGTGCAGCCAAACCTCTGCAGTGGGTATCTGTGTTACCAGAAGATTTACAACAAGAATGGGTGACACACTGGCCAGATTCTCCTCTTACATTCTGCTTTCAGTAGCTCACTCCAGATTGACGCTGGTCTCCCTGAGAGCTAAGTAAGAACCCATGTATTTTGCAAGCCCCATCTTTCACGTCTGGTCTCAGAACGTCACATGAACTGGGGGTTCCTTCAGACTCGTACAGCACCCTAATAGAATAGTGGTTTCTGTAGCAGGACCCGACGCTCTGATTTTCACAGCTCGAAGCTGAATTTTAAACTCTTCCCATTGAGTTCAAGGGAAAAACTCCTAACATGGTCCGGATTTCACCTTAAATCCACATGTAGGGACTTAAATAAAGGACCTGATTTACACCAGCCATGAGAGTCCAGTGATTTCAACTGGAGTCATCCTGTCGCCTCTAAGGACGAGCTCTTTTGGACCAAAGAAGAACTGGCAGGAGAGTTGCTGAAATCTCAGACTCACAGGCTTAAAGGTTGAAAACAATTAGGATTATAATATTTTGGTCTGGGGGAAGAGGGGTCGGCTCCCTCTCTGCGCCAACACTTCTGGGTCTGGAGAGGATGAGAAGCACCGAAAAAGCGGTGAAAATTAAAGCATGTTTCTGTCTTAGAGGCAGTGTTGGAAATATCATTGGGATAACTCAAGGAATGCACAGTGCGTGTGTGTGTGTGTGTGTGTGTGTGCGCGCACATGCAGATGCACACACGGGGGGGAGAGGGATGGGAGAGTGACACGCAGCATCCTGCTCTCAATGCACGGAGTTCTGAAACTTTGTGAAATAGGGAATGGACATCTTGCCTAATGCAGAGACGGAAGAGGCTTAACGAGGCCTCCTGGGGCAGGGGGATGTGTGTATCTCAGATTGTAACATAACATGGACCACACACTTGCAGATTGATTCTGACACCTTTCCCATCCCTCCTCCGTGAGCAGCCCCACTACAATCTTGTGAAAACATCAGCATTTTTCAGCATGAAAAGCAGTCTCTGGAAGGTATGTCTGGGTTTCTAACAGGCTGCAATACATTAAAACTTTGTGTTGTTTTGAGGAAGAGTTACTCATGCTGGTTCCATTTAATCTGCACAACGTCTCTCCCTCCTGCAGGCAACTCTGGGACATGTCAGGGCCTAGATAAATACAGGTGCCATGTGCAGGAACCACTGGTAGCTGCCTGAAAGAGTAGGTCACTGCGGCACAGACGTTAAACCCAGGATGTTCTGCGAGCACTTACGAGCCAGTTCTGTTAGTCATTCGTCGGGAGGGTTGTACATACATTCTGCTGTGCAGAGATATTATGTGGTCAAATCATTATTTTTCTCACCTAAATGTTCATCCATGCAGTGCCTCACAGGACACTTAAGGCTCATGAAATACACACCTGGTGTGACATTTCCAAGGCACATGAGAATTACTCCTCATCGGGAAAAATGTAACACAGTCATGAATAGACAAAATGCCTTCAGTAAGCTCAGGCGTGAGCCTGCAGGCACAATCTTGATCATCTCAACTGTACAGAATAGGCCTGTAAAACACAGCCCTGAGAATTTCCCCGAAATTGTTGCTAGAGCAGATCTTTTAGAGAAACATCCAACCCTGATTTAAAAATGCTCAGTGATGGAGAATCCACCGAGACCCTTGGTAAATTGTTCCAATGGTTATATACTCTCACCGATAAAAAAGGTACATCTTATTTCCAGTCCCAATTTCTTAAACTTCAACTTCCAGCCAATCATGTTCCACCTGTGTATGCAAAGTTGAAAAGCCTATTATTAAATATTGCTTCCCTGTGCAGGTATGTAAAGACTGTTATCAAGTCACCCCTTAACCATCTTTGTTAAACTAAATAAATTGAGCTCTTTGAGTCTATGACTATAAGGAAGGTTTTCTAATTTTCAGTAATTCTTGTGACTCTTCTCGGAAGCTTCTTCAGTGTATCAACATCCATCTTGAATTGTGGACACCAGAACTGGACACAATTTTACAGCAGCAGTTGTGCCAGTGCCACATACAGAGGCAAAATCATGTTTTTATCTCTCATTGAGATTCCTCTTGTTACCATCCCAGGATCACATTGGCCACAGGACCACACTGGGAGATCATCATGAACAGGTCGGATTATGGATTATCTGGCTATGTGGTCTCTCTCCTCAGACTCTACGCTACTAGCACTCCTAGCTACCTTTGAGACACCACCGCCTTCCTGAGGAAACTACAATCCATCGGTGATCTTCCTGAAAACACCATCCTGGCCACTATGGATGTAAAAGCCCTCTACACCGATATTCCACACAAAGATGGACTACAAGCCATCGGGAACAGTAACCGTGAAGAGGCCATGTCACACCTGGTGGCTGAGCTTTGTGACTTTGTCCTCACCTACAACCATTTCAGATTTAGGGACAATTGATACCTTCAAGTCAGTGGCACTGCTGTGCGTACCCGCATGGCCCCACAGGATGACAACATTTTTATGGCTGACCTAGATCAAATCTTCCTCGGCTCTCATACCCTAGCACCTCTCCTCTACTTGCGGTATATTGATGACATCTTCATCATATGGACCCACAGGAAGGAGGCCCTTGAAGAATTCACCAGGATGTCAACAATTTCCACCCAACCATCAACATCAGCCTGGACCAGTCCACATAAGAGATCCACTTCCTGGATATTACAGTGCAAATAAGTGATGGCCACATAAATACCACCTAATACCAGAAACCTACTGACTGCTATACTTACCTACATGCCTCCAGCTTCCATCCAGGACACATCACATGATCCATTGTCTGCAGCCAAGCCCTTAGATACAACCGCATTTGCTCCAATCCCTCCAAGAGAGACAAACACCTACACAGTCTTCAAGGACTCTTAAAACTATAATACCAACCTGGGGAAGTGACGAAACAGATTGACAGAGCCAGCCAGGTACCCAGAAGTCACCTACTACAGGACAGGCCCAACAAGGAAAATAACAGAACACCACTGGCCATCACCTGCAGCCCGCAGCTAAAATCTCTCCAGCGCATCATCAACGATCTACAACCTACCCTGGAAAATGGTCCCTCACTCTCACAGACCTTGGAAGGCAGGCCAGTCATCACTTACAGACAGCCCCCCAACTTGAAGCAAATACTCACCAGCAACTACACACCACACCACAGAAACACTAACCCAGGAACCAATCCCTGCAATAAACCCCGTTGCCAACTCTGTCTACTCTAGGGACATCATCATAGGACCCAAGCATAAAAGACACACCATCAAGGGCTCATTCACTTGCCCATATACTAATGTGATATATGCCATCCTGTGGCAGCAATGCCCCTCTGCCAAGTACATTGGCCAAACTGGACAGTCTCTACATAAAAGAATAAATGGACAGAAATGAGACATCAGGAATGGTAACTTTAAAAGTGGCCATCCTTCAAGAAAAAAAAAACTTCAGAAACAGACTTCAAAGAGAAACTGCAGACATGCAATTCATTTGCAAACATAACACCATTAATTTGGGCTTGAATTGGGACTGGGAGTGGGCCACATCCACCCTGACTCTTTTGGCCTTGTCAACACTGGTTCTCCACTTGTAAGGTAACTCCCTTCCTTTCATGTGCCAGGATATTTATGCCTGTATCTATAATTTCCACTCCATGCATCTGATGAAGGGGGCTTTTTGCCCATGAAAGCTTATGCCCAAATAAATCTGTTAGTCTTTAAGGTGCCACCTGACTCCTCATTGTTTTTGTGGATACAGACTAACACGGCTACTTCTCTGATACTGTTTAGCCAATTATCCCTTCATGCCCCAAATATTGTTCAATCCCACAAGAGTCCCCATCGTGTAAACTTCACCTAAATTCTTTGTTCCTGGATGTATATATCTACGTGGCCATATTAGAACATATATTTTTTGCTTTGACCTAGTTTACCAGCCAATCCAGATTACTCTGAATCAGTGACCTGACCTCTTCATTATTTACCATCCTCCAATTGTTGTATCATCTGCAAACTTCATCAATATCCAGACATGAGAATGGATAGTATCTGAGTTGGTGACTTACACTTGTCGGTTAACACCTGCAACTTATAACTCAGACAAAGCTGTCTGTCACCAAAAGAAACAGGGGAAGTAACAGAGATGCAGGCCTGTTGGCCTAAATAACAAAGACCCTTGCACCCTTTATGCCCGTTCTGTTCAGCACAAAGTCATAGGCCAGCATGATAATGACTGTTTCCATGGTGGACACTTGGCTCCTTTCCAACATAGGAATGGCAGAGTGAAATAAACCTATGGTCGATCTAATCCAGTGTCCTCCTTCTGAGAGTGACAGCCTCAGGTACTGCAGAAGAAGGTGTAATAAACTTACCAGTAGGTAGATGGGGGGGGGGGGTGACTTAACCATCAAGAGGCTGTGACCCTAGTGCCTAACAGCTAGAGATTGGCTTGTGACCTGAAACATGTGGATGTATAGGCTTTCCAAAATATTTATTTAGCTCTCACTATTGTCACTGGAAAGTCTCATTATCCACGTAAATGTCCAAACTCTTGCTGATTCTTGCTTACCTCATGGCCTCAACTACCTCTTCAGGTAAGGCGTTCCTCAGTCTATTTTGACATTGAGTGTAGAAAGCATTCTTTATTTATCTATTTTCATTTTGCCACATTTCCGTAGAATTGAATGTCCACTTGATCTTGTTTTATAAGACAAGGGAGAACGCATTCTTGATAATCTCTCTACCAGTCAGACTATTATAGACTTTTCGCGTGCCCACTATCATTCATCTTCTTTGTAAAGTAACAAATCCAACATTTTCAACCTCTCCCCTTATGAGAGTTGCCCTGAGCCCTTAATTATTCTCTTTGCCCTTTCCTGATGCCCTCTAGTTCTGCAATATCCAGCGTGAGAAGGGTGCCCAGTCAGACACAGGGGAGTCCAGAGGAGGGTGAAACACTGAATGATTGATCTGATGACATTGTATTTTCTGTATGATTTCCCACCCCACTCCTCCTGGATTCCAAAGTTTTGCTGAGTTTCTGTCTGTGCTTGCACTGAGAGCAGGGTTTCTCATGGCTTGGTTAGCTCCATCTCAGGACTTCTCTGGACTTCACTATAACCAAAATAATCTTGTGTCGTCTGTAAATGTTACCACCTCACTTCTCGCTCCCCTTTATAGACTGTTAATAACAATAAAATATTTACCCTATTATTTGTTATAAAGTGTGTAACCCCCCTCGCTGTGCTTCTCTCTCTTCACAGGAACCTGGAGCATTTCTGAGCCTGATTGACACACTGAGAACTTCATGGCACCTTTCAACCTCACCGCCTCTAACACTTCAACATTCATCCTAATGGGCATCCCTGGCCTGGAAGCTGCCTATGTCTGGATTTCCATCCCTTTCACAATGTTCTACATTATTGGCCTGTTGGGAAATGTTATGCTTCTGTATGTTGTAAGCAAAGAGCAGACCCTGCACAAGCCGATGTACCTGCTGCTATGCATGCTGGTGCTAACAGACATCGCCACATCTACCGCCGTTGTGCCGAAGACATTGTTTATATTTTGGTTCAATTTCAAAGGCATTACTGTGGGTGGCTGCCTCACCCAGATTTTCTTCCTTTCCATGGTTTCTGTTATGCACTCAGCCATCCTTGTGACAATGGCCTTTGACCGCTATGTTGCCATATGTAACCCTCTGAGATACGCCACCATCCTCAGCAAAGGAAAAATAGCTAAGCTAGGGCTTCTATGTTTGATCAAAGCTGTTCTCTTCATTCTGCCTATGACCCTGCTCCTGAGCAGGCTGCCATTCTGTGCCAACCACATTATCCCCAACACGTTCTGTGAACCTATAGCTTTGGTGAAGTTATCATGTGGGGACATCACACTCCACAGGACATATAGCTTGGTGATAATGTTTGTAGTCAGCGTGTTAGACCTGTCACTCATTGTCCTGTCCTATGGTCTGATCATCAGGGCCGTCCTCAGAATCTCCTCCAAGAAAGCCCACCAGAAAGCCCTCAACACCTGCACAACCCACATCTGTGTGATGCTGACGTATTATACTCCAGGCCTCTTTGTCAACCTAACACGCTGTTTTGGTCAGGGTATTGCTTCCCACGTTCACATCATCTTGGCCAACCTCTATCTCCTCATCTCCCCCATGCTCAACCTTGTAATTTATGGGGTGAAATCCAAAGAGCTTCGTGACAAATTGGGCAAATACACCTGCAGAATGTGATCACCTGGGGCATGAAGGGTGCTCTGCCCCAGTTTGTCTGAGCTCAGCATTGTAGAGGTTCGCAGTCTGAGAAGTTCCTCACACCTAATGTCTTATCACCACATCACCCAACAGGGCTCTCTCTGCTGCTGAGTTCCCTCTCTCTTGCCATCACCTCACCTCTTTTAGCATCTCCTCTTAGCCCGCAAACCCACACACCCTATCATGTGGCCTTTCCATAACTCTTGGACTACCAGAAGACACTACTGCTTTCTGATGCAATGTGGCTATGCCTTACTCCCTGTATGAAAAAGGTTCTTTATCAGTTTGATGAACAGAAACTCCAATTTGAGACAGGCGAAGAGAAAAGTAAGAAACTACAATGCTGAACTTCTTTATCATTTGTACAGTGATCCGGTGAATGACATTTACCTGATTTTTTTTTTACTTCCAATCCGTCAGGAAACCTGGAGTATAAACCAAATAAAGGCTAACCGCAGCAAACTAATTCAACAGAAAATGTGGACACTGACTACCGTCACTGAATGCAATTAGACATAAATAATATAATAATGCTATTGTTTTGCATTACAAATGTTTTGGGTGACTTTGGGACTATGTTTAATGCCGTTGGGACACTGGGAAACAAGGTTTTGTGGTGTCCAATTTATGGAACACATGCTTGCTGGACGCTAAAATGAATAAGCATCACATTACCTGCACTTGGGACTTCTGGTCTTCTACTCTCTCTCTCTGTGACAAGAATCAGGTGAGAGGCTGAAGGAAAAGCCCTCTGACACCGGATGTCTGCTGTTTGTACTTGGGTGGCTTAGGTAAGCCTGCAGGTAGCTCAGTTTGGGTGTGTGGCAACATCTGCTGTCTTTTTGGGAGATAACAGAGCACGAATCACCAGCAAAACAGTGTGAACAAGGGCCAGCCCTGCTGGGTGATCAGAGGGGTGCGGCAATTCCCATGGCTCCTACTACACCCTGGGGTAACAACCCATCAAACTCATACCGTTCGGAGCTCAAATTAGGCCCCCAGGGACCTGTTACACAGGCATGGGGAAGGGACTGTAGACTGAACAAAAGATCCAGATAAAGCAGTTATTTAGTTCCTTTTCTACTGTGTTCTCACCCCAGCAGGGCATACCTGCCTTAAAAACACCACATTGATTTTGGAAAGATCAACGCAGTATTGAAATTTCATGCTGATCGATCCAGAGACTAGAAGATCGATTAGAACAGTTCAGAGATGATAGATATATATCCTCTTTAGACTGCACAAAGGGATACTCAGAAGCACCATGATGTCAGAATCCTGAGAGAAGAAAGCCTTTTCCATGCCCTTCGGCTAGCATCAGTTCAACATCCTGTCATTTGGCCTCTACAGGGTGGCAATGAATTTCAGAGGCTAATGGACTGGATATTACAACTGTCTGGGCGTTATAAAGTGGTACGCTGCTATGATCAATTGAAAACAGGCTTTGGTCCTGTATCTTTTGGCAGCATTCCCACACATAGTGAACGTGGCAGGACATTAAAGAGCCCTAGACATTGCTAGGCTGAAATGTCTGCAAGACACAGTTTGCCCTGACCATCTGAGCCCCTGTTATCTGTAAATTCTTTCTTCACTCCCAGGGGAAGCTCTCAGGCTGAAGTTCTCCGGGGTCTATTTTTTTTACTCTTTCCACTGCTCATGGAGCTGAGGGAATTATTTGGGAGTCCTGGCCAATCAAAGCGTCTGCAGAGACCGTACAGGGAAATGATAAAGGTCACTGCCCAGCACTCTGAGTGTCAGAGATGTGAGATTCATACACTGATTCTCAGGGCTCTGCCGCCCTGTCACTGTAAGTTTATTTCCTTTCTCTGCTGAGCAGGATTTGGGTGAGTTGCCTGTTTCTGCATTAAAGTTAGTGGTTAGGGCTCAGAAAGGGTTCAAGGTTCATGTCACAAAGCATCTGGGCAGGAATTTACCAGTACAGTGACTTAAATTGTTTAGCATTATCAGAAAGACCAAGTGATTTAGTAGGTAAAATTGGAAGTATAATTGTATTGGAAATAGTTTAGACAAATATTTGTTTTTAAGATCAGTTCCTCGTCTCTTATTGTGTCCTTCTATCTGTTTGAGTAGCTTTCTCTTTTAGGGTGCTGTAGTTTTTTCTCTGATTTGCTCAAGTTTTCCAATTCAGCAATTACAGTACCCTGTTGGGAAGTGCAGCCAAGGCCTCTGCAGTGGGTGTCTCTGTTAACACAAGAATGGGTCACACACTGGTCAGATTCTGCTTGCACATTCTGTGCTCAGTGGGTCACTCCAAATTGACACTGGCCTCCATGAAAGCAAAATCAGTGCCCATGTCTATTGGAATCCATATCTTTCATACCTGGTCTCAGCAGGACACATAAACTTGGTGGTTCCTTCAGACACTTTCAACACCCTAAGAGAATAGCACTCTCTCCAGCCTGACCAGTATCTGTAATTTCCACAGTTCCGAGATGAAAGTTAAACAGGTTAAAGGGTGAAATTTTGGCCCATTGAGATATACCCTATATTCACAGGTAGGGACTTAAATAAATGACCTGATTTACAACAACCGTGGTCCTCCAGTGACTTCAGCCGCAGACGTTCTGTGGCCTCTATGGATGGGTGAGCTCATTTGGACCAAAGAAGAACTGACAGGAAAGTTGCTCAAATCTTAAACCCACAGGCTTAGAGGATCAGAACAATTAGAAGAACAATTATTTTTGTTGGGGGCAGAGAGGGGTCTGTTCTCTCCGTACCCCTGCATCTCTGCTTCTGGAGAGGAAGAGAAGAATCAAAAGGCAGTAAAGAGAAAAGCATGTTTCTGGCTCAGAAGAAACCAGGTGGGGTTGGAAATCTCACTGTGGCAGATCCAGGTCTGTGTGTGCGTATGGGGGGACGAGGACGTGCAATATCCAGATCACAGTGGCACTGTAGCAGATTGTCTCTGACACCACCCCACATCTGGACCATCCTTCCTCCTGTTAGGAACCACACTACTGCCTCATAGTAACATCATCAATTGCTAACATGGAAAAGCAGCCTCAGGAAGGGGTGTCCGCGTTTCTAACGGGCTGCAGTACGTTAATGCTTTGTGTCATTTTGAAGAGGAGTGGCTCACACTGGCTCCTTTTAATCTTCCTGTCCTCTTTCCCTACCGCCAGGTCTGTCCTGCTCTCCTTCCCTGCACAGGCTGAGCTGCTGGTGGGGTTTCCTTTGTCTCCCAGAAAGGCAGTCCAGGCTGATCTCCCCCTTTTCCGCAGTGCAGGCCGACACTGAGTTTAACCTTCGTCTGAGGAGCTCTTTCTGTGAGCTGTCATTGTAGGGTCTGGCACCTGGTTTTGGTCTTGGGTAAGGGGTATAACTGTGTGATAGGGCTGAAAGTTGTGGGGTGGGGAACCTACATGAACAAGTGGCCAGTACTGGGGGTTCTGGGGATGGAGCAGGGGGTACATGGGCAGGCGGGGAGCACTGAGGTTATGGGGCAAGGAGCAGGGTTTACATCAACAGGCAGGCTGCACTGGAGTTTGTGAGGGCATGGCGGGACCTTTCTTTGTCCGGAGTGTATTTTGGGGTGGGTGTCAGAGTCTCTTTCTCTTGCCAAACCACAGAACTGCAGTCCAGATGTCACAAGGATTACTCAGCTTGCTTCCCAATTGCTGTTGTTGAACATTAATTATGTAACTTCAATTGATCTTCCTACTGGTGAAGTGACTGATCTTTGCTCTTCAGCTGGATCAATCTCCCATCAGACTCTGACTCCCCCCCCCCCCCGGTCTAAATCTGCTTCCCCATCTCATGCTGCCCTGATTCCAAGAGCACGCTGGTCACCAGTGTCT
Source organism: Chelonia mydas (assembly GCF_015237465.2). NCBI lineage: Eukaryota > Metazoa > Chordata > Testudines > Cheloniidae > Chelonia > Chelonia mydas. The sequence continues at coordinate 4,745,996 of NC_057849.1, read as the reverse complement.
TCTCCGTGCTCCCCAGCCCTCCCTGGCTCCCACAACCTCTGAGCCGCCCCACGCTCCCCACAACTCCTCCCCTGCTGGGGGTGAGGGGCCTCTAATCACACCTGTAGAGCTTCTCTTGTTACACCCATACTCACTGCAGGGTGCTTCAAAAACTGCTACACGGGAACAACTGGCAATTTGAGAAGTATCCACATTACATAATGAGAGCAGTAACTATGGGAAATGTGAAGGCCTAGATCAATGCAGCTGTCATGTGCAGGAGCCCCTGAAGGCTGACTGAAAAAGTGCGCCACCTGGACAGAGACAGTAAAGAAAGGATGCTCTGGGACCATTTGCCAGCCACTCCTCTTAGTCATTAATAGCAAGGGTTGTACATTTATTCCTCAGCGCAGAGATTTCGTGGACACGAGAACTGGACAGAGGATTCCAGCAGCTGTCACATGAGTGCCAAATACAGAGGTAAAATAACTTTGCTCCCTTACCTTGATATCCCCCTCTTTATCATCCCAGGATCACATGGGCTGGTTTGAGCACAGGGTCACACTGGGAGCTCATGTTTAGCTAATTATCCTTTCTCACCCCAAAATCTTCTTCAGAATCATTGTGTTTCTCAAGATAATCCCCAATCGTGTTAGCATCACCTACATTCTTTGTTCCTAGATTCATATATAGACCTGTATATGACGGGTTGGACCACAGAAACCCCCTTGGGGCTGCCAACTGGTGTGCCAAGACTAATTCTGCTCCTGCTTTCCTGCGCTGCCAGCTTGGGACTTCAGTTCCCTGCCTGGTTTGAACCAGACCCGCTAGCCTGCTGCTACCCCAAACCCAGGTCTTAACCATGTCCCCTAACAGCTGTAGGCTAAACTGAAAGCAGCTTAATAATTGTACCTGTCTTTGACCCTCAGATGCCCAAATCCCAATGGGGTCTAAACCCCAAATAAATCTGTTTTACTATGTCTAAAGTAGTAACAGACAGAACAAAGTGAATTACCAAGCAAAATAAAACAAAACACGCATGCCTATGCCTAATACAGATAAAATCTCACCCTCACAGATGTTTCAATCAGTTTCTTTCTCAGATTGGACGCCTTTCTAGACTGGGCGCAATCCTTTCCCCTGGTACAGTCCTTGTTCTATCTCAGGTGGTAACTAGTGGATTTGTCATGACTGCAGCCCCCTTTTTTCTGTTCCACCATCTTATATAGCTTTGGCACAAGGCTGGAATCTTTTGTCTCCCTGGGTCCCCACCCCTCCTTCTAAATGGAAAAGCACCAGGTTTAAGATGGATTTCAATACCAGGTGACATGGTCACATTTCCTGTGAGACCCCAAGCCTTCATTCCTCGGAGCCTGACTCACAGGAAGGCCTGCAAACAGAGCCATCCACAGTCAGTTGTCCTGGTTAATGGGAGCCATCAAGATTCCAAACCACCATTAATGGCCCATACTTTGCCTCATTACAATAGGCCCTCAGAGTTATATTTCACATTTCTAGTTGCAGATACAAGAGTGATACATTTATACAAATACAATGACCACACTCATTAGATTATAAACTTTGTAATGATACCTTACAAGAGACCTTTTGCATGAAGCATATTTTAGTTACCTTATATTCACACTCATCAGCATATTTTCATAAAATCATATAGAGTGCAATGTCACACTGTATCCCTAAATACTATGACCCTTGTGCCCTTCATGCCCATTCTGTTGAGCACAAGGTCATAGCCCAGCATGATAACATCTGTTTCCATGGTGGACACTTGGCTCCTCGTGAACATAGATATGGTCTTGTGAGTCAGACCTATGGTCAATCAAGTCCAGTTTCTTGTCTCCGACAGTGACAGCCCCACGTACTGCAGAAGGTGTAAAAAACCCAGTAGTAGGTGGATTGGGTGGGATGAATTGACCATCAAGAGGCTGTGACCCTAACGCCTAACAACTAAAGATTCACTTTTGCTCTGAAACACATGGCTGTATAGGCTTTCAAAAATATTTATTTAGGTCTAACTATTGTCACTGGAAAGTCTCACTATCCATGGAAATGTCCAAACTCTTCCTGCTTCTTGCTTATCTCATATCCTCAACTACCTCTTGTGGTAAGGAGTTCCTCAGTCTGTTTAGGCATTGAGTGAAGAAAGCATTCTTTATCTATCTATTTTGATTCTGCCACATTTCAATTTAATTGAATGTCTACTTGATCTTGTTTTATGAGACAGGGAGACACATTATCGCTCAGATCTCTACCAGTCAGTATTTTATAGACTTTCCTCATGTTCCTTCTTATTCATCTCCTTTGTAAGGCAACAATCCAAGGCTTTACAACCTCTCTCCATATGCCAGTTTCCCCTGACCCTTGATCATTCTCATTGCCCTTCCGAGAAACCCCTATTTCTGCAATATCCTGTGTGAGAAGGGTGCACAGTACGACAGAGAGGAGTCCAGAGGAGGGTGAAACTTGACTGGCTGATCTCATGTGATTGTATTTTCTTTATGATTTCCCAATCCCACTCCTCCTGGATTCGAGTGTTTTGCTGAGTTTCTCTCCATGCTTGCACTGAAAGCAGGGTGTCACATGGCTTGGTTTGCTCCATCTGAGGACTTCTATAGACTTGAGTATAATCCGAATAATAATTATGTCATCTATAAATTTTGGCACCTCACTTCTCGCCCCCCTTTCTTGAGTATTAATAACTATAAAATATTTACCTTACTATTTCTTATAAAGTGTGTAACCCCCCTCGCTGTGCTTCTCTCTCGTCACAGGCGGTTTGAACATTTCTGAGCCCAATCGACATACTGAGAAATTCATGGCAGCTTTCAACCTCACGCCCTATGACCCTTCAACATTCATCTTAATGGGCATCCCTGGCCTGGAAGCTGCCCATGTCTGGATTTCCATCCCTTTTGCAATGTTCTACATTATTGGCCTCTTGGAAAATTTCATGCTTCTGTATGTTGTAAGCAAAGAGCTGACACTGCAAAAGCCGATGTACCTGCTGCTCTGCATGCTGGCGCTGACAGAGATCACCACCTCTACGTCCGTTGTGCCAAAAGCACTGTGCATATTTTGGTTCAATTTGAAAACCATTACTGTGGCTGGCTGCCTCACCCAGTCGTTCTTCCTTCCCATGGTTACTGTTATGCACTCAACTATCCTCATGACAATGGCCTTCGATCGCTACGTTGCCATTTGTAACCCTCTGAGATATACCATCATCCTCACCAAAGGACGAGTAGCTAAACTAGGGCTTCTAGGTTTGATTAAATCCATTCTCTTTGTTCTGCCTCTGCCCTTGCTCCTGACCAGGCTGCAATTCTGTGCAAACCGCATTGTCCCCCACACACACTGCGAACCTATAGCTGTGGCAAAGATATCGTGTGGGGACATCACAGTGAACAGCATATATGGCTTGGTGATACTGTTTCTAGTCATTGGTCTAGACCTGACACTCATTGCCCTGTCTTATGGTCTGATCATCAAGGCCGTCCTCACAATCTCCTCCAACAGAGCCCACCATAAAGCCCTCAACACCTGCATAGCCCATGTCTGCGTGATGCTGACATATTATACTCCCAGCCTCTTCTACCACCTAACACAACGTTTTGTAAAGGACATTGCTCCGCACGTTCACATCATCTTTGCTGACCTCTATCTTCTCATCCCTCCTATACTCAACCCTATCATTTATGGGGTCAAAACCAAAGAGCTTCGTGAGAAATTGGGCAAATACACCTGCAGATGGTGATCATCTGGGCCACTGATTTTAAACTCTTGTGACAAGAGGGGAAAGGCTATCTCCTCCTTAATCAAGGGTGCTCTGTCCCAGTTTGGCTGAGCTCAGCATTGTGGAAGTTCAGTCTGAGAAGTTCCTCACACCGAACATCTTATCACTCCATCACCAAGCACAGCTCTCTCCACTGCTGAGTTCCCTCTCTCGGACCAACGGCTGACCTCTTTTTTTGTCACCACCAGCACGCAACCCCCACACAGCCTGTCCCTCGGCCTTTCCGTGGCTCTGACACTACCAGGTAGCTTTCCCTTAGTCCCTGTGTGAACAAGGATCTTTATCAGTTTGATGAACAGAAGCTGCAATTTGAAGAGAAAAATAAGAAACTAAAATTTTCAACTTCTTTATCAATTTTACAGTAATCCGGTGACTGAAACATACCTGATTTTCTTTACTTCTAATCTTTCAGGAAACCTGGGGGATAAACCACAGGCAGACTGTAACAAACTAATTCAATGCAAAATGTGGACATTGACTACCGTCACTGAATGGAATTAGAAGTAAAAATATAATTATGCTTTTGCTGTTTTTTCATTACAAATGATTTGGGCTACTTCTGGGCTCTGTTTAATGCTACCATTTGCCATGTTTGGTTTGAATCACCTGCCATCCATCAATCGGGATGCAAGCACCAGTACTGGAGTTCTGATTTTGACTGAATTGTCATCTCATAGATGTGTTGCTAATGTGGACAAAAGGCTGCTCAGGCTTGTAGCTTTTTTTTTTTAATCAAATCTGTAGTAGGTATGTAACAAAAGCTTTCATTTATTATTTTATGTATAGAGAAATGTGTTAATATAAATAAGTTTGTTTCAAGAAATAGATTGGGCTACTTTCAGGTGAGTTTTTAAGTGACTTTGATCTACTAATGCAGTGGAAATCTGGCAATGCCAGCCAGATGCAGAAGTGCCAGAGAAGCAGGCCCTAAGGCAGAGCTCAGGGGCTATAGCTGGAGCTGACTAGAACTGTAAGATGGGGCAGCACAGACCAGATGTGTCAACAGGAGCCAGGGCAGAGCTAGAGTGGGGAACTTTGGGGCCAGAGCCAGTATAGTGGATGCCAACTATGGCGCAAGTAACACTGCACCCGAGAAAAATATGTAGCTGGGGAGAATAAGGTAGGGCAATGGAATGAGACCCCAGGACAGGGAAACGTGGCCTGATAGGAGGGTCTTGAAGGTCAGACATGGGGGGCGGTGACATGAACCCAAAGTGAGGGTGGATCCTTGGAAGAAGGGCCCTGCCACCTAATATCTTTGGGCTCTGATGCCTTTCTCTAGAGCTTGGGGGTGCCAATTGCAGTATCTTGTGGATATCTTCATGATACAAACTCCCTCTCCTAGCCATCTTTAAAAGTGGAATAGCTCACGAGATCACTTTATCAAAGATCTTCACTGGGCTACCATGGTAACACCCTGATAGGATGCACAGAGGCACAGCTATTGTCTCAGGCTCCCTGCAAACAACTGAATGCAAAAGGCATAATGATATAAATGGGGTATGTGAGTTGGGTGCTCGGCAGTCTAGGTACAATGCTATACCTGTACTATTTGGCTTAGGATGGGGCAAGTTCCTTTGCAAATAGAAGCACTAAAGACTTCAGAGGTTTTTCTTTTTTTAAATTGTAGCTGGGATTGTGGCACATGTGATAGGAAGAGGGCCTGAAACATAAGCCCTTGTAGCAGAGGCCTGGTGTGAGGCCTGCACCTATAAGACAAAGTTAAGTGTGAGCAAGAGGATCACTCACAGAATCTGGCAAGAACAGGGCTGATACTGCAGAAAGACATGCTCCGAAGTAGTTACGTATAAGAATATAGACACAAACACATTCCAGAAAGCTGGGACTAGAACACCTCTTCACAAAACATATTCCTCAATGAGAACAAGAACACTCTGTTCCACCTTGAGGACAGTGGATAGAGATGTTTTGATTGAACCAACATGTGAAAGGTAATGTGCGGTCCCTGGGTATGTCAGAGGATGACATCCTGGTACGTCAGAAGCAATATGTAACTTGTTTGTACTGGGGTATAAAAAGTATCTCAGAGGACATGTCTTTGTCTTGCCTAAGAGATGGTGGACAGTCCTGACACAAACTGAGCCAGTCCATTGCAATGGGCATACATGTATTAGTGTATTTGTACTGGTGGAGCCAGAATATTTAGGACCGCGCTTCGTTGACAATAAATCTGAGCCAATTCCTTCTCTGCGAGCCAAGTCTGTAGATTTATCGGGAAGATCGGTCTGAGCTGGCTGTATGGCCTATCTGGCCAGAGTCAGTACAGCACAAAGAAAGAACATACACACGCAGCCAAACATCTGTCAAGAGCACACAACATGTGCCTTCTAGACAATCGGTCCAGCTCACTGAAGCACATCAAATGGGCCCAACTGGAGTTTTGGTCTTCAGAACTTGGAATCAGTGTCCAACATGGCTCTTAACGTCATCAAAGCATCAGAACCTCAAAAAGGCATCAAGTTGCTCCATAATTCCCACCTTTGTTCCTGTGCGTCTTGTCCCGAGCACTGGGAACCTCACAACATACCCCAGCCAAACGCACAATCCCCTCACAAAAGAACCACACACATGCTGAGTGGGCAGAGGAAATTGTGCCAACAGGGACAGTTGCAGGCCAGAATTGGTGGAAGCCTCATTTCCACCTTATACCTAAAACCCTGCTAGCAACAAAAATTTCATCCATACAGTGGATGGGTCTGGAGTGGGTGCATGAAGGAGGCAGCCAGACCTGTCACTGATGACCAGCGCTGGCAATTCACCTTGTGCAGTTTAGGCAGAGCTACCAAGGAGAGTGACCAAATGCCTTGCTCCATATTTTACTCCTCACAAGCAAGGAAACACCCCTTAAAGCACCAAACAGAACTGAATAAGTATCACAGGGTCTCAGATTCTCAGCAGAGACTTTAGGGCTCTGAGTTACATCCCACATTGTTTGATGTCTTTTCAGGATTTTTCTGAAAGTGATTCACAGAGTGAAACCTTGGAGCTATTGCATGTAAAACCCTGACAAAGAAATGTTAATAGATTCCCATTCAGTTTCAAGGATAGACTACCTCTAGACAGTAGAATAGTACCCTTGGGATAAGAGTGTCAGCTAGCTGTTATTAAGTGGTGTCATAAATATAAAGGGGAGGGTAACCACCTTTCTGTATACAGTGCTATAAAATCCCTCCTGACTGGAGGCATAGTTCTTTTACCTGTAAAGGGTTAAGAAGCTAAGGTAACCTGGCTGGCACCTGACCCAAAATGACCAAAGAGGGGACAAGATACTTTCAGATCTGGAGGTGGGGAAAAGGCTTTTGTCTGTCTGTCTGTGTGATACCTTTGCTGGGATCAGATCAAGGATGCAAGCCCTCCAACTCCTGTAAAGTTAGGAAGTAATCTAGCTAGAAAGTGCTTTAGGTTTTCTTTATTTTGGCTTGTAAATTCGCTGTGCTGGAGGAAATGTGTATTCCTGTTTTAGTGTCTTTTTGTAACTTAAGGTTTTGCCTAGAGGGATTCTCTATGTTTTGAATCTGACTGCATGTAAGATTATTATGGGATACCGGGAGGAAGCACGAGCAGGAGAATGCAGAAGAGGAGGGCTCCTGCCTCATACTAAGAAAGCAGGACAAACAGCAAGTTACCTCAAGTTCCTATACCCAAATGCAAGAAGCCTGGGAAACAAGCCGGGAGAACTGGAAAGGACAGGCAGGGCAGAAAAGGTGGGGGAGTTGCATTGTATGTAAGAGAGCAATATGACTGCTCAGAGCTCTGGTATGAAACTGCAGAAAAACCTGAGAGTCTCTGGATTAAGTTTAGAAGCATGAGCAACAAGGGTGATGTCCTGGTGGGAGTCTGCTATAGACCACGGACCAGGGGGATGAGGTGGATGCGGCTTTCTTCCGGCAACTCACAGAAGTTACTAGATCACAAGCCCCGATTCTCATGGGAGACTTCAATCACCCTGATATCTGCTGGGAGAACACTACAGCAGTGCACAGACAATCCAGGAAGTTTTTGGAAAGTGTAGGGGACAATTTCCTGGTGCAAGTGCTGGAGGAACCAACTAGGGGCAGAGCTGTTCTTGACCTGCTGCTCACAAAGTGGGAAGAATTAGTAGGGGAAGCAAAAGTGGATGGGAACCTGGGAGGCAGTGACCATGAGATGGTCGAGTTCAGGATCCTGACACGGAAGAAAGGAGAGCAGCAGAATACGGACCCTAGACTTCAGAAAAGCAGACTTGGACTCCCTCAGGGAACTGATGGGCAGGATCCCCTGGGAGAATAACATGAGGGGGAAAGGAGTCCAGGAGAGTTGGCTGTATTTTAAAGAATCCTTATTGAGGTTACGGGGACAAACCATCCAGATGTGTAGAAAAATAGTAAATATGGCAGGCGACCAGCTTGGCTTCACAGTGAAATCCTTGCTGATCTTAAACACAAAAAAGAAGCTTACAAGAAGTGGAAGATTGGACAAATGACCAGGGAAGAGTATAAAAATATTGCTCGGAAATGCAGGAGTGAAATCAGGAAGGCCAAATCACAGATGGAGTTGCAGCTAGCACGAGACGGTAAGAATAACAAGAAGGGTTTCTTCAGGTATGTTAGCAACAAGAAGAAAGTCAAGGAAAGTGTGGGCCCCTTACTGAATGAGGGAGGCAACCTAGTGAGAGAGGATGTGGAAAAAGCTAATGTACTCAATGCTTTTTTTGTCTCTGTCTTCACGAACAAGGTAAGCTCTCAGATTGCTGCACAGGACAGCACAGCATGGGGAGGAGGCAACCAGACCTCTGTGGAGAAAGGAGTGGTTCGGGACTATTTAGAAAACCTGAACGTGCATAAGTCCATGGGGCCGGATGCATTGCATCTGAGAGTGCTAAAGGAGTTGGCGGATGTGATTGCAGAGCCATTGGCCATTGTCTTTGAAAATTCATGGCGATCGGAGGAGGTCACGGATGACTGGAAAAAGGCTAATGTAGTGGCCAGCTTTAAAAAAGGGAAGAAGGAGGATCCTGGGAAATACAGGCCAGTCAGCCTCACCTCAGACCCTGGAAAAATCATGGAGCAAGTCCTCAAGGAATCAAATCTGAAGCACTTAGAAGAGAGGAAAGTGATCAAGAACAGTCAGCGTGGATTCACCAAGGGCAAGTCATGCCTGACTAATCTAATTGCCTTCTATGATGAGATAACTGGCTCTGTGGATGGGAGGAAATCAGTGGACGTGTTGTTCCTTGACTTTAGCAAAGCTTTTGACATGGTCTCCCACAGTATTCTTGCCAGCAAGTTAAAGAATTGTGGGCTGGATGAATGGATGATAAGGTGGATAGAAAGTTGGCTAGATTGTCGGGCTCAATGGGTAGTGATCAATGGCTCCATGTCTAGTTAGCAGCCGGTATCAAGTGGAGTGCCCAAGGGTCGGTCCTCGGGCCAGTTTTGTTCAATATCTTCATTAATGATCTGGAGGATGGCGTGGATTGCACCCTCAACAAGTTTGCAGATGACATTAAACTGGGAGGAGAGGTAGATACACTGGAAGGTAGGGATAGGATACAGAGGGCCCTAGAGAAATTAGAGGATTGGGCCAAAATAAATCTGATGAGGTTCAACAAGGACATGTGCAGAGTCCTGCACTTAGGACGGAAGAATCCCATGCATCACTATAGACTAGGGACCAAATGTCTAGGCAGCAGTTCTGTAGAAAAGGACCTAGGGGTTACAATGGATGAGAAGCTGGATATGTTGTGCTGTGTGCTGTTGTTGCCAAGAAGGCCAATGGCATTTTGGGATGTATAAGTAGGGACATTGCCAGCAGATCGAGGGACGTGATTGTTCCCCTCTTTTTGGCATTGGTGAGGCCTCATCTGGAATACTGTGTCCATTTTTGGGCCCCACACTACAAGGAGGGTGTGGAAAAATTGGAAAACGTCCAGCAGAGGACAACAAAATGATTAGGTGACTGGAACACATGACTTATAGAATCATAGACTCATAGAATATCAGGGTTGGAAGGGACCTCAGGAGTAATGATCCCAGGCTTTTTAACCTCTCTCCATAGGAGAGTTTCCCCGGGCCATTGATCATTCTCATTGCCCTTCCCAGAATCCCCCTACTTCTGCAATATCCTGTGTGAGAAGGGTGCCAAGTAAAACACAGAGGAGTAGAGAAGAGGGTGAAACTTGACTGACTGATCTCATGGCATTGAATTTTCTGTATGATTCCTCATCCCACTCCTCCTAGATTCCAATGTTTTGAGTTTCTCTTCAAGCTTGCACTGGGAGCAGGGTGTCACATGGCTTGGTTTGCTCCATCTGAGGACTTCTATGGACTTAACTATAACCAAAATAATCTTGTGTCATCTCTAAATGTTGCCACCTCACTTCTTACCCCCCATTCTTGACCGTTAATAACTATAAAATATTTACCCTACTATTTGTTATAAAGTGTGTAACCCCCCTCGCTGTGCTTCTCTCTATTCACAGGCACCTTGAACATTTCTGAGCCCAATCGAAAAAGTGAGAACTTCACGGCAGCTTTCAACCTCACCCCCTCTGACCCTTCATCATTCATCCTAACGGGCATTCCTGGCCTAGAATCTGCTCATGTGTGGATTTCCATCCCTTTCACAATGATCTACATTATTGGCCTTTTGGAAAATTTCATGCTTCTGTATGTTGTAAGCAAAGAGCAGACCCTACACAAGCCAATGTACCTGCTGCTATGCATGCTGGCACTCACAGATATCACCACGTCTACCTCTGTTGTGCCAAAAGCACTGTGCATATTTTGGTACGATTTGAAAACCATTACTGTGCGTGGCTACCTCACCCAATCTTTCTTCCTTCACTCAGTTGCTGTTATGCATTCAACCATCCTCATGACAATGGCCTTCGATCGCTACATTGCCATCTGTAACCCTCTGAAACACACCACCATCCTCACCAAAGGACAAGTTGCTAAACTAGGGCTTCTAGGTTTGATCAAATCTGTTCTCTTTGTTCTGCCTCTGCTCCTGCTCCTGAGCAGGCTGCCATTCTGTTCCAATCGCGTTATTCCCCACACACGCTGTGAACCCATAGCTGTGGCGAAGATATCGTGTGGGGACGTCAGAGTGAACAGCATATATGGATTGGTGTTACTGTTTCTAGTCATGGGGTTAGACCTGACTCTCATTGCCCTGTCCTATGGTCTCATCATAAAGGCCGTCCTCAGAATCTCCTCCAACCAAGCCCACCAAAAAGCCCTCAATACCTGCACAGCCCACATCTCTGTGGTGCTGATGTATTATACTCCCAGCCTTTTCTCCCACCTAACACACCGTTTTGGTCAGGACATTGCTCTGCACGTTCACATCATCTTTGCTGACCTCTATCTCCTCATCCCTCCCATGCTCAACCCTATCATTTATGGGATCAAAAGCAAAGAGCTTCTTGAGAAATTGTGGAAATACACCTGCAGATGGTGATCACCTGGGCCACTGATTTTAAACCCTTGTGACAAGAGGGGAAAGGCTATCTCCTCCTTAATCAAGGGTGCTCTGTCCCAGTTTGGCTGAGCTCAGCATTGTGAAAGTTCAGTCTGAGAAGTTCCTCACACCGAACATCTTATCATTCCATCACCAAGCACAGCTCTCTCCGTTGCTGAGTTCCCTCTCTCTGACCATCACCTGACTTCTTTCATTGTCACCCACCAGCCCTCAACCCCCACACAGCCTGTCCCTCGGCCTTTCCGTGGCTCTAATGCTACCAGAAGATAATGCAGCTTTCTGATGCAAGATGGCTTTCCCTTAGTCCCTCTGTGAACTGGGTTCTTTATCAGTTTGATGAACAGAAGCTGCAATTTGAGAAAGGCGAAGAGAAAATTAAGAAACTAAATGGTCCACTTTTTTATCATTTGTACAGTGATTAAATTTACCTGATTTTTTTTATTTCCAGTGCTTCAGGAAACCTGGCAGATAAATCAAATAAAGGCTGTCTGTAGAAAACTAATTCAACACAAATTGTGGACATTGACTACCATCACTGAATGGAATTAGAAATAAATAATGTAACAACGCTATTGTTTTTTCATTACAAATGTTTTGGGCTACCTTTGGGCTATTTTTAATGCCATCATTTGCCATTTTTTGTTTGAAACACTTGCCAACCCTCAATCGGGATACAAGTACCCTTACTGGGGTTTTGATACTGAATTTGATTGTCATCTCATAGATGTGTTGCTAATGTGGACAAAATCCTGCTGGGGCTTGTAGCTTGTTTTTTGCTTGTTTGTTTGTTTTTAATCAAATCTGTAGTACGTATGTAATGAAAACTTTCATTTGTTATTTTATGGTTAGATGAATGTGTTAATAAAAACCACTTTGTTTGAAGAAAGTGATCGGGCTATTTTTTCGTGAGTAGTTAAGTGATTTGGGCTACTAATGCTGTGAAAATCTGGCAGCCCCAGGCAGATCCAGAAGGTCCAGAGAAGCAGCCCGCAAGGCCAAGCTGGGTTGGAGTCAGGGAAGCAGCACCCAGCCAGAAGAGCCAGAGGCAATGCTGAGGCAGAGTGGGGAGCTGCAGCAGGAGCAGACCAGAACTGGAAGATGGGGCAGCACAGACCAGCTGTGCCAACAGGAGCCAGGGATGAGCTAGAGTGGGCAACTTCGGGGCCAGAGTGGACACCGACTATGCCACAAGTAACACTGCAGCTAAGCGCAATATGCAGCTGGGGAGAGTAAGGTGGGAGGGGCAATGGGATGAGGCCAGCACAGGGGGATGTTGCCTGACAGGAGGGCACTGAAGTTCGGACATGGGGGGCGGGGACATGAACCCAATATGAGGGTGGATGCTGGGGAAAAGGGCCCTGCAACCTAAAGTCTGTGGGCTCTGCTGCCCTTCTGTAGCACTTGGGGGATGCCACTTGCCGTCTCTTGTGAATATCTTCATTATACAAATTCCCCCCCCCGCCCCGTGCCATCTTTACAAGGGGAATAACCCACAAGGTCACTGTTTCAATGATCTTCACTGGGTCTCCATGGTAACACTCCAATAGGATGCACAGGGGCACAGCAACTGTGTCAGTCTCCCTGGAAACAGCTGAAGGACAAAGGCAGAAATGATGGAAGCTGTGGCATGCATGTTAGGTCCTGGTCAGTCAAGGTACAATTCTATACCTGTTCTACTAAGCTCATGATGAGGCAAATTCCCCTGCAAATAGAAGCACTAAAGACTTTACAGCCATTTTTTTTTTCAATATTAGCTGGGCTTGTGGTGCCTTTGGTAGGTAGAGGGCCTGAAACAGAAGCCCTTGTACCAGAGGCCTAGTGTGATGCCTGAGGCCTGGGCTAAAATAATCAAAACTTTGCAGCTATAAAGCAAAGTTAAGTGTGAGCAAGAGGCAGGCTCACAGAATCTGGCAAGAACAGGGCTTGTATTGCAAAAACACACATTCCTAAATAGTGCTAGGCACAAGAATATAGACACAAACACATTCCAGAAAGGCGGTACTAGAACACCCCGATACCAAACACATTCCTCAAAGAGAACAGGAACACGCTGATCCATCTTAAGGATAAGGTTAGGGATAACAGCATTATGGGTAGAGATGTTTTGATTGAACCAACATGTACAAGGTAATGTGCGGTTCCTGGATATGTCAGCGGGTGGCACCCTAATACTTCAGAGGGTGGCATCCTGATACATTAGGAGCAACATGTAACTTGTTTGTACTGGGATATAAATATGTATCTCAGAGGACGTGTCTTTGTCTGGCTTTGGGGATAATGGAAAGCCCTGCCATGAACTGAGTTAGTCCATTGCAATGGTTATACATGTGTTCTTAACAATTTAGCAGGACATTAGGACCCACCTGATTGTCAATAAACCTGAGCAAATTCCTTCTCTATGAGCCGAGTCTGTGGATTTATTGGGCAGTTCGGTGGGAGCTGGCAGTATGACCTATCTGGCCAGAGTCATACAGCACACAGAGAGAAGATACACACACAGCCAAACATCTGTCAACAGCACACAACATGTAACTTCTAGACAATCAGCCCAGCTCACTGAGGCACATCAAATGGGCCCAACTGCAATTTTGGTCTTCAGAACTTGGAATCAGTGTCCAGGATGAACATGGCTCAGAACCTTATCAAGGCATCAGAACGTCAACAAGGCATCAAATCCCTCCACAACTACAACCTTTGAGCCCATGCGTCTTGTCCCCATCATTGGGAACCTCCAAACCCACGATCACACCACACTACCTCCCGAAGTCGCACACTTGCTCTGTGGGAAGAGGAAATTATGCCCAGAGGGGCTGCTTCAGGCCAGAATTGGGGCAAGTGTCATTTCCACATTATACCTAAAACCCTGCTAGCAATGAAGGTTTCATCCATACAATGGATGGGTCTTGAGTGGGTGCATGAAGGAGGCAGCCAGGACTGTCACTGATGACCAGAACTGGCAATTCACCTTGAGCAGTTTAGGCAGAGCTACCAAGGAGGGTGCCCAAATGCCTTGTCCATATTTTACTCCTCATAAGCAAATAAATACTCATTAAAGCATCAGAGAGACTTGGAGAAGCACCACAGGATCTCAGATTCCCAGCAGAGAATGTAAGCCTCTGAGTTGGATCCCAAATTGTTAGAACAGAGCTTGGTGATTTTTCATAGCACTTGGACCATCCACATCCCATCTCAGCAGGATGCTGTGCTGGACAACTGTACTGGATGCGGGATTTGGGGCAATATTATGTATAACTCTCTTATGCTCCCACATGTCCTGCACCTCAGCTTCGTTCTTTGCTGGAGCCCAGGACAGAGCTCTGTCTTTTCAGAATTTTTCAGAAAGCATTTCACACAGTGAAACCTTGGGGATATTGTATGTAAAACCCTGACAAACAGATGTTAATAGTTCCCAGTCAGTCTCAAGGAGAGTCTACCGTACATCCATTGATGGAGCTTCTCTACATCTTAGGAAGGAAAGAAGGATGGATGATGGTCAAATACAAGTAGGATCTGATAAGAGACAGTCAAATGAAAAAGAGTACCATAGTGAATGGCAATGAAAATGGGGTAGGTTCAGAAGCTTAAATAGAAAAAGAACAAGTTAAAAATTACTTAGATATGTTAGATGTCTTCAAGTCACCAGGGCCTGATGAAATGCATCCTAGAATACTCAAGGATCTGACTGAGGAGATATCTGAGCCATTAGTGATTATGTTTGAAAAGTCATGGATGATGGGGGAGATTTCAGAAGACTGGAAAAGGGAAAATGTATTGTCCATCTATGAAAAGAGAAATAAGGACTACGTATTGATCTACAGACCAGTCAAGAACAAATTATGTCAAACCAAACGTATAGCTTTCTTTGACAGGGTAAGAATCCTTGTGGATAGTGGGGAAGTGGTAGATGTCATATATCTAGACTTTAGTAAGGCTTTTGATACAATCTCACATTACCTTCTCATTAACAAACTAGGGACATTCTTTTTTATTCACTTCCCTGTATTCAAGTCACACCTCCTGTCTCCTGTTGTGCTCTGTGAACTGTTCTATTTATTTCTTTAATCTGATTTACCAATTCCATGCAAGTATTTTTGCTGCTTTTCCCATCTGTGCACTTACTTGCCCCGTTCTGACAGGCACCAGTCTAGGACCCAGGTTAGGGTTTACCAGAACCTGGCTTTTATAAGGTCATGGTTGCAATGCAGTGGACCCTGTTTCATCTTTTAATTTTGCTCAGGCCACCTTTAACATTTCTGTCCACTTTCTTCAGGCATAGGGTAGCTACCTGAAGCGTGCTGTAGACCACAAATATTTATAATAGGGGACCGCGCATCTCTTTTTTGTAAATTTCTTACAGCTTTTTCCAGTATTTTATTGTGTTCCTGTGCTTGCTGTCTCTGGACTGCTTGCCACCCTGTCAGGAGAGCAGGAGCATTCAAAGGCTCTATGGTTTCTTCTGCTTCTTTTATTTCTTTGTTTGTGTTTCTTGCCCCACCCGTTTTGTAGTGTGTTCTCTTAACCATTTAAGAGCCATGGTTATAGTTTGCAATATTCTACTATTCAAGGCTACAGTCTCTACCCTAGCCTGACAAATGACATTACATGTTTCTTCCCTACTATATTTTAAAATCCATATTGACCTCTTTTGCTAGCAACCCAGCACATCCATACCTTACTACACTCTGTGGGGATTTTTAGGGAGGGGATGGGGTGTTCCCTAGCTCATGGTTTTCTGTCATGTTAGATCACAATTCCTTCAGAGGTACAGCTCACTTACCTACTAGATCAGCTGTCAGATTCACCAATGTCATCAGATGTCACCAATGTGGTGCTCTGCTCTGTCAAATGTTGCTAACCATTTGCCTGCATGCATGTGCTCCCTCTGTGTGCTGCCCTAACTCTGCACAGATAGCTGGCACAGAAGACCCTGAGAGAACCCCCAATGATAAAGGTATGAAGGCACCCGGCCGGGCTTATTGCCAAATAAAGCACAGTAGTAGCACCTGGCAGACTCTACAAAGATACTAAGAATGCGAGCCCTCTGACAATGGACTCAGCTCAATCAGTGGCGGGACATTCCCCTGCCCCCTAGGCTGGACAAAGTTGGTCCCTCAGAGGTGCATCTTTATACACAGATAAAAAAAAGTTACACATCACTCCTGACATATCAGGGTGCCACCTTTTGATGTATCAAAGTGCCACCCATTACCTTGTACTTGTTGGTTCGATCAAAATATCCCTGTCCATCATGCTGTCATCCTGACTTTATCCTTAGGATAGGTCAGTATGTTCTTGTTATCCATGGGGAGTGTGCTGGTATCGGGATGTTCTAGGACCACTGTGGAATGTGTTTACATGACTTGTGCCTAGTACCTCTTAGGTATGTGTGTTTCTGCAACATCAGCCCTATCCTTGCCAGATTCTGTGGGCAGGGCCTGCCACTTGCTCACAGCTTAACTTTCCTTTATATTAGCAAAGTTGTGGCTACTTTAGTCCAGTCCTTAGGCCTCTGATACAAGGGCTTATGTTTCAGGCTCTCTTCCTACTACAGTAGGAATACAGGGCAAAAAAGATGATTCTGCAGAGGACACTTCCAGCCAGGTCAGTGGGCTGTCCAGAATGCATTCACCTTGGGAGTGGATATCCTGGCCCACAACCCAGTTTTATTCAGGAACTATTAGCAGACCAGATAAACAGTCGTGCCTAAGGTTAAGATTTTGTCACATTTACTTTTAGTAAAAGTCACAGACAGGTCACAGGCAATAAATAAAAATGCATGGAAGTGCATGACCTATTTGTCAGTTCTACTAAAAGTAATGGGGGTGGTGGAATGACAAAGGGGTTATAAAAGCCCAGTCTGGACAATGAGAGCCTGAGATTCTCTTTCTGAAGGGAGAAGGTACAATCGCACCTGCTGCAGTGGCTAATAGCTCCGTGGCCCTCAACACAGTCTCTGCATCTCAGAGTTCCAGAGCCCCTGATGCAGTCCCAGTGTCAGAGAGCTCTGGGACCCTCCATGGCAACTCGGAGCTATGGGTCCCTCCACCGCCCAAGGTCGCTGAAAATTACTGGGGCCTTGACCACCAATGGCAGCTGAGAACTCATGGGCCCCCATGCCTCACGACTCAGGGCAGAAATGGAAAATGTCACTAAGGTCTTTGAAAGTCATGGAATCCATAACATCCATGACAAAATTGTATCCTACATCATGCCTGTGAACAACTCACTGTGGTGAATGGGGAAGTGGTGGAAACCCAGTAACTGAGGCAGTAGCCACACTTCGGGCAGGAAGCACAACAGTAGCTGACTTGCTCTAGACAGTGAAGTTGTACACCCCTTGGGCTAAGAGTATAAGCTAGCTGTTAAGTGCTGAAGGCTGAAATGGCATCGCCTCGGTAACGTTGTTCAGGCTGCTCAGGGCTTCTGTCTTTTTGGAGCCCCAGTGATATCACTATTAGCAGGTAAGGAAACCTGCTAATATAGGAGACCTCAATGTTACTCAGAATGAAAGACCACAGTCATGGTTCATTGACAAAGGCACCCAGCCAGATTTATTGCCCTCTAGGCATAGTGCTAGCACCCTGGCTATGAGCCAAATGAGCAAATGAGCTTATGAAATTCTTCTACGGGATGGTAATACCCCAAGAAATCCTTATTCATCAAGCACCTAACTTCACTTTACAACTAATGAAAGAACTGTGCGATCTACTGAGGGTAACGACATTAAGAACTGAAGGGTTGGTAGAGCGATTGCAGAGAACTTTGATGGTGGCATTAAAGAAGTTTATAGCCTCAAATTCCAAATGCTGGGAGCAAATTTAGCTCCACCTCATTTTTTCTATTAGTCAGATGCTCTCTTTGAACAGCTGGGAAGCAGCCTCGAGGCTTTCTAGACTTGCTTGGAGAAAAAATGGAAGAGCAAAGACCCCTGACATTGAACACATTCCAGTACATTCTTCAGTTAAGAAATGGCCTCAAGACTTTGTGGGTGTTTGCTATAAGAATTTTGCTAAATGCATAACAGGTGTCAGAGAAGGCCTATAACAAAGGGGTCCAGCTGCGAGTGTTCAGACTGGTGATTGAGTGTTATAGTTACTACCAAGTTTGCTGTTCATATGAATGGTTCAATGGCAGAGACCCTTGGAGGTAGTGAGGCATGTGGGCCCTGCTGACTATAAGGTCCAGCACACAGAGAAGAAAAAGGAAACTCAGATGAGAACATAAGAATGACCATACTGCATCAGACCAATGATCCATCTAGTCCAGTACCCTGTTTTCTGACAGGGACCATTGCTGGGTGCTTCAGAGGGAAAGAACAGAACAGGGCCATTATTGAGGGATCCCTCTCCTGTCATCCAGTCCCAATATCTGGCAGTCAGAGGCTGGGTGGCATCCCTGAACATTTTGGCTAAAACCACCTGCTAATTAATTTCCTTGGGTGACCCCTGGTTCTTGCATTAAGTGAAGGAGTAAACAAGACTTATGAATTCACTTTCTCCACACCATTCACAATTTATAAGATGTCTATCATATCCCCTCTTTTCCAAGCTGAAAAGTCCCAATTTTCTCAACCTCTCCTCAGGTGGCAGCTGTTCCATACTGCTATTCATTTTTGTTGCCCTTCTTTGTATCTTTTCCATTTCAAATATATCTTTTTTGAGATGAGGAGACCAGAACGGCATTCCGTATTCACTGTGTGGGATTTACAAAGTCACATTATTGTATGTTCTGTCTTCTTATCTGTCACTTTCCTAGTGGTTCCCAGCATTCTAATAGCTTTTTTGACTATTGCAACTTTTCTGATTGAGCAGATGTTTTCAGAAAACAATATAGAAGACCCCCAGATTTAATTTAGACCCATCATTTGGTATGTATATTTGGAATAATGTTTTTTTAATGTGGTTTACTGCTATCATTTGAATCTTTTAAAAGCCTAGAAGGGGATCCTCTTCATAACCTCAATGTGACACTGAACACCATATTTTTCATACTTGAATGATTAGGATATAATTATGACATAATTATCATACATTATGTATGAGATATATCTTCTCACATGTAATCTGAAAAGTTATGATTTACTGAAAATAATTATCCTATTTGTGTGCTTGTGTCATTTTTGTTTATGATGTGATGAATATTAACTATGTGTCTGTATTTCAAATGTAATTACATCTCAGAGACACCCTGTTAAGTGTCCTTCCCCACTCTGAACTTTAGGGTACAGATGTGGGGACCTGCATGAAAGACCCCCTAAGCTTATTTTTACCAGCTTAGGTTAAAAACTTCCACAAGGTACAAACTTTGCCTTGTTCTTGAACTGTATGCTGCTACCACCAAGCGTCTTACACAAAGACCAGGGAAAGAGCCTACTTGGAGATGTCTTCCCCCAAAATATCCCTCCAAGCCCTACACCCCCTTTCCTGGGGAAGGCTTGATAAGAATCCTTACTAATTTGTACAGGTGAACACAAACCCAAACCCTTGGATCTTAAGAACAATGAAAAATCAATCAGGTTCTTAAAAGAAGAATTTTAATTAAAGAAAAGTAAAATAATCACCTCTGTAAAATTAGGATGGTAAATACCTTACAGGGTAATCAGATTTAAAACATAGAGAATCCCTTTAGGCAAAACCTTAAATTACAAAAAGACACAAAAACAGGAATATACATTCCATTCAGCACAGCTTATTTTACCAGCCATTAAACAAAAGGAAATTTAACGCATTTTTAGCTAGATTACTTACTAACTAACAGGGGTTGTGAGGCTGCATTCCTGATCTGTTCCAGGCAAAAGCATCAGCCAGACAGGCAGACCCTTTGTTCCCGCCCCCTCCAGATTTGAAAGTATCTTGTTCTCTTATTGGTCATTTTGGGTCAGGTGCCAGCTAGGTTAGCTTAGCTTCTTAACCCTTTACAGGTGAAAGGGTTTTGCTTCTGGCCAGGAGGGATTTTATAGCACTGCATAAAGAAAGGTGGTTACTCTTCCCTTTATATTTATGACACATCCATTAAGCAAAATGCTTCCACTCTAGACAGCTTGTGGTGAAGATCCTATTCAGGGCAATCCACCATTAGAGGAAACAATTGGCCATAGGAGAAGCTTATCTCCCACTTGGTGAGGCTTCCAGAGAATACTACAGACGGTCTTTGGATAATGCCTGCTATGACCCAGGAGCACATGCAAGGGCATGTGATCAGACCACATGACACTGAACTCCATTTTGAGTACCTGTATTTTTCCACAAAGTGACCTGGAAACTGTTTTTGGAACAAAGGATTCCTGCCATATGTTAAATCTATGTAAGCTGGGGTGTGACTGAATCTAGTGGTCTCTTCGTCACTCTCCTCAAGAGAACGGGGACAGCTGAGGAACAAAGACTGAACTGGGGGAAGTGCTGGTCCCAGGCCAAAAGGTTTTCTAACTTGTGTATGGAAACTTCATAGGGTGCCGTGCTTCTTGTATCACCAGCCAGGGTGAGAAATTGATGTAACCTCTTTGATCTCTTTGCTATCACTTATAATCATTTCAAATAAATATATATATAATCTGTAGTTAAATTTCTTTTTTGATTTATCTAAACCAATGTGCCTTTGAGTGAAGTTTCTGGGGAAAATCTCAGCTTGTTTAACACAGGCTGTTGAATATCCTTCCCACATCGAGGAGAGGATGAAATCTACCAATTAGCTTACAATGTACAGACCCCTCCAGAGTGCAAAACAGTATTATGGGTTTATACTCCAGGAGGAAGTGTGAACTTGGGGAGCGTGGAAATTGGCTGATGTCCTCCATTTGTACTTGGGTTGATTAGGTGAGCTCTCTGTAGCTCCATTAGGGTGTGTGGTGCCGTCTATCATTGTGGTGTGTGATAACAAGACCTGGAGAGACACAATGACCAGCAAAGCAGTGTGGAAAGGGACCAGCTCAGCTGGGTGGTTAGAGGGATGCATCAGTTCCCACAGCTCCCAGACTGTACCCTGGGGTGACAACCAGTCACATTCATACCCTCCAGAGCCCAAATTAGTTCCCCCGGCACCTGTGACTTAAGCATGGGGGAGGGACTGCAGCCTAAAGAAAAGATCCAGATGTGACAGTTATTTGATTCCTTTACCACTATGTTCTCACCTTACCTGGGCACACCCACCTAAAATACCACTATACTGAAATGGCTGCTGGGCATCAGATCAGGGAAACTCTGTAGCTGTTCCTCATAAAATGTGGGATACCATGTAAGATGAACTCCATGTCACTTTGGCCCTGGAACTGGTGAAGGAATCACACAGTGAGTGGAGAAGACACATTGTGTTAGTTCTGATTCAGGATAGCATAACCTGTTTCTGCATCAATCTCTTAAAGATCAACACAGCATTGAAATTTCATGCTTTTCCGATACAGAGATTAGAACTATTTGAAGAGTTGGAACCTGCCAAATATATATCCAGTGTAGATCTTACAAAAGGATATTGGCAAATACCTTTTGTTAGAGGCTTATTCCTTCACCCGCTTACTTCCCTGGTCCTTCTCACATGAACAGAGAGCAACAATACCCGAAGTCCAAAGGTGCAAACAATTCAATGTTTATTGGGGTGAACTTCCAGCAAGCATGATTCCAGTTTCCTTCCTTAGTGTCCCCCTTCCCAGCTCTGACACCACAGAGCCTTACCTGTATCCCTGTTACCATTCCTGCCCTTAGCAAAACATGATTCCAATTTCCCCAGCCTCATTCCTCGTTCCCATTCCCCCCTTTAGAAAAACATGGTTCCAATTCCCCACCCCCATTCCCTGTTCCCATTCCCCCCACTACTTCCTGATTGACTGCAGACTATATAGTAAAACTTGAGTTCGGCTTAGCTATACCTTAACCAATCATTTTCCTGAAATTTAACTAACCAATCCTAACATATTGTAACATGATTATTTAACCAATTATATGCCACCACCTTAATTAGTTTAGACCCAGCAAAATTAATTATACAGCAGACAGAAACAATCACAGAACCAGACAGAGATTATACAGACAAACAATGGCAAAGTGGGAACTATAATGACAAAACAATACAGAAGTGAGGATTTCGCATCCCAGCTATTGATAAGTGAGTTCTTGCCAGACAGGATGCTATCAAACTAAGTTTCCTTTTACATTTTCTAGGCACTTCCCTTTCTCTGGGGGCGATAGGCACTATCAGGACAGGATTGTATCCTAACAGCCCCATAGCACCTTCTTTCAATGGAACTAGTTTGGAATGTAAGGAGGTGACCGGTCGCTTCCCAGCTTATGGCTGCCTCTGCCGCTTAGCCAGAGATCTTAGCCCAAGAACAGGGCCTCAGACTGTCACAGTGAGAGAAGGCCCTTACACCGGCAGACAGTGATTTTGAGTCTTTCTTTTATACCTCTAGAACTAGCTAAGTGACAAGAATACACTTAAAATCTTAGAGTACAGGCCTTTACAGACACCTTTTATCCAGATTCCTGGGTGAAGAAAGCCTTTTCCACAGAATGGGCTAGCATCAATTCTGGATCAATTATTTGGCCTCCACACTGTGGCAATGAATTTCAGAAGCTAATGGACTGGATATTACAACTTCATGTGTGATATGCAGTAGTACATTGCTATGATTACCTGAAAATGATGTTTGGTCCCATATCTTGTGGCAGCATTCCTACACATAGTGCAGATGGCAGTAAATTACACAGAAAAAATATAGGCCACCATCAATTGTGAGGCTTAAGAGTCTGGAAGACTGTGTTTGCCTTACAATCTGATCCCTTAGTATCGTCAAATTATTTCTTCACTCCCAGGGGAAGCTCTCAAGCTGTAGTTCTCCAGGGTCTATTTTCTGCTTCTTCTGCTGCTCATGGAGACGAGGGAATTGTCTGGGAATCCTGGCCAACCAGAGAATCTGCAGGGACTGTACAGGAGAATCTTAAAGGTCACTATCCAGCATAGACAGTTTCAAACATGCGAGATTCATATGATGATTCCCAGGGTGAAATGTTCCTGTCACAGTAAGGAGATTTCCACTCTCTGTTAAGCGGGATTTTGGTGAGTAGATTTATTCTGCATTAAAGTTATAGTTAAGGTTACATGAAGGGTTCCAGGGTTCAAGTCAAGAACCATTTAAACAGGAATTCACCAGCACAAGCATCTTGAAGTGTTTAGTATTGTCAGAAACACTAAGGGGTTTTCCTGATAAGCTTGGAACTACAAATGTTTTGAAAATAGTTTATACAAATGTTTGTTTCTAAGATCAATTCCTCGTCTCTTACTTTGTCCTTCTATCCGTTTGTGTAGCTTCCTCTTTGGGGCTGTGCGGTTTTTCCTCTGATTTGCTCAAGTCTTCCAATTCAGGAACTTGACTGCACTATTAGGAAGTACAGCCAAACCTCTGCCGTGGGTATCTGTGTTACCAGAGGGTTCACAACAAGAATGGGCTGCACAATGGGCAGATTCTGAGAGCTATATCTGGGCCCCTGTGTGTTTTGAAATCCCCTCTTTCATTCCCAGTCTCAGAACACCACATGAACTGGGGGTTTCCTTCAGACTCTTTCAGCAACTCAGCAGAATTGTGCTGTCTGTGGCAGGACCCCAAGCCATGATTTCCACAGCTCGGAGTTGAAAGTTAATCACTAAAGGCGAATCTGGTTTCACTGTGTTCAATGGAAAAACTCCCCACAGAGCCAGGAGCACACCCTAAATCTACATTTAGCGACTTAAATAAATGGCCTGATTTATCCTGAACATGAGCCTCCAGTGATTTCAACTGGAGTCATCCTGTGCCCTCTAAGGATGGGTGAGCTCGTTTGGACCAAAAAGAACTGACAGGAGAGTTGCCAAAATCTCAAACTCATAGGTTTAGAGGTTCAGAACAATTAGGATTATGATTTTTTTTTGCAGGGGGAGGACAAGAAGCACCCAAAAGCAGTGAAAATAAAAGCATGTTTCTGTCTTAGAGGCAGAGTTGGAAATATCACCTGGGTAGTTCAAGCAATGCACAGTGTGTGGAGGGTCGGGAGGGAGGGGAGAGAGACATGCAGTATTCAGATCACATTGGCACCGAGTTCTGAAGCTTTGTGAAATAGGGAATAGACATCCTGCCTGATGCAGAGACCAAAGAAGCGTAATGAGACCTTCTGG
Source organism: Chelonia mydas (assembly GCF_015237465.2). Classification (NCBI taxonomy): domain Eukaryota; kingdom Metazoa; phylum Chordata; order Testudines; family Cheloniidae; genus Chelonia; species Chelonia mydas. Next base: position 4,721,581 of record NC_057849.1, on the reverse strand, counting down.
GTAGGGTGTGTGTGCATGTCTCAGATTGTAACATAACATGGACCTCACTGCTCCAAATTGATTCTGACACTTTCCCCTATCCAGACGATCCTTCCTCCCATGAGCAGCCCCACTACAATCTCGTAGAAACATCAGCAATTGCCTGCACAGAAAAGCAGCCTCAGAAAGGTATGTCCGGGTTTTTAATGGGCTGCAGTATGTTAAAGCTTTGTATCTTTTTGAAGAAGAATCATAGAATCATAGAACTGGGAGGGACCTTGAGAGGTCATCTAGTCCAATCCCCTGCACTCATGTCAGGACCAGCAACATTTAGACCATCCCTGATAGGTCTTTGTCTAACCTGCTCTTAAAAATCTCCAATGATGGGGATTCCACAACCTCCCTAGGCAATTTATTCCAGTGCCTAACCACCCTGACAGTTCGCAAGTTTTTTCCTAATGCCCAATCTAAACCTCCCTTGCTGCAATTTAAACCCATTACTTCTTGTCCTATTATCAGAGGGGTTAAGGAGAATAATTTTCCTCCCTGCTCCTTGTAACAGCCTTTAGGTATTTGAAAACTGTTATCATGTCCCCTCTCAGTCTTCTCTTCCCCAGATTATACAAACCCAGTTCTTTCAATCTTCCCTCATAGGTCATGTTTTCTAGAACTTTAATAATTTTTGTTGCTCCTCTCTGGACCTTCTCCAGTTTGTCCACATCTTTCCTGAAATGTGGTGCCCAGAACTGGACACAATACTCCAATTGAGGCCTAATCAGCATGGAGTAGAGTGGAAGAATTACTTCTTGTGAGTTGCTCACAACATTCCTGCTAATACATTCTGTATGTGTATGTGTACATTCTGGCTCCTTTTAGTCTCAGCGTCCTCTCTCCCTCCCACCGAGTTTTTCCCTTTCTCATACACTGCACAGACTGAGCTGTTGCTGGGGTTCCCTTCACCCCTGGAGATGCAGTTCAGGCTGATCTCCCCCTTTTACCTGGTGCAGGCAGACACTGAGTTTAACCTAGTCTGAAGAGGTATTTCTGTGAACAGTTGCTGTGCGATCTGGAACCTGGTTTTCATCCTGGGTGAGGGGTCTCATTGTGTGGCAGGGCTGGAAGTTTTGAGAAGTGGGGATGTACATGGGCAAGTGGACAGCACTGGTAGTTGTGGGCCAGGGAGCAGGGTGTACTCAGGCAGACAGGAAGTGCTGGGGTTGTGGGGGCAAGTACAGGCTGTACAGAGACACGCGAACAGCGCTGGGGTTGTGGGGGCACTCAGTGGCATGTACATGGATAGGTGGGCAGTGCTGCTGAAATTAAATTATTCTTGTTTATTGCTAGTCCAATGCCAGCGCTGGGACCTTTCCTGGCACTGAGTTCATTTGGGGGATCTCAGGATCTCTTTACCCTGGAAAGCCACAGAACTGCAGCCTGGGTGTCACAAGCTTTACTCAGTTTTGTTTCTATTTTTTTTTTTATTGTTGTTGTTGTTATGTGACTTCAGGCATTTCATCGGTGGAAAGATGGGTCATATAAGATGCCATTGGAGAAGTTAATATTTTCTGATAATGATTATCCTATTTGTGTGCATGTATCATTTTTGTATCTGAAGTTATGAATATTGAGTATGTATTTGTATTTCAAATGTATTTACACCTGGGTAACGTCCATTACGCAAGATATTTTCAGTCTAGATAGCTGGATGGGAAGGGTCTATCCAGGGCAATGAGCCATTGGGGAAAACAATAGGCCCCAGGAAAAATGTATCTCCCACCTGGTGAGCCTTCCTGAGAAAGCTTCAGACAGCCTATGACTACTGTAATCCATGATTCTACAAGGGCTTCTGACAGTGCCCACATAAAACTGGACTTTATCTTAGGTTAGGGTCTCAGGACTGTTACCACAAATAGGTGTGAAAACCAAGTTTTGAAACGAAGGGTTACTTTCATATGCTAATGGTATATAAGGCAGGGAGTGACATCATCACTAGCTCTTCACTCCCAACACAAGAGGACTCCTGGAAACACCTGAGGAACAAAGAGTGAACTGGGGGAAGTGCTGGATACAGGTTAATGAGATATCTAGCCTGTGTATGGAAACCTGAGAAACCCAAGCTTCAAAGTAAATGAATATTAATAGAATCGTGGAATCACAGAACTAGAAGGGACCTCGAGACCTCATCAAGTCAAGTCCCTGAACTCATTGCAGGTCCAAGCACCATCTAGACAATCCCTGACAGGTCTTTGTCTAACCTGCTCTTAAAAATCTCCAGTGATGGAGATTCCACAACCTCCCTATGCAATTTATTCCAGTGCCTAACCACCCTGACAGTTAGCAAGTTTTTCCTAATGTCCAACCTAAACCTCCCTTGCTGTAATTTAAGCCCATTCCTTCTTGTCCTATCCTCAGAGGTTAAGGAGAATATTCTGTCTCCCTCCTTCTTGTAACAACCTGTTAGGTACTTACAAACTGTTATCATACTCCTCTCAGTCTTCTCTTCTCCAGACTAAACAAACCCAGTTCTTTCAATCTTCCCTCATAGGTCATGTTTTTTTAGAACTTTAATCATGGTTGTTGCTCTTCTCTGGACTTTCTCCAATTTGTCCATATCTTTCCTGAAATGTGGTGCCCAGAACTGCACACAATACTCCAATTGAGGGCTAATCAGCATGGAGTAGAGTGGAAGAAATACTTCTTGTGTCTTGCTTTCCTTCTAATACATTCCAGAATGATATTGGCTTTTCTTGCAATAGCATTACACGGTTGACTCATATTTAACTTTTGGTCCACTAAGACTCCTAGATCCCTTTCCACAGTACTCCTTCCTAGGCAGTCATTTCCCATTTTGTATGTGCACAACTGATTGTTCTTTACTAAGTGGAGTACTTTGCATTTCTCTTTATTGAATCTTGTTCTATTTACGTGAGATAATTTCTCCAGTTTCTCCAGATGATTTTGAATTTTCATCCTATGCGCCAAAGCACTTGCAACCCCTCCCAGCTTGGTATCATCAGCAAATTTTATAAGTGTACTCTCTATATTGTCTAAATCATTGATGAAGACATTGAAAAGAACTGGACCAAGAACTGATCCCTGAGGAACCCCACTTGATATGTGCTTTCAGAATGGTTGTGAACCATTGATAACTGCTCTCTGGGAATGGTTATCCAATCAGTTAGGCACCCAACTTATACTACCTACATCTAGGTTGTATTTCCCTAGTTGCTTAATGAGAAGGTCATATGAGACTGTATCAAAAGCCTTACTAAAGTCTAGATATACCACATCCACCACTTTCCCCCTATCCACAGGGCTTGTTACCCTGTCAAAGAAAGCGATCAGGCTGGTTTGACATGATCTGTTCTTGACAAATCCATGCTGACTATCAATTATCACCTTATTATTTTCTAGATATTCGCAAATTGATTCCTTAATTATTTGCTCCATTACCTTACCTGGTACAGAAGTTAAACTGAGTAGTCTGAACTTCTCTGGGTTGCACTTATTTCCCTTTTTGTAGATAAGAACTATATGTGCCCTTTTCCAGTCTTCTGGAATCTCTCCCATCTTCCATGACTTTTCAGAGATGATAGCTAATGGTTCAGAAATCTCCTCAGAGAATCTGACACACTGCTTTTATCATTAATCAAGTTGAGAAATAGCTAATTCATAGTCAATCAAGCTAGTGTGTTTGTTGTTGTTTATTTCCTACATAATCAACTTTGATCTGTGTGCTATACCTTATAATCACTTAAAATCTATCTTTTGTAGTTAATAAATTTGTTTTATATTTTAATCTAAACCCAGGTTGCCTTTAGGTGAAGGCGTTACCAAAAGTGTGAATTGTCCTCCCCACACTGAAGAAGGGGCGAACCGGGTAAGAAATTCATACTGGTCAGAGTCTGGACCAGGGCAGGACAGTAAAGCTCTGGGGTTCTAGGCTTGGGAGCTGGTGGTTATCTTGGCTGTAGTCTCTCTATTGTTGGTTCATGCAATGGCTGGTCAGGGAGCCTTCATATAATTGCAGCTGGGTGTGTCCCTGCCTGTGGGAATGTTGGTGGAGGTGCAGGACTGGGAGAGGGTCTGCAACTTGTCCCAGCAACACAATGAGAGAGGGAGCCCAGGCTGGTGAATCAGTGGGCTCAGTGGTTCTCCAGTTCCAGGTGGAACCTTGCAGAGAACACATCACACTTTGCTCCTCAGCTGCTTCATTCTGCTGTCATATTCGGACCCCCTGTTCATACTCTCTTTCCCCATCTTAGGCTGCCCCCATTCCAACTCGAGAGCTGCCATCATGCAACCCATTCACCTGGCGTGGTTAGCTCCCTCTCAGGATTTCTCTGGACGAGACTATGACCTAAATTTTCTGTTGCCCTCTGTACCTCTTGCCATCTCATTGTTCAACCACCTTTCTAGATTTTAATAACTATAAAATATTTACTATGTTATTGATTATTAATTGTGTAACCCCCTTCCTGTTCTTCTTTCCCTTCAAGGGCACCTTTAGCATTTCTGAGCCCAATCGACACCTCAACCACCTCATGGACATTTTCAACCTCACCTCCTCTGACCCTTCAACATTCATCCTAATGGGCATCCCTGGTCTGGAACCTGCCCATGTCTGGATTTCCATCCCTTTTGCTACGTTCTACATTATTGGCCTGTTGGGAAATTTCATGGTTCTCTTTGTTGTAGGTAAAGAGGAGACCCTGCATAAGCCAATGTACCTGTTGCTCTGCATGCTGGCACTCACAGAAATTGGAACATCTACCTCCATCATGCCAAAGGCACTGTATATATTTTGGTTCAATTTGAAAGGCATTACTGTGGGAGGCTGCCTCACCCAGATGTTCTTCCTTCATGCGGGTAGTATGATGCACTCAGCTGTCCTCTTGACAATGGCCTTTGATCGCTATGTTGCCATATGTAATCCTCTGAGATACACCACCATCCTCACCAATTCACGAATAGCTAAGCTAGGTCTAGTGGGTTTGTTGAGAGCTGTTCTCTTCATTCTGCCCCTGCCCCTGCTCCTGAGTAGGCTCCCATTCTGTGCCAACCATGTTATCCCCCATACATACTGTGATCATATGGCTGTGGCAAAGATGTCATGTGGAGACATCACAGTCAACATAACATACGGCTTGGTGACAGCATTTGTAGTCATGGGGTTAGACCTGATGCTCATTGCCCTGTCCTACATTCTGATCATCAGGGCCGTCCTCAGAATCTCCTCCAAGACAGACTACCAGAAAGCCCTCAACACATGCACAGCTCACCTCTGTGTGATGCTGATGTCTTATCCTGTAGGCCTCTTCTCCACAATGATACACCGGATTGGTGAAGGCATCGCTCCCCATGTTCACATCATCTTGGCAAACCTCTATCCCCTCATTCCCCTCATGCTCAACCCTATCGTTTATGGGGTCAAAAACAAAGAGCTTCATGGCAAAGTGGGCAAATACATCTACAGAATGTGCTCACATTGGGACACTGACTTTAAATTTGCGTGAAAAGAAGGGGAAAGATATCTCCTTGATAATCAAGGGTGCTCTGTCCAAATTTGGTTGAGCTCAGCATTGTGGAAGTTCAGAGCCTAAGAAACTCCATCACCAAGCATTGTGTTCTGAGTTGTTGAATTCCCTCTCTGACCATCCCCCAATCACTTTCAATGTCACCCATCAGCCCCCACATCCACACACTGTCACTCAGCCTTTCAGTCACTTCCAGACCACCAGAAGATACTGCAGTTTTCTTAAACAAGGTGGCTTTCCATAAGAATCTGCATAATCCTGGGCCCAGCTGTGCTGGGGTTTCAAGGACTCTGCTGCACAGGAGAGTGGAGGGGTGTCCTTGAGTTCAGGTGGACCTCTGGGTAAAGGGACTAGGAGTGGGGACTCAGACCCTTTCACTAGCTGATTCCCCTGGGGTAGTGCAGAAGCTAGGAAAGAAGCAAGACACAATAGTTCCCCACTTTTATTAGGGAAGTGGGACAAACTGAAAGGCTTGATTTCAATGACATGTAAACAGATGTGTAACTTGTGACATCTTCATATAAATGATAAAAGCTGTTGTATGTAACTTTGGGGAGCGCACTTTCAGCATAAGGTGAAAATAACATCGCTGCACAAGATGGCTTCCCAGAGACTGTATTGTGTAAAATCTTTTCCCAGTACTATTTTATTATGAGGCTGGAGGAGTAAACTTGACATTGTTTATTTGGCCTTTTGAACATATTTCATAACAAATGAAAGCTTGGTGAAGCAATTGAGTACACAATTCATCACCAATCAGAATGAATTACTTCTTCCTCTCAGATTTTGGTATTTAAACACAATGAAGGCATCCCTAGAAATAATTCTCCTGAGCCAAAATGCTGAAAAAGTTTCAGAATCTTCAGTATTAAAGAAATCAATGGAATATTTTAGTTTTGTTTTTCTCATTGTGCTCCAGAGAAAGATTCCGGAAACAATGAATGCTGTTTCAAAATTGCTAGAATCCACAGACACAGACCCATGCAAAGCAGCAATATTACTTCCCAAAACCTCTAAACTTGTAGCTACATTTCAAATTGAGTTCAAAGAAGCAAAATGCTCAGCAAGGAAATTATCAGGAAAACGGGGCAGACAATTCAAGTCTGAAGAGATGTGCTTGAGAAAGGCAAAAATGCAAGGGAGCAGCTCATTTTGTGCCAGAGAGGAGAGCAGACCTGCTACCAGCAGCTCCAGGAGAGATGAACTGAGGGAAGGCAGAATCTCCCTCTGAACAACTGCCCAAAGATCGCTCTCTGAGGGAAGGGAGAGCCTGCTGCAGGGACAGCCTAAGAGGGAAGCACTAATCTCTCATATGAATGCTGGACTTGACTGATCTCCCTTTTTTTTTTTTTTTTTTTTTTTTGGTGTTTGGACTACCCCAGGAGGGGAGAGCCCTTAGACTGAGCTGGCCCTAGGAGGTTGGGTCATACCCCAAACTGAGTCAACAGTGTGCCCCCTGTTGCCAAGAAGGCCAATGGCATTTTGGGCTGTATAAGCAGGGGCATTGCCAGCAGATCGAGGGACGTGATCGTTCCCCTCTATTCGACATTGGTGAGGCCTCATCTGGAATACTGTGTCCAGTTTTGGGCCCCACACTACAAGAAGGATGTGAAAAAATTGGAAAGCGTCCAGTGGAGGGCAACAAAAATGATTAGGGGACTGGAACACATGATTTATGAGGAGAGGCTGAGGGAACTGGGATTGTTTAGTCTGCAGAAGAGAAGAATGAGGGGGCATTTGAAAGCTGCTTTCAGCTATCTGAAAGGGGGTTCCAAAGAGGTTGGATTTAGACTGTTCTCAGTGGTAGCAGTTGACAGAATGAGGAGTAATGGTCTCAAGTTGCAGTCAGGGAGGTCTAGGTTGGATATTAGGAAACACTTTTTCCCTAGAAGAGTGGTGAAAAGCTGGAATGCGTTACCTAGGGAAGTGGTGGAATCTCCTTCCTTTGAAGTTTTTAAGGTCAGGCTTGACAAAGCCCTGTCTGGGATGATTTAGTTGGGGATTGGTCCTGCTTTGAACAGGGGGATGGACTAGATGACCTCTTGAGGTACCTTCCAACCTTGATATTCTATGATTCTATGATACCCCAGAAGGAGGCCGTTGTTGCCCAAGAGGAAGGGAGAATGACCTCACTATATGCAGCCAACAGAAAGTGCCACGGGGTGAGCACCCTTCACGCTACCTTTCTCCAGATAGAGACCTTGGGACATGCATTGGGATGTGGTAGGAAGTGGCCCAGGGATTACATAGGCAGTGGGTATAATAAGCCAGGGGAGGATAAACTTCCCTGTGGTGCTGCTGCCGACCCACTGCCTTTGAGAGAGGGAAACCCATGTCCCGAAACATGCTCCATCTCTTCCTGTCCCTTATCCGCCCCTCCACCAAGGCCCCCGCTGCTTCTCACTGAATCATTCCTCTCCTTCCCCAAGAGGAAGCCAAAGCCCAGTACTTGCCGAGTCTCTCCCTCCTCCACCCAACTGTTTCCTCAGTCACCATTGTGTCCACTGAATCTCGACTCCCTCCTCCTCTTCTCTACCCCCTCCTATGTGCCCTCCCAGATCACTGACTCTCCTCTACTCCACCTACTTCTCCACGATCCCTCACTGAGTACTTACATTCCTCCACCACCCTCCCTTCCACTCACTGAGTCCTTCCACTCCTCCACCTCCCTCCCTGCCTCTCAGTGAGTCCTTCCACTCCTCCACCTCCCTCCCTGCCTCTCACTGGGTCCTTCCACTCCTCCACCTCCCTCCCTGCCTCTCACTGGGTCCTCCCACTCCTCCACCACCCAACCCGCCTCTCACTGAGTCCTTCCACTCCTCCACCACCCAACCCGCCTCTCAGAGTCCTTCCACTCCTCCACCACCCAACCCGCCTCCCACTGAGTCCTTCCACTCCTCCACCTCCCTCCCTGCCTCTCACTGAGTCCTTCCACTCCTCCACCACCCAACCCGCCTCTCAGAGTCCTTCCACTCCTCCACCACCCAACCCGCCTCTCACTGAGTCCTTCCACTCCTCCACCTCCCTCCCTGCCTCTCACTGAGTCCTTCCACTCCTCCACCTCCCTCCCTACCTCTCACTGAGTCCTTCCACTCCTCCACCTCCCTACCTGACACTCACTGAGTCCTTCCACTCCTCCACCTCCCTCCCTGCCTCTCACTGAGTCCTTCCACTCCTCCATCTCCCTACCTGACACTCACTGAGTCCTTCCACTCCTCCATCTCCCTACCTGACACTCACTGAGTCCTTCCACTCCTCCACCTCCCTCCCTGCCTCTCACTGAGTCCTTCCACTCCTCCACCACCCAACCCGCCTCTCAGAGTCCTTCCACTCCTCCACCACCAAACCCGCCTCTCACTGAGTCCTTCCACTCCTCCACCTCCCTTCCTGCCTCTCACTGAGTCCTTCCACTCCTCCACCTCCCTACCTGACACTCACTGAGTCCTTCCACTCCTCCACCTCCCTCCCTCCCTCTCACTGAGTCCTTCCACTCCTCCACCACCCAACCCGCCTCTCACTGATTCCTTCCACTCCTCCACCAACCAACCCGCCTCTCACTGATTCCTTCCACTCCTCCACCACCCAACCCGCCTCTCACTGAGTCCTTTGACTCCTCCACCTCCCTCCCTGCCTCTCACTGAGTCCTTCCACTCCTCCACCACCCGTCCTTCCACTCCTCCACCACCCTCCCTTCCACTCACTGAGTCCTTCCACTCCTTCAACTCCCTCCCTGCCGCTCACTGAGTCCTTCCACTCCTCCACCACCCAACCCGCCTCTCACTGAGTCCTTCCACTCCTCCACCTCCCTCCCTGCCTCTCACTGGGTCCTTCCACTCCTCCACCTTCCTCCCTGCCTCTCACTGAGTCCTTCCACTCCTCCACCTCCCTCCCTGCCTCTCACTGAGTCCTTCCACTCCTCCACCTCCCTCCCCGCCTCTCACTGAGTCCTTCCACTCCTCCACCACCCTCCCTGCCACTCACTGAGTCCTTCCACTCCTCCACCACCCAACCCGCCTCTCACTGAGTCCTTCCACTCCTCCACCTCCCTCCCTGCCTCTCACTGGGTCCTTCCACTCCTCCACCTCCCTCCCTGCCACTCACTGAGTCCTTCCACTCCTCCACCACCCAACCCGCCTCTCACTGAGTCCTTCCACTCCTCCACCTCCCTCCCTGCCTCTCACTGAGTCCTTCCACGCCTCCACGTCCCTACCTGACACTCACTGAGTCCTTCCACTCCTCCACCTCCCTCCCTGCCTCTCACTGAGTCCTTCCACTCTTCCACTACCCAACCCGCCTCTCACTGGGTCCTTCCACTCCTCCAGATCCCTCCCCGCCTCTCACTGAGTCCTTCCACTCCTCCACCACCCTGCCTGCCACTCACTGAGTCCTTCCACTCCTCCACCACCCAACCCACCTCTCACTGAGTCCTTCCACTCCTCCATCTCCCTCCCTGCCTCTCACTGAGTCCTTCCACTCCTCCACCTCCCTACCTGACACTCACTGAGTCCTTCCACTCCTCCATCACCCAACCCGAAACTCACTGAGTCCTTCCACTCCTCCACCTCCCTCCCTGCCTCTCACTGAGTCCTTCCACTCCTCCACCTCCCTACCTGACACTCACTGAGTCCTTCCACTCCTCCACCTCCCTCCCTGCCTCTCACGGAGTCCTTCCACTCCTCCACCACCCAACCCGCCTCTCACTGATTCCTTCCACTCCTCCACCACCGAACCCACCTCTCACTGATTCCTTCCACTCCTCCACCACCCAACCCACCTCTCACTGATTCCTTCCACTCCTCCACCACCCAACCTGCCTCTCACTGAGTCCTTCGACTCCTCCACCTCCCTCCCTGCCTCTCACTGAGTCCTTCCACTCCTCCACCACCCGTCCTTCCACTCCTCCACCACCCTCCCTTCCACTCACTGAGTCCTTCCACTCCTTCAACTCCCTCTCTGCCGCTCACTGAGTCCTTCCACTCCTCCACCACCCAACCCGCCTCTCACTGAGTCCTTCCACTCCTCCACCTCCCTCCCTGCCTCTCACTGGGTCCTTCCACTCCTCCACCTCCCTCCCTGCCTCTCACTGGGTCCTTCCACTCCTCCACCTCCCTCCCTGCCTCTCACTGAGTCCTTCCACTCCTCCACCTCCCTCCCTGCCTCTCACTGAGTCCTTCCACTCCTCCACCTCCCTCCCTGCCTCTCACTGAGTCCTTCCACTCCTCCACCACCCAACCCGCCTCTCACTGAGTCCTTCCACTCCTCCACCTCCCTCCCTGCCTCTCACTGGGTCCTTCCACTCCTCCACCTCCCTCCCCGCCTCTCACTGAGTCCTTCCACTCCTCCACCACCCTCCCTGCCACTCACTGAGTCCTTCCACTCCTCCACCACCCAACCCGCCTCTCACTGAGTCCTTCCACTCCTCCACCTCCCTCCCTGCCTCTCACTGGGTCCTTCCACTCCTCCACCTCCCTCCCTGCCACTCACTGAGTCCTTCCACTCCTCCACCACCCAACCCGCCTCTCACTGAGTCCTTCCACTCCTCCACCTCCCTCCCTGCCTCTCACTGAGTCCTTCCACGCCTCCACGTCCCTACCTGACACTCACTGAGTCCTTCCACTCCTCCAGATCCCTCCCCGCCTCTCACTGAGTCCTTCCACTCCTCCACCACCCTCCCTGCCTCTCACTGGGTCCTTCCACTCCTCCACCTCCCTCCCTGCCTCTCACTGAGTCCTTCCACTCTTCCACTACCCAACCCGCCTCTCACTGGGTCCTTCCACTCCTCCAGATCCCTCCCCGCCTCTCACTGAGTCCTTCCACTCCTCCACCACCCTCCCTGCCTCTCACTGGGTCCTTCCACTCCTCCACCTTCCTCCCTGCCTCTCACTGGGTCCTTCCACTCCTCCACCTCCCTCCCTGCCTCTCACTGAGTCCTTCCACTCCTCCACCTCCCTCCCTGCCTCTCACTGAGTCCTTCCACTCCTCCACCTCCCTCCCTGCCTCTCACTGAGTCCTTCCACTCCTCCACCACCCAACCCGCCTCTCACTGAGTCCTTCCACTCCTCCACCTCCCTCCCTGCCTCTCACTGGGTCCTTCCACTCCTCCACCTTCCTCCCCGCCTCTCACTGAGTCCTTCCACTCCTCCACCACCCTCCCTGCCACTCACTGAGTCCTTCCACTCCTCCACCACCCAACCCGCCTCTCACTGAGTCCTTCCACTCCTCCACCTCCCTCCCTGCCTCTCACTGGGTCCTTCCACTCCTCCACCTCCCTCCCTGCCACTCACTGAGTCCTTCCACTCCTCCACCACCCAACCCGCCTCTCACTGAGTCCTTCCACTCCTCCACCTCCCTCCCTGCCTCTCACTGAGTCCTTCCACGCCTCCACGTCCCTACCTGACACTCACTGAGTCCTTCCACTCCTCCACCTCCCTCCCTGCCTCTCACTGAGTCCTTCCACTCTTCCACTACCCAACCCGCCTCTCACTGGGTCCTTCCACTCCTCCAGATCCCTCCCCGCCTCTCACTGAGTCCTTCCACTCCTCCACCACCCTGCCTGCCACTCACTGAGTCCTTCCACTCCTCCACCACCCAACCCACCTCTCACTGAGTCCTTCCACTCCTCCATCTCCCTCCCTGCCTCTCACTGAGTCCTTCCACTCCTCCACCTCCCTACCTGACACTCACTGAGTCCTTCCACTCCTCCATCACCCAACCCGAAACTCACTGAGTCCTTCCACTCCTCCACCTCCCTCCCTGCCTCTCACTGAGTCCTTCCACTCCTCCACCTCCCTACCTGACACTCACTGAGTCCTTCCACTCCTCCACCTCCCTCCCTGCCTCTCACGGAGTCCTTCCACTCCTCCACCACCCAACCCGCCTCTCACTGATTCCTTCCACTCCTCCACCACCGAACCCACCTCTCACTGATTCCTTCCACTCCTCCACCACCCAACCCACCTCTCACTGATTCCTTCCACTCCTCCACCACCCAACCTGCCTCTCACTGAGTCCTTCGACTCCTCCACCTCCCTCCCTGCCTCTCACTGAGTCCTTCCACTCCTCCACCACCCGTCCTTCCACTCCTCCACCACCCTCCCTTCCACTCACTGAGTCCTTCCACTCCTTCAACTCCCTCTCTGCCGCTCACTGAGTCCTTCCACTCCTCCACCACCCAACCCGCCTCTCACTGAGTCCTTCCACTCCTCCACCTCCCTCCCTGCCTCTCACTGGGTCCTTCCACTCCTCCACCTTCCTCCCTGCCTCTCACTGGGTCCTTCCACTCCTCCACCTCCCTCCCTGCCTCTCACTGAGTCCTTCCACTCCTCCACCTCCCTCCCTGCCTCTCACTGAGTCCTTCCACTCCTCCACCTCCCTCCCTGCCTCTCACTGAGTCCTTCCACTCCTCCACCACCCAACCCGCCTCTCACTGAGTCCTTCCACTCCTCCACCTCCCTCCCTGCCTCTCACTGGGTCCTTCCACTCCTCCACCTTCCTCCCTGCCTCTCACTGGGTCCTTCCACTCCTCCACCTCCCTCCCTGCCTCTCACTGAGTCCTTCCACTCCTCCACCTCCCTCCCTGCCTCTCACTGAGTCCTTCCACTCCTCCACCTCCCTCCCTGCCTCTCACTGAGTCCTTCCACTCCTCCACCACCCAACCCGCCTCTCACTGAGTCCTTCCACTCCTCCACCACCCAACCCGCCTCTCACTGAGTCCTTCCAGTCCTCCACCACCCAACCCGCCTCTCACTGAGTCCTTCCACTCCTCCACCTCCCTCCCTGCCTCTCACTGAGTCCTTCCACTCCTCCACCACCCAACCCGCCTCTCACTGAGTCCTTCCACTCCTCCACCTCCCTCCCTGCCTCTCACTGAGTCCTTCCACTCCTCCACCACCAAACCCGCCTCTCACTGAGTCCTTCCACTCCTTCAACTCCCTCCCTGCTGCTCACTGATTCCTTCCACTCCTCCACCACCCAACCCGCCTCTCACTGAGTCCTTCGACTCCTCCACCTCCCTCCCTGCCTCTCACTGAGTCCTTCCACTCCTCCACCACCCGTCCTTCCACTCCTCCACCACCCTCCCTTCCACTCACTGCGTCCTTCCACTCCTCCACCTCCCTTCCTACCGCTCACTGATTCCTTCCACTCCTCCACCACCCAACCCGCCTCTCACTGAGTCCTTCCACTCCTCCACCTCCCTCCCTGCCTCTCACTGAGTCCTTCCACTCCTCCACCTCCCTACCTGACACTCACTGAGTCCTTCCATTCCTCCACCTCCCTCCCTGCCTCTCACTGATTCCTTCCACTCCTCCACCACCCAACCCGCCTCTCACTGAGTCCTTCGACTCCTCCCCCTCCCTCCCTTCCTCTCACTGAGTCCTTCCACTCCTCCACCAACCTCCCTTCCACTCACTGAATCCTTCCACTCCTTCAACTCCCTCCCTGCCGCTCACTGAGTCCTTCCACTCCTCCACCACCCAACCCGCCTCTCACTGAGTCCTTCCACTCCTCCACCTCCCTCCCTGCCTCTCACTGAGTCCTTCCACTCCTCCACCTCCCTCCCTGCCTCTCACTGAGTCTTTCCACTCCCCCACCACCCAACCCGCCTCTCACTGAGTCCTTCCACTCCTCCACCTCCCTCCCTGCCTCTCACTGGGTCCTTCCACTCCTCCACCTTCCTCCCTGCCTCTCACTGAGTCCTTCCACTCCTCCACCTCCCTGCCTGCCTCTCACTGAGTCCTTCCACTCCTCCACCTACCTCCCTGCCTCTCACTGAGTCCTTCCACTACTCCACCACCCAACCCGCCTCTCACTGAGTACTTCCACTACTCCACCAGCCAACCCGCCTCTCACTGAGTCCTTCCACTCCTCCACCACCCAACCCGCCTCTCACTGAGTCCTTCCACTCCTCCTCCTCCTCCCTCCCTGCCTCTCACTGAGTCCTTCCACTCCTCCACCACCCAACCCGCCTCTCACTGAGTCCTTCCACTCCTCCACCACCCAACCCGCCTCTCACTGAGTCCTTCCACTCCTCCACCACCCGTCCTTCCACTCCTCCACCACCCTCCCTTCCACTCACTGAGTCCTTCCACTTCTTCAACTCCCTCCCTGCCGCTCACTGAGTCCTTCCACTCCTCCACCACCCAAACCGCCTCTCACTGAGTCCTTCCACTCCTCCACCTCCCTCACTGCCTCTCACTGGGTCCTTCCACTCCTCCACCTACCTCCCTGCCTCTCACTGAGTCCTTCCACTCCTCCACCTCCCTCCCTGCCTCTCACTGAGTCCTTCTACTCCTCCACCACCCAACCCGCCTCTCACTGAGTCCTTCCACTCCTCCACCTCCCTCCCTGCCTCTCACTAGGTCCTTCCACTCCTCCACCTCCCTCCCTGCCACTCACTGAGTCCTTCCACTCCTCCACCTCCCTCCCTGCCTCTCACTGAGTCCTTCCACTCCTCCATCTCCCTCCCTGCCTCTCACTGAGTCCTTCCACTCCTCCACTTCCCTCCCTGCCTCTCACTGAGTCCTTCCACTCCTCCACCTCCCTCCCTGCCTCTCACTGGGTCCTTCCACTCTTCCACTACCCAACCCGCCTCTCACTGGGTCCTTCCACTCCTCCACATCCCTTCCCGCCTCTCACTGAGTCCTTCCACTCCTCCACCACCCTCCCTGCCACTCACTGAGTCCTTCCACTCCTCCACCACCCAACCCGCCTCTCACTGAGTCCTTCCACTCCTCAACCTCCCTCCCTGCCTCTCACTGGGTCCTTCCACTCCTCCACCTCCCTCCCTGTCGCTCACTGAGTCCTTCCAGTCCTCCACCACCCAACCCGCCTCTCACTGAGTCCTTCCACTCCTCCACCTCCCTCCCTGCCTCTCACTGAGTCCTTCCACTCCTCCACCTCCCTCCCTGCCTCTCACTGAGTCCTTCCACTCCTCCACCTCCCTCCCTGCCGCTCACTGAGTCCTTCCACTCCTCCACCTCCCTCCCTGCCTCTCACTGAGTCCTTCCACTCCTCCACCACCCAACCCGCCTCTCACTGAGTCTTTCCACTCCTCCACTTCCCTCCCTGCCTCTCACTGAGTCCTTCCACTACTCCACAACCCAATCCGCCTCTCACTGAGTCCTTCCACTCCTCCACCTCCCTCCCTGCCTCTCACTGAGTCCTTCCACTCCTCCACCACCCAACCCGCCTCTCACTGAGTCCTTCCACTCCTCCACCTCCCTCCCTGCCTCTCACTGAGTCCTTCCACTCCTCCACCACCCTCCCTTCCACTCACTGAGTCCTTCCACTCTTCCACCACCCTCCCTTCCACTCACTGAGTCCTTCCACTCCTCCACCACCCAACACGCCTCTCACTCAGTCCTTCCACTCCTCCACCTCCCTCCCTGCCTCTCACTGAGTCCTTCCACTCCTCCCAAACCTTCCCTTCCACTCAATGAGTCCTTCCACTCCTCCACCACCCGTCCTTCCACTCCTCCACCACCCTCCCTTCCACTCACTGAGTCCTTCCACTCCTCCACCTCCCTCCCTGCCGCTCACTGAGTCCTTCCACTCCTCCACCACCCAACCCGCCTCTCACTGAATCCTTCCACTCCTCCACCTCCCTCCCTGCCTCTCACTGCAGTCCTTCCACTCCTCCACCACCCTCCCTGCCTCTCACTGAGTCCTTCTACTCCTCCACCACCAAACCCGCCTCTCACTGAGTCCTTCCACTCCTCCACCTCCCTCCCTGCCTGCTTCTCACTGAGTCCTTCCACTCCTCCACCACCCTCCCTGCCGCTCACTGAGTCCTTCCACTCCTCCACCTCCCTCCCTCCCTGCCACTCACTGAGTCCTTCCACTCCTCCACCTCCCTCCCTGCCTCTCACTGAGTCCTTCCACTCCTCCACCACCGAACCCGCCTCTCACTGAGTCCTTCCACTCCTCCACCTCCCTCCCTGCCTCTCACTGAGTCCGTCCACTCCTCCACCTCCCTCGCTGCCTCTCACTGAGTCCTTCCACTCCTCCACCACCCAACCCGCCTCTCACTGAGTCCTTCCACTCCTCCACCTCCCTCCCTGCCACTCACTGAGTCCTTCCACTCCTCCACCTCCCTCCCTGCCTCTCACTAAGTCCTTCCACTCCTCCACCTCCCTCGCTGCCTCTCACTGAGTCCTTCCACTCCTCCACCACCCAACCCGCCTCTCACTGAGTCCTTCCACTCCTCAACCTCCCTCCCTGCCTCTCACTGGGTCCTTCCACTCCTCCACTTCCCTCCCTGCCTCTCACTGAGTCCTTCCACTCCTCCACCTCCCTCCCTGCCTCTCACTGGGTCCTTCCACTCTTCCACTACCCAACCCGCCTCTCACTGGGTCCTTCCACTCCTCCACATCCCTTCCCGCCTCTCACTGAGTCCTTCCACTCCTCCACCACCCTCCCTGCCACTCACTGAGTCCTTCCACTCCTCCACCACCCAACCCGCCTCTCACTGAGTCCTTCCACTCCTCAACCTCCCTCCCTGCCTCTCACTGGGTCCTTCCACTCCTCCACCTCCCTCCCTGTCGCTCACTGAGTCCTTCCAGTCCTCCACCACCCAACCCGCCTCTCACTGAGTCCTTCCACTCCTCCACCTCCCTCCCTGCCTCTCACTGAGTCCTTCCACTCCTCCACCTCCCTCCCTGCCTCTCACTGAGTCCTTCCACTCCTCCACCTCCCTCCCTGCCGCTCACTGAGTCCTTCCACTCCTCCACCTCCCTCCCTGCCTCTCACTGAGTCCTTCCACTCCTCCACCACCCAACCCGCCTCTCACTGAGTCTTTCCACTCCTCCACTTCCCTCCCTGCCTCTCACTGAGTCCTTCCACTACTCCACAACCCAATCCGCCTCTCACTGAGTCCTTCCACTCCTCCACCTCCCTCCCTGCCTCTCACTGAGTCCTTCCACTCCTCCACCACCCAACCCGCCTCTCACTGAGTCCTTCCACTCCTCCACCTCCCTCCCTGCCTCTCACTGAGTCCTTCCACTCCTCCACCACCCTCCCTTCCACTCACTGAGTCCTTCCACTCTTCCACCACCCTCCCTTCCACTCACTGAGTCCTTCCACTCCTCCACCACCCAACACGCCTCTCACTCAGTCCTTCCACTCCTCCACCTCCCTCCCTGCCTCTCACTGAGTCCTTCCACTCCTCCAAAACCTTCCCTTCCACTCAATGAGTCCTTCCACTCCTCCACCACCCGTCCTTCCACTCCTCCACCACCCTCCCTTCCACTCACTGAGTCCTTCCACTACTCCACCTCCCTCCCTGCCGCTCACTGAGTCCTTCCACTCCTCCACCTCCCTCCCTGCCTGCTTCTCACTGAGTCCTTCCACTCCTCCACCACCCTCCCTGCCGCTCACTGAGTCCTTCCACTCCTCCACCTCCCTCCCTCCCTGCCACTCACTGAGTCCTTCCACTCCTCCACCTCCCTCCCTGCCTCTCACTGAGTCCTTCCACTCCTCCACCACCGAACCCGCCTCTCACTGAGTCCTTCCACTCCTCCACCTCCCTCCCTGCCTCTCACTGAGTCCGTCCACTCCTCCACCTCCCTCCCTGCCTCTCACTGAGTCCGTCCACTCCTCCACCTCCCTCCCTGCCTCTCACTGAGTCCGTCCACTCCTCCACCTCCCTCCCTGCCTCTCACTGAGTCCTTCCACTCCTCCACCACCAAACCCACCTCTCACTGAGTCCTTCCACTCCTCCACCACCAAACCCGCCTCTCACTGAGTCCTTCCACTCCTCCACCTCCCTCCCTTCCTGCCTCTCACTGAGTCCTTTCACTCCTCCACCACCCGTCCTTCCACTCCTCCACCACCCTCCCTTCCACTCACTGAGTCCTTCCACTCCTCCACCTCCCTCCCTGCCTCTCACTGAGTCCTTCCACTCCTCCACCACCCAACCCGCCTCTCACTGAGTCCTTGCACTCCTCCACCTCCCTCCCTGCCTCTCAGTGGGTCCTTCCACTGCTCCACCTCCCTCCCTGCCGCTCACTGAGTCCTTCCACTCCTCCACCACCCAACCCGCCTCTGACTGAGTCCTTCCACTCATCCACCTCCCTCCCTGCCTCTCACTGAGTCCTTCCACTCCTCCACCTCCCTCCCTGACTCTCACTGGGTCCTTCCACTCCTCCACCTCCCTCCCTGCCTCTCACTGAGTCCTTCCACTCCTCCACCTCCCTCCCTGCCTCTCACTGAGTCCTTCCACTCCTCCACCTCCCTCCCTGCCTCTCACTGAGTCCTTCCACTCCTCCACCACCCAACCCGCCTCTCACTGAGTCCTTCCACTCCTCCACCTCCCTCCCTGCCTGCTTCTCACTGAGTCCTTCCACTCCTCCACCACCCAACCCGCCTCTCACTGTGTCCTTCCACTCCTCCACCACCCTCCCTTCCACTCACTGAGTCCTTCCACTCCTCCACCTCCCTCCCTGCCGCTCACTGAGTCCTTCCACTCCTCCACCACCCAACCCGCCTCTCACTGAATCCTTCCACTCCTCCACCTCCCTCCCTGCCTCTCACTGCAGTCCTTCCACTCCTCCACCACCCTCCCTGCCTCTCACTGAGTCCTTCTACTCCTCCACCACCAAACCCGCCTCTCACTGAGTCCTTCCACTCCTCCACCTCCCTCCCTGCCTGCTTCTCACTGAGTCCTTCCACTCCTCCACCACCCTCCCTGCCGCTCACTGAGTCCTTCCACTCCTCCACCTCCCTCCCTCCCTGCCACTCACTGAGTCCTTCCACTCCTCCACCTCCCTCCCTGCCTCTCACTGAGTCCTTCCACTCCTCCACCACCCAACCCGCCTCTCACTGAGTCCTTCCACTCCTCCACCTCCCTCCCTGCCTCTCACTGAGTCCGTCCACTCCTCCACCTCCCTCCCTGCCTCTCACTGAGTCCGTCCACTCCTCCACCTCCCTCCCTGCCTCTCACTGAGTCCGTCCACTCCTCCACCTCCCTCCCTGCCTCTCACTGAGTCCTTCCACTCCTCCACCACCAAACCCACCTCTCACTGAGTCCTTCCACTCCTCCACCACCAAACCCGCCTCTCACTGAGTCCTTCCACTCCTCCACCTCCCTCCCTTCCTGCCTCTCACTGAGTCCTTTCACTCCTCCACCACCCGTCCTTCCACTCCTCCACCACCCTCCCTTCCACTCACTGAGTCCTTCCAGTCCTCCACCTCCCTCCCTGCCTCTCACTGAGTCCTTCCACTCCTCCACCACCCAACCCGCCTCTCACTGAGTCCTTGCACTCCTCCACCTCCCTCCCTGCCTCTCAGTGGGTCCTTCCACTGCTCCACCTCCCTCCCTGCCGCTCACTGAGTCCTTCCACTCCTCCACCACCCAACCCGCCTCTGACTGAGTCCTTCCACTCATCCACCTCCCTCCCTGCCTCTCACTGAGTCCTTCCACTCCTCCACCTCCCTCCCTGACTCTCACTGGGTCCTTCCACTCCTCCACCTCCCTCCCTGCCTCTCACTGAGTCCTTCCACTCCTCCACCTCCCTCCCTGCCTCTCACTGAGTCCTTCCACTCCTCCACCTCCCTCCCTGCCTCTCACTGAGTCCTTCCACTCCTCCACCACCCAACCCGCCTCTCACTGAGTCCTTCCACTCCTCCACCTCCCTCCCTGCCTGCTTCTCACTGAATCCTTCCACTCCTCCACCACCCAACCCGCCTCTCACTGTGTCCTTCCACTCCTCCACCACCCTCCCTTCCACTCACTGAGTCCTTCCATTCCTCCACCACCGAACCCGCCTCTCACTGAGTCCTTCCACTCTTCCACGACCCAACCCGCCTCTCACTGAGTCCTTCCACTCCTCCACCTCCCTCCCTGCCTCTCACTGGGTCCTTCCAATCCTCAACCTCCCTCCCTGCCTCTCAATGGGTCCTTCCACTCCTCCACCTCCCTCCCTGCCGCTCACTGAGTCCTTCCACTCCTCCACCTCCCTCCCCGCCTCTCACTGAGTCCTTCCACTCCTCCACCTCCCTCCCTGCCTCTCACTGAGTCCTTCCACTCCTCCACCACCCAACCCGCCTCTCAATGAGTCCTTCCACTCCTCCACCTCCCTCTCTGCCTCTCATTGAGTCCTTCCATTCCTCCACCACCCAACCCGCCTCTCACTGTGTCCTTCCACTCCTCCACCTCCCTCCCTGCCTGCCTCTGACTGAGTCCTTCCACTCCTCCACCTCCCTCCCTGCCTCTCACTGCGTCCTTCCACTCCTCCACCTCCCTCCCTGCCTCTCACTGCGTCCTTCCACTCCTCCACCTCCCTCCCTGCCTCTCACTGAGTCCTTCCACTCCTCCACCTCCCTCCCTGCTTCTCACTGAGTCCTTCCACTCCTCCACCTCCCTCCCTGCCTCTCACTGGGTCCTTCCACTCCTCCACCTCCCTCCCTGCCGCTCACTGAGTCCTTCCACTCCTCCACCTCCCTCCCCACCTCTCACTGAGTCCTTCCACTCCTCCACCTCCCTCCCTGCCTCTCACTGAGTCCTTCCACTCCTCCACCACCCAACCCGACTCTCAATGAGTCCTTCCACTCCTCCATCTCCCTCTCTGCCTCTCATTGAGTCCTTCCACTCTTCCACCACCCAACCCTCCTCTCATTGAGTCCTTCCACTCCTCCAACACCCTGCCTTCCACTCACTGAGTCCTTCCACTCCTCCACCACCCAACCCGCCTCTCACTGAGTCCTTCCACTCCTCCACCTCCCTCCCTGCCTCTCACTGGGTCCTTCCACTCCTCCACCTCCCTCCCTGCCGCTCACTGAGTCCTTCCACTCCTCCACCTCCCTCCCTGCCTGCCTCTGACTGAGTCCTTCCACTCCTCCACCACCCGTCCTTCCACTCCTCCACCACCCTCCCTGCCGCTCACTGAGTCCTTCCACTCCTCCACCTCCCTTCCTGCCGCTCACTGAGTCCTTCCACCCCTCCACCTCGCTCCCTGCCTGCCTCTGACTGAGTCCTTCCACTCCTCCACCTCCCTCCCTGACTCTCATTGCGTCCTTCCACTCCTCCACCTCCCTCCCTGCCTCTCACTGAGTCCTTCCACTCCTCCACCTCCCTCCCTGCCTCTCACTGAGTCCTTCCACTCCTCCACCTCCCTCCCTGCCTCTCACTGAGTCCTTCCACTCCTCCACCTCCCTCCCTGCCTCTCACTTAGTCCTTCCACTCCTCCACCTCCCTTCCTCCCTGCCTCTCACTGAGTCCTTCCTCTCCTCCACCACGAAACCCGCCTCTCACTGAGTCTTTCCACTCCTCCACCTCCCTCCCTGCCGCTCACTGAGTCCTTCCACTCCTCCACCTACCTCCCCGCCTCTCACTGAGTCCTTCCACTCCTCCACCTCCCTCCCTGCCGCTCACTGAGTCCTTCCACTCTTCCACCACCCAACCCGCTTCTCACTGAGTCCTTCCACTCCTCCACCTCCCTCCCCGCCTCTCACTGAGTCCTTCCACTCCTCCACCTCCCTCCCTGCCTCTCACTTAGTCCTTCCACTGCTCCACCTCCCTCCCTGCCGCTCACTGAGTCCTTCCACTCCTCCACCTCCCTCCCCGCCTCTCACTGAGTCCTTCCACTCCTCCACCTCTTTCTTGCCGCTCACTGAGTCCTTCCACTCTTCCACCACCCAACCCGCTTCTCACTGAGTCCTTCCACTCCTCCACCTCCCTTCCTGCCGCTCACTGAGTCCTTCCACTCCTCCACCTCCCTCCCTGCCTCTCACTGGGTCCTTCCAATCCTCCACCTCCCTCCCTGCCTCTCACTGGGTCCTTCCACTCCTCCACCTCCCTCCCTGCCGCTCACTGAGTCCTTCCACTCCTCCACCTCCCTCCCCGCCTCTCACTGAGTCCTTCCACTCCTCCACCTCCCTCCCTGCCTCTCACTGAGTCCTTCCACTCCTCCACCACCCAACCCGCCTCTCAATGAGTCCTTCCACTCCTCCACCTGCCTCTCTGCCTCTCATTGAGTCCTTCCATTCCTCCACCACCCAACCCGCCTCTCACTGTGTCCTTCCACTCCTCCACCTCCCTCCCTGCCTGCCTCTGACTGAGTCCTTCCACTCCTCCACCTCCCTCCCTGCCTCTCACTGCGTCCTTCCACTCCTCCACCTCCCTCCCTGCCTCTCACTGCGTCCTTCCACTCCTCCACCTCCCTCCCTGCCTCTCACTGAGTCCTTCCACTCCTCCACCTCCCTCCCTGCCTCTCACTGAGTCCTTCCACTCCTCCACCTCCCTCCCTGCCTCTCACTGGGTCCTTCCACTCCTCCACCTCCCTCCCTGCCGCTCACTGAGTCCTTCCACTCCTCCACCTCCCTCCCCGCATCTCACTGAGTCCTTCCACTCCTCCACCTCCCTCCCTGCCTCTCACTGAGTCCTTCCACTCCTCCACCACCCAACCCGACTCTCAATGAGTCCTTCCACTCCTCCACCTCCCTCTCTGCCTCTCATTGAGTCCTTCCACTCTTCCACCACCCAACCCTCCTCTCATTGAGTCCTTCCACTCCTCCAACACCCTGCCTTCCACTCACTGAGTCCTTCCACTCCTCCACCACCCAACCCGCCTCTCACTGAGTCCTTCCACTCCTCCACCTCCCTCCCTGCCTGATTCTCACTGAGTCCTTCCACTCCTCCACCACCCAACCCGCCTCTCACTGTGTCCTTCCACTCCTCCACCACCCTCCCTTCCACTCACTGAGTCCTTCCATTCCTCCACCACCCTCCCTTCCACTCACTGAGTCCTTCCCATCCTCCACCACCCTCCCTTCCATTCACTGAGTCCTTCCACTCCTCCACCACCCAACCCGCCTCACACTGAGTCCTTCCACTCCTCCACCTCCCTCCCCGCCTCTCACTGAGTCCTTCCACTCCTCCACCACCCAACCCGCCTCTAACTGAATCCTTCCACTCCTCCACCTCCCTCCCCGCCTCTCACTGGGTCCTTCCACACCTCCACCTCCCTCCCCGCCTCTCACTGAGTCCTTCCACTCCTCCACCTCCCTCCCCGCCTCTCACTGGGTCCTTCCACTCCTCCACCACCCTCCCTGCCACTCACTGAGTCCTTCCACTCCTCCACCACCCAACCCGCCTCTCACTGGATCCTTCCACTCCTCCACCACCCAACCCGCCTCTCAGAGTCCTTCCACTCCTACACCACCCAACCCGCCTCTCACTGAGTCCTTCCACTCCTCCACCTCCCTCCCTGCCTCTAACTTAGTCCTTCCACTCTTCCACCACCCAACCCGCCTCTCACTGGGTCCTTCCACTCCTCCACCTCCCTCCCTGCCTCTCACTGATTCCTTCCACTCCTCCACCACCCAACCCGCCTCTCACTGTTTCCTTCCACTCTTCCTCCACCCAACCCGCCTCTCACGGGGTCCTTCCACTCCTCCCCCTCCCTCCCTTCCTCTCACTGAGTCCTTCCACCCCTCCACCACCCAACCCGCCTCTCACTGGATCCTTCCACTCCTCCACCTCCCTCCCTGCCTCTCACTGAGTCCTGCCACTCCTCCACCTCCCTCCCTGCCACTCACTGAGTCCTTCCACTCCTCCACCACTCAACACACCTCTCACTGAGTCCTTCCAGTCCTCCACCACCCAACCCGCCTCTCACTGAGTCCTTCCACTCCTCCACCACCCTCCCTGCCGCTCACTGAGTCCTTCCACTCCTCCACCACCCTCCCTGCCGCTCACTGAGTCCTTCCACTCCTCCACCACCCAACCCGCCTCTCACTGAGTCCTTCCACTCCTCCACCACCCAACCCGCCTCTCACTGAGTCCTTCCACTCCTCCACCTCCCTCCCCGCCTCTCACTGAGTCCTTCCACTCCTCCACCACCCAACCCGCCTCTCACTGGGTCCTTCCACTCCTCCACCTCCCTCCCTGCCTCTCACTGAGTCCTTCCACTCCTCCACCACCCAACCCGCCTCTCACTGAGTCCTTCCACTCCTCCTCCTCCTCCCTCCCTGCCTCTCACTGAGTCCTTCCACTCCTCCACCTCCCTCCCTGCCTCTCACTGAGTCCCTCCAGTCCTCCACCACCCAACCCGTCTCTCACTGAGTCCTTCCACTCCTCCACCTCCCTCCCTGCCTGCCTGCCTCTCACTGAGTCCCTCCACTCCTCCACCACCCGTCCTTCCACTCCTCCACCACCCTCCCTGCCTCTCACTGAGTCCTTCCACTCCTCCACCTCCCTCCCTGCCTCTCACTGAGTCCTTCCACTCCTCCACCACCCAACCCGCCTCTCACTGAGTCCTTCCATTCCTCCACCTCCCTCCCTCCCTGCCTCTCACTGAGTCCTTCCACTCCTCCACCTCCCTCCCTGCCTCTCACTGAGTCCCTCCAGTCCTCCACCACCCAACCCGTCTCTCACTGAGTCCTTCCACTCCTCCACCTCCCTCCCTGCCTGCCTGCCTCTCACTGAGTCCCTCCACTCCTCCACCACCCGTCCTTCCACTCCTCCACCACCCTCCCTGCCTCTCACTGAGTCCTTCCACTCCTCCACCACCCTCCCTGCCTCTCACTGGGTCCTTCCACTCCTCCACCACCCAACCCGCCTCTCACTGGGTCCTTCTACTCCTCCACCACCCAACCCACCTCTCACTGGGTCCTTCCACTCCTCCACCTCCCTCCCTGCCTCTCATTGAGTCGTTCCACTCCTCCACCACCCAACCCGCCTCTCAGAGTCCTTCCACTCCTACACCACCCAACCCGCCTCTCACTGAGTCCTTCCACTCCTCCACCTCCCTCCCTGCCTCTCACTGAGTCCTTCCACTCTTCCACCACCCAACCCGCCTCTCTCTGGGTCCTTCCATTCCTCCATCTCTCTCCCCGCCTCTCCCTGAGTCCTTCCACTCCTCCACCTCCCTCCCCGCCTCTCCCTGAGTCCTTCCACTCCTCCACCTCCCTCCCCGCCTCTCCCTGAGTCCTTCCACTCCTCCATCTCTCTCCCTGCCTCTCACTGAGTCCTTCCATTCTTCCACCACCCAACCCGCCTCTCACTGAGTCCTTCCAGTCCTCCACCACCCAACCCGCCTCTCACTGAGTCCTTCCACTCCTCCACCACCCAACCCGCCTCTCACTGAGTCCTTCCACTCCTCCACCTCCCTCCCCGCCTCTCACTGAGTCCTTCCACTCCTCCACCACCCAACCCACCTCTCACTGGGTCCTTCCACTCCTCCACCTCCGTCCCTGCCTCTCACTGAGTCCTTCCACTCCTCCACCACCCAACCCGCCTCTCACTGAGTCCTTCCACTCCTCCTCCTCCTCCCTCCCTGCCTCTCACTGAGTCCTTCCACTCTTCCACCACCCAACCCGCCTCTCACTGGGTCCTTCCACTCCTCCACCTCCCTCCCTCCCTGCCTCTCACTGAGTCCTTCCACTCCTCCACCTCCCTCCCTGCCTCTCACTGAGTCCCTCCAGTCCTCCACCACCCAACCCGTCTCTCACTGAGTCCTTCCACTCCTCCACCTCCCTCCCTGCCTGCCTGCCTCTCACTGAGTCCCTCCACTCCTCCACCACCCGTCCTTCCACTCCTCCACCACCCTCCCTGCCTCTCACTGAGTCCTTCCACTCCTCCACCACCCTCCCTGCCTCTCACTGGGTCCTTCCACTCCTCCACCACCCAACCCGCCTCTCACTGTTTCCTTCTACTCCTCCACCACCCAACCCGCCTCTCACTGGGTCCTTCCACTCCTCCACCTCCCTCCCTGCCTCTCATTGAGTCGTTCCACTCCTCCACCACCCAACCCGCCTCTCACTGAGTCCTTCCACTCCTACACCACCCAACCCGCCTCTCACTGAGTCCTTCCACTCCTCCACCTCCCTCCCTGCCTCTCACTGAGTCCTTCCACTCTTCCACCACCCAACCCGCCTCTCTCTGGGTCCTTCCACTCCTCCATCTCTCTCCCCGCCTCTCCCTGAGTCCTTCCACTCCTCCACCTCCCTCCCCGCCTCTCCCTGAGTCCTTCCACTCCTCCACCTCCCTCCCCGCCTCTCACTGAGTCCTTCCACTCCTCCACCTCCCTCCCCGCCTCTCACTGAGTCCTTCCACTCCTCCACCACCCAACCCGCCTCTCACTGAATCCTTCCACTCTTCCTCCACCCAACCCGCCTCTCACGGGGTCCTTCCACTCCTCCCCCTCCCTCCCTGCCTCTCACTGAGTCCTTCCACTCCTCCACCACCCTCCCTGCCACTCACTGAGTCCTTCCACCCCTCCACCACCCAACCCGCCTCTCACTGGATCCTTCCACTCCTCCACCTCCCTCCCTGCCACTCACTGAGTCCTTCCACTCCTCCACCACCCAACACACCTCTCAGAGTCCTTCCACTCCTCCACCACCCAACCCGCCTCTCACTGAGTCCTTCCACTCCTCCACCTCCCTCCCCGCCTCTCACTGGGTCCTTCCACTCCTCCACCTCCCTCCCCACCTCTCACTGGGTCCTTCCACTCCTCCCCCTCACTCCCCGCCTCTCACTGGGTCCTTCCATTCCTCCACCACCCAACCGGCCTCTCACTGGGTCCTTCCACTCCTCCACCACCCTCCCCGCCACTCACTGGGTCCTTCCACTCCTCCACCTCCCTCCCCGCCTCTCACTGGGTCCTTCCACTCCTCCACCTCCCTCCCCGCCTCTCACTGGGTCCTTCCACTCCTCCCCCTCCCTCCCCGCCTCTCACTGGGTCCTTCCACTCCTCCCCCTCCCTCCCCGCCTCTCACTGGGTCCTTCCACTCCTCCCCCTCCCTCCCCGCCTCTCACTGGGTCCTTCCACTCCTCCCCCTCCCTCCCCGCCTCTCACTTGGTCCTTCCACTCCTCCCCCTCCCTCCCCGCCTCTCACTGAGTCCTTCCACTCCTCCCCCTCCTTCCCTGCCTCTCACTGGGTCCTTCCACTCCTCCACCTCCCTCCCCGCCTCTCACTGAGTCCTTCCACTCCTCCACCACCCTCCCTGCCACTCACTGAGTCCTTCCACTCCTCCACCACCCTCCCTGCCACTCACTGAATCCTTCCACTCCTCCACCACCCAACCCGCCTCTCACTGAGTCCTTCCACTCCTCCACCACCCAACCCGCCTCTCACTGAGTCCTTCCACTCCTCCACCACCCAACCCGCCTCTCACTGGGTCCTTCCATTCCTCCACCACCCAACCCGCCTCTCACTGTGTCCTTCCACTCCTCCACCACCCTCCCTGCCGCTCACTGAGTCCTTCCACTCCTCCACCACCCAACCCGCCTCTCACTGAGTCCTTCCACTCCTCCACCTCCCTCCCCGCCTCTCACTGAGTCCTTCCACTCCTCCACCACCCAACCCGCTTCTCACTTGGTCCTTCCACTCCTCCACCTCCCTCCCCGCCTCTCACTTGGTCCTTCCACTCTTCCCCCTCCCTCCCCGCCTCTCACTGGGTCCTTCCACTCCTCCCCCTCCCTCCCCGCCTCTCACTGGGTCCTTCCACTCCTCCCCCTCCCTCCCTGCCTCTCACTGGGTCCTTCCACTCCTCCACCTCCCTCCCTGCCTCTCACTGGGTCCTTCCACTCCTCCACCTCCCTCCCTCCCCGCCTCTCACTGGGTCCTTCCACTCCTCCACCTCCCTCCCCGCCTCTCTCTGGGTCCTCCACTCCTCCCCCTCCCTCCCTGCCTCTCACTGGGTCCTTCCACTCCTCCACCACCCAACCCGCCTCTCACTGGGTCCTTCTACTCCTCCACCACCCTCCCTGCCGCTCACTGAGTCCTTCCACTCCTCCATCTCTCTCCCTGCCTCTCACTGAGTCCTTCCACTCCTCCACCACCCAACCCGCCTCTCACTGGGTCCTTCCACTCCTCCACCTCCCTCCCTGCCTCTCACTGAGTCCTTCCACTCCTCCACCTCCCTCCCTGCCACTCACTGAGTCCTTCCACTCGTCCACCACCCAACCCGCTTCTCAGAGTCCTTCCACTCCTCCACCACCCAACCCGCTTCTCAGAGTCCTTCCACTCCTCCACCACCCAACCCGCCTCTCAGAGTCCTTCCACTCCTCCACCTCCCTCCCCGCCTCTCACTGAGTCCTTCCACTCCTCCACCTCCCTCCCTGCCTCTCGCTGAGACCTTCCACTCCTCCACCTCCCTCCCTGCCTCTCGCTGAGTCCTTCCACTCCTCCACCACCCAACCCGCCTCTCGCTGAGTCCTTCCACTCCTCCACCACCCAACCCGCCTCTCGCTGAGTCCTTCCACTCCTCCACCACCCAACCCGCCTCTCGCTGAGTCCTTCCACTCCTCCACCACCCAACCCGCCTCTCGCTGAGTCCTTCCACTCCTCCACCTCCCTCCCCGCCTCTCGCTGAGTCCTTCCACTCCTCCACCACCCAACCCGCCTCTCGCTGAGTCCTTCCACTCCTCCACCACCCAACCCGCCTCTCGCTGAGTCCTTCCACTCCTCCACCACCCAACCCGCCTCTCGCTGAGTCCTTCCACTCTTTCACCTCCCTGTCTGCCACTCTCTGTGTCCCTCCTATCCTCCACTCTCCTCTTCCTCCCCACCCACCATGGCACTCGGTGAGCCCAACACCTTTCTCCCCTCCACCTTCTCCTCTGTGGTGTCCCCCGAACTTCTGCTCCCTGAGTCCATACTCCCCTCCATTCCCCCTCCCCTGTGTCCCTTGCCCAAAACCTGCTGAGTCCCTGCTGAGCTATACCCTGACCCCACCTGACGTCTGAGTACTTTTCCATTGGCCACTAGCCAGTGAAATACAGAACGACATTTAACAGTGGACCCTGGCCTCCTGACCCCCATTCCAGCCCCCTTAGCTGAGTTGATCCAGCATAAGCAGGCACAGCAGTGGGAGGAGTTACACAGCTGGGCCAGGTATAGGAGCCAGACATCAACCAAAGAACAGAGGCATGCAAATGCCATAGGTGACTAAGTGGCACAAAGTCCAAAGAAGAAGAGAAAGTGAACTAGGAACATTAGAATAAACAAAGTTATGTCTTGGTGTTTCTCATTTACATTGGAATATTAGAAGACATTTTTATTTTTAGAGTACATTGAGTAGTCAGAGGCTGTTTTCTGACTTCCTTGCAGACAGTTTTCCAGTGGTTTGAGAGACTCTTCATTCACTGAACACAGAGTTAGAACTGGAAAATACAGGGGAAAAGCTTCAGAAATACATACAATCTGTCATACACAATCAATATTCTGAAAGGTAGAATTCTTTTAAAAAAATCTAAAGAATGGGCTCTGTAGTGGCACAGGTGTAAAATTCTCAGAAGATGGCGTTATATGAAAACAGAGACTATGATTCAAGAATCACCAAGGCACAGCTTTACCTGGCTAACCAAGGAATTGCATTGCAAGGGCAGGATGAGAGAGAAGTATCAGGAAACTGTGGAAACTTTCTGGAACTAAGCAATTTGCTTTCATAGTATGAGGAATCATTAAAAGAAAACAGTAACAAAAACAAACAAAAAAACCCAGAGTGGGTTCTCTCAATCTCACAAGCCAGTCAACTCAAAACAAGTTTTTACAAGTTGCTGCTGATATTGTGAAAAGCAGACTAGTTCTAAAAGTTCAGGGGAATGGGTTTTGTAGTTTTCTTTTTGAAGAAGAAGAATGCAATTTTAGAGTTGAAGAAATGACAGTCTCTCTTCAGAGACTCAGAAACTCTGGAAAGAAAGGAACAATTCCTAGGATTTCTTGATTGTTCTGAATGAGGGGATGCCGGTGACATCTATCATAATATTAAGCAGTTCTCACAAGAATCTGGGACTGCTAACTTGCTGGTAGTAGCACAGTGTTATGATGGGGCCGCTGTCGTGGCCGGTCCTGTAAGTGGAGTACAGCAAAAAATGCTGCAAGGTCACCCCACTGCCACATATGTGTGTATATGTGTAGATACATATACACACACACTGTGCAGCTCATAAATTAAATTAGATGAGGCCTGCAAAGTAAACTGGATAGCAAAAGGCTCTTTTACAGTCTAGAGGGCTTGTTTACCTTCTTTTCACAGCCTGGCGCACACCATGCTTACTTAGAGGGCCAGAAGATTCTTGGAGTGAAACTGGGAATTGTCTAGTTTAAGTGACAGAAGATGGGCATGCAGATGGAACAATGCATCTGCTGTAAAAAAAACTCCATGAGAGCACTTCTCAGCCGTTTGTTGGTACTGTAAGAGTGTCCCTTTATCGAAGCATTTGGTTTGTTAAAGAATGGGCAGAAAATAGATTTGGCTGCATGCTTGATGGGTTTTTACTCTGTTTTTAGTATGATTCACATAGCACACAAACCTCTGCAGACACGAGACTCGACACTTTCTCAGGACTGCAGTGTACAGCAGGGAACTGTCACAGCATTAGAGAGTATTCAAACCAGCACTCATTGAAATCTGGAAGGAAGCAGAAAAGTTCTGTTAGCATCAAGAAGAAGGTCAGGGAAAGTGTGGGACTCTTATTGAATGGGGGAGGCAACCTTGTGACTGATGATATTAATCAATGTTTGTTTCCTCGGTCATCACAGACAAGATCAACTCCCAGACTGTTGTCCTAGGCAACACAGTATGGGGAGGACGATTTAGAAAAGCTGGACATGCACAAGTCCATCGGTCCACATCTAAAGCATCTGAGGGTGCTGAGGGAGTTGGCTGATGTAATTGCAGAGCCATTATCTTTGAATACTCATGGCAATTGGCTGAGGGCCCGGACTATTGGAAAAAGGCAAATGTAGTGCTCATCTTTTAAAAAGGGAAGAAGGAGAATTGGGGGATCTACAAACCTGTCAGCCCCACCTCAGTCATTGGAAAAATCATGGAGCAGGTCCTCAAGGAATCCATTTTGAAGCAGTTGGAGGAGAGGAAGGTGATCAGGGACAGTCAACATGGATTCACCGAGGGCAAGTCATGTCTGACCAAACTGATTGCCTTCTATGATGAGATAACTGGCTCTGTGGATATGGGGAAAGCAGTGAATGTGATATATCTTGACTTTAGCAAAGCTTTTGAGATGGTCTCCCACAGTATCCTTGCCAGCTAGTTTAAAAAGTATGGATTAGATGAATGGACATAAGATGGACAGAAAGCTGTCTAGATCATCAGGCTCATTGGGTGGTGATCAATGCCTTGATGCCTAGATGATGGGATGGATTTTGCCCTCAGCAAGTTCGCAGATGTCACTAAGCTGAGGAGAGAGGTAGATCCACTGGACGGTAGGGATAGGGTCCAGAGTGACCTAAACAAGTTGGAGGATTGGACCAAAAGAAAGCTGATAAAGTTCAACAAGGACAAGTGCAGAATCCTGCACTTAGGATGGAAGAATCCCATGCACTGCTACAGGTTGGGGACAGACTGGCTAAGCAGCAGTTCTGCAGAAAAATATCTGGGGATTACAGTGGACGAGAAGCTGGATATGAGTCAGCAGTGTGCCCTTGTTGCCAAGACGGCTAAGGACATATTGGGCTACATTAGTAGGACCATTGCCAGCAGATGAAGGGACCGTGCCCCTCTATTTGGCACTGGTGAGGCCACATCTGGAGTACTTGGCCCCCACTGCAGAAGGGATGTGGACAATTTGGAGAGAGCCCAGCATAGGGCAATGGAAATAATTAGGGGGATGGGGCTGTGATGTTGCACCCCATAATGCTTCATAGAAATATGCTTATGAATGTAAATATGACATAATTGGAATATGTTTTATTTTAGATATGCCATGTAACATATCTTTGCAAGGTTATGATCTACTGAATATATTCATCCTATTTGTATCCATGCATCATTTTTATACCTGAAGTTGGCTCTCTGCTTATATTTAAATTGTTTGCTGTAGGAAGCACATAAGGCAGATTTGGTCAGCATAGTGTGAAGGGGTTATTCAAGTAATTGGGAGTGCCTAACTAGCAATGGACTTTGGGAGATGCCAGATCCACATCTGAGCTTTCCTGGGAACTTTCAAACTAACGTGTAAACAATGGTGTCAACCAGCAAAAAGCTTTACCATTCTTAGACATGTGACTTGCCCAGGTGGCTAGAGACTCCATCTTGCAGCTGTGATGTTTCACAGGAGAACAAAGGGGTTTCCACCCTTAAGAGAGAGAGAATATAAAAGGCCCTGGAAACCCCTCCATTTTATCTTCAGCTGGCTCAAAAGATAGCCTCTCCACCCCAAAGAGATACCTGAAAGAAACTGGAACAAAGGACAATAACTTCGGTGGTGTGAGTGATTGCTGGACCCAGACTAGGAAGGAGTCTAGTCTGTGAAAGAAGCTTATTGGAACATCTCTGAGGGTGAGATTTACCTACATTTAGTTTCCTACTGTATTAGGCTTAGACTTGCATGTTTTCTTTTTATTTTGCTTGGTAAGTCATTTTTTTTCTGTCTGTTATTACATTTAACCACTTAAATCCTACTTTTATTAATAACTGGCAGAGCAAACAGCTGTGCATATCTCTCTATCAGTGTTATAGAGGGCAGACAATTTATGAATATACCCTGTATAAGCTTTATACAGAGTAAAACAGATTTATTTGGGGTTTGGATCCCATTGGGAACTGGGTATCTGGGTGCTAGAGACAGCAGCACTTTCTAAGCCATTTTCAGTTAAGTCTGCAGCTTTTGGGGGATGTGGTTCAGAGCTGGGTCTGTGTTTGCAGCAGGCTAGCATAACTGGCTCAACAAGACAGGATACTGAAGTCCCAAGCTGCCAGGGAAAATGGGCTCAGAGGTAGTCTCAGAACATCAGGTGGCAGTCCCAAGGGGTTCTCTGTGACTCAACCCATCACAGTGGAACATGACTTATGAGGAGAGACTGAAGGAACCAGACTTATTTATTCTGCAGAAGAGAAGAGTGAAAGGGAATTTGATAGCAGCCTAAAACTACCTGAAGGGGGGTTCCAAAGAGGATGGACCTTGGCTGTTCTCAGTGATGACAGAGGATAAAACAAGGAGCAATTGTCTCAATTTGCATTGGAGGAGGTCTAAGTTGGATATTATGAAACATTATTTCACTAGGAGGGTGGTGAAGCACTGGAATGGGTTACCTAGGGAGGTGGTGGAATCTCCATCCTTAGAGGTTTTTAAGGTCAGGCTTGACAAATCCCTGGCTGGATGATTTAGTTGGTATCGGTCCTGCTTTGAGCAGGAGGTTGGACCAGATGAACTCCTGACATCTCTTCTAACTGTAATCTTCTATGACTCTATGAGCTGCATGATGTACCTGTTACCCCTGGCACAGAGGAAGAGTATGCTCACAAACGACTTATGAAAAAAGCAGCTTTCCTTGGTAGTTTAGTTCCTACAAGCATACGGATATTATCCAGGTGAAAATGAGAGGAAAATGCAGCAGACAGCTATATTTTCCTGTATTGGATGTACTTTTAGGAAAATGCAATCACCGATTTTCAGCCCAATCAATGGACATAGCTAAAAGTGTAGATGGAGCACTAAAATGTGATCCAGAGGGCAATGATGCTCAAGAAATAAGCAAGTGCCCCTTCAATCAATTCAAAACTTGCTCACACAGAGATGGAGATGCTTGCTGAGTGGCGAGCAGTGGGGGTCTCGGGAGAGAAGGGATGGAAAGACTTGACAAACAGTTGGTGAGGGGCTATAAGGGAAGGGAGGTGAAGGAGAGTAGGGACTCAGTAAATGGTGGGTGGGGAAACATGGGGAAAAGGGGGTGGAGCAGGGGATAGGGATATGTTCTGGGCACCGGGAAATTTCAATGCTCAGATCACCCTCGCCATATGCTGGAACCTCTTGCCACTCATGCTGCCTTATTATCCCAGGCTGTCAGAGCACTGAAAGAACCCAAAGAGCCTGGAATCAAAGCCCATGCAATGAGACTGCCCAGACTCCCATACAAACAACCCCTCTGCACATCACAAGCCTAAGTCCTCATTACTAGGTGTCACTCCCTGGCCATCCAACCCACAGCAGTGGCCATCACAAAGTGAAAGAGTTGCTAATAAGATGGCTGAACTTGTGCTCTACAAGCACATGGACTTAGGGTATAAAACAGTACAGAACAGGCCCATTCTTCACCTTTCTTCTGTCCCCATCTGTGCTGCAAGCAACAAAGACAAAAACAAGAACACTGAAGACTCCAAAAGAGGATACTGGCCCAGATTTAAGGGGAAAATCTGTGCAATATCAAGGACTGCAATATCAAGTGGGGTGAGAAAAATTGCTTAGTCTAGGTGTTGCCCTTAAGAGTTTAGACTGTGTGCTTATATATTTATTTCTTTTGGTAATTAACTCTGACTTTATGCCTATCACTTATAGTCACTTAAAATATATCTGTTGTAGTCAATACATTTGTTGAACTGTTTATCCTTACCAGTGTGTTTGTATAAAGTGTGTGGCAAAACTGTTTAGGTTTGCAAAGGCTGATGTATATTCACTTTGCATTGATGATGTGGTGCAACAATTAATAAATGTGCATTGCTTATCTTGAGTGGTGCAAGACACTATATAACTGAGGTACAGTGCTGGGAGCCGAGGGGATTTGACCCTGGTGCCTTTCTCTGTGTGATTCATGAGAGGCTCTGGGAGTATTCATGCAATCTAGCTGGGTTTGGGAGCTCCACGTGCTATTGTGCTTAGTGATCACAGCTCCTGGAGGAGTTTGCTGCTGCTCACTATCAAGCCATTGTGAGAGACAGCTCAGAGAATGGAGAGAGTTCAGGGGGCACAGCAGTCCGTCGGTTACAGGCTGCACCCCTTGGATTCCATGACAATAAGGACAGGATGACAGCAACTTCTTTTTATCAGGGTATAAAGATGTATCTCAAAAGCAGTACCTTTGGCCAGCCTAGGGGGATGTGGAAAGTCCCACCACTGACCAAGTTGCATCCATTGTCACAGGCATACATTAGTATTCTCATAGAGTCTACCAGGTGTTATTGTGCTTTGTCAATAATAAACCTGGCTGGGTGACTTCATATCTTGACAGGTATTGTGATCATTGGGTGGATCGCTCAAGGTCTGCTCTGCCAACTGTCTGCAATGAGCTCGGACAACACAGAGGGACAACACATTGTGACAAATTCCTCCTCTGCCTTGGTGGGTCCTGCACTTTCTGGCGGATTTGCTCACCTCAGAGGTTAACGGCAGCCCTCAGTTTGGCCACTTTTGCTACCGGCTCAAACCTGCCATTCACTCAGATAACCTCATAACTGGCCAGCATGGGGGAAAGGGAGGAGAACAATCCTCGTAGTCTCTGTTGTCCCACCTGGTGGGTCGGGGACAGGCCAGAGATCTTCCTCTCTGATATGACTCACAGTCCAGGTCAACACCTCTTGTGTCAAATAGGGAGTTGCAGGGATGTGATTGCAGAGCCATTGGCCATTATCTTTGAAAACTCATGGCGATCCGGGGAAGTCCTGGACGACTGGAAAAAGGCTAATGTAGTGCCCTTCTTTAAAAAAGGGAAGAAGGAGGATCTGGTAACTACAGACCAGTCAGCCTACCTCAGTCCCTGGAAAAATCATGAAGCAGGTCCTCAAGGAATCAATTCTAAAGCACTTAGAGGAGAGGAAAGTGATAAGGAACAGTTAGCATGGATTCACCAAGGGCAAGTCATGCCTGACTAATCTAATTGCCTTCTATGACAAGATAACTGGCTCTGTGGATGAGGGGAAAGCTGTGGATGTGTTGTTCCTTGACTTCAGCAAAGCTTTTGACTTGGTCTCCCACATGGTCTCCACATTCTTGCCAGCAAGTGAAAGAAGTATGGGCTGGATGAATGGACTATAAGGTGGATAGAAAGTTGGCTAGATTGTCGGGCTCAACAGGTAGTGATCAATGGCTCCATGTCTAGTTGGCAGCCGGTATCAAGTGGAGTGCCCCAAGGGTCAGTCCTGGGGCCGGTTTTGTTCAATATCTTCATTAATGATCTGGAGGATGGTGTGGATTGCACCGTCAGCAAGTTTGCAGATGACACTAAACTGGGAGGAGAAGTAGATATGCTGGAGGGTAGGGATAGGATACAGAGGGACCTAGACAAATCAGAGGATTGGGCCAAAAGTAATCTGATGAGGTTCAACAAGGACAAGTGCAGAGTCCTGCACTTAGGACGGAAGAATCCCATGCTCCCCTACAGACTAGGGACCGAATGGCTAGCCAGCAGTTCTGCAGAAAAGGACCTACGGGTTACAGTGGATGAGAAGCTGGATATGAGTCAACAGTGTGCTCTTGTTGCCAAGAAGGCCAATGGCATTTTGGGATGTATAAGTAGGGGCATTGCCAGCAGATTGAGGGACGTGATTGTTCCCCTCTATTCGACATTGGGGAGGCCTCATCTGCAGTACTGTGTCCAGTTTTGGGCCCCACACTACAAGAAGGATGTGGAAAAATTGGAAAAAGTCCAGTGGAGGGCAGCAAAAATGATTAGGGGACTGGAACACATGACGTATGAGGAGAGGCTGAAGGAACTGGGATTGTTTAGTCTGCGGAAGAGAAGAATGGGGGGCGGGGATTGGATAGCTGCTTTCAGCTATCTGAAAGGGGGTTCCAAAGAGGATGGATCTAGACTATTCTCAGTGGTAGAAGAGGACAGGACAAGGAGTAATGGTCTCAAGTTGCAGTGGGGGAGGTTTAGGTTGGATATTAGGAAAAACTTTTTTCACTAGGAGGGTGGTGAAACACTGGCATATGTTATCTAGGGAGGTGGTGGAATCTCCTTCCTTAGATATTTTTAAGGTCAGGCTTGACAAAGCCCTGGCTGGGATGATTTAATTGGGGATTGGTCCTGCTTTGAGCAGGGGGTTGGACTAGATGACCTCCTGAGGTCCCTTCCAACCTTGATATTCTATGATCTTATGATGGAGGGAACCCAGGCCGCCCCTCTATTCCAGGTTCCAGAACAGGGCCCTGTGGATTGCAGCTGTCTATAGTGTCTCCTTGAACAGCTGTGTGACAGCTACAACTCCCTGGGCCACTTCCTCATGACCTCCTCCCAGCACCTTCTTTATCCTCAGTGCAGGATTTTCTTCCCTGATAACACTTGTACTCCTCAGTCCTCTAGCAGCACATCTTCTCACTCGCAGCTTCTTACATGCCCCCTCAGCAAGTGAAGTGAGGTCCTTTTAAAACCAGGTGCCCTGATTAACCTCCCCATCTTAATTGATTCTAGTAGCTTCTTAAATGCTCCAGGTGTCCTAATTAGCCTGCCTGCCTTAATTGGTTCCAGCAAGTTCCTGATTGTTCTGGAACAGCGCCCGTAATCTTACTCAGGGAAAGGGGACCTGCTTAATTTGGGGCTAAGATACCTACCTTTGAGCACTCTCCTGTAGCCATCTGGCCTGGCCCTGTCACATATTCCCCCCTTCTGCTCAACACCAGGGGGTTTTGCAATGTCATAAATATAAAAGGAAGGATAACCACCTTTCTGTATACAGTGCGATAAAATCCCTCCTGGTCAGAGGCAAAACCCTTTCACCTGTAAAGGGTTAAGAAGCTAAGGTAACCTCACTGGCACCTGACCCAAAATGGCCAATGAGGGGACAAGATACTTTCAAATCTGGAGGTGGGGAACAAAGGCTTTGTCTGGCTGTGTGATGCCTTTGCCGAGAACAGATCAGGAATTCAGCCTTACAACTTCTGTAAAGTTAGTAAGTAATCTACCTAGAAATATGTTAGATTTTCTTTTGTTTAATGGATTGTAAAATAAGCTGTGCTGGAGAGAATGTATTTTCCTGTTTTTGTGTCTTGTTTCTAACTTAAGGTTTTGCCTCAGTGGAAACGCCGTCCCCAAATGTATGAACGTAGCTTTTCCAGAGCATAGACAATGGTGCAACATTCCTTTTCACTGATTGACCAGTGGCTTTCCTTCTCAGATAGCTTCTTGCTGAGAAACACTACAGGATGGAACTCTTGATTCGGTCCTTCCTGCATTAAGACTGCTCCCACACCACGCTCGGACACATTTGTGGTTACTAGGAACGGTTTCTCAAAGTCTGGACCCCTTAGCACAGGGTCAGACATGAGTGTCGCTTTAAGCTGGTTAAAGGCCTTCTGACACTCTTCAGTCCACAAAACTGCATTTGGCTGTTTCTTTTTGGTTAGGTCTGCCAGTGGGGCGGTGATTTTGCTGTATTGTGGTACAAATCTCCTGTAATATCCGGCCAAACCTAAGAAGGATTGGACCTGTTTCTTTGACTTTGGGACAGGCCACTTTTGGATAGCATCCATTTTGGCCTGTAGAGAGTTGATAGTTCCTTGATCCACCTGGTGTCCAAAGTAAGTCACTCTATTTAGGCTATTTGACACTTCTTAGCCTTAACAGTTAGTCCTGCCTGCCTTATGCGCTCAAAGACTTTTTGTAGATATTCCAGGTGTTCTGCCCAGAAATCCGAAAATATGGCCAAATTGTAAAGGTAGGCAACTGCATATTCTCCCAATCCCTCTAGGAGACCATCTACAAGTGTTTGGAAGGTGGCAGGTGCATTCCGCAGCCCGAAAGGGAGCACATTAAATTCATACAGCCCGACATGTGTGACGAAGGCTCCCCTTTCCTTGGCGGATTCATCTAGCGGTACCTGCCAGTACCCCTTGGTTAAGTCCAAGGTAGAGATGAACTGGGCCTGTCCCAGTTTCTCCAAGAGTTCTTCTGTGTGTGGCATTGGATAGTTGTCTGGGTGAGTTACAGCATTTAGCTTATGATAGTTCATGCAAAAATGTATCTCCTCATCCGGTTTGGGAACTAGAACCACTGGAGATGTCCATGCACTGCCAGAGGGGCGGATTACACCCAT
This sequence comes from Chelonia mydas, assembly GCF_015237465.2. Lineage (NCBI taxonomy): Eukaryota > Metazoa > Chordata > Testudines > Cheloniidae > Chelonia > Chelonia mydas. The sequence goes on along the minus strand of NC_057849.1, from coordinate 4,682,350 downwards.
CTGTAGCATATCCCGGATCTCCCGTTCTATAGCAGTTTTAGCTTGAGGAGACACCCGGTAAGGTTGGACTTTAATTGGGTGAGCATTACCTGTGTCAATGGAGTGGTATGCCCGTTCAGTCAGTCCTGGGGTGGCTGAGAATGTTGGCGCGTAGCTAGTGCACAGCTCCTGGATCTGCTGCATACGCCCAAGGGTCATGGAGAGGTTCACCTCTTCCACGCCACCATCACTTTCCCCTTCGCAGTAGATACCTTCAGGCCACTCAGCGTCATCTCCTCCCTGGGCTGTAAACTGACAAACCTTTAATTCTCTGGAATAAAAGGGCTTTAGAGAATTAATATGCTACACCTTAGGCTTTTGGTTGGAGGTGGGGAATGCTATGAGACAATTAACAGCTCCCAGGCAATCTTGGACTGTGAATGGCCCTTCCCACGATGCTTCCATTTTATGGGTCTGGAGCACCTTTGAGACCACGACCTGATCCGCTACTTTGAAGGACCACTCTCTGGCATGTTTATCATACCAGGCTTTTTGCTCTTTTTGAGCATCCTTTAGGTTTTCTTTAGCAAGGGATAAAGAGGTTCGGAGGGTGTTTTGTAGGTTGGTTACAAAGTCCAGAATGTTAGTACCTGGAGAAGGTGTAAACCCTTCCCATTGCTGCTTCACCAACTGTAATGCCCCCTTAACCTCTTGGCCATATAGAAGTTCAAATGGTGAAAACCCTAAATTGGGATGCGGTACAGCTCTGTAGGCAAAAAGCATCTGCTTCAACACTAGGTCCCAATCACTGGAGTGTTCATTTATGAATTTAAGTATCATGGCCCCAAAGTTCCATTAAACTTCTCCACCAGGCCATTTGTTTGATGATGGCAAGGGGTGGCAACCAAGTGATTCACCGCATGAGCGTCCCAAAGGCTTTCCATGGTTTCTGCCAGGAAATTAGTTCCTGGATCTATAAGGATGTTGGAGGGCCAACCTACCCTGGCAAAAATGTCTGTTAGTGCCTGGCAGACACCTTTAGCCCTAGTATTGCTTAGAGCTACTGCTTCTGGCCATCGAGTGGCAAAATCCATGAAAGTCAGGATGTACTGCTTTCCTCTGGGTGTCTTTTTCGGAAAAGGACCCAAAATATCCATTACGCTTTCCTGCTTTAACTGCCATTACCACCACATCCAATATAGAAAGAAATAAGAAAATATTTACAAAACACTCCGAATAAAAAACACTCTGTGCTCTTAAAACATGACTTTTCTTGCTTTAAGTTTTGAAAATTCAGTCACTAGTTCTTTTAGATCCAGTTTTCCAGCTATTTCATGCTCTATTGGCATTGTGCAAGTCCAACAAGTCTCTCTTGCACCATTGTTGAACGCAGATATGTTTTTCTCAATTTTAACTTTGAGAAGCTACGTTCCCCACTAGCTATGGAAACTGGCAAAGTCAAGAGAATGCATAGAGCTGTAAACATGTTTGGAAAGCTGTCTGTGAGTTTATTTTCACAAACAAATTCAGTACTTCTTCAGGAGTGGAATGCTTCTTACGTCATCTTGAAAAAGCCTGAAGCTCACTGCACAAATATGTAGCATCTATGTCTTTTGAATTTTCCTGAGTCAATGCAGACACCAGTTTTATACAAAATTCTCTTATCTGTTTTGCTGTTTTCTTTTGCAAGCTGTGGATATCACGTAGAAAGCGAAATATTGACTCTAGCTGCTGCATCTGTTGAAATCTTTCATCAACTGAGTGAATAGCAGTATCAAGGGCTGCGAAGTAGAAATTCACTTTGAATCTTTGTTTTGGGTTCTGAATGGGTGTGTCTCGTCTTTCATATCAAAACTGCTGTTTCTTTTGCCGAATGCAAATTGGCTCTGGTTCAAATTCTGTTGGAAAGTCTGTTTCTTCAGCAAGCTCGAGAGAATCTGCCAGTGTTCTTTTGAACCCTTCATCGCTTCTGAATTCCTCCAGAATATTTTTAGTTTGCTGCAGTTTTTGAATAGCAGAATGTATGTTCAACTTCTTTTTCTGAAGCTGCTTACTATTGAGGTTAATCTTGAAAAGGACATTATACCACCAAATGAGTGAAGTCACAAATTTGAACTTGAAAAGATCATTTGCAAGAGCTTCTGCATCTGAATGTGCCGTATTGCCAGATGATCCAGTAAAGGTAGGGAAAGAGCCCACATGGAGACGCCTTCCCCCAAAACATCCCCCCAAGCCCTACACCCCCTTTCCTGGGGAAGGCTTGATAAGAATCTTCACCAATTTGTACAGGTGATCACAGACCCAAACCCTTGGATCTTAAGGACAATGAAAAATCAATCAGGTTCTTAAAAGAAGAATTTTAATTAAATAAAAGGTAAAAGAATCACTCTGTAAAATCAGGATGGTAAATACCTTACAGGGTAATCAGATTCAAAACATAGTGTGACAAAGTTCCTGCTCTACCTTGGTGGGTCTTGGACTTACTGGCGGATTTGCTCACCTTGGAGCTTCACTGCAGCCCTCAGCTTGGCCGTATTTCTGAACCCACAGTGCAGGTCTACTCCTCCTGTGTCTGACCAGGAGTTGGGAGGATTTGGGGGGAACCCAGGCCTGCCCTCTACTCTGGGTTCTAGCCCAGGGCCTTGTGGAATGCAGCTGTCTAGAGTGCCTCCTGGAACAGCTGTGCGACAGATACCACTCCCTGGGCTACTTACCCATGGCCTCCTCCCAACACCTTCTTTATCCTCACCATAGGACCTTCCTCCTGGTGTCTGATAATGCTTGTACACCTCAGTCTTCCAACAGTCCATGTTCTCACTCTCAGTTCCTAGTGCCTCTTGCTCCCAGCTCCTCACACACACACCACAAACTGAAGTGAGCTCCTTTATAAAAATGCAGGTGCCCTGATTAGCCTGCCTTAATTGATTCTAGCAGCTTCTTGATTGGCTGCAGGTGTTCTAACCAGCCTGCCTTAATTGTCTCCAGAAGGTTCCTGATTGTTCTGGAACCTTTCCCGTTACCTTACTCAGGGAAAAGGGACCTACTTAGCCTGGGGCTAATATATCTGCCTTTTTTTACTCTCCTATAGCCATCTGGCCCTACCCTGTCACACTAGAGAATCCCTTAAATTACAAAAAGACACAAAAACAGGAATATACATCCCATCCAGCACAGCTTATTTTACCAGCCATTAAACAAAAGGCAATCTAAGTCATTTCTAGCTAGATTACTTACTAACTTATCAGGAGTTGTCTGATCTCTTCCTGACAAAAGCATCACACAGCCGGACAAACCCTTTGTTACCCCCCTCCAGATTTGGAAGTATTTTGTCCCCTCATTGGCCATTTTGGATCAGGTGCCAGCTAGGTTACCTTAGCTTCTTAACCCTTTACAGGTGGAAGGGTTTTGCCTCTGGCCAGGAGGGATTTTATCACACTGTATACAGAAAGGTGGTTACCCTTCCCTTTATATTTATGACAGGGTGTGGCATCATCTAATGTCTTCACTTTCACAAAAAGAAAAGGCGTACTTGTGGCACCTTAGAGACTAACCAATTTATTTGAGCATAAGCTTTCGTGAGCTTCATCGGATGCATACTGTGGAAAGTGTAGAAGATCTTTTTATACACACAAAGCATGAAAAAATACCTCCCCCCACCCCACTCTCCTGCTGGTAATAGCTTATCTAAAGTGATCACTCTCCTTACAAGGTGTATGATAATCAAGTTGGGCCATTTCCAGCACAAATCCAGGTTTTCTCCCCACCCCCACACACAAACCCACTCTCCTGTTGGTAATAGCTTATCTAAAGTGATCACTCTCCTTACAACGTGTATGATAATCAAGGTGGGCCATTTCCAGCACAAATCCAGGGTTTAACAAGAACGTCTGGGGGGGGGGGGTAGGAAAAAACAAGGGGAAATAGGTTACCTTGCATAATGACTTAGCCACTCCCAGTCTCTATTCAAGCCTAAGTTAATTGTATCCAATTTGCAAATGAATTCCAATTCAACAGTCTCTCGCTGGAGTCTGGTTTTGAAGTTTTTTTGTTGTAATATGGCAACTTTCATGTCTGTAATCGCGTGAGCAGAGAGATTGAAGTGTTCTCCGACTGGTTTATGAATGTTATAATTCTTGACATCTGATTTGTGTCCATTTATTCTTTTACGTAGAGACTGTCCAGTTTGACCAATGTACATGGCAGAGGGGCATTGCTGGCACATGATGGCATATATCACATTGGTAGATGTGCAGGTGAATGAGCCTCTGATAGTGTGGCTGATGTTATTAGGCCCTGTGATGGTGTCCCCTGAATAGATATGTGGGCACAGTTGGCAACGGGCTTTGTTGCAAGGATAGGTTCCTGGGTGAGTGGTTCTGTTGTGTGGTGTGTGGTTGCTGGTGAGTATGTGCTTCAGGTTGGGGGGCTGTCTGTAGGCAAGGACTGGCCTGTCTCCCAAGATTTGTGAGAGTGTTGGGTCATCCTTCAGGATAGGTTGTAGATCCTTAATAATGCGTTGGAGGGGTTTTAGTTGGGGGCTGAAGGTGACGGCTAGTGGCGTTCTGTTATTTTCTTTGTTAGGCCTGTCCAGTAGTAGGTGACTTCTGGGAACTCTTCGGGCTCTATCAATCTGTTTCTTCACTTCCGCAGATGGGTAGTGTAGTTGTAATTCACATTTGCTAATTACAACTACATTATAATTGTAGCATTTGCTCCAACCCCTCAGACAGAGACAAACACCTACAAGATCTCTATCATGCATTCTTACAACTACAATACCCACTTGCGTAATCTTGTATCTTGTATATTAGGCTCAGTTTCCAGTTTTGTTACTTGCTAGGTTATCGGCATTGATTTGTTTGCTATCATTTTTAGTTAAACTTATTTTTTACTTTTTCAAAATCAGTGTGCCTTTGAGTGAACATCTCAGATTCATTAACACAGGCTAGGGGCAAATCCTTCCCATATCAAGGGATGGGCAAACTCTACGTACAGATTCCTATGCAGTGCAAGACAGTATAATTTTGGGTTTATACTCAGTGGAGGGTGTGAGCCTGGGGAGGTAGGAAATTGGCTATCTGATGTTTGTACTTTGGTTGCATATGTAAGCCCTCGGATAGCTCTGGTTAGGTGTTACAGGGCCTGGAAAGGCTGAAATAACCGAGTGAAAAAGGGCCATGCAAGCTGAGTGGTTAACGGGGTGCAGCAGTTCCCACAGCCCCCAGACTGCCTCCCGGGGATGAGTACCCATCACATTCATACCTCCTGGTGCTCAAATTAGGGCCCCAGGCTTATGAGGCAAGTATGTGGGGGTGACTGTAGCTCAAAGAAAAGATCCAGATGTTGCAGTTGTTTGATTCCTTTACCACTGTGTTCTCACCCCAGCAAGGTATATCTACTTAAAATAACACCATACTGAAATGACCCCAGAACAACTGATCAGGGAAACTCCATGGTTGTTCCCTCATAAAATGTGGGATACTCCAGGTCATTTTGCCCATGGGAGTGGTCAAGGAATCGCACAATGAGTAGAGAAGTCCCATAGTATGAGTTTTCATGAAGGATAACACAAGCCGTTTCTGAATCAATTTCAGAAAGATCAACACAGTATTGAAATTTCATGCTACCTATTGCGGAGAGTGGATGAACTATTGGAAGATTTTGAGCAGTGAGATATATATCCACTTCAGAGTTCACAAAGGGATACTCGCAAATATCTTTGATGCAAGAATTCAGAGAGAATTTTTTTTTCCACACCCTTCAACTTGCATCAATTCAGGATCACATCATTTTTCCTCCACATGGTGGCAGTGACTTTTCAGAGGCTAATGCAATGTACATTACAACTGCATGGGTGGTTGGAGTGGGACGTTGCTACAATCAATTGAATATGTTCCTTTTTTGCCCATATCTTGTGGCAGCATTCCCAAGCATAGTGCAGATGGAAGTACATTAAATACAGAAAAGAAAGCCGTTGTCAATTGCTTGGCTCAACAGTTTGCAAGACTCAGTTTGCCCTGACAATCTGAATCCTTGTTTTTGGCAAATTATTTATTCACTCCCAGGGGAGGCTCTCAGGCTGATGTTCTCCAGGGTCTATTTTCTTCTCAAGCCACTGCTCTCGGAGCCAAGGGAATTGCCTGTGAGTCCTGCCAACCTGAGAGTCCCCAGGGACTGTCCAGGGAAATCATAAAGGTGGCTGTCCAGTAAGGTGAGTATCAGACGTGAGACTCTGCTTTTCTGTTGCCAGAAGGTGATTTCCTCTCTCTGAGGAGTGGGACTGCGGTAAGTTGTCTGTTTCTACATTAAAGTTAGTGCTTAGGGCTCACAGGTTCAAGTCAAGAACCATCTGGGCAGAAATTCACTAGCACAGTGACTTGAACTATTTAGTATTGTCAAAAACACCAAGAGTTTTATCTGGTAAAATTGGAATTACAAAAATATTGGAAACAGTTTAGACAAATATTTGATTTTAAGATCAGTTCCTTGTCGCCTCCGGCGTCCTTCTATCTGTTTCAATAGCTTCTTTTGTGTGTGTGTGTATGGGGATGGGGGGCTGAGCCGTTAGGTAGTACAGCCAAAGCCTTTGCAGTGGGTATCTGTGTTACCAGAGGGATCACAACAAGAATGGGCCACACACTGGCAAGTTTCTTCTCTGACATTCTACCTGCACAGGGTCACTGCAGAGTGACACTGGCCTCTCTGAGAGAAATATCAGGGCCCACGTGTTTCACAATCTCCATCTTTCATGACTGCTCTCAGAATGCCAGGTAAACTGGGAGTTTCCTTCAGACACTTTCACTACCCTAACAGAATAGCAAGATCCGAAGCCATGATTTTCATAGCTCGGAGCCAAACGCTTAACACCAAGAGTGAATCTGGTCCCATTGAAATAAATGGCAAAAAGGTTCAAAGCAATCAGAATAACCATTTTTTCAAGGAGGAGAGGGGTCTTCTCTCTCTTTAGCCCTGCATCTCTGGGTCTGGAGAGGACAAGAAGCTCCAAAAGGCAGTACAAATAAAAACATGTTTCTGGCATAGAGGAAACCAGGCAGCGTTGGAAATCTCACTAGGAGAGGTCCAGAAACGCACAGCGCTGTGCATGTATGTGGGGTGGGGAAGTGGTGGAATGTGCAGTACCCAGATCACAGTGTCACAGAGTCCTAAAATTGGGTGAAATAGAGAATGCGCACCCTGCCTAATGCGCAGACCAAAAAGGCATAACGAGGCCTCCTGGGGTGGGGGGTGTCTCAGACTGTAACAGAACGTGGACCACACCATAGCAGACTGTCTCTGACACCGTCCCCCATCCAGACCATCCTTCCTCGCGTGGGCAACCCAACTACAGCCTTGTGGAAACATCAGCAATTGCCAACATGGAAAAGCAGCCTCAGGAAGGTATGTCTGGGTTTCTAACAGGCTGCAATATGGTAAAGTTTGTGTCATTTTGAGGCAGAGTTACTCATGCTGGCTCATTTTAGTCTCCACGTCGTCTCTCCCTCCCGCTGGGTCTGTCCCTCTCTCCTTCCCTGCACAGGCAGAGCTGCTGCTGGGGTTCCCTTCACCCCCAGAAAGGCAGTTCAGGCTGATCTCCCCCTCTTCCCGGGTGCAGGCAGACACTGAGTTTAACCTCGTCTGAGGAGATATTTCTGTGAGCTGTCGCTATGGGGTCTGGCACCTGTTTTTGATCCTGTGTGACGAGTACCAATCTGTGGCATGGTGGGAAGTTGTGGGGGTGGGAAACATACATGAACAAGTGGCCATCACGGGAGATTCTGGGGCAGGGAGTGAGATGTACCTGGGCAGGCAGGCGGTAACGAGCATTACGGGGGCAGGGAGCAGGCTGTACACAGAGAAGCGGGCTGTGCTGGGGATTGCTGCTTCTATCTCCCATCATACTCTGACCCCCTGTCCGTACTCTCCTTCCCCATCCCAGGGTGCCCCAATTCCAAAAGCACGCTGGTCGCCAGTGTCTTCTCCATGTTCCCCAGTCATCCCTGGCTCCCACAACCTCCAAGCCATTCCATGCTCCCCACAGCTCTTCCTTTACAGGGGGTGAGGTGTCGCCAGTCACACCTTCTCCACTGGCTGTGGGGTAATCAATGACTGTGTCTCTCTGCTGAGAAATCTCACAGAGTGGCAAATACCAGCACACCTGTGCTACTGATCTTGGTGCAGAACAGGAACAAATCACAAGCTGAGAATTATGCACACTATATAATGAGAGCGAGAATCTCTGGGACAAAGGAGGGCCTAGATAAATACAGGTGCCACGTGCAGGAGCCACGGGCAGCAATCAGAGACAGTGGGCCGCTGGAACACACACGTTAAACCCAGGATGTTCTGTGACCATTTGCTAGCCAGTCATTCATGGTGAGAGTTGTACATACATTCCACTGTGCAGAGATTTAATTTGGTCAAATCATTATTTTTCTCCCCAAAAACGTTCATCCATGCAGTATGCCATGGGATTCCTCAGACTCCTGAAACACACACCTAGTGTAACATTTTCAAGGCACCATGGTCACATGAGAATTTCTCCCCTTAGGATAAGTTCAACAGGGTCATGAATAGTAAAAATGCTTTCTGCACGCTCAGGCATGAGCTTGCAGGCAAAATGTCTCCAGCTGACTCCTGGGGAGAGGTCCGTACATTCCCAATGTCTTCTAGATCTTGTGTTATGAGACCCCAATCAATATTTTATAGACTTTTCTCATGTCCCTTTTTATCCATGTCCTTTGTAAAGTAACAATCCCAGTCTCTCAATCTCTCTCCATACAAGAGTTTCCCCAGGCTCTTGGTCATTCTTGTTGCACATGCCTGACCCCCTCTATTTCTAAAATATCCTGTGTGAAAAGGATCTCCTATACTGCACAGAGGAGTCTAGGGGAGAGTGAAGCACTGACTGACTGATCTCATGGCATTGTATTTTCTGTATGATTCTCCATCCCAATCCTATTGGAATTCAATGTTTCTGCTTAGTTTCTGTCCATGTTTGCATTTTGAAAATGGTTTCACAGAGCTGTGTACCATGAAGCCCAGGTCCCTGTCCTGCATTCACACAGTAAAATTAGAACCTTGTGAAGTGTTTGAGGAGTTCAACTTTTCCCGTGAATGGGCATACACTCTGAAGTTATTGACATTAAAATTCATCTGCTACCCTGCTGCCCATTCACCTGGCTTGGTTAGCTCCTTCTGGGGACTTCTCTGGATTTGACTATGACCTACATAATCTGGTGCCACCTGCAAATGTTGCCACCTCACTGCTCATCCCCTTTCTAGATTGTTAATAACTATAAAACATTTACCATACCAACTGTTGTATAAAGTGTGTAACCCCCCTCACTGTGCTTCTCTCCCTTCACAGGCACCTTGAGCATTTCTGAGGTTGATCGACACATTGATGATTTCATGGCAACTTTCAACTTCACCACATCTGACCGTTCAACATTCATCCTAATGGGTATCCCTGGTCTGGAAGCTGGACACATCTGGATTTCCATCCCTTTCTCTACTTCCTACCTTATCAGTCTTTTCGGAAATATTATGCTTCTTTTTGTTGTAAGTAAAGAGCAGACCCTCCACAAGCCAATGTACCTGCTAATCTGCCTGCTCGCACTCACAGACATCGCCACATCTACCTTCGTCGTGCCAAAGGCACTGTGTATATTTTGGTTCAATTTGAAAGGCATTACAGTGGGTGGCTGCCTCACTCAGATGTTCTTACTTCACACGGTTTCTTTTATGCAGTCAGCCATTCTCGTGATAATAGCCTTTGATCGCTATGTTGCCATATGTAACCCTCTGAGATATGCCACCATCCTCACCAATGCACGAATAGCTAAGCTCGGGCTTGTGGGTTTGATCAGATCTGTTATCTGCATGCTGCCTCTGCCCCTGCTCCTGAGCAGGTTGCCATTCTGTGCCGACCGCAGTATCCTCCAAACACACTGCGAGCACATGGCTGTGGTGAAGATATCATGTGGGGACATCACAGTGAACAGGATGTATAGTTTTGTTATAGTGTTTGTAGTCATTGGGATCGACCTGACACTCATTGCTCTGTCCTACAGTCTGATCATCAGGGCCATCCTCAGAATCTCCTCCAAGAGAGCCCACCAGAAAGCCCTCAACACCTGCACAACACACATCTGTGTGATGCTGATGATGTATACTCCTGGCTTCCTCACCAACCTGACTCACAGGTTTGGTCATGGCATCGCTCCCCATGTTCACATCATCTTGGCCAACCTCTATTTGCTCCTCCCTCCCATGCTGAACCCAATCATTTATGGGATCAAAACCAAAGAGCTTCATGACAAAGTGGGCAAATACACCTGCAGAAGGTGATCAGTGGGGGCGACTGACTTTAAACCTGTGTGACAAGAGGGGGAAAGGATATCTCCTCATTAATGAAGGGTGTTATGTCCCAGTTTGGCTGAGTTCTGTAGCCCATTGGGTGAGTTTGCCTTTGTCATATTCACTGCTACTGTAGCCCAGCTCTATTATATTTACTGCTTTGCATTATATTCTGTTTTTCATTAGATTCAGTAGTAATGCAAGAAACTGACAGACCACTATCTGTAAGATATTAGCTTTAACTAGTTAACATATGTCTTGAGGCCTATGATCTTTAAATAAGCTTTGAAGGGACTAACAGTCCAATGGAAAACCTTGAATATTTGGGGAGCTGAAAATAGAGGTCAAGGGCCTCAGTACATCTGTAGGTGTAATGTGTTTGAGACAGACACTGTTTTGTGTGGACTATAGGGAGAGGATTTACAGAATAAATCATCATCATCATTCCTGGTGAGGCTGACCAAGGGGAAGACTCTGACGAAGAGGGTGACCTATGCTGGAAACAGTCAATTTTGCATGGTAACCAATCAAAAAGGTACCAATATGGTCCCTTGCAGTGTCCTTTCACAGATGCAAATTTGTTTTACTCCAAGGCAACTTACTTTGTTAGGGAATCAAGTAATTTCCCCTATTCCCACCTTTAAAAACATCATCGTCATCCCGTTTAACCCAGCCTCTCAGGATTTAATTATCCAAAGTCACCCGCATTTCTTGTCTATATTCCCCTGCTAGGATTACAATTAAAGTCATTGTTGGCTCGTAAGGAGACCCCCTCATAGAAATTACTAACAATATGGATAAAGCCAAACAAGCTATTACCCAGTTAATGAGTAAAGGTAATAAGTTTTCAACAATCCCTAACATAGATGTTGAAGTAAAAGGATGGGTTATTGTCCAAGAAATTACAAGAGGAATTATTTATGAATGTACCTAGTGCAAACTCAAAGAATATAAGCAAAAACTTCAAAGACCTAGGTCAGTACCAAACACTGATAATGGAGCCTATATATATGGTACATATCCCAAAAACACACCAGGGTCCAGAGTATCATTTTTATGATACTCTTCATCCATTTTGAGAGGTGGAAAATAGTAATGAAACTATCCCCACAAATGCCTGACCATCCACATCCGTATTTGTGTGATGAGGTTCATTTTACAAATTACCCCAACAAAAAGGGTCATGTAGCCTATATGGCTAACCTGCTTGCTCTACTATAGAGACATATTTTCTTCCAGATTTCTTATTTCTTTATGGTTTTGATTATTTGTTTTATTATAGTAGGTTATAATAGGTTTATATTGAAGTGGTTTGGGTGTAACAGAAGAAACTTACAGGCAACATCCTGTATGTTGTGCTAAGGCAAAGTTACCATGCATATGTCTGGTTCCTTACACCCAGCCTTACCTCTGTCCATGCCCCGCACTGGCCCAGGCTGGGACCACAGCTGGGGGAGGCTGTGGGGCCCCAGGTCGGGGCCAGGAGTGGAGCCCAGTGGCTGGGACCCTGCTGGCTGCAGAGGGGCTGGCGGTTGGGACCTGAGGCCGGTGGCTCCATGGGCAGCTGCGGAGGGGGCCGACAGGGACCTGGGACATGTAGCTGGGACCCTGGGTGGCTGCAGAAATGCTGGCAGCGGGGACCTGGGGCCAGCATCTGTGACCCTGGGCGGGACCTGCTGGCACGCTCCACCTATGCTGGACAACGGATGTTGCCGGACCAGGGACTACCGGTGTAGAGAGGTACGACCTGCAGTATATAATCATACACTTTCAGAGAGCTAAAGAGAACAGAAAGAAACTACAATGCTGAACTTCTTTGTGATATGTGAGTACAATTTAAATGATTTTTTTTTTATGTCCAATCCTTCAGGAAAGCTGGAGGATAAACCAAATAAAAACTAACAGTAACTAACTAATTCAACACAAAATGTGGACATTGACCACCATCACTGAATGCAATTAGACATAAATAATGTAATAATGTTATTGTTGTTTTTACACTATGTATGTTTTGCGCTACTTTTGGATTATTTTTATGCCACCATTAGCTACTTTTTTGTTTGAAACAACTGCCAAAACTCTATTGGAATACAGGTACTAGTGTTAAACCCCACAATAGAGGTCTTACTATGCAATGTGGAGCATGAAGTTACCGGACATAGTGTCGGTATACAATACTTGATACACTCCTAATTGATTACAAAACAAACCTTACTCACTCTACATTCATACCGCAAACATATTATACTGGAGTCTCAAAATGACCACAACAGTCCTAATGGCCAGTCAAGATTCCTTTGAATCATAAGATGTGGTGAGCCGGTGAAAAACACATAGAAAACCACACCACACAGGGCTTTGGATCAATAAAAAACTCTGACTTGCAAAAATCAGAAGGACCAATTATAGTCCATTCTGTCCATTTGCCTTTGTTTACAAGATCTTCTACCCATGCAATTCCATAGAGACAATCCTGGGTGGCCCACCATGTCCTCCAATTCTTATCAGTGTAGCTGTTGTTTCCATTGCTGTTGGTTCTCTGTATTTTTCCCAGAACATAGCAAGATTGTTTTTTGCACAAAAGTTCTAATAGTTCTTGACATTTTGAACTTAAGTTCTTGCTTCAGCTGTTCTGTCACAACACATGTATTCATATCTGCATGTGTCATTCATACCAGGCCTCAATGACCCATAACATATTACATGGAGAGAGAGAGAGAGATTCCAACATTCTGCACTCTTGATACATGATTAATGCCATTAAATATTATATCACTTTATAATTTTGCAAGGTATTCAATTTTATATACAACTTTCTCTGAAATTTCTTGTCACTTTCTTATTCAGTAGTATAAACATAGCATAATAAAGGTTAACAAAATCATTAATGCAAATAATATCACAGGTTTCAGAGTAACAGCCGTGTTCGTCTGTATTCGCAAAAAGAAAAGGAGTACTTGTGGCACCTTAGAGACTAACCAATTTATTTGAGCATAAGCTTTCGTGAGCTACAGCTCAAAGCTGAAAGCTTATGCTCAAATAAATTGGTTAGTCTCTAAGGTGCCACAAATAATATCACAATAGGATGTAGCATTAAATTTAGAAGCTATGACACTGGGAGACCATCCTTTAAAAACATCAAACCAATGATGGACTGTCAATTCTTCTCCTTCTTTCCCCAGGTTTAATGTTTGACCATTGTACATCAGAATGTTGATTTTTCCCAGCTGAGCAGACTTAGATAGATAAATCTTTTGCATATTGCCTGTTTTTTGTCACTTTTATCGATCAATTTTCCCCGCTGTTCCCAATGTATCCCCAAATCAAAGGACCAATCTACGTCTTTTGGTTCCCAGATAATGTCTTTTTATGGAAATAGAAGTCCTCAGTAAATAATCCCATTAATAATTACCTCTGTTACATTACATTTACATGATTCAATTGGGCCTTTTTCTGTCATACTTCCTCAAAATACATGTTTCTCAGTGGTTACCACACAAATACACCCATTGCCTAAATGACACACTCTTGTGCCACCAGAGGCTAAACATTCCATGGTACATTGTCCACTTGAATGATTCAAACGGCATCCCTCTAGGGACCACATTAGTTCTGGACACACCCATTTACTTCATCCCCGCTCTTCACAATGTTTCCTGAATTTTCTTAATTTATAATCCCTTTCTTCTTGAATCATGTGTCCCACTTATTTCTTTTTGCAATAACTCTCCATTAATACTTTTTGGCAACACCCAGGCCATTATTGGTTTTCTTTGCTTCCTTGTGTTGTGTAACAGCATTCTGCCTTCCCACTCTCCCCTCAAGGGTGGTTTTATTCCAATTAAATTCCATATATTTCTTCTTTCCTACAATTCGTTGATTCCATATATGAGGATCTTTGAACCACTCAAAAGGCCACTGCCCATTATTTAACAGATTAACCATTCTCTCTGTGTAATATAGCCCATAAATTTGCATCTGTACACATCATATTGCTGGCACGGTTCCACTGTCAATCTCAGACACACCAAATATATTCACATTTAGAGATGTTGTGATGGTTTGGGCTTGTTTGAATTGGAGTTCCCCACTTCTTATACCTTGTTCCGATAATGCACCAAAATTGGGTGTCATATCTTTTTGTACAGCCCTCAAAAATCTTACCCAAGGCTGACATTTTCCCTTGTAACGTCTCAATATCAAATGAGTTTAAAACTCCAGCGCCACTGCCACCTACAGTATATTCCCCTTTACCTCTTTTATTTTGTATTATACCATCTCCCCACTGTTGTTGCCATGCTTGTGATAGAGGTACGGCATATGGCATACGCTCCGGATGTTGTGCACTTATATTTACTTGCGCTCTCTCCAACCCAATTATTTGATACACAATAGTTGGGGCTTCAATTACTTCTCCCCTCCATTACTTCTCGTCTGCCATGATTCCTGGTGCAATCTTGTTTACTGGGATCTGGTAATAAACATAAAAACTTGACTTATCCCTGAAAATATATTCCCCAATTAATTTTACTGAAGCAACTCAATCTTATCATCATGGAAGGATTTACCAGTACCCCACATTCCCATAAACGGAGAGCCGTTGACTCATTCCATCTGATGTATTACCCAATTCTTGTTCATTAGTCACATCTAGGGTGACTGTATCAAATCCCAAACTCAAAAAGGTACAGTTCAGAATACTCATATTCAGATTGTTCTCATAATAACTAAAGGAATGTTATTTAATCTTTAGGACACAACTTTAATTGTGATGTGTGGACTCACTTTCCCTTTTCACCCCTGTTAATCTTCACTACAGTAGGTGAAATTTTATCCAGGATGGAAAAAGGTCCAACCCATCTAGACTCCAGAACATGATTTTTCTCTATTAATTTCAAATACATTATTCTATCTCCTATTTTTTCATAATTTACTGTCCTGAGCCACATAAGAATCCATGTAGTCTCTTGCTTTTTCAATAGTGGCATTCAGTTTTAATTCCATTTTCTTAAGTTCTATCAGTAACTCCCTTACCCATTGAATAATTGACACCTCTTCTTCTTCTTCTTCTGGATAAAATAAAGGGTTCCACAATCTCATAGGCCTTCCAAAGAGAATTTGATAAGGGTGGTAACCAGTACCCAATCAATCACTACTTCAGATGGCTGCTAACACCACAGGTAATTTATCATCCCAATCTTTGCCAGTTTCTTACACTACTTTGCGTAGAGCTTGTTTAATAGTTCAATTCATTCTTTCTACTGTCCCTGATGATTGAGGATGATAGGGGATATGTAGTTGTTGTTTTACTCCTAAAGCTTTTAATAAATGTTTAATAAACTTCTCTTATAAAATGTGGCCCAGTATCTGATTCAATTATTTTTGAAGTCCTATATCAACTAAACACTACTTCCCACAACTTCTCAGGAATAGTCTCTGCACTATGATTTCTGGTGGGAATTGCCTCCACCCATCCAGAAAAGAATCTACTATCACTAATAAATACTGATTTCCCCTTTGGATCTTAGGCAATTTATCAATATAATCATCCTGTATTGTACTCAATGGCCCCACAATTCTTTGGTGCAACAAGGGTCCCGAATTCGGTGGTCTATTCCATTTGCTGCCCATCTTATGCAGTTTTTAACAAAGTTTTCTACGTCCTCTTGCACATTAGACCATATTCCAAATTGTTTTACCTTAAAGAGATTATTCTCTATTCCTTGAGGGACAGAGAGTGACACAAGTTAATAATCTCCTCTCTTTGAAGTTTGTAAGATATCCCTTATCTCCCCTGTTTTCTTATTCTTTCCTCAGGTTTAACCTCCTGTTTTATGGCTTGAGCGCTAGTAACTACCATAACTCCCAAAGGTTCCTTTGCTGCTAATTTGCTGCTAATTTTGCATCCGCTTTATCGTTCCAATATTTTTCATTTCATTCTTGCTTTTTTTCACACATCACAAGCTGCTGGTCTGTGGCTGTTAATCTTCTAGACTTGTATGCTACTGGTATCAACTTCCTGTCAGTGTCTTGTATTAATACCACCGCTAGACCCTGTAGGGTCGCTGACAACTTAATCACAAATGGCTTATCTATCTCAGGGAATTTCAACTCTGGAGCCTGCATCAAGGCTTGTTTTAAATTACAGAAAGCTTTTTCTTCTTCAGGCCCCCACTTCCATTCTACCTTATTTTTTAGTAAATGACTCAAAGGTCCTGTGATAATGATGAAATTCCAGATGTGTTTCCTTCATTAGTTAGATCCTCCCAATGTCACCCTCAATGCATGAGAATTCTCTGGCCTTAGTAAATTCATGAATGGTTTCACCTTTTGTTGATCTACCTGAATTCCTTATTCCCCTAGGGTCACCCCCCCCCCCCCAAATAATTCACTCTCCTATGCACTAGTTGGGCTTTCTCTCTAATAGCCTTGAACCCGTTTCCTGTATGAGTCTCAACCCTTTTCTAGTCCACTCAGTCACTTCCTCTTCAGTGTCCCCTCACACTAATATAGCATCTTCATATGAGGTGGCATTCTCTCGATACTCTTAGGATAATCCAGCATTTGCACCCAGATGTAGGTGCATAAAAGGCAGAGCACAATGCAGGCCCTGGGGAATTCTTTTAAATAAGTATTGTTGTCCTTTAAAAGTAAGCATAAAGAGGGCCCAGCAATGAGGATGCAAGGGAATGGCAAAAAAAACAAAACAAAAAACAATTTGCCAAATCTGTGATAAAATGTGGCTCCTTATCTGATTCTTCACCGCTAGTCCCTGGAGCCAATAGTGGCTCCCACTGACCCTAAGTGCATCTCCCTAAATTCCCTCTAAGAGAGGGGGCCCCTTCCTTCAGAGATCTATACTGCCTGCCGGCAGGGGGACACAACAGGCCCTTCCCTGGAGCTAGCTGCTCTGGCAGGGAGAGGGCTGTGGGGAGTCCTCTGGCTCCAGCCCCGGGGCAGCTTGTTTGCACCCCAAATTCCTTATCCTCAGGCCCCATCCCAGATCCTGTACCCCCAGTCAGAGTCCTCCCCCTCCCACTACATCCCAACTCTCTGCTCCAGCCCTGAGCCCCCTCCTGAGCCCTGAACCCCTCATCCCCAGCTCCACCCCGCAGCCCTCACTCCTGCATCCCACACATTGGCTCTCACATTGACACTTTTTTGCCAAAGTGGCTCCCACTTCAAAAATAATGAAGAGCACTGAGCTATGAGAAACTTGCATTCTCCTCTTTCTTTTCCTTGAATTAACTGTTTTATTCCTGTCACCTGATGGTCTAATTTATCTTTCTCTGTTTTAACCTTTTCCCAGTCCATCGTTCTTTTCTCCAATTCTGTATTTTGTTTCCCCATTAGTTCTAATTGTGTTTGCATTATCTGTGCCTGCCTCACTTCGCACTCCAAATTTTTCTGGAAAATTTTAAAATTCTCTTGTAATGTTAGGTTTCAGCCGTGTTAATCTGTATTCCACTGCATGCATCCGATGAAGTGAGCTGTAGCTCACGAAAGCTTATGCTCAAATAAATTTGTTAGTCTCTAAGGTGCTACAAGTCCTCCTTTTCTTCTTGTAATGTTGTAACTCTGCACAGGTTTCCCCTTTACATGCAATTTCTTTGTTTACAGCTTTCCACAACAGCCATTCTTCGGCTATTTGCTTTTTACTGGCATTAGGTTTGCACAACTGTACATATGTCTCAAACATATTTTCTAAGGTATCCATTATTACACGAGGAGCCCACCAGTGGCACGTCCCAAATGCAGTAATCTCCTTCTTGAACAGAGAAGGGGATTTAGCTTTAGTTTAATGGGGTGCCTCTTCCACCCCTTTACTTCTCCTCTTCAACAATGGTTTAAACAGTATTAAATTAACAGCACATGCAATCTCCCCGCACTTTTTTTTCTCTCTCGCATAAATTTCTCACAAAGTTCACAAAGAAGGAGTCACCCATTTTAATCTTCAGTAAGGACTCTCCCAACACTGTAAGACCCCATCTCGAAATCCGGCACTCCTTAATATCTCTCCCTGCTCCACATTCTAGGCCACAGGTTACACCCTGCAAGAGAGGTTTCCCTGCAGATGGGAGCAGGCAGATAGCGGACACAGTCTTGGTACATAGGTCTCTAAATGCTCTTTTTTGATTTCAAAACAAACCTTCCTCAGTCCACAATCACACTCCAAACATACTAAACCATAGTCTCAAAAAGACCAGAATAGGCCCAATGGCCAGTCAAGATTCCTTCCAATCATAAGATCATAAGACGTGGGGAGCCGGAGAAAACCACATCTGTATCCACACGAGGTTCTGGATCAATAAAAGACTCCAACTGGAATAAATCACAAGTAACCACTTATAGACCATTCCCTTGTGTCATTGGTTCATTGTCTCTGTTTACTATGTTATCAGATTTGCCTGTTACTTTGGGGTATGCTCATTTATTAGTGTTACTCTTCTGGGGCTGGTTTCTGTAATTCTATCAATGCGCTGCTTTTGCCACTTGTGTTCTCCTGCAGAGCTCTACTTCTCCCTTCTGCAAGTTCCCTCACAATGGAGCTATCCTGCAGATCCTAGGTTCCCCAGGGCTGAGATCTTCCAGACCCCGAATCAGATGAACACACACGTGCACGCACGCACACACACACACACACCCAAATGCTTCTAAGATGACTGGATTAATCAGCAAAAAGAAAAGGAGTACTTGTGGCACCTTAGAGACTAACCAATTTATTTGAGCATAAGCTTTCGTGAGCTACAGCTCACTTCATCAGAAGCTCACGAAAGCGTATGCTCAAATAAATTGGTTTGTCTCTAAGGTGCCACAAGTACTCCTTTTCTTTTTGCGAATACAGACTAACATGGCTGTTACTCTGAAACCTGGATTAATCAGCACTCCCAAACTGATCCGTTATATGTACCTTGACTTAGTGGACTGGGTTATCAGCATTTCAAAACTGCCACCTTCATATGCCCCAGGTTTGGCACTTCCCCATCCCCACTTTCAAGTTACAATAGTGCTAGTAGTAACCCATCTGATGAGCAAACCCCACAGGAATTTTGAGCACTGCAGGGATTTTTAGCTTAGGTATGAGGAGCGTTGTTGCAGAGCAAATCGGGAAGCCAAAAACACGCACGAGGGGAAGAGAAAGAGAGAGAAGCCATTAACCATGAAAGTTATGTATTGCCAGTTAATGGGAGATCCAAACAAACGGAACAATTATAGTATTAAACGTATCTTAAATTGAATTACAAAAGTCAGATAACTGATCCCACAAGTCAGGGTCAGAAGGCTATACCTAGAGAAAGAGAGGGAGAGAGAGAGAGAGAGAGAGAGCACAAAAGAGAGAGCTGGGTTCTCACCACTCCATGAAGCTTGATTTGATCGGGGTTCCTAGATGTTCCCAGGTGGTGGTGGTTGAGGGTCCAGCGTGCTGGGCCCTCAGCATGATCAGTCAGGAAAAGGTGAAGTCCCAATGGAACTGCTGCAGATTTTGGATCCAGGCACCAGAACACTTACTTGACTGTGGGTAGGTGTTTTTGTAGGGAAATAACAATGGTTCAATGGAGAACACTAGATTTGTTTGTGGGTAAACTGATGATTTAAGGGAGTATATCAAAGTTGTTTTGTTCAGGCTAGACAATAAGAACTGATCATTCCTGGGTTTGGGTAGTGGTCCTTCAAGGAAGCTTACAATGCAATCACACAGCTTCAGTATTTTGGATACTAAGAGAGGATTTTTTACTATAATTGTTCTGATAATTACTGAATTGGGTGTGTGCAGACATGGGTTCATTAACATCTGGAGCAGAGATTTCCCATCATTCACTGCTTCAGTGCTTTCCTAATCCCAGAGTTTAGTGCAGTTCTTGCCTTGGAATTTCTGTTCTCCATTCTGTAGGCTAATGGAGATGCCTCCCTGTCCCATCTTTGATGCAAATGAAGCTAAGGGAGTTTCCTTAATCCTGTCACCCTTGTCTGGAGGGGCATAGATGTATCTCCCACTGCTTTTTCATTGCTTTTTGTAAGTCTTTCTTCTGATCAGTTTTGGTTTGATAAGAGGCTGGGGAGGGTGTCCTTCATGAGTCAGAAAGGCTGTGTATGGTGTGCCGGTTCCCCAAGAACACTGAGCTGATAGGTAACAACTAGGCCTTCTACCCACACAATTCCAAAGAGACAATCCTCGTCGGGCCACCATGTCCTCCAATTCTTGTCAGTCTAGCAGTTCCTTCCATCCGATGAAGTAAGCTGTAGCTCACGAAAGCTCATGCTCAAATAAACTGGTTAGTCTCTAAGGTGCCACAAGTACTCCTTTTCTTTTTACGAATACAGACTAACACGGCTGTTACTCTGAAACCTTTCCTTTTCTGTTGGTTCTATGTATTTTTCCAGAACATAACGAGATTGTTTTTTGCATAAATAGTTCTAACAGTTCTTGACCTTAAGTTCTTGCTTCAGTTACTAAGTCACAACACACATATTCATCACAAGCATGTGTCAGTCATACCAGGCCTCAATGACCCATAACACATTACATGGCTATATAAATCACAATATATATTAATTCATGTGCATATTTCAAACACCAGTAAAGGGGTTTTGATTCTGAATTTGATTGTCATTTCATAGCTTTGTTGCTAATGTGGAAGAACTCCTGCTGGAGCTTCTAGCATTTTTAAAAATATTATTTAATCAACTCTGTACTAAGTATCTAATAATGTACAGACCAATGTGTTAATGAAAAAAAAAATTGGTTCAAGAAATTGATTGGGCTACTTTTAGGTAACATTTTAAGGGACTTTGAGCTATTAATGCAGGAGAAATCTGGCAACTCCATCCTGACCCAGATGGTCCAGAGAAGCATCCAAAAAGTCAGAGCTCTTCCGGAGGCAGAGCAGCAGCATTAAGCCAGAAGAGCCGGAGCTGGGCCGGAGGCAGAGCAGCAGTTCTGAGGCAGAGCTGGGGAGCTGCAGCTGGAGCAGAACAGAACCGGGAGATGGGGAAGCACAAACCAGCTGTGCCAATGGGGAGCCACGGCTGAGCTACAGTAGGGAGATGTGGGGCCAGAGCCAGGATAGTGGATGCCGGCCATGCCACAAATAACACGGCAGCCAAGCATGATGCACAGGTGGGGAGAGCAAGCTGGGACCATGGGCAGAGGGCCCAGTGCTGGGAGACATCCCCAAAGAGGAGGCCCTTGAAGGCTGGACCCAGAGGGTGGGATGTGGACCTGATGGGAAGGTAGATGCGGGGGAGAAGGGTCCTGTCACCTTGAGCCTGGGGCTGTGTGGCCACAGCAGGTATCTGACACCAGGTATCAGCACAGGGAAGCCAGAGCCTGGGCAGGAGGCCTGAGACGTATCAAGAGCAGACTATGAAGTTTTCTTATATCTCAGAGACGGCTCTTTGTGGTGTCCCTATCCCCACAGATCATTTCCCTTCATCTTTTCCAGTTTTCCTTCATTTTTCTTACAGTTGCTGTTTAATAAATAGTATGTGGCCTGAACATCATGCAGTGATCAGCAGGCCAGGGAAGTGGCTGGTGCTGAACGAGAACCCAGAGGGAGGCCATCCTAGACCCTGTACTAAGTGTTCACCATGACAGTGGGGGTCAAACCCAGCATTGGCCTTTGACATGGGCAGTCTGGGCAACTGAAAAGGGAGACATAAGGAAGGGGGTGCGATTTGATATCTTCCATGTCACCTGACTTGCTGACCATGAGCCAGCTGGCTTTATGGAGGCAGGCAGGCAGCCACCCAGGCGAGAGACACACATGCAATTCACCATCCAGCGGTGGTGCCTCTCTTGCGAATGGTGCTGCCTAAGACAGAGAGTCCTCTCTGAACGCAAAGCTCCTCTTACCTCAATCTATATCAGTAGGCCTCTGCAGCTAGTGTGCCTCAACCTTCTCCCCTTGGAACCATCCCAGGAGGGGGCATCGAGAATGTCCTTTTAATCATTGACCACTTCACTTGCTATTCTCAGGCATACTCTACTCGTGACTAGCGGGCATCTAATGTGGCCAAGGTGATGTGGAAATAGTTTATCTGTCATTATGGCATCCCTGAAAGGCTACATACAGACAAAGGGAGAAATTTTGAAAGTAATCTCCTTGTCCAGCTTTGGAAACTCTTAAGGACTTCAAAGAGCAGAACCATGCCCTGTCACCCTCAAAGGAATGAGACTACTGAGCGGTGCAACCGAGCACTTATGAATATGCTGGGAACCCTGCATCTGGATCAAAAGGAGAACTGGAAGGACTATGCTGAGCCCATGCCTCATGTTTATAATTGCATCCAGCATGAGTCCACTGGGTTTTCCCATTCTTCTTAATGTTTGGCTGACACCCAGGGCTGAAGGTAGCTCTGGCCCTGAGTTTCCCCCACAGAGATGAGGGGGTAGTGGTGGAGGAGTACATCTCCCAGCTGGAGAGAGCATATCATCAGGCTGCACAGGCATCTGAAGCTAATTGTGCATTGGGAATGATGATGATGTATCTCAAAGGGTCATATATGGTGACATAGCGATCGAAGGCCATTGTCACGAGGATGGCTGAGTGCATCATAGAAACTGAATGAAGAAAGAACATCTGGCTGAGGCATCCACCCACAGTAATGCCTTTCAAATTGAACCAAAATATACACATTGCCTTCGGCATGACGGAGGTAGATATGCCAATGTCTGTGAGCGCCAGCATGCAGAGCAGCAGGTACATCAGCTTATGCAGCGACTGCTCTTTGCCTACAACAAAAAGAATCATGAAATTTCCCAAAAGTCCAATAATATAGAACATTCATACCCCAAATATACTCTACCAGAACCCACTCAAGTCAGAGATCCTGATGGTCATCTGGGGTTCAGTGCAGTCACAAGGTGCAGGGAATCCACGAATACCACACCTATATCCACATGGGGTTCTGGATCAATAAATGACTCTGATTTTCAGAAAATATAGACAATCATTTGTACTCCATTCTGTTGCATTATCAGTTCTTTGCCTTTGTTTACTCGGCCTTTTACCAATTCCAAAGAGACAATCCTGGGCAGGCATCCATGACCCAAGGCACGCCATTTACTCCCATTCTTATACATTTTCATAGCAATCCTTCTGGTGTTTATTTGCTTATCTGTTGATTACCCATTTTTCCAGAGGCAATTTAAGTTGTTTTGATCGCTTAACCTTTACGTTCTTGCTTTGGTTGCCAAAATGCAGGTCATGCACTCGTGTCCAAATGCACATCAACCACACTAGGCCTCGTGGCCTGTAACATATTACTTGGATATACAGATTATTGTGCACATATCCCAACAAATAGAGTTCACCCTGCACTTGATATGGGAAGAATATACAACAAGCCTGTGTTAGCCAAACTGAGATTTTTCTGACACTTCATTCAAAGGCACACTCATTTACATAAGCCAAACACAAGTTTATCTACAAAAAAAAAAGAATTAAGTGATTATAAGTGATAGCAAACAGATCAAAGCAGAGTACCTAGCAAATAAACAAAACTACAAACTAAGATAAATAATAGAACTGGAAGGGACCTTGAGAAGTCATCAAGTCCAGTCCCCTGCACTCATAGCAGGACCAGCACCATCTAGACCAACGCTGACAGATGTTTGTCTAACCTGCTCTTAAAAATCTCTAATGATGGAGAGTCCACAACCTCCCTAGGCAATATATTCCAGTGCCTAACCACCCTGACAGTTAGGAAGTTTTTTTCCAAATGTCCAAGCTAAACCTTCCTTGCTGCAATTTAAGTCCATTGCTTCTTGTCCTACATCAGAGGCTAAGGAGTAAAATTTTTCTCCTTCCTTCTTGTAACAACCTTTTAGATATTTGTATATGGATATCATGTCTCCTCTCTGTCTTCTCTTTTCCAGACTAAACAAACCTAATTTTTCAATCTTCCCTCACAGGTCATGTTTTCCAGGCCAGTAATCATCCTTGTTGCTCTTCTCTGGACTCTCTCCAATTTGTCCACATCTTTTTGGAAATGTGGTGCCCAGAACTGGACACAATACTCCAGTTGAGGCCTAATCCGCGCAGAGTAGAGTGGCAGAATTACTTCTTGTGTCTTGCTTACAACGTACCTACTAATACAGCCCAGAATGACGTTTGTTTTTTTTGCAACAGCGTTATACTGTTGACTCATATTTAGCTTGTGGTCCACTATGACCACTAGATCCCAATCTGCAGTACTCCTTCATAGGCAGTCTTTACCCATTCTGTGTGCGTGCATCTGATTGTTCTTTCCTAAGTGGATTTCCTATTTTGCATTTGTCCTTATTGAATTTCCATCCTATTTACTTCAGACCATTTCTCCAGTTTGTCCAGATCATTTTGAATGTTCATCCTATCCTCCAAAGCACTTGCAACCCCTCCCAGCTTGGTATCATCTGCAAACTTAATAAGTGTACTCTTCATGCCATGATCTAAACAGTTGATGAAGACATTGAAAAGAACCGGACCTAAACTGATCCCTGTGGAACCCCACTGGTTATGCCCTTCCAGCCTGACTGTGAACCATTTATAACTGCTCTCTAGGAGCGGTTTTCCAACAAGTTATGCTCCCACCTTATAGTAGCTCCATCTAGGTTGTATTTCCCTACTTTCTTAATAAGATAGCTTTCTTTGACAGGGTAACAAGCCTTGTGGATGGAGGGAAGTGGTAGATGAGGTAAGGCTTTTAGTAAGGATTTTGATACAGTCTCACATGACCTTCTTTCAGCTTGGAACCATAAAATTTTGAATGGTGTGGAGAACATGAATGAGGAAGCCTTGTTTACTTCTTCACATAACACAACAACCAGGGGTCAGACAAGGAAATTAATAGGCAGCTGGATTAAAACAAATAAAAGGAAGTACAACATACAACACAGTCAACCTATGAAACTGGGGGATGTTGTGAAGGTTAAAAGTATAATGGGGTTTGAAAAAGAATAAGATAAGTTTATGGAGGATAGGCCTGTCAATGGCTGTTAGCCAAAATGTTCAGGGATGCAACCCCATGTTCTGGGTGTCTCTAGCCTCTGACTGCTAGATCATGGAACTGGACAACAAGAGATGGATCCCTCAATAATAACCCTGTTCTGTTCTTTCCCTCTGAAACACCTGGCATTTGGCCCCTATCAGGATACTGGAATAGATGGACCATTGGTCTGACCCAGAATGGCCATTCTTATGTTCTTATCTGAGTCTCTTTTTTCTTATCTGAGTGCTGGACATCATAGCTAATGAGGCCCAAATGCTTCTTTGTCTCAAACGGTCCCTTCCATGGAACCAGTAATTTGAACAAGCTCGATAGTCAGAATAACACTCATTCCACCGGTTTGAACATTCAGAGCTGGATCCCTTTCTTACAGGCCTTTTCTTGTATCTGTGCTGCATTTAGCAAAATTGTTCTAGAAACGTCCACAAAATCTTGAGGTGACTTCTTAATTGAAGAATGTATTGGACTATGTTCATCACCTGGGGTCTTTGCTCTTCTATGTTTCTCCAAGGAGGTCTGAAAAACCATGAGGCTGCTTCTCAGACAGTGGTTCAAAGGGAGAAAACTTGGAGGCTTGAGGCAACTTCCTGATACCAAAATGGAGCTGGGGGAAGAGTTGGTCCAGTGTTTGCAATCCGAGCATACAAATTTCTGCCACGTCACCACCAAAGTTCTGTGAAATCACTCTACCAACTCATCACTTCTTAATCATAGAATATCAGGGTTGGAAGAGACCTCAAGAGGTCATCTAGTCCAACCCCTTGCTCAAAGCATGACCAATCCCCAATTTTTGCCCCAGATCCCTAAATGGCCCCCTCAAGGATTGAACTCACAACCCTGGGTTTAGCAGGCCAATGCTTAAAGGACTGAGCTATCCCTCCCCCAAAATGTCTTTACCCTCAGTAGATCACACAGTTATTTCATGAGTTGTAATGTGAAGTTGGGTCCTTGATCAGTAAGGATTTCTTGGTGTAATACCACCTGGGAGAGGAATTTCATAAGCTCATTTGCTTATTTGGTTCATAGCCAGGGTGCTAGGACTGTGGCAAGAGGTCAAACTTGGCTGGGTGCATTTGTCACCAAACCATTCCTGTGGTCTTTCTTTATGAATAACTTTGTGGTCTGCTGAATGAGCAGGCTTCCTTGTCTGCTGATACTGATAACATTGGAGCACCAAGGACACAAGGACTGAGCAGGCTGAACAGTGTTACTGAAGCAATGACATTCATGTCATGGAGTTCATGGATTCCATGATTTTCAGAGATCTTCATGGCATTTTTCACTTAAACTCCGGAACAGCTGAGCCAGAGCTGTCAGCTGGTGGAGGACTCTGAGCTCTCAGCTCCCAAGGTGTTCAAGGACCCAGCAGCTCTTTGCCACCTTGGGCAGTGGGGGTACCTGGAGCTCTGAGTTGCCCCTGCCCATCCTGGCTAATAGCCATTGATGGACCTATCCTCCATGAATTTATCTAGTTCTTTTTTGAACCCTGTTATAGTCTTAGCCTTCACAACATCCTCTGGCTAAGAGTTCCACAGGTTGACTGTGTGTTGTGGGAAGAAATACTTCCTTTTGTTTGTTTTAAACTGCTGCCTATTAATTTCATTTGGTGACACCTAGTTCTTGTGCTATGAGAGGGCATACATAATACTTGCTTATTTACTTCCTCCACACCAGTCATGATTTTGTAGACCTCTGCCATATCTCCCCTTAGTCTTCTCTTTTCCAAGCTGAAAAGTCCCAGTCCTATTAATCTCTCCAATATGGAAGCCGTTCCATACCCCTAATCATTTTGTTACCCTTTTCTGAACCTTTTCCAATTCTCATATATCTTTTTTGAGATGAGGCAACTGGATCTGCATGCAGTATTAAAGATGGAGGCATAACGTGGGTTTACATAGAGGAAATACAATATTTTCTGTTTTATTATCTATCCCTTTCTTAATAATTCACAACATTCTGTTAGCTTTTATGACTGCCGCTGCACATTGAGTGGATGTTTTCACAGAAGTATATACAGTGACTCCAAAATCTCTTTCCTGAGTGGTAACACCATATCTAGACCCCATTGTTTTATATGTACAGTTGAGATTATGTTTTCAAATGTGCATTACTTTGTATTTCTCAACACTGAATTTCATCTGCCACTTTATTGCCCTGACACCCAGTTTTATGGGATCCCTTTGTAAATCTTTGCAGTTTGCTTTGGACTTAACTATCATGAGTTGTTTTGTATCATCTCCAAGCTTTGCCACCTCCAGTTTACCCTTTTCCCAGATCATTTATGAACACGTTGAATCGTATCCTTCCTAGTATACTAACTGGTCTTGTCAATTTATTACTTTTAAATGTGTGTATTTGCTCAAAAACCTCTTCTAATGACACCTCAATCTGGGAGAGTTCCTGAGACTTTCACCTAAAAAGAAAGGCTCAGATTTGGGAATCTCCCTCTTATCCTCAGCCATGAAGACCGATGCAAAGAATTCATTTAGTTTCTGTGTTATTGTCTTTAAGTGCTCCTTTATCATCTCAATCATGCAGTGACCTCACTAGCTATTGAGTAGGTTTCCTGCTTCAGATGTAGTTAAAACAATTTTAGCTGTTACTTTTGGAGTCTTTGGCTAGCTGTTCTTCAAATTCTTTTTAGCCTTCCTAATTCTATTTTTACACTTCATTTGCCAGAGTTTATGCTCTTTTCTATTTTCCTCAATGGAATTTAACTTCCACTTTTTAAAAGATGCCTTTTTGCCTCTTCTTTTCCTTTGTTGTTTAGCCACAGTGGAAGAATATCCACAAGATACTGCGAGTGATGCTAGTCAATGTCCATATTTTGTATTAAATTACTTTGTTACTGTTAGTCTTTGGTTATCCTCCAGGTTTCCTGAAGTATTGGACATAGAAAAAACAGGTAACATTTCCCACAACGCTGAGCTGAGCCAAACATGGGCAGAGCACTCTGGATTAATGAGGACATATACTTTCTAATTCTTGTCACAAAGATTTCAATCAGTCACCCATGGTGATCATTTTCTGCAGATGTATTTGCCCACTTTGTCACGAAGCTCTTTGGATCTGACCCCATAAATTATAGGGTTGAGCCTGGGAGGGATGAGGAGATAGAAGTCAGCCAAGATGATGTGAATGTGGGGAGCGATACCCTGACCAAACCGGTTTGCCAGGTTGGAAAAGAGGCTGGGAGTATAATACGTCAACATCACACAGATGTGGGCTGTGCAGGTGTTGAGGGATTTTTGGTGGGCTTTCTTGGAGGGGATTCTGAGGACAGTCCTGATGATCAGACCATAGGACAGGGCAATGAGTGTCAGGTCTGACATGTTGACTACAAAGAATAGCACCAGGCCGTATATCCTGTTCTTACTCTAATGTCCCCACACGACATCATCACCACAGCTATGTGCTCGCATTGAGTGTGGGGGATAATGCGATTTGCACAGAATGGCTGCCGGCTCAGGAGCAGGGGCAGGGGAAGAATGAAGAGAACAGCTCTTATCAGTCCCACGAACCCTAGTTTAGCGATACGTCTGTTATTGACAATGATGGTGTATCTCAGAGGGTTACATATGGCAACGTAACGATCAAAGGCCATTGTCACAAGGATGGAGGAGCGCATAAGAGAAACAGTGTGAAGGAAAAACATCTGGGTGAGACAGCCACCCATAGTAATACCTTTAAAATTGAACCAAAATATACACAGTGCGTTTGGTACAACAAAGGTAGGTGTGGCGATGTCTGTGAGCGCCAGCATGCAGAGCAGCAGGTACATTGGATTGTGGAGAGTCTGCTCTTTGTATACAACAAACAGAACTGTAAAATTTCCAAACAGGCTGATAATGTAGAACGTAGAGAAAGGGATGGAAATCCAGATGTGGGCAGCTTCCAGGCCAGGGATGCCCATTAGGATGAATGTTGAATGGTTAGAGTGGGTGATGTTGAAAACTGCCATTAGGTGGACAATGCATCGATTGGGCTCAGAAATGCTCAAGGTGCCTGTAAAGGGAGAGAAGCACAGCGAAGGGGGGTTACACCCTTTATAGAAAATAGTATGATAAATATTTTATAGTTCACTACAATCTGGAGGTGATCAGTGAAGTGGCAACATTTACATGTGGCACCAGACTATTTAGGTCAGAGTCAAGTGCAGAGAAGTCCTCTGAGGGAACTGAACAAGCCAAGTGAACAGGGAGCAAGATGGCAGATGAATTTCAATGTCAATAAACTGTGATGTATATGCCCATTGGAGGAAAAAGCTTGAACTAAGCAAAACATTGGGATCCAGGAGGAGTGGGATAGGAAACCATACAGAAAATACAATGGCATGAGATCAGTCAGTCAATATTTCACCCTCCTCTGGTCTCCTCTATGTAGTACTGGGCACGCTTCTCACACAGGATATTGCAGAACTAGAGGGGTTAAGTCCAGGGCAATGAGAATGATCAAAGGCCTGGGGAAACCATCATACAGAGAGAGGTTGAAAAGACTGGGATTGTTATGTTACAGAGGAGATGAATAAGAGGAGATATGAGAAAATACTCACTGGTAGAGTAGATGGAGAATAAGTTCTCCCTGTCTCATAACACAAGGTCAAGAGGACATTCAACTAAACTGAAATGTGGTAAATTCAAAACTGATAAAAATAGAATGCTTTTTCCCCCCAATGCCTAAATAGAATGAGGAACTCCTTGCCACAAGATGTATTTATGGCCATGAGCTAAGCAAGAATGAGGAAGGGTTTGGACATGTACATGGATACTGAGACTTTACACCTTCAGCCTCTCCCAACAAGCCACAGTGCTGCCTGCTTCTCTGTGTAGATCTCCCTACCTACTCCCACAACCCTCAGCACTGCCTGCTTGTCCATTTATACCCTTCTCTTCACCTCCATAACACTCGGTACTGCCCACCTGACTGTATGTATCCCAGTCCCTGCCACAGAACCTCCAGTGCTGGCCACTTGTCAATGTATGTTCCCCACCTCACAACTTCCAGCCCTGCCACACAGTGCTACCCCTCAGCCGGGACCATCAGCAGGTGCCAGATCCCACAGAGACAGCTCCCAGAAATACATCCTCAGACTAAGTTAAACTCAGTGTCTGCCTGCACCCGGGAAAAAGAACCTATTCAGTGAAGGGAACCTCAGCAGCAGCTCAGGCTGTGCAGGGAAGGAGAGAGGGACAGACCCGGTGACAAGGAGAAAGGACGTGGAGACTAGAAGGAGCCAGTGTGAGTAACTCTGCCTCAAAACGACACAATGCTTTAACGTATTGCAGCCCATTAGAAACCCAGACACCCCTTCCTGAGGCTGGTATTCTATGTTGGCAATTGCTGACATTACCACAAGATTGTTGTAGGGCTGCTCACGGGAGGAGGGATAGTCCAGACGGGGGATTGGTCAGAGACAGTCTGCTACAGTGAGGTCCACATTCCATTACAGTCTGAGACACCCACTATCCCAGGAGGCCTCATTACGCCTCTTTGCTCTGTGCATTAGGGAGGATGTCCATTCCCTATTTTGTCCAGTTTCAGGTATCTGTGCCACTGTAATGTGCATACTGCACGCCCCCCTCCCACCAAGACACACAAAGATTGTGCATCCCTGAACTGCCCATAGTGAGATTTCCAACACCGCCTGGTTTCCTGTAAGCCAGAAACCTGCTTTTATTTCTCCTGCCTTTTGATGCTTCTCATCCTCTCTATACCCAGAGATGCAGGGCCACAGAGAAACCAGACCCTCCCTTTCTCTCTGAAAAAAAAATCCTAATTGTTCATTTACAAAAATGATTAGGAGACCAGGGCACCTGATTTATGAGGAGAGGCTGAAGGAATTGGGCTTTTTTAGACTGAAGAAGAGGAGAGTGAGGGGGGATTTGAGAGCAATGGTCTCAAGTTACTGTGGGGGAAGTCTAGATTGGATATTAGGAAACACTATTTCACTAGGAGGGTTATCTAGGGAGGTGGTGGCATCTCCATCCTTAGACGTTTTTAAGGCCCAGCTTGACAAAGCCCTGGCTGGGATGATTTAGTGGGGTTGGTCCTGCCTGAGCAGGAGGTTGGACTAGACGACTTCCTGAGGTCTCTTCCAACCCTAATCTTCTATGACTTTATGAATCTCTAAGGATTTCAGCAACTCTCCTGTCAGCTCCTCTTTGGTTCAAATGAGCTCACTCCATCTTTAGCAGTGACAGGACAACTCCAGTTGAACTCACTGGAGGTTCATGGCCGGTGTGAATCAGGACATTCATTTAAGTCCTTACTTGAGGACTTAGGCCATGCTGGGAGTTCTGCCATTGAACTCAATGGTACAATATTTCACCCTTAGTATTTAATTTTGGCCCCCGGCTGTGAAAATCACTCCCAGCTTCACATCCTGCTACAGAGAGCACTATTATCTATGGTGCTGGAAAAGTCTGAAGGAAACCCCCAATTTATGTGGCGTTCTGAGACAAGGCATGAGA
This sequence comes from Chelonia mydas, assembly GCF_015237465.2. Lineage (NCBI taxonomy): Eukaryota > Metazoa > Chordata > Testudines > Cheloniidae > Chelonia > Chelonia mydas. The sequence continues at coordinate 4,650,554 of NC_057849.1, read as the reverse complement.
GATGGGGATTCCAAAACACACAGGGGCTCTGATTTTGCTCTCAGGGAGGTCAGTGTAAATCTAGAGTGACCCACCAATGGCAGAATGTGAGAGCAGAATCTTTCCACTGTGTGAAATCCTGTATATTCCATTCTTCTTGTGAAACATCTGGTAACACAGATACCCACTGCAGAGGCCTTGGCTGCACTTCTTAAGAGGCCAGTGAAGTTGCTGAATTGTAACACTTGATTGAACCAGAGGAAAAAACACATAGACCAAAAAAAAGGAAGCTACTGAGACAAATAGAAGGACCCAGTAAGAGACAAGGAACTGATCTTAAAAACAAATATTTGTCTAAACTATTTCTAATAATTTTTTAGTTCCAACTATTCCAGGTAAATCCCTTGGTGTTGCTGACAATATTAAGCAGTTCAAGTTGTTTGTGCTGGTGAATTCCTGCCCACATGGTTCTTGACATGAACCCTGGAACCCTCCCTGAGCCCTCAGCACTAAAATTATTGCAGAAACAGGCAACTTACTGAAATCCCAATATGCAGAGAAAAGGAATCTCCTTATTGAGACAGAAAGGCAGAGCCCAAAGCATCAGTGTATGAGTCTCACATGTCTGACACTCGCTGTGCTGTACAGCAACCTTTATGATTCCCCTGTACAGTCCCTGAGGACTTTCAGGTTGGCCAGGACTCCCAGGCAATTCCCTCAGCTCTGTGAACAGCTGGAAGAGCAGAAAATAGACTCTGGAGAACTTCAGCCTGTGAGCCTCAGGAATAAGAAATGATTTGCTGTTAACAGGGGCTCAGATTGTCAGGGCAAAGTGGAATATTAACATTTAGATGAATCTTGGGTGAAATAAGGTCATTGTCTATATGTGTCTTTGAAATTTGTGCTGATAGTTTGCCTAATGGATAAATTGCCCTTTGTTGATCTGTGTAACTTATTATCGGTAGTGTTTAGAAAACAGAAGGGTACATCTAAAACCTATTGTTTACCCAGGACTGTATGGTCAAGTAGATGCTAGAAAACTGTATAAAAGGCCCTTGGGTCTTGATCCTGTTTATCTCAGCTCTAATTGAGAATTCATGCAGGGAAATCTAAGCCACAAGGACTGAGATCCCAGTTCCGACTGTACTGCCCTGAAGTATAAACTTTGGACTATAACCTATGGACTATTTCTCAAATAATTCTTTGCAACTACAAAGCTCACTGTCTCTGCTGTGTATCTGAACTTCAAGAATTGAATTCACATCTGTATATATATTGATCCTTTAACCAGGGATGGCTCCACCACTTTTACCACCCCAAGCAGCCGCTGCCGAATTGACGCTGCGCCCGGACGGAAGGGCGGCAGAGCTGACACGCCTGGAAGAGCAGCGGAGCTGCCGCCCAAAAGCTGCTGCTGCGAGAAGAGTGGCGGAGTTGCCGCCGAATTGCCACCGCGGGAGACGGACTGCCGCCCCATTCTCAGTGCCGCCCCAAGCACCTGCTTGGAGAGCTAGTGCCTGGAGCCGGCCCTGCTTTTAACCATACACTCTCTTTTTTCTTTTAATAAATTTTAGTTTAGTTACTAACTGGCGGTAAGCATGTATTTGGATAAGATCTGGAATACTCAATAACCAGGGAGGTAATGTGTCCAATCCTTTGGGATTGGTAGAACCTTTTCTATTATATGATTAAATGAGATTTTCAGTAATCTTTATCCTATTTGACTTGTGTGCTTAGGTGGAGGCCTGAGGTGTGGTTATTTTAAGGGAACTGTGTTGCTGGCTTCTGAGTAACCAGTGAGGTATAATAGAAGCTGTTTTGTGCTGGCTTTGTAAATCTAAATATTGGAATATCCACCAGCTCGCTGGAGGATTGCGTGATCCATTCTTTGCAGTTCACCCTAATTGAGTGACCTCACCTGGCCCCCAATGGGAGCCCGGTCACACCATGCCCGTCCTTGAGACATACTTGAGTTATGTGAATAATGTAACTGAAGTCGAGGTAGCTAAATCCACTTACTGAGGTGTCTACATCACGCTGTGTCCATGGGAGACACTCTCCCATCGACTTACCTTATGCTTGTCAGGGTGGAGGAGTACAGACATTGACGGGAGAGCGCTCCCACATTGATTTAGCGTGTCTTCACCAGACCTGCAAAATCGATGCCGCTGCATCAAGTGCAGCAGCGCCAAAACCGTGCCCCCAGGGAGGACACTCCATCAGCGGCCTCGCAGTGAGCAGCTGCCATGGGGAGCAGGGACTGCAGAGAGCTGAAAATGGTTCTGTGGTTGGACGAATCATCTTATGGGCCTGTGTCTTGGTGGCCAGCTGCTCAAAAGTGTCATAGAATTATAGGGTTAGAAGGGACGTCAAGGGTCATCTAGTCTAACCTACTGCCAAGAAGTCTTTCTGCAGAGCTCTGTCCTCCTCCCTCAACTTCCAGCCATGTTCCAGGAACCATGCCCCCATTCTCTCCTCCAGCTGGGCTACCTCCCTCGTTCTCTGCAGCTGCTTCTCCTCCCTCTGTCTCTCTCTGGAGCTCCAGCTGTTCCTCCGCCTTGGCCACACTGTCCTGCAGCATTTTGTCCTTTTCCTTCTCCCACACAGGTTGAGTGTCTTGTCCCCCAGGCTCCTGGTTCCTTTTCTCTGCCCATCTGAGGTGTGTTAGTGAATATTAGCTTTTTATGATTTTTTGTATTTCTTTTAGATACCAACCAAAAGCCTTTTTATTTTGTGTTTTTTTTTTTTAGATGGGGCCACCAGATCTGCACACAGTATTCAAGATGTGGACATACCATGGATTTATAGAGAGGCAATATGATATTTTCTGGCTTATTATCCATTCCTTTCCTAAAGATTTCCAACAGTCTGTTTGCTTTTTTGACTGTCGCTGCACATTGAGCAGATGTTTTCAGAGAACTATCCACGATGATTCCAATATGTCTTTCTTGAGCGGTAACAGCTAACTTAGACCCCATCGTTTTGTAAGTATAGCTGGGATTATATTTTGCCATGTGCATTACTTTGCACTTATCAACATTGAATTCCATCTGACTTTCTGTTGCCCAATCACCCAGTTTTGTGAGATTCCCCTGTGGCTCCTTGCAGTCATTAATTATTTTGAGTAATTTTGTTTTTTTACCCCTTTTTCCAGACCATTTATGAATATGTTGAACATGCATTGGTCCCAATACAGACACCCGGAGACACCACTATTTACCTCTGTCCATTCTCACCATTGGTTCCTACCCTTTGTTTCCTATCTTTTAAATGGATACTTGGCAATGTTTTCCTTCCTTTGTTTATAAATGAACTCCCTGCTCCAAAGGGAAAGCCAGGAGCAGCACAAGCTCTGCTGCATTTAAGAGCTCCGTTTGGGGCTAGGACTTGCACTTTAAGCAGACCTCAAGTATGAAATTCAGAGGTTCAAGGTGCAGGCTATAGACTATGTAAGTGGTGCCTCTGATCCCTGTATTTGAAGTCCCTCTTAACTTTGATGTTCAAGCACTGAGGATTGAACAAGTAGTCAGCTGTCAAAAAAACAAAACATTTTCCCAGATAGTGGACCGACACACCATAACATTTTAGGAAGTCTTTCCGGAGACATTCAGCAGTGGCTGACAGCATCTCAGTTTTCAGCTTTGGATCTGACGAATGTGTTATTCCTCCATTGCTGAACTTTCTCAGAATATTCATTATGGCATACACTTCACATGCCATCACACTCTCATTTTCCAAGCAGAGCACAGTATCACTGAAGACTTTCAGGGCATTCTGGAGGAAAAACAGATGAACCTCAACTTTGCTAGGCCCTTCACCTTGTTCACCATTTTCCATGTTGGAAAACAGCATCCATAGAGATTTTGGATACTCATCACTGCCCAGACAAAGCCTGCCATGTATTTACAAGCCTGTTTACAGCTGGGAAAAGACTGAATCAGTGTGTCAGAATGTGGTGCAGTAAAGTGGCATAGTCCATATTCACATAGTCCATATTCCATATTCTCAGTGGTAGAAGAGGACAGGACAAGGAGTAATGGTCTCAAGTTGCAGTGGGGGAGGTTTAGGTTGGATATTAGGAAAAACTTTTTCACTAAGAGGGTGGTGAAACACTGGAATGCGTTACCTAGGGAGGTGGTAGAATCTCTTTCCTTGGAAGTTTTTAAGGTCAGGCTTGACAAAGCCTTGGCTGGGATGATTTGATTGGGGATTGGTCCTGCGTTGAGCAGGGGGTTGGACTAGATGACCTCCTGAGGTCCCTTCCAACCCTGATAGTCTATGATTCTATGATAAAGTCAAACACATCCTTCAACACTGCTACTCTCTTAGCAGAACGGCAGAAATGATTGAACGTCTTAATCACCAGAGCCTAGATATCAGGTTGCAGGGTATTGATAGCTTGTTTCATGGCGTTGTGCACATTGTGGGCTGAGCAATTTGCAGGCAAGGTACACTGATTGTCACTTTCCATATTTCATGTTTGCACGATCGAAACAGTAGTAAGACACTTTGTTCACGTCTAGTTTGTGTATGTCGAGTTCTTCAAGTAATGTGCTGTTTATTGTCTCTTCGCTTTGCTCATAGAATCAAACAGTTTATCTTGCACCCCACGTTCGGGTGTGCAGTAGCTCAGCGATACCGAGTAAGTTCTCACCTTGCCCTTGTCAGATGCCCTTGTTACATAGGGACCATCTGGCTCCCTGGGGGCTTTTGAAAATTCTCTTGAGAGCAGTGACAGAACGTTTTTGATGAATGTCTCAGCTGTAGTCCAACCGTATTGAGACATTACAGGGGGGCATGTCAGACTTGGGTAAGATTTTGGGGCTATACAGACACATGTGAAACAAAATTTTGGTGCATTCTCCAAGCAAGGAATAAGAAGTGTGGAGCTCCATCTGACACAGAGCCAAGCCTTAAAAATGTCTCTAAATGTGAATTTATTTGGTGTGTCTGAAATTAACAATGAAACTATACTAGCAATATGATATGTACAGATGCAAACTTACGGGATACAATACAGAGAAAGTATGGTCAATGTGTTCAGTAATGGGCAAAGGCCTTTTGAATGGCTCTGGCCTCAAACTCCCCATTGTAGCTGTCATAAATATAAAGGGAAGGGTAAACCCCTTGTTAGGATATAGATATTCAGGCCTGTCTGTAAAGGCCTGTACTTTAAGAATTTAGGGGTATTCTTATTACTTGGCTAGTTCTAGAGGTATAAAAGAAAGAATCAAAATCACTGTCTGCTGGTGTAAGGGCCTTCTCTTACTGTGACAGTTTGAGGCCCTGTTCTTAGGCTAAGGCCTTTGGCTAAGCAGCAGAGGCAGCCATAAGCCAGGAAGCGAACAGTCACATCCTCACATTCCAAACTAGCCACATTGAAAGAAGGTGCTATTGGGCTGTTAGGAATACAATCCTGTCCTGAATACAATCCTGTCCTGATAATTCCTATCACCTCCAAAGAAAGGGAAGTGCCTAGAAAATGTAAAAGGAAACTTAGTTTGATAGCATCCTGTCTGGCAAGAACTCACTTATCAATAGCTGGGATGTGAAATCCTCACTTCTGTATTGTTTTCCCACTTTGCTATTGTTTGTCTGTATAATCTCTGTCTGGTCCTGTGATTGTTCCTGTCTGCTGTATAATTAATTTTGCTGGGTGTAATCTAATTAAGGTGGTGGGATATAATTGGTTACATAATCATGTTACAATATGTTAGGATTGGTTAGTTAAATTTCAGTAGAATGATTGGTTAAGGTATAGCTAAGAATATTACTATATAAATTAGGGGCAAACAGGAAGTAAGTTGGGATTCGAAAATAAGGAAAAAGGAACTTGTATTTAAGCTTGCTGGAAGTTCACCCCAATAAACATCGAATTGTTTGCACCTTCGGACTTCGGGTATTGTTGCTCTCTGTTCATGCGAGAAGGACCAGGGAAGTGGGAGAGTGAAGGAATAAGCTCTCTAACACCCCTTTAAAATCCCTCCTGGCCAGAGGAAAAATCCTCTCACCTGTAAAGGGTTAAGAAGCTAAAGGTAACCTCGCTGGCACCTGACCAAAAGGACCAATGAGGAGACAAGATACTTTCAAAAGCTGGGAGGAGGGAGAGAAACAAAGGGTCTGTGTGTCTGTCTATATGCTGCTTTGCAGGACAGGAATGGAGTCTTAGAACTTTTAGTAAGTAATCTAGCTAGGTATGCGTTAGATTATGATTTCTTTAAATGGCTGAGAAAAGAATTGTGCTGAATAGAATGACTATTTCTGTCTGTGTGTCTTTTTTGTAACTTAAGGTTTTGCCTAGAGGGATTCTCTATGTTTTGAATCTAATTACCCTGTAAGGTACCTACCATCCTGATTTTACAGGGGTGATTCCTTTACTCCTATTTACTTCTATTTCTATTAAAAGTCTTCTTGTAAGAAAACGGAATGCTTTTTCATTGTTCTCAGATCCAAGGGTTTGGGTCTGTGGTCACCTATGCAAATTGGTGAGGATTTTTACCAAACCTTTCCCAGGAAGTGGGGTGCAAGGGTTGGGAGGATTTTGGGGGGAAAGACATGTCCAAACTACGTTTCCCAGTAAACCCAGTTAGAGTTTGGTGGTGGCAGTGGTTATTCCAAGGACAAAAGATAAAATTAATTTGTACCTTGGGGAAGTTTTAACCTAAGCTGGTAAAAGTAAGCTTAGGAGGTTTTCATGCAGGTCCCCACATCTGTACCCTAGAGTTCAGAGTGGGGGAGGAACCTTGACAGTAGCGCAGCCTTGGCTCCCCATTGGTGCAGCTGGTCTATGCTGACCCAGCTCCCTGTTCTGGTCTGCTCCAGCTGTAGCCCTCCAAGCTGTGCCTCACCACCGCTGCTCTGGCTCCAGCCCAGCTCTGCCTTCTGGGCTGCTTCTCTGGCCCTTGGGTTTCTGACTCCTGCTGCTCTGCCTCGAATTCAGCTTGAGTTGCTGCTCAAGTTTTCCAGATTTCTACTGCATTAATAGCCTATAATCACTTAAAACTTAACAGAAAAGTAGTCCCATCTATTTCTTGAAACAAAGGGTTTTTTATTCACACATTCATCTAGACATCAAATAAAAATTGAAGCTTTCATTGCATACATACTATAGATTTGATTTTTTTTTAAAATAGGTACAAGTCCCAGCAGGAGTTTGTCCACATTAGCAACAAATTTATGAAACAAAGAAACTCAAAATCAAAACCATCATACTGGTACTTGTATCTTGATTGAAGGTTGGCAGGGGTTTCAAACAAAAAACAGCAAATAACGGTGTCAAAAAAGATCAAAAGTAGCCCAAAATATATGTAGTGTAAAAACAACAACATTATTAAATTATTTATTTCTATTTGCTTTCAATGACGGTCGTGCGTGTTCATATTTTGAGTTGAATAAGTTTGTTACTGTTTTGAGTTGAATTAGTTTGTTACCATTAGTCTCTAAAAGGCAACATTTCATCCTTACTGTCTTCGTCGGAAGTAGAATGCTTCTGCTGCTGGTCATACATATCAGCAGTGAGCAGTGCAATCATTCCTTTCATTGCTGCAAATTGTTCATAATAGATTTTATGTCGCAGCATGTACATTCCAACATAAAGAATGTTCTCTAAAACTTATATCTTGTTGCGCTGTTTAGTTTTTATCAAGTTCATCTGAATAACATCCAACTGCAGCATTGCTAAAAGGTAGCGACACCAATGAAAGAACAAACAAGCCAAGTTTACAAAAGTCTTTGTCCTCAGCAGCATCCACGTGTTCGAGAAATTCAGGCCCAAACTGCTTAACTTCGTTGTCCTGAGTATGAGGCCTCTGAACCATAGACAAAACTCTCCACTGCTGCTTCAACTCTCCAAGGTCTCCACAAAACAATGGCAAAAATGAAATATCAACCATTCTAGGTCGAGAAGGTCTTAGTACTGCAAACGATTCAATCACCTGGACTTTTGGTGGGAATCTCTGTTTAATCCATTTCAGACACTCCAAGATGACATCTCAACACCTACTTTTGATGTCTTTGACAACGGGAATGGTTTGTGTGTATTTTGAAAGTTCCAGCTGAAATCATCTCCAAAATCAACTGTGCAAAGTGGTAAGTTTTGGACCCCAAGGCGAGGTCATAGTTCAAGACAGCAGTATGTAACCTGGGGTTTCCAGAATCCCCAGAAGGGGTAATTTAACAATTTACTCCAGGAGGTCTCCGGAATAAATCAGTGGGAACCCAGCAATTCCGTCTGATCATGAATCAAATGCAAGTAATCATGCAATCATCTAACTCTGCAATTTATTAGATTTAAGCATACACAGAGATAAGCAATAGGTTTAGAACATCCCGGTAATTTTACCTAACATCTGGAATGGTGCTGAGTAATTTACAGCAGGTTCCCAGTTGCCAGTTGCTCACCTGTTGGGGAGAAACAATGTCTGGAAAAATTGGTTTTAGAGTAACAGCCGTGTTAGTCTGTATTCGCAAAAAGAAAAGAAGTACTTGTGGCACCTTAGAGACGAACCAATTTATTTGAGCATGAGCTTTCGTGAGCTACAGCTCACTTCATCGGATACATACTGTGGACACTGCAGAAGACATTATATACACAGAGACCATGATACAATACCTCCTCCCACCCCACTCTTCTGCTGGTAATAGCTTATCTAAAGTGATCATCAAGTTGGGCCATTTCCAGCACAAATCCAGGTTTTCTCACTCTCCGCCCCCCCCCCCCCCCAACTCACTCTCCTGCTGGTAATAGCCCATCCAAAGTGACCACTCTCTTCACAATGTGTATGATAATCAAGATGGGCCATTTCCAGCACAAATCCAGGTTTTCTCACCCCCCCACCGCCCTCCAAAAACCACACACACAAACTCACTCTCCTGTTGTTAATAGCTTATCCAAAGTGACCACTCTCCTCACAATGTGTATGAAAATCAAGGTGGGTCATTTCCAGCACAAATACAGGTTTTCTCACACACACCCCCCCCGCCTTTTCCAAAACACACACACACACACAAACTCACTCTCCTGCTGGTAACAGCTCATCCAAAGTGACCACTCCCCCTACAATGTGCATGATAATCAAGGTGGGCCATTTCCAGCACAAATCCAGGTTTTCTCACCCCCACAACCCCCATACACACACAAACTCACTCTCCTGCTGGTAATAGCTCATCCAAAGTGACCACTCTCCCTACAATGTGCATGATAATCAAGGTGGGCCATTTCCCCCACAAATCCAGGTTTTCTCACCCCCCCCCCCCCCACACAAACTCACTCTCCTGCTGGCAATAGCTCATCCAAACTGACCACTCTCCTTACAATGTGCATGATAATCAAGGTGGGCCATTTCCAGCATAAATCCAAGTTTAACCAGAATGTCTGGGGGGGGGGTAGGAAAAAACAAGGGGAAATAGGCTACCTTGCATAATGACTTAGCCACTCCCAGTCTCTATTTAAGCCTAAATTAATAGTATCCAATTTGCAAATGAATTCCAATTCAGCAGTTTCTTACTGGAATCTGGATTTGAAGTTTTTTTCTTGTAAGATAGCGACCTTCATGTCTGTGATTGCGTGACCAGAGAGATTGAAGTGTTCTCCGACTGGTTTATGAATGTTATAATTCTTGACATCTGATTTGTGTCCATTTATTCTTTTACGTAGAGACTGTCCAGTTTGACCAATGTACATGGCAGAGGGGCATTGCTGGCACATGATGGCATATATCACATTGGTGGATGTGCAGGTGAACGAGCCTCTGATAGTGTGGCTGATGCTATTAGGCCCTGTGATGGTGTCCCCTGAATAGATATGTGGGCACAGTTGGCAACGGGCTTTGTTGCAAGGATAGATTCCTGGGTTAGTGGTTCTGTTGTGTGGTATGTGGTTGTTGGTGAGTATTTGCTTCAGGTTGGGGGGCTGTCTGTAGGCAAGGACTGGCCTGTCTCCCAAGATTCGTGAGAGTGTTGGGTCATCCTTCAGGATAGGTTGTAGATCCTTAATAATGCGTTGGAGGGGTTTTAGTTGGGGGCTGAAGGTGACGGCTAGTGGCGTTCTGTTATTTTCTTTGTTAGGCCTGTCCTGTAGTAGGTGACTTCTGGGAACTCTTCTGGCTCTATCAATCTGTTTCTTCACTTCCACAGGTGGCTATTGTAGTTGTAAGAATGCTTGATAGAGATCTTGTAGGTGTTTGTCTCTGTCTGAGGGGTTGGAGCAAATGCGGTTGTATCGCAGAGCTTGGCTGTAGACGATGTGAGGAGAGTGGTCACTTTGGATAAGCTATTACCAGCAGGAGAGTGAGTTTGTGTGTGTGGTTTTTGGAGGGTGGTGGGGGGGTGAGAAAACCTGGATTTGTGCTGGAAATGGCCCATCTTGATTATCATACACAATGTGAAGAGAGTGGTCACTTTGGATGGGCTATTACCAGCAGGAGAGTGAGTTGGGGGGGGGGGGGGGGGCAGAGGGTGAGAAAACCTGGATTTGCGCTGGAAATGGCCCAACTTGATGATCACTTTAGATAAGATATTACCAGCAGGAGAGTGGGGTGGGAAGAGGTATTGTTTCATGGTCTCTGTGTATATAATGTCTTCTGCAGTGTCCACAGTATGCATCCGATGAAGTGAGCCGTAGCTCACGAAAGCTCATGCTCAAATAAATTGGTTAGTCTCTAAGGTGCCACAAGTACTTCTTTTCTTTTTGTCTGGAAAAAGTCTCTCAAGATGACTTCAGAGGACTGCTCTAAAGTACATCGTGTTAGCTAATCTTTAATAACTTCTACAAAACACATAGGATCATCACTTTTCCTAATTTTCAATAAACTTCTAATATAAGAGGTGTCTAGACTGAAGGTTTTTATGCATTTATCTTCTTTCATTCTCACTTCCTGACTTGTCTGTCCACTCCTCCCATTCATATTGGCAAAAACTGCCAGCTATATTTTGACCTTGCATATAAAAGCCTGCTTTTCAATTAATCCTAAACTATGTGGTATTCTATTTTTGTAATTCATAGTGGCTGAGTGCACATCTTATGGTTGCAATTGGCTTCATCACGTTCTGTGGTACACACCCCTCAAATACAGGGTAATACAGTCCAGTTCTCAAAAACACACCGTTCCAGAACTCTCCCTAATAAGCTGTATAGAATGCCCTCAATTCCTGCTGCAGATTTCCTGTATTAGCACTTTCCCACAGAAACTTCTGGTTTATCTTCCAGGCCTCCTGAAATATTGGACATATAGAAATCAGGTAAAATGTGTTCACCAGATCACTGTATATATGACAAAAAAGTTCAGCATTGTAGCTGATTTCTTTGTCTTTGTCTATCTGAAAGTGTAGCTTCTGTTCTTTAAATTGATCAAGAAGCCTTTTTCAAACAGGGATTAATGGAAAGACACCATGCATCAGAAAGCTGCAGTCTCTCTTGGTGATCTGGAAGTAACAGACAGGATGAGTGAAAGGTGTGTGTGGGGGGGGGAATCAGGGCTGATGGGTGATGCTGAAAGTGGTCAGGTGATGGTGAGAGCAAGGGAGATCAGCCATCGAGAGATCAGTGCTTGATGATGGAGTGATAAAACATTAGATGAGACGAACTTCTCAGACTGTGAAATCCCACAATGCTGAGCTCAGCGAAACTAGGAGAGAGCACCCGTGATTAACAAGGAGATATGCTTTCCCCTCTTGTCACACAGGTTTAAAGTCAATAGTCCCCAGTGATCACATTCTTCAGGCATATTTGAACACTTTGGCATGAAGCTCTTTGGTTTTGACCCCATAAATGATAGGGTTGAGCATGGGGGGGACAAGTAGGTAGAGGTTGGCCAAGATGATGTGAACATGGGGAGAGAAGCCCTGACTGAATCGGTGTGTCAGACTGGAGAAGAGGAAGGGAGTATAAGATGTCAGCATCACACACATGTGGGCTGTGCAGGTATTGAGGGCTTTCTGGTGGGCTTTCTTGCAGGATATTCGGAGGACGGCCCTGATGATCAGACCATAGGACAGGGCAATGAGTGTCAGGTCGAACCCAATGATTACAAAGGCCATCACCAAGCCATAAGTCCTGTTGATTGTGATGTCCCCACACGACATCTTCACCACAGCCATGTGCTCGCAGTACGTATGGGGGATAATGCGGTTGGCACAGAATGGCTGCCTGCTCAGGAGCAGGGGCAGGGGCAGAATGATGAGAACAGCTCTTGTCAAACCCATGAGCCCTAGCTTAGCTATTTCAACACTGGTGAGGATGGTGGCATATCTCAGAGGGTTACATATGGCAACGTAGCGATCGAAGGCCATTGTCACGAGGACAGCTGACTGCATAGTAGAAACTGCGTGAAGGAAGAACATCTGGGTGAGGCAGCCACCCACAGTAATGCCTTTCAAATTGAACCAAAATATACACAGTGCTTTCGGCATGACGGAGGTACACATGCTGATGTCTGTGAGCGCCAGCATGCAGAGCAGCAGGTACATCGGCTTGTGCAGGGTCTGCTCTTTCCATACAACAAAGAGAACTATGAAATTTCCCAAGAGTCCCATAATGTAGAACATGGAGAAAGGGATGGAAATCCAGAGATGGGCAGGTTCCAGGCCAGGGATGCCTGTAAGGATGAATGTTGAAGAGTCAGAGGGGGTCAGGTTGAAAACTGCCATGAGATGTTCAATGCATCGATTGGGCTCAGAAAAGCTCAAAGTGCCTGTGACGAAAGAGAAGCACAGCAAGAGGATTACAGACTTTAGAACAAATAGCACAGCAAATATTTTATAGTTATTACCAATCTACAAGGGGGGTGAACAGTGACATGGTAACATCTGCAGATGGCACCAGAATACTTAGGTCACAGCCAAGTGCAGAGAAATCCTCAGAGGGAGCTAACAAAGCCAAACAAAGTGTAAGTAACTGCAACTTTTGTGCCCTTTGGAGGGAAAACTTGAACTCCTCAAACACCTTACCGAGTTCTGATTGAACAGTATGGCCTCAAAACAAAAATCTGGGTGTCATGGTACACAGCTCTGTGAAACCCTTTTCAGAACACAAGCACAGACAGAAACTAAGCAAAACACTGGGATCCAGGAGGAGTGGGATGGGACAGCATACAGAAAATACAATGCCATGAGATCAGTCAGTCAATGTTTCACCCTCCTCTGGACTCCTCTGTGTAGTACTGGGCTGTGTAGTACTTCTCACACAGGATATTGCAGAACTAGAGGAGTTCAGGGAAGGCCAATGAGAATGATCAATGGCCCGGGGAAACTCTCCTATGGAGAGAGGTTGAAAAGCCTGGGATCATTACCTTTACACACTACAGGAATAAGAGGAGACATGAGAAAAGCCTAGAAAACACTGACTGGTAGAGAGTAGGTCAAGAATCTGTTTTCCCTTTCTCATAATACAAGATCAAGAGAACATTCAATTAACTTGAAATGTAGCAAATTCAAAAGTGATTCAAAAAGAATACTTTCCTCAGTTTATGCCTAATGAGGAATTGCTTTCCGAAAGTAGTTGTCGCCATGGGCTAACCAAGAATCAGGAAGCGTTTGGACATTTACAGAGGTAGTGAGATGATCCAGTTACTATTCTTACAGATAAATAAACATTATGGAAAGCCTATATGCCCATATGTTTCAGGGCAGAAGTCAATCTCTAGTTGTTAGCCATTAGGGTGACACTGTCAGGACCATTAGGTCATCCCCCCATCCACCTACTGCTGTTTCCTTACACCTTCTTCTGCAGCTCCTGGGGCTGTCACTGTCAGAGAGAGGACACTGGACTAGATAGAAAATACGTCTGATCCATGCTCAAATTCGTATCTTGTAAAGGAACCAAGTTTCCCCATGGAACGTTCTGCCAAGATTATAACATGGTTAAAAAAAGAACTAGATAAGTGCATGGAGGATAGGTCCATCAAGGGCTATTAGCCAGGATGGGCAGGGATGGTGTCTGTAGCCTCTGTTTGCCAGAAGCTGGGAATGGGCGACAGGGGATGGATCACTGGGTGATTCCCTGTTCTGTTCATTCCCTCTGGGGCATCTGGCATTGGTCACTGTCAGAAGACAGGACGCTGGGCTAGATGGACCTTTGGCCTGACCCAGTATGGCCATTCTTCTGTTCTTATGAAACAGACACTATCATGCTGGGCTATGACTTTGTGCTCAAAAGAATGGGCACAAAGGGCACAAGGGTCTTGGTATTTAGGGGTACAGGCCTGCACTTCTGTTGCTTCCCTTGATTCGTTTGGTGAGACATTTTCTTGCTGGCAAACAGCTCTGTCTCAGATGTAAATTACAGGTATTAAGTGACAAGTGTAAGCAGAGACATGTGTCTGCAACTCAACTCCTAACCCTTCACATGCCTGAATATCAGTGAAGTTTTCAGATGACATCAAAATTGGGGAATTGTAAATAATGAAGAGGACAGGTCACTGATTCAGAGCCATCTGGACTGGTTGGTAAACTCGGTCAAATCATACAACATATATTCTAATATAGCTATTCAGATATCTACATCTAGGAACGAAGAATATAGCTGATGCATACATGCTGGGGTACTATAGTGGGAAAAGTAATGACTCTGAACAAGATTTGGGGGCATGAAAGGAGAATTAGCTTAACCTGACCTCCCAGTGTGACCATATGGCCAAAAGAGCCAATGTGATCTTTGTATGATAACCAGGGGAATCTCAAGGAGAGGTAAAGAAGATATTTTACCTCTGTCATTGGTGCAGGTCACAAGAATTATTATAAGATTAGAAACCCTGTATTATAGTGATAGACTCAAAAAATCTCAGTTTTTTTAGTTTAACAAAGATCATTACGGGTGACTTGAAAACTGTCTGTAAGGACCTATATGGAGTACTAGTATTTCATAACAGGCTTTTCAGCCTAGCATTCAGAGGTGTAAAAAGTTCCAAGGGCTGGAAGTTGAAGTTAAATAAATTCTGACTGGAAATAAGGCATACATTTTTTTTTAAAAAGGTGAGAGTAATTAATCATTTTTTTTTTCTGTTCATGACCATATTCTATTTAGCTCTATGGGGAGAATTTCTCACATGACTGCAGCACCTTGGGAATATTAAAATAGGTGTGTATATCACAAAGCTGAGGATCATGTGAGGCACTGCATGGATGAACGTTTTAGGCGAGAAAAATAATGACTTGAGCCCATAAAGTGTCTGCAGTGAAAAATGAATGTGCAACCATCACCATGAATGAGTAACAGAACCCACTAGCAAATGGTCCCAGAGTATCCTGGGTTTAACGTTTGTGTGCCAGCGGCCCACTGTTTCAATCACCTACCAGTGGTTCCTGCACATGGCAGTTGTATTGATCTAGGCCATCACATGTCCCAGAGTTGCCCACTCTCATTTTATAATGTGCATACTTCTCAGTTTGTGAGTTATTCCTGTGTAGCTGTCCTTGAAACACCACACACTGTGTACGGATGTAACAAGAGAACCATACAGGTGCATGCCTTGGCATTTGCCACTCGTGAGATTTCTCACTGATAAGAGACAAGCACTGATCTCCCCACCGCCCCACCAGCCGAGGGAGCAGTCCTGATGGGAGGCATCTCACCCTCTGCAGGGGAAGAGCAGTGGGGAGCATGGGGAGGCTGGGAGATTGTGGGAGCCATGGATGACTTGGGAGCATGGAGAAGACACTAGTGACCAGCGTGCTGTTGGAATCGAAGCAGCCTGGGATGGGGAAGGAGAGTACGGAAAGGGGGTGTCAGAGTATTATGGGAGATTGAAGCAGCTGAGGAGCAAAGTGTGACGGGTTCCCCCCAGGGTGACACCTGGAACTTGGGTACCACGAGCCCTCTGACTCACCAGCCTGGGCTCCCTCTCTCAAAGCGCTGCTGTGACAAGCTGCAGACCGACTCCTGGTCCTACACCTTCAGCAGCATTCACACAGGCAGGGACACACCAAACTGCCGTTACGTGCAGGCTCTTTGACTAGCCACTGCATGAACCAACAACAGAGAGGCTGCAGCCAAAATAGCCACCAGCTTCCTAGCCTACGAGCCCAGAGCTGTACCATCCTGCCATGGTCCAAACTGCAACCAGTATGAATTTGTTACCCAGTTCATTCCTCCCTCAATGTGGGGAGCACAGTGTAAACTTGTGGTAACCAAGCTGAGATTTTATCCCTAGACATTTCACTTAACAGCATACTGGGGTTAGATTAAATCATAAAGCAAGTTTTTTTAACTACAACAGATAGTTTTTAAGTTATTATAAGGGATAGCAAACAGATCAAAGCAGATTACCTAGCAAATAATCAATAACACAAACTAAGCTTAACACAATAGTTAGACTGACTATGAATTAGCAGTGTATCAGCCTGATTCATGATACAAGCAGTCTGGCACATTCTCAAGGCACAAGCTGCATTTGCTTTGCAGCTTGGGTTTCTCAGGTTTCCATACACAGGCTAGAAATCTCTTTAGCCTGGGTCCAGCACTTCTCCCAGTTCAGACTTTTGTCCTCAGGTGTATCCAGGAGTCTCCTTGGGTGGGGAGTAAGGAACCACAAAGATGTCACTCCCTGCCTTCTATAGCTTTAGCATATGGCAGGAACCCTTTGTTTCAAAACTTGGTTCCCAGACCAGTTTGTGGGAAAATATAGACTCCCCAAGATAGAGTGCAGAGTTATGTGAGCTGGCCACATGCCCTTGTAGAGTCATAGCATCCATTTCTTAAAGGCTGTTCTCAGGAAGGCTCACCAGGTGGAAGGTAAGTTTCTAAGTTTCTCCTCAGACCTATTGTTCTCCCTAATGGCTCATTGCCCTGAATAGGCCCTTCCCAACCAGCATCTTGACTAGTGGGCAGTACCCAGGTGTAACTATATTTGAAGTACAGATACATAGTCAATATTCATAAATTCATATCCAAAAACGATAAGTTCACACCAGTCGGATAATTGTATTCAGAAAATCATAACTTTTCCAATGACATCTTACAAGACCTGTCTTGCACAAAATGCATGATAATTTTGCCATAATCATATCATAATTATATCACTATGAAGAATACGGGGTGCAGTGTCACACAAAGATCAATGGTTCTTTCCTCCGGCGAAAGGCCTGAAGTTACATAACAACAACAACAACGACAACACCTGGAAACAAACACTGGGCAAAGGTTGTGACACCCAGGCTGCAGTTCAGGGGCTTGCCATGGGAAAGAGACCCTGAGACCAGCCCAAATGAACATTGGACCAGGAAAGATCCCAGCACTGGCCTTGGACCAACAATTAGAAAGACAAATTCAATTTCAGCAGCACTGCCCACCACTCCAGGTACATGCACTCCTACCCCCACAAACCCAGCACCCCTGCCTGCCTCCACACATCTTATCACTGCCTGCTTCTCTGTGTACACCTCCCTCCCTGCCCTCACAACACACAGCATTGCCCATCTGTCCATGAACACCCGGTTCCCCGCCTCCACTGCGCTCAGTGCTACCCGCCTGCCCATTTATATCCCGCTCCATATCCCAGAACCCCGCAGTGCCGGCCACTTGTCCATGTAGATTCCCCAACCCCCATAACTTCCAGCTCTGTCACACAGTGATGTCCCTCACGCAGAACCAAAACCAGGTGCTAGATCCCACAGGACCAGCTCACAGAAATACCTCCTCAGAGGAGGTTACAGTCAGTGTCTGCCTGCACTGGGGAAAAGGGGGAGATCAGCCTGACCTGCCTTTCTGGGGGTGATGGGAACCCCAGCAGCAGCTCAACCTGTGCAGGGAAGAAGAGAGGGACAGACCTGGGGGGAGGGAGCCAGGACATGGAGACTGAAAGGAGCCATTGTGAGTAACTCTTTCTCAAAATGACACAGAGCTTTAACATATTGCAGCCCGCTGGAAACCCAAACACACCTTCCTGAGGCTGTTTTTCCATCTTGGCAATTGCTGGCGTAACCACGAGGCTGTAGTGGGGCTGCTCATATGAGGAGGGAGGTTCCAAATTGGGGATGGTGTCAGAGAAAATCTGCTACAGTGTGGTCCACATTACGTTACAGTCTGAGACACCCCCTGCCACGGTAGGCCTCATTACGCCTCTTTGCTCTGTGCATGAGGCAGGATGTCCATTCCCTATTTCACCCAGTTTCAGGACTCCGCACAACTGTGATCTGGATGCTGCACATTCCCCACCCACGCGCAAACACACACACACACACACACACACACACACAGAGTGTGCATTCCTGGACTCTCCCCATTGAGATTTCCAACACCGTCTGGTTTCCTCTAAACCATAAACATGCTGTTCTTTTTACTGCCTTCTGGGGCTTCTTGTTCTCTCCAGATGCAGAGATGTCGGGTACAAGGAGACCAGACCCGTCTCCCTCCCTGAAAAAAAAATTGTTATCCTAAGAGTTCTAAACCTCTAAGCCCCTGAGTCAGATATTTCAGCAACTCTCCTGTCAGTTCTTCTTTAGTGCAAACGAGCTCACCCGTCCTTAGAGGCCACGAGACAACTGCAGTTGAAGTCATTGGAGAGTCATGGCCACTGTAAATCAGGCCATTTATTTACATCCCCACATGTAGACTCAGGCTGAACTCCTGACCGTGTTGAGAGCTGATCTCAATGGGACCAAGATTTCACCCTTAGTGTTTAACTTTCAGCTCTGAGCTGTGAAATCACGGCTTCTTGTCCTGCTACAGAGAGCACTACTCTGTCAGGGTGCTGAAAGTGTCTGAAGTAAACCCTCAGTTTTTGTGACATTCTGAGACCAGGAATGAAAGACAGGGATTCCAAAACACCCGGGTCCTGATTTTGCTTTCTGGGATGTTAGTGTCAATCTGGAGTGACCCACTGAAGGCAGAATGTGAGAGCAGACTCTGGCCAGTGTGTGACCCATTCTTGTTGCGAACCCTCTGGTAACACAGATACCCGCTGCAGAGGGTTTGGCTCCACTTTCTAACAGGGCAGTAAAGTTGCTGAATTGGAAAACTTGACTGAACCAGGGGAAAAGTCACATAAAACCAAAAAAGCAAGCTCCTGAGACAGGTAGAAGGACACAGTCAGACACATAAGAACAAAAGAACATAAGAATGGCCGTACTGGGTCAGACCAAAGGTCCATCCAGCCCAGTATCCTGTGTACTGACCGTGGCCAATGCCAGGTGCCCCAGAGGGAGTGACCCTAACAGGTAATGATCATGTGATCTCTCTCCTGCCATCCATCACCACCCTCTGACAAACAGAGGCTAGGGACACCATTCCTTACCCATCCTGGCTAATAGCCATTAATGGACTTAACCTCCATGAATTTATTAAGTTCTCTTTTAAACCCTGTTATAGTCCTAGCCTTCACAACCTCCTCAGGCAAGGAGTTCCACAGGTTGACTGTGCGCTGAGTGAAGAAGAACTTCCTTTTATTTGTTTTAAACCTGCTGTCCATTAATTTCAGTTGGTGGCCCCTAGTTTTTATATTATGGGAACAAGTAAAATAACTTTTCCTTATTCACTTTCTCCACACCACTCATGATTGTATATACCTTTATCATATCTCCCCTTAGTCTCCTCTTTTCCAAGTGGAAAAGTCCTAGCCTCTTTAATCTCTACTCATATGAGACCCGTTCCAAACCCCTAATCATTTTAAAAAAAGAACAGGAGTACTTGTGGCGCCATAAGGACTAACAAATCATTTTAGTTGCCCTTCTCTGAACCTTTTCTAATGCCAGTATATCTTTTTTGAGATGAGGAGACCACATCTGTACACAGTATTCAAGATGTGAGCGTACCATGGATTTATAAAAGGGCAATAAGATATTCTCTGACTTATTCTCTATCCCTTTCTTAATGATTCTTAACATCCAGTTTGCTTTTTTGACTGCCACTGCACACTGCATGGACATCTTCAGAGAACGATGAATCTAAGATCTTTTTCCTGATTTGTTGTAGCGAAATTAGCCCTCATCATATTATATGTATAGTTGGGGTTATTTTTTTCCAATGTGCATTACTTTAAATTTATCCACATTAAATTTTATTTGCCATTTTGTTGCCCAAATCACTTAGTTTTGTGAGATCTTTTTGAAGTTCTTCACAGTTTGCTTTGGTCTTAACTATCTTGAGCAGTTTAGTATCATCTGCAAACTTTGCCACCTCACTGTTTACACCTTTCTCCAGATCATTTATGAATAATTTGAATAGGATTGGTCCCAGGACTGACCCTTGGGGAACACCACTGGTTACCCCTCTCCATTCTGAAAATTTACCATTTATTCCTACCCTTTGTTCCCTGTCTTTTAACCAGTTCTCAATCTGTGAAAGGGTCTTCTCTCTTATCCCATGACAATTTATCTAAGAGCCTTTGGTGAGTGACCTTGACAAAGACTTTATGGAAATCTAAAGTCTGTTACACTATGTTCACTGGATCCCCCTTGTCCACATGTTTGTTGACCCCTTCACAGAACTGTAATAGATTAGTAAGATGTGATTTCCCTTTACAGAAACCATGCTGACTTTTGCCCAAAAATTTATGTGCATCTATGTGTCTGACAATTTTATTCTTTACTATTGTTTCAACTAATTTGCCCGGCACTGACTTTAGACTTACCGGTCTGTAATTGCCAGGATCACCTCTAGAGCCCTTCTTAAATATTGGCGTTACATTAGCTATCTTCCAGTCATTGGGTACAGTAGCTGATTTAAAGGACAGGTTACAAACCATAGTTAATAGTTCCGCAATTTCACATTTGAGTTCTTTCAGAACTCTTGGGTGAATGCCATCTGGTCCCGGTGACTTGTTACTCTTAAGTTTATCAATTAATTCCAATACCAATTCAATTAATTCCAAGACAAGGAACTGATCTTAAAAACAAATATTTATCTAAATAATTTCTAGTACATTTCTAGTTCCAGGTAAATCCTTTTTTACATTTCACTAGGTAAATCCTTTGGTGTTTCTGACAATACTAAACAGTTCAAGTTGCCGTGCTGGTGAATTCCTGCCCAAATGGTTCTTGACTTGAACCCTGTATCCTTCCTGAGCCCTTAGCACTAACTTTAATGAAGAAACAGCCAACTCACCAAAATCCTGCTCAGCAGGGAGAGGAAATATCCTTATTGAGACAGGAAGGCAGAGCCCTGAGACTCAATGTATAAATCTCACGTCTGACACTCGCCATACAGGACAGCAACCTTTATGATTCCCCTGAACAGTCCCTACAGACTCTCAGGTTGGAAGGCCTCCCAGACAATTCCCTAAGCTTCATGAGCAGTGGGACAAACAGAAAATAGACCCTGGAGAATTTCAGCTTGAGAGCCTCCCCCGGGAGTGAAGAAATGATTCACTGACACAGGGGGCTCAGATTGTAAGGGCCAACTGAGTCTTGCAGACTGTTCAGCCAAGCAGTTGACTATGTTTTCCTGTCTGTATAGGAATCTGCACTATGTGTGAGAATGCTGCCAGAAGATACGGGACAACAACCATTTTCAATCGCTTGTAGCAGCACACCACTGAATACTGCCCATGCAGTTGTAATATCCAGTCCATTAGCCTCTGAAAATTCATAGCCACCCTAAGTACTTGAAAAAAGGCTTTCTTCACCCAGGATTGTGGAATCAAAGATATTTTCCAGTATTCCTTTATGAGGTCTAAAGTGGATATATCTGGCAGCTCAAACTGTTCCAATAATGCATCCACTCTCTGCATCGGGAAAGCATCATATTTCAATAATGTGTTGATTTTTCTGAAATCGATGCAGAAACGGGTTGTGCTATCCTGCGTTGGAAGTAGTACCGTGGGAATTCTCTTATTGTGTGATTCCTTTACCATTCCCAGAGCCAAAATGACCCGGAGTTCATCTCACATGGTATTCCACTTTTCAGGAGGGAACAGCCACAGAATTTGAAGGATGTGTTGCTCTGTGACCATTTCAGTTTGGTGGTATTTTTAGTATGTGTGCCCCACTGATAACACAGGGATAAAGGAATCAAACTATTGCTATATCTTCATCTTTTGTTCAGGCCACAGTCCCTCCCCCATGATTGTGTTACAGGTGCCTTGGGGCCTAATTTGGGCTCCAGAGAGTATGAGTGTGATAGGTTATGACCCCTGGGGTACAGTCTGGGAACCATAAGAAGCGTGGTGCCTCTCTAACCACCCAGCTGGGCTGGCCCTTTTCCACACTGCTTTGCTGGTGATTCAGCCTCTCCAGGCCCTGTTATCACCCAAGTACAAACATCAGATATCAGCTCATTTCACAACTCCCCAGGCTCAACCCCTCCCCGCCCTCGGCCACACACACTGGAACATAAACCCAAAATTATACCTTCCTGCTCAGGGATCTGTATAATGTAAGCTCATTCATAGAGTTTGCCCTCTCCTCGACATGGAAAGGACTTCTATGTTAACCAAGAAACTAGTGAGGAAAATAGAAAGGAGTATAAATATTGGAAAATGAAGTGTAAAAATGTAATTAGGAAGGCCAAGACAGAATGTCAAAGACTCAAAAAGTAATAGCACAAAAATTAAGTAAATCAGAAGCAGGAAGCCAGCTAAACAATCTGTGTGCCCCCCGGGCAATCAAGCTGCTATAGGAACACTCAAGGATGATAAGGCCATTGCGGAGAAACAAAATGAATTCTTTGCATCAGTCTTCATGGTTAAGGATGTGAGGGAGATTCCCAAACCTGAGCCAGTCTTTTTAGGTGATAGATCTGAGGAACTGTCCCATATTGAGGTGTCATTAGAGGAGGTTTTGGAACAAATTGATAAAGTAAACAGCAATAAGTCACCAGGACCAGATGGGATTCACCCAAGAGTTATGAAGGAACTCAAAGATGAAATTGCAGAATTATTAAACTGTAGTCTGTAACCTGTCATTTAAATCAGCTTTTGTACCAGATGACTGGAGGATAGCTAATGTGACACCATTTTTTAAAAAGGGCTCCAGAGTCTACACAGACTACTTCAGGAGTTTCAGGGAGAAAAAAGGTAACCTGGCTTGATGGAAGGGGTATCTGGCACCTTCGTTGTCTCTGAAAGATGTTTCATCCCCATCCTTTCAATACTCTGAAACAAAAACTGAAGATGAGATGCAGGATGATAACTGACAAATGTCAAGATCAAGTGATAGTGCATATCTTAACGGTGGAAACCTATTTCTTTAAGAGCTCTCAGTATTCTCCCCTTCTTAAAGGTGGGCAATTTAGTCTTAGTCCAAGTAATTTTCTCTGAAAAATAAACAGAAATTTGCTTTCACTGAGGTATAGTCAAATCAGCCCTTGTGAGAAGGCAAACTCCATTAAATAGTTTCTATACCATATGGAATGCTGGTTCTTCTCAAGAGGTTGTAAATGCTTTGCCTTTCACACCATTAGACCTCAAGACCTAAGGAAATATTTGTCCCAATAAATCATCTTTGGCTCAGGATTTCTGCCATGAGCTCTTTAGTTGTCCTGCATCTTGCTTCATCTCTCACAGAATCATAGAATCATAGAATCATAGAATATCAGGGTTGGAAGGGACCTCAGGAGGTCATCTAGTCCAACCCCCTGCTCAAAGCAGGACCAATCCCCTATCAAATCATCCCAGCAAAGGCTTTGTCAATCCTGACCTTAAAAACTTCCAAGGAAGGAGATTCTACCACCTCCCTAGGTAACGCATTCCAGTGTTTCACCACCCTCTTAGTGAAAAAGTTTTTCCTAATATCCAACCTAAACCTCCCCCACTGCAACTTGAGACCATTACTCCTTGTCCTGTCCTCTTCTACCACTGAGAATAGTCTAGAACCATCCTCTCTGGAACCACCTCTCAGGTAGTTGAAAGCAGCTATCAAATCCCCCCTCATTCTTCTCTTCTGCAGACTAAACAATCCCAGTTCCCTCAGCCTCTCCTCAGAAGTCATGTGTTCCAGACCCCTAATCATTTTTGTTGCCCTTCGCTGGACTCTCTCCAATTTATCCACGTCCTTCTTGTAGTGTGGGGCCCAAAACTGGACACAGTACTCCAGATGAGGCCTCATCAATGTCGAATAGAGGGGAACGATCACATCCCTCTATCTGCTCGCTATGCCCCTACTTATACATCCCAAAATGCCATTGGCCTTCTTGGCAACAAGGGCACACTGCTGACTAATATTCAGCTTCTCGTCCACTGTAACCCCTAGGTCCTTTTCCGCAGAACTGCTGCCTAGCCATTCGGTCCCTAGTCTGTAGCTGTGCATTGGGTTCCTCCGTCCTAAGTGCAGGACCCTGCACTTATCCTTATTGAACCGCATCAGGTTTCTTTTGGCCCAATCCTCCAATTTGTCTAGGTCCCTCTGTATCCTATCCCTGCCCTCCAGCGTATCTACCACTCCTCCCAGTTTAGTATCATCCGCAAATTTGCTGAGAGTGCAATCCACACCATCCTCCAGATCATTTATGAAGATATTGGACAAAACCGGCCCCAGGACCGACCCCTGGGGCACTCCACTTGACACCGGCTGCCAACTAGACATGGAGCCATTGATCACTATCCGTTGAGCCCGACAATCTAGCCAACTTTCTACCCACCTTATAGTGCATTCATCCAGCCCATACTTCTTTAACTTGCTGACAAGAATACTGTGGGAGACAGTGTCAAAAGCTTTGCTAAAGTCAAGAAACAATACATCCATTGCTTTCCCTTCATCCACAGAACCAGTAATCTCATCATAGAAGGCTATTAGATTAGTCAGGCATGACCTACCCTTGGTGAATCCATGCTGACTGTTCCTGATCACTTTCCTCTCGTGTAAGTGCTTCAGGATTGATTCCTTGAGGACCTGCTCCATGATTTTTCCGGGGACTGAGGTGAGGCTGACTGGCCTGTAGTTCCCAGGATCCTCCTTCTTCCCTTTTTTAAAGATTGGCACTACATTAGCCTTTTTCCAGTCATCTGGGACTTCCCCCGTTCGCCACGAGTTTTCAAAGATAATGGCCAATGGCTCTGCAATCACATCCACCAATTCCTTTAGCACTCTCGGATGCAACTCGTCCGGCCCCATAGACTTGTGCACGTCCAGCTTTTCTAAATAGTCCCTAACCACCTCTTTCTCCAAAGAGGGCTGGCCATCTACTCCCCATGTTGCGATGCCCAGCACAGCAGTCTTGTTAGTCCTTGTTAGTCCCAGTCTTGTTAGTCCTTGTTAGCAGCCTTGTTAGTCCTTGTTAGTGAAGACAGAGGCAAAAAAAGCATTGAGCACATTAGCTTTTTCCACATCCTCTGTCACTAGGTTGCCTCCCTCATTCAGTAAGGGGCCCACACTTTCCTTGGATTTCTTCTTGTTGCCAACATACCTGAAGAAACCCTTCTTGTTACTCTTGACATCTCTTGCTAGCTGCAGCTCCAGGTGCGATTTGGCCCTCCTGATTTCCTTCCTACATGCCTGAGCAATATTTTTATACTCTTCCCTGGTCATCTGTCCAACCTTCCACTTCTTGTAAGCTTCTTTTTTATGTTTAAGATCCGCTAAGATCAGATGTAAGCCTGATTTCAGTACCGGGCAAACTGGTTGAAAGTATAATAAAGAACAATATTGTCAGACATATAAATGAACATGATCTGTTGCGGAAGAGTCAACATGTTTTTTGTAAAGGGAAATCATGTCTCACCAATCTACAAGAATTCTTTGAGGGGGTCAACAAATGTGGAGAAACTGGATCCAGTGGATATAGTATAAAAAATCTTTGACAAGGTCCCTCACCAAAGGCTCTTAAGCAAAGTAAGCTGCCAAGGGACAAGAGGGGAGGTGCTCTCATGGATCTGTAACTGGTTAAAAGATAGGAAACAAAAGGTAGGTATAAATGGTCAGTTTTCATAATGGAGAGTAGTAAATATCGGTGTCCCCGAAGACTCTGTACTGGGACCAGTCCTATTCAACATATTCATAAATGATCTGGAAAAAGGGGCAAACAGTGAGGTGGCAAAATTTGCAGATGATACAAAATTACGAAAGATAGTTAAGACCCAGGCAGCCTGCAAAGAGCTACCAAAGGATTTGGTGACTGGGCAACCAAATGTAAGATGGAATTTAATGTTAATAAACGCAAAGTAATGCACAGTGGGAAGCATAATCCCAACTATGCATATGAAATGATGGGGTCTAAATTAGCTGTTACCACTCAAGAAAGAGAGCTTGGAATCATTGTGGATAGTTCTCAGAAAAGGTTCACTCAATGCACAGCGGCAGTCAAAAAAGTGAACAGAATGTTGGGAATAATTAAGAAAGGGATAATAGGACAGAAGATATATTGCCTCTATATAAATCTATGGTCCGCCCACATCTTTAATACTGCATGTAGCTGTGGTCTTCCCATCTCAAAAAAGATATACTGGAATTGGAAAGAGCTCAGTAAAGGACAACAAAAATTATTAGGGGTATGGAACGGATTCCGAATGAGGAAAGATTTCGGGGACTTTTCAGCTTGGAGAAGAGACGACTAAGGGGACATATGATTTGTTTGCCTGAGTTCTCTATACTTAGCTCTTCTTAGGAATGTGTTTTTCTCAAGTATCAGCCCTGTTCTTGCCAGATTCTGTGAGCAGGGCCTGCCTCATACCAGGCCTCTGTTACAAAGGCTTATGTCTCAGGCTCTCTTCCTACTACACCAGTATATCATCGGGTCTGATGATATATTACTGTTTAATTTATCCATTTGTTCCAAAACCTTCTGTCATAAATATAAAGGGAAGGGTAACCACCTTTCTGTGTATAGCACTATAAAATCCCTCCGTCCAGAGGCAAAATCTTTCACCTGTAAAGGGTTAAGAAGCTCAGGTAACCTGGCTGGCACCTGACCCCAAATGACCAATGAGGAGACAAGATACTTTCAAATCTGGAGGGGGAGGGAAAAGGCTTTTGACTGTCTGTTAGTGTGATACCTTTGCCGGGAACAGATTAAGGATGCAAACCCTCCAACTCCTGTAAAGTTAGTAAGTAATCTAGCTAGAAAATACTTTAGGTTTTCTTTGTTTTTTTGGCTTGTAAATTTGCTGTGCTGGAGGGAATGTGTATTCCTGTTTTTGTGTCTTTTTGTAACTTAAGGTTTTGCCTAGAGGGATTCTCTATGTTTTGAATCTGACTGCCTGTAAGATTATCTTCCATTCTGATCTTACAGAGTTGTTCTCTCTCTCTCTTTTTTTTTGTTCTTCTAATAAAGTTCTGATTTTTAAGAATCTGATTTGTTTTTTGTGTCTTAAAAATCCAAGTGGTTTGTGCTCATCTTGTTTATTCTCAAGCCTCCTGAGGAAAGGGCGTGTAAGGGTTTGGCGGGATATTTTGGGGAAATAGGAACTCCAAGTGGTCCTTTCCCTGTTCGTTGTCTAAATTGCTTGGTGGTGGCAGCGTTTTACCTAATCTAAGGGCAAAGACTTTGTGCCTTGGGGAAGTTTTAACCTAAGCTGGTAGAAATAAGCTTAGGGGGTCTTTCATGCGGGTCCCCACATCCGTACCCTGGAGTTCAGAGTGGGAAAGGAACGCTGACATGGTCGCAGAGTGATGGGATCATTCTGAACCAGAAGCACAGCAGGATTTTAAAAGGTGATTACAGCTGCAGGTTCTGTCTCTCTGCCTGGGGACAGAGCAGCTCCACAACAAAAGGAGTTTTCTGTAGGCTGGGAACACTTATCAGTGACAAAGGTATCAGGTTACAGCACAGCAAATTTTACAAGACAGGTTGTTGGATTTTTTTTTTCTAACTCTCAGATATAGCTAGGTTAAAAACAGAGAGGCTAAGATGACGAAAAGCAATGCTGAACAGAAACTGGAGATAGTCAGACTGGAAGCAGAAGAGAAAGAAAAGGAACACCAGAGACTGGTCAAATTAAAACAACTCGATATGGAGGCAGAGAGAGAGGCAGAGAAAGCGCAGGAGGTTGCCCACAGGAAAGCTAAGGAGGCAGAGGAGGCTGCTCACCAGAGAGCTGTGGAGGCAAAAGCAAAAGAAATGGGGACAAAAGAAAAAGAAATGGAGGAGAGGGAAAAAGAGAGGAAACATGCACCGGAGATAAAGAAGGCAAGGGCTCAGCAGAATATACCAAATAACTCTAACTATCCTTCCCCAGCAATCCACAAATGGGAGAGACTATGTCCACAGTATGATGAATCCAGTGATATTGCTGAATATTTTCTCACCTTTGAGAGACTGTGCACACTCCATCAAATTCCTAATGCTCACAAGATGACCACATTGGTCGCAAAATTGACTGGAAGAGTGCTAGACATATTCAATAAGATGCCTATTGATGAGGCTTCTTACTATGATAAATTCAAGGATTTGGTTTTAAAACAATTTCAACTTACACCTGAAACTTACAGAGTAAAATTTTGAACCCTTAAGAGAGGGCTGGACTAGGTAATGTGGCTTATGTAAACCAGATGAAGGATCTGTTTGATAAATGGCTCAAAAGGTAGCTAGCTTTGGAGGAATGCGTTATTTGATGATACAGGAGCAATTCCTGGGTATGTCCAAGGATGATATAAAACAGTGTTTATGGGACAAGAAAATGGACTCGGCAGGAAGTCTTGCTTCTTATGCTGATCAATACGAGCGGTCCCAGACCACCAGAGAGGTGGGGCAAACCGGTACAAAACAGGTGAAGGGAGGAGAGAGGAACAACCCTGGTCACAGTTTCAGCGGATACGAGAAGGAACACCCTCAGACAACACCCTACTACCGGGGACAACCCAAAGCCCCAACTACACCCCCCAAAAAACCCCAGACACCTTATTGTCTCACCACACTGTTCTCCTGCAACCCACCTTGCCCCAGTGACCAGTCATCTGGGCGATGTTTTAAATGTAAGGAGCTGGGGCATGTAAAGGTCAACTGCCCCAAGAACCCCAACAGATTACAGTTCATTGCACCGGGGTCCCACCAAAGGTCCTCAGGCCCAGATGCCTCCCAGATATCCTCAGAGTGGAGGGAAACTGTGAGTGGGGCGGGAAGAAGGCTACAGCTTGGAGGGACACTGGAGCACAAGTGTCGGCTATCAACGCTTCCTTAGTGGACCCCTGTTTAATCGACCCAGAGTCCAAGTGACGATTCAACCCTTCAAGTCAAACCCTTTTGAGTTACCTACAGCCAAGTTGCCGGTCCAGTACAAGGGCTGGTCAGGAACATGGACTTTTGCAGTCTATGATGATTATCCCATCCCCATGCTGCTGCGGGAAGACTTGGCCAATCATGTAAAGCTAGCCAAGAGGGTGGGAATGGTCACCTACAGCCAGGCTAAGCAAGCTGTCACACTTAGCTCTGTTCTGGAGACATCTACCAGGACCCGGTCAGAGGTGAACTGGACCCCATGCCAACGTCTGCAACAGCAGTAGTGGATCCAGTCACAGAGACCCAGACAGAGCCAATCCCAGAACCAAAACGGATGGAACAACCAGCACCAGACCCATTGCTAGCACTGAATCCGGTGCTTGGAACCCCAACACCAGAGGGCCCCACCGAACCTGAAACGGCAGCAGCCCATAACCCTACAGAAGAGGCTCAGCCGGAGCCTGAACCCCAACATAGTGCACCAGCGGAGAGCGGTTCACAGTCAATGGAAACAGCCCCATCCCCTACATCGCTTCCAGAGGGACCAAGCATAGGTCCACAATCCAATGAGGAACTGATGTCTCCAGCATCAAGGGAACAGTTCCAGACCGAACAGGAAGCAGATGAAAGCCTCCAGAGAGCTTGGACGGTGGCATGGAGCAATCCACCACCTCTGAGCTCTTCTAATCGATCCAGGTTTGTTGTAGAAAGAGGACTTTTATACAAGGAAACTCTTTCTGGTGGACACCAGGAAGACTGGCATCCTCAGAGACCGTTGGTAGTTACAACTAAATACAGGGCCAAGCTCTTAAGCTTAGCCCACGATCATCCTAGTGGCCATGCTGGGGTGAACAGGACCAAAGACCATTTCGGGGGGTCATTCCACTGGGAGGGAATGGGCAAGGATTTTTCTACCTATGTCCGGTCTTGTGAGGTGTGCCAAAGAGTGGGAAAACCCCAAGACCAGGTCAAAGCCCCTCTCCAGCCACTCCCCATCATTGAAGTTCCATTTCAGTGAGTAGCTGTGGATATTCTGGGTCCTTTTCTGAAAAAGACACCCAGAGGAAAGCAGTACATACTGACTTTCATGTCCTTATTATCCCTAAGTGCTCCATCATCCCATGGCCTCACTAGTTTTTTTAATTGGCTTCCTGCTTCAGATGTACTTAGAGCAATTTTTGTGTTCTTTTAATACAGGGCAACCTTTCATCCTGTCAGAGACGGGGACAAATAATTGCGTCAACTTATGGAGTGGCCTGGTTCTGTCAATGTAGAAGGCCAGAGCCCTCCGGATGCCCAAGGCAGGTAGCCTACACTCCTCTGATTTATGTGGCTTAGGAAAGAAGACTGGTAAGTCAATGTCCTGACTCGAATGAAAATGAGAGATGACCTTGGGAAGAAATTCCCTGTTCTGCCTGGGCATGAACCCGTTCACCTGGAGAGTTCTCCACGTGTGGAAGAGCGAACTAACCACCTCCGGATGAAGGGACCACTCCTGGCGAGGTGAAAATGTTCTGCTGAGGTGCTCAGGATACAAGTAGAAGTACTGGGGTTTTGATTTGAATCTGATTGTCATCCCGTAGCTTTGTTACTAATGTGGACCGACTCCTGCTGGGGCTTGTAGCTTTTTTTTTTTAAATCAAACCTCTACTAGTTGTCATCAGACATCACAGGTGTGGTGCTCTGATCTGTCCAATGTTGATACCTTTTCTGCTGCATGCGTGTGCTCCCTCTGTATGCTGACCTGGCTCTGCGCAGATAGCCGGAATAGCAGGCCCTGAGAGAACCCCCAATGACCACAGACTCTGATAAGGTACGAAGGAACCCGGCCAGGGTTATTGCCAAACGAAGCACAGTGATAGTTTCCCGCAGACTCTGCAGGACATATTCTGAATATGTGCCCTCTGACAAAGGACCGGCTCGGTCAGTGGCAGGATTGTCCACTGCTCCCGAGGCCAGACAAAGACAGCCCCTCAGAGGTACATTGTTATACAGAGGTACAAACAAGTTACACATCACTCTTGACGTACTGAGGTACAACCCCTCTACATGACGTTGGTTCAACCAAAACTACTCTATCCATTATATTATCCTTTTGACCCTGTCTTCAGGATGGGTGGGCATGTTCCTGTTATCTGTGGGGAATGTACTTGTGCTGGAGTGTTCTGGTACCCTCCTGGCATTTGTTTCCATCACTTGTGCCCAGTACCTTTCAGGTATATGTATTTCTGTAGCATCAGCCCTGTTCTTGCCATATTCTGTGAGCAGAATGCCTCTGCCTCTTGCTCACAGTTTATCTTTGCTTTATATTAGCAAGGTCTTGACCATTACTTCAGCTCAGGTCTCAGGCCTCATACCAGGCCTCTGATACACGGGCTTATGTTTCAGGACCTCATAGCACTACACCAGTTATCTAACAAAATCTTTCCTTTATTACTTGTTGTAATAGACCAATATGTTAAAAAACTAACCAGATCTGTTTCTTGAAACCAAGTTGTTGTTTTTTTAAGTGATCTGGGGGCTATTAATGCAGTAGAAATCTGACAAACCTGCAGCACCTCAAGCTGAGCTGGAGGCAGAGCAGCAGCAGACGGAAACACGAGGGCCAGAGAAGAAGCCCAGAAGGCTGAGCTGGGCTGGAGCCAGGGAAGCAGCACTGAACCAGAAAAGCCAGAACTGAGCCAGAGACAGGGCAGCGGTTCTGAGGCAGAGCTGGGGAGCTGCAGCTGGGGCAGGCCAGAATTGGGAGATGGATTGGCACAGACCAGCTGTGCCAACGAGGAGCCATGGCCAAGGCCAGAATTGGGGGATGTGTCATTTCCACATTATACCTAAAACCCTGCTAGCAGCAAAAGGTTCACCTGCAGGATGGATGGGGCTGGAGCGGGTGTGGGAAAGAGGCAGCCAGGACTGTCACTGCTGACCCCACTGGCAATTCACCTTTGGCAGCTTAGGCAGAGCTACTGTGGAGGGAGCCCAAATGTCTTGCTCCATGGTTTACTCCTCACCAGCAAAAGGAAAACCCGTTAAAGTTTTGGAGAGACATGGAGATGCACCCCAGGGAATGAGATCCACAGCATAGACTTTTGAACTGGTGAGGCAGATCTCCCATTCTTATAACAGAACTTGGTTATTTTTCATAGTACTTAGACCATCCACTTTCTCTTTCAGGTGGATGCTGTACTGGGCAACTGTACCGGATGGGAGATTCTGAGGGAATATTTTGTATAATTCTCTTGTGCTTCCCCTTGTCCTGCACCTAAGTTTTGCCTTTTGTTGGGGCCCAGGCCAGAGCTCTGTCTTTCCAGGACTTTTCAGACATTTCACAGAGTGAGGCCTTGGAGCTATTGTATGTAAAATAGTAATAGTGATATGACCATACAGCTAATAATGGAGATTCTCTACATCCTAGTAAGGAGGAGAAGACAGAAGATGATAACATACAAGTAGGATCTGATGAGAAACAGTCAAATGAAAAAGAGCCCCCAAATAATTTCTTCTTGAATCATGGCCTGTGTTTGCTTCTGCTGTGACCAAGTGCAGATGCCGCCTCCAGCGATTGTCACTGCTCACTCTACCCGGGTGCAGGCCTCCTCGGCAGCTTTTCTGACCCATGTGCCTATTCAGGACATCTGCAGAGCAGTCACCTGGTTGTCTGTCCATACCGTTATGCCCCACTGTGCGTGGACCCAGCAGGCCCAGGACAATGCTGGGTTTGGCAGGGCAGTACTGCAAACCACTAAGCTGTAAACTCTGAGCCCACCTCCAGGGACACTGCTTGTGAGTCACCTACAATGGAATCAACATGAGCAAGCACTCAAAGAAGATAAAAAACAGTTACCTACCTTTTTTTTTTTTGGAACTATTGTTCTTCAAAGTATTTTCCATTTACCACCCTCCTCCCCCTCTGTCAGAGTTGCAGGGAAGACGGAACTGAGAGGGCGCAGGGCTGTCGGTGCCTAATATAC
This sequence comes from Chelonia mydas, assembly GCF_015237465.2. Taxonomy (NCBI): domain Eukaryota; kingdom Metazoa; phylum Chordata; order Testudines; family Cheloniidae; genus Chelonia; species Chelonia mydas. Next base: position 4,617,590 of record NC_057849.1, on the reverse strand, counting down.
CACCCATGGGAATGCCCCTCCAGAGGGTGCCACAGCCGACCCTAGGGCAGAAATCTCTGACAGCTGTGCACGTGGGTGCACACATACCGACAATGGAAGGGACGTGAGCAGCTCATCTCGAAGGACAACAGTTACGCCAGGCACGTAACAGGTTTTTCTCCAGATCAGTTATGAATATGTTGAACAGCAGTGGTCCCAGTTGTTCTCTGATATTTGGCTGTATATGTGTGTTCTCCATGTGTGCTGCCCCAGCTCTGCACAGATTTTGGCACGAAATGCCCAATGACCAGAAGCTCTATTAAGGTCCAAAGGCATTCAGCCAGGTTTGTTGTTGACAAAGCTTGGTAATTGCACTTGGCAGACTCTACAAGAACACTAAGACTCGTATGCTCATGACAATGGATGCAGTTCAGTCATGGGCTGGGACTTTCCACTGCCCCCTGCGCTGGCCAAAGATACTCCCTCTGAGATACATCTTTACACCCTGATACAAGCAATTTATGTCCTGTCATCCTGACCTTATCTTTTAACAGGGGTCAGTGTGTTCCTGTTATCCTTGGAGAATGTTTTTGTACCATCCTTGATACTGGGATGTTCTGGTATCACTGAATATCAGAATGTGTTTGTGAGGGTACTCTGTACTTAGCTCTCCTTAGGAATATGTATTTCTGCAATATGAGCCCTGTTCTTGCCAAATTCTGTGAGAAGGTCCTGCCCCATTCCAGGCCTCTGATACAAGGGCTTATGTCTCTAGCTCTTTTCCTACTACACTAGTATATCATCTGACCTGGTGATTTATTACTGTTTAATTTATCCATTTGTTCCAAAACGTCTTCTAATGACACCTCAATGTAGGACAGTTCCTCAGATTTGTCACCAAAAAAGAATGGCTCAGGTTTGGGAATCTCCCACCCATCCTCAGCTGTGACGACCAATGTAAATAATTTATTTAGTTTCTCCCCAATGGCCTTATTGTCCTTGAGTGCTCCTTTAGCATCTCCATCATCCAGTGACCTCATACGTTTTTTAGCAGTGTTCCTGCTTCTGATGCACTTAAAAAAATTGATGCTGGTACTTTTAGAGTCTTTGGCTACTTGTACACATTTCCTTTTTGGCCTTCCTAATTGTATGTTTACATGTCATTTGCCAGAGTTTATGCTTCTTTCTATTTTCCTCACTAGGATTTAACTTCCACTTTTTAAAGGATGCCTTGTTGCCTCTCACTGCTTCTTTTAAGTTTTTTGTTTAGCCATGGTGGCATTTTTTTGGTCTTCTTACCGTGTTTTTTTAATTTGCAGTACAGATTTAAATTGAGCCTATTATGACATCTTTTAAAATGTCCATGTGGCTTGCAGGGATTCCACTTTTGGCACTGTACCTTTTAATTTCTGTTTAACTAGCTTCCTCATTTTTGTGTAGGCCCCCTTTCTAAAATTAAATGCTACTGTGGTCTACTGCTGTGGTGTCCCCCACCCCACTATATTCACCCCACTATATTCACCTCTTGGACTAGATCCTGTGTTCCACTAAGGTCTAAATCATAGAATCATAGAATCATAGAATATCAGGGTTGGAACGGACCTCAGGAGGTCATCTAGTCCAACCCCCTGCTCAAAGCAGGACCAATCCCCAATTAAATCATCCCAGCCAGGGCTTTGTCAAGCCTGACCTTAAAAACTTCTAAGGAAGGAGATTCCACCACCTCCCTGGTAACACATTCCAGTGTTTCACCACCTTCTTGGTGAAAAAGTTTTTCCTAATATCCAACCTAAACCTCCCCCACTGCAACTTGAGACCATTACTCCTTGTCCTGTCCTCTTCTACCACTGAGAATAGTCTAGAACCATCCTCTCTGGAACCACCCCTCAGGTAGTTGAAAGTAGCTATCAAATCCCCCCTCATTCTTCTCTTCTGCAGACTAAACAATCCCAGTTCTCTCAGCCTCTCCTCGTAAGTCATGTGTTCCAGACCCCTAATCATTTTTGTTGCCTTCGCTGGACTCTCTCCAATTTATCCACATCCTTCTTGTAGTGTGGGGCCCAAAACTGGACACAGTACTCCAGATGAGGCCTCACCAATGTCGAATAGAGGGGAACGATCACGTCCCTCGATCTGCTCGCTATGCCCCTACTTATACATCCCAAAATGCCATTGGCCTTCTTGGCAACAAGGGCACACTGCTGACTCATATCCAGCTTCTCGTCCACTGTCACCCCTAGGTCCTTTTCCGCAGAACTGCTGCCTAGCCATTCGCTCCCTAGTCTGTAGCGGTGCATTGGGTTCTTCCATCCTAAGTGCAGGACCCTGCACTTATCCTTATTGAACCTCATCAGATTTCTTTTGGCCCAATCCTCCAATTTGTCTAGGTCTCTCTGTATCCTATCCCTGCCCTCCAGCGTATCTACCACTCCTCCTAGTTTAGTATCATCCGCAAATTTGCTGAGAGTGCAATCCACACCATCCTCCAGATCATTTATGAAGATATTGGACAAAACCGGCCCCAGGACCGACCCCTGGGGCACTCCACTTGACACCGGCTGCCAACTAGACATGGAGCCATTGATCACTACCCGTTGAGCCCGACAATCTAGCCAACTTTCTACCCACCTTATAGTCCATTCATCCAGCCCATACTTCTTTAGCTTGCTGTCTGCTATCCCTACTGCTACACTCTTATTGAAGCACAGAATTACTCTCCATACAGATTCTATAGCACAGTTTGATTCATTTAAGATTTTAACATTATTTGATTCTATGCCAGCATGACCTGTTCTGTCCTGCTGATAGATTTGTGTATCCTGGTATTACTGTGTGCCATTGATTATCAGCTTTAAGTTTCTGTGATGCCTATTATATCAACATCCTGAAAAAGTACAAAGTACTCAGATTCACCCACCTTATTATGTAGACTTCTATCATTTGTGTATAAACACTTAAAAATGGTCACTCTTTAGCTGTCTGGCATTACATGATGTAATTTAATGGGGCTCTTTTGCGTTTGACTCTTTCTCACCAGATGCTACTTGTATTTCCTCATCTTCCATCCTCTCCCCCTTATTAGAATATAGAGATTCTCCATTAAACGATGTACGGTTCTCTCTTCTCGAAACTGACCAAGAGCTATTACCTTTAGTATTTTATATAAAATAGACCCAAGGTTTAAATTTTTGAAACGCTTTCTGAAAAGTCCTGGAAAGTCAGAGCTCTGGCCTGGGCTCCAGCAAAGAGCAAAACTGAGGTATAGGACATAAGGGAGATATACATAATATTGCCTCCAAATCCCCCATCTTGTACAGTTGCCCACCTGAGACTGGAAGTGGACGGTCCAAGTGCTATGAAAACTCACCAAGCTCTGTTCTAACAATATGGGACCTGCCTCGCAGGCTCAAAGCCCCTGCTGAGAGTCTCAGATCCTGGTGCTTCTCCACCTCTCTCCTGTACTTTAACAGGTGTTTCTTTGCTTGTGAGGAGTAAAACATGGAGCAAGACAATTGGGCTTCCTCCGTGGTAACTCTGCCTAATGTGCACAAGGTGAATTGCCGTGTGTGTGGGGGGGACGGGGGACTCAGCAGTGACAGTCCTGGCTGCCTCTTTCATGCACCCACTCCAGCCCCATCCATCCTACGGGTGAAATCTTTGTTGCTAACAGGCTTTTAGGTATATTGTGGAAATGACGCTTCCCTGAATTCTGGCCTCCAGCAGCCCCTGTTGGCACAATATCCTCTGCCTGCTCAGCATATGTGCGTCTGCTGTGTGGGGGATTGTGGATTTGGCTGGAGTTTGTTGTTAGGTTCCAAATTCTGGGAGCAAGACGCACGGGCACAAAGGGGGCAGTTGTGGAGGGATTTGGTGCCTTGTTGAGGTGCTGATGCTTTGATGAGGTTCTGAGCCAAGCTCATCCTGGACACTGATTCCAAGTTCTGAGGAACAAGACTCCAGTTGGCCCCATTTGACATCCCGCAGTGAGCTGGTCTGATGCTCTGTAAGATGTATCTTGTGCACCACAATCCCAGCTTGAATTTAAAATCAACAAACCTGCGAATCTGTAGCGCTTCCATTGGCAAAGGGACCTTCCCCATCATAAGCCAAGTAGAACAGGTGCAATGCTGTACCTTGGCTGACTAGCGCCTAACACACATACCACTATTGATATCATTTCTGCATTTGGCCTTCAGTCATTTGCAGACAGTCTGAGAGAATTTCTGTGCCCCTGTGCATCCTAAAGGCCAGCAATGATCCTTGAAACAAGTGACCTTGTGAACTATTCCATCGTTAAAGGTGGCAGAGTGGGAAGAGTTTGTATAATGAAGATATCCACAAGGTAGTGTGAGTGGCACCCAACCTCTACACAGGGGCAGCAGAGCCCACAGACTCTTGGAGGCAGGGACTTTCTTCCCAGAATCTGCCCTCCCATTGGATTCTTGCCCCACCCCCCGAGTCCACCATTCGAGGCCGTCTTGTCAGGTAACATCTTCCTGTGCTGGGCTCCCTCCCATGGCCCTACCTTACTCTCTACAGCTGTTTATTGTGCTTGGCTGCCATGTTATTTGTGGTATGGCCAGCATCCACTATCCTGGCCCGCAGCTCCCTGCTGTAGCTCAGCTCTGGCTCCCCATTGGTTCAGCTGGTTTTGCTGCCCCATCTCCTGGCTCTGGTGTGCTCCAGCTTCATCTTCCCAGCTCTGTCTCAGCACTGAGGCTCTGCCTCCGACCCAGCTCAGCCTTCTGGGCTCCTTCTCTGGCCCCTCTGGTTCTGGCTGGAGTTGCCAAATGTCTACTGCATTTATAGCCCAAAGTCACTTAAAAACTAACCAAAAAGTAGCCCCAGCTATTTCTTGAGACAAAGGGGTTTTTTTATTCACACATTCATCTATATATCAAATAAGAAATGAAAGATTTCTTTGGATACCTACTACAAATTTGACTTTTTAAAAAAAGCTACAAGCCCCAGCAGAAGTTTGTCCACCTTAGCCTCTTCAGATTCGACCTCATTTTCACTGGCATTCACTATGTTAGACGTCCACTCACCACAAACCTTCTTGGTGAAAAAATTAAACAAACAAGTCATTAAGCAACTCTGCATTTCCACATTTTCTTATATTATTACCCCCCTCCCCCCTTGAGTGATGGGCTTTCTTCGTCCTTGGTATTCCTCTTGCTTCTAATGTATTTGTATATTATTTTCTTTTACCATTTATGTCTCTGGATAGTTTGATCTTGTTTTGTGCCTGGACTGATTTTGTCCCTACATACATGTGTTATTTGTTTACACTCATCCTTTGTAATTTTGTAGCGCCGACAAACCCCGGTCGTCAGTAAGCAGGATCGAACCTGAGAGCTCTGGAGCTTAGTGCATGAGACTCTACCGAATGAGCTAAAAGCCTATTGCTTCTTTGCTAAGGCTGTAGAAAAAACTCATTTTATATATAACCCTCTCTCTTAGTGGTCTCAGTGCCGGCCATGAGATAGGACAGAACACCTCACCCAGGAGGTGTGTGGGTTACAATTTGACCTAGTTTCAACTTTTGGTAGGACTCTTTTTTTATTTTTGGATCATTGACGATCTCCTGGTTAAGCCAGGTTGATCTCTTGCCATACTTCCTATCTTTCCTACAAAGTGGGATAGTTTGGTCTTGTGTCCTTAGTAATGTCTCTTTGAAAAACTGCCCACTGTCTTCTTTTTCCCCTTAGACTTGGTTCCCATGGGATCTTATCTACCAACTCCCTGAGTTTGCTAAAGTCTGCCTTCTTGAAATCCATTGTCTTTATTTTGCTGTTCTCCCTCCTACCATTGCTTAGAATCATAAACTCTACCATTTCATGATCACTTACACCCAGGCTGCTTTCCACTTGCAAATTCTCCACTTGTTCCCCATATTTGTCAAATCTAGAAGAGCCTCTCCCCTAGTAGCTGTCTCCACCTTCTGAAATAAAAAAAAATGTCTGTAATACATTCCAAGAACTTGTTGGATAATCTGTGCCCTGCTGTGTTATTTTCCCAACAGATCCCTGGGTAGTGGAAGTTCCACATCAGCACAAAGTCCTGTGCTTTGGGTGTTTTTGTTACTTGTTTAAAAAAGCCTCATCCACCTCTTCTTCCTGATTAGGTGGTCTGTAGTAGAGCCCTACCATGACATCAAGGTTTGGTTTTTACCTCTTTATCCTTACCCAGAGACATTTATCAAGTCTGTCTTCTATTTTTATCTTAACCTCAGTCCAAGTGTAATCATTTTTAATATATAAGGCAACACCTCCTTCCTTTTCTCTCTGTCTGCCCTTCCTGAGCAAGCTGTACCCTTCTATACCAATATTCCAGTCATGTGTATTATCCCACCAAGTCTCCATGATGCCAAAGATGTCATAGTTGTGTTTATTTACTAGCATTTTGAGTTCTTCCCGTTTATTCCCCAGAGTTCTCACATTAATATACAGACATCTAAGATAATCTATTTGATTTCTCCCCCCCACACTTCTGTCTTGTCTCTCCCTTATTTCTGCTATAACAGCCCATACTCCCCCTAGATTCCAACCCTTCTCCCAGACGTCCATGTTTTTGACTTACCTGTGGACTTTGATCACCTGCCCCCATTGAACCTAGTTTAAAGCCCTCCTCACTAGGTTAGCCACGCTGTAGCCAAATATGCTCCACCCCTTCCTCGAAACGTGGACCCCATCTCTGCTTAGCAGATTCACCTCCAGGATGCATCTGTCTCTGCCCGGGTCCCTATGCTTGACCAGAAGAACGGAAGCGAACACCACTTGCACTCCAAACTCCTTTACCCATACTCCCAGAGCCCTGCAGTTACTTCCAATCTGCTCAGGGTCATAACTTGCAGTATCATTAGTGCCCACATGGATGGGTAGCATGGGGTAGTGGTCAGAGGGCCAAATGATCCTCGACAATCCTTCCATACCAAGGATGGGTGCCTTCATCCCCCTCAGAAGAAAGTCACCAACCACCACTAGGTTACATTTCCTCCTGCGAATGGTGGCTGTGATCCTCCCAGCCTTGGGGTTACATGGCTCCTCCTCCTCCTCCTTTGGGGTGATTCTTCATTGCTCATTTCCAGGGAAGCATATCGGTTTTCCATCACCATGTTGAGTGGTTTGGGAGCAGGGGTGGAGCACTGTCTGCTGCCAGAAGTAACCAGCAGCCAGTATCCTCCCTGTCACAGAGCCATATCCTCCTCTCCCAGCGGTGTGACAGCAATCCTCTGTAGCTGGATGGCTTCCTCAGCCTTGGATGGCTGCATGTGAATACTCTTGAGGAATTCCTCATGGGCATGTGTGATCCTCAGCCTAGCCACCTCTTTCTGTAGCTCTCCCTGGTACTGCCTGAGAGACTCCACCACTAGGTACCTTTTGCACTGCATGGTCCCCCCAGGCTTGCTTCCTGAGAGTGGAAAATGCAGGCCACTGTCTCTGCAAATCCACACCAGAATATGGGTAGAGGCAGTGGTGAGCTGGAGCCGGTTCACACCAATTCGCTGGAACTGGTTGTTAAATTTAGAAGCCCTCTTAGAACCAGTTGTTCTGCGTGGGGCTGCCCCACGTAAGCACCGCCGGGACTCCCCACCTCACCCCCGGCAGGTCCCTCTGGCTCTTAGGGGTGGGGAGGGCACCCACTACGGTGGCCCACGAGACCCTCCTGCCCAGTTCCGGGGGCAGTCAGGGGACAGAGGAGGGGGGTGGATGGGACAGGCATCCTGGGGGGGGGCACGACCCCCTTGTGGGGTGAGGGGGGAACAGGTTGTTAAGATTTTGGCAGCTCATCACTGGGCAGAGGCATCCATGGTTACGTTGTCTGTTTGGATACAGGCACAGGTGGAGGAGAGAGGAGCAGCATTGGCACTGGCGATGCGGCCCTTCCTAACCATGGTGATTCTATTATGTCTATCTCTTACAAAGTCCCTCTCAAACTCCCCTGTTTGCAGTCCCCAGTTTCTTCAGCCTCAGCTCATGTGCCTGGCATTCCATCCCTTTGGTCATGTTTGTCTCTCACCTCTGGATCCTTTCCAGTTTCTCAGGGTGACGCTGAAAGAGATCAGGTGATGATCAGAGAGGAAAGGAGAGCGTATTGCTTGGTGATGGAGTGATAAGATGTTAGGTGTGAGGAGCTTCTCAGACTTGAACTTCCACAATGCTGAGCTTATCTACACTGGGACAGAACACCCTTGATTAAGAAGGAGATATCCTTTCCCGCTCTTGTCATGCAGGTTTAAAGTCAGTGGCCTCCAGGCAAGCATATTCTGCAGGTGTATTTGCCCACTTTGTCACGAAGCTCTTTGGTTTTGACCCCATAAATGATAGGGTTGAGCATGGGGGGGACGAGGAAGTAGAGGTTGGCCAAGATGATGTGAACCTGGGGAGCGATGCCCTGACCAAACCGGTGTGTCAGAGTGGAAAAGAAGAAGAGAGTACAAGACATCAGCATGACACAAATGTGGGCTGTGCAGGTGTTGAGGGCTTTCTGGTGGGCTCTCTTGGAGGAGATTCTGAGGACGGCCCCAATGATCAGACTGTAGGACAGGGCTACGAGCATCAGGTCTAACCCTAAGACTACAAATGCCATCACCAAGCCATATGCTCTGTTGACTGTGATGTCCCCACAAGACATCTTCGCCACAGCCATGTGTTCGCAGTACATGTGGGGGATAATGTGGTTCACACAGAATGGCTGCCTGCTCAGGAGCAGGGGCAGGGGCAGCATGAAGAGAACAGCTCTTATCAAACCCAGAAGCCCTAGCTTAGCTACTCGTGTGTTCGTGAGGATGGTGGGGTATCTCAGGGGATTACATATGGCAACATAGCGATCAAAGGCCATTATCACGAGGACAGCTGACTGCATAACAGAAACTGCATGAAGGAAGAACATCTGGGTGAGGCATCCACCCACAGTAATGTCTTTCAAATTGAACCAAAATATACACAGTGCCTTTGGCATGACGGAGGTTGACATGCTGATGTCTGTGAGTGCCAACATGCACAGCAGCAGGAACATCGGCTTGTGCAGGGTCTGTTCTTTGCTTACAACAAACAGAACCATGAAATTTCCCAACAGGCTGATAATATAGAATGTAGAAAAAGGGATGGAAATCCAGATGTGGGCAGCTTCCAGCCCAGGAATGCCTGTTAGGATAAATGTTGAAAGGCCAGAGGGGGTGAGGTTGGAAGCTGCCATATGGTGGTGGATGAGTCGATCAGGCACAGAAATGCTCAAGGTGCCTGTGAAGGGAGAGAAACAGAGATGGGGGTTTACACATTAGATACCAGTACAGTAAATAAGAGAAAGGAGGCTGAGCGGTGATGTGGCCACATTTACAGATGGCGCCAGATTATTTAGGTCATAGTCTAGCCCAGAGAAGTCCTCAGAGTGAACTAACCCTGCCAGGTGAATGGGCAACATGATGGCAGATGAATTTCGAGGTCAATAAACTGTGATGTGTATGCCCAATGTAGGGAATAGTGGAACTCCTCAAACACCTGACAAGTTTCTAATTTAAGTGTATGAACTCAGAAAAGGGTCCTGGGCATCATGGTACACAGCTCTGGGAAACCCTGCTCACAGTGCAAGCATGGATAGAAACTATGCAAAACATTGGGATCCAGAAGGAGTGGGATGGGGAATCCTATAGAAAATATAATGTCGTGAGATCAGTCATATCAATATTTCACGGTCCTCTGGACTCCTCTATGTACTACTGGGCACTCTTCTCACACAAGATATTGCAGAACTAGAGGGATTCGGGCAAGGGCAGTAAGAGTGATTAAGGGCCTGGGAAAACTCTCACACAGAGAGAGGTTGAAAAGACTGGGATTGTTACCTTACAAAGATGATGAATAAGAGTGGACACGAGGAAAGTCCATAAAATACTGACTGGTAGAGAGTAGATGGAGACTGTGTTCTCCCTGTCTCATAAAATGAGATCAAGATAATGTTCAATTAATCTGAAATGTGGCAAATTCAAAACAGATTAAACAAAAATAATGCTTTCTTCACTCAGTGCCTAATGAGACTGAGGAACTCATAGCCACAAGTGGTAGCTGAGGCCATAAGTTAAGCAAGGATCAGGAAGGGTTTGGGCATTTATGTGAACAGTAAAAGTATTTAGTTACAATAGGTACAGCTAAATAAATGTTCTGGAAAGCCTTTATGCCCACGTGTTTCAGGGCACAAGCCAATATCAAGCTGTAAGTTATTAGGGTGAGACCCTCATGCTGTTCAATCATCCCCACCCCATCCACCTACTGGTGGGTTTCTTACATCTTTTTCTGCAGCACCTGGGCTGTCACTGCCAGAGAGAGGACACTGAACTAGATGGACTATGGGTCTGATCCATGATGAAGTTCCTATGCAGGAAAGGAGCCAAGTTTCCCCTATAGAAACAGATGTTATCACACTGGACTATGACTCTGTGCTCAACAGAATGGGCATGAAGGGCACAAGGGCCTTGGTATTTAGGACTACAGGCTGGCACCTCTGTTACTTCACTTGTTCCTTTTGGTGACACACTTTCTTGTCTGAGACATAAGTTTCAGGTGTTAAATGACAAGTGTAAGCAGAGACACATGTGAGCAACTCAGCTACTAACTATTCTCATGCCTGAATATCAAAGTCTGCAGATGACACAAAAAATGGGGAATGGTAAATAATGAAGAGGACAGGCCACTGATTCAGAGCAAATTGGATTGATTGGTAAACTGGGTCAAAGCAATCAATATGTGTTCTAATATAGTTCTGTAGATATCTACATCTAGGAACAAAGAATGCAGGTGATGCTTACGTGATGGGGACTACAGTGGGATATGTAACATCTCTTAACTAGATTTGGGGGCCTGAAGGGATAATTAGCTAAAACATGAGGTCACAGTGTGACCATGTCGCCAAAATAGCCAATGTGATCCTGGGATGATAACCAGGGAAATCTCAAGGAGAGGTAGAGAAGTTATTTTACCTCTGTATTTGGCACTGGTGCGACTGCTGCTGGAACCCTGTGTCCAGTTCTGGTGTCCAAAATTAAATATGGATGTTGAAACACTGAGGAGGGTTCAGAGAAGAGTCACAAGAATTATTAAAAGATTAGAAAACCTGCCTTAGAATCATAGAATCATAGAATATCAGGGTTGGAAGGGACCTCAGGAGGTCATCTAGTCCAACCCCCTGCTCAAAGCAGGACCGATCCCCAATTAAATCATCCCAGCCAGGGCTTTGTCAAGCCTGACCTTAGAAACTTCTAAGGAAGCAGATTCCACCAACTCCCTAGGTAACGCATTCCAGTGTTTCACCACCCTCCTAGTGAAAAAGTTTTTCCTAATATCCAACCTAAATCTCCCCCACTGCAACTTGAGACCATTACTCCTTGTTCTATCATCTGCTACCACTGAGAACAGTCTAGAGCCATACTCTTTGGAACCCCCTTTCAGGTAGTTGAAAGCAGCTATCAAATCCCCCCTCATTCTTCTCTTCCGTAGGCTAAACATGGCCAGTTCCCTCAGCCTCTCCTCATAACTCATGTGTTCCAGTCCCCGAACAAACTTATAGTGATAGACTCAAAGATCTCAGTCTATATATTTTAAGAAAGATGGTGAAGGGGTGACTTGATAAAAGTCTGTAAGTACCTACCATAGTAGGAAGGGTGATTGAAATATAAGCCCTTGTATCAGCCTGAACTAAACCGGTCAAAACTTTGCTGATACAATGGAAAGTCAGGTTCTGAGCAAAAGCCAAGGCCCTCCTCACAGATTTTGGCAAGCATAGTGATGATATTGGAAAATCACATATTCCTAAGAGATGCAAGGCACAAAGCACTCACACAACCACATTCCAGAAAGGTGGTGATACCAGAACAACTCAATACCAGCCTATTCCCCAGAGATAACAGGAACACACTGACCAAACCCAGAGGTAAGGTCAGGATGACAGCATGATGGATAGAGATGTTTTAATCAAACCCACAAGTACAAGGCAGTGGGTAGCACTCTAATAGGTCATTTTGAGTTGAGCCCTATGAGGAGAAGTTCTCATGTGATTACTGCACCTTCGAAATATTACACTAGGTGTGTATTTCACAAGGATCAGGGATCCTGTTACAATGTACAGAGGAATGTTTTAGGTGAGAAAAATAATGACTTGAGCCCATAAAATCTCTGCATTGAGGAATGAATTTACAACCCTCGCCATTAATGACTAACAGAGCTGGCTAGCAAATGGTCCCAGAGCATCCTGGGTTTAACATCTGTGTCCCAGTGGCCCACTGTTTCAGGCAGCTGCCAGTAGCTCCTGCATGTCCCACACTCCCCCCACCCCACGACACACACACTGTGTGTTCCTGGACCTGCCCCGGTGAGATTTCCAACACCATATAGTTTCCTCTAAGCCAGACTCCCTGAAAAAGTTGTTCTATTCATTGTTCTGAACCTTTAAGCCTGTGAGTTTGAGATTTTAGTAACAATCTTGTCAGTTATTCTTTGGTCCAAATGCATTCACCCATCACGGGAGACTCATGGTTGGTATAAATCAAGCAATTAATTTAAGTCCCTACATGAGGATTTAGGTTGAACTCCTGGACCTGTTGGGAGTTCTGCCATTGATCTCAGTGGGACCAGAGTCACCCTCAGTGTTTAACTTTTGGCTCCCACCTCTTAAATTCAAGCCCTCAGGTCCTGCTACAGAGAGGGTAATTCTGTTAGGATGCTGAAAGAGTCTGAAGGAAACCCCTAGTTAACATGCAGCTCTGACACTGGGCATGAAGGACAGTGATTTCAAAACAAGGCAGGGATTTTGCTCAGAGGGAACCCAGTGCCAGTGATCCAGAGAGGCAGAATGTGAGTGAAACCCTGTGCATCCCTTTCTTGTGAATCCTTTGGTAGGTGTCACAACAAAATACCCCCTGAAGAGGCTTTAGCTGCACTTCTTAACAAGGAAGTAAAGTTGCTGAATTAGAAAACTTGAGTGAACCAGAAGAAAAACCACACTGCCCAAAAAAGAAAGCTACTCAGACAGACAGAAGGACACGGTTTGAGAGAATTAACTGATTCACCAAGGGCAAGTCATGCCTGACCAACCTGATTGCCTTCTATGACAAGATAACTGGCTCTGTGGATATGGGAAAAGTGACATATCTTGGGATGTGATATATCTTGATTTTAGCAAAGATTTTGATATGGTCTGCCACAGTATTCTTGCCAGCAAATTAAAGAAGTATGGATTGGATGAATGGACTATAAGGTGGATAGAAAGCTGGCTAGATTGTTGGGCTCAATGGGTAGTGATCCATGGCTCGATGTCTAGCTGGAAGCCGGTATCAAGCGAAGTGCTCCAGGGATCGGTCCTGGGGCTGGTTTTGTTCAACATCTTTATTAACTATCTGGAGGATGGTGTGGATTGCACCCTCAGCAAGTTCGCAGATGACACTAAACTGGGGGTAGAGGTAGATACAGTGGAGAGTAGGGATAGAGTCCAGAATGACCTAGACAAATTGGAGAATTAGGCCAAAAGAAATCTGACGAGGTTCAACAAGGAGAACTGCAGAGTCCTGCACAAAGGATGGAAGAATCCCATGCACTGCTACAGGCTGGGGACCAACTGGCTAAGCAGCAGTTCTGCAGAAAATGACTTACAGTGGACGAGAAACTGGATATGAGTCAGCAGTGTGCCCTTGTTGCCAAGAAGACCAACAGCATATTGGGCTGTATTAGTTAGAGCACTGCCAGCAGATTGAGGGAAGTGATTATTCCCCTCTATTCGCCACTGGGGAGGCCACACCTGGAGTATTGCGTCCAGTTTTGGTCCCCCCACTACAGAAGGGATGTGGAAAAATTGGATAGAGTCCAGCGGAGGGCATTGAAAATTATTAGGGGCCTGGGGCACAAGACTTACAAGGAGAGGCTGAGGGAATGGGGCTTATTTTATCTGGAGAAGAGAAGAGTGAGGGGACATTGATAGCATCCTTCAACTACCTGAAGTCGGGTTCCAAAGAGGCTGGAGCTCGGCTGTTCTCAGTGGTGGCAGATGACAGAACAAGGAGTAATGGTCTCAAGTTGCAGTGGGGGAGGTCTGGGTTGGATAGTAGAAAACACTATTTCACTAGGAGGGTAGTGAAGCACTGGAATGGGTTACCTAGGGAGGTGGTGGAATCTCTATTCTTAGAGGTTTTTAAGGCCTGGCTTGAAAAGCCCTGGCTGGGATGATTTAGTTGGTGTTGGTCCTGCTTTAAGCAGGGGTTTGGACTAGATGCCCTCCTGAGGTCTCTTCCACCCTAATATTCTGTGATTCTATGATCATAAAAATGAATATTTCTCTAAACTATTTCCAATAATATTTGAGTTCCAATTTTACCAGGTAAATCCCTTGGTGCTTTTGACAATACTAAAAATGTCAAGTTGCTGTACTGGTGAATTCCTGCCCAGATGGTTTTTCGTATGGACCCTTGAACCCTTCTTGAGCCCTTAGCACTAACTTAAATGCAGAAACAAGTAACTCACCGGAATCCTGCTCAACAGAGAGAGAAAATCACCTTATAGCGACAGGAAGCCAGAGCCCTGAGAATCAGCGTATGAATCTCACATGTCTGACACTCGGCATTCCGGACAGTGATCTTTATGATTCCCCTGTACAGTCCCTGCAGACTCTCAGGTTGGCCAGGACTCCCAGACAATTCCCTCAGCTCCATGAGCAGCAGGAAGTGCAGAAAATAGACCCTGGAGATCATCAGCCTGAGAGCCTCCGCTGGGAGTGAAGAAATTATTTGCTGATAACAAAGGCTCAGATTCTCAGGGCACACAGAGTCTTGCAGACTTGATACAGTTGTCCAGCATTACAATAACACCAGACAGAAAAGATAGAGCCAAAGGTTAAACATACTCATTTATCTATCAGCATTTCCATGCTGCTGCCCATCGTCATAGAATCTGAGCAGCTCCTCCTCCTGACTGATGAGCCCTGCACTGAATCCCTGAGAATGCGACAAGCAATGGAAAGGCTCTGGAAAATCCTTGTTTCAAACACAGAGTGTCATAAATATAAAGGGAAGAGTAACAACCTTCCCGTATACAGTACTATAAAATCCCTCCTGGACACAGGCACAAAATCATTTTACCTTTAAACAGTTAAGAACCTCAGGTAATGTGGCTGGTACCTGATCAAAAGGACGAATAAGGGGACAAGATACTTTCAGATCTGGGGAGTGGGGAGAAGCCTTTTGTTTTTCTGTTCTGGCTCCGTCTGTTCTGTGTGCTTGACGGAGACAGATTAAAAGAACTCCACAGGCACTCCAACTCCATTAAAATTAGTAAGTACTAGCAAGGGAATGTGTTAGCATATCTTTGTTTTGGCTTGTTTTGTTCTCTGTGCTGAGAGGGAAGGTGTATTCCTGGTTTGCTTTTTTGTAACTTTAAAGTTTTGTCCAGAGGGAAATCCTCTGTGTTCTTGAATCTGAGTACCCTGTAAAGTATTTTCCATCCTGATTTTACAGAGATGATTTTTACCTTTCTTTTTTTAATAAAATCCATCTTTTAAGAACCTGACTGATTTTTCCATTGTTCCAAGACCCAGGGGTTTGGATCTTTGATCATTTTGTAACCAATTGGTTAGGATATTATTCTCAAGCCTTCCCAGGAAAGGGGGTGTAAGGGCTTGGGGGGATATTTGGGGGGAATAGGAACTCCAAATGGTCCTTTCCCTTATTCTTTGTTAAATCACTTGGTGGTGGCAGCATACCCTTCAAGGGCAAAGAGTTTCTGCCTTGGGGAATCATAGAATCATAGAATCATAGAATATCAAGGTTGGAAGGGACCTCAGGAGGTCATCTAGTCCAACCCCCCACTCAAAGCAGGACCGATCCCCAATTAAATCATCCCAGCCAGGGCTTTGTCAAGCCTGACCTTAAAAACTTCTAGGGAAGGAGATTCCACCACCTCCCTAGGTAACCACCTCCCTAGGGAAGATAGTAGAAATAAGCTTAGGGGGTCTTTCATGCAGGTCCCCACATCTGTACCCTAGAGTTCAGAGTGGGGAGGGAACCCTGACACAGAGTAATAGCCCCTCTCATCTGATAGCCTCTGTCTGACCAAGTGCAGCACAGATGCTCCTGCTCAGTCATAAACCCCCCATAACGCAATATCGTGCCATGGGCAGGAGAAGCTTTCTAAGCCCCTTCGGTGATCAGCATGTGCCCTGAGGCTTGTGGACTGCTAGAGTCACTGCACCGGCTGTAATTAGGAGAGGGAGGGTGGAGGGAGATGTTCAGAGGAACAGCTGTGAGTTAGGTGCCCAGTGGTTCATCTGCATTCAGTGGGACTCAGGTTGTTAGAGGCACAAAGGCAGTAGGCACCAATTATAGTCTTGGCCTTCACAACATCCTCTGGCAAAGAGTTCCACAGGATAGGTCCAAAGAGTTCCTGGAGGATATGTCCATCAATGGCTATTAGTCAGGATGGGCAGGGATGGCATCCCTAGCCTCTGTTTGACAAAAGGTGGGAATGGATCACTTGATGATTACCTGTTCTGTTCAGTCCCTGTGAAGAACCTGTCATTCGCCAGTCGGAAGACAGGATAATGGGCAAAATGGATCTTCTCTCTGACCCAGTATGCCCACTCTTATGACTAAGGGGGAATATGATATTGACCTATGCAACTGTGACTGTTGTGGAGAAAGTGTACACAAAAGAGTTGTTTACTCCTGCACATAACACAAGAACTAGAGGGCACCAAATTAAATTAATAGGCACAGTGGGTTTAAATCAAACAAAAGGAAATATTTCTTCACACAGTGCACAGTCTTTCCCGAGGGATCTTGTGGAGGACAATACTGTAACAGAGTTAAAGAAGAATTAGGTAAGTTCATGGATGATAGGTCCATCAATGGGTATTAGCCAAGTTGTTCAGGGACTCAACCTCATGGTCTGGGTGTCCTAGCCTCTGACAGCCAGATGCTGGGACTGGATAATAGGGGATGGATCCCTCAATAATAGCCCTATTCTGTTCTTCCCCCGAGACGCAGATGAAACAGGTCACTGTCAGGAGACAGGTACTGGACTAGATGGACCCTCGGTGTGATCCAATGTGGTCAGTTTTATATTCTTATCTGAGTCTCCTTTTTCTTCTTGTCAGCAAGTTAAAGAAGTATGGGCTGGATGAATGGACTATAAGGTGGAGAGATAGATGGCTAGATTGTCGGGCTCAATGGGTAGTGATCAATGGCTCCATGTCTAGTTGGCAGCCAGTATCAAGCAGAGTGCCCAAGGGTCGGTCCTGGGGCCGGTTTTGTTCAATATCTTCATTAATGATCTGGAGGATGGTGTGGATTGCACCGTCAGCAAGTTTGCAGATGACTCTAAACTTGGAGGAGAGGTAGATACACTGGAGGATAGGGATAGGATACAGAGGGCCCTAGACAAATTAGAGGACTGGGCCAAAAGAAATCCGATGAGGTTCTTCAAGGACACATGCAGAGTCCTGCACTTAGGATGGAGGAATCCTATGCACCACTACAGACTAGGGACTGAGTGGCTAGGCAGCAGTTCTGCAGAAAAGGACCTAGGGGTGACAGTGGACAAGAAGCTGGATATGAGTCAACAGTGTGCCCTTGTTTCCAATAAGGCCAATGGCATTATGGGCTGTATAAGTAGGGGCATTGCCACAACATTGAGAGACATGCTCCTTCCCCTCTATTTGGCATTGGTGAGGCCTCATCTGGAGTACGGTGTCCAGTTTTGGGCCCCACACTGCAAGAAGGTCAGGATTGACAAAGCCCTGGCTGGGATGATTTAGTTGGTTCTGCTTTGAGCAGGGGGTTGGACTTGATGACCTCCTGAGGTCCCTTCAAACCCTGATATTCTATGATTCTATGATTCTATAAGGATGTGGACAAATTGGAAAGAGTCCAGTGGAGGGCAACAAAAATGATTAGGGGACTGGAACACATGATTCATGAGGAGAGGCTGAGGGAACGGGGATTGTTTAGTCTGCAGAAGAGAAGAATGAGGAGGAATTTGATAGCTGCTTTCAACTACCTGAAAGGGGGTTCCAAAGAGGATGGTTCTCAGTGATAGCAGATGACAGAACGAGGAATAATGGTCTCAAGTTGCAGTGGCAGAGGTTTAGGTTGGATATTTGGAAAAAAACTTTTTCACTCGAAGGGTGGTGGAACACTGGAATGGGTTACTTAGGGAGGTGGTGGAATCTCCTTCCTTTGAGGTTTTTAAGGTGAGGCTTGACAAAGCCTTGGCTGGGACGATTTAGTTGGGGATTGGTCCTGCTTTGAGCAGGGGGTTGGACTAGATGACCTCCTGTGGTCCCTTTCAACCCTGATATTCTATGATTCTATGATTCTATGACTTGATCACAATTTGTCAGTACTACATGAGGAACAAATATATAACAATAGACTTTTCTGCCTAGTGTACAGAGGTGTAATGGGATCCAATGGCTGGAAGTTGAAGTTAAACCAATTCTGAGTGGAAATAAGGCATATAATTTTAATAGTTAGAGTAATTAAACATTGGAGCAATTTACAGAGGGTCTTGGCAGATTCTCCATCACTGAGAATTTTGAAATCAAGGTTAGATGTTTCTGTAAAAGATTTGCTCTAGGAATAATTTTGGGGAAATTATCTGGCCTGTGCTCTTCAAAAAGTAAGACCAGATGATCACAATGGTTCCTTCTGGGCTTGGAATCTATGAACATGTACCCAGGAGTCAACTGGAGGCATTTTGCCTGCAAGCTCATGCCTGAGATTACTGAGTGCATTTTTTCTCCTCTGGGTGCAGACTGGGAGCACGGAGAAGACACTGGTGACTGTAGTGGGAAGAGAACCTACCGTATATCGACAATGAAGTTGGTGATCAGCTAGAAACCATTGCCAGTTAAGTTAAATTTGGCTACTATGTAAAAGTGACTGTATTACTGCTGTATTGTTGTATTTTTGTTGTACATCGTTTACAATGTGCGTAACTTTGCTAAACTGTTTAACCAACACATATGTAAAAATCAGCAAAGGAATGGCAGCAGACAACATGAAGGCTTGGAAAAAACAAATTGGTAACACAGTAACTATAAAGTGGGTAAACAAATTCCCTGACAGTACCAGTCACACTTTGGGGTCAGTAACACTGCATCCTAATTAAGGCACATGTTATTCAAAACAATCGTTTTCAGTATCTGGATCCAACACTAAATCCTGGAACAGCAATATTTAACAAATTGGTTACATCCATTCAGTAGATTATCTGAAAGACAGCATGCATAAGAAACAACTGGATCTATGTCAGCTACTGGTGTATCACAGAGCAACGTGACCCATGGAAGCGAAAAGCTGTTCCTGTTTCCTGCCCAGTAAAGTTTACCAGAAGGTGACAACTGGCAGTATGGGTAACCTATAACCTGAATGGCCAGTACTGTGTAGTAACTAATTACAAGACATTTGTATATAAAGGCCTCATTTGTAATGTCACCACTCCACACTTCTCTTTTACTTCTCCTACACAAAGCACTGTTGGACACACTGCAATAGTGCCCATCCCAGTATTTTAGACCACTCAGCCTACCACCAATAATAATTCAGGCAGTAACTGTAATTGCCCTACTAGGAAAGTGTTGCTATCTGCAGTGCCACAAGGACCAGACTACACCGTGGAGACTGGAAAAGGATTGTTATGCTTGGATATAAAGTGCTGTCGTATGTACACATACGTACTAGTGTAGCCCATAGGATTATTTTGCTAGCTGTTATATCCTACTAATCCAGCCAGCAGAATCAACTAATATGTTTCTTTTCCTGAAATTAATCTATTTTATCAGTATTAATTCCTTGGAATTTAAGATGTGTTGAGGCATGTGTTTCCTAATAATAAGTTTTGCTGAAATGCTGAAATGCAAGAAGCCTACCGGTCTGTATGATCTGGTAAGATCTGCTATATAGCAAAAAGTATAATCAGTTAAGAATATGTCAGCATAAAAGCTGGCAACCTTTGGCACAGATAAGAATGGTTCCTGAACTTTGGTGAACTAAAGGGAGGAACTATCCACATCACATCACAGGTTTATCCGGCATCTACAACCGGTTGGTAACCGCAGGGTACACCACAACTTGGAGGTCACCAAGAAAGCCTAGGCTGACAGTTTTGGAGCGAGATAATCCTTATTAATATATTTAGAAAGTAAGTGTCATAATTCACTAACCTATAGGAGAAGAGTACCCATACATTTCTTAGGGTATGGAAATAAAATTTGGGTATAGTAGCTTGGGCCTGAATTACATAGGTCAGGATCCTATAAAATACCTGGTAAGAGGACAGATGGAAAGCTCTTCTAACTCCTGAAGCTTCGGTGTCTTGGAGTGCTTTTTCCAGTTCTCCTATACTCTATAGACTATCTTTTCATCTATCTGTCTAGTCTATCTTCTATCACGCTGTCAGCTCCGCTTGTGCAGTATAACTACTCAACGTTCCTAACCACTGGGGAAGCCAGCACCATCGCGTAATCGGGCAAGCCAGGAGTGAGGCTGGTTCTTCACCTCCTATTACCGTGTCCTCAAGGAAGGGTGTGAGTATGTTAGGTTAAGGTACTTATAATAGAAATGTTACCACCAGGAGTTTTGGAATTCTTTTACTGTTTCACAGTTATAAGTTTCATTGCATTTCTTATTTTTATGTTAATGTCAATAAAGATTTTATCAATTTGTTATTGTCCTCAGTGTACGTGTTCTTGTCAAGCATGCTGAGAGTCCTCTCCCGATATAGAACTCTCTGAATTGGATAAGAACATATTAATCTTCTGGTCAGATGCGATCAGTGGTGAGCCATAACAACTAACCCATCAAATTCAGGTCAGCACTAGGCATACATACCCATATGTAACATACAAATATATACACATATCCCATACTATCCATACATTTTAATTATCTAAAAGTGCCCCCAAGGGTCAATCATAAAACTACAGTCCTCAGTCATGGTCCCAGCCCTAACATTCCCAGGTCCCCTATAAGTAACTAAAAACAATTGGAAAATAAAATCTGTCTTTTAGTCGTATGAGGGAATGTGCAGACTCTGGGACTGATGGGGCATAAGTGTGAGGATGGGAAAGTAAGGTGACCACATAACAGTGTTTAGCCCACTGGGTCATCTTCAGTCCATGCATTATGCTTTTCCGAGATGATGGGTAAACATCCTTCCCATAAAAAAGACAAAAAGTGGGGGAATGTAGTAGGAAGGGAGCCTGAGACATAAACCCTTGTATCAGAGGCCTGAGGCTTGGGCTAAAGTAGTAGACAAAGCTTTATGATATAAGGCAAAGAGAAGCTGTGACCAAGAGGCAGAACCTGCTCAGAGAATCTGGCCCTTCCTAAAAGATAAGAAGAGGATGATAATACATAATAGAGATGTTTTGATCTAACCAAGATGTACAAGGAGATGGGTGATAACTACTCACATGAGGGGCAATAACTAACTATATCAGAGGGGCAGTATGAAACTTGTTTGTATTGGGATATAAAGATTTATCTCACAGGGAGTGTCTTTGTCTAGCCTAGGGAGGAATGGAAAGTCTCGTCGTTCACTGAGCTGGTCCATTGTTACAGGCATACATGTATTAGTGGTCCGGTAAAGTCTTCGGGATACTAGTGCTGTTTTTCATTGACAATAAACCTGGCTGAGAGCCTTCATCCCTTAACAGATCTTGTGCTTACTGTGAGTTTCGCTTGAGGTCTGCTGTGCCAACTGTCTGCGAAGAGAGAGCACACACACGCAGCCAGACGTCTAACCAAAACGACCAGCGTACTGCTGGAATTGGGCCAGCCTAGGATGGGGAAGGAGAGTACAGACAGGGGAATATGAGAATATGATGGGAGATTGAACCAGCTGAGGAGCTAAGACCAGTGGTTCTTTCCACTGGTGAGATACCTGAAGTTACGTAAATAACATTCAATAACAACAACTGGAAACCAAACTGAGTGAAGGTTGTGACACCCAGGCTGCAGTTCTGTGGCTCGCCAGGGGAAAGAGACCCAGAGCCCAACCCCAGGTACTTGGGGCCATGAAAGGTCCCAGCGCTGGCCTTGGACTAACAATCACAACAACAACAACAACATTTCAGTAGAGCTGCCCACCTGTCCGTGTACACCTCCCTGCCTGCCCCACAACCCCCCATGCTGCCCACATATCTATGTACACCCTCCTGCCTGCCCCCATCCTCCAGTACTGCTGCTACTCTGCCCCAAAACTGCCAGTACTCCCCATATGTCCGTGTATATCCCCCTGCCAACCCACATGCTCCAGTACTTGCCTGCCTGTCCGTTTATACCCCCTGCCTAATCCCCATCCCCAAGTGATGCCCACCTGTCTGTGTACACCCCCTGCCGGCCCCACAACCCGCAGTGCTGCCCGCCTGTGTACACCCCCATCCTGCTTCTGCAAACTACAGCATTGCCCACCTTTCCGTGTACACACCATTCCCTACCCGCAAAACGCCCAGCACTGCCTGCCTGCCTATGTGGGTCCCCCCACCCCTACAACTTCCAGCCCTGCCGCACAGTGGTACCCCTCACCAAGGCCCAAAGACAGGTACCCAACCCACAGCAACAGCTCACAGAAATATCTCCTCAGACGAGGTTAAACTCAGTGTCTGCCTGCACCAGGGAAAAGGGGGAGATCAGCCTGAACTGCCTTTGCGGGGGCGAAGGGAACCCCACCAGCAGCTCAGCCTGTGCAGGGAAGGAAAGAGGGACAGACTCGGTGGGAGAGAAAGAGGACGTGGAGACTAAAAGGAGCCAATGTGAATAACTCTTCCTCAAAATGACACAAAGCTTTAATGTATTGCAGCCCATTAGAAACCCGGACACCCCTTCCTGAGGTTGCTTTTCCATGTTGGCAATTACTGACTGTGCCATGAGGCTGCACAGAGATTGCTCACAGGAGTAGGCATGGTCTGGATGGGGGAAGGAGTCAGATAATCTGCTATGGCATGGTCCACATGCCGTTACAGTCTGACACCCCACGCCACCCAAACAGGCCTCGTTACACCTCTTTGGTCTTTGCATTTGGCAGGATGTCCACCCCATATTTTGCTCCGTTTCAGGGCTCTGCACCACTGTGATCTGGATATCACATGCTCCTTCCCCTTCACATACACACACTGTGTTCCTGGATCTCTCCTGCTCAGATTTCAGCAACTCTCCTGTCATTTCTTCCTTGGTCCAAACGAGCTCACCCATCCTTAGAGGCCACGGGACGACTCCAGCTGAAGTCACTAAAGGTTAATGGCTCGTGTATATCATGAATTTATTTTGGTTCCTATATGTGGATTTAGGGTGAATTCCTGGCCATGTTGGGAATTTTGCCACTGATCTTCATGGGACCAGGTTTACCCTTAATGTTTAACTTTTGGCTCTGAGCTTTGAAAATCACGGCTTCATGTCCTGCTACACAGAGTGCTACTGTTAGGGTGCTGAAAGCATCTGAAGTAAACCCTCACTTTTTGTGGCTTTCTGAGACTGAGAATGAAAGATGGGGATTCCAAAACACAGGGGCCCTGACCCTTGGGGAAGACCACTAGTTACCTCTCTCCATTCTGAAAATTTACCATTTATTCCTACCCTTTGTTCTCTGTCTTTTAACCTTTACGTTTAGGCCTGTGAGATTGAGATTTCAGCAACTCTCCTGGCAGTTCTTCTTTGTTCCAAACGAGCTCACCCATCCTTAGAGGCCACAGGATGACTCTAGATGAAGACACTGGAGGTTCATGGCTGGTGTAAATCATGCCATTTATTTAAGTCCCTACATGTAGATTTAGGGTGAACTCCTAGCCATCTTTGGCAATGGAACCAGATTCACCCTTAGTGTTTGACTTTCAGTTCTGAGCTGTGAAAATCACGGCTTTGGGTCCTGCTACAGAGAGTGCTATTCTGTTAGGGTGCTGAAAGAGTCTGAAGGAAACCCCAGTTTATGTGATGCACTGAGACTGGGCATGAAGGACAGGGATTTCAAATACAGGGGCCCTGATTTTGCTTTCAGGGAAGACAGTGTCAATCAGCAGTGACCCACTGAAGGCAGAATGTGCGAGTGGAATCTGGCCAGTGTGTGACCCATTCTTGTTGTGAACCCTCTGGTAATACAGATACCCACGGCAGAGGCTTTGGCTACACGAAGTGAGCTGTAGCTCACAATAGCTCATGCTCAAATAAATTGGTTAGTCTCTAAGGTGCCACAAGTACTCCTGTTCTTTTTGCGAATACAGACTAACACGGCTGTTACTCTGAAACTTCCTAACAGGGCAGTGAAGTTGCTGAGTTGGAAACGTGGAAAGAACCAAACGAAAACCACACAGCCCAGAAAATGAAAGCTCCTGAGACAGATCAAAGGACAAAGTAAGAGGCAAGAAACTGCTCTTAAAAACAGATATTTATTTAAACTATTCCCAGTACATTTGTAGTTCCAATTTTACCAGGTAAATCCCTTGGTGTTTCTGACAATACTAAACAGTTCAAGTCACCGTGCTGGTGAATTCTTGCCCAGATAATTCTTGACTTGAACCTCGAACCCTTCCTGAGCCCTCAGCACTAACCTTAATACTGAAATAGGCAACTCACCAAAATCCTGCTCAGCAGAGAGAGGAAATCTCCTTACTGCGACAGGAAGGCAGAGCCCTGAGAATCAGTGTATGAATCTCAAAGGTCTGACATTTGGCATGCTGGAGAGAGTATGCTGCAAGAATCACCAATAAACATGGGGAAATAGTTTTACTTTTTTCCCCATGTTTATTCCCCCCAACCCCCGCTGTTCCTCAGAGGTTCTTGTTAACTGCTGGAAATGGCCCACCTTGATTATCACTACAAAAAGTCGTCCTCCTCCCCGCTCTCCTGCTGGTAATAGCTCACCTTACCTGATCACTCTCCTTACAGTCTGTATGGTAACACCCATTGTTTCATGTTCTCTGTGTATATAAATCTCCCCACTGTATTTTCCACGGCATGCATCCGATGAAGTGAGCTGTAGCTCACGAAAGCTTATGCTCAAATAAATGTGTTAGTCTCTAAGGTGCCACAAGTCCTCCAGTTCTTTTTATAGTCCAATACATTCTTCAATTAAGAAATTGCCTCAAGACTTTGTGGGCATTTGCTAGAAGAATTTCCTAAACACACAGTCGGTACAAGGAAAAGCTTATGAGAAAGGCGTCCTTCTGCAGGTGTTCAAACTGGGTGATTGAGTGTTAGTGGTACTACCAAGCTTGCTGTTCAAACTACTGGTTTAAGAGCAGGGGAAAGTTGAGGTATTGAGGTATGCAGGCCCTGTCGACTATGTCCAGCATCCAGAGAAGGAAAAAAGAGACTCAGATAAGAACATAAAACTTTCCACATTGGATCAGACAAATGTTCCATTTAGTTCAGCATCCTGTCTTCTGACAGTGGCCAGTTGCTTCAGAGGGAAAGAATGGAACAGGGCAATTATGAAGGGATGCATCTCCTGTTAACCAGTCCCAGCCTCTGGCAGTCAGAAGCTAGGGAGACCCAGAGCATGAGGTTGTGTCCCTGAACAAACTGGCTAATAGCCATTGATGGACCTATCATCTGTGAACTGATCTAATTCTTTTTTGAACCTTGCTACGGTCTTGGTCTTCACATCATCCCCTGGCAATGAGTTCCACAGGTTGACTGTGTGAAGAAATACTTCCTCTTGTTTTAAACCTGCTGCCTATTAATTTTCTTTGATGTCCCCTAGTTCTTGTGGTATGTGAAGGAGTAAACAACACTGCTGTATTCATTTTCTCCACATCAGTCACTGTTTTATAGATCAATATCCTATCTCCTCTTAGTCATTAGAACGTTGTTTGGCCATACTGGATCAGACCAAAGATCCATCTAACCCAGTATCCTGCCTTCTGTCAGTGGCTAATGACAGGTGCCTCACAGGGACGGAACAGAACAGGTAATCATCTAGTGATCCATCCCTTGTCACCCAGTCCCACCTTTTTTGTCAATACCTCCATGCCTGCCCATCCTGACTAATAGCCATTGATGGACCTGTCCTCCAGGAACTCTTTGGACCTATCCTGTGGAACTCTTTGCCAGAGGATGTTATGACGGCCAAGACTATAACTGGGGTCTACTGCCTTTGTGCCTCTAACAACCTGAGTCCCACTGAATGTAGATGAACCACTGGGCACCTAACTCACAGCTGTTCCTCTGAACATCTGCCTCCACCCTCCCTCTCCTAATTACAGCCAGTGCAGTGACTCTAGCAGTCCACCAGCTTCAGGGCACATGCTGATCATTGAAGTGTCTCAGGAAGCTGTTTCTGACCATGGCATGATATTGTGCTATGGTGGGTTTATGACTTAGCAGGGGCAATCTGTGCTGCCCTCAATCAGAAAGAGGCTATCAGATGGGAGGGATTATTATTCTGTGTTTGAAACAAGTATTTCCCAGAGACTTTCCATTGCTTGTCGATTTCCCAGGGCTTCAGCGCAGGGCTCGTCAGCCAGGAAGATGAGGAGGAGATGCTCAGATTCTCGGATGATGGGCAGCAGCATGGAAATGCTGATAGATAAATGAGTTTTTTCTAAGCTTTGGGTCTTCCTTTTCTCTCCGGGGATTCAGTACTGCTGGACAACTCTATCAAGTCTGCAAGACTGTGTGCCCTGACAACCCGAGGCTCTGTTATTGACGAATCATTTCCCAGTAGAGGCTCTCAGGCTGTAGTTCTCTCGGGTTTATTTTCTGCTATTCCCACTGCTCACAGAGTCTTGGGAGTCCTGGCCAACCTGAGAGTCTGCAGGGACTGTACAGGGGATTCATAAAGGTAGCTGAGTGTCAGACATGGGAGATTCATACACTGATTCTCAGGGCTCTGCCTTCATGTCGCAGTAAGATTTCATCTCTCTGTTCAGCGGGATTTCGGTGAGTTGCCTGTTTCTGCATTAAAGTTAGCACAAAGGGCTCAGGAAGGGTTCAGTTCCGAAAACATCTGGGCAGGAGTTCACCAGCATGGCGGCTTTTACTGTTTAGTACTTTCAGAAACACCAGGGGATGTACCTGGTAACACTGGATCTACAAAATTATTGATTTTAAGATCAGTTCCTTTTCTCTTACTGTGTCCTTCTATCTGTCTCAGTAGCTCTCTTTTTTGGTTTCAGAGTAGCAGCTGTGTTCGTCTGTATCCTCAAAAAGAACAGGAGGACTTGTGGCACCTTAGAGACTAACAAATTTATTTGAGCATAAGCTTTTGTGGGCTTTTTTGGGGGCCTGTCTCTTTTTCATCTGGTTCTCTCCAGTTTTTCAATTCAATTCAGAAACTTCGCTGCCCTGTTAGGAAGTGCAGACAAAGCCTCTTCAGTGGGTATCTGTGTTACCAGAGGGTTTAGAGCAAGAATGGGTCACACACTGGCCAGATTCTGCTCTAACATTCTGCCCTCACTGGGTAATTCCAGATTGACGCTGGCCTCCCTGACATAACAATGAGAGTCGCCACGTAAACTGGGGCTTCCTTCAGACTCTTTCACCATTCTAACAGAATAGCACTCTCTGTAGCAGGAATGGAAGCCGTGATTTTTGTAGCTTGGAGCAGGACCCACTAAGTTCAATGGCAAAACTCCCAACACGGCCAGGAGTTCACCCTAAATGCACGTGTAGGGACTTAAATAAATGGCCTGATTTACACCAGCCATGAGCCTTCAGTGACTTCAACTGGAGTCGTCCCATGGCCTCTAAGGACAGGTAAGCTCCTTTGGACCACAGAAGAACTGACAGGAGAGTTGCTGGAATCTCACACTCCGAGGCTTAGAGGTTCAGAACAATCAGGATAACAATTTTTTTCAGAGATGGAGGGCGTCTGCTCTCTGTGCCCTGCACCTCTGTGTCTGGAGAGGATGAGAAGCCCGAAAAGACAGTAAAAAGAAAAGCACGTATCTGGCTCAGAGGAAACCAGACAGTGTTGGAAATCCCCAGGAACGCACAGTGGGGGTGGGGGGTGCAGCTTCAGTATCCGGATCACAGTGGCACAGAGTCCTGAAACTGGGCGAAATAGAGAATGCACATTCTGTCTAATGCACAGACCAAAGAGATGTAAAGAGGCCTCCTGGGCAGAGGGGTGTCTCAGACAGTAACAGCATGTGGACCACACTGTCGCAGACTGTCTCTGACACCACCCCCTCCCAACCACCCCTCCTCCCATGAGCAGCCCCACTACAGCCTTGTGGTAACATCAGCAATTGCCAAGATGGAAAAGCAGCCTCAGGAAGGGGTGTCTGGGTTTCTAACAGGCTGCAATAGGTAAAGCTTTGTGTCTTTTTGAGGAAGAATTACTGGCTCCTTTTAGTCTCCACATCCTCTCTCCCTCCCACCGGATCTGTCCATCTCTCCTTCCCTGCACTGACTGAGCAGCTGCTGGGGTTCCCTTCATCTCCAGGGAGGCTGTTCAGGCTGATCCCCCTCTTTCCCCCGGTGCAGGCAGACACTGAGTTTCACCTCATCTGAGGAGGTATTTCTGTGGCTGTCGCTGTGGGGTCTGATACCTGGTTTTGGTCCTGGGTGAGGGGTATCACTGTGTGGCGAGGCTGGAAATTTGGGGGGTGAAGAACTAACATGGGCAAGTGGCCAGCGCTGGGGTTAATGGGGGCATGGAGTAGGGTATACACAGACAAACTGGCAGCGCCGGGGGTTCTTTGGGTGGGGAACGGCATGCACACAGACAGGTGTGCAGTGCCAGAGGTTGTGGGTCAGGCAGAGGGCTGTACTCAGACATTTTAAAAACAAGTTCACCTTAGAATGAAAGAAATATGGACACCAAGATCATTACACCTCTCTCAGAATCAATACAAAAGAATTGACAGAATTATACCAGTATTTTATAGTAATAAATGCACAAACAATCTAAACAATGTGTATTACTTTTAGGATAGGAAGAAAATCAGTCTATGCATTATCAGTTTTATATTCTGCCCCTTTTTTGTGAGAGCTGGACAGGAAGTGAAAGTAATATACTTATAATGTATGGAAGACAAGTTTCAAACAGCATATAAAGTTATAACGACAATTGAATCAAAGCTGGAAAGGGGAAAAAACAGAGAGCTGGTTTGCAGAATGAGGATGGAGGAAGTGTAGTTAATGTGTGTGAGGAAAGGGGAGGAAGATGAAACTTACAAGAAAGAAGTACGTTCACAATTCACTTATCCGATCCCGTCTCTTGTAGTGTCTCCCTCCACGCTCCCAGCTTTGCAAGACTTGACTGCCCACTCATGTGAGACTTCTGCAAATGTCATCTTGCTTTCTTCCACGTAGACTCTTATGGATATATGGTCCTCTTTGAACTAAGCTGTAAGACTGCCACCATCTTCTCCAAATCTCTTCCCAAGACCTGTTTCGGTCTCAACTCCTAACACCAGCATTTAAATAATTAAGCTGAAGGTCATTCGGAAAAAGTCAATATGTATTAATGCAAATAAAGTAAAAACAAACAAAACAACTCTCCTTCCCCCCCCAACCCTTTTTTTTGTAAATTCTTTATCTTAGGCTGTAAGCACTCTAGACCAGGCACCCTATCTACTTTTAGTTCTGTAGCACACAATGTAACAGGACTGCAATACTGATCAGACTATCTGGCCACTACTGTAATACAAATAATATGTTGTATTCCCCCTTTTCTCTTATCAAACAATGTGTTTTTTTCAGGATAGGAACTGTTTCCTCTGATTAGGAACCAGTTACTATTCTTTGGGTGCTACCATAATCTTAAATAATAATAAGGAATGGAAATCAATCTCCTTAAAAGCTGAGTTAGAGAAGGATTTTGAGTGTTTTAGGAGAACTAAAATGTTGGTGTTGTAATAAAAATAATCTTGAACAATAACCCCCCATCAAGAGCCATTTTTCCACATGGGCTTCCAGGATATTTGTGACTTCATATTTAAGGTTATAAATTAGGACTCTCATAGCTTTCCAAAAACCTTGGCTTATTTTTCTTGGAGGAAAAAAAAACCCAGCAACTTCTGCTTGAACTGTCACAGGCTGAGTATAGGAATGTTGGAAATTTTTCTTTTTAAATTTGAGATAAATTGAACTGAGATTCTAAATATTCTTTTCATTTTGAAAATAGTTTCCTTTTATTATCCAATCATAATTTAAGTGACATAATATGAAAACTTCTGTATTGCTGAAATCTTAAATGAAAACTGCTTTCTGTAGCTTTATGTTATTGTAGTCATAGATAGCAGGTTTAAAAGGAAGTATTTCTTCACCCAAAACACAATCAGCCTGTGAAACTCATTGCCAGAGGATGTTGTGAAGGCCAAGACTATAACAGGGTTCAGAAAGGAACTAGATAAATTCAAGGAGGATCGGTCCATCAATGGCTACTAGCCAGGATGGGCAGGGATGGTGTCTCTAGCCTCTGTTTGCCAGAAGCTGGGAATGGGAGACAGGGGATGGATCACTTAGTAATTAGCTGTTAGTTCATATTTGATCACATATTGTGTGTTTCAGTCCAGGTTACCAACCATTCCTGATTGCTCTGAATCCATGCCCTGTCCTCTTCATTATTAACAATCCCCAAATGTATGTGTCATCTGTAAAGTACATTAATATTTAGGCATGAGATGGGTTAGCAGCTCAGTTGGTGATATGTGTCTCTGCTAACACTTATCAGTTAACACCTTTAACATATGTCACACACAAAGTTGGGAGCCTGCAAGAAAGTGTCTCACCAAAAGAAACAGGGGAAGTAACAGAGACGCAGGCCTGTAGCCCTAAATACCAAGATCCTTGTGCCCTTCATGTCCATTCTATTGAGCACAGGCATAACACAGCATGATAATGCCAGTTTCCATGGGGGAAACTTGGCTCTGTTCCAGCATAGGCATTAGGGTGACACCCTCTTGATGGTCAATTCACGCATATCCCTTCCACCTACTGAGGGGTTTCTTACACCTTCTTCTGCAGCACCTCAGGCTGTCACTGTCAGAGAAGGAAACGGGACTACATGGACCATAGGTCTGATCCGTGACACACTTCCTAACAGCTAGACGTTGGCTTGTGTCCTGAAAAACATGGGCTTAGAGACTTTCCACAATATGTATTTTGCTGTGACTATTGTAACTGTATAGTCTCACTATCCATGTAAATGTCCAAACCATTCCTGATTCTTAGTTATCTCATGGACTCCACTACCTCTTGTGGCAATGAGTTCCTCAGGCTAATTAGGCACTGAGTGAAGAAAGCATCTTTTTTTTTCTGTTTTGAATTTGCCAAGTTTCAGTTTAACTGAATGTCCTGTTGATCTTGTGTTAGAGGACCAGGAGAACACATTCTGGATCTACGCTGTACCAGTCTGTATATTATTTTACAGTATTTCATATCCCCTCTTATTAATCGCCTTACTAAGGTAATAATACCTGTCTTTAAACCTTTCTCTGTACGAGAGTTAGAATCATACAATCAGATCAGTACCAACTACACTCCGTTTGATACTGGCTGTTTTCCTGGGCCCTTGATCATTCTCGTTGCCCTTCCCTTAACCCCTCTTGCTCTGCAATACCCTGAGTGAGAAGAGTGCCCAGTATTACACAGAGGAGTCCAGAGGAGGGTGAAACATTGAGTGACTGATATCATGGCATTGCATTTTCTGTATTTTTTTAATGATTTTCCATCCCACTCCTCCTGCATCCCAGTGTTTTGCTTAGCATCTGTCCATGCTTGCACTGTGAGCAGGGTTTCACAGAGCTGTGTACGATGATACCCATGTCCCTGTCCTGAGTTCATACAAGTAAAATTAGAACCTAGCAAGGTGTTTGAGAAATTCAAGTTTTTCACTCCAATGGCATAAATGTTCCCATTTTTGGCATCAAAGTATATCTGCTATCATACTACCCATTCACCTGGCTTGGTTATCTCCCTCTAAGGACTTCTCCGGACTTGACAATGACCGAAATAATCTGGTGACATCTGTAAATGTTGTCACATCACTGCTCATCCTCCTTTCTCGTATTTACTGTACTGCTATCAAGTGTGTAACCCCCCGTGCATCTCTGTTTCTCTCCCTTCACAGGCATCTTCAGCAATTCTGACTGATGCTTCAACTACCTCATGGCATCTTTCAACCTCACCCCTTCTGACCCATCAGCATTCATCCTAACGGGCATCCCTGGCTTGCAAGATGCCCACATCTGGATTTCCATCCTTTTCTCTATGTTCTACATTATCATCCTCTTGGGAAATTTCATGGTTCTATTTATTGTAAGCAAAGAGCAGACCCTGCACAAGCCGATGTACCTGCTGCTCTGCATGCTGGCGCTCACAGACATCAACACGTCTAGCTCTGTCATACCAAAGGCATTGTGTATATTTTGGTTCAATTTGAAAAGCATTACTGTGGGTGGCTGTCTCACCCAGATGTTCTTCCTTCATGCGGCTTCTGTTATGCACTCAGCCGTCCTCGTGATAATGGCCTTTGATCGCTATGTCGCCATATGTAACCCCCTGAGATACTCCACCATCCTCACGAGCACACGAGTAGCTAAGCTAGGGCTTGTGGGTTTGATAAGAGCTGTTCTCTTCATTCTGCCCCTGCCCCTGCTCCTGAAGAGGCAGCCATTCTGTACCAACCGCATTATCCCGCACACGTACTGCGACCACATGGCTGTGGTGAAGTTGTCGTGTGGAGACATCATAGTCAACTGGATGTACGGTTTGGTGATAGCATTTGTAGTCAATGGGTTAGACCTTATGCTCATTGCCTTGTCCTATGGTCTAATCATCAGGGCTCTCCTCAGAATCTCCTCCAAGAGAGCCCACCAGAAAGCCCTCAGCACCTGCACAGCCCACATCTGTGTGATACTGACATCTTATACTCCCTCGCTCTTCTCCTCTCTGACACACCGGTTCAGTGAGGGCATCGCTCCGCATGTTCACATCATTTTGGCCAATCTCTACTTCCTCGTCCCCCCCATGCTCAACCCTATCTTTTATGGGGTCAAAACCAAAGAGCTTCGTGACAAAGTGGGCAAATACATCTGCAGAAAGTGATCACTTTGGGCCACTGACTTTAAGCCTGTGTGACAAGAGGGGGAAGGATATCTCCTTGTTCATCAAGGGTGCTCTGTCCCCATTTGGATCAGCATAGCATTGTGGAATTTCACAGTCGGAGAAGTTCCTCACATCTAATGTCTTATCACATCATCACCAAGCACTGCTTTCTCTGTTGCTGAGTTCCCTGTCCCTGAACGTCAACTGATACCTTTTAGGGTATGTCTACACTACGGAATGAGGTCAAATTTATAGAAGTCCTTTTTTTAGAAATCGGTTTTATATATTCGAATGTGTGTGTCCCCACAGAAAATGCTCTAAGTGCATTAAATGCATTAACTCGGCGGAGTGTTTCCACAGTACCGAGGCAAGTGTCGACTTCCGGAGTGTTGCATTATGGGTAGCTGTCCCACAGTTCTCGCAGTCTCCGCTGCCCATTGCAATTCTGGGTTGAGATCCCAATGCCTGATGGGGCTAAAACATTGTTGCGGGTGGTTCTGGGTACATATCGTCAGGCCCCCGTTCCCTCCCTCCCTCCGTGAAAGCAAGGGTAGACAATCATTTCGCGCCTTTTTTCCTGAGTTACCTGTGCAGATGCCATACCACGGCAAGCATGGAGCCCTCTCAGCTCACTGTCGCCGTATGTCTCCTGGGTGCTGGCAGACGCGGTACGGCATTGCTACACAGTAGCAGCAGCCCATTGCCTTGTGGCATAAGATGGTGCAATAGAACTGGTAGCCGTCATCGTCATGTCCTAGGTGCTCCTGGCCACGTCGGCCAGGAGCGCCTGGGCAGACATGGGCGCAGGGACTAAATTTGGAGTGACGTGACCAGGTCATTCTCTTTAGTCCTGCAGTCAGTCCTATTGAATCGTCTTATGGTGAGCAGGCAGGCTATACGGATTGCTAGCAGTCCTTCTGCACCATCTTCTGCCGGGCAGGCAAGAGATGAGGATGGCTAGCAGTCGTACTGTACCATCTTCTGCCGAGCAGCCATGAGATGTGGATGGCATGCAGTCCTTCTGCACCGTCTGCTGCCAGCCAAAGATGTAAAAGATAGATGGAGTGGATCAAAACAAGAAATAGACCAGATTTGTTTTGTACTCATTTGCTTAGCCCCGTCCCCTGTCTAGGGGACTCATTCCTCTAGGTCACCTTGCAGTCACTCACAGAGAAGGTGCAGCGAGGTAAATCTAGCCATGTATCAATCAGAGGCCAGACTAACCTCCTTGTTCCAATAAGAACAATAACTTAGGTGCACCATTTCTTATTGGAACCCTCCGTGAAGTCCTGCCTGAAATACTCCTTGTTGTAAAGCCACCCCCTTTGTTGATTTTAGCTCCCTGAAGCCAACCCTGTAAGCCATGTCGTCAGTCTCCCCTCCCTCCATCAGAGCAACGGCAGACAATCGTTCCCCGCCTTTTTTCTGTGCGGACACGATACCAAGGCAAGCATGGAGGCCGCTCAGCTCACTTTGGCAATTAGGAGCACATTAAACACCACGCACATTATCCAGCAGTATATGCAGCACCAGAACCTGGCAGAGCGATACCGGGCGAGGAGGCGACGTCAGCGTGGTCACGTGAGTGATCAGGACATGGACACAGATTTCTCTGAAAGCATGGGCCCTGCCAATGCATGCATCATGGTGCTAATGGGGCAGGTTCATGCTGTGGAACGCCGATTCTGGGCTCAGGAAACAAGCACAGACTGGTGGGACCGCATAGTGTTGCAGGTCTGGGACGATTCCCAGTGGCTGCGAAACTTTCGCATGTGTAAGGGCACTTTCATGGAACTCTGTGACTTGCTTTCCCCTGCCCTGAAGCGCATGAATACCAAGATGAGAGCAGCCCTCACAGTTGAGAAGCGAGTGGTGATAGCCCTGTGGAAGCTTGCAACGCCAGACAGCTACCGGTCAGTCGGGAATGGGCAAATCTACTGTGGGGGCTGCTGTGATGCAAGTAGCCCACCCAATCAAAGATCTGCTGATATCAAGGGTAGTGACCCTGGGAAATGTGCAGGTCATAGCGGATGGCTTTGCTGCAATGGGATTCCCTAACTGTGGTGGGGCCATAGACGGAACCCATATCCCTATCTTGGCACCGGAGCACCAAGCCGGCGAGTATATAAACTGCCAGGGGTACTTTTCAATAGTGCTGCAAGCTCTGGTGGATCACAAGGGACGTTTCACCAACATCAACGTGGGATGGCTGGGAAAGGTACATGACGCTCGCATCTTCAGGAACTCTGGTCTGTTTCAAAAGCTGCAGGAAGTGACTTTATTCCCAGATTAGAAAATAACTGTTGGGGACATTGAAATGCCTATATGTATCCTTGGGGACCCAGCCTACCCCTTAATGCCCTGGCTCATGAAGCCGTACACAGGCAGCCTGGACAGTAGTCAGGAGCTGTTCAACTACAGGCTGAGCAAGTGCAGAATGGTGGTAGAATGTGCATTTGGACGTTTAAAGGCGCGCTGGCGCAGTTTACTGACTCGCTTAGACCTCATCGAAACCAATATTCCCACTGTTATTACTGCTGGCTGTGTGCTCCACAATATCTGTGAGAGTAAGGGGGAGACGTTTATGGCGGGGTGGGAGGTTGTGGCAAATCGCCTGGCTGCTGGTTACGTGCAGCCAGACACCAGGGCGGTTAGAAGAGCACAGGAGGGCGCGGTAGGCATCAGAGAAGCTTTGAAAACCAGTTTCATGACTGGCCAAGCTACGGTGTGAAAGTTCTCTTTGTTTCTCCTTGATGAAACCCCCCGCCCCTTGGTTCACTCTACTTCCCTGCAAGCTAACCACCCTCCCCTCCTTCCTTTAATCATTGCTTGCAGAGGCAATAAAGTCATTGTTGCTTCACATTCATGCATTCTTTATTCATTCATCACACAAATAGGGGGATGACTACCAAGGTAGCCTAGGAGGGGTGGTGGAGGAGGGAAGGAAAATGCCACACAGCACTTTAAAAGTTTACAACTTTAAAATTTATTGAATGCCAGCCTTCTTTTTGGGGGGCAATCTTCTGTGGCAGAGTGGCTGGTTGGCCGGTGGCTCCCCCACCGCATTCTTGGGCGTCTGGGTGTGGAGGCTATGGAACTTGGGGAGGAGGGCGGTTGGTTACACAGGGGCTGTAGTGGCAGTCTGTGCTCCAGCTGCCTTTGCTGCAGCTCAAGCATACACTGGAGCGTACTGGTTTTGTCCTCCAGCAGCCTCAGCATTGAATCCTGCCTCCTCTCATCATGCTGCCGCCACATTTGAGCTTCAGCCCTGACTTCAGCCCGCCACTTACTCTCTTCAGACCGCCACCTCTCCTCCCGGTCATTTTGTGCTTTCCTACACTCTGACATTATTTGCCTCCACGCATTCGTCTGTGCTCTGTCAGTGTGGGAGGACAGCATGAGCTCAGAGAACATTTCATCACGACTGTGTTTTTTTTTCTTTCTAATCTTCACTAGCCTCTGGGAAGGAGAAGATCCTGTGATCATTGAAACACATGCAGCTGATGAAGAAAAAAAAAGGGACAGTGGTATTTAAAAAGACACATTTTATAAAAGAGTGGCTACACTCTTTCAGGGTAAACCTTGCTGTTAACATTACATACATAGCACATGTGTTTTCATTACAAGGTCGCATTTTGCCTCCCCCCACCGCGTGGCTACCCCCTTAACCCTCCCCCCTCCCCGTGGCTAACACAGGGGAACATTTGTGTTCAGCCGCAGGCAAACAGCTCAGCAGGAACTGGCACCTCTGAGTGTCCCCTGAAGAAAAGCACCCTATTTCAAACAGGAGACCATGGATGATATCTCACTCTCCTGAGGATAACACAGAGAGATAAAGAATGGATGTTGTTTGAACGCCGGCAAACATACACTGCAATGCTTTGTTGTACAATGATTCCAGAGTATGTGTTACTGGCCTGGAGTGGTAAAGTGTCCTACCATGAAGGACGCAATAAGGCTGCCGTCCCCAGAAACCTTTTGCAAAGGCTTTGGGAGTACATCCAGGAGAGCTGCGAATGCCAGGGCAAATTAATCCTTTCACATGCTTGCTTTTAAACCATGTATAGTATTTTAAAAGGTACACTCACCGGAGGTCCCTTCTCCGCCTGCCGGGTCCAGGAGGCAGCCTTGGGTGGGTTCGGGGGGTACTGGATCCAGGTCCAGGGTGAGAAACAGTTCCTGGCTGTCAGGAAAACCGGTTTCTCCGCTTGCTTGCTGTGAGCTATCTACAACCTCCTCCTCCTCATCATCATCTTCTTGGTCCCCCAAACCTGCTTCCGTGTTGCCTCCATCTCCATTGTAGGAGTCAAACAACACGGCTGGGGTAGTGGTGGCTGAACCCCCTAAAATGGAATGCAGCTCATCATAGAAGCGGCATGTTTGGGGCTCTGACCCGGAGCGGCCATTCGCCCCTCTGGTTTTCTGGTAGGCTTGCCTCAGCTCCTTAAGTTTCAAGCGGCACTGCTTCGGATCCCTGTTATGGCCTCTGTCCTTCATGCCCTGGGAGATTTTGACAAAGGTTTTGGCATTTCGAAAACTGGAACGGAGTTCTGATAGCACGGATTCCTCTCCCCATACAACGAACAGATCCCGTACCTCCTGTTCAGTCCATGCTGGAGCTCTTTTGCGATTCTGGGACTCCATCATGGTCACCTCTGCTGATGAGCTCTGCATGGTCACCTGCAGCTTGCCACGCTGGCCAAACAGGAAATGAGATTCAAAAGTTCGCGGTTCTTTTCCTGTCTACCTGGCCAGTGCATCTGAGTTGAGAGTGCTGTCCAGAGCGGTCACAATGGAGCACTCTGGGATAGCTCCCGGAGGCCAATACCATCGAATTGTGTCCACAGTACCCCAAATTCGACCCAGCAAGGCCGATTTAAGCGTTAATCCACTTGTCAGGGGTGGAGTACGGAAATCGATTTCCAGAGCCTTTTAAGTCGAAATAAAGGGCTTCATCGTGTGGACGGGTGCAGATTTACACCTATTTAACGCTGCTAAATTCGACCTAAAGTCCTAGTGTAGACCAGGGCTTAGTGTCACTCACCATTTCCACTCCTATCCCCTTCTCACTTGGCCTGTCCATGCCTTCCAGACCACCAGAAGATAGTGCAGCTTTCCAATGCTAGGTGACTTTCCATTTGTTCCTGTGTGAACAGGATTCTTTCAGATAGCTAAAGACAAGGAAAGTAACTACAGTGCTGAACTTCTTTATCATATGCACAGTGATCCAGTAAGCAAAATTTACCTGATTTTAGTACATCCAATCCTTCAGGAAGCCTGGAGGATAAACCAAAGTTTTCCACTGGAAAGTGCTAATACAGGAAACCTGCTGCAGGAATTGAGGACTTGGTGAGAGTTGTGAAACTGTGTGTTTTTGAGAACCGGACTTTGCTGTATTAAGCTATGATGACACCTTGGTGTCAAATTACTTGTTGCTTTGTGAAGTCGATTTTGGTATTGCTTTTAAGCTGGACCTTATAAAATATACACCAGCCTTTCCCATGCTGGAAGATGTCAAAAGTCAGTATTGAGATTGTGACGGTTTGGATCACAGAAACCCCCTGGGGGCTGCCAACTGGTGTGCCAAGACTACTACTTCTCCTGCTTTCCTGACCAGTCAGCTTAGGACTTCAGGGTCCTGCTTGATTTGAGCCAGACCCACTAGCCTGCTGCAAACCCAGACCCAGCTCTGAACCACATCCCCTAACAGCTGTAGGCTTAATTGAAAGCAACTTAGAAAGTGTTCCTGTCCTTGACACTCAGATGCCCAACTCCCAATGGGGTCCAAACCCTAAATAAATCTGTTTTACCCTGTATAAAGCTTATACAGGGTAAACTCATGAATTGTTTGCCCTCTACAACACTGATAGAGAGATATGCCCAGCTGTCCCCACCCACAGGTATTAATACATACTCTGGATTAATTAATAAGTAAAAAGTAATTTTATTAACTACAAAAAGTAGGATTTAAGTGGTTCCAAGTAATAACAGACAGAACAAAGTGATTTACCAAGCAAAATAAAACAAAACATGCAAGTCTATGTCTAGTATGGTAATAAAACTGGATACAGATAAAAACCTCACCAGTTCCAGTAAGCTTTCTTTTACAGACTAGTCTCCTTCTAGTCTGGGTCCAGCAATCACTCACCCTTCCCCCCCATAGTTACTGTCCTTTGTTCCAGTTTCTTTCAAGTATCTTTGGGGGTGGAGAGGCTCTCTCTTTAGCCAGCTGAAGACAAAATGGAGCGGTCTCCCAGGGATTTAAATAGACTTTCTTTTGTGGGTGGAGACTCCCTCCTCTCTCCTATCCAAAGTCCAGCTACAAAATGGAGCTTTGGAGTCCCCGGACAAGTCACACGTCCACACATGACTGAGTTCCTTACCAGCCAAGCCACATTCCTGGGAAAGCCCAGATGTGGATTGGTGTCTCCAAGTTCAATGTTGGCTTAAGGGCTTCTTGGCTGGGCACTTACTGAGAATAGTCTTTTCTCAGGAAGCTGACCAACTGCTTCACTAAAACCTTCTCAGAATCAAACAAGTATGCAGCCAATATTCATAACTTTGAATACAAAAATGATACATGCATACAAATAGGATTAATACATTCAGTAGATCATAACCTTTACAGAGATATGTTACTTGACATATGTAGCATAAAACACATTCTAGTTATGTCATATATACATTCATAAGTTTATTTCCTTAGAGTCTTATGGGAGGCACCATCACAGAGATTTCATGTTGGAATTTGTGAAAAACAGATTGCCACCAAACGTCCAGGTGAATGAATCACTTGCAGTACTAAATCCTTCTACTGTGCATTACCCTGCATGACCTCTATTGGCTGATATCTCATTTTTTCCATTGTTTTCTGGAGACTTTGGACAGTTGGAGCATCAGTGGAGAGTTTTGCCTATTGTGCACAGGCCTCATACTCATGAGAACCAAGTTGAGAAGTTTGGGGTTGAAGGTCTCAAATACACGGATGCCACTGGAGACAAAGACTATAGGGAACATGGCATATTTGCTCTGCTGTTGCTGTCACTACCTTTTAGCAATGTACAGTTGAAATACTGTTTTCCCAGATGAATTTAATTAAAAAAAAGTTCAACAAGATGCAGGATGAGCTTTTAGAGAACATTCTTGATGTTACAGCGTACAGACAATGAGACAAAACCTGTTGTGAACATTTTGCACCGGTGAAAGAAATGATTGCACTGGTCACTGCTGATATGTATGACCAGCAGCAGAAGCATTCTACTTCTGATGAAGACAGCAAGGATGAAACATTGCCTTTAGAGACTAATAACAATAAACTAATTCAACTCAAAATATAGACATTGTCAACAGTCATTTAATGGAATTAGAAATAAATGATATTAAAATGTTCTTGTTGGTTTTACATTATCATAAATTCATAGAATATCAGGGTTGGAAGAGACCGCAGGAGGTCCTCTAGTCCAACCCCCTGCTCAAAGCAGGATCAACACCAACTAAATCATCCCAGCCAGGGCTTTGTCAAGCCAGGCCTTAAAAAATCTCTAAAGATGGAGATTCCACCACTTCTCTAGTTAACCCATTACAATGCTTCACCACCCTCCCACTGAAATAATTTTTCGTAATATTCAACCTAGACCTCGCCCACTGCAACTTGAGACCATTACTCCTTGTTCTGTCATCTTCCACCATGGAGAACAGCCGAGCTCCATCCTCTTTGGAACCCCCCTTCAGGTACTGGAATGCTGCTATCAAATCCCACATCCCACTTCTCTTCTGCAGACTAAATTACCCCAGTTCCCTCAGCCCCTCCTCATAAGTCAGGTGTGCCAGGTCCCTAATAATTGTCGTTGCCCTCCACTGGACTCTTTCCAATTTGTCCACATCCTTTCTGTAGTGGGGTACCCACAACTGGACACAATACTCCAGATGTAGCCTCGACAGCGCCAAATAGAGGGGCATAATTGCTTTCCTCAAGCTGTTGGTAATACTTCTACTAATGCAGTTCAATATGCCGGTAGCCTTCTTGGCAACAAGGGCACACTGCTGACTCATATCAAGCATCTCATCCACTATAATCCCCAGGTCATTTTTTGCATAACTGCCCCTTAGCCAGTTGGTCTCCAGCCTGTAGCAGTGCCTGGGATTCTTCTGTCCTAAGTGCAGGACTCTGCACTTGTGCTTGTTGAACCTCAGATTTCTTTTGGTCCAATCCTCCAATTTGTCTAGGTCACTCTGGACCCTATCCCTACCCTCCAGCATGTCTATCTCTGCCCCCCAGCTTAGTGTCATCCATGAAGTTGATGAGAGTGCAATCCATCCGATCATCAAGATCCTTAATGAAGATTTTGAACAAAACCAGCCCCAGCACCGACCCCTGGGGCACTCTGCTAGATATCAACTGCCAACTGGACATCAAGCCATTGAACACTACCAGTTGAGCCCAAAAATCTAGCCATTTTTCTATCACTTTATAGTCCATTCACCCAATCCACACTTTTTTGTCTTGCTGGCAAGAATACTGTGGGAGACCGTATCGAAAGCTTTGCTAAACTCAAGATATATCACATCTATTGCTTTCCCCATATCCACAGAGCCAATTCTCTCATCATAGAAGACAATCAGGTTGGTGAATATACGTTGAATGTTCCTTATCACCTTCCTCTGCTCCAAGTGATTTAAAATGGATTACGTGAGGACCTGCTCCAAGATTTTTCCAGGGACTGAGGTGAGGCTGATGGTCTGTAGTTCTCTGGGTTCTCCTTCTTCCCTCTTTTAAAGTTGGGCACTACATTTGCCTTTATCCAGTCCTCTGGGACCTTTCCCAGTCACCACAAGTTTTCAAAGATAACAGCCAAAGGCCCTGAGATCACATCAGCCAAGTCCCTCAGCACCCTTGGATGCATTAAATCTGAACCCATGGACTTGTGCATGTCCAGCTTTTCTAAATAGTCCTTAATCTGTTACTTCATCACTGAGGGCTGCTCACCACTTCCGCATACTGTGTTGCCCAATACAGTAGTCTGGGTGATGACTTTGTCTGTGAAGACTGAGGCAAAAAAAGCATTGAGTACTTCAGCTTTTTCCACATCATATGTCACTAGGTTGCCTCCCCCATTCAATAGGGGTCCCACACTTTCCCTGACATTCTTGATGCTAACATATCTATAGAAACCCTTCTTGTTACCCTTCACATCCCTTGCTAGCTGCAACTCCAATTGTGTTTTGGCCTCCCTGATTACACCCTAGCATGCTAGAGCAATTTTAATCACCTCCCTTGTCATCTTTCCAAGTTTCCACTTCTTGTAATCTTCCTTTTTGTGTTTAAGCTCAACTAAGATTTCACTGTTAAGCCAAGCTAGTGGCCTGTCATATTTGCTATTCTTTCTGCACATCAGAAAGGTTTGTTCCTGCACCCTCAATAAGGCTTCTTTAAAATACAGCCAGATCTCCTAGACTCCTTTCCCCTCGTATTAGCTTCCCAGGGGATCCTGCCCATCAGTTCCCTAAGGCAGTCAAAGTCTGCTTTTCTGAAGTCCAGGGTCTATATTTTTCTACTCTCCTTTCTTCCTTTTGTAAGAATCCTGAACCCGACCATCTCATGGTCACTGCTGCCCAGGTTGCCACCCACTTCTACTTCCCCTACCAATTCTTCCCTGTTTGTGAGCAGCAGGTCAAGAGGAGCACAGCCCCTAATTGTTTCTTCCAGCACTTGCACCAGGAAGTTGTCCCCAACAGTCTCCAAAAACTTCCTGGGTTGATTGTGTGTTGCTGTATTCCTCTCCCAGCAGATATCAGGGTGATTGAAGTCCCCCATTAGAACCAGGGCCTGTGATCAGGAAACTTCAGTTAGTTGTCCAAAGAAAGCCTCATCTACCTCCTTCTCGTGGTCCGGACGTCTATAGCAGACGCCCACCATGACATCACCCTTGTGCTCTTGCCTCTAAACTTAACCCAAGGACTCTCAATATGTTTTTCTCCAGTTTCATACCAGAGCTCTGATCAATCATACGGCTCTCTTACATACCGTGCAACTCCTCCCCCTTTTCTCCCACACTGGTCCTTTCTGAAAAGTTTATACCCATCCATGACAGAGATCCAGTCATGTGAGTTACTCCACCAAGTCTCTGTTATTCCAATCACATTATATATTGACTGTGCCAGGACTTCTAATTCTTCCTACTTGTTTCCCTGGCTTCTTCCATTTGTGTACATGCACCTAAGGTAACTATATAATTGCCCTACTTTCTCAATATGAATCAGGAGGCCTCCCCTGTTGCACCCTCTTCTTTGTGCATTCCCACTTCCTCATTTACCTCAGGACTTAAAGTGGTAAATATTTAGCCAATGCTTATGAATGTATTCTTGTAGGATATAACACATAAGTGTGTATCTGCTTGTAATTGTATTTGGGTGTAATCAACACCAAGTTCCATTTGGACTAATAAAGGAATTCTTGTGTGGAAACTTAGTTGTGCTAAAACTTAATAAACATATTAGGGAAATTATTTCCAATAATTGGCCTTTCTGGTCATATTGTGGAGGGACTGCAACCACCTTGATGAAGTCCTGAAGGAATGGTGGGAATGGCTGACTTACAAGACGGAGGCTGACACCCCAGTAAGTGTAGAACCAGCAGATTTGATAGGAATAGGGGAGGATAAGATCATGCTGTGGAAGACACCCCCCAGCCCTTGGTAGCGTCCAGAATGCATTCACACAGGGAGTGGCTATCTGGGCCCATGATACAATTTTGTACAGGAATGAAGGGTAGACCAGATGATTAGCCATGCCTAAGATTAAGATTTTGTCACAGTTATTTTTAGTACAAGTCATGGACAGATCACGGGCAATAGTCAAAAATTAACTGAAGGCCCCACCCTCTACCCATAGTGGCTGAGAGCTGCTGGGTCCTTGGCCACTCATGGCAGCTGAGAACCCAGGGGCCCTCACTGGCTGACATCTCCGGCTCCGCTGCCCAGCGTTGAAGGGGAAAATGTCAGAGGTCTCTGAAAGTCACAGAAGCCATGACTTCCTTAGCCAGGCCTCTGAACAACTTGCTGCAGTGAATGGGGAAGTGGTGGAACCCCAGGGACTGAGGCAGTGGCCGCACTTTGGGCAGGAGGCACAACAGTCCCTGACTTGCTCCAGACCATAGAGCTCTTCACCCCTGGCCTCAGAGTGTCAGCCGGCCGTTGTTAAGTGCTGAAGGCTGGAATGTTGTTGCCTCGGTAATGCAGTTCAGGCTGTTCAATGCTTCTGTCCTTGGAGCTCCAGTGTTATCAGTATTCACAGGTAAGGCAACTTGCTAATTCATCAGACCTAAATGTTACTTATAAAGAAAGACCACAAGCATGGATTGGTGACAAAGTCACCCTGCCAGATTAGTTGCCCTGAAGCCATAGTCCTAGCGTCCTGGCTATGAGCCAAATGAGCAAATAAGCTTATGAAATTCCTTTTGTGGGTGGCAATATCCCAACAAATCCTTCCTAACTGAGGACCCAACTTCACTTTACCCTTGTAAAGAGATTAAGAACATAGATCTACCATTGGAACAGAAAAGACACCAG
Source organism: Chelonia mydas (assembly GCF_015237465.2). NCBI lineage: Eukaryota > Metazoa > Chordata > Testudines > Cheloniidae > Chelonia > Chelonia mydas. The sequence goes on along the minus strand of NC_057849.1, from coordinate 4,573,016 downwards.
GAAATAAACATAGTCTGATACATTCTTCAATTCAGAAATGGCCTCAAGACTTTGTGGGTTGTAGGATTCATACAAGGTTCATGCACTTGGCAACATTCAGGGCACACCCGGGCTGTTGTGTAGGAGCAGTGCACACACAGCTCCTCTCAAGGGCATGAACCTTGGAATCTCGCCCAAATGACATGAACCATGGGAAACCTCCCAGGACTGGGCTCAAGGCCCGAGAGCAAGGAATGCGGTAGACAGAAGTTGGTAAATAAGAATGTTAAACAAAGCCAGTGTATTCCTTTTATCTGTTGGAGAATGTAATGCGCAGGGGGAGAGAAAGAATAAAGGAGAGGGTGGAAAGCTGACAGGAGCAGTCTGTTGGCAGACCAGCCTGTTTGCTTGCTTAAAGCTTGTCCTGTCTTGTATTTGAACCGCAACAGTGGGTGTTTGCTAGAAGAATTTTGTTAAATGCACAAGTACAGAGACAGCCTATACAAATAGGTGCAGCTGTGAGTGTTCGAACTGGGTGACTGAGTGTTATTGTTACTACCAAGCTTGCAGTTCAAATTACTGGTTCCATGACAGGGATCTTTTTGAGGTAGTGAGGCATGTGGGCTCCATCGACTATGAGGTCCAACAGCCAGAGAAGGAAAAGGAAACTGAGATAAGAACATAAGAATGAGCTTATCCCCCACCTGGTGAGCCTTCCTGAGAATGCTCCAGACATTCTATGGATAATAGCTGCTATGACCCAGCAGGGCAGGCAAGGGCATGTGACCAGACCACTGAACTCCATTTTGGGTACCTATGTATTTCCACAAACCAGACTTGGAACTGTTTTTGGAACAAAGGATTCCCACCATTAATGTTATATAAGTTTGGGTGTGACATCATCTATTTGTCTCACTCACACCCCACACAAGAGAGCTCCTGGAAAAGCCTGAGGAACAAAGACTGAACTGGGGGAAAAGCTGGTCCCAGGCTAAAAGGATTTCTAGCCTGTGTAAGGAAACCTGGTGAACAGCTTGTATCACAAGCTAGGGTGAGAAATTGTTCATTCTTATCCAGTCTATCTAGTATCTTATGCTTAGTTTACAATTTTGTTTATTTGCTAGGTATTCTGCTTTGATCTGTTTGCTAACACTTATAACCACTTAAAATATATCTTCTTGTAGTTAAATAGTTTTTTTTTTCTTTTGCGGGGGGGGGGGGAGGAGGGTGGCTTTATCTAAACCAGTGTGCCTTTGAGTGAAGTGTGCCTTTGAGCTAGAGAAAATCTCAGCTTGGTTAGCACTGCTTTGTTGCATATCCTACTCACATTGAGGGAAGGGCAAACTCTATTAATGAGCTTACATTGGACAGATCCCTGTGCAGTGCAAGACAGTATAATTTGGGGATTACATTCCTGCGTGGGAGGGCAAACCTGGGGAGCTGGGAAATTGGCTGGTGTCTGCTGTTCGTTTTTGGGTGTCTTGGGTAGGCCCTCAAGTAGCTCCATTTGGGTTTGTATCACCATCTGCTGTCATGCTGGGTGATAACAGGGCCTGGTAAGGCTGTCTGTATCTCCAGAAAAGCAGCGTGAGCAGGGCCAGTCCAGTTGGGTAGTTAGAGGGATACAGCAATTCCCACAGCTCCCATACTGTACCCCAGGGGTGACAACCCATCACACTCATACCCTCCAGAGCCCAAATTAGGTCCACAGGCACCTGTTTCACAAGCATGGGGAAAGGACTGTAGCCCAGACGAAAGATCCAGATGTAGCAGTTGTTTGATTCCTTTACCACTGTGTTTTCAGGGCACACCTACCTAAAATACCACCATACTCCAATAACCCCCAGGCAACAAATCCAGGAAACTCCATGGCAGTTCCTTCATAAAATGTGGGATGACCTGTGAGATGACTTCCACATCATTTGGTCCTGGGAGTAGTGAAAGAATTGCACGCTGAGTGGAGAAGTCCCATGGTACTAGTGCAGACGCAGGATGACAGAACCTGTGTCTGCATCGATTTCTGAAAGATCAACACCTGATGCAGACAGCGGATGAATTATTAGAAGAGTTGGAAGCTGAGAGAGATACATTCAACTTTAGATAATGGCAAATACCTTTGATGCCAGAATGCTGGGAGAAGAAAGCCTTTCCCACACGCTTTGGCTTACATCAATTCAGTATCACATCATTTGCCCTCAACAGAGTGGCAGTGACTTTTCAGAGGTCCCATATCTTGTGGCAGCATTCCCACACATAGTGCAGATGGCAATACATTACACACAGAAAAGAAAGCCATCGCCAAATGCTATGCTGAAGAGTCTGCCACACTCAGTTTTCCCTAAAACTATGAGCGCCTGTTATAGGCGAATAATTTCTTTGCTCCTGGGAAAGGCTTTCAGGCTGAAGTTCTCCAGGGTCTATTTTCTTCTCTTCTCACTGCTCACAGAGCAGAGGGAATTATCCAGGAGCCCTGGCCAACCTGAGAGTCTGCAGGGAATATACAGGAGAATGATAAAGGTCGCTGCCCAGCACAGTGACTGTCAGACAAATGAGATTCATACACTCATTCTCAGGGCTCTGCCTTCCTGTCGCCATAAGGAGATTTCTTTTCTATGCTAGGTGGATTTCGGTGAGTTCCCATTTCTTAATGAAAGCTATTGGTGAGGGATTAGAAAGGGTTCCAGGGCCCAAACCAAGAACTATCTGGGCAGGAATTCAGCAGCATGGTACTTGAACTGTTTAATATTATCAGAAACACGAACGGATTTAACTACTACAGTCTTGTGGCACCATCAGCAATTAATAACATGGAAAAGCAGCCTCAGGAAGGTGTGCCTGGGTTTGTAACGGGCTGCAATACATTCAAGCTTTATGTCAATTTGAGGAAAATTTACTCAAGCTGGCTCCGTTCAGTCTCAACGTCCTCTCTCCCTCCCACCAGGTCTGTCCCTCTCCTTCCCTGCGCAGGCTGAGCTACTGCTGGGGTTCCTTTAGCCCTAGAAAGGCAATTCAGGGTGATCTCCTCCTTTTCCCCAGCGCAGGCCGACACTGAGTCTAACCTAGTCTGAGGAGATATTGCTGTGATCGGTCACTGTGGGGTCTGTCACCTGGTTTTGGTCCTGGGTGAGGGGTATCACGGTGTGGCCGGGCTGGAAGTTGTGAGAGTGGGGGACATACTGTACAGGCAGTCAGCAGTTTAGGTTGTGGGGGTAGGCAAGGGGGTGTACACAGAGAAGCGGTCAACACTGGTGGTTGTGGAGGCAGAGAGTGGGGAGTTCATGGACAGGTGAGTAGAGCTGCTGAAATTCAATTTTTCTTCGTGATGGCTGGCATTTCACTGGTGAAAGGAACCATTGTTCTTTGCTCCTCAGTTGTTTCAATCTCCCATCATATTTTGACCTCGTGTCCGTATTCTCCTTCCCCATTCCAGGTTGCCCTGATTCCAACAGCACGCTGGCCACCAGTGTCTCCTCCATGCTCCCCAGCCGTCCCTGGCTCCTACACATTCCAGGTTGCCCCACACCACACACAGCTCTTCCTCTGCAGTGGGTGAGGTGCCTCCTGTGACACCTTCTCCATTGTCCGGAGGGAGACCAGTGACTGTGTCTCACCAGTGAGAAATCTCACACAGGGAGTGGCAAATGCCCGGGCACGTGGGCTGCTGATCTTGGTGCATTCATACACAATGTGCATGGCTTCGGGGACTGCCGCACAGGAACAACGCACAAGCTGAGAAGTATGCACATTGTATAACAAGAGTGGGCAACTCTGGGACATATCAGGGCCTATATAAACACCACTCATTTTCAGGAGCAACTGTCAGCTGCCAGAAGCAGTGGGCAACTGGAACACAGACATTAAACCCAGGATGCTCTGGGCCCATTTGTTAGCCACCTCTGTTAGTCATTAACAGCAAGGATTTCATGTGGTCAAGTCATTATTTTTCTCTCCTAAAACATTCATCCATGCAGTGCCTCAAAAGATCTCTCTTCCTCATGAAATACACATCTAATGTAGATTTCCCAGGTGCCATCGCCATGAAAATAATAAATGCCTTCCTTAATCTCAGGCACAAACTTGCAGGCAAAATGCCTCCAGGCAACTCCTGCGGACATGTTAATAGATTCCCAGGCCAGAGGGGATTGTGATCATCCGGTCTGTATAACACAGGCCTGAGGATTTCCCCAAAATTATTCCTAGAGCAAACATCCAACCTTGATTTAAACTTTCTCAGTGATGAAAAATCCTCCAAGACCCTTGGTGAATTGTACCAGTGGTTAATTCTGCTCACCATTTAAAAATGTACAACTTATTTCCAGGCAGAATTTCTTTACCTTCAACTTCCAGCCATTGGATCATGTTACACCTCTGTATGCTAGGCTGAAAAGCCTATTAGTAAATATTTCTTCCCTCTGTAGGTACTTAACAGACTGAGATTTTTGAGTCTATTTAGTTTACCAAAGATGGTTAAGGGGTGACTTGATAACAATCCATTGCTATAAGGCAGGTTTCCTAACCTTCTAATAATACTTGGCCTCTTCAGTATATCAACATCCATGTTTAATGTTAGGCACCAGAACTGGACACAGGATTCCAGAAGCAGTCGCACCAGTGCAAATACAGAGGTAAAATAAATTCTCTACCTCTCCTTGCGCTTCACCTGGTTAGTATTCCAGGAACACATTGGCTCTTTTTGGCTGCATGGTCACACTGGGGGCTCATGTTTAGCAAATTATTCCTTCATACCCCCAAATCCTGTTCAGAGTCACTGCACTTCCCATGAGAGTCCCCCATCATGTAAGGATCATCTACATGTTCCTAGATGTAGATATCTATCTATATGTTTATATTAGAAAACATATTGTTTGCTTCGACCCAGTTTACCAACCAATCCAGTAGCTTTGAATCATGGAACTGTCCTCTTCATTATTTACCATCCCCAAATTTTTGAGTCATCTGCAAACTTCATCAATATTCAGGCATGAGAAGGGTAAGCACCTGATTTGCTGATACTTTTCTGCTTACAATTGTCAGTTTACACCTGTAACTTATGTCTCAGACAAAGGTGGGTGCCAACATGAAACTCTGTCAACAAAAGACACAAGGGAAGTAACAGAGGTGCAGGCCTGTAGCCCTAAATACCAAGACTCTTGTGTCCTTTGTGCCCATTCTGTTGAGCACAGTCATAGCTCAGCATGATAATGCCTGTTTCCATGGTGGAAACTTGGCTTCTTTCGAACACAGGAATTGCATCGTGGATCAGACCTATGGTCCATCTAGTCCAGTGTCCTCTCGCTGACAGTAACAGCCCCAGGTGCTGGAGAAGAAGGTATAAGAAACCCAGCAGTGGGTGGATGGGTGTGGGGGGTGACCTGTCTGTCATGAGGCTGTCACCCTAATACCTCACAGCTAAAGACTAGCTCAGGCCCTGAAACACGTGGGTGTATAGGCTTTCCAAAATATTTATTTAGCTGTAAGTATTCTAACTGGATAATGTCACAATCCATGTAAATGTCCAAACCCTTCCTGATTATTACTTAAGTTTATGGCCTAAACTACCTCTTGTGGAAATGAGTTCCGAAGTCCAATGAGTCATTTAGTGAAGAAAACATTCTTGATTTATCTGTTTTGAATTTGCCATTTTTCAGTTTATTTGAATGTCCTCTTGATTTTGTGTTATAAGACAGGGGGAACAAATTCTCCATGTACTTTCTACCAGTCAGTATTTTACAGCCTTCTCTCATATCCCCTCTTATTCATCTCCTTTGTAAGGTAACAATCCCAGTCTTTGCAATCTCTCTCCATATGAGAGATTCCCCAGCCCTTGATCATTCTCATTGCCCTTGCCTGAAACCCTGTATCCTAAAGTTTCCTGTGTGAGAAACATGCCCTGTAGTACACAGAGGAGTCCACGGGAGGGTGAAATATTAATCTCATGGCAGTGTATTTTCTGTACAATTCCCCATTTCATTCCTCCTGTACCCCAATGTTTTGCTTAGTTTCTGTCCATGCTCATTCTGCAATTAGGTTTCAGAGTAGCAGCTGTGTTTACCACTATTCGCAAAAAGGAAAGGAGTACTTGTGGCACCTTAGAGACTAATAAATTCTGTGATTAGGGTTTCACAGAGCTGTGTACCATGACCCCAGGACCCTGTCCGGCATTCATACAGTTAAATTAGAACTTTGTAAGGTGTGTGAGGAATTCAAGCTTTTGCTTCCAATGGGCGTACATGTTGCAGTTATTCACATTAAAGTTCATCTGCCATCATGCTGCCCATTTACCTGGTTAGTTAGCTCCCTGAGAGGACTTCTCTGGACTTGACTATGACCGAAATAATCTTTTGTCATCTGCAAATATTGTCACCTCACTGCTCACCCCCCTTTCTAGATTGGTAATACCTATAAAATATTTACTGTAGTACTTGTTATAAAGCGTGTAACCCCCCTCACTGTGCTTCTCTCCCTTCACAGGCACCTGGAGCATTTCCGAGCCGGATCAACACATCAATCATCTCATGGCAACTTTCAACCTCACCCCTTCTGGCACTTCAACATTCATCCTATTGGGCATCCCTGGCCTGGAAGCTTCCCGAATCTGGATTTCCATCCCTTTCTTTATATTCTACATTATCAGCCTGTTGGGAAATGTCACCATTCTGTTTGTTGTAGGCAAACAGCAGACCCCTGCACAAGCCGATGTACCTGCTGCTCTGCATGCTGGCTCTCACAGATATTGGCATGTCTACCTCCATGATGCCAAAGGCATTATGTATATTTTGGTTCAATTTGAAACGCATCACTGTGGGTGGCTGCCTCACCCAGATGTTCTTCCTTCATGCAGCTTCTGTTATGCACTCAACCGTCCTCGTGACAATGGCCTTTGATCGCTATGTTGCCATATGTAACCCTCTGAGATATGCCACCATTGTCACCAATGCACAAATAGCTAAGCTAGGGCTAGTGGGTTTGATAAGAGCTGTTCTCTTCGTTTTGCCCCTGGCCCTGCTCCTGAGCAGGCTGCCATTTTGTGCAAACCACATTATCTCCCACACGTACTGTGAGCATATAACTGTGGCAAATATATCATGTGGGGACATCGCAGTCAATAGGATGTATGGCTTAATTATAGGATTTGTAGTCATCGGCTTAGACCTGACACTCATTGCCCTCTCCTACTGTCTGATCATCAGGGCTGTCCTTAGAATCTCTTCCAAGAAAGCCCACCAGAAAGCCCTCAACACCTGCACAGCCCTCATCTGTGTGATGCTGACGTCTTATACTCCCTCCCTCTTCTCCATTCTGACACACCGGTTTGGTCAGGGCATCGCTCCGCAGGTTCACATCATCTTGGCCAACCTCTATTTTGTCATCCCGCCCCATGCTCAACCCTATCATTTATGGAGCTAAAACCAAAGAGCTTCGTGACAAAGTGGGCAAATACATCTGCAGAATGTGATCACCTGGGGCCATTGATTTTAAACCTGTGTGCCAAGAGTGGGAAAGGAGATCTCCTTGTTAAACAAGGGTGCTCTGTCTCAATTTGGCTAAGCTCAGCAAATTGGAAGTTCACAGTGTGAGAAGATCCTCACACGTAAGGTCTTATCACTCTATGATCAAGCACTGTTCTTTCGGTTGCTGAATTCCCTCTCTCTGATCATTCCCTGTCCTCTTTCAGCGTCACCTGTCAGCCCACACCCCCCACACACCCTGTCTGTTGGCCTTTCCATGACTTCCAGACCACCAGAATATACTGCAGCTTTCTGACTCATGGTGGCTTTCCATTAGTCACTGTATGAATAGGGCCTGGATCACTTTGGATGAGTGGAAGCAATGCTTTATTATCATATGTGCAGCAATCTTGTGAATAAAATTTACTTGATTTTTCTACGTCTAATCCTTCAGGAGGCCTGGAGGGGAAACTAATACAGGAAAGTTTCTGCAGGAATTGAGGACATTCTACTAGAGCTTGTTGGTGAGAGTTATGAAACTTTGTGTTTTTGAGAACTGGACCACTGTGTTTAACTACAACGTCACCTTTGGGTCAAAAACTTACCACTTTTAACAGTTCATTTGATTGTCGCTTTTCAGCTTGGACTTTCAAAACACACACTAACCGTTCCCGCCTTCTAAGACATCAAAAATTGGTGTCAAAATTTCATGTTGGGGTTTGTCGTGAAACAGGGATGGCCACCAAACATCCTGGTGATAGAATCACTTGCAGAACTAAGTCCCTCTACTCTGCTCAGCCCTGCACGATGTTGATTGGCTGATCTCATTTTTGCCTTTGTTTTGTGGAGACACGGGAAAGTTGGAGCAGCAGTGGAGAGTTTTGCCAGTGGTTCACTGGCCTCATACTCAGGACAACCAAGTTGAGCAGTTTTGGACTGAGGTTCTCAAATACACAGATGCTGCTGAGGGCAAAGTCTTTGGTGAACTTGGCTCATTTGCTCTGTTTTTGCTGTCACTACCTTCTAGCAATGCTGCAGTTGAAAGACTGCTTTCTCAGCCGACCTTGATTGAAACAAAACTGCGCAAAAGGCTGGAAGAGGAACTTTCAGAAAACATGCTTTGTGTTAGGGCGTATATGCAACAACACAGAATTTGTTGAGAATAGTTTACGCCAATGAAAGAAATGATCGCACTGGACATTGCTGATGTATGACTAGCAGCAGAAGCATTCTCCTTCTGACGAACTGTCAAGGTTCCCTCCCCAAACTGAACGCTAGGGTACAGATGTGGGGACCTGCATGAAAAACCTCCTAAGCTTATCTTTACCAGCTTAGGTCAAAACTTCCCCAAGGTACAAAATATTCCACCCATTGTCCTTGGCTTGGCCGCTACCACCACCAAACAAATACTGGTTACTGGGGAAGAGCTGTTTGGAAACGTCTTACCCCCCAAAATACTTCCCAAAACCTTGCACCCCACTTCCTGGACAAGGTTTAGTAAAAAGCCTCACCAATTTGCCTAGGTGACTACAGACCCAGACCCTTGGATCTTAAGAACAATGAACAATCCTCCCAACACTTGCACCCCCCCTTTCCTGAGAAATGTTGGATAAAAAGCCTCACCAATTTGCATAGGTGACCACAGACCCAAACCCTTGGATCTGAGAACAATGAAAAAGCATTCAGTTTTCTGACAAGAAGACTTTTAATAGAAATAGGAGTAAATAGAAGTAAAGAAATCCCCTCTGTAAAATCAGGATAGTAGATACCTTACAGGGTAATTAGATTCAAAACATAGAGAATCCCTCTAGGCAAAACCTTAAGTTACATAAAAGATACACAGACAGAAATAGTTATTCTATTCAGCACAATTCTTTTCTCAGCCTTTTAAAGAAATCATAATCTAACACGTACCTAGCTAGATTACTTACTAAAAATTCTAAGACTCCATTCCTGGTCTATCCCTGGCAGAAACAGCATATAGACAGACTGAGACCCTTTGTTTCTCTCCCTCCTCCCAGCTTTTGAAAGTATCTTGTCTCCTCATTGGTCATTTTGGTCAGGTGCCAGCGAGGTTACCTTTAGCTTCTTAACCCTTTACAGGTGAAAGGAGTTTTTCCTCTGGCCAGGAGGGATTTCAAAGGGGTTTACCCTTCCCTTTATATTTATGACACGAACACAGCAAGGATGAAATATTGCCTTTTAGCTACTAACAGTAACAAACTAATTCAACTCAAAATATGGACATTGAGTACCATGATTCAATGCATTAGAAATAAATATAATTTTTTGTTTTTGCACTACATACATTTTGGGCTACTTTGGGGCTATTTTTAACGTTTGTTATTTTTAGTATGAAATATCTGCCAATCCTCAATCGGGATACAAGTACCAGTATTGGGGTTTTGAATGTGAATTTGATTTTCATCTTGCTTTGTTTTTAATGTGGATGAACTCCTGCTGGGTCTTGTATTATTTTTTTTTAATCCAGTTTGTACTTAGTTATCTAACAAAAACTTTCATCTGTTACTTGATGTAGAGACCAATGTGTATAAAAAAAACACCTTTGTCTCAATAGATAGATTGGGCTACTTTGGGGTTAGTTTTTAAGTGATTTTGGGCTATTAAGGCTGTATAAATCTGAAAGCTGCAGTACGGAGTCAAAGTTGGGCTGGAGGCAGAGCAGCACCACTGAGGCAGAGCTGTGGGGGGGCTGAGCAGACTGGAGCCAAACGTTGGAGCAGCGGAGGGGCAGGTGGTGACAGTGGGGCTGGTTGCTGCTCCCCACTGCCAGTGGGAATGCCCAGAAACTCCCTCCTACTCTGGGAGGGGAGGGGTTAGAGAACACTTTGGAGGGAAGGGGCAGTTGTAGGGCAAGTCCAGGTGCAATGGGGCAAGCTAGCAGTGACTTTATGGGGGTCAGAGCTTAGGAGAAGCAGGGTGTGAAGGTTGTCTTTGTGTATGGGGCAGAGGGAGGGAGGGAGGGGAGAGTCTGGGTTGAAGGTGGAGTTGGCTCTGTGTGGGGGGGCAAAGGGAGAACAGAAAGGAGAGACGGGGTTGAAGGTGGGGTTGGCTCTGCATGGAGCAGGCAGTAGAAGGGAGGGAGGTGACGGCTCTGGGCTTGAAAGTGGGGGCTGGGCAATAGCAGGGTAATTGAGGAGGACCCCTGTGTGAAGGTGGGAGTTAACTGTGGGGCTGGGGGACAGAAGGAGGGGCAGGAGAGGGGAAGAGCCCGGGGTGAAGGTCGGAGTAGGGGCTTGAGGCTGGATTGTGATGGAAAAGTGTGCGCGCGTGTGTGTCTCAGTGGCCCTTTCTCCCTGCAAAAAACAGTCAGCAGCAAATTTCCTCCCCAAACCCCACCCCGGTAACTTTACTGGTTCCCTTGAAGTTATGAGAGATGGTGAGGCAAAGGGAGAAATAGGCTAAAGAAACTAATTTTTGGGAAAAAAAAGTTTTTTAAACATTATTGTACCAAAGTAGAAAATCCAGCTTTCAAAAAATGAAACATAACTTTGGGTGGAAGGGGGGCGGGGGGAGATGCAGATGAAATTCCACTGAAGGCTACATTTGGGCCTAATATGGCTCGTAAATGTGCCAATTAAGCACTTGTTTTCAGGGCCCCAAGCAGGTCATGAGCTTTTAAACAAAAAAGAAAAAACTAACAAACAACACCCACCCGCCCACACAAGTACACTAAATTCAAAAGTATTTTTGATATATTGATGCTAGCCCAGTTTGTTCTCTAGGGGCTGAGTGGAAGTTTCAATCAAATGTGGCTTCAAATATCTTATTTTGTTTTTGAATTAAGATTTTCATCCCCATCCCACCAGTACTGGGTGTAGTATGGCACCAATGGTGCCGATGCACTGAGCCCACACTGGAAGGGGCTCACAGTGACTACATGGGGGCCCACAAATATGTTTGGCGCCAGGCCTACAAAAGGTTAATCTGGCCCTGATGGGGAACCAGGGCTGAGCTAAGCAGGGTGCAGCAAGGCCATAGCCAGGGGAGTGGATGCCAGCTATGCACAAGTAACATGGCAGCCAAGCATGATGAGTGGCTGTGGAGAGCAAGGTGGGGCCATGGGGAGAGGGACCAGCACAGGGAGACACTGCGAGACAGGAGGACTTTGAAGGCTGGACTCAGAATGGGGGACATGAACCCGATGGGAAGGAAGATGCTGGGCAGAAGGGTCCTGCCACTTAGATCCTGAGGGAGTGTGGCCACTGTCATAGCAGGTCTCTCACCCATGGTATCACCACACCACAGCCAAAGTCTGAGGGGAGGCCTGGTATATGTGGGGAACAGACTGAACTTTTCTCACATCCCAGAGACAGCTGTTTGTCGTGGTTTACATGCCTGTAGGGAAAGTTCCTTGTTTCCCATATTTCTTTCTGTTTGTTCCTTATTTTTCTTGCAATTGCCGTTTAATCAATTGTAGGTGGTTTGACTGCAATCAATGATCAGTGGGTCAGGGAAGTGACTGGTGCCGAGAAAGTGCCGAGCACCATAGCCACTGTCCTGAGTTATCATGACGAGATTGGGGGTCAAACACAGGGCCGGCCTTTGACATGGGCAGTTCAGCAATGGCCCAGGGCGACATACTGAAAGGGGTGCAGTTTGATACCTCCCATGTGACCTGACCTGCTGACCAAGAGCTAGCTTGCCCAGGAGGCAAAGGTGGCCCTATTGACTGTGGCCACTAAGCCAATCTGCCCTGAGGGCAACAGCAGCTTATGCCCCTGACCATTAGGGCACATCACCCAAAAGGCAAGTGCAGCCACACTGCACTGATCAGTGGGCCCTATCGCTGTGAGGCAAAGGTTAGTCAGGAAATCTTAGTCATGGGGCCATAACATTCTTGCCCTGCGCCAAAGGTGAATGGGCTGAACTTGCCCCACAACAGTGACAACTTTCTGAATCAGAAAGTTAAGAAAACATGTAGGGGAGTCATTGATTGTGTTTCTGGTTTTGTCCAACATTATTTAGTTGCAAAGTGAAAGTGGTGGGGAACTTGGGGAAGTGAACATGAGCTGATAGAATTCAAGATTCTAAGGAAAGGAGGACATGCGAACAAAACACAGACACTGGACTTCAAAGAGGCAGATTTCAACTAACTCAGAGAAATAGTAGGCAAGGTTCCACTGAAAGACAAATTAGAAAGAAAAGGAGTAGAAGGGGGCTGGCAGTTCCAAAAAAGATATAATTCCAAAGGCTCAGAATCAAGCTATTCAGATGCAGTGGCAAGATAAGAAGAGCCACTCAAATGTGTCCACACAAGGAACTTTTTAGCTAGTTAAAAACCAAAAGGAATACATACAGGAAATGAAAGGAGGGGCATGTCACAAAGGAAGTATATATGGCAATAGCACGTGTGTGTAGGTACAAAATCAGGAAAGCCAAAACAAAGAATGAGTTATAGCTGGCAAGAAATGTTAGAGATCACAAGAAGGGGTTCTACAAATGTCAGACTATAAAGAAAGATCAGAGAGGGTAAGGGTCTGCTACTCAGTGGAGAAAGTGAGCTGGTAACAGATGATAGGAAGGCAGAGCAAAAACAAATCATACCAAACCATACTGGTGGATGGGAGGAAAAGCGATGGACATAAAAGCCATGCTAAAGTCCAGGTATACTGACATATCCCCACGTAACATTCCAATAAGTAAGCTGGAGAAATGCAGGCTCAGTAGAACTACAATTAAGAAGATAGATGATTGGTTCAAACAATCACAAACAAAGAGTAACTATTAATGGAATGCTGTCAGATTGGAAGGAGGTCTCAAGTTGGGTTTCACAGGGATCTGTTCTGGGGCTGATGTTATTTAATGAGGTGGATACAGGTGTGATGGGTTGGAACACAGAAAACCACTTGGGAACTGCCAACTGATCTGCCGAGACTACTTCTAACCCATTTTCTCTGCCAGCTTGGGACTCCAGAACCTTGCCAGTTTGACCAAGACATGTTAGCCTATTACAAACCCAGACCCAGGTCTAAACCACGTCCCGCGACAGCTGCAGGCTTAACTGAAAACAGCTTAAGAAGTGTTCCTCTCTCCAACACTTAGATGCCCAGCTCCCAATGTGGTCCAAACCCCAAATAAATCCATTTTACCCTGTATAAAGCTTATACAGGGTAAACTCATAAACTGTTCGCCCTCTATAACCCTGATAGAGAGATATACACAGCTGTTTGCCCCCCAGGTATTAATACATACTCTGGGTTAATTAATAAATAAAAAAGTGATTTTATTAACTACAAAAAGTAGGATTTAAGTGGTTCCAAGTAATAGCAGACAGAACAAAGTAAATTACCAAGCAAAATAAAACAAGAAAGTCTAAACCTAGTACAGTAAGAAAGTGATTACAGATGAAATCTCACCCTCAGAGATGTTCCAGTAGGCTTCTTTTACAGACTGGCCTCCTCCTAGGCTGGATCCAGCAATCACTCGCACCCCCGTGGTTACTGTCCTTTGTTCCAGTTTCTTTCAGGTATCCTTTGGGGGTGGACAGGCTATCTCTTGAGCCAGCTGAAGACAAAATGGAGGGGTCTTCCAGGGGCTTAAATAGACTCTCTTGTGGGTTGAGACCCCTCCTCTCTCCTATGCAAAATCCACCTCCAAGATGGGCAGTCATTGCCCACCTGCTATCTTGAATGTCTCCAGGAAGACTTCTTATGTGGATTGGAGTCTTTGAAGATCCATTGGCAGTTAAGTGTTTCTTGATTGGGCACTTAATTTGCACATTCCTTTCTCAAGAAGCTGACCAAATGCTTTACTAAGGCTACTTAAACTCAACAAGTACACAGCCAATATTTGAAATATTTGTATTTCAAATACAAATATGACACATGCATACAAATAGGATGAATATATTCAGTAGATCATAACCTTTGCAGAGATATGTTACATGGCATATGTAGCATAAAACATATTCCAGTTTTGTCATATATAAATACATAAGCATATTTCCATAAAGAATTATGGGGTGCAATGTCACAATAGGAACAAAGACCATATTGATAACACTTGCAGATGACCTCTCAAGGTCCCTTCCAGTCCTACACTTCTATCAGTCTATGATACAAGGCTGGACTCTGTCTTAAAGAGTTACCAAACAAATCCAAAGAGTCTGAGGGTGAGAGTTTGCTTGCTCTTCCCTGCATCCTTAAGCATTCAGCCATAAAATTGTTCTGCTCTGAAACACCAGAAACCAAATCTGTCCTCAGACCCTGAAGCGCAGTGTGCTCACTTACAGAATGAGCATGGAGACATTCCTGTTCCAACACCATTGTCTTCCCAACAAGCTGGCCAAACACAGCCATTTTGTCATAGGGCTGAATAAATTCCCTAACAGCTTTTACTCCATCTGAGACCCTCTCAAAGCTATCCACACTGGATCTTTCAAAAGGAAAGTCAGTGGATCCATTCACACCAGAAAATTTCTGGCTGTTAGGAACTGAAACTTTCTTGATTAAATCACTTTCATGCCCTTCAGTTGCAGCAAACTGCTTGAACAGATTACCAAGAGGATTCCTTTCCCTAGGAGCTTCTCTAAGCCACAATTCATCCCTCACAGAAATTATGCCCTTACCCTCTTCACCTCGTGCTTCCTCTGAAGGAAAACTTTCCTGAGCAGCAACATACTCTTTCTGGGTCTCACTGACATCGAGGATCACCTTGGACTTATCAGGTGGATCCCTACACAATCCCCTTTCAGGCAAACTGCTAGATTTCATAGTCAAAAGGTCAGAAGCATTCTCTATGCCTTTGCCACCTACAAGTTTTTCCTTCTTGCTACAAATTTCCAAACTGTCAGTAGGTAACACAATCAAATTACTTTTATGCTCTTTTTGTGCCCTTTTTAGGATATCACCCTGATCAGTCAGAACTGATACACCCTTTTCCAGCCACACATTAGCAACAGGCAAAATACAAGCACCAGAATTGTCTGGTTTCTGGGATTTTGGTAGCACACTAACTGGATGCAACCTAGTTACAATGCCATTCTCCCTAGGAGACACAAACTTAGGACTATTTCCTTCCGGGGCTTTAGTTGAATTCAGAACCAACTCTGAAACAACTGCACTATTCTCAACCATCACAGACTGAAAGGCATCTTCCGTCTGCTTCACAGACAAAGAAGAGCTGGAGACACATTCTCCTTTACCAGACACACAGCTTGGGATCTCATTCCCCCTGTCTCAGACAACTGCTTGGAGACCGGGGTAGCTCCCTCCATAGGCAAGTCAATACCCCTGACAGACACAGGCACATTTCCTTCACTGTCACAATTCTCCACACAGGTAACAGGTAAGGTCCAGGGACACCCATCTTCCACTATCCTTGCCTTCCCAAACTGCTGATTAGACAAAGCATCAGCTCACAAGGCTGCCTTGGCTCATCCAAACTTTCCTTACCAGGCACATGGCCACTCCTAACAGATAAACTGCTGCTCTCCTCACTACACTGAGCTACTTCCAGCAAATCACAGTTACCCTTTTTAGGTTCACTTTTATAAGCTGTACTAGCCAAAAATCCATTACCCAACAAAAATCTACCCTTTTCTTCCTCAGCTAGGGCTTCAGCCTGACCATCCACTTTAATCTGCTCCTGAGAAACATTTTCCTGACCAACGAGTTCTTTCTGTGCTTGATCTAATTCCAGATTTACTTCTGAGACATTAGACAGACATTTAGACATTTCATTCTCAGACAAACTGTTCTTTTCCTCAGACAAACATTTGGAGAAACCCTCCCCAGGCAAATCAATGTCCATAATAGACACAGGTTCAAGATAATTCCTTTCCTGTGACTGGCTACCTGGACTGAACAAAGCTTTAATATTTTCCCCAATCAAAAGATCCTTAGGCAGAAACGTCCTTACACCAGTTATAACTTTATGCTTATACCATTCCATTCAAGGTGGATTCTGGCTAAAGACATGCTTACAGTAAGCTCATAGAGGACTACAACATTCACACTCTGATTTGGTAAGTAATCTTGCTCTTTACAAGATCTGCTTTAACAAAAGTGACGTTAGAAGCTATAATTTGCCCTAAACAGCTTTTACCATTGACTTTTACACACTCTATGAATTTTCCCTTACCACTCCAATACAGAGCATTGGCACAATTTATGGGGTCACCTTGTATTGAACTCACAGACACAGGCACTTAACATTATCAGATCTCTCAGTTCTTGATTTGAAGCTTTCTTTTTACAGCTTATCCCATTTTCTGAACACAAATCTTCCAGGGTTTTTTTGTCAAGGAACTTATATGCTTTTTGCTAACCTCTTACAACTACTCTTTAACCAACCAAACTCTCACTACCAAAATTCAAATTTGGATAGCGTGCAGTTCTGACCCAAAGCTTAATTAACCTGGCTTAATTGACGTGGATCCTAGCACGACTACACCACTGTAACGATGCTGGCTTTGTGGGACCCAGCTGAGAGTGTTAATCCTGGACAAATTCCTTAAAGCAGGGCAGTTACAGCCCAGGGCTGGGGTTCCTTTGCACACCAAGGCAAACCAAACCAGCCAAACAGAGAAGACTTTGGTTTTACCCCACTGGCTAACCATAAGTCATACAAGCAATTCCCTTAGACAGTCAAGTTTCCCAGTATCACCACCAGTGCCACTCGTTATGGGGACGAACGGTTATGAAAACCAATACCCCAGTAAAAGAAAAAAGGTTCTCCTGATCCCAAGGGACCAAGCCCCAGACCCAGGTCAATACACAAATCAGATCTTACCCACCAATCACGCTGTTGCCAATCCTTTAGCATCTAAAATCTAAAGGTTTATTCATGAAATGAAAAAGATATAGATGAGAGCAAGAATTGGTTCAATGGAATCAATTACATACAGTGATGGCAAAGTTCTTGGTTCAGGCTTGTAGCAGTGATGGAATAAACAGCAGGTTTAAATAAAGTCTCTAGAGAACATCAACAGCCAGGACGGGTCATTCAGTCCTTTGCTCAGAGCGCCAGTTTTAGGCAAGAAGCAGGACTGAAGACAAGATGGAGATGAGGCAGCTGCATTTTCTAGTCTTTTCCGGGTGTAAGGACACCTCTTTGTTCTTACTGTGGAAAATTACAGCAAAATGGAGTTTGGAGTCACATGGGCAAGCCACATGCCCATGCATAATTCAGTTCTTTACAGGAGGCAGCCAATGCTCACATGCCATTTTCAGCGTTCTCAGGAAGACTTCTTATGTGGACTGGAGTCTTCCAAGGTCCATTGTCAGTGAAGTGTTTCTTGACTGGGCACTGAATGTGCACATTCCTTTCTCAAGAAGTTGACCAAATGCTTTACTAAGGCTACTTCGGAATCAAAACACATTGATATACAAGTACAGAGCCAATATTCATAACTTCAACTAAAAAAAACGATTCACCTATACAGATAGTACAATCACAATAAGCAAATCAGAACCTTTCCATAGACAACATTTGTACAGTATTTCTTCTAATAAATATCAGTGGTTGCACCAATGATCTATACGGTCACAGATTATATTAATAAGGTCACAGGGATTTGTTCTTCTTTGAGCAGGGGTTGGACTAGATGACATCCTGAGGTCTCTTTCAACCCTAACCTTCTACGATTCAATGAACAAAAGCCCAAGGATCACTTTCTGAGGGCGGGGATGGCCTGTAGAAGGGACAGCCTGAGAAGGAAGCTTTCTTCTCTCATAGGAATACTGGGCTTCATTGATCCCTCTCATTTGCTATTTGGACTACCCCAGCAGGGCAGAGCCTTTGGACTGAGCTGGCCCTAGGAGGCTGGGCCACACCATAGGAAGAGGCAGTTGTCGCACACAAAAAAGAGAGAAAAACCTTGCTGGGGTATGGAGCCACCACAAGGTGTCTCTTAGGGTGAGCAGGCACCCTTCACGGTACCTTCCCACAGACGGAGACCTTGGGACTTTCACAGGGAGGTGGTAGGAAGTGGCCAAAAGGGCCACCTTACATAGGCAGCGGGCATAGGACGCCAAGGGAGGCTAAATCTCCACTGTGGTGCTGACCCACCTGCCACATTTCAAAGTGTGGACACCTGGGCTGTGGTGGCTCATGCCCCACCTGCTCTCTGCCCCTCATGCCCCTCCCCTCTTTTCTTCCATGACTTCACTTACACTCCATTCTTCCCGTCCTTGTGACAGCTGGTTACCGTGGCCTTTGCTGAGTCCTGACTCCCTCCTCTCCTCCAACCCCTCCTCCGTGAACCCCCTGTCTGCCACTCACTGAGTCCCTCCTCTCCTCCACTCACCTTCCCTGTGGGCCCCCACCTCCCACATGCTGAGTCCCTCCTCTACTCCACCCCCCACCCACTGCTCTCTGAGTCCCTCCCCCTAATCCCTCATCCCCCAAAGCTTCTGTTCCCTCTGGCATCTCTGTGTAATAGAGAACCACATTTCAAAGCGGTCCCTGGACTCCCGTGCTCCAGCCCCCTTAGCTAAGATGTTCCAGTATCAGCAGGCACAGCGGCAGGAGGAGTCCCACAGCTGGACCAAGTGTAGGATCCAGATGTCAACCAAAACCAGAGGCATGCAAATGCCATAAGTGATTAAGGGTATGTCTGCACTACAGAATTAGGCCAATGTTATTTAGGTCAATCCTCAGCCTCTGATTTAAGCAATTCTGTTTTACATGTCCCCACTATGTTCATCGTGTCGGCTAAGCGCATCCTCACTAGCAGGGCTTGTCAGCATGCTCTTGTCTAACACTGCAGTTTATTAGATTGAGGCACACACAGACATAACCAATAGGTCTAGAATATCCCAGATATTTACCTAACGCCTGGAATGGAACTGAATAATAAACAGCAGGTTCGCAGTGGGCAGTTGGTCACCCACTGGGGAGAAAGGGTGTCAGGAAAAAGGTCTCTCAAGATGGTTTCAGAGACTGCTCCAAAGTGCAATACAATTAGCTAATCTTTTATAATGTCTACAAAGCATAGAGGTCATAGTGACCCCGACTGGATCACCACTTTTTCCAACTTTCAATAAACTTCGAATATCAGAGGTGTTTAGATTCAAGGTTTTCATCCATTTATCTTCTCTCTTTCTCATGTATTTACTTGTCTGTCCACTCCTCCCATTGCAATTAGCAGAAACTGCCTGCTAGATTTTGACCTTGCATCTAAAAACCTCTTTTCTAATTAACCCTTAACTATGTGGTGTTCTATATTATTAATTCATTGTGGCCAGTGCACATCCTATGGCTGCGATTAGCTTGATAACATTCTGAGGTAAACATCCCTCAAAATCCAGGGTAACATAGTGCAGTTCCAAAACCCTCTCTTGTCATGCGGGTTTAAAGTCAGTACCGTGAGGTGAGTACGTTCTGCAGATATATTTGACCACTTTGTCACGAAGATCCTTGGTTTTAATCCCATAAATGATAGGGTTGAGCATGGGGGGAATGAGGAAATTGAGGTTGGACAAGATGATGTGAACGTGCGGAGTGATGCCCTGACCAAACCTGTGTGACAGAGTGGAGAAGAGTCCAAGAGGATAAGCCATCAGTAGTGCACAGATATGGGCTGTGCAGGTGTTGAGGGCTTTCTGGTTGGCTTCCTTGGAAGAGATTCTGAGGACCGTCCTGATGATCATACTGTAGGACAGGCCAATGAGCGTCAGGTCGAACCCAATGATTACAAACGCCATCAGCAAGCCATACACTCTGCTGGCTGTGATGTCCCCACATGACACCTTTGCCACAGTCATGTGGTCACAGTACGTATGGGGGATAATGCGGTTGGCACAGAATGGCTGCCCACTCAGGAGCAGGGAGAGGGACAGAGCAAAGAGAACAGCTCTTGTCAAACCCATTAGCCCTAGCTTAGCTATTCGTGCATTGGTGAGGATGGTGGCGTATCTCAGAGGGTTACATATGGCAACATAGCGATCAAAGGCCATTGTCACTAGGACAGCTGAGTGCATAGTAGAAAATGCGTGAAAGAAGAACATCTGGGTGAGGCAGCCACCCACAGTAATGCTTTTCAAATTGAACCAAAAAATACACAGTGCCTTTGGCACAAAGGAGGTAGATGTGGTGATGTCTGAGAGCGCCAGCATGCAGAGCAGCAGGTACATCGGCTTGTGCAGGGTCTGCTCTTTGCCTACCACAAACAGAACTGTGAAATTTCCCAACAGGCCCATAATGTAGAACGCAGAGAAAGGAATGGAAATCCAGATGTGGTCAGCTTCCAGGCCAGGGATGCCGGTTAGGATGAATATTGAAGAGTCAGAAGAGGAGAAGCTGAAATTTGCCATGAGGTGGCCGGTGCATCGATCAGGCTCAGAAATGCTCCATGTGCCTGTGAAGGGAGAGAAGCACAGCAAGGGTGATTACACAGTTTATAACAAATAGTATGGTAACTATTTTATAGTTATGAAGACTATAGAAAGGGGGTTAAGCAGTGAGGTGGCAAGATTTACAGATGGCACCATATTATTTTGGCCATAGTCAACTCCAGAAATGGATTGGATCTGCCGTTGCAGCTTGATTCCTGTATGTTTTATGTGCTCTTGCCAAGAACTGAACAAAATAGGTACTCTATCTATACAAGCTCTGGCAAATGTTTGGAACCCAATTAACATCAAGCCAAGTTAATGTTGTCAATAGTGTAGGAATCTTGGCATTTAGCCATGAAAGGAATATGGTAGTGTGCCTCAGTTTCCCTTCTTATACACATATGAGGTCTGGAGTGCCTTCTCTCCTGTGAAAAGTTTCAAGACTGTTCACAGACACTAACTTTGAAATATCACAATCACAACGTCTTTTCACATAAAGTGTTTTCTCATGCATCACTCTTAACATGTTCAAGGGATTTTCCAAACGATTAGGCACATTGTATAGTTTTACAATTCTTGGTATTAGCAACACATTACTTCCAAAAATCACCACTGGCAATAACAACAAATCCATTGCAAGTGTCCATCTACAATCATTTTTGTCATGCCACACCTTTGGCCCAATACCATTGGGATTTTGGGGTTTTAGGGTTAACCTGTGGCCTCCCTTTGCAAAATTAAGTTCTCTCTTTCCTCCTTGTCTTGAAGGATCAAATCCTGATTTCTCTTGCTTACCAGATTCCACTGGCTGATTGGGTGTGCCCTCTGTGCTAACAGCTATTAGCCAGTCTTTCTTCTCCCTGTCAGCCAGGTAATTTGCATCCAACCAGACAGAAGCCCCTTTACCAGTGTTCAGATCCCTAACTCTTACCAATTCCAAGGCTGGACTCTGTCTTAAAGAGATACCATCCATTTTACTAACATATTAGATGCAAGATTCTGTTGTCCTTCCATTACCAACCTCTGTTTCCACATGGAAACAGATGTTAAATTCACTGAGAGACTACAAGTCACAGGCAAAATGTCTAGCGGTGAGAGTGTACCTGCCATCCCTGGCCTGCATTCCCGAGAGATTAACTACACAGCTCTTCTGCTCTGCAGTCTTAGCTACCCCGTCTTCCCTCTCAATCTGAGACACAGACTGTTCACTCACAGAATCTACATGGAGACATTCCTGTCCCAACAACATTGTCTTCCCAAAAAACTGGTCAAGCACAGCCACTTGGTTATAGGGCTGGCCAGATTCCCTAACAATTTCCATTTTATCTGAAGCCTTCTCACAGCTATCCATACTGGATCTTTTCAAAGCAAAGTTAATGAATTGATTCTTAGCAGAACATTTCTGGCTTTCAGGAACTGAAACTTCCTTGATTAAATCACGTCCACACCCTTCAGCTACAGCAAACTGCTTGCACAGATTACCATTACCTTTTCCTAGGAGCTTCTCTAAGCAACAATTCACCCCTCACAGAAATTCTGCCCATACCCTCTTCACCTAGGGCTTGCTTTAAAGGACCATCTTCCTCAGCAACAACAGACTTTCTGGCCCATCGGGGCAATTTTTACACAATCTCCTTTCAGGCAAGCTCATAGCCTCCCTAGATAAAAGCTTAGAGGTACTTTCTTTCCCACTGCAACTTTCCTGACAGTCACCAGCAACATGCAAGTTGTCAGGCTCAATAGGCTTAGGAATCATTTCCTCCTTGTTCCAAGTTTCCACATTGTCAATGGGCAACACAGTCCAATCACCTTCATGCTCTCTTTGTGCCCTAGCTGATCAATCTGACCACACAGACCTGGTACATCCTTTCCCAGCCACACCCCAGCAACAGGCAAAATAAAAGCACCAGAATTGTTTGGTCTCTGGGATTTTGTCATGACACTAACTGGATGCAACCCAGTCACAGTGTCATTCTTCCCAGAAGACACAAATCTAGGGCCATTCCCTTAATGGGCTTTAGTTGTATCCAGAACCGACTCTGAGACACCTGCATTACCCCCAACCATCACAGGCTGTACTGGTGCCTGCCTTTGCATTTGCCCCTTGTGTGTGATATATCCCACTGGCGAGACACATTCACTGATTACCCCTCAGCCAAGGGAGCAGGGGTGACAGGAGGCACCTCACCCCCTGCAGAGGAAGAGCTGTGGAGAGCGTGGGGTGGCTCTGAGATGGTCAGATCTAGGGATTATTGGGGAGCATGGAGCAGACACTAGCGACCAGCGTGCTGTTGGAATCGGGGCAGCCTGGGATGGGGAAGGAGAGCATGGAGAGGGGGGGACAGAGTATAATGGGAGATTGAAAAAGGTGAGGAGCAAACTGACGGGTTTGTCCCAGGTGGCACCTGGAGCTGGGGTTCCACCAAGTCCTCTGACTCCTCAGCCTGAGCTTCCTCTCTCAATGGGCTGTTGTGACCCGCTAAAGACCCGCTCCCAGTGTTGCCTCCACCAGCGTTCCCACAGGCAGGGACACACCCGGCTGCAGGTACAGGCAGGCTCTGACCAGCCTCTGCGTGAGCCAACAATAGAATGATTACAGCCAAAATAATCCCCAGCTCCCTAGCCCACGACCCCAGAGCTGTGCCGGACTGAACTGGTCCAAACTCCAACCAGTATGAATTTCTTTCCTGGTTTGCCCCTCCCTCAATGTGGGGACACAGTGCACGCTTTTGGTAACCAAGCTGATATTCCCCCACTCCCCACACACTTCACCTAACGGCATCCTGGGTTTAGATTAAAACATCAAACAAGTTTATGAATTACACCCTGGGTTTCTCAGGTTTCCATACACAGGTTAGAAATCCCTTTGGCCGGGGTCCAGCACTTCCCTCAGTCAGGCTTATTTCCTCACATCTTTCCCGTCCTCTTGAGTGGAGAGGCCCTTCCCAACCAGCTACCTAGATTGAAGGCATCTTGCCTAGTGGGCATTACCGATGTGTAACTACAATTGAAGAACAGATCATAGAATACCAGGGTCGAAAGGGACCTCAGGACGTCCTCTAGTCCAACCCCCTGCTCAAAGCTGGACCAATCCCCAATTTTTGCCCCAAATCCCTAAATGGCCCCCTCAAGGATTGAACTCACAACTCTGGGTTTAGCAGGCCAATGCTCAAACCACTGAGCTATCCCTCCCTCCTACATATTGATACATAGTCAATATTCATGACTTCAGGTACACAAATCATACATGCATACAAACAGGATAATCATATTCAGAACATCATAACTTTTCCAATGACATCTTACATAACACATCAGACATGAAATGTATCAGAAATATGCTATAATCATATCATAATAATATCACGATGAGAAATAGGAGTGCAGTGTCACACAAAGGTCAATTGTTCTTTCTACGGGTGAAATGCCTGAAGTTACACAACAACAACAACGATTGGAAATAAAACTGAGTAAACGTTGTGACACCCAGGCTGCAGTTCTGTGGCTTGCCAGGGCAAGGAGACCCATAGACCAGCACAAATGCACCCAGGGCCAGGAAAGTTCCCAGCGCTGACCTTAGACCAACAATTACAAAGAAAATTTTAATTTCAGCAGCACTGCCCACCTGGCAGGTATATACCGCTCCCTGTCCCCAACACACTCAGCTCCACTTGTCCGTCCCTGTGTACCCGCTGCCTGTCCCCACAACCCTCAGTGCTTCCCTATTCTCTGTGTACACACCCTGCTTGCCTCCCCTACCCTCAGCACTGCCCACTTGCCCATTTACAACCTGCTTCCTTCCTCCATAACTCTGAGTGCTGGCTACTCGTCCATGTAGGTCTCCAACCCCGCACAACTTCCAGCCCTGGCACACAGTGCTGCCCCTCACCCAAAACCAAAAACAGGAGCAAGACCCCACAGAGGCAGCTCACAGAAATATCTCCTCAGACGAGGTTAAACTCAGTGTCTGCCTGCACGGGGAAAAGGGGGAGATCAGCCTAAACTGCCTTTCTGGGGGCGAAGGGACCCCCAGCAGCAGCTCAGCCTGTGCATGAAAGGAGAGAGGGACAGATCCGGTGGGAGGGAGAGCGGACGTGGAGACTAAAAATAACCAGTCTCAGTAACTCTTCTTCAGAATGACTGTCAAGGTTCCTTCCCCACTCTGAACTCTAGGGTACAGATGTGGGGACCTGCATGAAAGACCCCCTAAGCTTATTCTTACCAGCTTAGGTTAAAACTTCCCCCAGGTACAAACTTTTACCTTTTGTCCTTGGACCTTATGCTGCCACCACCAAGTGTTTTAAACAAAGAACAGGGAAAGAGCCCACTTGGAAACGTCTTTCCCCCAAAATATCCCCCCAAATCCTACACCCCCTTTCCTGGGGAAGGCTTGATAAAAATCCTCACCAATTTGTATAGGTGAACACAGACCCAAACCTTGGATCTTAAGAACAATGAAAAAGCAATCAGGTTCTTAACAGAAGAATTTTAATTAAAGAAAAGTAAAAGAATCACCTCTGTAAAATCAGGATGGTAAATACCTTACAGGGTAATCAGATTCAAAACATAGAGAATCCCTCTAGGCAAAACCTTAAGTTACAAAAAGACATAAAAACAGGAATATACATTCCATTCAGCACAGCTTACCAGCCATTTAATCAACACAGAAATCTAACGCATATCTAACTAGATTACATACTAAGTTCTAAGATTCCCTTCCTTTTCTGTTCCCGGCAAAAGCATCTCTCTCTCTCTCTCTCTCTCTCTCTCTCTCTCTCTCTCTCTCTCTCACACACACACACACACACACACACACACACACACACACACACACACACACACACTCTTTGTGTCCTCTCCCTCCAGATTTGAAAGTATCTTGTCTCCTCATTGGTCATTTTGGGTCAGGTGCCAGCGAGGTTCCTTAGCTTCTTAACCCTTTACAGGTGAAAGGATTTTGCCTCTGGCCAGGAGGGATTTTAGAGCACTGTATACAGAAAGGTGGTTACCCTTCCCTTTATATTTATGACAATGACATAAAGCTTTAACATATTGCAGCCCCTTAGAAAACCAGACACCCCTTCTTGTGGCTGCTTTTCCATCTTGGCAATTGCTGATGTTACCACAAGGGTGTAGTGGGGCTACTCATGGGAGAAGGGGCGGTTGAGATGGGGGATGGTGTCAGATACAATCTGGCACAATGTGGTTTACTTTATGTTGCAGTCTGAGACCCCCACCGATCCTAGGAGAACTTGTGATGCTTCTTTGCTCTGTGCATTAAGCAGGATGTTCATTCCCAATCTGGATACTGCACATCCCCACTCCTCTCCACACACTGTGCATTCCTGGACCACCCCAGGGTTAGATTTCTCGCACCACCTGGTTTCCTCTAAGGCAGAAACATGCTTTTATTTTTACTTCCTTTTGGGCTTCTCGAACCAGAGATGCAGGGGCACAGAGAGAGCAGACCCCTCTCCTGCCCTAAAAAAATTGCTACCCTGATTGATTTGAACCTCTAAATCTCTGAGTGAGATTTCAGAACACGAATAAACATTTCAATGTCACTGAGAAGGTGAATTCCTGCACAGATGGTCCCTGACTTGAATCTGGAACTTTTCCTGAGCCCTTAACAATAACTTTAATGAAGAAACAAGCAACTTACCAAACATGCTTTTATTTTTACTGCCTTTTGGGGCTTCTCAAACCAGAGATGCCGGGGCACAGAGAGGTCAGACTCAAGTCCCGCCCTAAAGAAATTGTTATCCTAATTGATCTCAACCTGTACTCCTCTGAGTTTGAGATTTCAGGAACTTTGTTGTCAGTTTTTCTTTGGTCCAAATGAGCTCACCTGTCCTTAGAGACCACAGGATGACTCCAGTTGAAACCACTGGAGGCTCGTGGACAGTGTAAATCAGGCCATTTTTTAAAGTCCCTACAGGTAGATTTAGAGTGAACTCCAGGCCATGTTGGGAGTTTTGCCGTTGATCTCAATGAGATCAAGATTGCCACAGTTAGTGATTAACTTTCGGCTCCCAGCTGTGAAAATCACAGCTTTGGGTCCTGCTACAGAGAGAGCTGTTTTGTTAGAGTGCTGAAAGAGCCCCCCCATGTTCATGTTGCATTCTCATTTTGTTCTCCCCATAGGCCAGTTTTTTCTCCCCGTAGAAGTGACCCAGTGAGGGCAGAATGTTAGAGCAGAATTTGGCCAGTATGTGACCCATTCTTGCTGTGAACGCTCTGGTAACACAGAAACCCACTGCAGAGACTTTCTCTGGAGTTCCCAATAGGGCAATGAAGTTACTGAATTTGAAAACTGGAGCGAATCAGAGGATAATCCACATAAACTAAAAACCAAAAAAAAAAAAAAAAAGAATTAAGCTACTGTGAGAGATAGAAGGACACAGTAAGACACAAGGAACTGTCCTTAAAAACAAATATTTGTCTAAACTATTGCCAATACCTCCGTAGTTCCAATTTTACCATATAAATCCACTGATGTTTTTGACACTAGTAAACATTCAATGTCACCGTGAAGGTGAATTCCTGCACAGATGGTCCCTGACTTGAACTTGGAACTTTTCCTGAGCCCTTAACAATAACTTTAATTCAGAAACAAGCAACTTACCAAAATCCTGTTCAACAGGGGTTGCTAATGAATGTACGAATCTCACATGCCTGACACTCAGCATGCCAGTCAGCGACTTTTATGATTCAACTGAACAGTCCCTGCAGACTCTCCGGTTGGCCAGGACTCCCGGACAATTCCCTAGGCTCTGTGAGCAGTGGAAAGAGCAGAAAATAGACCCTGGAGAACTTCAGCTTGAGAGCCTCCCCCGGGAGTGGAGAATAATTGGCCGATAATCAGGGCTCAGATTGTTAAGGGATCCTGAGTGTAATGTACTGCCAACTGCACTGTGTGTGGCAATGCTGCCAGAAGATACGGGACCAAGACCTATTTTTAATACATTGTATCAGCGTACACGCTGCATACGGCCATGCAATTGTAATGTCCCATCCATTAGTCTCTGAAAAATCAATGCCACTCCATATAGGCCAAATGAGGTGATCCTGAATTGACGAGAGGCAAAGGAGGTGAAAAGCTTTCTTCTCCCAGGATTCTGCCATCAAAGGCATTTGCCCGTATCCTTTTGTGAGGTCTAAAGTGGATATATATTTGGCAGCTGAAACTCTTCTAAGTGTTCATCTATTCTGTGCATCAGAAATTGATGCAGAAACGGGTTGCTCACTGTGCGGCACACGGGGGGTGAGTAGGCGAGCCGGGGGGCAGAGCGGGGGGGAGTTGATGAGCCAAGCACGCGGGCACTAAGTTCTTCCTCTCTTCCACCCCTTCCTCCATGGCCCTCCTCTCTGCCACTCGCTGAGTCCCTCCGTTGAGTGGGATTGCGGTGAGTTGCCTGTTTCTGCAATAAAGTTAGTGCTAAGGGCTCCGGAAGGGTTCCAGGTACAAATCAAAAACCAGCTAGGCAGGAATTCACCAGCACAGCAACTTGAACTCTTTAGTATTGTCAGAAACGCCAAGGGATTTACCTGGTAAAATTGGAACTACAAAGGTATTGGAAATAATTAAGACAAATATTTGTTTTTAAGGTCACTTCCTTGTCTCTTCCTGTGTTCTTCTATCTGTCTCAGTAGCTTCCTTTTTTGGGGCTGTCTGGTTTTCTGGTTCTCTCCAGTTTTCCAGTTCAGCAACTTCACTGCCCTGTTAGGTGAAATCTTGGTCCCACTGAGATCAGTGGCAAAACTCCTAACTTCACCAGCATTTCACCCTAACTCCACAAGTAGGGACTTAAATAAATGGCCTGTGTTCACCAACCATGAGCCTCCGGTGACTGAAACTGGAGTCATCCCCTGGCCTCTAAGATGGTGTAAGCTCATTTGGAACAAAGAAGAACTGACAGGGGACTTGCTCAGATCTCAAACTCCCAGGCTTAAAATTTCAGAACAGTCAGGATAAAAAAATATTTCAGGGTGGGAGAGGGGTCAGTATTTAATATTGGTAGCCAGACACTGAACAAGATTGTTTTGAATAACATGTGCCTTACTTCGGATGTGGTTTCAGAGTAGCAGCCGTGTTCGTCTGTATCCACAAAAAGAACAGGAGGACTTGTGGCACCTTAGAGACTAACCAATTTATCTGAGCATCAGCTTTCATGAGTTACAGCTCATGACAAGAACGTCAGACGTTCTTTATTACCAGCTATTACCAGCAGGAGAGTGGGGGGCGGGGGGGGAGGGGGGAACCTTTTGTAGTAATAATCAAGGTCGGCCACCGTCAGAGGTTCTTGTCAACTGCTGGAAATGGCCCACCTTGATTATCACTACAAATGTTTTTTTCCCTCTTGCTCTCTTGCTGGTATTAGCTCACCTTACCTGATCACTCTCCTTACAGTCTGTATGGTAACACCCATTGTTTCATGTTCTCTGTGTATATAAATCTCCCCACTGTATTTTCCACTGCATGCATCCGATGAAGTGAGCTGTAGCTCATGAAAGCTTGTGCTCAAATAAATTTGTTAGTCTCCAAGGTGCCACAAGTCCAAGTGTGACTGGTACTATCGGGGAATCTGTTGACCCAATTTGCAGTTACTGTGTAACTTAATTTTTTTCCCAATTTGTTTTTTCCAAGCCTTTGTATTCGTTGTTGCCATTCATTTCTTGATTTTTACCAGTGTGTTGGTTAAATAGTTTGGCAATGTTATGCACATTGTAAAAGATGTACATCAATAATACAGGTTTCAGAGTAACAGCCGTGTTAGTCTGTATTCGTAAAAAGAAAAGGAGTACTTGTGGCACCTTAGAGACTAACCAGTTTATTTGAGCATGAGCTTTCGTGAGCTACAGCTCACTTCATCGGATGCATAGCATATCGTGGAAACTGCAGAAGACATTATATACACACAGAGACCATGAAACAAAACTTCCTCCCACCCCACTCTCCTGCTGTGTATGATAACTCTGCCTTAGTGCAACATATAGGATGTGGCCTTTAAGTCCTTTATGTTACAGCCAAACTACTTTACTATAAACCTGTTATAACTTTTTATAATAAAACAAATAATCAAAACCATAAGGAAATAAGAAATCTGTAGGAAAATATATCTCTATAGGCAAGCAAGCAGGTTAGCCCTATAGGCTACATGGGGAAAGGAGAAAAGGTCAAATGTGGGGCCATTGTGTTCTGTTCTATACCCTTAGTCCCTGGAGAACACAAGTCCAGGCATGTCTGCTGGGCACTGTTGTGTTGCCAGGCAAGGTTGAGTAATTCCTGTGATATGCCCTTGTGCAAGCCAGTCATTGCATTGTAGCTCACTTGCTGGACAATGGATGTTGATGATTGTTTGACACCTGCCCAGGCTTTGTTTACTTTTTCTTGCTGTTCTCTCTCTGGAGCTGCTGATTCCCAGCTCACAGCATGACTAAGTGACAACCATCAAATGCACTCTCATAACTTCATATGCAGTTATGCTTACATATTTAGATAGAACAATGACTTTCAGCAAATCATAACCTTTCCCTGATACCTCACATGGCCTGCTATATACGCAATATCATGATGATCTATCAATGAGAAATATGGGGGTTACAGGGCACTCCTGATATATTCAGTATCACACGTATGTCTCAGACAAAGCTGGGTACCTGCAAGAAAGGGGCTTATCAAAAGAAACACGGGAAGTAACAGAGGTGCAGGCCTGTAGCGATAAATACCAAGATGCCTGTGCCCTTCATGCCAACTCTGTTGAGCAAAAAGTCATAGCCCAGCATGATAATGTCTCTTTCCATGGGGAAAAGCTGGCTCCTTTCCAAAGTGGGCCTTGCACCATAGATCAGACCTATGGTCCATCCAATCCAGTTTCCTCTCTCTGACAGTGACAGCCACAGGTGCTGCAGAAGAAGGTGAAAGAAACCCTGCAGAGGGTGAATGGGGGGATGACCTGACCATCGGGAGAGTGTCACCCGAATGCCTAACAGCTAGAGATTTGCTTGTGCCCTGAAACACATGGGTGTATAGGCTTCCCAAAATATTTATTTGGCTGTAACTATTGTAACTGGATAGTCCCACTATCCATGTAAATGTCCAAACCCTTCCTGATTCTTGCTTAGCTCATGGCCTCAACTACCTCTTGTGACAATGAGTCCCTCAGTCTAATTAGGCATTGAGTGAAGAAAGTACTATTTATTATCAGTTTTGAATTGGCCTCATTTCAGTTTAATTGAATGTCTTCTTGATCTTGTGTTATAAGACGGGGGAACACATTCTCAATGTACTCTGTACGAGTCAGTATTTTATAGACTTTTCTCATGTCCCCTCTTATTCAACTCCTTTATAAGGCAACAATCCCAGTCTTGTAAATCTCTCTCAGTTTGAGAGTTTCCCTAGGCTCTTGATCATTCTCTTTGCCCTTCCCTGAACCCCTGTAGTTCTGCAATATCCTCTGTGAGGAGGGTGCCCAGGACTAGACAAGGGAGTCCAGAGGAGGGTGAAACATTGACTGACTGATCTCATGGCATTGTATTTACAAGATGAGTCCCCATCCCACACAGAAGACAAGAAAAGAGCACATTTAGTGTCCATTTATAAAAAGGGAAATAAGGACAACCCAGGAAATTACAGACCAGTCAGCTTAACTTTTGTACCCTGAAAGATCGTGTAGCAAATAATTAAGGAATCCATTTGCAAACATCTAGAAGATAATAAGGTGATAAGCAATAGTCAGCATGAGTTTGTAAAGAACAAATCATGTCAAACCAACCTGATAGCCTTCTTCGACAGGGTAATGAGCTTTGTAGATAGGGGGAAAATGGAAGAAATGGTTTGTCTCGACTTCAGTAAATCATTAGACACTGTCTCATATGACCTTCTCATAAACAAACTAGGAAAATACAACCTTGATGGAGCTACTATAAAGTGGGTGCATAACTTGCTGAATAACTGTTCCCAGAACATAGTTATCAATGGGTCACAGTCAGGCTGGAAGGGCACAAGGAGTGGGGTTACACAGGATCAGTTCTGGGTCCAATTCTGTTCAATATCTTCATCAATGATTTATATCATGGCATAGAGAGTACACTTATAAAGTTTGCAGATGATACCAAGCTGGGAGAGGTTGCAAGTGCTTTGGAGGATAGGATGAAAATTCAAAACGATCTGGACAAATTAGAAAAATGGTTTGAAAGAAATAGGATGAAATTCAATAAGGACACATGCAAATTGCTCCGCTTCTGAAGGAACAATCGGATGCAAACATACAGAACGGGAAATGACTGCCTATGAAGGAGTACCGAGGAAAGGGATCTGGGGGTCATAGTGGGCCACAAGCTAAATATGAGTCAAGAGTGTAACGCTGTTGCCAAAAAAGCAAACATCATTCTGGGATATATTAGTAGGAGTGTTGTAAGCAAGACACGAGAAGTAATTCTTCCACTCTACTCCGTGCTGATTAGACCTCAGCTGGGGTATTGAGTCCACTTCTGGGCACCACATTTCAGGAAAGAGATGGACAAATTTGAGAGATTCCATAGAAGAGCAACAAGGATGATTAGGGGTCTGGAAAACATGACCTATGAGAGAAGATTGAAAGAATTGGGTCTGTTTAGTCTGGAAAAGGGAAGACTGAGAGGGGACATGGTAACCGTTTTCAAGTACCTAAAAGGTTGTTATAAGGAGAAGGAAGAAAAACTGTTTTTTCTTAACCTCTGAAGATAGGACAAGAAGCAATGAGCTTAAATTGCAGCAAGGGAGGTTTGGTTTGGACATTAGGAAAAACTTCCTAACTGTCAGGGTGGTTAGGCACTGGAATAAATTGCCTAGGGAGGTTGTGGAATCTCTATCACTGGAGATTTTTAAGAGCAGGTTAGACAAACTCCTGTCAGGGATGGTCTAGATGGTGACTGGTCCTGCCGTGAGTGCAGAGGACTGCACTTGATGACCTCGAGAGGTCCCTTCCTGTCCTATGATTCCATGATTCCTTGGATCCCAATGTTTTGCTTAGTTTCTGTCCATGCTTGCACTGTGAGCAGGGTTTCACAGAGCTGTGTACCATGACACCCAGGTCCCTGTCCTGAGTTCAGACAGTTAAATTAATATCTTGTGAGGTGTTTGAGGGGTTTACGTTTTCCCCTCAAATTGGCGTAAACGTTGCAGTTATTAACATCAAAATTCACCTGCCATCATGTTGCCCATTCACCAGGCTTGGTTAGCTCCCTCTGAGGACTTCTCTGGGCTTGACTATGACCTAAATAATCTGGTGCCATCTGTAAATGTTGTCATCTCACTGCTCATCCCCCCTTCTAGATTGGTAATAACTATAAAATATTTACTGTACTATTTGTTATAAACTGTGTTACTCCATGGCTGTGCTTCTCTCCCTTTGCAGACACCTTGAACATTTCTAAGCCCAATCAATGCATCAGCCTCACCACATGGCATCTTTCAACCTCGCCCACTCTGACCCTTCAACATTCATCCTTATGGGCATCCCTGGTCTGGAAGCTGCCCATTTCCTGATTTCCATCCCTTTGTCTATGTTCTACATTATCAGCCTGTTGGGAAATTTCATGGTTCTGTTTGTTGTAGGGAAAGAGCAGACCCTGCACAAGCCAATGTACCTGCTGCTCTGCATGCTGGCGCTCACAGACATCAGCATGTCTAGCTCTGTCATACCGAAGGCACTGTGTTTATTTTGGTTCAATCTGAAAGGCAATACTGTGGATGGTTGCCTCACCCAGATGTTCTTCCTTGATGAGTTTTCTGTTATGCACTCATCTATCCTTGTGACAATGGCCTTAGATCGCTACATTGCCATATGTAACCCTCTGAGATATGCCACCATCCTCACCAACGCACAAATAGCTAAGCTCGGGCTAGTGGGTCTGACAAGAGCTGTTCTCTTCATTCTGCCCCTGCCCCTGCTCCTGAAGAGGCTGCCATTCTGTACCAACCGCATTATCCCCCACACGTACTGCGAGCACATAGCTGTGGCGAAGATATCCTGTGGGGACATCACAGTCAACAAGATGTATGGCTTGGTGATAGCAGTTACAGTTATCGGGTTAGATGCTCATTGCCCTGTCCTACGGTCTCGTCATCAGGGCCATCCTCAGAATCTCCACCAAGAAAGCCCACCTGAAAGCACTCAACACCTGTACAGCCCACATCTGTGTGATGCTGATGTCTTATACTCCCTCCCTCTTCTCCAAGTTGACACACCGGTTTGGTCAGGGCATCGCTCCCCACGTTCACATCATCTTGGCCAACCTCTATCTCCTCATTCCCCCCATGCTCAATCCTATCATTTATGGGGTCAAAACCAAAGAGCTTCGTGACAAAGTGGTCAAGTACATCTGCAGAAGGTGATCGCTGGGGGCCACTGACTTTAAACCTGCATAACAAGAGAAGGAAGGGTATGTCCTCATCAGTCAAGTACACTCTGTTTCATTTTGGCTGAGCTCAGCATTGTGGAAGTTCAGTCTGAGAATGTCTTCACACCTAACATCATATCACTCTCTCGCCAAGCACTGCTCCTTGTGTTGCTGAATTCTCTCTATCTTAACATCACCTGATCTCTTTCAGTGTCACCCATCAGCCCGCATCCCTATACTCACTGTCACTCAGACTTTTCGTGATTTCCACACCACCAGCAGATAGTGCAGCTTTATAAAATAAGGTGGCTTGCCATTAGCCCCTTTGTGAACAGGGTTCTTGGTCAGTTTGACAAATAGAAGCTACACTTGCTGATAGCCAAGACAAAAAACAAACTACACTGCTGAACTTCTTTATCATATGCGCAGTGATCTGGTGAGCAAAATTTACCTGATTTTTCTACGTCCAATCCTTCAGGAAGCTTGGATGATAAACCAAATATTTCAGTTTGAAAATGCTAACACAGGAAAGCTAATGCAGGAATTAAGGACATTTTACTGAAAATTATTGGTGAGAGTTGTGAAAACGTGTTTTTGAGAACAGGACTTCTGTGTTAAACTATGCCATCACCTTTGAGTCAAACTTCTTACCACTTTGTGCAGTGGATTTTGGAATTGCTTTCAGGTGGACCTTTCAAAACACACACTAACCCTTCCCATTGTCAAAAATGTCAAAAGTAGATGTCAAGATTTCATCTTGGAGTTCATGAAACAGATGAAACAGAGATTGCCACCAAACGTCAAGGTGATTAAATAACTTGCAGTGCTAAGTACTTCATGACCTATATGGGCTGATATCTCATTTTTGCCATTGTTTTGTGGAGGCTTGGACAATTGGGGAAGCAATGGAGAGTTTTGCTTCTGGTTCACTGGCCTCATACTCAGGACAACCAAGTAGAGCAGTTTGGGGTTGAAGTTCTCAAACACATGGATGCTGCTGAGGATAAAAACTTTAGTTAATTTTGCTCATTTCTTCTTTCATTGCTGTCCCTACCTTTTAGCAGTGCTGCAGCTGAAAGACTGTTTTCTCAAATGAACTTGATAAAACCAGAACTGCACAACAAGATGCAAGAGGAACTTTTAGCAAACATTCTTTGTGTTAGGGTATATATTGTTGACTTGTATTTATTGGCTACTTTAATTATGGCTCCCCAATTATCTGATCAGAAGAGATTCGGTTCTTTTCCCAATTCAGGCAACAGGATTAGAAAACTCAGAGAAGTCAATGACATGAGTAGACCCTCAGGTTGCATGTGGCAAGGACACTTATACTGAGGACAATACCAGAATATTAAGATCTTTATTAAAATGAATGAAAGAATAATAAATGATATAAAACATAGAGTCACAAAGAAGTAATAACAGGTTTCAGAGTAACAGCCGTGTTAGTCTGTATTCGCAAAAAAAAAGGACTACTTGTGGCACCTTAGAGACTAACCAATTTATCTGTAGCTCATGAAAGCTTATGCTCAGATAAATTGGTTAGTCTCTAAGGTGCCACAAGTACTCCTTTTCTTTTTAAAGAAGTAATACAGTTATATGAACACTGGTGGTAACATCTCAATTCTAAAAGACTACTTAAACTAGTATACCCATACCCTTCCCAGAATACCTGGTAGTCAGAAACAGAGCACCAGCCTCATCTCTGGCATGCATAATGAATATGATTGTCCAGGCTTCCCAAGTTGATTGGGATTAGGTTCGGTTCGAGTGTTAAGTAGCTAAGCTATACTGCAAAGAGGAGCTGATAGTTTGATAGGAGATAGAAAGAGTGGCTCTCCTGCACGGTTATTCACCCTCTGATAGGGTCCTGGCACTGCCTTAATTAGGGCCCAATCTACCATATCCAAAACTTATTTCCTCACCCAGATAATTCTTTGGGTACACTTACTCTATAGGCTAACATATTATGACATATATTCATGGAAGATAGGTCCATCACTAGCTATTAGCCAGGATGGGCAGGGATGGTGTCCCCAGCCTCTGTTTGCCAGAAGCTGGGATTGGACGCCAGGGCATGGACCACTTGATGATTCCCTGTTCTGTTCATTCCCTTTGGGGCACCTGCCATTGGCCACTGTCAGAGGACAGGATACTGGGCTTGTCATACTGACTTTCTCTAGCTAATCATGCATGATACAGGCCTGTAGGTTCCTTGCATTACAGCCAACTACGATGAATAACTATTATGCATAATATATACTGCAATTCAACATAAACAAAAGCAAGAAAATAATATAATCAATAAAACCAATAAAGAAAACATATTCTGCAATCTACCAATCTAGCAAACTGGCCTTATGGGCTACAAATCCCCCCTTTGATAGGGTGATTGCATAAAACCCCCATCACATAGATGAAGGGGTGGATAGCGGATGTGTGCCGACATGCCATGAGTGCAGGGGAATGGACAAGATGGCCTCTTGAGGTCCCTTCCAGTGCCATGATTCCATGTTCCACATTAATTTCCACCTCTCAGGATGGAGGCAGGATTTCATAATGGTGTTCTACCTCCTGATATATCTGCAGCATAGACATTTTGGATACATATTCACCAGGATCAATATCTGTTGCCTGTATGGGCAATTGCTCTCTTTCTTTTAATTTGTTAATCGTACATTGTATATATCCTAAAATAGTTCTTATTGCAATACCATGTACAGTAATCCATCCCTTTAATCCAACTTCTTCCCAGGGGATATTTACTGCCTGATCTCCCTGCACCTAATAATTGGACATTTAGCCTCATCCATGTCATTTGTAATTGAATGAGATGTGTTTCCTTTTGAATTAATAGACGCATGGAACTGGAAGGGCCCTCGAGATGTCATCAAGTCCAGTCCCCTGCACTCATGGTAGGACCAGCTCCATCTATAACATCCCAGACAAGTGTTTGTCCAACCTGCTATTAAAAATCTCTAATCATGGAGATTCCACAACCTCCCTAGGCATTGTATTCCAGTGCCTAACCACCCTGACAGTTTGGAAATTTTTCCTTTCATTTGTTACTTGATGTATAGATCGATGTGTTAATAATAAATAATAATAATAATTAATAATAATTAATAATAAAACCCTTTGTTTAATAGATTGGGCTACTTTAGGTTAGTGTGTATGTGGCTTTGGGGCTATTAAAGCAGTAGAAATCTGGCGACGCAGGCAGGGGTCAGAGAAGCAGCCCAGCAGAGCCAGAGCTGGGCTGGAGCCAGGGAAGCAGAACGGAGCCAGAAGAGCGAGAGCTGGGCTTGTGGCAGAGCAGCGGTGCTGAGGCAGAGCTGGGGGGATGCAGCTGGAGCAGACCAGGACCGGGAGCCAGGACAGTGGACACCAAATATGCCACTAGTAATATGGCAGCAGAGCATTATGAGCAGCTAGGACAGGAGCGGGCAAACTTTTTGGCCCAAGGGCCACACCTGGGTATGGAAATTGTATGGAGAGCCATGAATGCTCATGAAATTGGGGGTTGGGGTGCGGGAGGGAGTGAAGGCTCCGGCTGGGGGTGGGCTTCGGAGGGCAGGAGGGGGGATCAGGGTTGGGGTGGGGTTTGGGGCACGGGAGGAGGTCAGGGGTGCAGGCTCCTGGTGGTGCTTACCTCAAGCAGCTCCTGGAAACAGTGGCATGTCCCACTCCGGCTCCTAGGTGGAGGCACGGCCAGGCATCTCTGCATGCTGCCCGGTCCCCAGGTGCCACCCCTGCAGCACCCATTGGCCACAGTTCCTAGCCAATGGGTGCTGCGCCCTTGGCGCTTAGGGTGGGGTCAGTGTGTGGAACTCCCTGGCTGCCCCTACATGTAGGAGCCAGAGGGGGGGACATGCTGCAGTTTCCAGGAGCAATGCAGAGGGAGATGTTGCTAGCCAGCAGGGCCTTGAAGGCTGGGCTCAGAAAGGGAGATGTGGATCTGATGGGAGGGCAGATGCTGGGGAGAAGGCTCCTGCCAGCTAGAACCTGAGGGCATGTGGCCACTGTCAGAGCAGGTGTCTGACCCATGGTATCACCACAGCACAGCCAGGAGGCCTGAGACATGTGAACTTTCAGAGTGTGAACAGACTGTGAACTTTCTTTACATCCCCGAGACGGCTGTTTGCAGTGTTTCCCATGCCCATAGGGTGAGTCCCTTCTTTCCTTGAACCTTTCCCATTTGTTCCTTATTTTTCTTAGAGTTGCTGTTTAATACATTGTACGTGGTTTGATCAGCAGGTCAGGGGAAGGGCTGGTGTGGAGACAGCGCCCACAGTCGGGACACCCTAGCCCAGTGCTCTTCACTGCAAGGCCCGTGAGCCCGTGGCAGCTCCCAGTGACCCTAAGTGCAGCTCCCTGCCTAAGGTCCCTCCAAGCTGGGCGGCCGCACAGCAGGCTGTGATTAGCTGTGCAGCAGCTCCAAAGGGCCACACAGCAGGGATCTGGATAGGAGAGAGGTAGAGGGTGGGCAGGAACTGGGGAAGGGAGGGAGTTGGGGCTTTCAGGGCTACCCTGGGCCTCTTTCCATGGCCCCAGACCTCCCTGATGCTGGAGGGGAGAGAGGGCCCCTTCCCCTAGAGCTAGCTGCTGCTCGCAGTGAGAGGGCTGGAGTGAGTCCTCTGGCCCCAGCCCTGGGGCAGCCTGCCTGAACCCTAAACTCCTCATCCCTGGCCCCACCCCAGATTAATTTTTTATGTGCACCAATAGACTTTGTCTTAGTTACACGAGTGGCTCTGTCACCTTACATCATTCAGGAATAGTGAGCAACGTGTTATTTAGTAGTTGATGTGGTTCCCACATTGAAGGCTTTTTGCCAAGGTGGTCCCCACTTCAAAAATAGTGAAGAGCACTGCCCTAGCCCATGTCCTAAATGATCACAATCAGACTGGGTGGCAAACCTAGGGCTGGTCGTTGATGGACCAGGGTGAGGTACTGAAGGGGGAGTGATTTGGTACCTCCCATGTGCTGTGGACCGACAGCCAGCTGGGCTCACAGAGGGAGGCAGCCAGCCAGGTGAGAGACACGCAGCGCTGGAGAGGACAGACCCAAGCTGCAGCTTGACCAGGCAGGCACTAAGCCAGCTAACTCCTCCAGTGGAAGCAGGGATCCCCACTCTCCCGGGACAGAGGGCCCCCTGCGTTAGAAGCTGTGCTTGGAGTGGGGCTGGGCTGGAAGAGGCTCCCAATCTGATCTCTGGGATGGATGGCTGAGGTTGGTGGGGGGTGAGGAGGAGAAGGAGGAGGGGTGCATGTGCCAGCAGCTCTGTGTCGTAGCTGAGGGTTCGGATCCTCCCTGGTATCTAGGTTGTGGTGGGGGTGGGCCCGCATTACTGTCCTCTAAGAGCCCCAGACCTGTCCAGGAAAGGGCTTGCTTTTTCCCCCGGCACTCCTGCCAGGGAGGGGAGTGCACACTTGGCTCCCCACAGGTGAGCACCACGCTAACCCGGGAGTACTTCAGCCTGCTCCCAGCCTCCCCCTGCAGACGAGGGACACGTGGGGACACACCGTTTTCTCCCAGGGTTTGCCTGCCAAGTGCTTTGGTCCCTGCACGGCACTTGCTGGAGCTGGGGACCAGGAGAGCCAAACAAACAGCACATGCACCAAATGGCTGGGAGATGTAGGGATATGATGCTGCTTTAGCTCTGAAGGGAGAGGTACAGGAGAAACAGCTGCTTTCCCATAGGGGTAAGGAGGGTAAGGATAAGGCTGCCTGGGGACGGGGTGTGTGCGACTTGAGTTGCTGGGGGAGGGGACCATTAAATTTGCACACACACACCAACTATCAGCAGATTTGGGTCCTCTCTGCTCCCCAGGCTCAGAAGCTTCACTCGCTTGGCCCTGGGGTTGCCTCCCCAATGTCAGGCAGGCAGATGGACAGGAGGTAAATGGGTGTGAGATCCGCTTCCCCATGTGCCTCCCCCCTCTGAATAGGAATGAGGGCCACAGTGGGTAGGGGAGTAGCCTGCTGACCCCTGCGCTGAGCCCTGTACCAGGGATGTTCCCAGCACAGTGGCTTTGGAGTTTTAATGCCAAATTAACCATTAAGTAGATGGTGCCTGCCTGCTGTGACCACCTTGAAACCCATCTCCCTTTCTTTCAGTCCCTGATTGCCTATCCCCACCCTCCGGCTTTCTGTTTGTAACTGTTTCTGTTCCCACCAGCTGTACTTCACAGAATACTGACCTTCCTTGGGGCAAGGCCTTGGCTATGCTGTTGGGGAAAGTGCTGTACACATTTCTATACCGCATGAAGAATAAGGAAACTCCTTCCTTTACTCCCATCTCTGACTTAATCCCATATCCTGCAAACCTCCTTTGTTTTCTGGAAGTCACTGGGGTTCCTGCTGTTAGTGTGAGAACAATGTGGGATTCAGAGTAGCAGCTGTCTTAGTCTGTATTCGCAAAAAGAAAAGGAGGACTTGTGGCACCTTAGAGACTAACCAATTTATTTGAGCATAAGCTTTCGTGAGCTACAGCTCACTTCATCGGATGTTAGTCTGTATTCGCAAAAAGATGCAGCTGATGAAGTGAGCTGTAGCTCACGAAAGCTTATGCTCAAATAACGTGGGATTGTGACTTACAGGTTTCAGGCACTTAAACTGGGAGACAACTCTAGCGGGAGATAACGCTCCCCTCCCTTCCCCCCACCCTCCCACACTTCAACTCTGCTGCTCTAGTGCCTTATAAGCAGGCTTGGAGAATTCCTTTTCTTTTTTATAACTGATGGGCAATAGCGAGGTTTTATTTGTAAGCTTTTTTGTATTTTATCTTTTTTAATTTTCACAATTATGGGAAATTATGGGGGGGAGGTCAGATATGTTTTCTATGACAGTA
Organism: Chelonia mydas; assembly: GCF_015237465.2. NCBI lineage: Eukaryota > Metazoa > Chordata > Testudines > Cheloniidae > Chelonia > Chelonia mydas. The sequence goes on along the minus strand of NC_057849.1, from coordinate 4,532,055 downwards.
GAAGCTGAGATTCAAAGAGTTCAAGATTTAAAGCTGCTAGAACGCAAACCTATGACAAATGTCCTATAATTGGGTGGTTCTCTAGATTTTTTGCAAAAAAACCAGGAGTACTTGTGGCACCTTAGAGACTATCAACTTTATTTGAGTGTAAGCTTTCGTGAGCTACAGCTCACTTCATCGGATGCATCTTTTTGCGAATACAGACTGACACGGCTGCTACTCTGAAACCTGGGTGTTTTGGTATTTCAGGAAACTTGGAAGGAAAGAAAAAGTCACCGGGACCTAAAGCAGAGATGTCAGGTGTGCAGAACAGGAAATGAAAAGCCGAAGTAATGAGCGCAAGTGAAGAAAGGTGAAGATGCAATGAAAAAGTGCTTGAAATCTGTTAAGAACAACCCATGCAGTAATCCTGAGATGGTCATAGAAGAGACATCAGAGGAGAAATTCATAGGTGATCCACAATTCAACATTCAAGAATAATTGCAAGAGAACCAGAGAGATCTAAATAAAACAGAAGTTCTTTATCTAGACCAGAATAATGCTGATGCCACTAGCCATAGAGACGAAATGATTCCCATTACAGGCCTTGGCGATGCCATTTCTGATTCTGCTTCATGGCCCAATCTAACACCCAAAATTCAGGGTGAGCAATGGGTCACCAAAAGTAAAAGGACATGAATTCTCCTCTGGAGAAGCAGACTCACCATTTTCTATGATATTTTTATACAGAAAGCTTGAAAATGGCGAAGTTCTGAAGCCGCGCTGGCTGTTCTCCTTGGATTCCACTGACAAGGTTTTTTGTTTCTGCTGCAAGCTCTTTGACTTGACTCCAAAACCATCCCTTGCACCTGAGGGCTCGAATGATTAATAGCACGTGTTTCAGCTTCCCTTGTGTCATGAAATGTCACATCGTCATTTCAATTCCTTTCACATATAAGTTGAAACAGAGCAAAGGCTACAACAGAATAATTGAATCCACATGGGGCTTTCTTTGGGCTTACTTTAAACCCAGTTTCCTGAATCTTTTGTAACACTCTATCCAATACTTCCAAATTCCGTTCTCTGGTCTCATTACAAATCAGGATGTTATCCACATGTGACCCTGAGGCACTGAGACCACGAGAGGGAGAGTGAAGTTTGGCTGCTCTACAGCCTGAGTTAGGGACAAGCTGGCTTTTAGCTCATGCGGTAGGGGATCATGGCTTTAGCCCCAAAGGTCCCAGGTTCAATCCCACTCGCTGATGACCCGGGTCCATTGACATTACACACATAAGAAAATCACGCTGTCTCTTTCTCAGGCATCTCCTCCCACATCTTGATTACAGGGGCATCCTGGCAAAACACAACTGCTTCCTTTGAAAGGGAAAAGCAAATTTTTAATCGCTGTCCCAATGTCAAAGGATACTGATTTTCTCAAAAATGCTTCCTAGGTACTAATCTATAATTGCCTGGCAACTATATCCTCAAAGACAATAAATACTTTCAATGGAGGAGGGGTGGGGCGGGAGAAAGAGAAGGGGGAGAGAGCGGGGGCAAGAGAAAAAGCAAAGAGAGAGAAAAAGTGGAGAGGGGGAGAAGAAGCAAAGAGGGGAATGAGAAAAGCATGACTTAGGCTGCAAGGAAAACCTAAGCAGAGGAAAGTACAGAGAACAACTATGAATCTAGAAGTAGGCCCCTAGGGGCCAAAGCATCTAGAAACCCCTACCCTGAGCTCCTATTCTGGCACCAAGAGGTGAGTGGGAGTTGCTGCCACATATGCCAGAGTGAGACCAGTCATTACAAGGTGGTTGCTCTGGGTTAATGGCTCAACCAGTTTTCCTGAGGCTCTAGTCTGGTCAGGGGTGAAGAGCCTGATCTCTACCCATTCTTCCCCTCCTGGGTTATTCCCTGGGGGACCAATATCAACTACCATAGGGGCTATGGGTTTCTGCAACTCTTCCAGAATTTCAAGCAAGGGGTGGTAATGGGTTGGGTCACAGATACTCCCTCAAGACTGTCATTAGATGTGCTGGGATACCACTAAGAACAACCCCCCCTGCCAGAGAATGCTTCCCTCCGCTCCCGTCTTATAGATTCATAGATTCATAGATATTAAGTTCAGAAGGAACCATTATGATCATCTAGTCTGACCTCCTGCACAACGCAGGCCACAGAATCTCACCCACCCACTCCTTCGAAAAACCTTTCACCTATGTCTGAGCTATTAAAGTCCTCAAATCGTGGTTTAAAGACTTCAAGGAGCAGAGAATCCTCCAGCAAGTGACCCGTGTCCCATGCTACAGAGGAAGGTGAAAAACCTCCAGGGCATCTTCCAATCTGCCCTGGAGGAAAATTCCTTCCCGGCCCCAAATACGGCGATCAGCTAAACCCTGAGCATATGGGCAAGATTCACCAGCCAGATACCCAGGAAAGAATTCTCTGTAGTAACTCAGATCCCACCCCATCTAACATCGCATCACAGGCCATTGGGCCTATTTACCATGAATATTTAAAGATCAATTAATTGCCAAAATCATATTATCCCATCATACCTTGCTGAGCTAGACACACCAGTTGGCTCCAGCACTCACCAAGAGGTTGGGCCATGCCCCCCTGCAGTTCCCAGAAACTAGGATTCACTTAGCCCAGGGGCTTCTCAGTTAACAGGGACCTTCCCAGCACACAGTATTCAGTCTTTCTGAGAGCCTAAACCCCAAATAAAACTCATAAATTGTCCACCCTCTATAACACTGATAAAGAGAGATATGCACAGCTGTTTGCTCCCCCAGGTATTAATCACTTACTCTGGGGTAATTAATAAACAAAAGTGATTTTATTAACTATAAAAAGTAGAATTTAAGTGGTTCCAAGTAATAACAGACAGAACAAAGTTACCAAGCAAAATAAAACAAAACACGAAAGTCTAAGCCTAATACATTAAGAAACTGAATACAGATAATTCTCACCCTCAGAGATGTTCCAATAAATTTCTTTCACAGACTAGACTCCTTTCTAGTCTGGGCCCAATCCTTTTCAGACCAACATTGTAGGTTATGGCCTGGGTCCAGCAATCACCCACACCCCCGTAGTTACAGTCCTTTGTTTCAGTTTCTTTCAGGCATCTCTTTGGGGTAGAGAGGCCATCTCTTGAGCCAGCTGAAGACAAAATGTAGAGGCTTCCAGGGCCTTCTATATTCTCTCTCTTGTGGGCGGAAACCCCTTTGTTCTTCTGTGCAAAATTGCAGCAACAAGATGGAGTTTGTAACCACCTGGGCAAGTCACATGTCCATGAATGATTCAGCTTTTTGCAGGCCAATGCCATTGTTTACATGTTAGTTGGAATGTTCCCAGGAAAGCTCAGAAGTGGATTGGCATCTCCCAAAGTCCATTGTTAGTTAAGTACTCCCAATTACTTTAATAATCATTTCACAACATGTTGGCCAAACCTTCCTTATGTGTTTCCTACAGCAAACACTTTAAATACAAGCATAGAGCCAACACTAATAACTTCAGATATAAAAATGACACATGCGTACAAATAGGATGAATATATTCAGTAGATCATAACCTTTGCAAAGATATCTTACATGGCATATCTAGCATAAAGCATATTCCAGTTATGTCATATTTATACTCTTAAGCATATTTCCATAAACATATAGAGTACAACATCACAGGGACCATACAGGGACTGCCCAAAAGAGTAAAGAGAAAAGGAAGCTAATGGGAATCACCCCCTCATTCTCATAATGAGAAGGATTGGAGTAGAGATATGATGCTGACTCACTCCGCTTTCTAAGGCTATGATGCCCACAAATTGGAACCACTATTTCCCTCTGCTCTTCCCACATGGGTTTGAGCACACAACTTTGACTCTTACATTCTCCGAGATATGCCTGGGTCTTATCCTGGAATTATTTTGGTAAGGCTCTAACAGCACATTCACTCTCAGTTTTCTGTTGTTTCAATCCCGACACTTACTGTTTCAATGTGTTATTCCATCTTTGACTGTCACACACCTGCTCATGAAGTACCACTATCTGAGCTGCACTCAGTCTGCACATTGCTTTCTCTTTCACAGCTTTCTCTATTTCTGTCTTGAACACTTTTATCTGCTTATCTGCCAGCATCGTTGCAATATGCTTACAGAGCTGCAGGAATGCTTCGGGGATCGGTGAAGCTCCCAGGCTTCCAAACGCCATTATCATGCACATGAATGAAATCTGCCAAATTTTTATCCAAATCTAATTCTAGCTTTCTTTCTCTCCAGGTGTTCCCTGTCCTTCTGACATATGTTTTATTCAACAAGGTTTTTCAGCTCAAGCCCATAAATAAACAACAAAATTTGACAGTGAATCAACTCACACACTATGTCATGAATTACAGTTTGCTACCCTGATCCACTGCCCACTTCACCTATTGAAACAAACAAACAAACAAACAAACAAACCACTTGCATTAATCTTTCCAGTCCCCTCCTGGCTGGCTCACCAAAATCTGTTACCAGGGGTTTTCAGAACCCCCAGCAGGAGATTAACTATTAAATTTTACTATTTCACTCCAGGCGGTGTCAGGAATAAATCAATTGGAACACAGCAATTCTGTCTGATCAAGGATTAAATGCAAGTAAGTATGCCTTTGTCTAACACTGCAGTTTATTTGATCTAAGCACACAAAGACATAAGCAATAGGTTTAGAAGATCCCAGATATTTACCTAACATCTGGTACGGTATTGAATAATTAACAACAGATTCACAGTGGCCATTTGCTCACCCACTGGGGAGACAGGGTGTCAGGAAAAAGGACTCTCAAGATGGCTTCAGAGGACTGCTCCAAAGTACACTGTATTTGATAATCTTTTATAACCTCTAAAAAAAAAAAACATAGGTCACAGTGACCCCTCCAGGATCATCACTTCTCCTAATTTTAAATAAACTTCTAATATCAGAGGCATCTAGACTCCATTTATCTTCTTCCGTTCTCACTTATTTACTTGTCTGTCCACTCCTCCCATTCTGATTAGCAGAAGCTTCCAGCTAGGTTTTGAACTTGCATCTAAAAGCCTGCTTTCCAATCAACCCTTAACTATGTGATGTTCTATTTTATTAATGAATAGTGGCTGAATACACATCATAGGGTTGCCATTATCTTGATCACATTCTGGGTTACACACCCCTCAAATCCAGGTAACACAGTCCAGTTCTCAAAAACACACACTTTAACAACTCTCACCAATAAGCTCTAGTAGAGCATTCCTAATTTCTACAGCTGCTTTCCTGTATTAACACTTTCCAATTCAAACATTTGGATTATCCTCAAGCATCCTGAAGTATTGGAAGGAGAAACATCAGGTAAATTTTGCTCACCAGATCACTGTACGTATGACAAAGAAGTTCAGCATTGCAGATGATTTCTTTGTTTTGGCTATCAGAAAGTGCAGTTTTAGTTTGTCAAACTGATCAAGAACCCTGTTCACAGAGGGACTAATGGAAAGTCACCTTGCTTCAGAAAGCTGCAGTATCTTCTGGTGGTCTGAAAGTCATCAAAAGTCTGAGTGACAGGGTGTGTGGGGATAGAGTTTGACAGGTGACACTGAAAGAGATGAGGTGATGGTCAGAAAGAGGGAAATTTGGAGAGAGCCATGCTTGGTGATGGAGTGAAAAGATGTTAGGTGTGAGGAACTTCTCAGACTGTGAACTTCCACAATGCTGAGCTGAGCCAAACTGGGACAGAGCACCCTTGATTACTGAGGAAATATCCTTCCTCCTCTTGTCATGCAGGTTTAAAGTCAGTGGCCCCAGGTGAGCACATTCTGAAGGTGTATTTGCCCACTTTGTCACGAAGCTCTTTGGTTTTGACCCCATAAATGATTGGATTGAGCATGGGGGGGATGAGGAAATAGAGGTTGGCCAAGATGATGTGAATGTGGGGAGCGATGCCCTGACCAAACCGATGTGTCAGAGAGGAGAAGAGGCAGGGAGTATAAGACATCAGCATGACACAGATGTGAGCTGTGCAGGTGTTGAGGGCTTTCTGGTGGGCTTTCTTGGAGGAGATTCTGAGGACGGTCCTTATGATCAGACCATAGGACAGGGCAATGAGCATCAGATCTAACACGAAGACCACAAGTGCTATCACCAAGCCGTACAACCTGTTGACTGTGATGTCCCCACAAAACATCTTTGCCACAGCCATGTGGTCGCAGTACGTGTGGGGGATAATGTGGTTGGCACAGAATGGCTGCCTGCTCAGGAGCAGGGGCATGGGCAGAATGAAGAGAACAGCTCTTATCAAGCCCATAAGCCCCAGTTTAGCTATTCGTGAATTGGTGAGGATGGTGGCATATCTCAGAGGGTCACATATAGCAATGTAGCGATCGAAGGCCATTGTCACGAGGACGGCTGACTGCATAACAGAAGCCGCATGAAGGAAGAACATCTGGGTGAGGCAGCCACCCACAGTAATGCCTTTCAAGTTGAACCAAAATATACACAGTGCCTTCGGCACAACAGATGTAGACATGCTGATGTCTGTGAGCGCCAGCATGCAGAGCAGCAGGTACATCGGTTTGTATAGGTCCTGCTCTGTGCCTACAACAAACAGGACCGTGCAATTTCCCAACAGGCTGATAGTGTAGAATGTAGAGAAAGGGATGGAAATCCAGATGTGGGCAGTTTCTAGGTCAGGAATACCACTTAGAGTGAATGTTGAAGGGTCAGCGAGGGTGAGGTTGAAAACGGCCATGGGGTGATTGATGCGTTGATCATCTAAGAAATGCTCAAGGTGCCTGTGAAGGAAGAAAAGCACAGTGAGGGGGGTTATACACTTTATAACAAATAATACGGTAAATATCTTATAGTGATTAAGAATACAGAAAGGGAGGTGAGCAGTGAGGTGGCAACATTTGCAAATGGTACCAAATCATTTAGGTCATAGTCAAGTCCAGAGAAGTCCTCACAGGGAAAAAACCAATCCAGGTGAATCGGTAACATGATAGCAGATTAACTTCGATGTTCATAACTGCAACTTGCATGCCTATTGGAGAGAGAAGCTTGAAATCCTCAAACACCTTACAAGTTTCTAATTTCACTGTATGAACTCAGGACAGTGACCTATGGATCGTGGTATGTATCTCTGAGAAACCCTTCTCCCAGTGCAAACACCAAGAGAAACTAAGGAAAAAAACTGGGATCCAGGAGGAGTGGGATGGGGAATCATATAGAAAATACAATGAAGATGACAGGTCACTGATTCAGAGCAATCTGTATTAGTTGCTAAACTGGTTGAAGCAAATGATATGTCTTCTAATATAGCAATGTAGATATCTACATCTAGGAACAAAGAAAGTAGGTGATGCTTACATGATGGTGGACTATCATGGGATGCTCAATGACTCTGAAAAAGATTTGGGGTTGTGAAGAAATAATAAGCTAAACTTGAGCTCCCAGTGTTACCCCGTGGCAAAAACAGGCCATGTTACCCTGGGATGATAACCAGGGCAATCTCAAGGAGACATAGACGCTATTTTACCTCTGTCTTTGGCACTATTGCGACTGCTGCTGGAATCCTGTGTCCAGTTCGGGTGTCCACGATTAAAGATGGATGTTGATACACTGAAGAGGGTTCATAGAAGAATCAGAAGTATTATTAAAAGATTAGAAAACCGACCTTACAGTGATAGACTCAAAGAGATCAATCTGTTCAGTGTAACAGTTTAACAAGGTTGGTTAAGGGGTGACTTGATAACAGTCTGTAAGTACCTACATGAGGAACAAATATTAATCATACGTTTTTCAGCCTAGCATACAGAGGAGTAAAATGATCCAATGGCTGAATCGAGTGGTACTTGGTACTGCTGTGAGTGCAAGGGACTCCATTCGATGACCTCTCAAGGTCCCTTCCGGTCCTATATTTGTATTATTCTATGATTCTAAGTTGAAGCTAAACAAATTCTGACTGTACCCAAAGCATACATTTAACAGTGAGAGTAATCAAGTCTGTTCCAATGTTGGACTGTCAGCCCATCAAACCTTTGCAGTTGTGCCAGAACTGACCAAATGCTAATGATTGCTATGGCCGACTGCCCAGCTAAGCGTTGAAGAGACAGAGAGAGTAATTAGCTATTGGTACTATCTACCAAGGTTCCTGGAGGATTCTCTCTCACTGAGAATTTTTAAATCAAGGTTGGATGTTTCTCCAAGAAATCTGCTCTAGGAATAATTTGGGGAAAATTCTCAGGTCTGTGTTATACAGATTATATAATCACAATGGTCCCTTCTGATCTTGGAATCTATGTGAGGCACTGCATGGCTGAACATTTTAGATGAGAAAAATAATGACCTGACCCCATAAAATCTCATACAACTCATGTCATTAATGGCTAACAGAGCTGGCTAGCAAAATATCCCAGGGCACACTGGGTTTTACATCTGTGTCACAATGGCGCATTGTTTCAGGCATCTGCCTGTGGCTCCTCCATATGGCAGCTGCATTTATCTACATCCTAACATATCCCAGAGTTCCCCAGTCTCATAATATAATGTTCATACTTCTCAGCTAGGGACTTATTTCTGTGTAGCAGCCCTTGAAGCCACACACTGTGTGTACGGGTGCACCCAGAACAGCAGCACTTGTTAAGCAAGCAGTTCCAATGGTCAAGCAAGAGGCTTTCCTCTGATTATTGATTAACCAGGTGTGGGTTTTTCCAGAGTTTGCAGCCTTGAGGCCCAATTGACATTCTTGTGGCACATCCAGCTCATCTAAAATGCATGTATCAGCAACTTCAACACCATTCGTATCAGGAAGGAATGGGGGGGGTCAAGCTGCCCTTTCTGTGGCACTCAAAACCCCCTCCCCTCCTGCCTTGGTCAGCTGAGTTTGCTACATGGCCACTTTATGGCCTGCTGACTTGGCTGCTTTTCACAATAAGCCATAGTGGTTTCAGGCACTTTTCTGGTTTGCTGACACCTCCCTGTACAACATGGTAACTATAAATCGGGTGAATAAATTCGCTGATAGGATGTAGTATTACGGATCCCAAAGTGTGACTGATACTAAGTAAGGCACCTGTTATTCAAAACGATCTTGCTCAGTGTCTGGCAATCAATATTAAATCCTGACGCCGCAACACTTCTGGTGTATCACAGAGCAATACAACCAACGGGTCAGAGAAGCCGTTCCTGTTTCCTGCCCAGTGAAATTTACCAAAGGGTGACAACCAGCAGTATGGGTAACCTCTAACATGAATGAACAGTACTGTGCAGTAATTCATTACATTTATAAATAGGGACATTTATATATACAGGCCGCATCTGTAATGTCGTTACTCCAAATTTCTGTTTTACTTCTCACACACATAGCACTGTGGAACACACTGTAATAATGCCAATCCCAGTATTTCAGAACACTCAAGCTACTGCCTATAATAATACAGGTGGTAACCATAATTGCCCTAATAGAAATTTGCCACAAGGGCCAAACCTCACCACCGAGACTGGAAACGGATTGTTTGGATATAAATTGACGCCATATATACACATACTTTTTATGCATACATACCCATATGTATCATACAAATATATATGCCATATCTATATTACCCATACATATTAATTATCTAAAATTGCCCCCAAAGCTCAATCATAAACCTACATTCCTCAGTGCCAGTTGTGTGCGCAGAGCTGGGACAGCACACAGCCAAACATCTAACCACAGTGACCAGGGTGCTAAAGAGAGAGATAGAAGGATACCGGAAGGGTTCCAAGGTTCAAGTCAAGAACCATCTGGGCAGAACTTCACCAGCACGGCAGCTTGAACTGTTTTGTATTGTCAGAAAGACCAAAGGATTTACCTCGTAAATTGAAACTACAAATGGACTAGAAATCATTTAGACAAATTCTTGTTTTTAAGATCAGTTCCTTGTCTCTGACTGAGCCCTGAGCGCTAACTTTAATGCAGAAACAAGCAACTCACCAAAATTCTGGTCAACAGAGAGAGGAAATCTCCTTCCAGTTACAGGAAGGTAGAGCCCTGAGAATCGGTGTAGGAATTGCACATCTCCCACTCGGCATGCTGGACAGCATCCTTTATGATTCTCCTGTACAGTCCCTGAGGACTCTCTGGTAGGCCAGGAGTCCCGGCAAATTCCCTGAGCTCTCTGAAGAGCGGAAAATAGACCCTGGAAAAAATTATCCTGAAAGCTTCTCCAGGGGGTGAAAAAACGATTTACAGACACCAGGAGCTCAGATTATCAGAGCAAACTGAATCTTGCAGACCGTTCAGCCTAGCAATTGAAGATGGCTTTCTTTTCTGTGTGTAGCCTCTGAAATGGGGCTTCTCCACTCACTCTGTGATTCCTTCACCACTTGGAAGTCCAGAATCACCAGGAATTCACTGAGATTCCCAAATCTGTTGCCCAGGGGACATTTTTATTGTATTATTTTATTTTACATAGGTGTGCCCTGCTGGGGCGAGGACAAACTGGTAAAGGAACCAAACAACTGCTATGTCTGGATCTTTTCTTCTGGTTACAGTCCCTCCCCTGTGCTTGCATCACAGATGCCTGGGGGCCTAATTTGCACTCCAGAGAGTCTGAGTGTTATGGGATGTCAGCTATGGGGAGCCATCTGGGAGCCGTGCAAACTGCTGTGCCCCTCGAATCACCCAACTGGGCTGGCCCTTGTTCACACTGCTTTGCTGGTGATACAGCCTCTCCAGGCCCTATTATTACCCAACATGGCAGCAGAGGGCAACCACACACCCAAACTGAACTTCCTGAGTCTTACCTAAGCCACCCAAGTGCAGACAACGGACAGCAGCCAATTTCCCAACTCATGAGACTCACAACCCCCACTGGAGTATAAACACACATTTATACGGTCTTGCACTGCACAGGGATCTGTACGATGTGAGCTCGTTAATAGAGTTTGCCCTCCCCTTGATGGGGGAAGAATATGCAACAAGTCTGTGTTAATCAAGCTGAGATTTTCTCCAGACACTCAAGGGCACGCTGATTTAGATAAACGAAAAAATAAGTGTAACTACAAAAAGATGGATTTTAAGCGACTAAAACAGATCATAATGAGGTCAAAACAGATTAACTAGCAAGTAAAAAACACCGCAAACTAAGCCTAAAATACTTGATAGATTGGATATGAATTAGCAGTTTTTCATCCCAGTTTTTCAGCTGATGGTACAAGCAGTCCACCGGGTTTCCATACACAGGCTAGAAATGGTTTAAGCCTCAGACCAGCACTTCCCCCATTTCAATCTTTTTTTCTCTGGTGACAAGTATCAGAGGGGTAGCCATGTTAGTCTGTATCCACAAAACCAATGAGGAGTCCGGTGGCACCTTAAAGACTGACAGATTTATTTGGGCATAAGCTTTAGTGGATAAAAAACTCCACTTCTTCAGATACGACTTGCCACAAAAGCGTATGCCCAAATGCATCTGTTAGTCTTTAAGGTGCCACCAGACTCCTCATTGTCTTTCTCTGGTGTTTCCAGGAGTTCTCTTGTGTGGGGAGTGAGGCCACTAGATGATGTCACACTCAACCTTATATACCTTTAACATATGGAGGAAATTCTTTGTTCCAAAAAACAGTTCCCTGTCTAGTTTATGGAAAAATACAGGTACCCATAATGGAGTTCCTTGTCATGTGGCCTGGTCACATGACTTTGGATGCCCTGCTGAGTTAAAGCAGCCATTATCCAAAGGCTATCTGAAGCGACAATCAGAGGAGAGGCAAACACAAGGAATTTGCCTGGGGGGAGTTACCACAGAGTTTTTTGCCTTTCAGATTTCTGTGAGCAGTAAATACAACATATGAAGAGGATTTTAGAAGGAAGACAATATGGATAGTGAACGATCAGCTGTTGTGACCTGCAAAGGATGTGCCATTTTGTCTTTCTCCCAGAGGATAGAAGCGACTTTGTCTGTATGAAGTGCAAGCTGGTCTCCATATTGGAAGAAAAGGTTAAAGTTAGAGACCCAAGTATCAACCCTGCATTGCATCAGAGAAAATGAAGACTTTCTTCATTTGGTTCTGCAGGCACAGCATGCTGAAGAGTCAGAGAGAGCAGCACAGAAGCAGGAAGAAAATTGGCAGCATGTGACCTCCAGAAGAAGAAAGAGGAGAACTCATGTACCCGCAATGCACATAGAGGTCAGAAACTGTTTTCGGCTTTCTACACAGGTACTGCGTTAAAGAATGGTTTGTCCAGTAGAAAGACAGTCTGAAACAAGACCTTGCACTAGAGGCCCAGAGCTAGGTCTTCAACCAGAGCAAGAGTTGTGGCTAGAAGCAAGCACTGCTCACAGGTGCAGCATAGCTCAGCCAACCTCTCGGTTAGACTCTGTGTGTGTGGAAAAGTCCAGCCACTGGCAGGAAAAGAGGTGAGGCTGAAAAATAAACACATCTAGGATAGAATCATAGACTCCTGTGCCTAGCATTAGGAGCACCTGGGACATGAAGCACTGGGACATCCTGACACCAGAGAGATAACTAGAACCTTCTGACCTCCAAGGTGTCATGACACAATGAACAGAGATATTTTGGTTATACCACCCCAGACATGAAGATGGGTAGACTTCGGTGACATCACAGGGTGGTACATGACCTTGTCAGAGGGTGAGGAGCACAAGCATCAGGGGGGCAGTACAAGCCCTACTCGCAGTATGGTATAAATAACAGTGTACAATAAAACAGCTTGTTCAGCCCAGGGGATGCTGACAGGTCCACCCAGTGTTCCAGCTCTTCCATTGTATTGGAGTGCTCATATTTGAAGGGTCCTCTGAGATATAGGATGCTTCTCGTTGTGCTTCACTATAATAAACTGGGGCTCGGGTGCCTTCGTTGCTTATCTAATCCGTGGTTGTGTCAATGTCTTTGATCACAGAGTGTAGTCTCAGTTACTTGCAGAAACTGAGACATCACACACACGAGGGTATGCACACAGCCAAACAACATTGGTCAGTGCTATCAAAAAACACTGGTGACAGTTTGGAGGAGCCATCTGTGGGAAGGGATCAGAAGGAGACCCCATCGACTGGAAGGCATGGGATGCATTGTTCCAGGATGCGGGTTCCACAACCATCACTTCCAAGAAGAGGCAACAGTTGGTGGTGGTCCTAACTCAAAACTGGGCGTAATAGTGCAGATGTGGCCTCACCAGTGCCCTGTAGAGTGGAATAATCACTTCCCTCGATCTGCTGGCAATTCTCATACTAATGCAGACCAATATGCCATTAGCCTTCTTGGCAAAAAGGGCACACCGCACTGAGGAAGGAAAAATCCCAGGCACTGCTACAGGCTGGGGACTGACTGTGTAAGCAGCAGTTCTGAAGAAAAGGACCTGGGGATTACAGTGGACAAGAAGCTGGATATAAGTCAGGAGTGTGCAACTCACCCCTGGGCTCAGAGTGTCAGCTGGCTGCTGTTAAGTGCTGAAGGCTGGAATGTTGTTGCCTCAGTAACACCGTTCAGGCTGCTCAGTGCTTCTGGCCTTGGAGCTCCAGTGTTATCAGTATTCACAGGTAAGGCAACCTGCTAATTCAGCAGACCTCAATGTTATTCATAAAAAAACAACAACACCAGAACATTTCCGTGACAAAGGCACCCAACCAGCTTTATTACTGTTTAGGCATAGTCCTGGCACCCTCGCTGTGAGCCAAATGCGGAAATGAGCTTATGAAATTCCTTTTTCCAGGTGGTAAGTTTGGGGGTCTGATGTTACAGTTTACCAGACAAGACTGAAGTCTGACAAAGTGCAAACACAGAGTATGGGGGCCTATCTCTGTCTGGTGAGCTGCTGGCAGAAGGTGCAGCACAGGGAACCCCAAAACAGAGAGCTTTCAGGTGTTCCACTTATAGAATATAACCAAGTGCTCAAAAACAACTCCCGTAAGGCAGGAAAAGAACATGGCAGAGGTAAACATAAACAGGGGCAGAAAGTTTAGGGTAATTAGAGGATAATTACTGGGCCAAGACCAAGAGAAGAACTGCTCACCAAGGTAGGGGGAGGGCTAATGCTTACAATAAAGGGGAAATGCAAAGAAACCACAGAGTTCACTCCCTGGGATGTGTGTGGGGGTGGGGAGGGAGTGAATGAGTGATACAGCTATGCTTCTGCAGGGTGCAGTTGAGCTCCTGTTACAATAAACCAAGCCGTATGGCCATTGGTCGTGTCTGAAGACAAGGGATGCCCCTACATTTGGCATCACAAACAGGATTCAGAGACAGAGCAGAGGCTGATCACTGCTATTTACCATGGACCATTGTAAGTTCAATGAACCATTTAGATGTAGTCAGGAGCTGGTGGTGGGGATTTTGGAATCCCTGGGGTAAGTGTCCTTTTGGATAAAAGGACACGGGAGAATCAGGGCCCATTCCAGGTATGAGGGTCCACCCCAATGAGATTTTAGGGGACCCAAAGGGATGGGGGATGGCTGAGTAGCCTACCCTCTTTGGTAAATGGTTAGCAGAACGCGGTCCATGTCCATGGGGACAGGACACCTTCAAAAAGGCAACAGACATGGGAAGAGCCTTGGGACTGGCCTGTGGTTTGGCGCTGGGTGGGTACGGTCCTGAGATCAAACAGACCCTCGGTTAAAAAGAAGGGGGTGGTAGTTCAGGCATTGGTTAAGAAAATAAAGGTCCTCTGGGAGGTGGCCTGAGAGGCAGTCGTGTGGGTGAAAGATTCTCTTCTTCTCCTCCTTCTTCTCAGTCCACTGTTTTCTACCCTCCCCACTTCACCCTTGTTTTCTGACATTTAACGAAGGGTGCTTTGGATACTTCTGTAAAATATTTTGGATCACTTGATGATTACTTGTTCTGTTCATTTCCTCTGGGGCACTGGCCACTGTCAGAAGACAGGATAGTGGGCTAGATGGACCTTTGGTGGGACTCAGTATGGCCAGTCTTACTTAAGTTCTTATGTAGAACAGTCTCTAACCTAGTAGCTTTGTCCACCTTCTGAAATATAAAAATGTCTCCAACATATTCCAAGAAACTTGTTGGATGATCTGGGCCCTGCTATGTTATTTTCCCAACAGATGTCGCAGTAGATGAAGTTCCCCCTAACTATGAGGTCTGTGCTTTGGATGATTTTGTTAGTTGTTTAAAAAAATCTTCATCCACCTCTTCTTCCTGGTTAGGTGGTCTGCAGTAGACCCCTACCATGACATCAACCTTGATTTTACACCTTTTTATCTTATCTTTATCTTTTACACCTCTTATCTTACCCGGAGACTTTCAGCAAGTCTGCCTCCTATCTCCATCTCAACCTCAGTCCAAGTATGTACATTTTTTTTACTATATAAGGCAACACCTCCTCCCTATTTTCCCTGCTTGTCCTTCCTGAGCAAGCTGTACCCTGTGATACCAATATTCCAGTCATGTGTATTATCCCACCAAGTCTCTCTGATGCCAACTCTCTCAGTGGTTCTCAAACTTTTGTACTGGTATCCCATTTCACATAGCAATTCTCCCCCTAATTCTGTCTTGTCTCTCCCTTATCCCTGTTATAACAGCCCATGGTCCCCACAGATTCTGACCCTTCTGCCAGTTTGCCATTTTTTTGACTTACCACCTCTGCTGGGGAGGGATGGGAGCAGACTGCAGCCCCCTCGGTTTGTATGGTGCTGTCAAAGCTGATTCCCCACTCTGGCACTTCAAGTGCAGAAGGTGGGGGCCCGCAAGGACTCTAAAAATTAGTACTTGCCACTCCAGGCTTGTATTACACTGTCAAGGTTACAGCTTTTTTCAGACCTTGGATTGGTAGCTGCTGCCACCACCTAAGTGCAGAGCCCCTTTTGAGAGCCCAGGAAGGGGCACTTGGGAATTCCTTCCTGTGGGGTAACCTCAAGCCCTTTCTTGACCCCTCCAGGGAAGAGCTGAGAAAAGAAAAGAAAAAAGAAAATTGCTGTTGCCACCAGCTAACTAACAAGCATGTGAACAACCCTCTAAAGACACAGAAATCCAATCATGTTCTTAAAATGTTAAATTTTATTAAAAAAAAGAAGAAAGAAAATACATCTGGAAACTCAGGTTGTTGCTAGATTTTAAAAGAGTAACTGCAGGAATTAAGCACCAAGAATAGCTTTCTCAGGGTCCAGCTTAAAGGTTACCAAGCAAAACAAAAGCACCTAGGTTTAGCACAGAGGAATCCACAAGCCATAAAGAAATAAAAAGAGATAAACCTAATTGCATCTTCCTAGACATTTCCTGATCTACTTACATATCTGGGGTTTTAAATGAGTATTTTCTAGGTATGAGACTGATAATTTTTCATACCTGGCCTCAAGCCTCTTACAGTGTAGCTGCTGCCTGTTTCTCTCTCGCCGAGAGAACAACAATAATCAGACAAAGTGAGGGGGAGGATTCACAATTTTAAAAAAAGTTCTGGCCTTCCCATTGGCTCTTTTGGCCAGGTGCCCACTCACTTCCTCTTACCTGTGCATAGCACTGAGACTTTTTAACCCTTTACAGGCAAGGCAATCAGGGTACAGCTGCTAAGGAGGATTCTGTAGCTAACTGAATGGTTGGGTGATCATAAAAGGGAGCCACCCTCCTCCCGTCATTTATCACAGGTGCTAACCTGTGTGGAGCCAGGTGTGTGCTCCCCTACCTACCATCACTGCCGGGGAGAAAGAGCAAGCCCTTTCCTGAGCAACTATGGGGCTCTTAGGGGACAATAGTGCAGGCCCACCCCCACTGCAACCTAGATAGCTGGGAGGCTCCAAGTGCTCAGCTAGGACACATAGACCTGCTGGAACGTGCACCCCTCATCCTTCCCCCCACTAACCTCAGCCACCCATCCGAGAGATCTGATTGGGAGCCTCTTCCAGCCCAGCCCCACTCCGGGCATGACTGTAATGCAGTGGGTCCTCTGTGCTGGGAGAGTGGGGAGCCCTGTGCACCCCTGCTTCCATTGGAGGAGTTACCTGAATGAGTGTCTGCCTGCTCAAGCTGCCGCATGGGTTCACTCTTTCCAGTGCTGCATGTCTATTGTCTGGCTGCCTGCCTCTGTAAGCCCAGCTGGCTCTTGGTTGGCAGATCAGATCAGGTGGGAGGTATCAAACAGTGCCCCCTTTAGGACGTCACCCTGGGTCTTCACCTGGACTGTCCATGACACACATTGCGTTTGACCCCCAGTCTCACTGTGATCTCTTAGGACTGCACTGGGCAGCACAGCATGGGGAGGAGGTGACCAGCCCTCTGTGAAGGAAGAAGTGGTTCGGGACTATTTAGAAAAACTGGACGTGCACAAGTCCATGGGGCCGGATGCGCTGCATCCGAGAGTGCTAAAGGAATTGGCGGATGTGATTGCAGAGCCATTAGCCATTATCTTTGAAAACTCATGGCGATCGGGGGAAGTCCCGGAAGACTGGAAAAAGGCTAATGTAGTGCCCATCTTTGAAAAAGGGAAGAAGGAGGATCCTGGGAACTACAGGCAGGTCAGCCTCACCTCAGTCCCCGGAAAAATCATGGAGTATGTCCTCAAGGAATCAATTCTGAAGCACTTAGAGGAGAGGAAAGTGATCAGGAACAGTCAGCATGGATTCACCAAGGGAAAGTCATGCCTGACTAATCTAATTGCCTTCTATGCCGAGATAACTGGTTCTGTGGATGAAGGGAAAGCAGTGGATGTGTTATTCCTCGACTTTAGCAAAGCTTTTGACACAGTCTCCCACAGTATTCTTGTTAGCAAGTTAAAGAAGTATGGGCTGGATGGATGCACTAGAAGGTGGGTAGAAAGTTGGCTAGATTGTCGGGCTCAACGGGTTGTGATCAATGGCTTCATGTCTAGTTGGCAGCTGATATCTAGAGGAGTGTCCCAAGGGTCGGTCCTGGGGCTGGTTTTGTTCAATATCTTCATTAATGATCTGGAGGATGGTGTGGATTGCACCCTCAGCAAGTTTGCGGATGACACTAAACTGGGAGGAGTGGTAGATACGCTGGAGGGTAGGGATAGGATACAGAGGAACCTAGACAAATTGGAGGATTGGGCCAAAAGAAATCTGATGAGGTTCAACAAGGACAAGCGCAGAGTCCTGCACTTAGGACGGAAGAATCCAATGAACTGCTACAGACTAGGGACTAAATGGCTAGGCAGCAGTTCTGCAGAGAAGGACCTAGGGGTGACAGTGGACGAGAAGCTGGATATGAATCAACAGTGTGCCCTTGTTGCCAAGAAGGCCAATGGCATTTTGGGATGTATAAGTAGGGGCATAGCCAGTAGATCGAGGGACGTGAACATTCCCCTCTATTCGACATTGGTGAGGCCTCATCTGGAGTACTGTGTCCAGTTTTGGGCCCCACACTACAAGAAGGATGTGGAAAAATTGGAAAATGTCCAGCGGAGGGCAACAAAAATGATTAGGGGACTGGAATACATGACTTATGAGGAGAGGCTGAGGGAACTGGGATTGTTTAGTCTGCGGAAGAGAAGAATGAGGGGGGATTTTTTAGCTGCTTTCAACTACCTAAAATGGGATTCCAAAGAGGAGGGATTATAGACTATTCTCAGTGGTAGCAGATGACAGAACGAGGAGTAATGGTCTCAAGTTGTCATGCGGGAGTTTTAGGTTGGATATTAGGAAAAACTTTTTCACTAGGAGGGTGGTGAAACACTGGAATGCGTTACCTAGGGAGGTGGTGGAATCCCCTTCCTTAGAAATTTTTAAGGTCAGGCTTGACAAAGCCCTGGATGGGGTGATTTAGTTGGGGATTAGTCCGGCTTTGAGCAGGGGGTTGGACTAGATGACCTCCAGAGGTCCCTTCCAACTCTGTTATTCTATGATTCTATGATTCTATGAGGGGCTAGGGGGCCCACACTCTGGGGCACTCTCTCTGCACCAGCACTTCCCTGACCTGCTGATCACTTCATGACATTCATTTATTAAACAGCAATGGTAAGAAAAATAAGGAACAAATGGAAAATGTTCAGGGAAACAAGGAACCCACTCTATGGGCAAGGGAAACACCAAAACCACACATCTCTGGGATGCAAGAAAAGTTCATAGTCTGTTCCTCACACATCCCAGGCCTCCCTCCCAGCCCTGGATGCGCTGTGCTGATACCATGGGTAAAACACTTGCTCTGTGGGTGGCCACAGGACCTAAAGGTCTAGGTGGCAGGCACCTTCCCCACAGCATCACCCTTCCCCTGCATCGGGTTCACAGCCCCCTCTCTGAGTCCAGCCTTCAAAGCACTCCTGTCTAGCAACCTCTCCCTGTGCTGGGCCCTCTGCCCATGGCCCCACCTTGCTTCCCCCACCCACTCATCGCCCTCGGCTGCTGTGTTACTTGTGCCAGGGCCGACACCCACTGTCCTGACTCTGGCCCCGCAGCTGCGTGCTGTAGCTCAGCCCTGATTCCCCACAGGAGTAGCTGCTCTGTGCTGCCCCAGCTCCTGCCTCTGGTCTGCTTCAGCCCCCCACCTCTGCCTCAGTGCTCCTCTGCTGCCTCTGGCATATCTCCGGGCTTGTGGTTGCCAGATTTCTACTGCATTAATGGCCCAAACTCACTTAAAAACTAACCCTAAAGAAGCCCAATCTATTTATTGAAACAAAGGGGTGGGTTTTTATATTAACACAGTGGTCTATACATCAAGTAGCAAATGAATTTTTTCTTAGATAGATGGTAGAGATCTGATTTTCAAAAAAACAAAACAAACAAACAAACCTAGAAGCCCCAGCAGGAGTTCACTCACATTAGCAACAAAGTGAGATGAAAATCAAATTAACATTCAAAACCCTAGTACTGGTACTTGTCTCCCAACTGAGGGTGGGCAGATGTTTGAAACCAAAAATGGTGAATGACAGTGTTAAAAATAACGGAGATGTAGCTCAAAACATATATAGTGCAAAAATAACAATAGCAGTACGAGATTATTTATTTCTAATGCATTGAATCATGGTCGCCAATGTCCATATTTTGAGTTGAATTAGTTTGTTTCTGTTAGCCTCTAACAGGCAACATTTCATCTCTGCCGTCTTCATCAGAAGTAGAATATTTCTGCTGCTGGTTATACATCAGTAGTGACACGTGCAATCATTTCTTTCATTGATGTAAACTCTTCACAACAGATTTTGTATCACTGCATCTACGCCCTGACATGAAGAATGTTTTTTAAAGTTCCTTTTGCATCTTGTTGTGAACTTTTGTTTTTATCCAGTTCATCTGAGAAAACAGTCTTTCTGCTTCCCCACTGCTAAAAGGTCGTGACAGCAAAGAAAGAGAAAACATGCCAAGTTCCCTAAAGTCTTTCTCCTCAGTGGCATCTGTGTGTTCGAGATCTTCAACCCCAAACTGCTAAACTTGGTTGTCCTGTTTCACAAACTCCAACATGAAATCTCAACACCTATTTTTGGTGTCTTTGACCACAGAAATGGCCAGTGTGTATTATAAAAATTCCATCTGAAAAGCAACTCCAAAATCATCTGTGCAAGACGCTACGTTTTGATTTAGTTGGGTATGATTTGGGAATGGTTTAGTTAGTCTTGGTCTTGCTTTGAGCAGAGGGTTGCAGTAGATGGCCTTCTAAAGTCTCTTCCAACCCTAATCTTCTATGATTCTAAGTTATTTGTCTCAAAGGCGATATCACAGTTTAACACAGAAGTCTCGTTCTGAAAAACACAGTTTCAAAACTCTCAACAACAAACTCCAGTAGAATGTTCTCAATTCCTGCAGCAGATTCTTGTATTAGCACTTTCCAAATGAAACATTTGGTTTATCATCCAGGCTTCCTAAAAGATTGGATATAGAAAAATCAGGTACATTTTGTGCACGTATGATAAAGAAGTTCAGCCTTGTAGTTTCTTTTTTTGACTTTGGCTTCTGTTTGCCAAAACTGATCCAGAACCCTGTTCACACAGGGACTAACGGAAAGCCACCTTGTGTCAGAAAGTTTCAGTATCTTTTAGTGGTCTGGAAGTCAGGGAAAGGCTGCTTTGCAACCAGGGACCGCTAACAGGGAGTTTCGAGAGGGAGTTCTCCAGGGGAAGGAGGTGCAAATATGGGACCTTTGGGGTAAGTGGCTGTCTGTAATGTGTGTTTGTGTTTGGGGGTTACTTGCTGTGTGCTGAGCTTCTGTTTGTTTGTTTGAAGGACTGTGTTCTGTGGCCGGCAGTTGGAAGCTGTGAGCTTCTAAACAAGGTTTGAAATCTAGAAATCTCTGTTCATTGTCTGAGCCGTAGTCAGGGGGTGGGACTATCAAGAAGGCCAGGGCTTTATAAAGTAGTGAGCAAGTGACCAGGGAGCTTTGCGACGAGGGACCACTAACAGGGAGTTTTGAGAGGGAGTTTGGAAGGGGAGTGGAAAGGGGGCGAGGTACACTTGCCATTTTTTAAAACTTCTTGATTTAAACAAAAATCCTATCATTAACCTAGGTAGCAGTAGGAGAAAATGCAGGCAGAAGACAGCAGCAGAGTGGGGGTTATCCTGTTTATTGCGCTCAGTGTAGCATGTATGATTACCTGCACTGTGGGCGGGTGGCATATCTGTGCATTTGGTGCAAGGAGCTCCTGGCCCTCAGAGACCGCATATGGTCTTTGGAGGCCAGGGTGGAGGAACTGGAGGAGCTAAGGGAGGCCGAGAGGTATGTTCATGAGGCTTTCTGGGACACTGTAGCTTTGTCCCACGTCAGGTCAGACAGCCCCTGCACTGCTAAGGAGGATGAAAGGCCCGGAGAAGAAGAACAGTCAACGAGAACAGAGGGAAATCTTCCCATAGTTGGGACCCTCCTTCCAGATGATGTTGGGGTATCCTCTCACATTGAGGTTACCTCTCCAGCAGAGGGAACTCCAGTCGTTAGGAAAAGGCAGGTGTTAATAATGGGAGATTCAATCTTTAGAAAGATAGCTGGTTTCAGAGTAGCAGCTGTGTTAGTCTGTATCCGCAAACAGAAAAGGAGTACTTGTGGCACCTTAGAGACTAACACATTTAGGTGGGCCATTTCCAGCAATTGACAAAAATGTCTGAGAAACAGTTTGCAAATTAATTCCAATTCAGCAGTCTCTCGTTGGAGTCTGTTTTTGAAGTTTTTTTGTTGAAGAATTGCAACTTTTAGGTCTGTAATTGAGTGACCAAAGAGATTGAAGTGTTCTCCAACTGGTTTATGAATGTTATAATTCTTGACATCTGATTTGTGTCCATTGATTCTTTTACGTAGAGACTGTCCAGTTTGACCAATGTACATGGCAGAGGGGCATTGCTGGCACATGATGGCATACATCACACTGGTAGATGTGCAGGTGAACGAGCCTCTGATAGTGTGGCTGATGTGATTGTGATGGTGTCCCCTGAATAGATATGTGGACACAGTTGGCAACGGGCTTTGTTGCAAGACTCCAACCAGAGACTGCTGAATTGGAATTAATTTCCAAACTGGATACAATTAACTTAGGCTTGAATTGAGACTGGGAGTGGATGGGTCATTACACAAAGTAAAACTATTTCCCCATGTTTATCCCACCCCCACCCCCCACTGTTCCTCAGACGGTCTTATCAACTGCTGGAAATGGCCCATCTTGATTATCACTACAAAAGGTTTTTTTTCTCTCCTGCTGGCAATAGCTCACCTTAAGTGATCACTCTTGTTACAGTGTGTATGGTAACACCCGTTGTTTCATGTTCTCTGTGTATATAAATTTACCCACTGTATTTTCCACTGAATGCATCCAATGAAGTGAGCTATAGCTCACGAAAGCTTATGCTCAAATAAATTTGTTAGTCTCTTAGATAGCTGGGTTTGTGATGACTGGGAGAACCATATGGTGACTTGCCTGCCTGGTGCGAAGGTTGCGGATCTCTCGAGGCATCTAGATAGACTTATGTATAGTGCTTGGGAGGAGCCGGTGGTCATGGTACATGTAGGTACCAATGAAGTAGGGAAGGGTAGGATGGAGGGGGATAAAGTATGGGCCAGATCAGACAAGAAACATTCACATAAAGAATCTGACACATCAGAAAAGGACAGACAAATAAGCAGTGACAAGTTTTTAAAGTGCTTGTACACAAATGCCAGAAGTCTAAATAATAAGATGGATGAATTAGAGTACCTCGTGTTAAAGGAGAATATTGATATAATAGGCATCACAGAAACCTGGTGGAGTGAGGACAATCAATGGGACACAATCATTCCGGGGTACAAAATATATTGGAAGGACAGAACAGGTCATGCCGGGGGCGGGGTGTGCGGGGAAGGGGAGAAGGAGTGGCACTATATGTGAAAGAAAATGTAGAATCAAATTAAATAAAAATCTTTAATGAATCCACATGTTCCATAGAATCTCTATGGATAGTAATTCCAGGCTCTAATAATAGATCCCTAGTGTTATATTCTTATCGACCACCTGACCAGGACAGTGATAGTGACAATGAACTGCTAAAGGTGACTAGAGAGGCTATCAAAATAAAAAACTCTACAATAGTGGGGGATTTCAGTTATCCCCATATTGACTGGGAACATGTCACCTCAGGAAGAAATGTAAAGCCAAAATGTCTCGATACTTTAAATGACTGCTTCTTGGAGCTGCTGGTACAGGAACCCACAAGGGGAGAAGCAACTCTCGATCAAGTCCTGAGTGGAGCACAGGATCTGGTCCAAGAGGTAACTATAGCAGGACCGTTTGGAAAGAATGACCATAATATAATAACTTTTATGATTCCCGTGGTGGGAAGAACACCTCAACAGCCCAACAATGTGGCATTTAAGTTCAGAAAGGGGAACTGCAAAAATAAGGAGATTAGTTAAACAGAAATTAAAAGGTACAGTGACTAGAGTAAAATCCCTGCAAGCTGCATGGACACTTTTCAAAGACACCATAAGAGAGGCTCAACTTAAATGTATACCCCAAATTAAAAAAACACCGTAAAAGAACTAAAAAAGAGCCACCGTAAAGAAGCAGTGAGAGATAAAAAGGCATCTTTTAAAAAGTGGAAGTCAAATCCTAGTGAGGTAAATAGAAAGGAGAATAAACACTGCCAAATTAAATGTAAAAATGTAATAAGAAAAGCGAAAATGGAGTTTGAAGAACAGCTAGCCCAAAACTCAAAAGGTAATAACAAAATGTTTTTTTTAAGTACATCAGAAGCAGGAAGCCTGCTAAACAACCAGTGGGGCCCGGGGACAATCAAGATACAAAAGGAGCACTTAAAGACAATAAAGTCTTCATGGAGAAATTAAATGAATTCTTGCTTCAGTCTTCACGGCTGAGGGTGTTAGGGAGATTCTCAAACCTGAGCCGTCTTTCGTAGCTGACAAATCTGAGGAATTGTCACAGATTGAAGTGACACTAGAAGAGGTTTTGGAATTAATTGAGAAACTTAAGAGTAACAAGTCACCGGGACCAGATGGCATTCACCCAAGAGTTCCGAAAGAACTCAAATGTGAAATTGTGGAACTATTAACTATGGTTTGTAACCTGTCCTTTAAATCAGTTACTGTACCCAGTGACTGGAAGACAGCTAATGTAACGCCAATATTTAAGTAGGGCTCAAGAGGTGATCCTGGCAATTACAGACCGGTAAGTCTAATGTCAGCACCGGGCAAATTAGTTGAAACAATAGTAAAGAATAAAATTGTCAGACACATAGGAGAACATAAATTGTTGGGCAAAAGTAAACATGGTTTCTGTAAAGGGAAATCACATCTTACTAATCTATTACAGTTCTGTGAAGGGGTCAACAAACGTGTGGACAAGTGGGATCCAGTGGACATAGTGTACTTAGATTTTCAGAAAGCCTTTGACAAGGTCCATCACCGAAGGCTCTTACGTAAATTAAGTTGTCATGGGATAAGAGGGAAGATTGTTTCATGGATTGAGAACTGGTTAAAAGACAGGGAACAAAGGGTAGGAATAAATGGTAAATTTTCAGAATGGAGGGGGTAACTAGTTGTGTTCCCCAGGGGTTAGTCCTGGGACCAATCCTATTCAGCTTATTCATAAATGATCTGGAGACATGGGTAAACAGTGAGGTGGCAAAGTTTGCAGATGATGCTAAACTGCTCAAGACAGTTAAGACCAAAGCAGACTGCGAAGAACTTCAAAAAGATCTCACAAAACTAAGTGATTGGGCAACAAAATGGCAAATGAAATTTAATGTGGATAAATGTAAAGTAATGCACATTGGAAAAAAATAACCCCAACTATACATACAATATGATGGAGGCTAATTTATTTACAACTAATCAGGAGAAAGATCTTGGAGTCATCGCGGATAGTTCTTTGAAGACGTGCACGCAGTGTGCACCAGCAGTCAAAAAAGCAAATTGGATGTTAGGAATTATTAAAAAAGGGATAGAGAATAAGACAGAGAATATCTTCTTGCCCTTATATAAATCCATGGTATGCCCACATCTTGAATATTGCATACAGACGTGGTCCCCTCATCTCAAAAAAGTTATACTGGCATTAGAGAAGGTTCAGAAAAGGGCAACTAAAATGATTAGGTGTTTGGAACGGGTCCCATATGAGGAGAAATTAAAGAGGCTAGGACTTTTCAGCTTGGAAAAGAGGAGACTAAGGGGGATATGATAGAGGTCTATAAAATCATGAGTTGTGTGGAGAAAGTGAATAAGGAAAATGTATTTACTTGTTCCCATAATATAAGAACTAGGGGCCACCAAATTAAATTAATGGGCAGCAAGTTTAAAACAAATAAAAGGAAGTTCTTCTTCACTCAGCGCACAATCAACCTGTGGAACTCCTTGCCTGAGGAGGTTGTGAAGATTAGGACTATAACAGGGTTTAAAAGAGAACTGGATAAATTCATGCAGGTTAACTCTATTAATGGCTATTATACAGGATAGGTAAGGAATGGTGTCCCTAGCCTCTGTTTGTCAGAGTGTGGAGATGGATGGCAGGAGAGAGATCACTTGATCATTACCTGTTAGGTTTACTCCCTCTGGGGCACCGGGCATTGGCCACTGTCGGTAAATAGGATACTGGGCTGGATGGACCTTTGGTCAGACCCAAGAGTAGCAGGGTGTGTAGGGTGGGGGCTGATGGGTGAAGCTGAAAGAAATCAGGTGATGGTCAGAGAGTGGGAACTCAGCAATGGCCAAAACACTGCTTGGTCATGAAGTTCTAAGACCTTAGGTATGAGGAAGTTCTCAGACTGTGAACTCCCACAATGTTGAGCTCAGCCAGCGTGGAATCAGATTATCCTTGACTGATGAGGAGATATCCTTCCTCCTCTTGTCATGGAGGTTTAAAGTCAGTGGTACCCAGTGATCACTTTCTGCATTTCACATTCTGCATTCTGTATTTGCCCACTTTGTCATGAAGCTCCTTGCTTTTGATTCCGTAAATGTTAGGGTTGAGCATGGGAGGGACGATGAAATACAGGTTGGCCACGATGATGTGAATGTGGGGAGCAATGCCCTGACCAAACCGGTGTGTCAGAATGGAGAAGAGGGAGGGAGCATAAGACGTCAGCATCACACAGATGTGGGCTGTGCAGGTTTTGAGGGCTTTCAGTTGGGCTTTCTTGGAGGAGATTCTGAGGACGGTCCTGATGATCAGACCATAGGATAAGGCAATGAGTGTCAGGTCTAACCAGATGACTACAAATGCTGTCACTGAGCTGTATGTCCTGTTGACTGTGATGTCCCCACACGACATCTTTGCCACAGTCATGTGTGTGCAGTACATATGGGGAATAACGTGGTTGGCATAGAATGGCACCCGCCTCAAGAATAGGGGCTTGGGCAGAACGAAGAGTACAGCTCTTGTCAAACCCACAAGCTCTAGCTTAGCTATTTGTGCATTGGTGAGGATGGTGGTGTATCTCAGAAGATCACATATGGCAATCTAGCGATCAAAGGCCACTGTCACAAGAATGGCTGAGTGCATAACAGCAATCGCGTGAAGGAAGAACATTTGGGTGAGACAGCCATCCATAGTAATTCCTTTCAAACTGAACCAAAATATAAGCAGTGCTTTAGGCACTACATGCCAATGTCTGTGAGCGCCAGCATGCAGAGAAGAAGGAACATTGGCTTGTACAGGGTCTGCTCTTTGCCCACAACAAATAGAACCATGAAATTTCCCAACAGGGTGATAATGTAGAAAGTAAAGAAAGGGATGGACATCCAGGCGTTAGCAGCTTCCAGTCCAGGGATGCCTGCGAGAATGAATATTGAAGAGTCAGAAGGGGTGAGGTTGAAAGCTGCCATGAGGTGGTTGATACATTGATTGGGCTCATAAAAGGTCAAGGTGCCTGTGAAGGGAGAAAAGCCGAGTAAGGGGGGTTACATGCTTTATAACAAATACTACAGTAAATATTTTATAGTTATTAACAATCTAAACAGGGGGTGATCAGTGCGTTGCCAACATTTGCAGATGGCACCAGAATATTTAGATCATAGTCAAGTCCAGAGAAGGCCTCAGATGGCACTAAACAAGCCAAGTCAATGGGTAATATGATGGCAGATGAACTTCGATGTTAATAACTACGATGTGTATTCCCATTGGAAGGAGAAGCTTGAATGCCTCAATTTCCTAACAAGGTTCTAGTTTAACTGCTTGAGCTCAGGACAGAGAACTGGGGGTCATTGTGTACAGCTCTGTGAAATCCTACTTACACTGAAAACCCAGAGAGAAACTGAGAAAAACATTGGGATCCAGGAAGAGTTGGATGGGGAATCCTACAGAAAATACGGTGCCATGAGAACAGTCAGTCAGTGTTTCACCCTCCTCTGGACTTCTCCGTGTAGTACTGGGCACCCTTCTCACATGGGATATTGCAGAACCAGTGGGGATTCAGGGAATGGCAAAGAGAATGATCAAGGACTTGGGGAAACTCTCATACGGAGAGAGGTTGAAAAGACTGGAATTGTTATCTTACAAAGGAGATGAATAAGAGGGGACATGAGAAAAGTCTATAAATTACTGATAGTAGAGAGTACATAACACAATATCAAGAGGACATTCAATTAAACTGAAATGGGGCAAATTCAAAACACCTAACATTTGGAATTAGACTGAGAAACTCATTTGCCAACAAGGTTGCATTTACGAGGAGACTATCCTCTTACAATCATTTAGCTAAATAAATATTTTGGAAAAACAATATGGATATGCTTACGTGTTTCAGGGCACAAGCCAATCTCTAGGTGTTAGGAATTAGGTGACCCCCTCAGGATGGTGAGGTCATACCTGCATCCACCTGCTGCTGGGTTTCTTACACCTTCTTCTGCAGCATCTAGGGCTGTCACTGTGAGAGGGAGGACACTGGACCAAATGGACGATAAGTCTGATCCACAGTACAATTCCTACATTGGAAAAAAGCCAACTTTTCCTCATGGAAACAGACATTATGCTCCTGGGCTTTCACTTTGTGCTCAACATAATGGGCATGACGGCCACAAGGGTCTTGGTATTTAAGGCTACAGACCTCAGAGCCATCCCATCCATAGGATAGGTTGGGGCAGTCACCCCGGGCCCCACACTTTGGGTGGCCCTGCTCCTCTACCCTGCCCCCACTTCAGGGGGACGCGTCGGGTTCATGGCAGCATTGCGCTGGGCAGCAGTGCTACCAGCCTGGCCTGGCCAAACACGGCTTGTCTGCCCCACCCTTGCTTTAGGGGACAGTTAGGGGCCAGGGCGGTGCAGGGCCAGGGGATAGCAGCACTGCTACCGGCCCGGCCCTGCTTTGGCTCACCGGCTCTGGGCATCGCTTGGGGGAGGAGAGCGGGTGAGGGCTAACTGGCAGGGCTGGAACAGGGCCAGAGCAAGGACAGGAAGTGGCAGGGGTTTGGGGGAAGGGGTGGAGTGGGGTGGCGGTTTCTCCCAGGCTCAGCAACCCTGCAGGAACTGCCCTGACAAGCCTGCACTTCTATTCTATCCTTTTTTTTTTTTTTGGTGAGAGACTTTTGTGCAGGAACCCTTCTTTGTCTGAGACATCAGTGTGACACTCTGTACCTCAGGGGAGCACTCTGTAACCCCCATATTCCTCATGTATATATAATTGTGATATTGCATATAAAGCAGGTCATGTGAGATATCAGGGGAAAGGCTCTGATCTGCTGAAAGTCATTGTTCTAGCTAAAGATGGATATCATTAGTGCAACTGACGTTAGGAGATCAGGTTGTATGATTGTCACTAAATCATGCTGTAAGTTGGGAATCAGCAGCTCCCCAGAGACAACAGCAAGGAAACGTTTCCAAAGCCTGTGCGGGTGTTGAACAACTATCAACAGCCATTGTCCTGCAAGGGAGTTACACTGCAATGGCTCACCTGAATAAGGCCACACCAGGAGAATTTCTCAACCTCATATGAACTAAGGGTTTAAAAAAAAACACGGGGCCCCATGCTTGGCCTTTTCTCTTCTCCCCCAATTATGCTGCAAGTAACAAGGATTCTCAGAAGATTGAAGACTCCAACAGAGGAGTCTGGGGGATATTTCAAGGGTGAAAACACTATACTATGAACTGAAATATAAACTGTGTAATCTAGATGTTGTCCAGTCTCATGGGGTTGAGAGTTTAGACTGCGTGCTTATGTATATATATATTTGGTAACTAAGTAACGTTTTTCCTATTGCTTATAATCACTTAAAATCTATCTTTTGTAGTCAATAAACTTGTTTTATTGTTTATCTTTACCAGTGAGTTTTCCTGAAGTGTTTGGTAAATTTGTTCAAGTTTGCAAAGGCTGGTGTATATCCTCTTTGCACTGATGATGTGGTGAACCCAGGGCCAGGCTACAACATTTTGGCACCTGAGGCAGGGAGCTCAAATGATGCCCCCATGCTGCCTCGCTTGAGCCAAAACTTTAAAACTCTGCATCCTAGTGGCACCCCGACACAGTCTGGCACCTGAGGCGGCCGCCTCAGTTCGCCTCATGATAAGGCCAGCCCTGCATGAACAGATCAATAAACTTGCACTGCTCATATTGGGCAGAGTAAGATGGTATATTCCTGAGGTACTGTGCTGGGGGGATTTGGCTGGTGCCTTTCCCTGTGTAATTTGTAAGTGGCTCTGGAAGCATTCATGCAATCCAGCGAGGTGTGAACCTTCACATTTGGTTGTGCTGTGTGATAACAGCTCCTGGAGGGGTTTCCTGATATTCACTAGCAAAGCATTGTGAGAGACAGCCCAGGCTGGAGACTTAAGGGGGCACAGCCATCCCACAGTCTCAGGCTGTACCCCGGGGATCCCACCACAATAAGTTAGTTGTTAACTGAGAAGTTTAAGCAGCGACACCTGTCAGCAACACAGCTGCTTATCTTTCTCATGCCTGAATATTGGTAAAATTTGCAGATGTCCGAAAAATTGGGTGATCATAAATAATGAAGAGGACAGGTCACTGATTGGTTGGTCACTCTGGATTGGTTGATAACATGAGTCAAAGCAAACAATATGTGTTAGGCATGCCAACTTTCTCGCTGTATATAAGCACCCCAACTTTCACAATAAGAAAAAATCAAGCTAATCCCATTTCAAAACAAGCCCAGAAGAAGCCAATCCCTAAAAGAACCACAACACGCTGTGACTAGATCCCCGGCATGCAGTGTGGGACTGTGGTGGGCAGCTGTGCACCTCTGAAACCTCTCCCCCACTTTCCCCTGCTTCCCCCCTCCTTCCCTCACCTTGCCAACACTCAGGTAAGAATCAAGAAAGAAATGGCAACAAAGAACATAAAGGTTTAGAAATAAAATTGGTAAAAAAAAAATTAGTTAGACGGTAGCTATAAATCGGGTGAATAAATTCCCTGTTACTGACCCAGTGTTACTGACCCCGAAGTGTGACTGATACTAAGTAAGGCACCTGTTATTCAAAACAATCTTGTTCCGTGTCTGGCTATCAATATTAAATCCTGATGCCGCAAAGCTACAGGTGCATCACAGAGCAATACAACCAATGGATAAGAGAAGCTGTATTAACCAAAGGGTGACAACCAGCAGTATGGGAAACCTGTAACATGAATGAACAGCACTGTGCAGTAACTCATTACATTTATAAATAAAGACATTTATATATAAAGGCCTCATTTGTCATGTCATTACTCCAAATTTCTGTTTTACTTCTCATACACATAGCACTGTGGAACACACTGTAATAATGCCAATAACAGTAAATTGCAGTCATATATACACATACTCTCTATGCATAATATACCCATATGTAACATACAATTATATACACAATAACTACATGCAGCTTCTTGTCCACTGTAATCCTCAGGTTCTTTTCTTCAGAACTGCCGCTTAGCCAGTCAGTCCCCAGCCTGTATCAGTACCTGGGATTTTTCTGTCCTAACTGTGGTGTGCCCTAGTTGCCAAGAAGGCTAGTGGCATATTGGGCTGCATTAGTATGAGAATTGCCAGCAGATCGAGTGAAGTGATTATTCCCCTCTACAGGGCATTGGTAAGGCCACATCCACAGTACTGCGTCCAGTTTGGGGTTTAGGAGGGAATCTATGACCACCACCAACTGTTGCCTCTTCTTGGGAGTGATGGTTGTGGAACCCCATCCCTGGAACAATGCATCCCATGCCTTCCAGTCAATGGGGTCTCCTTCTGATCCCTTCCCACAGATGGCTCCTCCAAACTCTCATCAGTGTTCTTTGATAGCACTGACCAATGTTGTTCGGCTGTGTGCATACCCTTGTGTGTATGATGTCTCAGTTTCTGCAGGTAACTGAGACAACACTCTGTGATCAAAGACATTGACACAACCACGGATTAGATGATCAATGAAGGCTCCTGAGCCCTGGTTTATTGTCGTGAAGCACAATGAGAAGTATCCTATATCTTAGAGGACCCTTCAAATAAGACCACTCCAATACAATGGAACGGCTGGAACACTGGTCGATCTGCCAGCATCCCCTGGGCCAAACAAGTTGTTTTATTGTACACTGTTATTTATACCATACTTGGAGTTGGGGTTTTACTGCCCCCCTGATGCTCATGCTCATCACCCCCTGACAAGGTCATGTACAACCCTGTGATGTAACCTAAGCTTACCCATCTCCATGTCTGGGGTGGTATAGCCAAAACATCTCTGTTCATCGTGTCATGATACCTTGGAAGTTGGAAGGTTCTAGTTATCGCTCTGGTGTCAGGATGTCTCAGTGCTTCATGTCCCAGGGGCTCCTAATGCTAGGTACAGGAGTCTATGATTCTATCCTAGATGTGTTTATTTTTCAGCCTCAGCTCTTTTCCTGCCAGTGGCTGGACTTTTCCACACACACAGTCTGACCACGAGGCTGGCTGTGCTGTGCTGCACCTGTGAGCAGTGTTTGCTTCTAGCCACAGCTCTTGCTCAGATTGAAGGCCTAGTTCTGGGCCTCTTGTACAAGGTCTTGTTTCAGACTCTCTTTCTACTGTACAAACCGTTCTCTGCCACAGTACCTGTGCAGAAAGCCTGAAAACGGTTTCTGACCTCTATGGGCATTGGGGTACATGGGTTCTCCTCTTTCTTCTACTGGAGGTCACATGCTGCCAATTTTCTTTACACTTCTACGCTGACCTCTCTGATTCTTCAGCACGCTGTGTCTGCAGAACCAAATGAAGAACGTCTTCATTTTGTCTGTTGCAATGCAGGGTTGATACTTGGGTCTCTAGTCCTTTAACCTTCTCTTCCAATATGGAGACCAGCTTGCACTTTATATAGACAAAGTCACTTCTATCCTCTGGGAGAAAGACAAACATGGCACATCCCGTGCAGGTCACAACAGCTGATCACTCACAATCCATATTGTCTTCCATCTAAAAGCCTCTTCAAATGTTGTATTTACTGCTCACGGAAACCTGAAAGACAAAAAATTCTCTGGAAACTCCTCCCAGGCAAATTCTTTGTGTTTGCCTCTCCTCTGATTGCTGCTCCAGATAGCCTTTGGATAATGGCTGCTATGACTCAGCAGGTCATGCAGGGTTATGTGACCAGACCCCAGGACATGGAACTCTGTCATAACCATACAGCTAAGGGTAGCATAAAATCCCTCCTTTATCTATAAGGGGTTAAGAAGCTCAAGTAACCTGGTTGGCACTTGATGAAAAAGGACCAATAAGGGAAGAAGATTATTTCAAATCTGTGGGGGGAGGTTTCATTTTGTGCTCCCTTTGCTGTTCTCTCTTGGACAGAGAGGGACCAGGGTAGGACAAAACATCTCCTAAAATTGTACCTGAAGTAAGCATCCAAGTGTACAAAAATTGTAAGTAATAGCAAGGAAATGTGTTAGCTTATCTTTTGTTTTAGCTTGTGAATTTTTCCTATGCTAAGAGGGAGATTTATTCCTGGTTGTTGTTTTTTTTTTTTGGTAACTTTAAATTTTGCCGAGAGGGGGATCCTCTGTGTTTTAAATCTTATTACCCTGTAAAATTACCTTCCATTCTCATTTTACAGAGGTGCTTCTTTTACTTTTTTCTTTATAATTAAGTTCTGTTTTTAAGAATCTGATCGGTTTTTAGTGTCCTAAAAACCCAAAGGTCTGATCTGTGCTCACCTTGTTTACCTATTTGGTTGGTACATGATTCTCAAGCCACCCCAGGAAAGGGGCTGAAGGGGCTTGGGGGGATATTTTGGGGAAACAGGAACTCCAAGTGGTCCTTTTCCTGAATCTTTGTCTAGGTCACTTGGTGGTGGCATCAGTACCATCCAAGGACAAGGAAGGATCATAGAATCATAGAATATCAGGGTTGGAAGGGACCTCAGGAGGTCATCTAGTCCAACCCCCAGCTCAAAGCAGGACCAATCACCAATTAAATCATCCCAGCCAGGGCTTTGTCAAGCCTGACCTTAAAAACTTCTAAGGAAGGAGATTCTACCACCTCCCTAGGTAACACATTCCAGTGTTTCACCACCCTCTTGGTGAAAAAGTTTTTCCTAATATCCAACCTAAACCTCCCCCACTGCAACTTGAGACCATTACTCCTTGTCCTGTCCTCTTCTACCACTGAGAATAGTCTAGAACCATCCTCTCTGGAACCACCTCTCAGGTAGTTGAAAGTAGCTATCAAATCCCCCCTCCTTCTTCTCTTCTGCAGACTAAACAATCCCAGTTCCCTCAGCCTCTCCTCATAAGTCATGTGTTCCAGACCCCTAATCATTTTTGTTGCCCTTCGCTGGACTCTCTCCAATTTATCCACATCCTTCTTGTAGTGTGGGGCCCAAAACTGGACACAGTACTCCAGATGAGGCCTCACCAATGTCGAATAGAGGGGAATGATCATGTCCCTCGATCTGCTTGCTATGCCCCTACTTATACATCCAAAAATGCCATTGGCCTTCTTGGCAACAAGGGCACACTGCTGACTCATATCCAGCTTCTCGTCCACTGTAACCCCTAGGTCCTTTTCCGCAGAACTGCTGCCTAGCCATTCGGTCCCTAGTCTGTAGCTGTGCATTGGGTTCCTCCGTCCTAAGTGCAGGACCCTGCACTTATCCTTATTGAACCTCATCAGATTTCTTTTGGCCCAATCCTCCAATTTGTCTAGGTCCCTCTGTATCCTATCCCTGCCCTCCAGCATATCTACCACTCCTCCTAGTTTAGTATCATCCACAAATTTGCTGAGAGTGCAATCCACACCATCCTCCAGATCATGTATGAAGATATTGAACAAATTTGTGCCTTGGGTAAGTTTTTAACCTAAGCTAGTAGAAATAAGCTTAGGGGGTCTTTCATGCGGATCCCAACATCTGTACCGCAGAGTTCAGAGTGAGGAGGGAACCCTGACAAAGTCCATTATGGATTTTTCCACAAACTAGACGGGGAACTGTTTTTTGGAACAAAGGATTCCCTCCATATCTTAAAGCTATATAAGGTGATTAGAGGGGCACAGAAGTTTGCATGGCTCCAAGACTGCTCCCCAAAGGTGACATCCCTTAACACTCATACCCTCTGAAGTGAAAATAAGGCCCCCAGGCATCTGTGATCCAGGCATGGAGGAGGGACTATAGCCCAAAGAAAAAATCCAGACATAACAGTTGTTTGATTCCTTTACCACTGTGTTCTCACCTCAGCAGGACACACCTACCTAAAAAAAAAAGAATAAAATAAAAATGACGCCTGGGCAACAGATCTCGGAATCTCAGTGAATTCCAGGTGATTTGGGACTTCGGAGTGGTGAAGGAATCACAGAGCGAGCAGAGAAGCCCCATTGTACCAGTTCTGACAGAGGTTAGCACAACCCATTTCTGCATGGATTTCTGAAAGATCAACACAGTACTGAAATACTTACTTGCTGCAAAGAGTAGAGGAACACTGGGAGCTGCCAGATATATATTCAATTTTAGATCTCAAAAAGGGACACTGGCAAATACATTTGATGCCAGAATCCTGGGAGAAGAAAGCCTTTTTCAGGCCCTTCGGCTTGCATCAATTCAGCATCACGTGATCTCACAGTGTGGCAGTGACTTTTCAGAGGCTACACACAGAAAAGAAAGCCATCATCAATTGTTAAGATGAACAGTTTGCGAGATTCAGTTTGCCCTGATAATCTGAGCTCCTGGTATCTGCAAATCATTTTTTCATTCCCTGAGGAGGCTCTCAGGATGAATTTTTCCAGGGTCTATTTTCTGCTCTTCAGAGAGCTCAGGGAATTCTCCAGGAGTTCTGGCCAACCAGAGAGTCCTCAGGGACTGTACAGGAGAATCATAAAGGATGCTGTCCAGCATGCTGAGTGGGAGATGTGAAATTTCTACATCATTTCTTAGGGCTCTGCCTTCCTGTCACTGTAAGAAGATTTCCTCTCTCTGCTGATCAGGATTTTGGTGAGTTGCGTGTTTCTGCATTAAAGTTAGTGCTCAGGGCTCAGTCAGAGACAAGAAACTGATCTTAAAAACAAGAATTTGTCCTCAATGATTTCTAGTCCATTTGTCGTTCCAATTTACCAGGTAAATCCCTTGGTCTTTCTGACAATACTAAACCTTCAGGTTGCCGTGGTGGTGAATTTCTACTCAGACGGTTCTTGACTTGAACCTTGGAACCCTTCCTGTGTCCTCCATTCTTTCTCATTAGCTGCCTTTTGGGGGGCTGTCTGGTTTTTCCTCTGGTTCGCTCAAGTTTTCCAGTTCAGCGACTCCACTGCCCTGTTGGGAAGTGCAGCCAAAGCCTCTGCAGTGGGTATCTGTGTTACCAGAGGGTTCACAACAAGAATGGGTCACACACTGGCCAGATTCTGCTCTCACATTCTGCCTTCATTGAATCACTCCAGACTGACACTGGCCTCCCTGAGAGAAAATCACAGCCCACATGTTTGAAATCCTATCTTTCATACCCGGTCTCCAAACGCCACATAAATTGGGGATTTCCATCAGACTCTTTGAGCACCCTGACCCTAACCATAACACTAACAGAATAGCACTCTCTGGAGCAGGACCTGAAGCCGTGATTTTCACTTCTCAGAGCCAAAAGTTAAACTGTAAGTGTAAATCTGGTCTCAGTGATTTCAATGGCAAAACTCCCAACAGGGGCAGGAATTCACTCAAATCCACATGCAGGGACTTAAATAAATGGCCTGATTTACACCGGCCATGAGCCTCCAATGATTTCAACTGGAGTAGTCCCGTGGCCTCCAAGAACGGGTGAGCTTGTTTGGCCTAAAGAAGAAATGAGAGGAGAATTGCTGAAATCTCAAACTCACAGGTTTAAAGGTTAAGAACAATGAGGATAGTAAATTTTTCAGGAAGGGGTCTACTTTCTCTGTGCCCCTGCATCTCTGGTTCTGGAGAGGATGAGAAGCACCAAAAAGCAGTAAAACAAAAAGCATGTTTCTGGCATGGAGGAAATCCGGCAGGGTTGGAAATCTCAGCAGAGGAGGTCCAGGAATGCACAGTGTGTGTGTGGGCGGGAGGGGGAGTGTACTATCCATAGCAACTCTGATGCAATAAACAGTGATACTAGAGTAAATGGTCCTGCCTCCCGAGTCAATCCTTCCAGCTCTCTGAATTTCTACCCCCAACACCCTGCATAGGCTGAGCAGCTGCTGGGGTTCCCTTCGCCCCCGGAAAGGCTGTTCATTCTGATCTCACCCGTTTCACCGGTGCAGGCAGACACCGAGTTTAACCTTGTCCGAGAAGGTATTTCTGTGAGCTGTCGCTGTCGGGTCTGGCACCTGGTTTTGGTCCTGGGTGAGGGGTGTCACTGTGTGGCAGGGCTGGACGTTGTGGGTGTGGAGGACACACATGGACAGGCGGATAATGCTCGGGGCTGTGGGGACAGGCAGCAGGCAGGTACACACACAAGCAGGCAGCACTGAGTGTTGTTGGGGTATGCAGGAGGTACATGGAAAAGCGGGCAGTGCTGGGGCTTGTGGGGAGGTAGGGGGTGCATGGACAGGCGGGCAGCGCTGTTGGTTGTTGGGACAAACAGAGCAGCGTTCACAGAGAAGCAGCAGCTCTGGAGTCGTGGAGGAGTCAGGGGGTATACACAGGCAGGCAGTGCTGGGGGCTGTGTGGGTTGGCAGGGGGTGTACATGGACAGGTGGGCAGTTCTGGACTTTGCAGAGGTAGGCATGGGGTGTATATGGACAGTCAGGCAGTGCTGGGTGTTGTTGGGGCAAGCAGTGGGTAGACAGACAATCGGGCAAGCGCTGGAGTATGTGGGGAGGCAGGGGTATGTAGACGGAGAGGTGGGGAGCACTGGGGTTATGGGGAAGGCAGAGGGTATACACAGACAGGTGGGCAGCAATGCTGAAATTCATATTTTCAGTTTGATTGTTGGTCCAAGTCCAACACTAGGGACCTTTCCTGGCACCTGTGGGTGGGTCTCAGGGTCTCTTTGCCCCTGTAAGCCACAGAACTACAGCCTGGGTGTCACAACCTTTGCTCAGTTTGGTTTCCAATTGTTGTTATTGAATGTTATTTACGCAACTTCAGGCATTTCACCAGTGGAAAGAATCATTGTTCTTTGCTCCTCAGATGGTTCAACCTCCCATCATATTCTGACCCACTGTCTGTTCCCTCCTTCCCCATCCCAGGCTGGCCCGATTCCAACATCATCCTGGTCACTGTGGTTAGATGACTGGCTGTGTGTGTGTATTCTCTCTGTGTGCTGTCCCAGCTCGACACACACAGTTGGCACAGTTCACCTGGAGTGAACTCCCCAATGACCAAGAGAGGTTTATTGTCGATGATGCTCAGTACTAGAATGCTGCAGACTCTAGCGGACGACTAACACGTGTATGCCCGTAACAATCGACCAGCTCAGTGAACAGCGGGACTTTTTGTTTTTCCCTAGACTAGACAAAGACACTCCTTCTGAGATACATCTTTATATTCCAACACAAAACAGGTTATGTACTGTCCCTCTGACATAATTAGTTACCGTCCTCTGATGGGCTAGATATGACCCATCTTATTGTACATGCTGGTTCGATAAAAACATCTGATTTACATCTTTTCATTCTGACCTGATCTTTTCAGAGGGGTCAGTGTGTTCCTGTTATCCTTGGTAAATGTTTTTTTACCATCCTTGATATCGGAATGTTCTGGTACCACTTGATATTGGGATGTGTTTGCGTGAACTGTCTGTGCCCAGCACTCCTTAGGAACAAGTATTTCTGCAATATCAGCCCCTGTTCTTGTCAGATTCTCTGAGCAGGTCCTACCTCTTCCTCACAGTTTGTCTTTGCTTTATATAAGTAAAGCTTTGTCTACTTTAGCTCAGGCCTCAAGCCTCATACCAGGCCTCTGATATAAGGTCTTATGTCTCAGGCTCTTTTCCTATTACATTCCCCCACTTTTTGTCTTTTTATGGGGAGGATGTTCACCCATCATCCTGGAAAAGCATAATGCATGGACTGAGGATGACCCAGTGGGATAAACAGTGTTATGTGGCCACTTTACTTTCCCATCCGCACATTTATGCCCCATCTGTCCCATAATCTGCACATTCCCTCATACGACCGACGGACAGATTTTATTTTCCAATTATTTTTAGTCCCTTATAGTAGACCTGGGAATGTTTGGCCTGGGATCATGACTGAGAAATGTAGGTTTATGATTGAATTTTGGGGGCAATTTTAGATAATTAATATGTATGAATAATATAGATATGGTGTATATATTTGTATGTTACTTATGGGTATGTGTGCACAGAAAGCATGTATATATATGAAAGCACTTTATATGCAAACAATGATCCTTTTCCAGTCTGGGTGGTGAGGTTTGGCCCTTGTGGCAAATTCCTATTAGGGCAATTACGGTTACCACCTGTGTTATTATTGGCAGTAGCTTGAGTGTTCTGAAATAGTGGGATTGGCATTATTACAGTGTGTTCCACAGTGCTATGTGTGTGAGAAGTAAAACAGAAATTTGGAGTAATGACATTACAAATGAGACCTTTATATATAAATGTCTTTATTTATTACTGTAATGAGTTAGTGCACAGTACTGTTCATTCATGTTAGAGGTTGTCACCCTTTGGTAAATTTCACTGGGCAGGAAACAGGAACGGCTTCTCTGACCCGTTGATTGTGTTGCTCTGTGATGCACCAGTAGCTTTGCTGTGTCAGGATTTAATATTGATTGTCAGACACTGAACGAGATTGTTTTGAATAACTGGTGCCTTACTTAGTATCAGTCACACTTTGGGGTCAATAACACTCATCCTATCAGGGAATTTATTCACCCAATTTATAGTTACCGTCTAACTAATTTTTTTTTACTATTTTTCCCCCCAAACCATTGTATTCTTGGTTGCCATTTCTTTCTTGATTGTTACCTGGGTGTTGGCAAGGTGAGGGAAGGAGGGGGCAAGCAGGGGCAAGGAGGGGAGAGGGTTCAGAGGTGCACAGTGGCTGACAACAGTCCCAAACTGCATGCCAGGGATTTAGTCACAGAGTGTTGTCGTTCTTTTAGGGATTGGCTTCTTCTGGGCTTGTTTTGAAATGGGATTAGCTTGATTTTTGGCTTAGTGTGAAAGTTGGCAATGCTTAACACATATTGTTTGCTTTGACGCAGGTTACCAACCAACCCAGAGTGACCAACCAATCAGTGACCTGTCCTCTTCTTTATTTACGATCACCCAATTTTTCAGTCATCTGCAAGTTTTACCAATATTCAGGCATGAGAAGGGTAAGCAGCTGTGTTGCTGACACGTGTCACTGCTTACACTTCTCAGTTAACAACTTATTGTGATGGGATCCCCGGGGTGCAGTCTGGGACTGTGGGATGGCTGTGCCCCCTTAAGTCTCCAGCCTGGGCCGTATCTCACAATGCTTTGCTAGTGAAGAGCAGGAAACCCCTCCAGGAGCTGTTATCACACAGCGCAACCAAATGTGGAGCTCCACACCTTGCTGGATTGCATGAATGCTTCCAGAGCCACTTACAAATTACACAGGGAAAGGCACCAGCCAAATTCCCCCAGCACAGTACCTCAGGAATATACCATCTTACTCTGCTCAATATGAGCAGTGCAAGTTTATTGATCTGTTCATGCAGGGCTGGCCTTAAACTGAGGCGAACTGAGGTGGCTGCCTCAGGTGCCAGAATGTGGGGAGGTGCCACTAGGACGCAGAGTTTCAACGTTTTGGCTCAAGCGAGGCAGCATGGGGGCGTAATTTGAGCTCCCTGCCTCAGGTGCCAAAATGTTGTGGGCTGGCCCTGGGTTCACCACATCATCAATGCAACGTGGATATACACCAGTGTTGCTAAGCATACTTATCCAATAGCACGCTGCCCCAAGTATCCATATAGCCAGACAATCCAGTTCCCAGCGAGTTCTCTGGTTCTCTGTATCATTTGTTAAACTATACAAAAGCTGCTTTATTCAGCATTGTTCTTCCATATCTGCCCTGTTTGGCCTTGCTTAGTTTCAGGCAATCTGACTCTGCAGCATATTGTTGCAGATTCTCAGCATAACTGCTGTGTGTGCCTCCAGGCGGGGGGGCCAAGGACACTTGGGCCTAGTACGCAGAGTTGCTGCGAGTGCCTCCAGGCGGGGGGGGGGGGGGGGGGCAAGGACACCTGGGCCTAGTGCGAGGGGCTTCATTGACACTCGTGGTCTTCCATCCCCTCGAGTTACCTAGTGGCCATGCCCCAGTGTCCCCAACACCAGCCTTTAAAAACTTGAACAGATTTACCAAACACTTCAGGAAAACTCACTGGTAAATATAAACAATAAAACAAGTTTATTGACTACAAAAGATAGATTTTAAGTGATGGGGGAAAAGAGAAAAGGCCAAGCATGGAGCCCTCGTGTTCTTTTTTATACCCTTAGTTCATGTGCTTGGAGAACACAGGTCCAGCATATCTGGTGGCCATTGCGTAAGCCAAGGTTGAGAAATTCTCCTGGTGTGGCCTTATTCAGGTGAGTCATCACAGTGTAACTCCCCTGATGGACAATGGCTGTTGATGGTTGTTCGACACCTGCCCAGGCTTTGGAAACGTTTCCTTGCTGTTGTCTCTGGGGCTGCTGATTCCCAACTTACAGCATGTTTTAGTGACAATCATACAACCTAATCTCCTAACGTCAGTTGCACTAATGATATCCATATTTAGCTAGAACAATGACTTTCAGCAGATCAGAACCTTTCCCCTGATATCTCACATGGCCTGCTTTATATGCAAGATCACAATTATATATACATGAGGAATATGGGGGTTACAGAGTGCTCCCCTGAGGTATAGAGTGTCACACTGATCTCTCAGACAAAGAAGGGTTCCTGCACGAAAGTCTCTCACCAAAAAAAAAAAAAAAGGAAGGAACAGAGGTGCAGGCCTGCCAGGGACACCCCCCCACACACACTCCACAACACCCCAGGCCCCGACCCCACTCCACCCCTTCTCGAAACCCCTGCCTCTTCCAGTCCTTGCTCCACCCCCTTTCCACCCCTGACCCTAAGCCCCCACCCCCTCTACTCCCCAAGCGATGCCAGCAGCCGGTCGGCCAGAGGAGGGGCAGGCTAGTAGAGCTTCTGCCATACCCTGGCCCTGCACTGCCCTGGCCCCTACCCATCCCTTAAAGTGGGGGTGGGGCAGACAAGCCGGCATTGGCCAGGCCAGGCTGGTAGCACTGCTGCCCAGTGGGGGCAGGGTGGAGGAGCAGGGTCACCCAAAGTGTGGGGCCCTGGGTGACTGCCCCAACCTATCCTGTGGACGGGATGACTCTGAGGCCTGTAGCCTTAATAACCAAGACCCTTGTGGCTGTCATGGCATTCTGTTGAGAACAAAGTCAAAGCCCAGCAGGATAATGTCTGCTTTCATGGAGAAAAGTTGGCTCTTTTCCAACATAGGAATTGCATTGTAGATCAGACTTATGGTCCGTCTAATCCAGTGTCCACCCTGTGACAGCTACAGCCCTAGATGCTGCAGAAGAAGGTGAGGAAACCCAGCAACAGGTGTATGCAGGGATGACCTGACCATCCTGATGGGGGTCACCTAATTCCTAACAGCTAGAGATTCGCTTGTGCACTGAAACACATGACCATATAGGCTTTACAAAATATTTATGTAGCTGAAATGACTGTAACTGGATAGTCTCCTCAAAAATGCAACCTTGTGTGGAAATGAGTTTCTCAGGCTAATTCTACTTTTTAGATGTTCTGAATTTGCCCCATTTCAGTTTAATTGAATGTCCTCTTGATATTGTGTTATGTACTCTCTACTATCAGTAATTTATAGACTTTTCTCATGTCCCCTCTTATTCATCTCCTTTGTAAGACCCAGTCTTTTCAACCTCTCTCTTGATCCATGTGAGAGTTTCCCAAAGTCCTTGATCATTCTCTTTGCCATTCCCTGAATCCCCACTGGTTCTGCAATACCTCATGCGAGAAGGGTGCCCAGTACTACACAGAGGTGTACAGAGGAGGGTGAAACATTCATTGACTGATCTGATGGCATTGTCTTTTCTGCAGGATTCCCCATCCCACTGTTCCTGGATCTGAATGTTTTTCTCAGTTTCTCTCTGGGTTTTCAGTGTAAGTAGGATTTCACAGAGCTGTACACCATGACCCCCAGTTCTCTGTCCTGAGCTCATGCAGTTAAATTAGAAACTTGTTAGGAAATTGAGGCATTCAAGCTTTTCCCTCCAATGGGAATACACATCGCAGTTATTGACATCAAAATTCATCTGCCATCAGATAACCCCTTCACCTGGCTTGGTTAGCGCCATCTAACACCTACTCCGGATGTAACTATTATCTAAAAATTCTGGTGCCATCTGTAAATGTTGGCAACGCAATACTCACACCCTGTTTAGATTGTTAATAACTATAAAATATTTACTGTAGTATTTGTTATAAAGCATGTAACCCCCCTTATTCTGCTTTTCTCCCTTCACAGGCACCTTAACCTTTTATGACCCCAATCAATGTATCAACCACCTCATGGCAGCTTTCAACCTCACCCCTTCTGACTCTTCAATATTCATTCTCGCAGGCATCCCTGGACTGGAAGCTGCTAACGCCTGGATGTCCATCCCTTTCTTTACATTCTACATTATCACCCTGTTGGGAAATTTCATGGTTCTGTTTGTTGTAGGCAAAGAGCAGACCCTGCACAAGCCGATGTATCTGCTGATCTGCATGCTGGCACTCACAGACATTGGCATGTCTACCTCTGTAGTGCCTAGAGCACTGCTTATATTTTGGTTCAATTTGAAAGTAATTACTATGGATGGCTGTCTCACCCAGATGTTCTTCCTTCACGCAATTGCTGTTATGCACTCAGCCATTCTTGTGACAATGGCCTTTGATCGCTACGTTGCCATATGTGATCCTCTGAGATATGCCACCATCCTCACCAATGCACGAATAGCTAAGATAGGGCTTGTGGGTTTGACAAGAGCTGTACTCTTCGTTCTGCCTGAGCCCCTGTTCTTGAGGAGGCTGCCATTCTGTGCCAACCACATTATCCCCCACACGTACTGCACGCACATGACTGTGGCAAAGATGTCGTGTGGGGACATCACAGTCAACAGGACATACAGCTCAGTGACAGCGTTTGTAGTCATTGGGTTAGACCTGACACTCATTGCCTTATCCTATGGTCTGATCATCAGGACCGTCCTCAGAATCTCCTCCAAGAAAGCCCACCTGAAAGCCCTCAAAACCTGCACAGCCCACATCTGTGTGATGCTGACGTCTTATACTCCCTCCCTCTTCTCCATTCTGACACAGCAGTTTGGTCAGGGCATTGCTCCCCACATTCACATTATCCTGGCTAACCTATATTTCATTGCCCCCCCCATGCTCAACCCTATAATTTACGGGGTCAAAAGCAAGGAGCTTCGTGACAAAGTGGGCAAATACACCTGCAGAAAGTGATCACTGGGTACCACTGACTTTAAACCTGCATGACAAGAGGAGGAAGGATATCTCCTCATCAGTCAAGGATAATTTGATTCCACGTTGGCTGAGCTCAACATTGTGGGAGTTCACAGTCTGAGAACTTCCTCATACCTAAGGTCTTATAACTCCATGACCAGGCACTGTTTTGTCTATTTCTGAGTTCCCTCTCTCTGACCAATATTTGATTTCTTTCAGCATCACCCATAAGCCCCCACCCCACACATCCTGCTACTCATGGGTCTGACCAAAGGTCCATCCAGCCCAGTATCCTGTTTACCGTCAGTGGCCAA
The DNA here is from genome assembly GCF_015237465.2 of Chelonia mydas. NCBI lineage: Eukaryota > Metazoa > Chordata > Testudines > Cheloniidae > Chelonia > Chelonia mydas. The sequence goes on along the minus strand of NC_057849.1, from coordinate 4,487,542 downwards.
TGCCAGGTGCCCCAGAGGTAACAGGTAATTATCTAGTGATCTCTCTCCTGTCATCCTTCTCCACCTTCTGACAGAGGCTAGGGACACCATTCCTTACCTATCCTGGATAATAGCCATTAATGGACTTAACCTCCATGAATTTATCCAGTTCTCTTTTAAACCCTGTTATAGTCCTAGCCTTCACAACCTCCACAGGCAAGGAGTTCCACAGGTTGACTGTGCACTGAGTGAAGAAGAACTTCCTTTTATTTGTTTTAAATCTGCTGCCCATTAATTTCATTTGGTGGCCACTGGTTCTTATATTATGGGAACAATTAAATACATTTTCCTTATTCACTTTCTCCACACAACTCATGATTTTATAGACTTCTATCATAACCCCCCCTAGTCTCCTCTTTTCCAAATGGAAAAGTCCTAGCCTCTTTAATCTCTCCTCAGAGGGGACCTGTTCCAAACCCCTAATCATTTTAGTTGCCCTTTTCTGAACCTTCTCTAATGCCAGTATAACTTTTTTGAGATGAGGGGACCATATCTGTATGCAGTGTTCAAGATGTGGGCATACCATGCATTTATATAAGGGCATCTGTCTTATTCTCTATTCCTTTTTTAATGATTCCTAACATCCCGTTTGCTTTTTTGACTGCCGCTGCACACTGCACGGACATCTTCAGAGAACTATCCACAATGACTCCAAGATCTTTGTCCTGAATAGTTATAGCGAAATTAGCCCCCATCATATTGTATGTATAGTTGGGATTATTTTTCCCAATGTGCATTACTTTACATTTATCCACATTAAATTTCATTTGCCATGTTGTTGCCCAATCAGTTAGTTTTGTGAGATATTTTTGAAGTTCTTCGCAATCTGCTTTGGTCTTAACTATCTTGAGCAGTTTAGTATCTGTCATAAATATAAAGGGAAGGGTAAACTCCTTTAAAATCCCTCCTGGCCAGAGGAAAAATCCTCTCACCTGTAAAGGGTTAAGAAGCTAAAGGTAACCTCGCTGGCACCTGACCAAAATGACCAATGAGGAGACAAGATACTTTCAAAAGCTGGGAGGAGGGAGAAAAACAAAGGGACTGGGTCTGTCTGTTGGATGCTTTTGCTGGGACAGAACAGGAATGGAGTCTTAGAACTTAGTAAGTAATCTAGCTAGATATGCATTAGATTATGATTTCTTTAAATGGCTGAGAAATTAAGTTGTGCTGAATAGAATGGATATTCCTCTCTGTGTGTCTTTTTGTAACTTAAGGTTTTGCCTAGAGGGAGTCTCTATGTTTCAAATCTAATTACCCTGTAAGGTATTTACCATCCTGATTTTATAGAGGTGATTCTTTTTTTTTACTTTTTACTTCTTCTATTAAAATCCTGCTTTTCAGAAACTGAATGCCTTTTCATTGTTCTTAAGATCCAAGGGTTTGGGTCTGTGGTCACCTAAGCAAACTGGTGAGGATTTTTACCAAACCTTCCCCAGGAAGTGGGGTGCAAGGGTTGGGAGGATTTTGGGGGGAAAGACATATCCAAACTCCTTTTTTTCAGGAACCCAGATAAAGTTTGGTGGTGGCAGTGGAAATCCAAGAGCAAAGGGTAAAATAGTTTGTACCTTGGGGAAGTTTTAACCTAAGCTGGTAAAAGTAAGCTTAGGAGGTTTTCATGCAGGTCCCCACATCTGTACCCTAGCGTTCAGAGTGGGGAAGGAACCTTGACAGTATCATATGCAAACTTTCCCACCTCGCTGTTTACCCATGTCTCCAGATCATTTATGAATAAGTTGAATAGGATTGGTCCTAGGACTGACCCCCTTGGGAACACCACTAGTTACCCCTCTCCATTCTGAAAAATTACCATTTATTCCTACCCTTTGTTCCCTGTCTTTTAACCAGTTCTCAATCCATGAAACAATCTTCCCTCTTATCCCATGACAATTTAATTTACGTAAGAGCCTTCGGTGATGGACCTTGTCAAAGGCTTTCTGAAAATCTAAGTACACTATATCCACTGGATCCCCTTGTCCACACGTTTGTTGGCCCCTTCACAGAACTCTAATAGATTAGTAAGATGTGATTTCCCTTTAAAGAAACCATGTTTACTTTTGCCCAACAATTTATGTTCTCCTATGTGTCTGACAATTTTATTCTTTAATATTGTTTCAACTAATTTGCCCGGTGCTGACATTAGACTTACCGGTCTGTAATTGCCAGGATCACCTCTAGAGCCCTTCTTAAATATTGGCATTACATTAGCTATCTTCCAGTCATTGGGTACAGTAGCTGATTTAAAGGACAGGTTACAAACCATAGTTAATAGTTCCACAATTTCACATTTGAGTTCTTTCAGAACTCTTGGGTGAATGCCATCTGGTCCAGGTGACATGTACCCAGTCAACATGGGGATAATTGAAATCCCCCACTATTATTGAGTTTTTTATTTTGATAGCCTCTCTAATCTCCCTTCGCATTTCATCATCACTATCACTGTCCTGGTCAGGTGGTCAATAATAGATCCCTACTGTTATATTCTTATTAGAGCCTGGAATTACTATCCAGAGAGATTCTTTGGAATATGTGGATTCATTGAAGATTTTTACTTTGTTTGATTCTACATTTTCTTTCACATATAGTGCCACTCTCCCCCTCCCCCCAACCCCTCACGACCTGTTCTGTCTTTCCAATATATTTCGTACCCCGGAATGATTGTGTCCCATTGATTGTCCTCACTCCATCAGGTTTCTGTGATGCCTATTATATCAATATCCTCCTTTTACACGAGGCACTCTAGTTCACCCATCTTATTATTTAGACTTCTAACATTTGTGTACAAGCACTTTAAAAACTTGTCACTGCTTATTTGTCTGCCCTTTTCTGATGTGTCAGATTAGTTATGTGAATTTTTCTTGTCTGTTCTGGCCCATACTTTATCCTCTTCCATTCTCTCCTCCTGACTAAAAGCTAGAGAATCTCTATCAATAGACTCTCCTCTAAGAGAAGTCTCTGTCCAATCCACATGCGCCTCTGCAACAATCGGGTTTCCCCCACCCCCCTCTCTTAGTTTAAAACTGCTCTGCAACCTTTTTAATGTGAAGTGCCAGCAGTCTGGCTCCGCTTCTGTTTAGGTGGAGCCCATCCTTCCTGTATAGGCTCCCCTATGCCAAAAGTTCCCCCAGTTCCTAATAAATCTAAACCCCTCCTCTCTACACCATCGTCTCATCAATGCATTGAGACTCTGAAGCTCTGCCTGCCTGCCTGGCCCTGTGCGTGGTACTGGCAGTATTTCTGAGAATGCCAACGTAGAGGTCCTGGATTTCAGTCTCTTTCCTAGCAGACTAAATTTGGCCTCTAGGATGTCTCTCCTACATCCTTGGTACCTACATATACCATGACCAAAGGCTCCTCCCAAGTACTATACCCCAACATCATCTGGAAGGAGGGTACCAACTATGGGAAGGTTTTCCTCTCTTCCTGTTGGCTGCTCTCCTTCTCTCGGCCTTTCATCCTTCTTAACAGCTCAGGGGCTGTCTGACCGGAGGTGGGACAAATCTAAAGTATCCCGGAAAGCCTCATCAACATACCTCTCTGCCTTCCTTAGCTTCTCCAGTTCCACCACCCTTGCCTCAAAAGCCCGTACATGGTCTCTGAAAGCCAGGAGCTCCTTGCACTGAATGCACACATATGCCTCCCACCCATAGAGCAGGTAATCATACATGCTACACTGAGCGCAATAAACAGGATAACCCCCACTCTGCTGCTGTCTTCTGCCTGCATTTTCTCCTACAGCTACCTAGGTTAATGATAGGGTTTTTTTTTAAATCAAGAAGATTTTATTATAGTTTAGTTTAAAGGATTTAAAGAATGGCAAGTGTACCTCACCCCCTTTCCACTCCCCTTCCAAACTCCCTCTTGAAACTCCCTATTAGCGGTCCCTGGTCGCAAAGCTCCCTGGTCGCTTGCTCACTGCTTTATAAAACCCTGGCCTTCTTGATAGTCCTGCCCCCCTGACTAAGGCACAGCCAATGAACAGAGTCTTAGAATCATAGAATCATAGAATATCAGGGTTGGAAGGGACCTCAGAAGGTCATCTAGTCCAACCCCCTGCTCGAAGCAGGACCAAGTCCCAGTTAAATCATCCCAGCCAGGGCTTTGTCAAGCCTGACCTTAAAAACCTCTAAGGAAGGAGATTCTACCACCTCCCTAGGTAACGCATTCCAGTGTTTCACCACCCTCTTAGTGAAAAAGTATTTCCTAATATCCAATCTAAACCTCCCCCACTGCAACTTGAGACCATTACTCCTCGTTCTGTCATCTGCTACCATTGAGAACAGTCTAGAGCCATCCTCTTTGGAACCCCCTTTCAGGTAGTTGAAAGCAGCTATCAAATCCCCCCTCATTCTTCTCTTCTGTAGACTAAACAATCCCAGCTCCCTCAGCCTCTCCTCATAAGTCATGTGTTCTAGACCCCTAATCATTTTTGTTGCCCTTTGCTGGACTCTCTCCAATTTATCCACATCCTTCTTGTAGTGTGGGGCCCAAAACTGGACACAGTACTCCAGATGAGGCCTCACCAATGTCGAATAGAGGGGAACGATCACGTCCCTCGATCTGCTCGCTATGCCCCTACTTATACATCCCAAAATGCCATTGGCCTTTTTGGCAACAAGGGCACACTGCTGACTCATATCCAGCTTCTCGTCCACTGTCACCCCTAGGTCCTTTTCCGCAGAACTGCTGCCTAGCCATTCGGTCCCTAGTCTGTAGCGGTGCATTGGATTCTTCCATCCTAAGTGCAGGACCCTGCACTTATCCTTATTGAACCTCATCAGATTTCTTTTGGCCCAATCCTCCAATTTGTCTAGGTCCTTCTGTATCCTATCCCTCCCCTCCAGCGTATCTACCACTCCTCCCAGTTTAGTATCATCCGCAAATTTGCTGAGAGTGCAATCCACACCATCCTCCAGATCATTTATGAAGATATTGAACAGGACCGACCCCTGGGGCACTCCACTTGACACCGGCTGCCAACTAGACATGGAGCCATTGATCACTACCCATTGAGCCCGACAATCTAGCCAACTTTCTACCCACCTTATAGTGCATTCATCCAGCCCATACTTCCTTAACTTGCTGACAAGAATACTGTGGGAGACCGTGTCAAAAGCTTTGCTAAAGTCAAGAAACAATACATCCACTGCTTTCCCTTCATCCACAGAACCAGTAATCTCAACATAAAAGGCGATTAGATTAGTCAGGCATGACCTTCCCTTGGTGAATCCATGCTGCCTGTTCCTGATCACTTTCCTCTCATGCAAGTGCTTCAGGATTGATTCTTTGAGGACCTGCTCCATGATTTTTCCAGGGACTGAGGTGAGGCTGACTGGCCTGTAGTTCCCAGGATCCTCCTTCTTCCCTTTTTTAAAGATTGGCACTACATTAGCCTTTTTCCAGTCATCTGGGACTTCCCCCGTTTGCCACGAGTTTTCAAAGATAATGGCCAAGGGCTCTGCAATCACATCCGCCAATTCCTTCAGCTCTCTCGGATGCAACTCATCCGGCCCCATGGACTTGTGCACGTCCAGCTTTTCTAAATAGTCCCTAACCACCTCTATCTCCACAGAGGGCTGGCCATCTCTTCCCCATTTTGTGATGCCCAGCGCAGCAGTCTGGGAGCTGACCTTGTTAGTGAAGACAGAGGCAAAAAAAGCATTGAGTACATTAGCTTTTTCCACATCCTCTGTCACTAGGTTGCCTCCCTCATTCAGTAAGGGGCCCACACTTTCCTTGGCTTTCTTCTTGTTGCCAACATACCTGAAGAAACCCTTCTTGTTACTCTTGACATCTCTTGCTAGCTGCAGCTCCAGGTGCGATTTGGCCCTCCTGATATCATTCCTACATGCCCGAGCAATATTTTTATACTCTTCCCTGGTCATATGTCCAACCTTCCACTTCTTGTAAGCTTCTTTTTTATGTTTAAGATCCGCTAGGATTTCATCGTTAAGCCAAGCTGGTCGCCTGCCATATTTACTATTCTTTTGACTCATCGGGATGGTTTGTCCCTGTAACCTCAACAGGGATTCCTTGAAATACAGCCAGCTCTCCTGGACTCCTTTCCCCTTCCTGTTAGTCCCCCAGGGGATCCTACCCATCCGTTCCCTGAGGGAGTCGAAGTCTGCTTTCCTGAAGTCCAGGGTCCGTATCCTGCTGCTTACCTTTCTTCCCTGCGTCAGGATCCTGAACTCAACCAACTCATGGTCACTGCCTCCCAGATTCCCATCCACTTTTGCTTCCCCCACTAATTCTACCCGGTTTGTGAGCAGCAGGTCAAGAAAAGCGCCCCCCCCTAGTTGGCTCCTCTAGCACTTGCGCCAGGAAATTGTCCCCTACGCTTTCCAAAAACTTCCTGGATTGTCTATGCACCGCTGTATTGCTCTCCCAGCAGATATCAGGAAAATTAAAGTCACCCATGAGAATCAGGGCATGCGGTCTAGTAGCTTCCGTGAGCTGCCGGAAGAAAGCCTCATCTACCTCATCCCCCTGGTCCGGTGGTCTATAGCAGACTCCCACCACGACATCACCCTTGTTGCACACACTTCTAAACTTAATCCAGAGACACTCAGGTTTTTCTACAGTTTCGTACCGGAGCTCTGAGCAGTCATACTGTTCCCTTACATACAGTGCTACTCCCCCACCTTTTCTGCCCTGCCTGTCCTTCCTGAACAGTTTATAACCATCCATGACAGTACTCCAGTCATGTGAGTTATCCCACCAAGTCTCTGTTATTCCAATCACGTCATAGTTCCTTGACATAAACCAGGACCTCCAGTTCTCCCTGCTTGTTTCCAAGGCTTTGTGCATTCGTATATAAGCACTTGAGATAACCTGTTGATCGCCCCTCATTCCCAGTATGAGGCAGGAGCCCTCCCCTCACAGACATTCCTGCCTGTGCTTCCTCCCGGTATCCCGCTTTCCCACTTACCTCAGGGCTTTGGTCTCCTTCCCCCGGTGAACCTAGTTTAAAGCCCTCCTCATTAGGTTAGCCAACCTGCTGGCAAAGATGCTCTTCCCTCTCTTCGTAAGGTGGAGCCCGTCTCTGCCCAGCACTCCTCCTTCATGGAACACCATCCCATGGTCAAAGAATCCAAAGCCTTCTCTCCGACACCACCTGCGTAGCCATTCGTTGACTTCCACGATTCGACGGTCCCTACCCAGGCCTTTTCCTTCCACGGGGAGGATGGACGAGAACACCACTTGCGCCTCAAACTCCTTTATCCTTCTTCCCAGAGCCACGTAGTCCGCAGTGATCCGCTCAAGGTCATTCTTGGCAGTATCATTGGTGCCCACGTGGAGAAGCAGGAAGGGGTAGCGATCCGAGGGCTTGATTTCAAACCTCTTTTAGAAGCTCACATCTTCCAACTACAGCCCAGAGCACACAGTCCTTCAAACAACCAACCAACCAAACAAACAAACAGAAGCTCAGCACAAAGCAAGTAATCCCCAAACACAAACACACAAAGTATCAAGAAATTACCCCAAGGGTCCGTATTTGCTCCTTCTTCACCTGGAGAACTCCCTCTTGAAACTCCCTGTTAGTAGTGCCTGGTTACAAAGCAGCCTTTCTGTGACTTCCAGATCACTAAAAGATACTGAAACTTTCTGACACAAGGTGGCTTTCCATTAGTCCCTATGTGAACAGGGCTCTGGATCAGTTTGGACAAACAGAAGCTATGTTTTCTGATAGCCAAAGTCAAAGAAAGAAACTACAAGGCTGAACTTCTTTATCATACGTGCACAAAATGTACCTAATTTCCCTATATCCAATCCTTCAGGAAGCCTGGATGATAAACCAAATGTTTAATTTGGGAAGTGCTAATACAAGAATCTGCTGCAGGAATTGAGAACATTCTACTGGATTTTATTGTTGAGAGTTTTGAAATTGTTTTTGAGAACGGGACTTCTGTGTTAAACTACGATATCGCCTTTGAGTCAAATAACTTAGAATCATAGAATCATAGAATATTAGGGTTGGAAGAGACCTTAGAAGGCCATCTACTGCAACCCTCTGCTGAAAGCAAGACCAAGCCCAACTAAACCATTCCCAAATCATACCCAACTAAATCAAAAATGTACTGCCTTGCACAGATGATTATGGAGTTGCTTTTCAGATGGAATTTTTACAATACACACTGGCCATTTCTGTGGTCAAAGAAACCAAAAATAGGTGTTGAGATTTCATGATGGAGTTTGTGGAACAGGACAAGCGAGTTATGCAGCTCTGAGTTGAAGATCTCGAACGCACGGATGCCACTGAGGAGAAAGACTTTAGTGAACTTGGCTTGTTTTCTCTTTCTTTGCTGTCACGACCTTTTAGCAGTGGGGAAGCAGAAAGATTGTTTTCTCAGATGAACTGGATAAAAACAAAAGTTCACAACAAGATGCAAAAGGAACTTTAAAAAACATTCTTCATGTCAGGGCACAGATAAATGAAACAAAATCTGTTGTGAAGAGTTTACATCAATAAAATAAATCATTGCACGTGTCACTACTGATGTATAACCATCAGGAGAAATATTCTACTTCTGACAAAGACAGCAGAGATGAAATGTTACCTTTTAGAGGCTAACAGAAACAAACTAATTCAACTCAAAATATGGACATTGGCTACCATGATTCAATGCATTAGAAATAAATAATCTCGTACTGCTATTGTTGTTTTTGCACGACATACGTTTTGAGCTACATCTGGGTTATTTTTAACACTGTCATTCACCATTTTTGGTTTCAAATATCTGCCAACCCTCAATTGGGAGGCAAATACCAGTACTAGGGTTTTGAACGTTAATTTGATTTTCAGGCAGCAGCTATACTGTAAGAAGCTTGAGGCCAGGTGTGAAAAATTATCAGTCTCATACCTAGAAAATACTCATTTAAAACCCCAGCTATGTCAGTAGATAAGGAAATGTCTAGGAAGATGCAGTTATGTTTATCTCTTTTTATTTCTTTATGGCTTGTGGATTCCTCTGTGCTAAACCCAGGTGTTTTTGTTTTGCTTGGTAACCTTTAAGCTGGACCCCGAGAAAGCTATTCTTGGTGCTTAATTCCTGCAGTTACTCTTTTAAAATCTAGCAACAACCTGAGTTTCCAGATGGATTTTCTTTCTTCTTTTTTTTAATAAAATTTACCTTTTTAAGAATATGATTGGTTTTCTGTGTCTTAAGAGGGTTGTTCACATGCTTGTTAGTTAGCTGGTGGCAACAGCAATTTTCTTTTTTCTTTTCCTTTCTCAGCTCTTCCCTGGAGGGGTCATGAAAGGGCTTGAGGTTACCCCACAGGAAGGACTTCCCAAGTGCCCCTTCCTGGGCTCTCAAAAGGGGCTCTGCACTTGGGTGGTGGCAGCAGCTACCAATCCAAGGTCTGAAACAAGGTGTAACCTTGACAGTGTAATACAAGCCTGGAGTGGGAAGTATTAATTTTTAGAGTCCTTGCAGACCCCCACCTTCTGCACTTGAAGTGCCAGAGTGGGGAATCAGCCTTGACAGCACCATACTAACCAAGGGGGCTGCAGCCTGCTCCCATCCCTCCCCTGCAGAGAGGTGATACATGGTAAGTCAAAAAAATAGAGAACTGGCAGAAGTGTCAGAATCTGTGGGGACCATGGGCTGTTATAATAGGGATAAGGGAGAGACAACAGAATTAGTGGGAGAATTAAATCAGTAGTATACATGTTTGTATACTAATGCGAGAAGTATGGGAAATAAGCAGGAAGAACTCGAAATGCTAATAAATAAAAAACAACTATTACATAGTTCAGGGGTTCTCAAAATGGGAGTTGGCTCCCCTCCAGGGGTCATGAGGTTCTTACATGGGGGTCAGCCTCCACCCGAAATCCCGCTGTTAGCTGTCAGCCTCCACAACAAATCCTGCTTCACCTCCAGCATTTTAATGGTGTTAAATATATTAAAAAGTGTGCTAATTTAGAAGTGGGGGTTGCCTAGATGCTTGCCATGTGAAATGGGACACCAGTACAAAAGTTTGAGAACCACTGAGAGAGTTGGCATCAGAGAGACTTGATGGGGTAACACGCATGACTGGAATATTGGTATCACAGGTACAGCTTGCTCAGGAAGGACAGGCAGGGAAAATAGGGAGGAGGTGTTGCCTTATATAGTAAAAAAATGTACATACTTGGACTGAGGTTGAGATGGCGATAGGAGGCAGACTTGCTGAAATTCTCCGGGTAAGATAAAAGGTGTAAAATCAAGGTTGATGTCATGGTAGGGGTCTCCTGCAGACCACCTAACCAGGAAGAAGAGGTGGATGAAGATTTTTTTAAACAACTAACAAAATCATCCAAAGCACAGACCGCGTAGTTATGGGGAACTTCATCTACTGCGACATCTGTTGGGAAAATAACACAGCAGGGCCCAGATCATCCAACAAGTTTTTGGAATGTGTTGGAGACATTTTTATATTTCAGAAGGTGGACAAAGCTACTTGGGAGAAACTGTTCTACATAAGAACATAAGAACGTAAGAATGGTCATACTGGGTCCCACCAAAGGTCCATCTCGCCCACTTCTAACGGTGGCCAGTGTCCCAGAGGAAATGAACAGAGCAGTTAATTGTCAAGTGATCCATCCCCTGTCACCCATTCCCAGCTTCTGGCAAACAGAAGCTAGGAACACCATCCCTGCCCATCCTGGCTAATAGCTATCCTCCATGAAAAATTTATCTAGTTCTTTTTTGAACCTTGTTAAAGTCTTGCCCTTCACAACATCCTCTGGCAAGGAGTTCCAGAGGTTGACTGTGTGTTGTATGAAGAAACAGTTCCTTTTATTTGTTTTACCCCTGATGCTTATTAAGGCAGCAGGTTTAAAACAAAGATTTTGATCTAGATTTGATCTTGACAAATAGGGAGAAACTGTTTGAGCATTTAAAAGTGGAATGCAGCTTGGGTGAAAGTGATTATGAAATGGCAGAGTTCATGATTCAAAGAAATGGTAGGATGGAAAACAGCAAAATAAAGATAATGATTTCAAGAAGGCAGACTTTAGGAAACTCAGGGAGCTGGTAGGTAAGATTCCATAGGAAGCAAGTTTAAGGGGAAAAACAATTGAAGACAGTTGGCTGCTGTTCGAAGAGACATTATTAAGGGCACAAGAACAAACGATCTCACTGCAGAAGAAAAATAGGAAGTAGGGTAAGACACCACTCTGATTTAACCAGGAGATCTTTAATTATCTAAAAATCCAAAAAGAGTCCTACAAAAAGTAGAAACTAGGTCATATTACAAAGGATAAATATAAAGAACACACATATCTAGGGTCAAAATTAGAAAAGCCAAGGCACAAAACAAGATCAAACTAGCTAGAGACATAAAGGGGAACAAGAAAACATTCTACAATGACAAATGTCAAATTGCCATTCTACAATGACAATGGCAAATCTCCCAACTACATTCTACATTGCCATTCTACAATGACAATGGCAAATCTCCCAATTTACAATACTCACCAAAATAACAGTGATAACAGGACAAACAACACAAAACACAGAACACAATTTTTGTTGTGACAATAGACCAATGGTGTTCTGGGCTGCTTTTATGCTGGCACAAGCTTGCCTGTAGAGTGTCTAAAAAATAAACAAACATTTCCCTGCCCGCCACCCCCAGATGGGGACCGATTATTGCTTAAAGTTATGCTTCCTTTTACAAATCTCCTTGCTGATCACAGGAAAAGAAATAAAAGAATTACCTTTACCATTTTTTGTTTGTTAATTTACAAGGTTGTGCACTGCAGTTTCCCCTTTTGTACAACAAACCTGGTTTGCAATAGCTGCCTTACCCCTGTGCAGGTTTTACCTTGGGATTGCTTAAAAGGCAGTAAAACATTTGTCTCCATGGTCACCCATGGATCTTTTACTCCAAAAAATGTCAGTGGAATCCAGCAGATATTTATCTTGCTTTGTCCAAAAATATTTTACAGAAGTATCCAAAGCACCCTTCATTAAATGTCAGAAAACAAGAGTGAAGGGGGGACGGTAGAAAACAGTGGACTGAGAAGAAGGAGGAGAAGAAGAGAATCTTTCATCCACACTACTGCCTCTCAGGCCACCTCCCAGAGGACCTTTATTTTCTTAACCGATGCCTGAACTTCCACCCCCTTCTTTCTTAAAGGAGGGTGTGTTTGATCTCAGGACCGTATCCACCCAGCGCCAAACCACAGGCCAGTCCCAAGGCTTTTCTCATGTCTGTTGCCTTTTTGAAGGTGTCCTGTCCCCATGGACATGGACCGCGTTCTGCTAACCATTTACCAAAGAGGGTAGGCTACTCAGCCATCCCCCATCCCTTTGGGTCCCCTAAAATCTCATTGGGGTGGACCCTCATACCTGGAATGGGCCCTGATTCTCCCGTGTCCTTTTATCCAAAAGGACATTTACCCCAGGGATTCCAAAATCCCCACCACCAGCTCCTGACTACATCTAAATGGTTCATTGAACTTACAGTGGTCCATGGTGAACAGCAGTGATCAGCCTCTGCTCTGTCTCTGAATCCTGTTTGTGATGCCAAATGTTGGGGCATCCCAATGGCCACACAGGAAGATGAGGAGACTGAAGCCTTCAGTTATGGCTTGGTTTATTGTAACAGGAGCTCAACTACACCCTGCAGAAGCATAGCTGTACCACTCATTCACCCCCCGGCACACATCCCGCGGAGTGAACCCTGAGGTTTGTTTGCATTTCCCCTTTATTGTAAGCATTAGCCCTCCCCCTACCCAGGTGAACAGTTCTTCTCTTGGTCCAGGCCCAATAATTATCCTCTAATTACCTTAAATTCTCCACCCCGTTTATGTTTACCTCTGCCATGAACTTTTGCTTCCTTAGGGGAGTTGTTTTTGAGCACTTGGTTATATTCTATAAGTGGAACACCTGCAAGCTCTCTGTTTTGAGGTTTCCTGTCATGCACCATCTGCCAGCAGCTCACCAGACAGAGATAGGCCCCCATACCCTGTGTTTGCACTTTGTCAGACATGAGCCCTGTCTGGTAAACTGTAACATCTGCCCCCCACAATTACCATCCGGAAAAAGGAATTTCATAAGCTCATTTCCGCATTTGGCTCACAGCGAGGGTGCCAGGACTATGCCTAAACAGTAATAAAGCTGGTTGGGTGCCTTTGTCACGGAAACGTTCTGGTGGGTTTCCTTTATGAATAACATTGAGGTCTGCTGAATTAGCAGGTTGCCTTACCTGTGAATACTGATAACACTGGAGCTCCAAGGCCAGAAGCACTGAGCAGCCTGAACAGTGTTACTGAGGCAATGACATTCCAGCCTTCAGCACTTAACAGCAGCCAGCTGACACTCTGAGCCCAGGGGTGAGTTGCACACTCCTGACTTATATCCAGCTTCCTGTCCACTGTAATCCCCAGGTCCTTTTCTTCAGAACTGCCGCTTACACAGTCAGTCCCCAGCCTGTAGCAGTGCCTGGGATTTTTCCTTCCTCAGTGCGGTGTGTCCTTTTTGCCAAGAAAGCTAATGGCATATCAGGCTGCATTAGAATGAGAATTACCAGCAGATCGAGGGAAGTGATTATTCCCCTCTATTCAGCACTGGTGAGGCCACATCTGCAGTATTGCGTCCAGTTTTGTGTTCAGGAGGGAGTCCATGACCACCAAGTGTCGACTCTTCTTGGGAGTGATGGTCGTGGAACCCGCATCCCTGGAACAATGCATCCCTTGCCTTCCAGTCAATGGGGTCTCCTTCTGATCCCTTCCCACAGAGGGCTCCTCCAAACTCTCATCAGTGTTCTTTGATAGCACTGACCAATGTTGTTTGGCTGTGTGCTTACCCTTGTGTGTGTGATGTCTCAGTTTCTGCATGTAACTGAGACAACACTGTGATAAAAGACATTGACACAACCACAGATTAGATGAGCAACGAAGGCTCCCGAGCCCCAGTTTATTGTAGTGAAGCACAATGAGAAGCATCCTATATCTTAGAGGACCCTTCAAATATGAGCACTCCAATACAATGGAACGGTGGGAACACTGGGTAGACCTGTCAGCATCCCCTGGGCCGAACAAGTTAGAATCATAGAATCATAGAATATCAGGGTTGGAAGGGACCTCAGGAGGTCATCTAGTCCAACCCCCTGCTCAAAGCAGGACCAATCCCCAACTAAATCATCCCAGCCAGGGCTTTGTCAAGCCTGACCTTAAAAATATCTAAGGAAGGAGATTCCACCACCTCCCTAGGTAACACATTCCAGTGTTTCACCACCCTCCTAGTGAAAAAAGTTTTTCCTAATATCCAACCTAAACTTCCCCCAATGCAACTTGAGACCATTACTCCTCTTTCTGTCATCTGCTACCACTGAGGACAGTCTAGATCCATCCTCTTTGGAACCCCCTTTCAGGTAGTTGAAAGCAGCTATCAAATCCCCCCTCATTCTTCTCTTCCATAGACTAAACAATCCCAGTTCCCTCAGCCTCTCCTCATAAGTCATGTGTTCCAGTCCCCGAATCATTTTTGTTGCCCTTTGCTGGACTCTCTCCATTTTTTCCACATCGTTCTTCTAGTGTGGGACCAAAACTGGACACGGTACTCCAGATGAGGCCTCACCAATGTTTAATAGAGGGGAACGATCACGTCCCTCGATCTGCTGGCAATGCCCCTACTTATACATCCCAAAATGCCATTGGTCTTCTTGGCAACAAGGGCACACTGTTGACTCATATCCAGCTTCTCGTCCACTGTCACCCCTAGATCCTTTTCTGCAGAACTGCTGCTGAGCCATTCGGTCCCTAGTCTGTAGCGGTGCATGGGATTCTTCCGTCCTAAGGGCAGGACTCTGCACTTGTCCTTGTTGAACCTCATCAGATTTCTTTTGGCCCAATCCTCTAATTTGTCTAGGGCCTTCTGTATCCTATCCCTACCCTCCAGCGTATCTACCACTTCTCCCAGTTTAGTGTCATCTGCAAACTTGCTGAGGGTGCAATCCACACCATCCTCCAGCTCATTTATGAAGATATTGAACAAAACTGGCCCGAGGACCGACCCTTGGGGCATTCCAAGCTGTTTCATTGTACACTGTTATTTACACCATACTGGGAGTAGGGCTTGTACTACTCTCCTGATGCTTGTGCTCGTCACCCTCTGTGATGTCACCTAAGCCTATCCATCTCTCTGGTGTCAGGATATCTCAGTGCTTCATGTACCAGGGGCTCCTAATGCTAGGCACAGGAGTCTATGATTCTATCCTAGATGTGTTTATTTTGCAACCTCAGCTCTTTTCCTGCCACTGGCTGCACTTTTCCACACACAGAGTCTGACTGAGAGGTTGGCTGAGCTATGCTGCACCTGTGAGCAGTGCTTCCTTCTAGCCACAGCTTCTTGCTCAGGTTGAAGGCCTAGTTCTGGGCCTCTAGTGCAAGGTCTTGTTTCAGACTCTCTTTCTACTATATGAACCATTCCTGCCATAGTACTTGTGCAGAGAGCATGAAAACGGTTTCTGACCATTATGTGCATTGGGGGTACATGGGTTCTCCTCTTTCTTCTACTGGAGGTCACATGCTGCCAATTTTCTTTCCACTTCTACGCTGCCCTCTCTGATTCTTCAGCATGCTGTGCCTGCAGAACCAAATGAAGAAAGTCTTCATTTTCTCTGATGCAATGCAGGGTTAATACTTGGGTCTCTAGTCCTTTAACCAGCTTGCACTTCATACAGACAAAGTCACTTCTGTCCTCTGGGAGAAAAAAAAACATGGCACATCCTGTTCAGGTCAAAACAGCTGATCGCTCACTATCCATATTGTTTTCCTTCTATAAGCCTCTTCATATGTTGTATTTACTGCTCACAGAAATCTGAAAGGCAAAAAACTCTGTGGTAATTCCCCCCAGGCAAATTCCTTGTGTTTGCCTCTCCTCTGATTGTCACTTCAGATAGCCTTTGGATAATGGCTGCTTTAACTCAGCAGGACATCCAAGGTAATGTGACTAGAGCACATGGCATGAAACTCCATTATAGGTTGCTCTATTTTTCCACAAACCAGAAGTGGAATTTTTTGGGGTGGGGACAAAGAATTTCCCCCATATGTTAAAGCTATATAAGGTTGGGTGTGACATTCGGGGGAGGGATAGCTCTGTGGTTTGAGCATTGGCCTGCTAAACCCAGGTTGTGAGTTCAATCCTTTAGGGGGCCATTTAGGGATCTGGGGCAAAAATTGGGGATTGGTCCTGCTTTGAGCAGGGGTTGGGCTAGATGACCTCCTGAGGTCCCTTCCAATCCTGATATTCTATGATCATCTAGTGGTGTCACTCCCCACAGAAGAGAACTCCTGGAAACACCTGAGAAAGACAACAAGGAGTCCAGTGGCACCTTATTAAAGACTTACAGATGTGTTTGGCCATAAGCTTTTGTGGCAAGTTGCATCTGAAAAAGTGGATTTTTTACCCAGGAAAGCTTATGCCCAAATAAATCTGTTAGTCTTTAAGGTGCCACCAGATTCCTCATTCTTTTTATGGATACAGACCAACATGGCTACCCCTCTGATACTTGTTACCGAGAAAAAAAGACTGAAGTGAGAAAAGTGCTGGTCCCAGGCTGAAAGCATTTCTAGCCTGTATATAGAAACCCAATGGACTGATTGTATCACCCGCCAGGATGAAAAGAAAAGGAGTACTTGTGGCACCTTAGAGACTAACAAATTTATTAGAGCATAAGCTTTCGTGAGCTACAGCTCACTTCATTGGATGCATAAAGTGGAAAATACAGTGGGGAGATTTTATATACACAGAGAACATGAAACAATGGGTGTTACCATACAGACAATAACAAGAGTGATCAAGAAAGGTGAGTTATTAACAGCAGGAGAGTGGGGGAGGAGGGGTACTTTTGTAGTGATAATCAAGGTGGGCCATTTCCAGCACTTTACAAGAACAGTAGGAGGGGGAATAAACAAGCGGAAATAGTTTTACTTTTTGTAATGACACATCCACTCCCAGTCTCTATTCAAGCCTAAGTTAATTGTATCCAGTTTCCAAATTAATTCCAATTCAGCAGTCTCTCATTGGAGTCTGTTTTTGAAGTTTTTTTGTTGAAGAATTGCCACTTTTAGGTCTGTAATCGAGTGACCAGAGAGATTAAAGTGTTCTCCAACTGGTTTTTGAATGTTATAATTCTTGACATATGATTTGTGTCCATTTATTCTTTTATGTAGAGACTGTCCAGTTTGGCCAATGGACATGGCAGAAGGGCATTGCTGGCACATGATGGCATATATGACATTGGTAGACGTGCAGGTGAACGAGCCTCTGATAGTGTGGCTGATGTGATTAGGCCCTATGATGGTGTCCCCTGAATAGATATGTGGACACAGTTGGCAACGGGCTTTGTTGCAAGGATAGGTTCCTGGGTTAGTGTTTTTGTTGTGTGGATGAAAAAGTGCTAACTCATCTCCAATCTATCAAGTATTTTAGGCTGAGTTTGCTGGTTTTTTTATATGCTAGGTAATCTGTTTTGACCTCTTTACAACCACTTTTAATTGCTTAAAATCCATATTTTTGTAGTTACACTTATTTTTTCGTTTATCTAAATCAGCGTGCCCTTGAGTGTCTGGAGAAAATCTCAGCTTGATTAACACAGACTTGTTGCATATTCTTCCCCCATCAAGGGGAGGGCAAACTCTATTAACGAGCTCACATCGTACAGATCCCTGTGCAGTGCAAGACAGTATAAATGTGGGTTTATACTCCCGTGGGGGTTGTGAGCCTCAGGAGTTGGGAAATTGGCTGATGTCTTCTGTTTGCTTTGGGTGGCTTAGGTAAACGCTCAGGAAGTTCAGTTTGGGTGTGTGGTTGACCTCTGCTGTCATGATGGGTAATAATAGGGCCTGGAAAGGCTGTATCACCAGCAAAGCAGTGTGAACAAGGGCCAGCCCAGTTGGGTGATTCGAGGGGCACAGCAGTTTGCACGGCTCCCAGATGGCTCCCCATAGCTGACATCCCATAACACTCAGACCCTCTGGAGTGCAAATTAGGCCCCCAGGCCTCTGTGATGCAAGCTCAGGGGAGGGACTGTAACCAGAAGAAAAGATCCAGACATAGCAGTTGTTTGGTTCCTTTACCACAGTGTTCTCACCCCAGCAGGGCACGCCTACGTAAAATAAAATAATAAAATAAAAATGTCCCCTGGGCAACAGATTTGGGAATCTCGATGAATTCCAGGTGATTCTGGACTTCCGAGTGGTTAAGGAATCACAGAGTGAGTGGAGAAGCCCCATTTCAGAGGCTACACACAGAAAAGAAAGCCATCTTCAATTGCTAGGCTGAACGGTCTGCAAGATTCAGTTTGCTCTGATAATCTGAGCTCCTGGTATCTGCAAATCATTTCTTCACTCCCTGGGGAGGCTTTCAGGATGAATTTTTCCAGGGTCTATTTTCCGCTCTTCAGAGAGCTCAGGGAATTCTCCAGGAGTTCTGGCCAACCAGAGAGTCCACAGGGACCGTACAGGAGAATCATATATGATGCCGTCCAGCATGCCGAGTGGGAGACGTGAAATTCCTACACTGATTCTCAGGGCTCTGCCTTCCTGTCACTGTAAGAAGATTTCCTCTCTCTGCTGGTCAGGATTTTGGTGAGTTGCGTGTTTCTGCATTAAAGTTAGTGCTCAGGCTCAGTCAGAGACAAGGAACTGATCTTAAAAACAAGAATTTATCTAGATGATTTCTAGTCCATTTGTAGTTACAATTTACCAGGTAAATCCCTTGGTCTTTCTGACAATACTAAACAGTTCAAGTTGCCATGCTAGTGAATTTCTGCCTAGATGATTCTTGGACTTGAACCTTGGAACCCTTCCTGTGTCCTTCATTCTTTCTCATTAGCTGCCTTTTGGAGGGGCTGTCTGGTTTTTCCTCTGGTTCACTCAAGTTTTCAAATTCAGCGACTCCCTGCCCTGTTGGGAAGTGCAGCCAAAGCCTCTGCAGTGGGTATCTGTGTTACCAGAGGGTTCACAACAAGAATGGGTCACACACTGGACAGATTCTGCTCTCACATTCTGCCTTCAGTCAGTCACTCCCATTTGACACTGGTCTCCCTAAGAGCAAAATCAGGGCCCACATATTTGAAGGAAATCCCCAGTTTATGTGTCCCTAACCCTAACCCTAACAGAATAGCAGTCTCTGGAGCAGGACCTAAAGCCATGATTTTCACATCTCAGAGCTGAAAATTAAAAAGTAAAGGTGAATCTGGTTCCACTGATTTCAATGGCAAAACTCCCAACAGGTGCAGGAATTCACTCTAAATTCACATGTAGGGACTTAAATAAATGCCCTGATTTGCACCGGCCATGAGCCTCCAGTGACTTCAACTGGAGTCGTCCCGTGGCCTCTAAGAATGGGTGAGTTTGTTTGTACTAGAGAAAACTGAGGGGGAAATTGCTGAAATCTCAAACTCACAGGTTTAAAGGTTAAGAACAATGAGGATAGTAAATTTTTCATCGAGCGAGAGGGCTCTGCTTTCTCTGTGCCCCTGCATCTCTGGTTCTGGAGAGGAAATCTCAGCAGAGGAGGTCCAGGAATGCACAGTGTGTGTGTGGGCGAGAGGGGGAGTGTACTATCCATAGCAACTCTGATGCAATAAACAGTGATAATAGAGTGAATGGTCCTGCCTCCGGAGTCAATCCTTCCCACCCTCTCAATTTCTACTCCCAACACCCTGCATAGGCTGAGCAGCTGCTGGGGTTCCCTTCGCCCCTGGAGAGGCTGTTCATTCTGATCTCCCCCGTTTCACCGGTGCAGGCAGACACCGAGTTTAACCTTCTCTGAGAAGGTATTTCTGTGAGCTGTCGCTGTGGGGTCTGGCACCTGGTTTTGGTCCTGGGTAAGGGGTGTCACTGTGTGGGAGGATTGGAAGTCGTGAGTGTGGAGGCAAGGGATGCTCAGGGCTGTGGGGGCAGGCAGGGGGAAGGTGCACAGACAAGCGGGCAGCACTGAGGGTTGTTGGGGCATGCAGGAGGTACATGGAAAAGCGGGCAGTGCTGGGGCTTGTGGGGAGGCAGGGGGTGCATGGACAGGCGGGCAGCGCTGTTGGTTGTGGGGGCAAACAGCGTAGTCGACACAGAGAAGCAGCAGCTCTGGGAGTTGTGGATCAATCAGGGGGTATACACAGACAAATAGGCAGTGCTGGGGGATGTGGGAGCAGGCAGGGGGGCTACAAGGACAGGTGGGCAGTTCTGGACTTTGCAAAGTTAGGCATGGGGTGTATATGGACAGTCAAGCAGTGCTGGGTGTTGTTGGGGAAGCAGAGGGTGCACGGACAATCAGGCAAGTGCTGGAGTATGTGAGGAGGCAGGGGTATGTAGACGGAGAGGTGGGGAGCACTGGGGGTTGTGGGGCAGGCAGAGGTTGTTCATAGACAGGTGTGCACCACTGCTGAAATTAATATTTTCATTTTGATTGTTGATTCAAGTGCAACGCTGGGATCTTTCAGGGCCCCGAGTACCTGTGGCTGCGCCTCAGGACCTCTTTGCACCTGCAAGCCACAGAACTGCAGCCTGGGTTTCACAACCTTTACTCAGTTTGGTTTCCAATTGTTTTTATTGAATGTTATTTACGTAACTTCAGGCATTTCACCAGTAGAAAGAATCACTGATCTTTGCTCCTCAGCTGGTTCAACCTCCCATCATATTCTGACCCACTGTCTGTTCCCTCCTTCCCCATCCCAGGCTGGCCTGATTCCAAGAGCACCCTCACCCTGGTCACTGTGGTTAGATGTTTGGCTGTGTGCTGTTCCAGCTCTGCACACACAACTGGCACTGAGAAATATAGATATTGTGTATATATTGGTATGATACATATGGGTATGTATGCACAGAAAGTATGTGTATATATGAGAGCAATTTATATCTAAACAACAATCCTTTTCCAGTCTGGGTGGTGAGGTTTGGCCCTTGTGGCAAATTCCTATTAGGACAATTACAGTTACCACTGTATTATTATTGGCAGTAAGTTGAGTGTTCTGAAATACTGGGATTGGCATTATTACAGTGTGTTCCACAGTGCTATGTGTGTGAGAAGTAAAACAGAAATTTGGAGTAATGCCATTACAGAAGCGGCCTGTATATATAAATGTCCCTATTTATAAATGTAATGAATTACTGCACAGTGCTGTTCATTCATGTTAGAGGTTACCCATACTGCTGGTTGTCACCCTTTGGTAAATTTCACTGGGCAGGAAACAGGAACGGCTTCTCTGATCCATTGGTTTTATTGCTTTGTGATACACCAGTAGCTTTGCTGTGTCAGGATTTAATATTGATAGCCAGAAACTGAACAAGATTGATAGGAATAACTTGTGCCATACTTAGCATCAGTCACACTTTAGGATCAGTAATATCAGGGAATTTATTCACCCGATTTATAGTTACCATTTTTTAGGGGGGGTGTCAGGAAACCGGTAAAGTGCCTGAAACCACTATGGCTTATTGCTAAAAGCAGCCAAGTCAGCAGGCCGTAAAGTGGCCATGTAGCAGCCTCAGCTTGACCAAGGCAGGAGGGGAGGGGGTTTTTGGTGCCACAGAAAGGGCAGCTTGTCCCCGCTTCCTTCCTGATAAGAACTGTGTTGAAGTTGCTGATACATGCATTTTAGAAGAGCTGGATGTGCCCCAGGAATGTCTACTGGGTCTTCAGGGCTGTAAACTCTGGAAAAACCCACACCTGGTTAATCAATAATCAGAAGGAACCTCTTGCTTTACCATTTAAACTGCTTACTTAACAAGTTTTCCTTAAGGGACATGTCATTCTATTACTAATGTATGAAGAAGGGGGGAAAGTTTGAGGTAGAGGGGGACTCTTTTTGGACTCTCCCTCTGGATACATCTTGCAGTCCCCACTGGCAGACAGAAGATTTGGCCACCGGAAGCCTGCCGCTGTTTCACTCGAGAGCCTCACTCAACTTTGGTAATTATCAAGGGTTGGGGGTGTTTTACTAACCTGTTGCCGATGTGTGTCAGTGCTTGAGACTAAGTCAAGTTTAGCTTTAAGTGAAAGCACTCTTGTGTCGTCCTGTTTGTGCCAGCCGTTGATCGGTCGGACGGCCGTGTCTCCCCTGATTTATTTCCTGACACCACCTCGCACAGAGTAAAAGTTACCAAGAGCTTCGGGTTGAAAGAACCCCGGGTAACAGAATTTGGAAGCCCCAGCAAGGATTGGTAGAGAGGAAAGAGATGGATAGTACAAACAGTTTGTAGTTTGTCCATTGCAATCGGAGGTAAAAATGTCAGGGTGGGGTCGCTCCCTACAAGTTCCCGAGTCGCAGTTTGCAAGTTAATTTACAGATACATTCCGTTACTGGGACTCAGAACTCAGGCTGATTGCCTGCTTGAGTGGAGAAATTATGTCCAGAGACAGGGAATTATGTCCAACTCCAGGATACAGCCCCA
The DNA here is from genome assembly GCF_015237465.2 of Chelonia mydas. Classification (NCBI taxonomy): domain Eukaryota; kingdom Metazoa; phylum Chordata; order Testudines; family Cheloniidae; genus Chelonia; species Chelonia mydas. The sequence continues at coordinate 4,465,116 of NC_057849.1, read as the reverse complement.
AAGATCAGAGCTGCCAGACCTTAACACTCTGGCCAATGCCACCGTGCAGAAACTGGAGTCCCGTAGATGGACATGATTCTGACTGGACATCAGGAAAAGTCCACCTGTCTTACTGGGAGTGATGAGCACTGTATGTGTAGCGTGTGCAGTCTCTTTTTGGTGATTCTTAAGAAGTAGAGGTTAGGTAGGATATTACTAGTAGGGTTCTTTCACTGGTAAAAGACCCCATAACCCCACAAAGGACAAAGCCCTGAGTCCACAGGAAAAGGGATTTTGCTCTGAGTCCACAGGGAATAGGTATTGGCCCAGAGGCCATGGAGCCTGGAGCCCACAGAGGGGTAAAGTTAAATGCTTTTTGCCTGGTGCCCTAGGAACTGGGAAAAGGTGGGTGCCCTTGAATGTGTGAGTAACAGAGAATTTTGTGCGGGTAACAAATTTGGTGGAGAGAATGAAGGCAGCCTAAGGGCTTTTGGACTGAACTGACAGAGTCTAAGACAGTAAACAACAGTGAAGTACCTGTGCCTTCTGTCAGAAAGGGTCGCTACCTATCTGGCAGAATGACCACCCCAGAGCAACAAGAGAGAAAGGGAACAAAGAAAAGGGACCAGGAAGGGTGGGGGCTAGTTGAGGAGCTCACCCGCCTTGCTAAATGGTTAGTGGGACAAAGCCTGTGCCCATGGGAAGGGGTGGTTCAGCGAGGAAAGCAGGATCAGGCCCAGACAAGCTGGCAGGCAACAGAAAAAGAGATTGAAAAACAGGTATAGAGCCCTGAGGGGCATACTGGCAGGTGTAAGGAAAGGAGTAAGTACAGGCATGGGGAATTCAGATCCCTTGGACAATACTTGGAATGGTAACATCTGATTTGATGAAGGTGTCATTTGGGGAGATAAGCAAGTGATTTAAGGAAAGAGAGTGAGAAGTTAACTCTGCAGAGGCTGGAGGGAATTAAGCAGTTGAACCTTGTACAAATGTTAACAGAGACAGTGTTATAGAAAAATAATTCTTGGTTTCTTGCAGCTGTTCTGAAGGGGAAATGGGCCCTTTTCCGAAGGAATGTCTGTAAATAAGCCAGGGGAAAAGACAGTCTGCTTTGAATCATTTGACTGAACAATTTATTCAAATTCGCTAAAAGAACATACGGGGTTTCTATTGGAACTTAACTGACCCCAAATGTATACCAATGTAATCTATGTAAGGGATGTTAAGCAAAAGAGTATGTGTGTATCTCTGTGTGTGTGTATATCAATATATTGGGTAAGTCTGTGGAGTTTTTGGGACCTAGGCCGGTGCTCCTGGCTTGTAAAACTATGTTTTGTAGGTTTAAGATAAATTGGTTTTCGGTTTGGTTTTTAAATAATACCACGAAGAATGCAAATAAATCTTTCATTCAAAGTTGCAAAACTGACAGACACTTTTTGCCAGACACATGTAACTAGTGTTGCTTGGCTGTGGTATTTAGCATTTAATCTACACCAATGCTTTATAAAGTTTGATAGCTTCATAAAGACCAAAGTCGTGGCTGCAGCAGGGCAGTCAAACCCAGGAGAATGGGGAGAAATTCAGGATCCTTTATTTCTGGTAACAAAAGAGCAGATAAGAGCTGTAGTAAAAGAATAATACATTAAAAAAAGACATGCCCCTTTGGAGAGACAGCAGGGGTGAGGTGCACAAAAAAGAGAAGCAACATTAGAAACACTGAGCCTTAAGGTGGCTCTGAGTAATCAGACTGTCACTTTGATAAAGGTACATGAAAATTCTGTGAGCACAAAAGAAACGATTACACCTTATGTAAAAATTGATGTGACTAATCTAATGCTATAGAAGTTAAACTATGAAAGGAAGGTGCATGTTTCCCAGGACATGTGCAGTGTATATTGGAGAAGGGAAATGCAAAAGAAATGCAAACAAAGCATACTACTTCACTAAAATCCTATTCAGGCTCTAAAGGGAGCCACAGTAGGTTGTGCTTATGCTCAAATAAATTTGTTAGTCTCTAAGGTGCCACAAGTCCTCCTTTTCTTTTTGCGAATACAGACTAACACGGCTGCTACTCTGAAACAGTAGGTTGTGTTTTCTTTTTCAGATCGCTGTGTGTTTTGGAAGCAGGAAGTGAAAAGAAATCAAAACTCGGGTGGAAGTTGATTGTGTCCCTTTTAAGAGAGGGTCTCTGATCTGCTGATGGCTTTGGATCCAAAAGCAAGCCAGACAGCATCTGTGTTAATGCAAACTACCTGAAACCAAAAGGCTCAAATTATGACCCTGTAGAGGAAGGTGGAAAATGAAGTCAAACCTAAAAATAAGAGAGGGAGAGGTTAACCCTACGTAGGAAAAAAAAATATTCTTTTTGTGTGTGTATGCAGTGCTAAAATCTGAAGTTTTGACAGATTTGATGTTAATATTAAACACTGAGATAAATGTAATATCAATAAGTACCCCTATAACAATGTATAGTGAGTATGATTTTTGGAAAAACCTTTAAGGTCATATGGTAACAATGCTTTTCAGCTATTACCTGTGAATACACTTAAAGCTTAGCACAGAGGAAAAACATTACAAACCTGGTCTGCTGTATAAGAAGGAAAACTGAGGTACATGACCTCATGAATTTAATAACTGAACAGTGGGATAATTTCCCCTAAACCCTTAAAAGGTAAGAGCCATTGAAACCTCTGCCTATAGGAGAAAAACACAGGAAAGCATGGGGGTAATTCCTCTGATTTGCCTGCACTCAGCAAGGATATTTGTAAATGGAAGGGATATTTTAAGCAATAACCTGCCATCCCAAAAGGGGTAGAAACATGTTCTTTTTGTCTTTCGGAAAATCAGGAAAAGCTGGTACCAGCTGAAGAGCAACCCAGAATACCATGGATCTACGGTCATGACGAAGATTGGGTTTTCTGTTTTCTGTTTTGTTTTGTGGTGGTTGTCTTGTTGCTAGCATTGTTGTGTATTGTGTTACAAAAAAAGGAAATACTGCATTAGGAAGAAAAGGATTAACAAGCATTTTAACTGTATTTACAGAAATGCCAGTCTGTTAACAGGGAAACATCCTTAGGTGGTAAAGGCACATTTAAAAGCAAAATATGCATGAGACACAAGGCTTATCTGTTGGTGGGAATGAAAGGATGGACATACAAAGTTTTTAAAGCACAAAGTGAAATTACCAAGGGAAAAAAGGGTATGTAAATACACTGGTTACTAAAAGAATAAGACTTGCCAATTAGTACTTCTTAGTCAACTTCCAGCATGCAAGCCCAGCTGAATGCACCTGGGTGTTGTGTTACATTGGATGTAAGGAAAGAAAAGCCATTGCAACACCTTCCCTAATACTGTCTCAGTGTGAACGACTGAAGGTTATTGGAGTTGCGGAGCAGCCGGGAGGGGTGGGTAGCCTAAAGAAAAGGCTCCCAATAAACGTACTGAACTGCTTTGGGTGGAACTGGATTAGAAGTGGGAGTGCTGGATGCTACTAACATAGAGGTACTGGCAAACAAAGAAGTTATGTTATAAATGTTTCTGTCATATTATAGCAATCAGGGGATGTGATTTGGAATTTCATGTACCTGAATTTAAATATAGTCAGTTAAAAATGTCTTATACTTTGTGTTCTCTTGTAATACCTGTGCCCCTTGGAATGGATTTAACTTCTTTACAAACATTGCTTGTACTCCCTGATTTACAGAACCAGCCATATACTGCAAAACAAGAAGGGCACAGAGTCATGGTTACCCTTCATCATAATGCCAATGATGTATTTGCAAGAATTGGTCAGGACCTGTCACACCACTGCTGGGAAGTGTTATTGGGATGGTCCCCCACTGGCACAGGCATCCTGAATTAGGCTCTACACCCCATCATAGTAATCTTGGGGTACCAAATAATAGTGGTTTTTGTTACCAGCCTAATGACATACTGGACCTGGCACAAAATCCGGTGATTTCAAGTCCCCCAACAGATGAGTCAGTGGTTACTGCCACCGGCACTTGTACCCCTGGGAAGGAAACATATTGAACTTGTCTCCCCTCCCTCAAATGAGAGAGTAGGCTAAAATGACAGTTTGTTAGTTGCTGTGCTGATGTGCTAAGTATGGGATGCCAACAAGAAGATCATTTGCTCGGTCTCAGCTGAGAGCCTTGAGCTTTCATTGAATCTCAACTCAGGTGCATCCAGAAAAGGTGTGACAGAGATAATGTAAAGGCCCCCTTGTGTAAAAGATGACCTTTAAGGAGGAGAACTATAAGGGGAGATGTCAGCAAACCAGTAAAGTACCTGAAATCACTATGGCTTATTGCTAAAAGCAGCCAAGTAAGCAGGCCGTAAAGTGGCCACGTAGCAAACTCAGCTTGACCAAGGCAGAAGGGAGGGGGTTTTGAGTGCCACAGAAAGGGCAGCTGAACCCCGCGTCCTCCCTGATACGAATAGTGCTGAAGTTGCTGATTCATGCATTTTAGAAGAGCTGGATGTGTCCCAGGCATGTCTATTGGGGCCTCAAGACTGCAAACTCTGGAAAACTCACATCTGGTTCATCAATAATTAGAAGAAAGCCTCTTGCTTGTCCCTTGGAACTGCTTGCTTCACAATTTTTCCTTAAGGGACATGTCATTCTATCACTAATGGATAAATAAGGGGGGAAAGTTTGAGGTAGTTGGACTCTTTTTGGACTCTCCCTCTGGATACATCTTGCAGTCCCCCCTGGCAGACAGAAGATTTGGCCACCGGAAGCCTGCTGCTGTTTCACTCGAGAGCCACACTCAGCTTTGGTAATTATCAAGGGTTGGGGGTGTTTTACTAACCGGTTGTGGACGTGTGTAAGTGCTTGAGACTAAGTAAAATTTAGCTTTAAGTGAAAGCACTCTTGTGTCGTCCTGTTTGTGACAGCCATCGATCCGCCGGCGGTCGTGTCTTCCCTGATTTATTTCCTGACACCACCTCGTAAAGAGTAAACACTACCAAGAGTTTTGGGTTGAAAGAACCCCAGGTAACAGTGTTACTAATATTTTTTTTACCAATTTGTTTTTTCCAAACTGTTATGTTCTTTGCTGCCATTTCTTTCTGATTGTTACCTGAGTGTTGGCAAGGTGAGGGAAGGAGGGGGCAAGCAGGGGAAAGTGGGGGAGAGGGTTCAGAGGTGCACAGCTGCCCACCACAGTCTCACACTGCATGCCGGGGATCTAGTCACAGAGTGTTGTGGTTCTTTTAGGGATTGGCTTCTTCTGGCCTTGTTTTGAAATGGGATTAGCTTGATTTTTGGCTTATTGTGAAAGTTGGGGTGCTCATATACAGTGTGAAAGTTGGCAATGCTTAACACATATTGTTTGTTTTGACTCAGGTTATCAACCAATCCAGAGTGACCAACCAATCAGCGACCTGTCTTCTTCATTATTTACGGTCACCCAATTTTTGTGTCATCTGCATATTTTACCAATATTCAGGCATGAGAAGGGTAAGCAGCTCTGTCGCTGACACATGTCGCTGCTTATACTTCTCATTTAACAACTAACGTATTGTGAGGGGATCCCCGGAGTGCAGCCTGGGACTGTGGGATGGCTGTGCCCCCTTAAGTCCCCAGTCTGGGCCGTGTCTCACAATGCCTTGCGAGTGAAGAGCAGGAAACCCCTCCAGGTGCTGTTATCAGAAGCAAAACCAAATGTGGAGCTCCACACCTAGCTAGATTGCATGAATGCTTCCAGAGCCACTTATGAATTGCACAGGCTGGGAGCTGGGGGCATTTGGCTGATGCCTTTTCCTTTTATCTCAGGAATATGCCATCTTGCTCTGCTCAAGACGAGCAGTGCATATTTATTAATTGTTTCACCACATCATCAATGGAAAGTGGATATACACCAGCCTTTGCAAACTTGAACAGATTTACCAAACACTTCAGGAAAGCTCACTGGTAAAGATAAACAATGAAACAAGTTTATTGACTACAAAAGATAGATTTTAAGTGATTATAAGCAATAGGAAAAACGTTAGTTAGTTACTATATATATATATATATATATATATATATATATATATATACACACACACATAAGTAGGCAGTCTAAACTCTCAACCCTATCAGACTGGACATCATCTAGATTACGCAGTTTATATTGCAGTTAATAATATAGTGTTTTCACCCTTGAAACATCCCCCAGACTCCTCTGTTGGAGTCTTCAATCTTCTGAGCATCCTTGTTGCTGGCTGCATAGGTGGGGGAGAAGAGAAAAGGCCAAGCATGGGGCCCCTGTGTCCTTTTTTATACCCTTAGTTCATGTACTTGGAGAACACAAGTCCAGCATATCTGGTGGGCATTGCATAAACCAAGGCTGAGAAATTCTCCTGGTGTGGCCTTATTCAGGTGAGTCATTGCACTGTAACTCCCTTGCTGGACAGTGGCTGTTGATGGTTGTTCGACGCCTGCCCAGGCTTTGGAAACGTTTCCTTGCTGTTGTCTCTGGGGCTGCTGATTCCCAACTTACAGCATGATTTAGTGACAATCATGCAACCTGATCTCCTAACGTCAGTTGCACTAATGATATCCATATTTAGCTAGAACAATGACTTTCAGCAGATCAGAGCCTTTCCCCTGATATCTCACATGCATGCTTTATATGCAATATCACAATTATACATAAATGAGGAATATGGGGGTTACAGAGTGCTCCCCTGAGGTACAGAGTGTCACACTGATGTCTCAGACGAAGATGGGTTCCTGCACAAAAGTCTCTCACCAAAAAAAAAAAAAAAAAAAAGGATGGAATAGAAGTGCAGACCTGTCAGGGCAGTTTCTACGTGGTTGCGAAGCCCTGGACAACCCTCCCCCAATCCACCCCAGACCCCAACCCCACTCCACTCCTTCCCCCAAACCCCTGCCTCTTCCCATCCTTGCTCCACCCTGTTTCACCCCAGCCCCTAAGCCCTCTTCTGGTCTCCTACCCCAAGTGATGCCAGGAGCTGGTGGGTCAGAGAAGGGCCGAGCCAGTAGATCTGCTGCCATCCCCTGGCCCTGCATTGCCCTGGCCCCTACCCATCCCCTAATGTGGGGGTGGGGCAGAGAAGCTGGGGTTGGCCAGGCCAGGCTGGTAGCACTGCTGCCCAGCCCCATGCCGCCCTGACCCTGAAGCATCCCCATGAAGTGGGGGCAGGGTGGAGGAGCTATGGATGGGACAGCTCTGAGGCCTGTAGCCTTAAATACCAAGACCCTTATGGCCGTCGTGACCATTCTGTTGAGAACAAAGTAAAGCCCAGCAAGATAATGTCTGTTTCCATGGGGAAAAGTTGGTTGTTTTCCAACATAGGAATTGCATCATGGATCAGATTTATGGTCCATCTAATCCAGTGTCCACCTTCTGACAGTGACAGCCCTAAATGCTGCAGAAGAAGGTGTAAGAAACCCAGCAGCAGGTGGATGCAGAGATGACCTGACCATCCTGAGCGGGTCACCTAATTCCTAACAGCTAGAGATTGGCTTGTGCCCTGAAACACGTGACCATATAGGCTTTCCAAAATATTTATTTAGCTGAAATGATTGAAACTGGATAGTCTCATCAGAAATGCAACCTCGTATGGAAATGAGTTTCTCAGTCTAATTCCACGTTTTACTTCATTTGAATTTGCCACATTTCAGTTTAATTGAATGTCTTCTTGATATTATGTTATGAGACAAGGAAATACATTCTCCAACTGCTCTCTACCAGTCATTAATTTATAGACTTTTCTCATGTCCCCTCTTATTCAAGTCCTTTGTAAGATAACAATCCCAGTCTTTTCAACCTCTCTCCTTGATCCATATGAGAGTTTCCCCAAGCCCTTGATCATTCTCATTGCCCTTCCCTGAACCCCTCTAGTTCTGCAATATCCCATGTGAGAAGGGTGCCCAGTACTACACAGAGAAGTCCAGAGGAGGGTGAAACACTGATTGACTGATCTCATGGCACTGTATTTTTCGTAAGATTCCCCATTCCACTGTTCCTGGATCCCAATGTTTTTCTCAGTTTTTGTCTGGATTTGCAGCGTAAGTAGGATTTCACAGAGATGTGCACTATGATGCCCAGTTCTCTGTCCTGAACTCATGCAGTTAAATTAGAACCTTGTTAGGCATTTGAGGAGTTCAAGCTTTTCCCTCCAATGGGAATACACATCGCAGTTACTGACATCGAAGTTCATCTGCCATCATATTACCCATTCACCTGGTTTGGGTAGTGCTATCTGAGGCCTTCTCTGGATTTGGCTATGATCTAAATATTCTGGTGCCATCTGTAAATGTTGGCAATGCATTGCTCACCCCGTTTATAACTATAAAATATAAAATATATATAAACTATAAAATATTTACTATACTAATTGTTATAAAGAAGGTAACCCCTCTCACTCTGCTCTTCTCCCTTCACAGGCACCTTGACCTTTTATGAGCCCAATCAACGCATCAACCACCTCATGGCAGCTTTCAACCTCACCCCTTCTAACTCTACAATATTCATCCTAGCGGGCATCCCTGGCCTGGAAGCTGCTCACGTCTGGATGTCCCTCCCTTTTTTTACCTTTTACATTATCTGCCTGTTGGGAAATTTCATGGTTCTATTTGTTGTAGGCAAAGAGCAGACCCTGCACAAGCCGATGTACCTGCTGATCTGCATGCTGGCGCTCACAGACATTGGCATGTCTACCTCTGTAGTGCCTAGAGCACTGCTTATATTTTGGTTCAATTTGAAAGGAATTACAATGGATGGCTGCCTCACGCAGTTGTTCTTCCTTCACGCGATTGCTGTTATGCACTCAGCCATTCTTGTGACAATGGCTTTTGATCGCTACATTGCCATATGTGATCCTCTGAGATATGCCACCATCCTCACCAATGCACGGATAGCTAAGATAGGGCTTGTGGGTTTGACAAGAGCTGTTCTCTTCATCCTGCCTGAGCCCCTGTTCTTGAGGAAGCTGCCATTCTGTGCCAGCCACATTGTCCCCCACACGTACTGTACGCACATGACTGTGGCAAAGATGTCGTGTGGGGACATCACAGTCAACAGGACGTACAGCTCAGTGACAGCGTTTGTAGTCATCGGATTAGACCTGACGCTTATTGCCTTATCCTATGGTCTGATTGTCAGGGCCATCCTCAGAATCTCCTCCAAGAAAGCCCACCTGAAAGCCCTCAAAACCTGCACAGCCCACATCTGTGTGATGGTGATGTCTTATACTCCCTCCCTCTTCTCCACTCTGACACAGCGGTTTGGTCAGGACATTGCTCCCCACGTTCACATCATCTTGGCCAACTTCTATTTCTTCATCCCCCCCATGCTCAACCCTATCATTTACGGGGTCAAAACCAAAGAGCTTCGTGACAAAGTGGGCAAATACACCTGCAGAATGTGATCACTAGGTGCCACTGACTTTAAACCTGCATGACAAAAGGAGGAAGGATATCTCCTCATCAGTCAAGGATAATATGTTCCAGTTTGGTTGAGATCAACATTGTGGGAGTTCACAGTCTGAGAACTTCCTCACACCTATCTTATACCTCCATGATCAAGCATTGTTTTGTCCATTGCTAAGTTCCCTCTCTCTGACCATCACCTGATTCCTTTTAGCATCACCCATCAGCCCCCGCTCCACACACCCTGCTACTCGGCCTTTCCATGACTTCCAGACCACTAAAAGATACTGAAACTTTCTTACACACGGTGGCTTTCCATTAGTCCCTGTGTGAACAGGGCTCTGGATCAGTTCTGGGAAACAGAAGCTATGTTTTCTGATAGCCAAAGTCAAAGAAAGAAACTACAAGGCTGAACTTCTTTATCATACGTGCACAAAATGTACCTAATTTCCCTATATCCAATCCTTCAGGAAGCCTGGATGATAAACCAAATGTTTAATTTGGGAAGTGCTAATACAAGAATCTGCTGCAGGAATTGAGAACATTCTACTGGAGTTTGTTGTTGAGAGTTCTGAAACTGTGTTTTTGAGAACGGAACTGCTGTGTTAAACTACGATATCGCCTTTGAGTCAAATAACTTAGAATCATAGAATCATAGAATATTAGGGTTGGAAGAGACCTCAGAAGGCCATCTACTGCAACCCTCTGCTGAAAGCAAGACCAAGCCCAACTAAACCATTCCCAAACCATACCCAACTAAATCAAAAATGTACTGCCTTGCACAGATGATTATGGAGTTGCTTTTCAGAGGGAATTTTTACAATACACACTGGCCATTTCTGTGGTCAAAGAAACCAAAAATAGGTGTTGAGATTTCATGATGGAGTTTGTGGAACAGGACAAACGAGTTATGCAGCTCTGAGGATGCCACTGAGGAGAAAGACTTTAGTGAACTTGGCTTGTTTTCTCTTTCTTTGCTGTCATGACCTTTTAGCAGTGGGGAAGCAGAAAGATTGTTTTCTCAGATGAACTGCATAGTGCGGTGGTTGCCCCACTCCTGAAGAACAGGGGATAAAAGCAGCCCTGGAGACGGCTGTGGCTGAGGAAAAGCAGTTAGAACACCTGAGTAAGTAGCTGACCACAGGTGTGGCCAGCTCAATCAGGGCCCAGCTGTCCCTGATAAGAGGGCTGTGGGCCAGGAGCTGAGGAGTCTCTCTCTAGCAGTGGAGAGAGAAGGACCTAGCTGCCTGGGAGCAGGGTACCAGAGGTAGAGAAGTGCTGGAGAAAGGCAAGAGGAGCTGGGAAGCTCCAGCCTGGCATCTCCCCAGGCTGCATGCCTTGTGCAAGGCCTAAAGCGCTGCAAGGAAAGGCAGCAGGTCCAAACCCTCCTTGCCAGTGATGAGTGGTTTACAGACTACGGTCTGCCCCACTGAGCGGGGGCTAGATGGTGATGGGCAGTAGCCACTGAGGCAAGGTGGGGATAGAGGGTTGGGGGTTCCCCTGGGTGAGGAGACCCAGATTGTGGGGGCAGTGCCAGGGGGCAGCAACCCAAGGTAAAGTGGTACCAGGGACTTGGAGGGACACGGGAGCCTGAGGCAGGCGAACCACTGGCAGGAGGAGGCACTCCATATACTGGAGAAATAATTCCCAGGATGACCAGCAGGAGGCACGGCACCGCTGAGTCCTCAACCTCGCTACAAACTGGATAAAAAGAAAAGTTCACAACAAGATGCAAAAGGAACTTTAAAAAACATTCTTCATGTCAGGGCGTAGATGCAGTGATACAAAATCTGTTGTGAAGAGTTTACATCAATGAAAGAAATGATTGCACGTGTCACTACTGATGTATAACCAGCAGCAGAAATATTCTACTTCTGACGAAGACGGCAGAGATGAAATGTCGCCTGTTAGAGGCTAACAGAAACAAACTAATTCAACTCAAAATATGGACATTGGCGACCATGATTCAATGCATTAGAAATAAATAATCTCGTACTGTTACTGTTACTGTTGCAATACTCTCATACGTATTGTTGTTTTTGCACTACATACGTTTTGGGCTACATCTCGGTTATTTTTTACACTGTCATTCACCATTTTTGGTTTCAAACATCTGCCCACCCTCAGTTGGGAGACAAGTACCAGTACTAGGGTTTTGAATGTTAATTTGATTTTCATCTCACTTTGTTGCTAATGTGAGTGAACTCCTGCTGGGGCTTCTAGGTTTGTTTGTTTTGTTTTTTGAAAATCAGATCTCTACCATCTATCTAAGAAAAAATTCATTTGCTACTTGATGTATAGACCACTGTGTTAATATAAAAACCCACCCCTTTGTTTCAATAAATAGATTGGGCTTCTTTAGGGTTATTTTTTAAGTGAGTTTGGGCCATTAATGCAGTAGAAATCTGGCAACCACAAGCCCAGAGATATGCCAGAGGCAGCAGAGGAGCACTGAGGCAGAGGTGGGGGGCTGAAGCAGACCAGAGGCAGGAGCTGGGGCAGCACAGAGCAGCTACTCCTGTGGGGAATCAGGGCTGAGCTACAGCACGCAGCTGCGGGGCCAGAGTCAGGACAGTGGTTGTCGGCCCTGGCACAAGTAACACAGCAGCTGAGGGCGATGAGTGGGTGGCAGAAGCAAGGTGTGGCCATGGGCAGAGGGCCCAGCACAGGGAGAGGTTCCTAGACAGGAGTGCTTTGAAGGCTGGACTCAGAGAGGGGGCTGTGAACCCGATGCAGGGGGAGGGTGATGCTGTGGGGAAGGTGCCTGCCACCTAGACCTTTAGGTCCTGTGGCCACCCACAGAGCAAGTGTTTTACCCATGGTATCAGCACAGTGCATCCAGGGCTGGGAGGGAGGCCTGGGATGTGTGAGGAACAGACTATGAACTTTTCTTGCATCCCAGAGATGTGTGGTTTTGGTGTTTCCCTTGCCCACAGAGTGGGTTCCTTGTTTCCCTGAACATTTTCCATTTGTTCCTTATTTTTCTTACCATTGCTGTTTAATAAATGAATGTCATGAAGTGATCAGCAGGTCAGGGAAGTGCTGGTGCAGAGAGAGTGCCCCAGAGTGTGGGCCCCCTAGCCCCTCATAGAATCATAGAATAACAGAGTTGGAAGGGACCTCTGGAGGCCATCTAGTCCAACCCCCTGCCCAGAGCAGGACCAACGCCAACTAAATCATCCCAGCCAGGGCTTTGTCAAGCCTGACCTTAAAAACTTCTAAGGAAGGGGATTCCACCACCTCCCTAGGTAACACATTCCAGTGTTTCACCACCCTTCTAGTGAAAAAGTTTTTCCTAATATCCAACCTAAACCTCCAACACTGCAACTTGAGACCATTAATCCTTGTCCTGTCATCTGCTATCACTGAGAATAGTCTAGATCCATCCTCTTTGGATCCACCTTTCAGGTAGTTAAAAGCAGCTATCAAATCCCCCCTCATTCTTCTCTTCCGCAGACTAAACAATCCCAGTTCCCACAGCCTCTCCTCATAAGTCATGTGTTCCAGTCCCCTAATCATTTTTGTTGCCCTTCGCTGGACTCTCTCCAATTTCTCCACTTCCTTCTTGTAGTGTGGGGCCCAAAACTGGTCACAGTACTCCAGATGAGGCTCACCAATGTCGAATAGAGGGGAATGATCACGTCCCTCGATCTGCTGGCAATGCTCCTACTTATACATCCCAAAATGCCATTGGCCTTCTTGGCAACAAGGGCACACTGTTGACTCATATCCAGCTTCTCGTCCACTGTCACCCCAGGTCCGTTTCTGCAGAACTGCTGCCGAGCCATTCGGTCCCTAGTCTGTAGCAGTGCATGGGATTCTTCTGTCCTAAGTGCAGGACTCTGCACTTGTCCTTGTTGAAACTCATCAGATTTCTTTTGGCCCAATCCTCCAATTCTTCTAGGCCACTCTGCACCCCATCCCAACCCTCCAGTGTATCTACCTCCCCCACGAGCTTAGTGTCATCTGTGATCTTCCAGAGGGTGCAATCCATCCCATCATCCAGATCATTAATAAAGATGTTGAACAAAACTGGCCCCAGGACCGACCCCTTGGGCACTCCGCTTGATACCGGCTGCCAATTAGACATCGAGCCTTTGATCACTACCCTTTGAGCCTGACAATCTAGCCAGGTTTCTATCCACCTTATAGTCCATTCATCGAATCCATACCTCTTTAACTTGTTGCCAAGAATACCGTGGGAGACTGCATCAAAGGCTTTGCTAAAGTCAAGATAACTTGCTTTTCAAAATCTCCAATGATGGAGATTCCACAGCCTCCCTAGGCAATTTATTTCAGTGCCTAACCAGTTAGGAAGTTTATCCTAATGTCCAACCTAAACCTCCCTCGCTACAATTTAAGCCTGTTGCTTCTTGTCCTATCCTCAGAGGTTAAGAACAATTTTTCCCTTTCTTCCTTGGACCAATCTCTTATGTACTTGAAAACTGTTATCATGTCCCCTCTTAGTCTTCTCTTTTCCAGACTGAACAAACCCAGTTCTTTCATTCTTCCCTCATAGGTCATGTTTTCTAGGCCTTTAATCATTTTTGTTGCTCTTTCTGGACTTTTTCCAATTTGTCCACATATTTCCTGAAATGTGGCACCCAGAACTGGACACGATACTCTAGATGAGGCCTGATCAGTGCAGAGTTGAGTTGAAAAATTACTTCTCATGTCTTGCTTTCAACACTCCTGCTAATACATCTCAGAATGATGTTTGCTTTTTTTTGCAACACCGTTACACTGTTGACTCATATTTAGCTTGTGGTCCACTATGACCCTCAGATCCCTTTCCTCAGTACTCCTTCATAGGCAGTCATTTCCCGTTCTGTATGTTTGCATCCGATTGTTCCTTCAGAAGCGGAGCAATTTGCATGCGTCCTTATTGAATTTCATCCTATTTATTTCAAACCATTTTTCTAATTTGTCCAGATCATTTTGAATTTTCATCCTATCCTCCAAAGCACTTGCCAACCCTCCCAGCTTGGTATCATCCACAAACTTTGTAAGTGTACTCTCTATGCCAGACCTCCAACTGATCCCTGAGGGACCCCACTTGTTATGCCCTTCCAGAATGACTGTTAGCCACTAATAACTATTTTCTTTCAATGATTTTCCAACCAGTTATGTAGCCACCTTACAGTAGCTCCATCTAGGTTGCATTTAAGAGTGACCAGGGCTCTGGTTTTCAACTGGAACACCCGGTTGAAAAGGGACCCTGGAGGCTCCGGTCAGCACTGCCAAATGGATTATTAAAGTCCCATCAGTGGTGCTGCAGAACCAAGGTAAGCTAATTCCTACCTCTTCCAGCCCCACCCTGCACTGCACCGTGGTAGCAGCCAGCAGGTCTGGCTTCTACCTATGGGGGCCAGGGAGCTCCATGTGCTGCCCCCTCCCTGAGCATTGGCTCTGCACTCCAATTGGCCAGGAACCAGCCAATGGGACCTGGGGGGTGGTGCCTGCAGGTGAGAGAAACAGGCCGAGCCTCCCCCAGAAGCGGAACCTGTTGGCTGATTGTAGCCCGGGGCACAGTACGGAGCCAGGACAGGCAGGTAAACCCATGCCCCAGCCCCAACCCAGAGCCCTCCCAAACCCGCAGCCCTCTCCGACACCCCAAACTCCTTATCCTTGGCACCACCCCAGAACCTGCACCCCCAGCCCAGAGCCCTGACCTCCTCCCACACCCCAACCTTGTAACAGAGGATGTGGAAAAAGCTAATGTACTCAATGCTTTTTTTGCTTCTATCTTCACGAACAAGGTCAGTTCCCAGACTACTGCACTGGGCAGCACAGCATGGGGAGGAGGTGACCAGCTCTCTGTGGAGAAAGAAGTGGTTCGGGACTATTTAGAAAAGCTGGACGAGCACAAGTCCATGGGGCCGGATGTGCTGCATCCGAGAGTGCCAAAGGAGTTGGTGGATGTGATTGCAGAGCCATTGACCATTATCTTTGAAAACTCATGGCGATTGGGGGAAGTCCCGGACGACTGGAAAAAGGCTAATGTAGTGCCCATCTTTAAAAAAGGGAAGAAGGAGGATCTGGGGAACTACAGGCCAGTCAGCCTCAGCTCAGTCCCTGGAAAAATCATGGAGCAGGTCTTCAAGTAATCAATTTTGAATCACTTAGAGGAGAGGAAAGTGATCAGGAACAGTCAGCATGGATTCGCCAAGGGCAAGTCATCCCTGACTAACCTAATTGCCTTCTATGATGAGATAACTGGCTCTATGGATGAGGGGAAAACAGTGGACATTTTATTCCTTAATGCTGGGTTGTATTAGTAGGAGCATTGCAAGCAGAAGGAGGGAAGTGATTATTCCCCCCTATTTGGCACTGGTGAGGCCTCACCTCGAGTACTGTGTCCAGTTTTGGGCGCCCAATTACAAAAGGGATGTGAACAAATTGGAGAAAGTCCAGCGGAGGGCAGCAAAAATGATAAGGGGGCTGGGGCACATGACTTATGAGGCAAGGCTGAGGGAACAGGGGTTATTTAGTCTGCAGAAGAGAAGAGTGAGGGGGGATTTGGTAGAAGTCTTCAACTACCTAATGCGTGGTTTCAAAGGGGATGGAGCTCGGCTGTTCTCAGTGGTGGCAGATGGCAGAACAAGGAGCAATGGTCTCAAGTTGCAGTAGGGGAGGTCTAGGTTGGATATGAGGAAACACTATTTCACTAGGATGGGGGTGAAGCACTGGAATGGGTTACCTACAGAGGTGGTGGAATCTCCATCCTTAGAGGTTTTTAAGTCCCAGCTTGACAAAGCCCTTTCCATTGAGTTCATTTACCCTTCACCCGTTAGCTTCACTTGAAGGACAAAGAATTCTTTTTCGTTTCAATATATATAGGGCAACAAATATGTAGATTCCGAAAATAAAACGGCTTTTGGTTAGTAACTTTTTATGATTTTTGTATGGTAAGCTCTCGTACTTCTTCTAGATACTAACACACCTCAGCTGGGCAGAGAAAAGGAACCAGGAGCCTGGGAGACCAGACACTCGACAGGTGTGGGAGAAGGAAAAGGACAAAATGCTGCAGGACAGTGTGGCCAAGGCAGAGGAACAGCTGGAGCTCCAGAGAGAGACAGAGGGAGGAGAGGCATCTGCAGAGGACAAGGGAGGTAGCCCAGCTGGAGGAGAGAATGGGGGCATGCTTCCTGGAACATGGCTGGAAGTTGAGGGAGGAGGACAGAGCACAGCAGAAGGACGTCTTGGCAGGGGGTTATACTAGATGACCCTTGCAGTCCCTTCTAACCCTTTGATTTTATGACTTTTTTGAGAGGCTGGCCACCAAGGGACAGGCCCCAGCTATAGGTCCATGGGATGATTCAGTCTGACCCGCAAACAATTTTCAGCTCTCTGCACTCCCTGCTCCCCATGGTGGCTCCGGCTGCGAGGCTGCTGCCGGAGTCTCCTCCCTAAGAGCACGGTTTTGGCGCTGCTGCAGTCGATGCAGCGGCATCGATTTTGCAGGTCTGACGAAGACACGCTCAATCAATGGGAGAGAGCGCTCCTGTCACTCCACCTCCCCGGGAAGCATAAGGTAAGTCAAAGCATGGTGTAGTTCCACGGTAATTGTAAGCAGAGCTCTGCATTGTGTTTATTGTGGAGTGTCCTTTCTGGATTTTAACCCTGTCGCACTCAAATGTGGCGCAACAGTGATCTAAATGAAAGGTTCAAGTACCAGCAAGTGGGAAGAAAGTTATGCGTTCACTGGTCGTAATGGACGACGACAGGGCCTTGTGTGCCTACGATCACTGTGTGGAAGGAGAACAATAACAGCTGAAATTACCCCACAATCCACACAGCAAAATACAAGCAGTACTCCAGAGAGTCATGTGTCGCTCTAGTTAAGGACCGGAAAATAAACTTCAAAGCAGAGAAACATACTGATGAAACTAGCAACCGCACGAACTGCAAGACTGGCTGCATCTTACAAGGCCTCCCTTGAGCTAGCGTAATGTCAAAAGGCTTTTGGGGATGGGGTTAAAAGGTGTCCACTCAGTGGCTCAGGCATTTGGTGATGAAAAAATGGCAACAGATTTTGAAAGTGTGTGTGCGATGGGGCAGATAACGCCGGACCAGCATGGCAGGGGTTGAGGAGCTGCTTTGGACTGGAGGAGCCCTGCCCCACCCCGTGCACAAATCATGCCAGAACTGGAGGAAGAGTTAAAAGGAGGGAACTCCATTCAGATGGGGCCAACTCTGGGAAAGGGGCGGCTCTTGAGCTTCCCAGCTCCCAGACAGGTGGCCAGCAGAGCCTCTGTTCTTGCAGAAATAGGACACAGATCAGCAGTAATGCCTGGTGCAACAAACACTGTCCTTTCTCCAGTCTCCAGGGGCAGTGGGGAATCTGACAGTGCAACTTCAAATCCCACTTTGATCCTGGTAAACTCTTTAAGATGGGCACTGGTGATGACCCTGAGGTGTTCCTTACCACCTTTGAGCAGATGGTGGTAGCAGTGCAGTGGCCCCCTGTCTTGTTCACCGTCGTCCTGACTAGAGCAGCCCAGGCCAGCAACCGGGGGCTCAACCTGATGGCTGCTCAGGATTAGCCCCAGGGTCAGCATTAGGGGGTATCAAGAGGGGGCCCTGCAAATCTGTGTTACATCATATCCACTGAATGCATCCGATGAAGTGAGCTGTAGCTCACGAAAGCTTATGCTCAAATAAATTGGTTAGTCTCTAAGGTGCCACAAGTCCTCCTGTTCTTTTTGCGGATACAGACGAACACGGCTGCTCCTCTGAAAACTGTGCATATAGTAATGCAGGTATTACAGTAATTTAACATCTAAAAGTGGAAATACACCACACTAAAGCAGAGGTTTTCAAACTGTGACTGCACGGAGGAATGTTTTGGGGGCGGTGAGAGGCCAATGTCAGGCAGCTCAGGCTTCAGTCCTGGGCAACAGGGCTGAAACTTTGGCCCTGGGCGGTGGGCTTACGCCTTAGTTTCTGACCTGGGCCCCAGCAAATCTATTACTGGTGCTGATAACGACAGATTTAAGACCACCATCCTTGATTATTGGGATGTCATGAAAAGGCACACTTGTGTTGCGTTCATGAACAGAAATATCTACTGTGGGCCTGGCACCAGGTGGTAGCGTTCAGGCTTAAACCTGAGTTCAGCACCTGCCACCACTGTGGCTGGCAACTCTGGGGACCATGTTCCTTACAGTGGCTGACAGCTCTCGGGCCCCTGCCGACTCACAGCTCTGGATCTGCCACCCCAAGGCTGAAGTGGAAAGTCACGGAAGTCACTGAAAGTCATGGATTCTGTGATCTCCGTGACAGAATCTTATCCTTAGCCGTGCCTGTGAGCAGCTTGCTGTGGTGACTGGGGAAGTGGTGGAACACTGTGACTCAGACAGTGGCCAGTTGAGCCCAGGGGTGAACAGCTCCACTTTCTCGAGCAAGTCGGTGACTGTTGTGCTCCTGCCCAGAGGCAGCTGGCCGTTGTTAAGTGCTGAAGGCTGGAATGTCATTGCCACAGTAAGGCTCTTTAGGCTGCTCACTACTTCTGTCCTGGGAGCTCTAGTGTTATCAGTATTAGCAGACAAGGCAGCCTGCTCATTCAGCAGACCTCAGTGTTACTCATAAAGAATGACCACAGGCACAGTTCGGTGACAAAAGCACTGGCCAGGATTATTGTTCTGAAGGCATAGCCCAAGGGCCCTTCCTCCATGGTTAGAGGTATACTAACATGAGTGCCGAGTGGTTCAGTCAGCAGCAGGAGTCTCTGCTGTCCCCTAGGCCACACAAAGGGTTAAGCTGAGGTACTCTGACTTTTGTAGACTGGACAAAGAACTGGTGAACAGCTGCTTTAATACCTGCCTCTTTTTCAGGCCCGAGATCTTGCACCAGGCTCCATGCTAAAGGCTCTCTCTCTCACTACTACACTATCCAGTCTTAAGGGAATATGTAAGGCCCCTCTCATTCCGTTCCCCCATGTTGATCACCAATTTGAAATGATAAGCGTGGACCTTGTGGGGCACCTAGAGAGAAGTACTATGAGATATCAACATATCCTCATTATCCTTGACTACATAATACATACTCCAAAGCCATCTCCTTGTGCTCCTCCAATGCACCTGCAGCCCAAGGTCCAGTGTGCTTCAACAGCAGCCTTGGGAACTACAAGCTATGAACTACAAACTGTGGCATGTTGGGAGAACTCCCCAGTCCCTGCCAGGATGTACTCTCTGCCCTCCCATCAGGGGGGTCTCAGCCCTGACTGAGCCGGGAACATGTAGCAAGCAAGCAGAGAGGACACTGCAGGACTGTATTCCAGTTCCATGTTCTTTACAGAATAAAGCCTTGTTCTTGTGATTTGTCTGAGTGGGTCTGGTCTGAGGTAAGCACACACTGACACACAATGCATAGCACACAAAGAAGCCTCAGGCCCAGTTTCCCAAAGTTATGTAAAATGTCTCAAATCAGGCTTCCTATATCTTGAACAACCTCATACTGGGCCAGTGAACAGGAGGGGGGACTACACACTTACCAGCACAAATGAGCTCATGAAATTCTTCTCCCAGGTGGCAATACCCTGAGAAATCCTTAGTGATCGAGGACCTAACTTTACTTTACAACTAATGAAATAACTGTGCGATCTACTGAGGGTAATGACACTCAGCACATCGACTTACCATCCCTAAACTGATGGGTTGGTTTCACAGAACTTTCATGGTGATGTTAATGAAGTTTGTAGCATTGGATCCCAAACACAAACACTGGGACCAACTCTTCCCCAGCCTCCTTCTTGCTGTAAGGAAAAGCCCACAAAAAAGGAGTCCAGCTGTGAGTGTTCACACTGGGTGATTGCGTGTTATTGTTACTGCCAAGTTGCACTTCCAAATACTGGTTCCATGGCAGGGACCATTTGAGATAGAGAGGCATGTGGGGCCCATTGACTATGAGGTGCAGCACCCAGAGAAGAAAAAGGAGACTTAGATAAGAACATAAGACTGACTACATTGGATCAGACCAATGGTCTATCTAGTCCAGTATCCTGTCTTCTGACAGTGTCCAAGAGTGTCAGCGGGAAAGAATAGGACAGGGCAATTATTGAGGGATCCATATCAAGTCCCAGCATCTGGCGATCGGAGGCTAGGACACCCAGAGCATGAGGCAGTGTCCCTGAACAAACTAGCTAATAGACAGTGATGCACCTTGTTGCCAAGAAGGCCAATGGATTATTGGGCTGTATTAGTAGGAGCATTGCCAGCAGATTGAGGGAAGTGATTATTCCCCTCCATTCAGCACTGGTGAGGCCACATCTGGAGTATTGCATCCGGTTTTGGGTCTCCCACTGCAGAAACGATGTGGACAAATTTGAGAGAGTCCAGTGGACAGCAATGAAAATGTTTAGGGGGCTGGGGCAAATGATTTTATGAGGAGAGACTGAGGGAACTGGGCTTATTTAGTCTGCAGAAGAGAAGAGTGAGGGGGGATTTGATAGCAGCCTTCAACTACCTGATGGGTGGTTCCAAAGAGGATGGAGCTCCGCTGTTCTCAGTGGTGGTAGATGACAGAACAAGGAGTAATGGTCTCACATTGCAGTGGGGGAGGTCTAGGTTGAATATTAGAAACACTATTTCACTAGGAGGGGGGTGAAGCACTGGAATGGGATACTTAGGGAGGTGGTGGAATCTCCATCCTTAGAGGTTTTTGAGGCCCGGCTTGACAAAGCCCTGGCTGGGATGATTTAGTTGAGCAGGGGGTTGGACTAGATGACCTCCTGAGGTCTCTTTCAACCCTAATCTTCCATGAAGCTATGACCTATTCTCCATTAACTTATCTAATTCTTTTGTGAACCCTGCTACAGTCCTGGCCTTCTCAACATTCTCTGGCAAAGAGTTCCACAGGCTGACTGAAGAAATGTTTCCTTTTGTTTGTTTTAAACCTGCTGCCTGTCTATTACCACAGGAACTGGAGAGCACCAAATGAAATTATGTGAAGGAGTAAACAACACTTCTGTATTCAATTTCTCCACACCAGTCAGTTTTATAGATCGATATAATATCCTGTCTTAGTCATAAGAATGGCCAGACTGGATCAGACTGAAGGTCCATCGAGCCCAGTGTCCTGTCTTCCAACAGTGACCAGTGCCAGGTGCTTCAGAGGGAATGAGCAGAACAGGGAATCATCAAGTGATCCATCCCTGTCACCCACTCCCAGCTTCTGGCAAGCAGAGGCTAGGGACACCGTCCCTGCTCATCCTGGCTAATAGCCATTGATGGCCTCTTTACCAGAGGATGTTGTGGAGACCAAGACTGTAATTGGTGCCTACTGCCTTTGTGCCTTAACAACATGAGTCCCACTGAATGTGGATGGAGACTGGGCACCTAACTCACATCTGTGCCTCTGAACATCTCCCTCCACCCTCGCTATCCTAATTGTAGCTGGTGCGGTTACTCTAGCAGTCCACAGGCTTCAGGGCACATGCTGATCACTGAAGGCACTCAGGAAGCTGTTTCTGCCCATGGCACGATATTGCCCTATTGGGGGGTTTATGACATAGCCTCTGTCTCACCGACGGCAGCACAGATTGCCCCTGCTATCAGACGGGAGGGGCTATTACTCTGGGTCTGAAACAAGGACATGCGAGAGCAGTTCCATCGCATGTCACGTTCTTGGGGATTCAAAGCATGGTTTGTTAGACAGGATGGGAGGGGAAGATGCTCAGATTCTATGGCCATGAGCAGCAGCCCAGAAATGCTGATAGACAAATGAGTATGTGTAAGCTTTGGCTCTTCCTTTTCTCTCCAGTGTTATAGTAATGCCAGACCACTATATCAACTCTGCAAGATTCAATTTGCCCTGACAATCTGAGTGTCTATTATTGACAAATCATTTCTTCACTCCCGGGGGAGGTGCTTGAGCTGTAGTTCTCTGGGATTAATTTTCTGCTCATCCCATGGCTCACAGAGCTGAGGGAATTTTCTGGGAGTCCTGCCCAGTCCTCAGGGACTGTACAAGGGAATCATAAAGGTCGCTGCCCAGCACACCGAGTGTCAGACATGTGAGATTCATACACTGATTCTCAGGGCTCTGCCTTCCTGTCGCAATAAGGAGATTTCCTCTTTCTGCTGAGCAGGATTTTGGTGAGTCACCTGTTTCTGCATTAAAGTTAGTGCTGAGGGCTCAAGAAGGGTTCCAGGGTTCAAGTCAAAAACATCTGGGCAGCAATTCACCAGCACAGCAACTTAAACTGTTTAGTATTGTCAGAAACACCAAGGGATTTACCTGGTAAAATTGGAACTACAAAATTATTGTAAATAGTTTAGACTTTTTTTTTTTTTTTAAGATCAGTTCCTTCAGACTCTTTCAGAGCTCTACACAATAGAGCTCTCTGTAGCAGGAAGTTGTGATTTTTACAATTGAGAGCCAAAAGTTAAACACTAAGGTTGAAATCTTGATCCCATTCAGTTCAATGACAGAACTCTCAACAGAACCCTAAATCCATATGTAGGGACTTAAATAAATGGCCTGATTCACACCGGCCAGGAGCCTCTAGAGACTTTAACTGGAGTCGTCCTGTGGCCTCTATGGATGGGTGAGCTTGTTTGGACCAAAGAAGAACTGACAGGAGAGTTGCTAAAATCTCAAACTCACAGGCTTAGAAGTTCAGAACAATGAGGATAACAAGTTTGTGGTTTTTTGGTGGGAGGAGAGGGGTCTGCTCTCTCCATGCCCCTGCATCTCTGGTTCTGGAGAGAATGAGAAGCACCAAAAGGCAGTTAAACAAAAAGCAAGCTTCTGGATCAGAGGAAAGTGTGTGGTTGTAAATCTGACTGGGAAACTCCAGGAATGCACAGTGTGTGTGTGTGTGGGCCGGGGTGGGGACATGCAGTATCCAAATCACAATGGCAGTCCTGAAACTGAGCGAAATTGGGAATTCACATCCTGCCGAATGCACAGACCAAAGAGGCGCAATGAGGTCTCCTGGAGTGGCAGCTGTCTCAGACTGTAATGGAATGTAGACAACACTGCAGCAGATGGTCTCTGACACCATCCCTATTCTGAACCATCCCTCTTCCCGTGAGCAACCCCACTATAGACTTGTGACAATTTCAGCAACTGTCAAAATGGAAAAGTAGCTTCTGGAAGGTGTGTCTGGGTTTCTAACCGGCTTCAATACGTTAAAGCTTTGCGTGACTAATTCTTCCTCAGAACAACACTGTCTCCATGTGGCATGGCTGGAAGTTGTGGGGGTTTGGGGCCTACATGGGCAGGCAGGCAGTACTGGGAGTTGTGGGGCAGGGAGTGGGATGTGTGAGGACAAGCGAGCAGTGCTGGCGGTTGTGAGGGCAGGGAGCGGCATGCACACAGACAGTCAGGCTGTGCTCTTGACATTGAATTTGTATTTGTGATTGTTGGTCCAAGGCCAGCACTGAGACCTTTCCTGGCCCCAAGTGAGTTTGGGCGGGTCTCAGGGTCTTTTTGCTCGGGCAAGCCACAGAACTGCAGCCTGGGTGTCACGACCTTCACTCAGTTTTGTTTCCAACTGTTGTTGTTGTTATGTAACTTCAGGCCTTTCCCCGGTGGAAAGAACAAAGAACAGGAGGACTTCTGGCACCTTAGAGACTAACAAATTTATTTGAGCATAAGCTTTCGTGAGCTACAGCTCACTTCATCGGATGCATTCAGTGGAAAGCACAGTGGGGAGACTTATATACACAGAGAACATAAAACAATGGGTGTTACCATACACAATGTAACTAGAGCGATCAGGTAAGGTGAGCTATCACCAGCAGGAGAGCGGGGCGGGGAGGGGGAGGAACTTTTGTAGTGATAATCAAGGTGGGCCATTTCCAGAAGTTGACAAGAATATCTGAGGAACAGTGGGGGGTGGTGGGGGGGAATGAACATGGGGAAATAGTTTTACTTTGTGTAATGACCCATCCACTCCCAGTCTCTATTCAAGCCTAAGTTAATTATCTCCAGTTTGCAAATTAATTCCAATTCAACAGTCTCTCTTTGGAGTCTGTTTTTGAAGTTTTTTGTTGAAGAATTGCAACTTTTAGGTCTGTAATTGAGTGACCAAAGAGATTGAAGTGTTCTCCAACTGGTTTTTGAATGTTATAATTCTTGACGTCTGATTTGTGTCCATCTATTCTTTTACGTAGAGACTGTCCAGTTTGACCAATGTACATGGCAGAGGGGCATTGCTTGCACATGATGGCATATATCACATTGGTAGATGTGCAGGTGAACGAGCCTCTGATAGTGTGGCTGATGTGATTAGGCCCTATGATGGTGACACTGCACCCCTTATTCTTCATAGTGTTATTATTATTATATAATTATAACATAATTATAATACATTTTATGCAAGGTGGGTCATGTAAGATGTCATTGGAAAAGTTATGATTTTCTGAATATCATTATCCTATTTGTGTGCACATATCTTTTTTCTATCTGAAGTTATGAATACTGAGTATGTATCTACTTCCCAAATGCAGTTACACCTGGGTAACGCACACTAGGCAAGATGCTTTCAGTCTAGACTCCTGGGTTGTGAAGGGGACAATGGTCCATTAGGGAAAACGGTAGGCCTGAGGAAAAACTTCTCTCCCTCCTGGTGAGCCCTCCTGAGAGCTCTTCAGACAGACTATAAGTAATGGATGTTGTGACTCTACAAGAGCATGTGACCAGGCCACATAACTCTGACTCCATCTTGGGATGTTTGTACTTTCCCCACAAACTGGTATGAGAAGCAAGTTTTGAAACAAAGGATTCCTGTCATATACTAAAGCTAAATAAGGCTGTGGGTGACATCATTGGTGGTTCTTAACTCCCCACACAAGAGGCTTCCTGGTAACACCTGTGGAAAAAAAGACTGAACTGGGGGGAGTGCTGGACCCAGGCTAAAGGGATTCCCAACCTATGTATGGGAACCTGGGAAATCCAAGCTCCAAAGCAAATGCAGGTTGTGCCTTGAGAATCTGCCAGATGCCTTGTATCCTCAATCAGGTTGAGAAATTGCTCATTCATAGTCAACCTAACTGGGAACCCATCACACATTGTCATCAGCTGCTTCAATCTCCCATCGCACTCTGACCCCTCTGTCCACACTCTCCTTCCCCATCCCAGGCTGCCCCAATTCCAACAGCACTCTGGTCGCCAGTACGTCCTCCATGCTCCCCAGTAATCCCTGGCACCAACCATCTCTCAGCCTCCCCACAACTCTTCCTTTGAAAGGGGTGAGGTGCCTCTTGTCACACCTGCTCCCTTGGACAGGAGGTAATCAGTGACTGTGTCTCACCAGTGAGAACTCTTACACGTGAGTGGCAAAAGACAAGGCACTTCTGCGACTTTTCTTGTTACACCCATACACAAGCCATGGTGTTTCCAGGACTGTTACACAGGAACAACTTGCAAGCTGAAAAGTATGCACATTATGCAATGGGAGTGGTCAGTCCTGGGACATGTGAGGGCCTAGATAAATGCAGCTGCCATGTGGAGGAACCACAGGGACACATGTTAAACCCAGGATGCCCTGGGACCATTTCCTAGCCAGCCCTGCTACCCATTCACAGTAATGGTTTTACATTCATTCCTCACTGCAGAGACTTTATCGGGTCAAATAATTATTTTTCTCACCCAAAATGTTCATCCATGCAGTGATTATGGGATCCCTCAGCCTCATGAAATATACACCTAGTGTGACATTTCCAATTCGCCATGGTCACATGAGAATTTCTCCTCATAGGGCTAAATTCAACCTGGTCAAGAATAGAAAATTTGCCTTCAGTAAGCTGAGACAAGAGCTTGCAGGCAAAATGCCTCCAGCTGACTTCAGATGACATGTTTGGAGATTCAAAAGCCAGAAGGGACCATTGTGATCTTCTTGTCTGTTCCAAAGGTTAATTACTCTCACCGATAAAAAATGTGTGCCTCACTGTTTAAAAATGGCATCTTATTTCAAGTCAGAATTTCTTCAACTTCAACTTTCAGCAACTGGATCCCATCATTCCTCTGAATACTAGGCTGAAAAGTCTAGTATTAAATAGAATCATAGAATATCAGGGTTGGAAGGGACCCCAGAAGGTCATCTAGTCCAACCCCCTGCTCGAAGCAGGACCAAGTCCCAGTTAAATCATCCCAGCCAGGGCTTTGTCAAGCCTGACCTTAAAAACCTCTAAGGAAGGAGATTCTACCACCTCCCTAGGTAACGCATTCCAGTGTTTCACCACCCTCTTAGTGAAAAAGTTTTTCCTAATATCCAATCTAAACCTCCCCCATTGCAACTTGAGACCATTACTCCTCGTTCTGTCATCTGCTACCATTGAGAACAGTCTAGAGCCATCCTCTTTGGAACCCCCTTTCAGGTAGTTGAAAGCAGCTATCAAATCCCCCCTCATTCTTCTCTTCTGCAGACTAAACAATCCCAGCTCCCTCAGCCTCTCCTCATAAGTCATGTGCTCTAGACCCCTAATCATTTTTGTTGCCCTTCGCTGGACTCTCTCCAATTTATCCACATCCTTCTTGTAGTGTGGGGCCCAAAACTGGACACAGTACTCCAGATGAGGCCTCACCAATGTCGAATAGAGGGGAACGATCACGTCCCTCGATCTGCTCGCTATGCCCCTACTTATACATCCCAAAATGCCATTGGTCTTCTTGGCAACAAGGGCACACTGCTGACTCATATCCAGCTTCTCGTCCACTGTCACCCCAGGTCCTTTTCCGCAGAACTGCTGCCTAGCCATTCGGTCCCTAGTCTGTAGCGGTGCATTGGATTCTTCCATCCTAAGTGCAGGACCCTGCACTTATCCTTATTGAACCTCATCAGATTTCTTTTGGCCCAATCCTCCAATTTGTCTAGGTCCTTCTGTATCCTATCCCTCCCCTCCAGTGTATCTACCACTCCTCCCAGTTTAGTATCATCCGCAAATTTGCTGAGAGTGCAATCCACACCATCCTCCAGATCATTTATGAAGATATTGAACAAAACCGGCCCCAGGACCGACCCCTGGGGCACTCCACTTGACACCGGATGACAACTAGACATGGAGCCATTGATCACTACCCGTTGAGCCCGACAATCTAGCCAGCTTTCTACCCACCTTATAGTGCATTCATCCAGCCCATACTTCCTTAACTTGCTGACAAGAATACTGTGGGAGACCGTGTCAAAAGCTTTGCTAAAGTCAAGAAACAATACATCCACTGCTTTCCCTTCATCCACAGAACCAGTAATCTCATCATAAAAGGCGATTAGATTAGTCAGGCATATTTTGTTTCCCGTGTAGGTACTTATAGACGGTTATCAAATTACCTCTTAACCATCAATGTTAAACTAAATAGATTGAGCTCCTTAAGTCTATTACTGTAAGGCAGGTTTTCTCATCTTGCAGTAATTCTTATCACACTTGGATGTTGGTACATTGAAGAGGGTTCAGACATCTTTAATCATGGACACCAGAACTGGACACAGGATTCCAGCAGCAGTTGCACCAGTGCCAAATACAGAGGTAAAATAACTTCTCTGTCTCTCCTTGAGATTCCCCTGGTTATCATCCCAGGATCAGATTGGCTGTTTTGGCCACAGGGTCACATTAGCTAATTATTCTTTCAGGCTCCCTAATCTTTTTCAGTCATTGCACTTCCCGTGATAGTTCCCCATCGTGTAAGCATCGCCTGCATTCTTTGTTCCTAGATGTAGATATTTACATAGCTATATGAGAATGCATATTATTTCCTTCAACCCTGTTTACCAACCAATCCAGATTGCTCTAAACCAGGGGCCTGTCCTCTTCATTGTTTACCATACCCTCAATTTTTGTGTCATCTGAAAACTTCAGGTATGAGAAGGGCTAGAATCAGAGTTGCTGACACATGTCTCTGCTTACACTTATCAGTTAGGTCCTGTAACTTACGTCTCAGACAAAGCTGGATGCCTTCAAGAAACTGGCTCACCAAAAGAAACAAGGGAAGTAACAGGGGCAGGCTTTTAACCCTAAATATGAAGACGCTTGTACTCTTTGTGCCCATTCTGCAGAGCACAGTGTCATAGCCCAGCATGATAATTGCTATTTCCCTAGGGAAATGTGACTCCTTTCCAATATACGAATGACATCGTGGACTAGACCTATGGTCCATCTAGTCCACTGTCCTCTCTCTAACACTGACAGCCCTAAGAGCTGCAGAAGAAGGTGTAAGAAACCCAGCAGTAGGTGGATGGGAGGGATGACCTGACAATCCTGAGAGCATCACCCGAATGCCTAACAGCTAGAGACTCGCTTGTGCCCTGAAACAGAGGGGTGTATAGGCGTTCCAAAATGTTTATTCAGCTGTAACTATTCTAACTGGATAATCTCACTATGTAAATGTCCAAACTCTTCTTGGGTCTTGCTTAGCTTACGGTCTGAACAACCTCTTGTGGCAATGAGTTCCTCAGTCACATTGGGCACTGAGTGAAGAACGCATTCTATTTTATCTGTTTTGAATTGGCCATGTTTCAGTGTAAGGTTATGAGACAGGGAGAACATATCATCAATCAGCTCTTTACCAGTGAATATTTTATAGATTTTTCTCATGTTCCCTCTTATTCATCTCCTTTGTAATCCCAGTCTTTTCAACCTATCTTCATATGAGTTTCCCCCCAGGCCCTTAATCATTCTTGTTGCCCTTCCCTAAACCTCTCTGGTCCTGCAATATCCTGTACGAGAAGGGTGCCCACTACTACACAGAGGGATCCAAGGGTGGTGAAACGTTGACTGACTGATCTCATGGCATTGTATTTTCTGTATGATTTTGTACCCCACTCCTCCTGCATCCCGATATTTTGCTCAGTTTCTGTCCCTGCTTGCACTGTGAGCAGGGCTTCACAGAGCTGTATACCATGATGCCCAGGCCCCTGTAAGGATTTTGAGGAGTTCAAGTTTTTACCTCCAATGGGCATAAACACTGCAGTTACTGACATTGAAATTCATCTGCCAGCATGCTGCCCATTCCCCTGGCTTTGTTAGCTCCCTCTGAGGACTTCTCTAGACTGGACTATGATTGAAATATTCTGGTGCCATCTGTAAATGTTGGAAACTTACTGCTCACCCCTCTTTCTACATTGGTAATAACTATAAAATATTTACTGTAATAATTGTTCTAAAGTGTGTAACCCACCTCGCTATATTTCTCTCCTTTCACAGGCACCTGGAGCATTTCTGAGCGTGATAGAACGATCAACCATCCCATGGCAGTTTTCAACCTCACCCCCTCTGACCCTTCAGTGTTCATCCTAATGGGCATCCCTGGCCTGGAAGCTGCCCACCTTTGGATTTCCATCCCTTTCTCTATGTTCTACGTTATTGGCCTGATGGGAAATTTCATGATTCTCTTTGTTGTCGGCAAAGAGCAGACCCTGCACAAGCCGATGTACCTGCTTCTCTGCATGCTGGCAGTCACAGACATTGGCATGTCTACATCCGCCGTGCCGAATGCACTGTGTATATTTTGGTTCAATTTGAAGGGCATGACTATGGGTGGATGCCTCACCCAGACTTTCTTCCTTCACACGGTTTATACGATGCACTCAGCTGTCCTTGTGACAATGGCCTTCGATCGATACATTGCCATATGTAACCCTCTGAGATACGCCACCATCCTCACCAACACATGCATAGCTAACCTAGGGCTCGTGGGTTTGATAAGAGCTGTTCTCTTCATTCTGCCCATGCCCCTGCTCCTGAGGAGGCTGCCATTCTGTGCCAACCGCATTATCGCCCACACGTACTGCGACCACATAGCTGTGGCAAAGACGTCGTGTGGGGACATCACAGTCAACAGGATGTATGGCTTGGTGGTAGTGGTTTTAGTCATTGGGTTAGACCTGGCACTCATTGTCCTGTCATATGGCCTGATTATCAGGGCTGTCCTCAGAATCTCCTCCAAGAAAGCCCATCAAAAAGCCCTCAACACCTGCACAGCTCACATCTGTGTGATGCTGATTTCTTATACTTCTGTCCTCTTAACCACTCTGATTCACCGGTTTGGAAAGGGCATCGCTCCCCATGTCCACATCATCTTGGCCAACCTCTATGTCCTCCTCCCGCCCATGCTCAACCCTATCATTTATGGGGCCAGAATCAAAGAACTTCGTGACAAAATGGGCAAATACACCTGCAGAATATGATAGCTGGGGGCCAATGACTTTAAACCTGTGTGACAAGAGGGCGAAAGGAGATCTCCTTGTTAATCACAAGTGCTCTCTCCTAGTTTGGCTGAACACAAGATTGTGGAAGTTCACAGTCTGAGAAATTCCTTACACCTAATGTCTTATCACTCAATGGCCAAGCACTGCTCTTTCTCTTGCTGAGTTCCCTCTCTCTGACCATCACCTGATCTTTCAGTGTCACCCATCAGCTTCCATCCTCTCTCCTGCTGCCACTCGGCCTCTCTGTGGCTGTCAGACTGCCAGAAGATACTGCAGCTTTCTGAAGCAGGGTGGCTTCCCTATGTGAATTGGGTCCTTGTCCGTTTGACAAGATAAAGCCACATTTTCTGATAGCCAAAGACAAATAAAGCAACTACAGTGCTGCATTTCTTTATCATATGTACAGTGATCTGGTGAACAAAATTTACCTGATTTTCTACATCCAGTCCCTAAAGAATCCTGGAGGGAAAACCAAACGTTTCTGTTGGAAAGTGCTAATACAGGAAAGCTGCTGCAGGGATTGAGGACATTCTACTAGAGCTAATTAGCTAGAGTTGTGAAATTGTGTGTTTTTGAGAACTGGACTGTGGTTCCCTGAATTGCGGGGAACCACCAATTGTAACCATATGATGTGCACTCAGCCAGTATGAACTAATAAAATAGAACACCAATAGTTACGGGTTACTTGGAAAGCAAGCTTTTAGATGCAAAGTCAAAATCTAGGTGGCAGTTTCTGTGAATCATAATGGGAGGAAGGGAAAGGCAAGTAAACAAGTGAGAATGAAAGAAGATAAATGGATGAAATCCTTGAGTCTAGATGCCTCTGATAATAGATGTTTATTGAAAGTTAAGAAAAGTGATGACCAGGTAGGGGTCATTATCTCCTACGTGTGTTGTATAAGGTATAAAAGATTAGCGGATACACTGTACTTTGGAGCAGTCCTCTGAAGCCATCTTGAGAGACATTTTTCCTCACACCATTTCTCCCCAGCGCGTTAACAACTGGCCTCTGTCAACCTGTTGTTAATTACTCAATACCGTTCCAGATGTTAGACATAGGTAAATATCTGGACTGTTCTAAACCTATTGCTTAAGTGTTGTTAGTATATAGGCTTGTTTGTCAGGCTGAGAGAGAATTTGGGGTTTCAATTTTTGATACTCTCATATCTTACACTAATATGTATGAAGAAGAATGAATAAAGACTCTGTGTTTTCCTCTTCTCACAACCAAATAGGGCTTTCAACACAGTGAGAAAATATAAGGGTAGAGCTAAAGTGCTACAGGGTATGGGGGGAGTATAATACATGAGCATACACTGGAAGGCTGCCTGGCTCTTCTCTCGAGGCAAGGTCAAACTCTAAAAGGCAAAAGAAATGTCTGTTTCTGACCATAGCAGAACCTGATTCCTCACCCTTCCCATGGAACACAAAAGACGTGGGATAAAGACCCTAGATATATGACCTTCCAAAATGGCACATGACTGTAAGCTGCCGAGGGCGTGCATTTCAGGAATATCTGGAGCTGCTAAGAAGGAGGAAATAGGAATGGGGAAGGGGGGGATGGCGACACAGGGCAAGGCTCTGTGGCATCAGAGCTTGGAATGGGACAGTGGGAAACAAGGCTTGCTGGAAACTAATCCCAACATAATATTGTCTGCATTTTGGACTTCTGGTCTTCTGTTTTTTGTCCATGTGACAAGAAACAGGGGAGGGGATGAAGGGAAAGCCCTCTGCCATGTGTGCTTAAATCTAATAAATTGCAGTGTTAGACAACAGTATGCACACTTGCATTTAATCCTTGTTCAGACAGAATTGCTGTGTTCCCACTGATTTATTCCCAATACCACATGGAGTGAAATAGTTAAAATGCCCCAGCTGGGGGTTCTGAAAAACCTGGGTAACAGTGTGCTGTGTTAAACTATGACATCGCCTTAGAATCAAATAATTTACTGCTTTGCACAGTTGATGTTACCATTGCTATTGTCTAAGACATCAAAAGTAGGTATTGAGATTTTATTTTGCAGTTTGTGAAATAGATGAAACAGTACTGCAAGTGATTCGATCACCTGGCCATTTGGTGGCAACGTCTAAGTCCTTCGTAACCTACATTGGCTGATATATCATTTTTGCCATTGTTTTGTGCAGACTTCGGACAGTCGAGCAGCAGTGGAGAGTTTTGCCTATGGTTCACTGGCCTCATACTCTGAACAACCGAGTACACAACTTTGGGGTTGAAGGTCTCAAACACATGGATGCTGCTGGGGACAAAGACTTTAGTGAATTTGGATTGTTTGGTCTTTCATTGCTGTTGCTACCTTTTAACAACACTGCAGTTGAAAGACACAACAAGATTCAAGAGGAACTTTTAGAAAATATTCTTCATGTTAGGGCGTGCAGGCAACAACACTAAATGTATTGTGAAGAGTTTGCATGGATGAAGGAAATGATTGCACCGGTCACTGCTGATATGCATGATGAGCAGCAGAAGCATTCTACTTCCAACAAAGACAGCAAGGATGAAACTTTGTCTTTTCGTGACTAAAAGTAACAAACTCATTGAATGTAAAATATTGACACTGTCTACCATCACTGAATGCCATTAGAAATAAATATAATAAAATTATGTTGTTTTTACACTACATAAGTTTTGGGTTCCTCTCGGGATATTTTTAACCCTGTTATTTGCCGCTTTTTGTTTGAAACACCTGCCAACTCTCAATTTGGATACAAGAACCAGAACTGGAGTTTTGATTCTGAATTTGATTGCCATCTGGCAGCTTTGTTGCTAATTAGATGAACTGCTGCTAGGGCTTTTAGGGGTTTTGTTTGTTTTGTAATTAAATCTGTAGCAGTAGGTATGTAATGGAGCCTTTCATTTGTTATTTGATGCGTTAATGAAAAAAAACGTTTTTTTCAATACATAGATTGAGCTACATTTGTGCTTGTTTTTAAAGCACTTTGGGCTAATAATGCCGTAGATGTCTGGCAATCTTTCCAGCTGAGCTGGAGGCAGAGCAGCAGCAGCAGCCGGAAACACAAGGGCCAGAGGAGCAGCCCAGAAGGCCGAGCTGGGCTAGAGCCAGAGAAGCAGCACTCAGCCAGAAGAGCCAACCTCGGCTGGAGGCACAGCAGCGGTGCTGAGACGGAAGAGTCAGACCTGGGCTGGCCGCAGGGCAGCAGGTCTCAGGCAGAGTCGGGGAGCTGCAGCTGGAGCAGACCAGAACCAGGAGCTGGGTCGGCACAGACCAGCTGCGCCAATGAGGAGCCAGGGCTGAGCTACTGCGGGGAGCTGGGGAGCCAGAGACAGGCTAGTGGATGCCGGCCATGCCACAAGCAACACTGCACCACAGCACAATGAGCAGCTGGGGAGAGCTAGGTGGGGCCCTGGGCAGAGGGCCCAACACAGGGAGAAGGCACTAGACAAAAGGGCCTTGAAGGCTGGACTCAGAAGTGAGGACATGAATCTGATGGGAGGGCAAATGCTGGGGAGAAGGGTCCTACCACCTAAAGCCTGAAGGCATGTGGCCACTGCCAGACCAAGTATCGGTCCCATGGCATCACCGTAGGACAGGTAGGCCCTGGGCAGGAGGACGTGTGAGGAGCAGACTGCACACTTTCCTAACATCCCAGAGACAGCTGTTTTCGACGTTCCCAGGCCCACTGATCAGGGTCCCTTATTTCCTTGAACCTTTCCCATTTTTCCTTATGTTTCTGACAGTTGCTCTTTAATAAATTATATTTGGTTTGAACTTAATGTAGTGATCAGTGGGTCAGGGGTACTAGTTTCAGGGGGTAGCCGTGTTAGCCTGTATCCACAAAAACAACAAGGAGTCTGGTGGCACCTGAAAGACTAACAGATATATTTGAGCATAAGCTTTCGTGGGTAAACACCATTTCTTCAGATGCATGGAGTGAAAATTACAAATTGTCCTAGTTCTGACTCAAGATCGCACAGCCCGTTTCTGCATCTGTTTCTGAAAGCTCAACACAGTATTGAAATTTGATGATTACCTGATGCAGAAAGTAGATGAACTATGAGAACAGTGTCATCTGCCAGAAGTCCGTGGAAGGAAAAGGCCTGGGTAGGGACCGTCAAATCTTGGAAGTCAACGAATGGCTACGCAGGTGGTGTCGGAGAGAAGGCTTTGGATTCTTTGACCATGGGATGGTGTTCCATGAAGGAGGAGTGCTGGGCAGAGACGGGCTCCATCTTACGAAGAGAGGGAAGAGCATCTTTGCCAGCAGGCTGGCTAACCTAGTGAGGAGGGCTTTAAACTAGGTTCACCGGGGGAAGGAGACCAAAGCCCTGAGGTAAGTGGGAAAGCGGGATACAGGGAGGAAACACAGGCAGGAATGTCTGTGAGGGGAGGGCTCCTGCCTCATACTGGGAATGAGGGGCGATCAACAGGTTATCT
Organism: Chelonia mydas; assembly: GCF_015237465.2. Lineage (NCBI taxonomy): Eukaryota > Metazoa > Chordata > Testudines > Cheloniidae > Chelonia > Chelonia mydas. The sequence goes on along the minus strand of NC_057849.1, from coordinate 4,430,186 downwards.
CAAGTGCTTATATACAAATGCACAAAGCCTTGGAAACAAGCAGGGAGAACTGGAGGTCCTGGTGATGTCAAGGAACTATGACGTGATTGGAATAACAGAGACTTGGTGGGATAACTCACATGACTGGAGTACAGTCATGGATGGTTATAAACTGTTCAGGAAGGACAGGCAGGGCAGAAAAGGTGGGGGAGTAGCACTGTATGTAAGGGAGCAGTATGACTGCTCAGAGCTCCGGTACGAAACTGTGGAAAAACCTGAGTGTCTCTGGATTAAGTTTAGAAGTGTGTGCAACAAGAGTGATGTTGTGGTGGTAGTCTGCTATAGACCACCGGACCAGGGGGATGAGGTGGATGAGGCTTTCTTCCGGCAACTCACGGAAGCTACTAGATCGCATGCCCTGATTCTCATGGGTGACTTTAATTTTCCTGATATCTGCTGGGAGAGCAATACAGCGGTGCATAGACAATCCAGGAAGTTTTTGGAAAGGGTAGGGGACAATTTCCTGGCGCAAGTGCTAGGGGAGCCAACTAGGGGGGGCGCTTTTCTTGACCTGCTGCTCACAAACCGGGTAGAATTAGTGGGGGAAGCAAAAGTGGATGGGAATCTGGGAGGCAGTGACCATGAGTTGGTTGAGTTCAGGATCCTGACGCAGGGAAGAAAGGTAAGCAGCAGGATACGGACCCTGGACTTCAGGAAAGCAGACTTCGACTCCCTCAGGGAACAGATGGCCAGGATCCCCTGGGGGACTAACATGAAGGGGAAGGGAGTCCAGGAGAGCTGGCTGTATTTCAAGGAATCCCTGTTGAGGTTACAGGGACAAACCATCCCGATGAGTCGAAAGAATAGTAAATATGGCAGGCGACCAGCTTGGCTTAATGGTGAAATCCTAGCGGATCTTAAACATAAAAAAGAAGCTTACAAGAAGTGGAAGGTTGGACATATGACCAGGGAAGAGTATAAAAATATTGCTCGGGCATGTAGGAAAGATATCAGGAGGGCCAAATCGCACCTGGAGCTGCAGCTAGCAAGAGATGTCAAGAGTAACAAGAAGGGTTTCTTCAGGTATGTTGGCAACAAGAAGAAAGCCAAGGAAAGTGTGGGCCCCTTACTGAATGAGGGAGGCAACCTAGTGACAGAGGATGTGGAAAAAGCTAATGTACTCAATGCTTTTTTTTTTTTTTGCCTCTGTTTTCACTAACAAGGTCAGCTCCCAGACTGCTGCGCTGGGCATCACAAAATGGGGAAGAGATGGCCAGCCCTCTGTGAAGATAGAGGTGGTTAGGGACTATTTAGAAAAGCTGGACGTGCACAAGTCCATGGGGCCGGACGAGTTGCATCCGAGAGTGCTGAAGGAATTGGCGGCTGTGATTGCAGAGCCCTTGGCCATTATCTTTGAAAACTCGTGGCGAACGGGGGAAGTCCCGGATGACTTGGAAAAGGCTAATGTAGTGCCAATCTTTAAAAAAGGGAAGAAGGAGGATCCTGGGAACTACAGGCCGGTCAGCCTCACCTCAGTCCCTGGAAAAATCATGGAGCAGGTCCTCAAAGAATCAATCCTGAAGCACTTACGTGAGAGGAAAGTGATCAGGAACAGTCAGCATGGATTCACCAAGGGAAGGTCATGCCTGACTAATCTAATTGCCTTTTATGATGAGATTACTGGTTCTGTGGATGAAGGGAAAGCAGTGGATGTATTGTTTCTTGACTTTAGCAAAGCTTTTGACACGGTCTCCCACAGTATTCTTGTCAGCAAGTTAAGGAAGTATGGGCTGGATGAATGCACTATAAGGTGGGTAGAAAGCTGGCTAGATTGTCGGGCTCAACGGGTAGTGATCAATGGCTCCATGTCTAGTTGTCATCCGGTGTCAAGTGGAGTGCCCCAGGGGTCGGTCCTGGGGCCGGTTTTGTTCAATATCTTCATAAATGATCTGGAGGATGGTGTGGATTGCACTCTCAGCAAATTTGCGGATGATACTAAACTGGGAGGAGTGGTAGATACGCTGGAGGGGAGGGATAGGATACAGAAGGACCTAGACAAATTGGAGGTTTGGGCCAAAAGAAATCTGGTGAGGTTCAATAAGGATAAGTGCAGGGTCCTACACTTAGGATGGAAGAATCCAATGCACCGCTAAAGACTAGGGACCGAATGGCTAGGCAGCAGTTCTGCGGAAAAGGACCTAGGGGTGACAGTGGACGAGAAGCTGGATATGAGTCAGCAGTGTGCCCTTGTTGCCAAGAAGGCCAATGGCATTTTGGGATGTATAAGTAGGGGCATAGCGAGCAGATCGAGGGACGTGATCGTTCCCCTCTATTCGACACTGGTGAGGCCTCATCTGGAGTACTGTGTCCAGTTTTGGGCCCCACACTACAAGAAGGATGTGGATAAATTGGAGAGAGTCCAGCGAAGGGCAACAAAAATGATTAGGGGTCTAGAGCACATGACTTATGAGGAGAGGCTGAGGGAGCTGGGATTGTTTAGTCTGCAGAAGAGAAGAATGAGGGGGGATTTGATAGCTGCTTTCAACTACCTGAAAGGGGGTTCCAAAGAGGATGGCTCTAGACTGTTCTCAATGGTAGCAGATGACAGAACGAGGAGTAATGGTCTCAAGTTGCAATGGGGGAGGTTTAGATTGGATATTAGGAAAAACTTTTTCACTAAGAGGGTGGTGAAACACTGGAATGCGTTACCTAGGGAGGTGGTAGAATCTCCTTCCTTAGAGGTTTTTAAGGTCAGGCTTGACAAAGCCCTGGCTGGGATGATTTAACTGGGAATTGGTCCTGCTTCGAGCAGGGGGTTGGACTAGATGACCTTCTGGGGTCCCTTCCAACCCTGATATTCTATGATTCTATGATTCTATGACTTTCCTGGGGATGTTCTAGCCAGAATATGGCGTTTGACCCCTGCTATGACTCACTGACCCATGCAAGGGCATGTGACCAGTTCATGTGCCACTGGACTCATCTTGTGCCTCTACTTTCCCACCAGCTCTGCTGGGGCTTTGTTTGGGAAAATGATCTTCCCTCCACACGTCAGAAGCTATAAACGGGGGAAGTGACATCCCCAGTTGGCTTCACTCCCCGCATAACTGAACACCTGAAAACACTGCTAGAGGGAAAAGACTGACTGGGGAGGTGGTCCCCATGGTACAACAGCTGGAAGCAGTAGTTTCTCACTGGTATTGTGTGGCTTACCAGCTTTAGCAATGCACAAAGCCACACAGTAAGAAGCCTCAGTAGTCTTCATGTTAACAGTGCTGTGCACTTCAATAACTATTTTTTCTCCTGTTAATTCATGGAGCTTCCTGTGAAAAAACTCAACGTGTTTGAAATAAGCACCATCATATTTTTAGCTTCTGCTTTTTGCTGGAATCTCTGCTGCTTCCCTCACTGCAGTTTGTGTCGTAGGTTTTTCTCCCTTTGTCACAAAATGAACATTTTCTCATGTGAGCTTTTTCTCACTGTAAGCGTGCTGCTGCTCATGGTGATCAGTTTGTTTTAAAGTATTTGGGGGAAAACAACAAATCAGACGTCTGACGTGTCACAGTTGCTAAGAGAGCCCTGAGCGGGACTAGTGTGAAGCCCTACAATGCCCCGTGTGGCTGCGGCTCCCGCTGTCACCCCATGGTAGCTCTGGCTCAAGCTGTCCCCTTTATCCCCTCCCCTGGGTGTACACGGCCCTTCTGCACAACCTCCAGCTGCCTGGGGCTGACAGCCAGAGCTCTAAAAATAAAACCAAACCAAACCACACAGCTTGTGCCTCCCTTTACCCATTCCCGCGCCTCCCATAGTTTGAGAACTGCGGCTCTAAACAGATGTGAATGAAAGCAACTGTCCGAGAAAAGCATGAGAAATGTCTGTCGGAATGACTGGCCAGCTTTTCGGCTCCTTCATACTGATCCTCAGCACTTGCAGAATTAAGCCCGTTTGGCTGAATGGTGCTGAATTGATCAGCACTCGCTGCAAGCTTTGAAAGGCATTGGAAAGTTGATCATTTATTGTATCGAGACACCTGTAAAACGCGTTAACTTTGGAAAAGTGTCCTGAGCCGGCAAGTCTTTCACCTCGTGACGGTCATCGCTCAGGGTTGGTTGGCAGGGGAGTGCCACCTACTGGTCAGGACTTCGGCCTGTGATGTGCAGGGGGGTTGTTGGTAGGGGATCCCGGGCCCTCCCACTCCACTGGGCTTTGACCCCTGGCTCCCTGGGGTCTGTCAGTGCTCTGACAGCTGGGGACGATAAGACGTCATGGGAGCTGTATGGCTCCGGAAAATGGGGAGCCAGAAGATCCCCGCTGCCCAGACTGTGGCCCCAGCCCCTGCTCCATCCCCCTTCCTCCATATCCCTGCCACACACTGAGTCCCTCTTCTCCTCCACCTTCCTCCCCTGTAGCTCCCCAAAGGCTCCCCCACCTGCTGTACCCCGAGTACCTCCATTGCCCCTCTCCCGTGATCCCCACCGACCACTGAGTCTTTCCATCTATGTGTGAGCAAGTGTCGAATTGATTGAAAGGGAACTTGCACATTTACTGAGCAGTCCATCAGCGCCCCCTGGATCACATTTGAACCCTGCATCTCCACTTTAAGGTATTTCCATTGACTGGGATGAAAACCTGCCATTCCATTCACCGAACAGTGCGTCGAACACAGGAATACAGCTGTCTGCCCCATTTTCCATTAGCCCTCTCGTTTTTGTCTGGCTGATATTCTCGTTGTCCGTGTGTGCTTGTGACAACTGAACAGTCAAGGAAGGCTCCTTTTTCACAGGTCGTTTGTGAGCGTACGCTTCCTCTGTGCCAGGGGAAACAGGGACATGACGCAGCTCACAGAGCTTTTGTGCTCCAGCTACAGCTCCCCAGCTCTGCCTCAGCAAGTCTGCTCTGCCTGGCCCAAAGCTGGCTCTTCTGGCCGAGTGCAGCTTCTCTGGCTCCAGCCCCGCTTGGCCTTCTGGGCTGCTCCTCCCGTCCTTGTGTTTCTGGCTGCTGCTGCTCTGTCTACAGCTCAGCTTGAGGTAGTTTCCCAGATTTCTACTGCATTAATAGCTCAAAATCACTTAAAAACTAACATAAAAATGGCCCAATCTATTTTTTAAAACAGTTATTTTTCTTAACACAACAGTCTACATGAAGTAACACATGAAAGCTTTTGTTAGAGACCTAGTACAGATGTGATTAAAAAATAAAGCTACAAGGGCCAGCAGGAGTTTGTCCACATTAGCAACAAAGCTATGAGATGACAATCAAAATCAAACCCCCTATACTGGTACTTATATCTCAAGAGAGAATGATGACATTAAAAATAGCCTCAAAGGAGCCCAGAATGTATGTGGTGTAAAAACAACAATAACATTATTATATTATTTATTTCTAATTCCATTCAATGACCGTAGTCAATGTCTGTACTTTGAGTTGAATTAGTTTGTTACTGTTAGTCTCTAAAAGGCAACATTTCCTCCTCCCGCTCTTTGTTGGAGGTAGAATGCTTCTAATACTGGCCATAGATAGCAGCGGTGACAAGTGCAATCATAACTTTCTCTGGTGCAAAATGTTCCCAGAACGTTTTGTGTCGTTGCATCAACACCTAACATGAGGCATGTTTCTAAATTCCCCTCTTGCATCTTGTTGCACGATTTTTTTTATCAAGTTCATCTGGGGAAAACAATATTTCAGTTGCAGCGTTGCTAAAAGATAGTGACAGCAACAACAGAGCAAACAGGCCAACTTCACAAAAGACTTACTCCCCAGCGGCATCCATGTATTTGAGACCTTCAACCCAAACCTGCTCAAATCGGTTGTCCTCAGTATGAGGCCAGTGAACCACTGGAAACACTCCCCACTGCTGCTCCAGCTCTCCAAGGTCTCCAGAAAACAGTGGCTAAAATGGGGTATCAGCAAATCTAGGTCGGGCAGGGATGAGCTCAGTAGAAGGACTTAGTACTGCAAGCAATGCAGTCACCTGGACGTTTGGTGGCCATCTCTGTTTCACAGACTCCAACCTCAAATCTCAACACCAACTTTTGATATCTTCGACAACGAGAATGGTTGCTGTGTATTTTGAGAGGTCCAAGCAGTAAGCAATTTCATAGAATCATAGAATATCAAAGTTGGAAGGGACCTCAGGAGGTCATCTAGTCCAACCTCCTGCTCAAAGCAGGACCAATCCCCAACTAAATGACCCCAGCCAGGGCTTTATCAAGCCTGACCTTAAAAACTTCTAAGGAAGGAGATTCCTCCACCTCCCTAGGTAACACATTCCAATGTTTCACCACCCAACTAGTGAATAAGTTTTTCCTAATATCCATCCTAAACCTCCCCCACTGCAACTTGAGACCATTACTCCTTGTTCTGTCATCTGCTACCTCTGAGAACAGTCCTAATCCATCCTCTTTGGAACCTCCTTTCAGGTAGTTGAAAGCAGCTATCAAATCCCCCCTCATTTTTCTCTTCTGCAGACTAAACAGTCCCAGTTCCCTCATCTTCTCCTCATAAGTCATGTGTTCCAGTCCCCTAATGATTTCTGTTGACCACCGCTGAACTCTTTCCATTTTTTCCACTTCCTTCTTGTAGTGTGGGGCCCAAAACTGGACACAGTACTCCAGATGAGGCCTCACCAATGCCGAATAGAGGGGAACAATCACGTCCCTCGATCTGCTGTCAATGCCCCTACATATACATCCCAAAATGCCATTGGCCTTCTTAACAACAACAGCACACTGTTGACTCCAGCTTCTCATCCACTGTAACCCCTAGGTCCTTTTCTGCAGAACTGCTGGCTAGCCATTCGGTCCCTAGTCTGTAGCAGTGAATGGGATTCTTCCATCCTAAGTGCAGGACTCTGCACTTGTCCTTGTTGAACCTCATCAGATTTCTTTTGGCCCAATCCTCTAATTTGTCTAGGGCCCTCTGTATCCTATCCCTACCCTCCAGCATATCTACCTCTCCTCCCAGTTTAGTGTCATCTGCAAACTTCCTGAGGGTGCAATCCACACCGTCCTCCAGATCATTTATGAAGATATTGAACAAAACTGGCCCGAGGACCAACCCTTGGGGCACTCCACTTCATACCGGCTGCCAATTAGACATGGAGCCATTGATCACTACCCGTTGAGCCTGACAATCTAGCCAGCTTTCTATCCACCTTATAGTCCATTCATCCAGCCCATACTTCTTTCACTTGATGACAAGAATACTGTGGGAGACCATGTCAAAAGCTGTGCTAAAGTCAAGGAGCAACACGTCTGCTGCTTTCCCCTCATCCACAGAGCCAGTTATATAGTCATAGAAGACAATTAGATTAGTCAGGTATGACTTGCCCTTGGTGAATCCATGCTGACTGTTCCTGATCACTTTCCTCTCCTCTAAGTGCTTCAGAATTGATTCCTTGAGGACCTGCTCCATGATTTTTCCAGCGACTGAGGTGAGGCTGACTGGCCTGTAGTTCCCAGGATCCTCCTTCTTCCCTTTTTTTAAAAAATGGACACTATATTAGCCTTTTTCCAGTCGTCGGGGACTTCCCCCGCTCGCCATGAGTTTTCAAAGATAATGGCCAATGGCTCTGCAATCACATCCACCAACTGTTTTGGCACTCTCGGATGCAGCACATCCGGCCCCATGGACCTGTGCTCGTCCAGCTTTTCTAAATAGTCCCGAACCACTTCTTTCTCCACAGAGGGCTGGCCATCTACTCCCCATGTTGTGATGCCCAGAGCAGCAGTCTGGGAGCTGTCCTTGTTAGTGAAGACACAGGCAAAAAAAGCATTGAGTACATTAGCTTTTTCCACATCCTCTGTCACTAGGTTGCCTCCCTCATTCAGTAAGGGGCCCACACTTTCCTTGACTTTCTTCTTGTTGCTAACATACCTGAAGAAACCCTTTCTGTTACTCTGAACATCTCTTCCTAGCTGCAACTCCAGGTGTGATTTGGCCTTCCTGATTTCACTCCTGCATACCCGAGCAATATTTTTATACTCATCCCTGGTCATTTGTCCAATCTTCCACTTCTTGTAAGCTTCTTTTTTTTTAAGATCAGCAAGGATTTCACTGTTAAACCAAGCTGATAGGCTTCCGTATTTACTCTTCTTTCTACGCATTGGGATGGTTTGTCCCTATAACCTCAATAAGGATTCTTTAAAATACAGCCAGCTCTCCTGGACTCCTTTCCCCCTCATGTTATTCTCTATGTTATTTGACTTAAAGATGATGTCATAGTTTAACACAGCAGTCCAGTTCTCGAAAACACATGGTTTCACAACTCTAACCAACAAGCTCGAGTAGAATGCCCTCAAATCCTGAAGGAGCTTTCCTGTATTGCACTTTCCAACTGAAACCTTTGGTTTATCCTCCAGGCCTCCTGAAGGATTGGATGTAGACAAATCAGATGAATTTCGTTCATCAGATCACTTCACATCTGCTAAAGAAGTTCAGGATTGTAGTTGTTTCATTTCTCTTTGGCTATCTGAAAGCATAGTTTCTGTTTTTCAAACTGATCAAGAACCCTGTTCACACAGGGTCCAATGGAAAGCCACCTTGTATCAGAAATCTGCAGCATTTTATGGTGGTCTGGAAGTCACAGAAAGTCCGAGTGACAGGGTGTGGGGACTGACACATGAGGCTGAAAGAGATCAGGTGGGGGTCAGAGAGTGGGAACTCATCATTCCCTGACCAAGCACTGGTCTCTCCATTCTTAAGACATTTGGTGTGAGGAACTTCTCAGAATGTGAACTTCCACAATTCTGAGCTAAGCCAAAATGGGACAGAGCACCCTTGATTAATGAGGAGATAGCCTTTCCCCTCTTGTCATGCAGGTTTAAAGTCAATGGCTGCAGGTGATCACATTCTGCAGGTGTATTTGCCCACTTTGTCACGAAGCTCTTTCATTTTGATTCCATAAATGATAGGGTTGAGCGTGGCAGCAAGGAGGAAATAGAGGTTGGCCAAGATGACGTGAACATGCGGAGCGATGCCCTGACCAAACCAGTGTGTCAGGGAGGAGAAGAGGGATGGAGTATAAGAAACCAGTATCAGACCGATATGGGCTGTGCAGGTGTTCAGGGCTTTCTGGTGGGCTTTCTTGGAGGAGATTCTGAAGACAGCCCTGATGATCAGACTGTAGGAGAGGGCAATGAGCGTCAGGTCTAACACGATGACTACAAACGCAATTACCAACCCGTACGTCCTGTTGACTGTAATGTCGCCACACGACATCTTCACCACAGCCATGTGGTCGCAGTACAAGTGGGGGATGATGCGGTTTGCACAGAATGGCTGCCTGCTCAGGAGCAGGGGCAGGGGCAGAATGAAGAGAACAGCTCTTGCCAAACCCATTAGCCCTAGCTTAGCTATTCGTGCATTGGTGAGGATGGTGGGGTATCTCAGAGGGTTACATATGGCAACATAGCGATCAAAGGCCATTGTGACGAGGACGGCTGAGTGCATCATAGAAGCTGCATAAAGAACGAACATCTGGGTGAGGCAGCCACTCACAGTAATGCCTTTGAAATTGAACCAAAATATACACAGTGCCTTCGGCATGACGGAGGTAGGCATGCTGATGTCTGTAAGCGCCAGCATGCAGAGCAGCAGGTACATTGGCTTGTGCAGGGTCTGCTCTTTCCATACAACAAACAAAAGTGTGAAATTTCCCAACAGGCCGATTATGTAGAACATAGAGAAAGGGATGGAAATCAGGAAGTGGGCAGCTTCCAGTCCAGGGATGCCCATTAGGATGAATGTTGATGGGTCAGTAGGGGTGATGTTGAAAGATGCCATGAGGTAGTTGAAGCATTGATCGGGCTCAGAATTGCTCAAGGTGCCTGTGAGAGAAGGGAAGCACAGTGAGGGGGGTTACACACTTCATAACAACTAGTACGTAAATACTAGAAAGGGGGGTGAACAGTGAGGTGGCAACATTGATAGATGGCACCAGATTATTACAGTCATAGTTAAGTCCAGAGAATCCTCAGAGGGAGTTAACCAAGTCAGGTGAATGGGCAGCATGATGGCAGATGAACTTCAATGTCAAAAATTGCAACATGTATGCCATTGGAGGGAAAAGCTTGAACTCCTCAAACACCTTACTATGTTCTAATTTAACAGTATGACCTCAGGACACGACATAGTTCACAGCTCTGTGAAACCCTGCTCACAGTGTGAGCACGGAGAGAAACTAAGCAAAACATTGGTATCCAGGAGGAGGGGGATGGGGAATCATACAGAAAATACAATGCCATGAGATCAGCCAATTAATATTTCACCCTCCGCTGTGTAGTACTGGGCACTCTTCTCACACAGGATATTGCAGAACGAGAGGGGTTCAGGCACAGGCCATGAGAATTATCGAGGGCCCATGGAAATAGCTGGTATCAAGCGGAGTGCCCCAGGGGTCAGTCCTGGGGCCAGTTTTGTTCAACAACTTCATTAATGATCTGGATGATGGGATGAATTTCACCCTCAGCAAGTTCACGGATAACTCTAAGATGAGGGGAGAGGTAGAGATGCTGGAGGGTAGCGATAGGGTCCAGAGTGACCTGGACAAATTGGAGGATTGAGCCAAAAAAAACCTGATGATTTTCAAAAGGTCAAGTGCAGAGTCCTGCATTTAGGATCAAAGAATCCCATGAACCGCTACAGGCTGGGGACCAACTGGCTAAGCAGCAGTTCTGCAGAAAAGGACCTGGAGATTACAGTGGACGAGAAGCTGGATATGAGTCAACAGTGTGCCCTTCTTGCCAAGAAGGCTAATGGCATGTTGGGCTGCATTAGTAGGAGCATTGCCAGAAGATTGAGGGAAGTGATTATTCCCCTCTATTCGGCTCTGGTGCGGCCACATCTGGATTACTGCATCCAGTTTTGCCCCCCCCCCCCCCACCCCAGTACAGAAAGGATGTGGACAAATTGGAGAAAGTCTAGCAGAGGGCAATGAAAATGATCAGGGGGCTGGGGCACGTGACTTACAAGGAGAGGCTGAGGTAACGGGGCTTATGTTATCTGGAGAAGAGAAGGGTGAGGAGAGATTTGATAGAAGCCTTCAACTACCTGAAGGGGGGTTCCAAAGAGGATGGAGCTTGGCTGTTCTCACTGGTGGCAGACGACAGAACAAGAAGCAATGATCTCAAGTTGCAGTAGGGGAGGTTTAGGTCGGATATAAGGAACACTATTTCACTAGGAGGGTGGTGAAGCACTGGAATGGGTTACCTAGGGAGTTGGTGGAATCTCCGTCCTTAGAGGTTTTTAAGGTCCAGCTTGACAAAGCCCTGGCTGGGATGATTTAGTTGGGGTAGGTCCTGTTTAGAACAGGGGATGGGACTAGATGACCTCCTGAGGTCTCTTCTAACCCAAATCTTCTATGATTCTAACTCTCATACACAGAAAGGTTTAAAAGACAGCGATTGTTACCTTAGACAGGTGATGAATAAGAGGGGATATGAAATACTATAATATAAAATACTGACTAATAGAGAGTAGATTGCGAATGTGTTCTCCCTGTCTAGTAACGCAAGATCAAGAGGACATTCAGTTTATCTGAAATGTAGCAAATTCAAAACAGATAAAAACGGAATGCTTTCTTCACTCAAATCCTAATTAGATTGAGGAACTCATTGCTACAAGAAGTAGTTGAGGCCATGAGCTAAGCAAGAATCTGGAAGGGTTTGGACATTTACATGGATACTGAGATGATCAAGGTACAATAGTTACACCTAAATAAATATTTTGGAAAGCCTATACACCCTAGCGTTTCAGGGCACAAGCCAATCTCTATCTTTTCGGTATAATGATGACACAATCGTGATGGTCAAGTCACCCCCTGCCCCATCCACCTACTGCTGGTTTTCGTACACCTTCTGCAGCATCTGGAGCTGTTATTGTCAGAGAGAAGACACTGGACTACCCCACAACCCCCTGTACTGCCTGCCTGTCCCTGTACATCCCCCCGCCTACCCCCACAACCCCCAGCCCTGCCCGCCTGTCCTCGTACACCGCCTTCCTGCCCCCCAACCTCCAGCACCACCCGCCTGACCTTGTATACCCCCCTGCATGCCACACAGCCACCAGCACGGCCCGTCTGTCCATGTAAAGGCTGCTCCCCACCTACACAATCCCCAGTGCTGCCGGTCTGTCCAGTAAACCACCCTCCCTGCCCCCACAATGGCCAGCACTGACCGCCTGTCTATGTACCACCTGCTCCCCACTCTCATAACCCACAGCACTGCCCACCTGTCCATGTACCCCTGCTCACTACCCCCATTAAATGCCAGCACTGGCCGCTTGTCCATGTAGGCCCCCACCCCTGCAACTTCCAGCCCTGCTAGCCAGTGATACCCCTCACCCAGACCAAAACCAGGTGCCAGACCCCAATGCGACAGCTGACAGAAATCCCTCCACAGACGAGGTTAAACTCCGTGTCTGCCTGCACCGGGGAAAAGGGGGAGATCAGTCTGAACTGCCTTTCAGTGGGTGATGGGAATCCCAGCAGTAGCTCAGCCTCTGCCGGGAAGGAGAGAGGGACAGACAAGGTCAAAGGGAGCGAGGACATCAAGGCAGCAGCAGGATTGCTCACAGCAGGAGGGATGGCTGAGATGGGGGAAGGTGTGAAAGAATCTGCCACAGTGTGGTCCACATTAGGTTACCATCTGCGACACCCCCCTGCCACAGGATGACTCGTTACACCTCTTTGGTCTGTGCATTAGGCAGGATGTCCATATGTTTTTTCGCGCGGTTTCAGGACCGTGTGCCACTGTGATCTGGATATTGCAAGTCTACCCTACCCCCCCCCGCTGCACGCACACACACACACTCTCTCCCTCTCTCTCTCCCTCTCTCTCTTTCTCTGTGCATTCCTGGACTTCCCTCAATGACATATCCAACACCACTGGGTTTCCTCTAAGCCAGAAACATGCTTTTCCTTTTACTGCCTTTTGGTGCTTCTCTTTCTTCCCAGAACCAGAAATGCAGGGGCAAAGAGAGAGCAGACCCCTCTCCATCTCTGAAACAAATTGTTATCCTGACAGTTTTGAACCTCTAAGCCTGTGAGTTTGAGATTTCAGCAACTCTCCTGTCAGTTCCTCTTTGGTCCAAACGAGCTCACAGGTCTTAGAGGCCACAGGACAACTCCAATGGAAGTCACTGGAGTCTTATGGCTGGTGTAAATGAGGGCATTTATTTAAGTCCCTTCCTGTGGATTGAGGGTGAAATCCTAGCCATGTTGGGAGTTCTGCCATTGAAGTCAATAGGACCAAGATTTCACCCTTAGTGTTGAACTTCTGCCTCCCAGCTGTGAAAATCACGACTTCTTGTCCTGCTGCAGAGAGCGCTATTCTGTCCGGGTGCTGAAAGAGTCTGAAGGAAACCCCCAGTTCATGTGGCATTCTGAGACTGGGCATGAAGGACAGGGATTTCAAAACACAGGCACCCTGATTTTGCTCTCAGGGAGGCCAGTGTCAATCTGGAGTGACTCACTCAAGGCAGAATGTGAGAGCAGAATCCTGCCAGTGTGTGACCTATTCTTGTTGTGAACCCTCTGGTAACACACGTACCCGCTTCAGAGGCTTTGTCTGCATTTCTTAGTAAGGCAGTAAAGGTTCTGAACTGGAAAACTTGAGAGAACCAGAGGAAAAATCACACAGCTTCCAAAAAAGGAAGTGACTGAGACAGAAAGAAGGACACAGTAAGAGAGAAGGAATCGATCTTCAAAACAAATATTTAGTCTAACCGATTTACAATAATTTTGTAGTGCCAGTTTTACCAGGTAAACCCCTTGCTGTTTTCTGACAATACTAAACAGTTCAAGCTGCCGTGCTGGTGAATTTCTGCCCAGATGTTTTTTGATGTGAACCCTGGAGCCCTTTCTGAGCCCTTAGCACTAGCTTTAATGCAGAAACAGGCAACTCACCAAAATCCCACGGAGGAGAGAGAGGAAATCTCCCTACAGCAACGGGAAGGCAGAGCCCCAAGAATCAGTGTATGAATCTCACATGTCTGACACTTGGTGTGCTGGACGGTGACCTTTATGGTTCCCCTGTACAGTCCCTGTGGACTCTCAGGTTGGCCAGGACTTCCAGACAATTCCCTTGGCTCTGTGAGCAGCAGGACAAGCAGAAAATAGACCCTGGAGAACTACAGCTTGAGAGCCTCCCCTGGGAGTGAAGAAATAATTCGCTGATAACAGTGGCTCAGATTGTCAGGGCACAATGAGTCTTGCAGACTTGATAGCGTTGTCCGACACTACTGAAAACCCGGAGAGAAAAGGAAGAGCCAAGTCTTAGATGTCTTCATTTCTTGACCAGCATTTCTGTGCTGCTGCCCCTCATCATAGAATCTGGGAATCTTCTTATTCTCTCCCAGCTGACGAGCCCTGCGCTGAACCCCTGAGACCACGACATGTAATGGAAAGGCTCTCGCACATCCTGTTTCAAACACAGAGTAATAGCCCATCCCATCTGACAGCCTATCTCTGACAGAGCGCAACGCAGATTGCCCCTGCTTCGTCATAAATCCCCCATGCGGCAATATCGCGCCATGGGCAGGAGCAGCTTCCTGAGCCCCTTCAGTGATCAGCATGTGCCCTGAAGCCTGGGGACTGCTAGAGTCACTGCTCAGGCTGTAATAAGGAGAGGGAGGGTGGAGGGAGAGATTCAGAGGCACAGAGGTGAACTGGGTGCCCAGTGTCCAGCCACATTCAATGGGACTCAGGTTGTTAAAGGCACAAAGGCAGTAGGCATCAGTTATTGTTTTGGCCTTCACAACATCCTCTGGCATAGAGTTACACAGGGTAGGTCCATCGATGGCTATTGGCAGGGATGATGTCCTCGCCTCTGTTTGCCAGAAGCTGGGAGTGGGCGGCAGGTGACAGATCACTTGTGATGACCTGTTCTGTTCACTCCCTCTGAATCACCTGGCCTTAGCCACTGTCAGAGGACAGGATACTGGGCTAGATGGGCCTTTGGTCTGACCCAGTATGGTTGTTCTTGTGACTAAGAGGGGACATGATATCACTCTATAAATCTATGACTGGTCTGGAGAAAATGAAACCAGAAATATTGTTTACTCCTTCACATACCACAAGAACTAGGGGGCAAAAAATGAAATGAATAGGCAGCAGGTTTAAAACAAGCAAAAGGAGGTGTTTCTTCACACAACACACAGTCAACCTGTGGAACTCTTTGCCAGGGGATGTGGCGAAGGCCAAGACTGTAACAGGGTTCAAAAGAGAGTTAGAGAATTCCAAGGAGGATAGGTGCATCAATGTCGGTTAGCTACATTGTTCAGGGACACAACCTCATGCTCTGGGTGTCCTAGCCTCTGATCACCAGATCCTGAGACTGGACGACAGAAGATGGATTCCTTGATAATTACCTTGTTCTGTCCTTTCCCTCTGAAGCACCTGGCCACTGTCAGAAGACAGGATGCTGGACTAGATGGACCATTGGCCTGATCCAATGGGGCCAGTCTTATGTTCTTATCCGAGTCTCCTTTTCTCTTCTCTGAGTCTGGACCTCATAGTCGACGGGGCCCACATGCCTCACTACCTCAAACAGTACCTGCCATCAGACCAATAATTTGATCTGCAAGCTTGGTGGTAACAATAACACGCAATCACCCAGTTTGAACACTCACAGCTGGACTCCTTTGTTTTAGCACTTTCCTTGTACCTTTTGTGCGTTTAGCAAATTCTTCCAGCAAACACTCACAAAGTCTTGAGGCGATTTCTTAATTGAAGAATGGGTTGGACTATGCTCATCGTCTGGGGTCTTTGCTCTCCCATGTTTCTGCAGGCAGGTCTGGAAAGCCTCGAGGCTGCTTCCCAGACAGCAGTTCAAAGGGCGAAAACTTGGAGGCTTGAGGCAGCTTCCTGACAGCGAAAAGGAAGCGGGGGAAGAGTTGGTCCCAGTGTTTGGGATCCGAGGCTACAAACTTCTTTGACGTCACCATCAAAGTTCTGTGAATTCGCTCTACCAACCCATCCGTTTGGGGATGGTATTTCGATGTGCTGAATGTGGTTACCCTCAGTAGAGGACACAGTTTTTCATGAGTTGTAAAGTCAAGTTAGGTCCTTGATCAGTGAGGATTCCTTGGGGTATTATCAACTCGAGAATGATTTCATAAGCTCATTTCTGTTGGTAGGTGTGTAGCCCCTCTCCTGTTCACTGGCTCAGTCTGCCGTTGTTCAAGATAGGCAACGCCTGCCTTGTGACTTTTAACACAACTTTGAGAAACTGGGCCTGAGGCACCTTTCAGGGCTCTGTGTTGGTCGTCAGTGTGTGCTCACCTCAGATCAGACCCACTCAGACAAAGCGCCAGGAACAAGGCTTTATTCTGCAAAGAACATAGAACAGGATCACAGTCCAGCCGCCTCCTCTCTGCCTGCCTGCTACGTGCCCCCAGCCCAGCCAGTGCTGAGACCTCCGGCTGGAAAGGCAGAAAGTTTATCATGGCAGGAACCAGGAAGTTCACCCCACAAGCCGCAGTTGATAGTCTAAGTTCCCGGTAAGCTGCACGGGTAAACTGCAGCCTACTTAGCACCGCGCAGACACTCAGGGAACCCGCCCAGGGACTGGCGCCCCTCCCCCAGCCCCCACCTAGCTTGGCCCCCAACCTGCCATTCGTGGGGTGCCCCTCCTCCGGCCCCAACTCAGCGAGCTCAAAGCCGCCCTGCCCCGCCTGGACCCAGGCCCAATCTGGGCGGCCTTCCCCTATCTCAGAATCAGGCAAGGTCAGGGCGGCCCTCCCCTCGGCCGGACGTGCTGGGGCTGGGGGAGGGGCACCTATCCTGCAGCCCCAGAGCTCCTGCGACAGGGCGAGGCTCCTCCTTCACTCCAAAACCCTCATCCCCGGGCCCACCCCAGAGCCTGCACCCCTAGCCGGTGCCCTCAATATGGAGGTGATATGTCACAAAACAAAATTCATTCCACACATGTGTGGGAAAAATGAGAGAGAACACTCTTTGTCGTCCACAATTTGTAGATCCCACGGCTGCTGTTGAAGCACACTGGACTTTGGGCCACAGGTGCATTGGGGAAGCACAAGGGGATGGCTTTGTGGTATGCAGTGTGTAGTTAAGGATAATGAGGATATGTTGACACCTCATAGTGCTCCTCTCTAGGGGCCCCGTAAACTCCATGCTTATCCTTTCAAATACGTTATCATCATGGGGGAAAGGGATAAGAGGGGCTTTAGGTATTCCCCTAGGACTGGCCAGTGTAGTAGAGAGAACCTGGAGCACTGGGCCTGCTGCAAGATCTGAGACCTGAACCCGAGGCTGTGAATCAAAGTCAGGCCATGTATTGAAGCAGTACATGAACTTGGCAAAGTTGTTTCCAATGTACTAGGCATTAGATATTTACCTAAATGTATTCCAGCTACTGCACATCGATCCCAATCTAGTACAAGATAATATGTGTGACAAAATAACGAATAGGGATGTTTTGTCTAAGGTATCAGGAACAAGGGGAAGTAAGGAACAGGTATCATGAAACACAAATCATGGTATGTATGTTGTTTATCCCGGTTGTTTCTCTCAGTCTATAAACCATAGAATCATAGGACTGGAAGGGACCTCGAGAGGTCATCTAGTCCAGTCCTCTGCACTTATGGCAGGACTAAGCATTATCTGGACCATCCCTGACAGGTGTTTGTCTAACCTGCTCTTAAAAATCTCCAATCATGGATATTCCACAACCTTCCTAGGCAATTTATTCCAGTGCCTAACTACCCTGACAGTTAGGAAGTTTTTCCTAATGGCCAACCTAAACCTCCCTTGCTGCAATTTAAGCCCATTGCCTCTTGTCCTATTCTCACAGGTTAATAAAAACAATCTTTCTTTCTCCTCATTGTAACCACCTTTTATATAATTGCAAATTGTTACCATGTCCCCTCTCAGTCTTCTCTTCTCCAGACTAGACAAACGCATTTTTTTCAATCTTCCATCATATGTCATGTTTTCTAACCTTTTCATCACTTTTGTTCCTGGAGTTTCTCCAATTTGTCCACATCTTTCCTGAATACTCCCGTTGAGCCTCATTAGTGCTGAGCAGAGTGGAAGAATTACTTCTTGTGTCGTGCTTACAACCATGTTTGCTTTTTTGCAACAGTATTACCTTATTGACTCCTATTAGTTAGTGATCAGATGCACCCCGCCCCCCCCCCGGTCCTTTCCTGAGGAGCATTCTAAAAATCTAAAACTCGAATGACGTGCATCTACATTATCCCCAGTCAATGTTTTTGCTTATCTGATACAAACTGAAAGCTGTTCTGTCTAAAAAGACCTGGCCTCATCTACAGTTATAGCAAAAAACAAAACAAAAAACAACTGTCTCATTCGCTGCCTGTACTATTTCTTTGCAAACCAAATCTGCAGCACTTTTTGAAATGCAGGGCTTGGTAATTAAAATAACTTGCCTGTATTTTCTAGAAAGTTTCATCATACTTTGAAAAGAAATCTCAAAATTCATGGAAATTCCCTTTCAATTTAGATTCCTTTCCCTCCTTGTGCCCTAGAAATGGTAAACCAAGATTAGAAAGTAACTTGCGACTCTCACAAACCTTAGTAAGGTAATCCCGGTTTCTCTCAACGGTACATTTCTGACTCTCCAAAAGCTTCACTGCCACGGATGCGGTTTCTTCGCTCTGTTTGAAGCATTGCCAGTTTTCCCAACAGTTCACAGGAACCTGGGAAACGGCATGCTTCGACAATCTTTCAGAGATTTCCTTACAATTCTGCACACTTTTTTTTTTGATACATGGATCATCCACATAGCCTGTTTCAGAGTGGCAGGAACGGTGGGGCAAGCAGAACACAGGGTTTGTTTCAACAGAATATTGGACCCAAGGAGATTTGTTGGAATGGAAAACTAAAAAAATAACTGCAATCAGGCTGATGTGGTTGATTAGACCCATTCCTTTTTTCTCTAAGATCTGTAGGACCAGTTACAGTTCTCTCGTCATCTTCAGTCGTATCTGTGCTGAGAGAACCCATACGCTCTGCATCCAAAGATTGCTGTACTTGCCGTGATAAGGTGTGGAGAACCAAGTCAGGCGGTGGCAGGGCCTGATTTGGAGGTGTTGTACACTTCAAACAACACACTTTTTTGGGTTAAAATATAAAGGAGATATATTAACTACAGAAAGATAGATTTTAAGTTATTTTAAGTAATAAGTGCACAGATGAAAGATTACCCAAGAAATAATGCAAAACCACAATCTGAGATCTATAAAGTAGACAGGATTTTAATCAAGCAGAGTGTCACTGTCATAGCACAAACAGTTCAACCATCATCCATACAGAGGCCGGGATTTCTCTTTTCCAGCCTGGGACTACCTCCCCAGTCAGTCTTTTTCCTCTAGCAGTGTTTTCAGGTGTTCAGTTATGAGGGGTGTGAAGCCAACTGGGGATGTCACTTCCCCCGTTCATAGCTTCTGACATGTGGAGGGAAGATCATTTTCCCAAACAAAGCCCCAGCAGAGCTGGTGGGAAAGTAGAGGCACAAGATGAGTCCAGTGGCACATGAGCTGGTCACATGCCCTTGCATGGGTCAGTGAGTCATAGTAGGGGTCATAATCCATATTCTGGCTAGAACATCCCCAGGAAAGTCCATCAGCTGGGGATAAGATTCTTCCATGGCCCATTGTGTTCACTGCGGGGCCATCAACTTTAATAGTCCATTCACAATGTGCTGGCTAGACCGTGGCGGTTCAATGACAAGACGGAACACAGCTTTTAGCAAGCAAACAGGCTGGTCTGCTAACAGGCTTCTGCCTGTCAGCTTTCCACCTTCCCCCTTTATTCTTTCTCTCCCCCCGCGCCTTACATTCTCCAACAGATAAAAGGAATACACTGGCTTTGTTTAACATTCTTATTTACCAATTTCTATCTACCGCATTCCTTGCTCTCGGGCCTTGAGCCCAGTCCTGAGAGGCTTCCCATGGTTCATGTCATCTGGGCGAGATTCCAAGGTTGATGCCATTGAGAGGAGCTGTGTGTCCAGCACAACACTCCGGGTGTGCCCTGAATGTTGCCAAGCGCATGAACCTTGTATGAATCATACACTAGACTATAGGTAGACTACCTTGTGGGAGTTACCACAGGAGCATACACATTGGAAATAGAGGTACATAGTCAATATTTGTAACTTCAGATACAAAAATGAGACATGCATACAAACAAGATAATCATCTACAGCCAACCACTACTTTTCCATTGACACCTCACATGACATACTTTGTACAAGATTTGTTGCAATTAGATAACATTGATAAATATGGGGGTGCTAGGGTTTTGCTTTGGGGTACAGTGTGTCACAGCAATATATCTATGGAACTGGGGCTCTCTGAGATCTAATATTGTGTTTTTATATTAGACATACATCCATGTCCTGAAAAAGACTGCATTCTGGTGTGTACCACACGAGAAAAGCAAGCCAGGGTACAGAGCAAAGGTAAAGGAAAGAGTGTTTTGCCCTCTACCCATCATGTGCAATACATGACCTTCTGAAAATGTCCCTCTAACTTTCCTTGTTCAGCGAGGGTCATCTGCACTTTCTGTTTGTCCGACCTCAGCCTCACACACATTACTGGATCAACAGGCCTTTTGCCACGGTATCTAGGGAGCCATTCAAACCATCAGTCATTATCATCATCTTCATGGGAAATCTCAAAGGAACATAGCCTCCTTGAAAACTGAGTGCTGCCCGGATCGATCTCTGGGAACATGCTTAATGGGTTTGGGTTCTATATTTACACAGTGGCAGTCTTGTCGCCCCACCAACGTTTTTGGTGCCCATGTGATTGCGGGCCTTATAGTGGCATTCCTCAGGTTTACCACTTCAGGATGTGCTGGTCTTTCACTCGAGTAATGTGTTCCCAGCAAGACAGCTGCCAAAACTGACACAGCATTGATGGGTGTCGTTTCGGAGCTCAGCATATCCTCATTCCTGATCTTTTGCTGCCCCTCGATACAGAGCAACTTCTGGAGACGAGGAGCATTGAAAATGTCAGCCAGAGTTCCTCAGTCTTCCTCATCTCCTCATCTTCCTCATCATGGAGCAGGTCCTCAAGGAATCAATTCTGAAGCACTTAGAGGAGCGGAAAGTGATGAGGAACAGTCAGCATGGATTCACCAAGGGCAAGTCATGCCTGACTAATCTAATTGCCTTCTGTGCTGAGATAACTGGTTCTGTGGATGAAGGGAAAACAGTGGACGTGGTGTTCCTTGACTTTAGCAAAGCTTTTGACACTGTCTCCCATGGTATTCTTGCCAGCAAGTTAAAGAAGTATGGGCTTGATGAATGGACTATAAGGTGGATAGAAAGCTGGCTAGATAGTCGGGCTCAACAGGTAGTGATCAATGGCTCCATGTCTAGTTGGCAGCCGGTATCAAGTGGAGTGCCCCAAGGGTCGGTCCTGGGGCCGGTTTTGTTCAATATCTTCATAAATGATCTGGAGGATGGTGTGGATTACACCCTCAGCAAGTTTGCAGATGACACTAAACTGCGGGGAGAGGTATATACGCTGAAGGGTAGGGATAGGATACAGAGGGCCCTAGACTAATTAGAGGATTGGGCCAAAAGAAATCTGATGAGGTTCAACAAGGACAAGTGCAGAGTCCTGCACTTAGGATGGAAGAATCCAATGCACCGCTACAGACTAGGGACCGAATGGCTCGGCAGCAGTTCTGCAGAAAAGAACCTAGGGGTTACAGTGGGCAAGAAGCTGGATATGAGTCAACAGTGTGCCCTTGTTTCCAAGAAGGCCAATGGCATTTTGGGATGTATAAGAAGGGGCATTGCCAGCAGATCGAGGGACATGACGTTCCCCTCTATTCGACACTGGTGAGGCCTCATCTGGAGTACTGTGTCCAGTTTTGGGCCCCACACTACAAGAAGGATGTGGAAAAATTGTAAAGAGTCCAGCGGAGGGCAACAAAAATGATTAGGGGTCTAGAGCACATGACTTATGAGGAGAGGCTGAGGGAGCTGGGATTGTTTAGTCTGCAGAAGAGAAGAATGAGGGGGGATTTGATAGCTGCTTTCAACTACCTGAAAGGGGGTTCCAAAGAGGATGGCTCTATACTGTTCTCAGTGGTAGCAGATGACAGAACAAGCAGTAATGGTCTCAAGATGCAGTGGGGGAGATTTAGGTTGTATATTAGGAAATATAGAGAGGCGGTGGAATCTGCACTGTAAGTAAGGGAGCAGTATGACTGCTCAGAGCTCAATTATGAAACTGCAGAAAAACCTGAGTGTCTCTGGATTAAGTTTAGAAGTGTGAGCAACAAGGGTGATGTCGTGGTGGGAGTCTGCTGTAGACCACCGGACCAGGGGGATGAAGTGGAAGAGGCTTTCTTCCGGCAACTCACGGAAGTTACTAGATCGCAGGCCCTGGTTTTCATGGGAGACTTCAATCACCCTGATATCTGCTGGGAGAACAATACAGCGGTGCACAGACAGAAATAGAAAAAACAGGTACATTTTGTTCACTGGATCATTGCACATACAATAAAGCTGTTCAGCATTGTAGTTTCTTTCTTTGTCTTTGGCTGTGTGAAACCATAGCTTCCATTCATCCGAACTGATCCGGAACCCTGTTCACACGGTCATTAATAGAAAGCCACCTTGCGTCAGAAGGCTGCAGGATATTTGGAGGTCTGGAAGTCACTGAAAAGCTGATTGACAGCGTGTGTGGGGGTTGGGGGATGATGGGTGATGCTGAAAGAGGTCAGGTGATGGTCAGAGAGAGGGAACTCAGCAACAGGGATGGAGTGAGTAGACTTTAGGTGTGAGAATCTTCTCGGACTCTGAACTTCCACAATATTAAGCTCATCCAAGTGGGGACAGAGCACAATTGATTAATGAGGAGATATCCTTCCCCCCTGTTTTCACAGAGGTTTAAAGTCAGTGCCACCTGGCAATCACATTCTGCAGGTGTATTTACACACTTTGTCATGAAGCTCTTTGTATTTGACCCCATAAATAATAGGGTGGAGCATGGGGGGGACTTCTCCTTTTCGTCCCCCCCATGCTCCACCCTATTATTTATGGGGTCAAGATGATGGCCAAGATGATGTGAACATGGGAAGCGATGCCCTGACCAAAGCATTGGGTCAGGTGGGAGAAGAGGAAGGGAGTATAAGAGGTCAGCATCACACAGATGTGGGCTGTGCAGGTGTTGAGGGCTGACTTCAGTCTGTGTCTGCAGCTGGGTGTGTGTGTGTGTGTGTATTGCAAGAGGCCAGAGATCTTAATTCAGTAAAACAGGGGAAGGGAATTCAGGCTGGCAGAGCAGGAA
Source organism: Chelonia mydas (assembly GCF_015237465.2). Taxonomy (NCBI): domain Eukaryota; kingdom Metazoa; phylum Chordata; order Testudines; family Cheloniidae; genus Chelonia; species Chelonia mydas. The sequence goes on along the minus strand of NC_057849.1, from coordinate 4,406,915 downwards.
GGGCTCAGTGAAACCCCAGTGTATGAAGTTGCATCCCAGAAGTTGGGTCCAACCCATTGAAGGGGGTTATACACTTTATATCAAATAATACAGTAAATATTTTATAGTTATTAACAATCTAGAAAGGGGGGTGAGAAGTGAGGTGGCAACATTTACAGATGGCACCAGATTATTTGGGTCATAGTCAAGTCCAGAGAAGTCTTCACAGGGAGTTAACAAAGCCAGGTGAATGGGCAGCATGATGGCAGATGAACTTTGAGATCAATAAATAAAACATGTATTCCTACTGGAGGAAGAAACTTGAAGTCCTCAAACACCTAACAAGGTTCTAATTTCACTCTATGAACTAAGGAGAGGGACCTGGGCATCACTGTATGTAGCTCTGTGAAACCCTGATCACAGTGCAAGCAAAGACAGAAACTAAGCAAAACATTGGGATGCAGGAGGAGTGGGATGAGGAATCGTACAGAAAATACAATGCTATGAGATGAGTCAGTCAATGTTTCACCTTCATCTGGACTTCTCTGTGTAGTACTGGACATGCTTCTCACACAGGATATTGCAGAACTAGAGGCTTTCAGGGAAGAGCAAAGAGAATGGTCAAGGGCCTGGGAAACTTTCATATGGAGAGAGGTTGAAAAGACTGGAACTGTTAACTTATAAAAGAGATGAATAAGAGAGGATATGAGAAAAGTCTATAAAACAATGACTGGTAGAGTGTAGATGGAGAATGTGTTCTCCCTGTCTCATAACACAAAGTCAAGAGGACACTCAATTACAATGAAACGTGACTAATTCAGAACTAATAAAAAAGAATGCTTTCAGCACTCAACGCCTAAGTAGACTGAGGAACTCATGACCACAAGAAGTAGTTGAGGCGATAGCTAAGTAAGAATCAGGAAGTGTGTGGACATTTACATGGATAGTGAGATTACCAGTTACAAAAGATACTGCTAAATAAATATTTTGCAAAACCTATACACCTACATCTTTCAAAGCACAAGCCAGTCTCTAGCTCTTAGGTATGAGTGGTGACAACCTCAGAAGGGTCAGATTGTACCCTCATCCACCTACTGCTGGGTTTCTTACACTTTCTTCTGTAGAAACTGGGGCTGTCACTGTCAGAGAGAGGACACTGGACTAGTTGGACAATACGTCTGATACACGATGCAATTCCTATGTTGGAAAGAAGCCACGTTTTCCCCAACGGAAAGAGACGTTGTCATACTGGGCTATAACTTTGTGCTCAACAGAATGGGCAGGAAGGGCACAATGGTCTTGATATTTAGGTCTATGCGCCTGCACCTCTGTTACTTCCCTTGTTTCTTTTGGTGTTAGACTTTCTTGCCAGCATCCAGCTTTGTCTCAGACATAAGTGGGATGCTCTAGAACTCAGGGAAGCACCATACTCCTCATTTAAATATAATTGTGAAATTGCATATGAAGCATGCCATGTGAGGTTTCAGGTAAAAGGTTATGATCTGCTGAAAGTCATTGTTCTATCTAAAGATGTATATCATTAGTTCAATGGAAGTAATGAGATTGTAATATATGGTTGTTAGTAAAACATGCTGTAAGTTGGGGAATCAGCAGGCCTGTAAGCCTGACTTCAGTACTGGGCAAACTGGTTGAAATTATAATAAAGAACAATATTGTCAGACACAAAGATAAATATAATTTGTTGAGGAAGAGTCAACATGGTTTTAGTCAAGGGAAATCATGCCTCACCAATCTACTAGAATTCTTCCAGGGGGTCAACAAGCACGTGGACCAAGGGGACCAAGTGGATAGAGTGTACTTAGATTTTCAGAAAGCCTTTGACAAGGTCCCTCACCAAAGACTCTTAAGCAAAGGAAGCTGCCATGGGATAAGAGGGAAGGTGCTCTCATGGATTGGTAACTGGTTAAAAGATAGGAAACAAAGGGTCAGTATAAATGGTTAGTTTTCAGAATGGAGAGAGGTAAATAGTGCAGAGATCTGTTCTGGGATCAGTCCTAATCAACATAGTCATAAATGATCTGGAAAAAGGGGTAAACAGTGAGGTGGCAATATTTGCAGATGACACAAAATTACTAAAGATAGTTAAGGCCCACACAGACTGGGAAGGGATACAAAAGGATCTCTGAAAACTGGGTGACTTGGCAAGAAAATGGCAGTTGAAATTTAATGTTGAGAAATGGAAAGGCATGCAATTTGGAAAGCATAATCCCAACTATATACTGTATATAAAATGATGGGGTCTAAATTAGCTGTTACCACTCAAGAAAGAGATCTTGGAGTCATTATGGATAGTTCTCTGAAAACATCCACTCAATGTGCAGTGACAGTCCAAAAAGCAAAGAGAATGCTGGGAATAATTAAGAAAGGGATAGATAATAGGACAGAAAATATCATGTTGCCTCTATATAAATCCATGGTACGCCCACATCTTTAATATTGTGTGGAGATGTGGTCCCTCCATTTCAAAGGAGATATTTTGGAATTGGAAAATGTTCCGAAAAAGGCAACACAAATGATTTGGGGTATGAATGGCTTCCATATGAGTCTGTAAAATCATGACAGGTGTAGAGAAAGTAGATAAGGAAGTGTTGTTTACTACTTCTCGTAACACAAGAACTAGGGCTCACCAAATTAAATGAATAGGAGGCAGGTTTAAAAGAAATAAAAGGAAGTATTTCTTCACACAACGCACAGTCAACCTGTGGAACTCGTTGCCAGAGGATGTTGTGAAGTCCAAGACCATAACAGGGTTCAAAAAAGAACTCGATAAATTCATGGAGGATAGGTCCATCAATGGCTACTAGCCAGGATTGGCAGGAATGGTGTCCCTAGCCCCTGTTGCCAGAAGCTGAGAATGAATGACAGGAAATGGATCACTTGATGATTACCTGTTCTGTTCTTTGCCTCTTAGGCACCTGGCACTGTCCACTGTCAGAAGACAGGATACTGGGCTACATTGACCTTTGGTCTGACCCAGTAGGGCCATTTTTATGTTCTTATGTTCTCCAGAGAAAACAGCAAGGAAAAGTAACCAACGCCCGGGCGGGTGCTGAATAAACATCAACAGCCACTGTCTAGCAAGGGAGCTAGAATGCAATGAAAAACTTGCAGAAGGCCACATCAGGGCAATTGCTCGATCTTGCATGGTGCAGTGCCCACCAGACATGCCTGAACTTGTGTTCTCCAAGCACATGAACGAAGGGTATAAAACAAAACACAGTCGCCCACGCTTTACCTTTTCTCCTATATCCTCCCCGCCCACCCCTCCTGTGATCTATTCTGCAAGCAAAAAAGACACTGAGAAACCTGAAAAATCCAGGAGAGCATCTGGCCAAGGTTTCAAGGCTGAAACCTGTGTACCATGACCTGCAATAGCCAGTAGGTTGAGAAAAACAGCTTAATGTTGATGTTGCCCAATCTCATAGGGTTGAGAGTTTAGACTGCGTGCTTATCTTTTCTTTTCTTTTGGTAAGTAACTCTGACTTTTTGCCTGTCACTTATAAGCACCTAAAATCTATCTTTGGCAGTCAATAAATATGTTATACTGTTTATCTTTACCAGTGAGTTTGCCTGAAGTGTTTGGTAAACCTGCTCAGGTTTACAAAGGATGGTGTATAGCCACTTTCCATTGACGATGTGGTGAAAAAATAATAAATTTGCACTGGTCATCTTGAGCAGTGCAAGATGGTATATTCCTAATGGACAGTGCTGGGAGCTGGGAGGATTTGGCTGGTACCTTTCCCTGTGTGAATGATAGGTAGCTCTGGGAGCACTCATGGAATCTAGTTTGGTGTGGGGCTCCATAGGTGGTTGTGCTGAGTGATAACAGGGCCTGGAGGGGTTGCGGCTTGTCACTAGCAAAGCATTGTGAGAGACAGCCAGGCTGGAGAGTTAAGGGGGCATAGCTGTCCCAGAGTCCCAGGCTGTACCCTGGGGATCCCGTCACAATACGTGACAGTTGTTACTGACATGTGTAAGCAGAGACATGTGTCAGTAACTCAGCTGCTTACCCTTCTCATGCCTGAATATTGACAAAGTTTGCAGATGACACAAAAACTGGGGGATCGTAAATAATGAGGAGGACAGGTCACTGATTCAGAGCAATCTGCATCTGGATGATTGGAAAAAAGCAATATAGTTCCCATCTTTAAAAAAAAAGGGAAGAAGGAGAACCCAGGGAACTAGAGACCGGTCAGCCTCACCTCACCCCCTGGAAAAATCATGGAGCAGATCCTCAGGGAAACAATTTTGAGGCACTTGGAGGAGAGAAAGGTGATGGGGAACAGTCAACATGGATTCATGAAGGGCAAGTCATGCCTCACCAACCTGATTGCCTTCTATAATGAGATAACTGGCTCTCTGGATTTGGGGAAAGCGGTGGATGTGATATATGTTGACTTTCGCAAAGCTTTTGATACGGTCTCCGACAGTACTCTTGCCAGCAAGTTAAAAAAGTATGGATTGGATAAATGGACTATAAGGTGGATAGAAAGCTGGCTAGATCGTCGGGCTCAATGGGTACTGATCAACAGCTCGATGTCTAGTTGGCAGCCCATATCAAGCTGGTCATCCTGTGGCAAGTTTTGTTCAACATCTTTATTAATGATCTGGATGATGGGATGGATTGCACCCTCAGCAAGTTCCTAGATGACACTAAGCTGGGGGAGAGGTAGATACACTGCAGGGTAGGAATAGAGTGACCTTGACAAACTGGAGGATTGGGACAAAAGAAATCTGATGAGGTTAAATAAGGACAAGTGCAGAGTCCTGCACTTAGGACAGAAGGATCCCATGCACCACTATAGACTAGGGACCGAATGGCTAGCCAGCAGTTCTGCGGAAAAGGATCTGAGGGTCACAGTGGACGAGAAGCTGGATATGAGTCAACAGTGTGCTCTTGTTGCCAAGAAGATTAACGGTATTTTGGACTGTATAAGTAGGGGCATTGCCAGCAGATGGAGGGATGTGATCGTTCCCCTCTATTCGACATTAGTGAGGCCTCATCTGGAGTACTGTGTCCAGTTTTGGGCCCCACACTACAAGAAGGATGTGGAAAAATTGGAAAGAGTCCAACGGAGGGCAATAAAATTGATTAGAGGACTGGAACACATGACTTATGAGGAGAGGCTGAGGGAACTGGGATTGTTTAGTCTGCAGAAGAGAAGAAAGAGGGAGGATTTGATAGCTGTTTTCAACTACCTAAAAGGGGGTTCCAAAGATATTGGATCTATACTGTTCTCAGTGGCAGCAGATGACAGAACAAGGAGTAATAGTCTGAAGTTGCAGTGGGGGAGGTTTAGGTTGGATATTAGGAAAAAACTTTTTCACTAGGAGGGTGGTGAAGCACTGGAATGCGTTACCTAGGGAGTTGGTGGAATCTCCTTCCTTTGAGGTTTTTAGGGTCAGGCTTGACAAAGCCCTTGCTGAGATGATTTTGTAAGGGATTGGTCCTGCTTTGAGAAGAGGGTTGGACTAGATGACCTCCCGAGGTCCCTTCCAACCCTGATATTCTATGATTCTATGAAAATCAGACAATCCAAAAAAAAAAAGGACGCTACTAAGACAGCTAGAAAGACACAGTAAGAGACAAGGAACTGATGTTAAAAACAAATATTTGTCTAAACTATTTCCAATACATCTGTAGTTCCAATTTTACCAGGTAAATCTCTTGGTAGTTTCTGATAATACTAAACAGTTCAAGTTGCCATGCTCGTGAATTGCTGCCCAGAAGTTTCTTAATTTGAGCCCTTCCTGAGACCTCAGCACTAACTTTAATGCAGAAATAGCCAGCTCACCGAAATCCATTGAGCAGAGAGATGAAATCTCCTTACAGTGACAGGAAGGCAGAACCCTGAGAATCAGTCTATGAATCTCACATGTCTGACACTCGGCATGCTGGACAGCGATATTTATGATTCCCCTGTACAGTCCCTGCAGACTCTCAGGTTGGCAGGACTCCCAGACAATTCCCTTGGCTCCATGAGCAGACAGAAAAGCAGAAAATGGACCCTGGAGAACTTCAGCGTGAGAGCCTCCCCTGGGATTGATTAAAATATTCACCGATACCAGGGGCTCAGATTGTCAGGGCAATCTGAGTCTGGCAATCTGTTCAGCCTAGCAATTCTTGATGGCTTTCTTTTCTATCTCGAATGTACTGCCATCTGCACTCTGTCTGTACATAACTGCAAGCCTAAGGATTGTTCTCTATGGAGGTACCATTACGATTAGGCATGGTAACACCACACCCCAATTATGGGACCCCATAACTCAAACACCCCAGAAGGCGGAGAGTTATATTTCGGGGGGTTCCTCCATGATAAACCACGTGTTTGGATGAATGCTTCCCACTGTTATTCATTATGACATATTTTAAGGAATACCATGCAATATTTCCTGATAAATTTGATATGTTTCGCCAGCTTAGGATTCCCCCTCTAATCCATACACCACATTCCGACATTGCCAAATTCCCATGGGCGATTAGTAGTACAGTTTTCCAGGGGTAAATTCTTAAAGTCCTCATCTGCGTCATTACCATCACTTGGGGGTGTAACAGTGCCTGTATTTCCTCCCTTTGCCACTTCACATTGTTGGATTTGGGTAGGTCTTACAACTGCAAGAATAGCAGCAATGATTGTTCTATTGCAGGCCAGGGAGCCCTTGTTTTCCCTTTGTGGGTTCATCTGTACGCTGCATGCAACAGAATTTATTCATCCCCATTTTTAACCCCCATTCTCTGCCTTTTTATTTGCATGCAATAAACACATTTCTCTTCTCCATTTTTTGTTTTTCACAGCAGCAGGCTGACCCCCAACTGGTTAAGACTAGGTAAGGAATCCTCCATTGAGGAACTGGGAATGGATGGTGTTCTCCTGGAATGCGGTACATTACTTGATTGCACACACCCCTCCCCCACCCCCGATGGGTAGACAGAGTTCTCCAGGCAGGTTATACCATGCACTGACTTTACTGCTATATGCATTAACTCTTCTTGTACAATATTCACCAAAATAACAGTAATAACAAGACAAACAGCACAAAACACAATCTTTGTCGAAACAGTAGACTCAGGGTGTTCTGGGTTATTTTCCTGCTGGTGCCAGCTTGCCCAGGGTGTCTGAAAAACAAAAGAAACATTTCCCAGCCCCCTGAGTGGGGACAGATTATTGCTTAACAATACCCCTTCCTTTTACCAGTCTTTCTATTGACTGCAGGAAAAGGAGAAGAATTACCTCTATACTTTCCTTGTTTTGTTCTATAGGCAGACTAGGTTTTTACCTTTAACGGGAAAGGGTGAATTATCCCACTTTTCATTAATAAAATTTATGAGGTTGTGTACCTCAGTTTTACCTCTCGTACAACAGACCAGGTTTGTAATGGTTTCTCTGCTGTGCAAGCTTTACATTTATTCACAGGTAATAGCCGAGAGGCAGTATTACCATGAGACCTTTGACATGACATTTGCTTTCAATTGACCTTTTTAGCATGCTTAAAAAAATTCCCCAAAAATGATACACATTATACATTTTCACAGGATTACTCACTAGCATTTATTTCAAGGTTTAACATTGTGACAGTCAGATTACTCCAAAGCCATCTTAAGGCTCAGTGTTTCTGACATTGCTTCTTTCTACAGACTCTCCCCGTTTCCGACTTATGCAAAATTCAAGTTACACAAGGCATTCTGGAACAGAACGATTGCGTAAATCAGGGAGCATCTGTGCATTTTACCCCTGCCTTTCCTTGAGAAGTTGTCATAAATATAAAGGGAAGGGTAAACACCTTTAAAATCCCTGCTGGCCAGAGGAAAAACCCTTTCACCTGTAAAAGGTTAAGAAGCTAGGATAACCTCTCTGGCACCTGACCAAAATGACCAAGGAGGAGACAAGATACTTTCAAAAGCTGGAGTGAGGAAGAAACAAAGGCTCTCTCTGTCTGTCTGTGTGATGCTTTTGCCGGGAATAGAACAGGAATGGAGTCTTAGAACTTAGTAAGTAATGTAGTTAGATATGCCTTAGATTCTGATTTCTTTAAATGGCTGAGAAAATAAGCTGTGCTGAATGGAATGTAGATTCCTGTTTTTGGTCCATTTGGAACTTAATGTTTTGCCGAGAGGGATTCTCTATGTTTTGAATCTAATCACCCTGTAAGGTACTTACCATCCTGATTTTACAGAGGTGATTCTTTTTACTTTTTCTTCTTTTAAAATTCTTCTTTTAAGAACCTGATTGCTTTTTCATTGTTCTTAGGATCCAAGGGTTTGGGTCTGTGTTCACCTATGCAAATTGGTGAGGATTTTTATCAAGCCTTCCCCAGGACAGGGGGTTTAGGGTTTAGGGAGGATTTTGGGGGGAAAGACATTTCCAAGCAGGCCCTTTCCCGGTTATATATCTGTTAGACGTTTAGTGGTGGCAGCAGAAAGTCCAAGGGGAAAAGGACAATAGTTTGTACCTTGGGGAAGTTTTAACCTAAGCTGGTAAAGATAAGATTAGGGGGGTTTCATCCAGGTCCCCACATCTGTACCCTAGAGTTCAGAGTGGGGAAGGAACCTTGGCATGGTGGCAGAGTGGTGGGATTAACTTGAAATCATTTTCAGATCAATTTGAGATTTTTTGAACCAGAAGCACAGATTTTAAAAGGAAATATTTTTTTTTTCCTTTGGGCTGCTGGAAATCAGGTTTTAAGCTGAAAGCAGTTAGAGGTTGTTTTTTTTTCTCTGCTTGGTTGCCAGTGCTGACACAAAAGGGGATTGTCTTTGTGAGCTGGAGTTTTCTCTACCTAAAGGCAGGGTAGTTAACCTCCTGCAGGGAAATTCACAAGTCTTCAGAGACCTGAAGTTGTTTTTCACCTGAGAGCAACGTCTCTTTTCCATTTTCCTGGAGACAAAGGTGTTTTTTTTTTGTTTTTGTTTTTTTAAGGATTTTTCTGTAGACTGACAATCACTGTCAGAAAACATAGTTATCCGGACAGCACAGCAAAATTTTACAAGCCAAGTTTTTTTTTTTTCTTTCTAACTCTCGGGTGTAAAGTTAGTTAAAAACAGAGATGACAGGATGAGAGACTGCACTGTTCAACAGAAGCTGGAATTAGCCAGATCTGAGGCTGAGGAAAGACAAAAGGAACATGAAAGACGGGTAGAACTCAGACAGATGGAGATGGAGGAAAAGGAAAAATAGAGGAAGCATGTGGAGGAGGAGAAGGAAAAAGAGAGGAAGCATGCACTGGAGATGGAGAAGGCAAAGGCTCAGCAGAATATACCAACAAACCCTAGCAATCCTTCTCCAGGTACCACTTCCCATCCCAGAAAGTTCCCCACCTACAAGGCAGGCAATGATACCTAGGCCTTCTTAGAAAACTTCAAAAGGGCCTGCCTTGGGTACAGCATCTCTACAGACCAATACATAGTAGAGCTGAGGCCGCAGCTCAGTGGATCCTTAGCTGAGGTGGCGGCTGAAATGCCTAAGGAACAAATGAACCAGTATGAACTGTTTAAAACCAAGGCGAGAGTCAGAATGGGGTTAACACCCGAGCATTCCTGTTGGCAGTTCAGAGCCCTAAGGTGGAAGCCAGACGTGTCATTTACCCAAAATGTCTATCACATTGTGAAACATTGGGATGCCTGGATATCAGGAGCAAGCGTTAAATCTCCAGAAGATTTGCCTTTCCTAATGCAAATGGAACAGTTCTTAGAGGGTCTTCCTGAGGAAATAGAAAGATACATCCTAGATGGGAAGCCCAAAACTGTAATCAAGGTGGGGGAGATTGGAGCCAAATGGGTGGAGGTGGCAGAAAAGAAAAAAACTAGTCGCAGTTGGAGCGGATACCAGAAGGGACAACCTCAGACCACACCCTACTACCAAGGGCAACCCAAGGCCCCAACTGCACACCAAGGAAGGCTCCAGCCACTTTATCGTCCCACCACACCGTTCTCCAGCAACCCACCTCGCCCCAGTGACCCGTCAGCTGGACGATGTTTTAAATGTAACGAGCTGGGGCATGTAAAGGCCAGCTGCCCCAAGAACCCCAACAGATTACAATTCATTGCACCAGAATCACACCAGAGGTCCGCAGGCCCAGATACCTCCCAGATACCCTTGAAGCGGAGGGAAACTGTGAGTGTGGGCGGGAAGAAGGTCACCGCGTGGAGGGACACCAGAGCACAAGTGTCAGCTATCCATGCTTCTTTAGTGGACCCCAGTTTAATCGACCCAGAGAGCCAAGTGACGATTCAACCCTTCAAGTCCAACTCTTTCAATTTGCCTACAGCCAAGTTGCCTGTCCAATACGAGGGCTGGTCAGGAACATGGACTTTTGCAGTCTATGATGATTATCCCATCCCCATGCTGTTGGGGGAAGACTTGACCAATCGGGTGAAGCTAGCCAAGAGGGTGGGAATGGTCACCCGCAGCCAGGCTAAACAAGCCGTCACACCTAGCTCTGTTCTGGAAACTTCAACCAGGACCCGGTCAGAGGTGATGTACCCGGATCCCAGGCCAATGTCTGCAACAGCACTAGTGGATCCAGTCCCAGAGACCCAGACAGAGCCAGTCCCAGAACTGGAACCGGTGGAAGAACTAGCACCAGACCCATTGCCAGCACTGAACCCAGTACTTGCAACCCCAACACCAGAGGGCTCCACCGTATCTGAACCGGCAGCCTACACAAACCTACACAAGAGGCTCAGCCGGAACCTGAATCCCAAGATAGTGCACCAGCGGAGAGTGGTTCACAGTCAATGGAAACAGCCCCATCCCCTACATCGCTTCCAGAGGGACCAAGCATAGGTCCGCAATCCAATGAGGAACTGATGTCTCCAGCATCAAAGGAACAGTTCCTGACTGAACAGGAAGCAGATGAAATGCTCCAGAGAGCTCAGACGGCGGCACGGAGCAACCCACCGCCTCTCAGCTCTTCTAATCGATCCAAGTTTATTTTAGAAAGAGGAATTTTATACAAGGAAACTCTTTCTGGCATCCTCAGAGACAGTTGGTAGTTACAACTAAGTACCGGGTCAAGCTCTTGAGCTTAGCCCATGATCATCCTAGTGGCCATGCTGGGGTGAACAGGACCAAAGACCGTTTGGGGAGGTCGTTCCACTGGGAGGGAATGGGCAAGGATGTTTCTACCTATGTCCGGTCTTGTAAGGTATGCCAAAAAGTGGGAAAACGCCAAGACCAGATCAAAGCCCCTCTCCGACCACTCCCCATCATTGAAGTTCCATTTCAGTGAGTAGCTGTGGATATTCTGGGTCCTTTTCCGAAAAAGACACCCAGAGGAAAGCAGTCCATACTGACTTTCATGGATTTTGCCACCCGATGGCCGGAAGCAGTAGCTCTAAGCAACAACAGGGCTAAAAGTGTGTGCCAGGCACTAGCAGACATTTCTGCCAAGGTAGGTTGGCCCTCCAACATCCTCACAGATGCAGGAACTAATTTCCTGGCAGGAACTATGGAAAGCCTTTGAGAAGCTCATGGGGTTGCAAATCACTTGGTTGCCACTCCTTACCACCATCAAACAAATGGCATGGTGGAGAAGTTTAATGGAACTTTGGGGGCCATGATACATGAATTCGTAAATGAGCACTCCAATGATTGGGACTTAGTGTTGCAGCAGTTGCTCTTTGCCTACAGAGCTGTACCACATACCAGTTTAGGGTTTTCACCATTTGAACTTGCATGTGGCCACGAGGTTAAGGGGCCATTACAGTTGGTGAAGCAGCAAAGGGAGGGATTTACACCTTCTCCAGGAACTAACATTCTGGACTTTGTAACCAACCTACAAAACACCCTCCGAACCTCTCTAGCCCTTGCTAAAGAAAACTTAGCATGCTCAAAAAGAGCAAAAAGCCTTTTATGATAAACATGCCAGAGAGCGATCCTTCAAAGTAGGAGACCAGATCATGGTCTTAAAGGTGCTCCATGCCCATAAAATGGAAGCATCGTGGGAAGGGCCATTCACGGTCCATGAGAGCCTGGGAGCTGTTAATTATCTCATAGCATTCCCCACCTCCAACCAAAAGCCTAAGGTATACCATATTAATTCTCTAAAGCATTTTTATTCCAGAGAATTAAAGGTTTGTCAGTTTACAGCCCAGGGAGGAGATGACGCTGAGTGTCCTGAAGGTGTCTACTACGAAGGGAAAAGAGCTGGTGGCATGGAAGAGGTGAACTTCTGCATGACCCTTGGACGTATGCAGCGACAGCAGATCCAGGAGCTGTGCACTAGCTACGCGCCGACGTTCTCAGCCACCCCAGGACTGACTGAACGGGCATACCACTCCATTGACACAGGTAATGCTCATCCAATTAAAGCCCAACCATGATGTGTTACAGATGGGTGTAATCCGCCCCTCTGGAAGCGCATTGGCATCTCCAGTGGTTCTAGTTCCCAAACCAGATGGAGAGATACATTTTTGCATGTACTACCGTAAGCTAAATGCTGTAACTCGCCCAGACAACTATCCAATGCCACGCACAGATGAACTATTAGGAAACTGGGACGGGCCCTGTTCATCTCTACCTTGGGCTTAAACAAGGGGTACTGGCAGGTACCGCTAGATGAATTCACCAAGGAAAGGTCAGCCTTCACCACACATGTCGGGCTGTATGAATTTAATGTACTCCCTTTCAGGCTGTGAAATGCACCCGCCACCTTCCAAAGACTTGTAGATGGTCTCCTAGCGGGATTAGAAGAATATGCAGTCTCCTACCTTGACGAGGTGGCCATCTTTTCGGATTCCTGGGCAGAACACCTGGAACATCTACAAAAATTCCTTGAGTGCATAAGGGAGGCAGGACTAACTGTTAAGGCTAAGAAGTGTCAAATAGGCCTAAACAGAGTGACTTACCTTGGACACCAGGTGGGTCAAGGAACTATCAGCCCCCTACAGGCCAAAGTGGATGCTATCCAAAAAAGGCTTGTCCCAAAGTCAAAGAAACAGGTTCAATCCTTCTTAGGCTTGGCTGTTTATTACAGGCGATTTGTACCGCAATACAGCCAAATAGCCACCCCACTGACAGACCTAACCAAAAAGAAACAGCCAAATGCCATTCAGTGGACCAAAGAGCATCCGAAGGCCTTTAACCAGCTTAAAGTGACACTCATGTTTGACCCTGTACTAAGGGCCCCAGACTTTGACAAACCATTCCTAGTAACCACAGATGCTTCCGAGCGTGGTGTGGGAGCAGTTTTAATGCAGGAAGCACCGGATCAAGAATTCCACCCTGTCGTGTTTCTCAGCAAAAAACTGTCTGAGAGGGAAAGCAACTGGTCAGTCAGTGAAAAAGAATGTTACGCCATTGTTTACGCTCTGGAAAAGCTACGCCCATATATTTGGGGACGGCGTTTCCACCTGCAAACTGACCATGCTGCACTGAAGTGGCTTCACACCGTCAAAGAAACTAACAAAAAACTTCTTCGGTGGAGTTTAGCTCTCCAAGATTTTGATTTTGACATCCAACACATCTCAGGAGCTTCTAACAAAGTGGCTGATGCACTCTCCCGTGAAAGTTTCCCAGAATCAACTGGTTAAAGTCGTCCTTGAGATGTGGTAAATATTGTTAGTCTTTATATCCTTGGTAGTCTATTTAGAGGTGCATGTGTCTTATTAACTCTGTTTTCTCCTAGAGCTCCAGGAAGAAATCCCAGCCAGTGTTTCACCCTATCTGTGATTTGGGGGGCGTGTCATAAATATAAAGGGAAGGGTAAACTCCTTTAAAATCCCTCCTGGCCAGAGGAAAAACCATTTCACCTGTAAAGGGTTAAGAAATTAGGATAACATCACTGGCACCTGACCAAAATGACCAATGAGGAGACAAGATACTTTCAAAAGTCGGAGGGAGGGAGAAACAAAAGCTCTCTCTGTCTGTCTGTGTCATGCTTTTGCCGGGAACAGAACAGGAATGGAGTCTTAGAACTTAGTAAGTAATCTAGCAAGATATGCCTTAGATTCTGATTTCTTTAAATGGCTGAGAAAATAAGCTGTGCTGAACGGAATGTAGATTCCTGTTTTTGTGTCTTTTTGGAACTTAAGGTTTTGCCGAGAGGGATTCTCTATGTTTTGAATTGAATTACCCTGTAAGGTATTTACCATCCTGATTTTACAGAGGTGATTCTTTTACTTTTTCTTCTATTAAAATTCTTTGTTTAAGAACCTGATTGCTTTTTCATTGTTCTTAGGATCCAAGGGTTTGGGTCTGTGTTCACCTATGCAAATTGGTGAGGATTTTTGTCAAGCCTTCCCCAAGAAAGGGAGTGTAGGGTTTGGGGAGGATTTTGGGGGGAAAACGTTTCCAAGCGGGCTCTTTCCCTTATTATATATCTGTTAGACGCTAGGTGGTGGCAGCAATAAAGTTCAAGGGGAAAAGGACAATAGTTTGTACCTTGGGGAAGTTTTAACCTAAGCTGGTAAAAATAAGCTTAGGAGGTTTTCATGCAGGTCCCCACATCTGTACCCTAGCGTTCAGAGAGGGGAAGGAACCTTGACAGAAGTACAGAAGGATCCAGTATCCTTTTCCATTCTCCGAGTTCTGACTGCCCCAGCCAGGAACACATTCTCAGGTCCTTATTTAAAAGAATATTATACTTCAGAACAAAACATGGAAGTACCCAAAGGGTTAAATGGTAAATACCAAAGCCACTTTACACTAGCTGCCTGTGTGTGGCACAAGGGTCTGTCACTGTTGCAACTTTGAATGAGAGATTGAAATGGAGTTTTAGTGGCGTTGATTTTTTTCTTATTTAAAAAGGAAAACAAAACCAATTTATTTTAAACCTACAAACAGGATTTTACAAACCATGAGTGCTGGTTTGGGTCCTTAAAACCTTACATAATTACACACAAAACATTCACACACAAACATTCTCTCTTGCTCAACACCCCTTGCACTGCTTTTATTTTAATTTTTTTACATAATCATACCCTGTCATAAATATAAAGGGAAGGGTAACCACCTTTCTATACACAGTGCTATAAAATCCCTCCTGGCCAGAGGCAAAGTCCTTTCACCTGTAAAGGGTTCAGAAGCTCAGGTAACCTGGCTGGCACCTGACCCAAAATGACCAGTGAGCAAAGAACCCCTTCTTGTTATCTCTAACATTTCTTGCCAGCTATAACACATTCTTTGCCTTGGCTTTCCTGATTTTCTACCTACATGCTCGTGCTATTCTCAGATATACTTCCTTTGTGGCATGTCCCTCCTTCCAATCCCTTTCCCCCAAACCGTGCTCTATCCATTCCCCTCCCGGAGCGCTGGCGGGGGGAATTATTGGGCATTCCCCCTGGCAGGGGGGCAGCAGCCAGCCCCACTGTCACCATGCCCCACTTCCCGGCCCTGTGGGCCACAGACAACCAGCCTCCCCCACACCACCCTAGATGGTGGCCGAGGGGAGACACAAACATGCACACACCCAGAGCGAAGCTGCAGGGCCAAGACAGTGCCCAGGAGCCCACACCCGGGCATCAGGGTCACTGGGGGCTCCACGCTGGGAGTCACAGCACTGCTTCCTCCCCAGGAGAGTAGGGGACACTCGGGGGCGGGGGAGGCCAAACCAGGAGACCCTACCCTGTCCCCATGGTGCGGTTCACAGGGCGGGATAGCAGCGAGAACCCTCTCCTTAAACCATTTCCTTTTGTTCTGGTCTGCTTCCTTCAACCCACTTCACCTGGGGCGCTCACAGCATGGTGCGGGGCGTTCTGGGATTAGCAGTGTCACTGTCAGCGCAGGTCCAAGGGCCCCGGTGGAAAGCAGCGTCGGGCAAACTACAACTCCTGGCCCACCTTGCAGCGCATTGCTTGGTCATGGCCAGGGCCGGATTGACCCTTTGGGGCCTCCAAGTAGTTATTATGGGCACCTTTCAAATGTGGGCCTGTCCGCGGAGTGGTCCTGGCACCAGTATTGTTCCCCACAGGTGCAGCTGGTCTGCAGTGCCCCAGCTCTTGGCTCTGGTCTGCCCAGCCCCCAAGCTCTGCCTGTAACCCACCTCTGCCTCTTTACTGACGTTGCCAGATTTCTACTGCATTAATAGCCCAAAGTCACTACGAAACGAACCCCAAAGTAGCCCAATCTATTTATTGAAACAAAGGTGTTTTTTATTAACACTTTTTTTTTACTAGCACATCAAGTAACAAACGAAAGCTTTTGTTAGATACCTAATACGGATGTGATTTAAAAAAAAAAAAAAAAAAGCTACAAGTCCCAGCAGGAGTTCAGCCACATTAAAACCAAAGCGAGAGGAAAATCAAATTCACATTCAAAACCCCAGTAGTGGTACTCATATCCCAATTGAGGATTGGCGGATGTTGCAAACACAAAATGGGAAATGTTAAAAACAGCCCCAAAGTAGCCCAAACGGTATATAGTGCAAAAACAAAAATGATATTATGGCATTTATTTCGAATGCATTCAATCATAGTAGTCAATGTCCATATTTTGAGTTGAATTAGTTTGTTACTGGTAGTCGCTAAAAGGCAACGTTTCCTCCTTGCAGTCTTCGTGAGAAGTAAAATGCTTTGTCATACATCAGCAATGACAGTGCAATCATTTCTTTCATTGGTGTAAACTGTTCACAAGAGATTTTGTATTGTTGCATATACGCCCTTGTCATAAATATAAAGGGAAGAGCAAACCCCTTTAAAATCCCTCCTGGCCAGAGGAAAAATCCTCTCACCTGTAAAGGTTTAAGAAGCTAAAGGTAACGGTAAATGTAAGGTAAAGCTAAAGGTAAAGGTAAATGGCTGAGAAAATAGCTGTGCTGAATAGAATGACTCTTCCTGTCTGTGTGTCTTTTTTGTAACTTAAGGTTTTGCCTAGAGGGATTCTCTATGTTTTGAATCTAATTCCCCTGTAAGGTATCTACCATCCTGATTTTACAGAGGTGATTCCTTTCTTTTTACTTCTATTAAAAGTCTTCTTGTAAGGAAACTGAATGCTTTTTCATTGTTCTACGATCCAAGAGTTTGGGTCTGTGGTCACCTATGCAAATTGGTGAGGATTTTTACCAAAGCTTCCCCAGGAAGTGGGGTGCAAGGGTTGGGAGGATTTTGGGGGGAAAGACGTGTCCAAACTCCATTTTTTCAGGAACCCAGATAAAGTTTGGTGGTGGCAGTGGAAGTCCAGGGGCAAAGGGTAAAATAGTTTGTACCTTGGGGAAGTTTTAATCTAAGCTGGTAAAAGTAAGCTTAGGAGGTTTTCATGCAGGTCCCCACATCTCTACCTGAGAGTTCAGAGTGGGGAAGGAACCTTGACAGCCCTCATATGGGGAACGTTTGCTAAAAGTTCCTCTTGCATCTTGTTGTGCCATTTGTTTTCTTAGAGGAACTTGATAAAAACAAATCTTTCAGTGGCAGCATTGCTGAAAGGTAGCCACAGCAGTGGAAATGCAAATGAGTCCAGTTCACTAAAGCCTTCGTCCTCAGCGTCATCCATCTGTTGGAGAACTTCAACCCAAAACTGCTCAACTTGATAGTCCTGAGTATGAGGCCAGTGCACCTCCAGTAGCAAAACTCTCCACTGCTGATCGAACTGTCCAAGGTCTCCAGAAAACAATGGCAAAAATGAGATCTCAGCCAACCTAGGCTGTGAAGGACTGAGCGCAGTAAAAGGACGTAGTACTGCAAGCGATTCAATCAACTGGACATTTGGTTGCAATCTCTATTTCACCTGTTTCATAAGTCCAACATGAAATCTCGACACTTCCTTTTGACATCTTCAACAATGAGAACGGTTAATGTGTGTTTTGAAAGTTCCAGATGAAAAGTGACTCCAAAATGAAGTGTGCAAAGCGGTACATTATTTGACTGAAAGGTGATGTCATAGTTAAACACAGCAGTCCTGTTCTCAAAAACAGAAAGTTTCATAACTCTCACCAGCAAGCTCGAGTAGAAAGTCCTCCAGTCCTGCAGCAGCTTTCCTTTATTAGCCTTTTCAATTGAGACTTTTTGTTTATCCTCCAGACCTCCTGAAGAATTGGAAGTAGAAAAATCAGGTATATTTT
Organism: Chelonia mydas; assembly: GCF_015237465.2. Lineage (NCBI taxonomy): Eukaryota > Metazoa > Chordata > Testudines > Cheloniidae > Chelonia > Chelonia mydas. The sequence goes on along the minus strand of NC_057849.1, from coordinate 4,388,921 downwards.
GTTCATCGGATGACTGCATATATGTGAAAGAAGTTCAGCATTGTAGCTGCTTTCTTTGTCTTTGGTGATGAGAAAGCATAGCTTTCGTTTAGATAAACTGATCCAGATTCACACAGAGGCTAATGGAAAGCCACCTTCCGTCAGAAAGCTGCAGTATTTTCTGGTGGTCTGGAAGTCAGGGAAAGGCCAAATGAAAGGGTGTGTGGGGGAGGAGGCGGACAGGTGCTGCTCAAAGAGATCAGGGGATGGTCAGAGAGAGCAAACTCAGCCATGGAGAGAGCAGTGCTTAGTCTGAAAGTGGTAAGACATCAGGTGTGAGGAAGTACTCAGATTATGAACTTCAAAGTGCTGAGCTCAGACAAACTGAGACAGAGCACACTTGATGACTGTAGAGATATCCTTTCCCCCTATTGTCACACGCGTTTAAAGTCAGTGGCCCCAGGAAATCATATTCTGCAGATGTATTTGCCCACTTTGTCACGAAGCTCTTTTGTTTTGACCCCATAAATGACAGGGTTAAGCATGCGGGGGTTGAGGAAATAGAGGTTGGCCAAGATGATGTGCACGTTGGAAGCGATGCCCTGACCGAATCGGTGTGTCAGGTTAGAGAAGAGGCAGGAAGTATAAGACGTCAGTATCACACAGATGTGGGCTGTGCAGGTGTTGAGAGCTTTCTGATGGGCTTTCTTGGAGGAGATTATGAGAACAGCCCTGATGACCAAACTGTAGGACAGGGCAATGAGCATCAGGTCTAACACGATGACTACAAACGTTATCACCAAACCGTACGTCCTGTTGACTGTGATGTCCCCACATGATATCTTCGCCACTGCTAAATGCTCGCAGTACGTGTGCGGGATAATGCGATTGGCACAGAATGGCTGCCTGCTCAGGAGCAGGGGCAGGGGCAGAATGAAGAGAACAGCTCTTATCAAACCCACAAGCCCTAGCTTAGCTATTCGTGTGTTGGTGAGGATGGTGGTGTATCTCAGAGGGTTACAGATGGCAACGTAGCGATCGAAGGCCATTATCACAAGGACAGCTGACTTCATAACAGAAACTGCATAAAGGAAGAACATCTGGGTGAAGCAGCCACCCACAGTAATGCCTTTCACATTGAACAAAAATATACACAGTGCCTTCTGTATAACAGAGGTAGAGATGCTGATGTCTGTGAGCGCCAACATGCAGAGCAACAAGTACATAGGCTTGTGCAGGGTCTGCTCTTTGCCTACAAGAGACAGAACTGTGACATTTCCCAACAGGCTGATAAAGTAGAACATACAGAAAGAGATAGAAATCCAGATGTGGGTAGCTTCAAAGCCAGGGATTCCTGTTAGGATGAATATTGAAGGGTCAGACAGGGTGAGGTTGAAAGCTGCCATGAGGTAGTTGATACGTTGATCAGGCTCAGAAATGCTCAAGGTTCCTGAGAAGGGAGAGAAGCACAGTGAGGGGGGTTACAGACCTAACCCTTCTCATGCCTGAATATTGATGAAGTTTGCAGATGACAGAAACATTGGGGGATAGTTCATAATGACCATGACAGGTCAGTGATTCAGAGCCATCTGAATTGGTTGGTAAACTGGGCCGAAGCAACCAAAATGTGTTCTAATATCACTATGTAGAGATCTACATCTAGGAAGAAGGAATGCAGGCGATGGTTACACCATGGGGGACTTTCATGGGAAGCGGCATGAGTGAACACAATTTTTGAGGGGGGGGGGGGTGAAGGGATAATTAGCTAAACCTGAGTTCGCAGTGTGACCCTGTGGCCAAAAGAGACAATGTGATTCTTGGATCATAACAAGGGGGATCTCAAGGAGACTTAGAGAAGTTATTTTACCTCTGTCACTGGCACTGGTGCGACTCCTGCTGGAATCCTGTGTCCAGTTCTTGTGTCCATGATTAAAATGTTGATACTCTGAAGAGGGTTCAGAGAAGAGTCACAAGTATAATTAAAAGATTAGAAAACCTGCCCTACTCAAAGAGTTCAATCTATTTACTTTAACAAAGATGGTTAAGGGCTGAGTTCAGAACCATCTGTAAGTACCTACACGGGGAACCAGTGTTTAATAATAGGCTTTTCAGACTAGTATACAGAGTGTAACATGATGTCATGGCTGGAAGTTAAATAAAGTGAACATTTGTTAACCGGTGAGATTAAATCACCATTAGAACAATTTATCAAGGGTCATGGGGGATCCTCCATCACTGAGAATTTTTAAATCAAGGTAGTAAGTTTCTCTAAAAGATCTGCTTTAGGAATAGTTTGGGGAAAATTCTCAGGCCTGTGTTATACAGACCAGATGATCACAGTGGTCTCTTCTGGTTTTGGAATCGACAAACACGTCCCCAAGAGTCAGCTGGAGGCATTTTGCCTGCAAGCTCCTGCCTGAAGCTACTGGAGGCATTTTTTCCATTCATGACCATGGGGAATTTAGCACTATGGGGAGAAATTCTCCTGTGACTGCCGTGCCTTGGACATGTTACACGAGGTGTGTATGTTACGAGGCTGAGGGATCCCATGAGGCTCTGCATGGACGAACGTTTCAGATGAGAACAATAACGACTTGACTCCATAAAAAATTTTACAACCCTCGCCATGAATGGCTAGCAGAGCTGGCTGACAAATGGTCCCAGAGCATCCACCATTTAATGGCTGTGTCCCAGTGGCCCACTGTTTCAAGCAGATACAAGTGGCTCCTGCACATGGCAGCTGCATTTCTCTCGGCACTCACATGTCCCAGAGCTGCCCGCTCTCATTATGTGCGTACTTCTCAGCTTGCGAGTTGTTCCTGTTTAGCAGTTCCCAAAGCTGCACGGGGTGTCTCTGGGTGCGCGAAGAGCAGCCGCACAGGTGTCTTGGCATTTGCCACTGGTGTGGGAGATTTTTCACTGGTGAGACACCATCACTGATCTCCCCCAGCCAAGGGAGCAGGTGTGATGGGAGGCACCTCACCCCCTGCAGAGGAAGAATTTTGGGGAGCGTAGGGCGGCTCGGAGGTGGTGGGAGCCAGGGATGACTGGGGAGCATGGAGAAGACACTGGCGACCAGGGTGCTGTTGGAATGGGGGCAGCCTGGGATGGGGAAGGAGAGAACTGACAGGGGCTCAGAGTATAATGGGAGATTGAACCATCTGAGCAGGAAAGATCAATGGTTCTTTCCACTGACAAAATGGCAAAAACCACAAAGAAAATATGACTTTCAGCAGCTCTGTCTGCCTGTCCGTTTACACCCCGCTCCCTGCCCCCACAACCACCAGTGCTGCCTGCCTGTCCATGTATGTCCCCACCTTAGAAACTCCAGCCCTGACACACAATTATACCCCTCATTCACGACCTAAACCAGGTGCCAGACCCCACAGCAACAGCCACAGAACTATCTCCTCAGACTGGGTTAAACTCAGTGTCTGCCTGCACTGGGGAAAAGGGGGAGATCAGCCTCTCCGGGGTGAAGGGAACCCCAGAAGTTGCTCGGCCTGTGCAGGGAAGGAGAGAGGGACAGACCCGTCGGGAGGGAGAGAGGACGTGGGGACTAAAAGGAGCCAGCGTGAGTAACTCTGCCTCAAAACAACACAAAGCTTTAACATATTGCAGCCCGCTAGAAACTGAGACTCTCCTTCCTGAGTCTGCTCTTCCATGTTGGCAATTGCTGACGTTACCACAAGGCCGTCGTGGGGTTGCTCATAGGAGGAGAGATGATCCGGATGGGGGAAGGTGTCAGGGACCATCTGCTACAGTATGGTTCACGTTACGTTACAGTCTGAGACACCCTCTGCCCCAGGAGGCCTCATTCCTGCCTAATGCACAGACCAAAGAAGCGTATGTTCATTCCCTATTTCACCCGGTTTCAGGACTCCACACCACTGTGATCTGCTCGTCCCCTCTTCCCCTCACACTCACAGACACTGCATTCCTGGACCTCCCTGTGAGATTTCCAACACCGCCTGGTTTCCTCTAAGCCAGAAACAGGGTTTTATTTTTACTGCCTTTTGGTGCTTCTCATCCTCTCCAGAAGCAGAGCCGTAGGAGCTCAGAGAGAGCAGACCCCCCTCTCCCCTGCAAAACGCTTGTTATGCCAATTGTTCTGAACCTCTAAGCCTGTGAATTTGAGATTTCAGCAACGGTCCTGTCAGTTCTTCTTTGGTCCAAATGAGATCACCATCCTTAGAGGTCACAGGACGACCCCAGTTGAAGTCACTGGACTCTCATGACAGGTGTAAATCAGGCCATTCATTTACGTCCCTGCTTGTGGATTTAGGGTGAACTCCTGGCCCTGTTGGGAGTTTTGCCATTGAACTCAATGGGACCAGATTCACCCTTCGTGTTTAACTTTTGACTTCCCTCTGCAAAAGTCACAGCTTTACGTCCAGTTACAGAGAGCGATATTCTCTTAGGGTGCTGAAAGGGTCGAAAGGAAACCCCCAGTTTACGTGTCATCTGGAGAGCGGGCATGAAGGACAGGGATTTCAAAGCACAGGGGATGTGATTTTGCTCTCAGGGAGGCCAGTTTCCACCTGGAGTCACCCACTGAAGGCAGAATGTGAGAGCAGAATCTGGCCTCTGTGCGACCCATCCTTGTTGTGAACGCTCTGGTAAGAGAGTTACCTACTGCAGAGATTTTGGCTGCACTTCTAAACAGGGCAGTGAAGTTGCTGAATTGGAAAAAGTGAGCGAACCAGAGGAAAAACCACACCGCCCCAAAAGAGGAAGCTACTAAGACAGCTAGAAGGACACAGTAAGAGACAAGGAACAGATCTGAAAAACAAATATTTGTCTAAACGGTTTCCAATACATTGGTAGTTCCACTTTCACCCAGGTAAATCCCTTGGTGTTTCTGACAATACTAAACAGTTCAAGTCACTGTGTGGGTGAATTCGTGCCCTGGAACCCTTCCTGAGCCCTCAGCATGAACTTTATCATAGAAACAGGCAACTCACCGAAATCCCACTCAGCGCAGACAGGAAATCTCCTTATGGAGACAGGAAGGCAGAGCCCTGAGAATCAGTGTATGAATCTCAGACATCTGACACTCGCCGTACTGGACAGCGACCTTTATGATTCCCCTGAATAGTCTCTGTAGACTTTCAGGTTGGCCAGGGCTCCAAGACAATTCCCTCAGCTCTGTGAGGAGCTAGAAGAGCAGAAAATAGATCCTGGAGAAATACAGCCTGAGACTGTCCCCCGAGAGCAAAGAAAGGATTCGCTGATAACAGGGGTTCAGATTGTCAGGGCAAACTGAGCCTTGCAGACTCTTCCGCCTAGCAACTGGCGAAGGCTGTCATTTCTGTGTGGAATGTACTGCCCTCTGCACTGTTTGGGACTGCTGCCACATGATACTGGACCAACAACCGTTTTCAATTGATCATAGCAGCATAGATAATAAAAACCTCACTACCTCAAATGGTCCCTGCCCTTGTACCAGTTAGTTGAACAGAAAACTTGGTAGTAACAATAAGACTCAATCATTGAGTTTGCACACTCACACTGGTCCCCTTTGTTATAGGCCTTCTCTGTACCTGTTAAGAAAAACAGGAGTATCTGTGCTCCTGTTCTTTTTGAGGATACAGACTAGCACGGCTGCGACTCTGAAATCTGCACCTGTTGTGCATTTAGAAAAATTCTTTTAACAACTGCCAGCAAAGTCTTGAGGCCATTTCTTAATTGAAGAATGTAGTGGACTATGTTCATTGCCTGGTGTCTTTGCCCTTCCATGTTTCTCCAAGGAGGTCTGAAATACCTTGAGGCTGTTTCCCATATAGCAGTTCAAAGGGAGAAAACTTGGAGGCTTGAGGCACGTTCCCGATAGCAAAAAGGAGGCAGGGGAAGAGTTGGTCCCAATGTGTGAGATCTGAGGCTACAAATTTCTTTAATATCACCAACAAAGTTCTGTGAAATCATTCTACCAACCCTTCAGTTTGTGGATGGTAGATTGACGTTCTTAATCCCTTTACCCTCAGTAGATCACACAATTCTGTAATTATTTGTAAAGTGAAGTTAGGTCCTTAATCAGTATGGATGTCTTGGGATATTACCTCCTACGAAAGGAATTTCATAAGCATATTTGTTCATTTGGCTCCTAGGCAGGGTGCTAGGACTATGCCTTGAGGGCAATAAACCTGGCAGGGTGTCTTTGTCACTGAACAGTGAATGCATCTGGAAGATGTCGAGGGCTGTGGTCATTGCAGGCCACTGACCTGGCTGGAAGCTTCCTCCACAGCATCAGCTTTTCCTAACCTGTTCCTACCAGCTCTGCCGGTTCTACACAGACACTTCCTGGGGTGACAGTCTCCATCTTCCGAGCTGGCCGCTTCCCACATTCCTTCACGACTTCATCAAAGTTGTACCAGTCCCTCCCCAATAGGACCAGAAAGCTGAGATATTGGAAATAATTTCCCTCAGACATTTATCAAGGTTTAGAACAACCAAGTTTCCACACAAGAATTCCTTTATGAGTCCAAAGGGAAACTGGGTTTGATTACATCCAAAATATAATTTACAAGCAGAAACACACTTATGTGTTATATCCTAGGAACAATACATTTATATGCATTAGCTAAATGCATATAAATCCACAGGATCAGGCTTGGGAAGCACCTTCCCATCATGGTGTGACTCCAGAGCGGTAGGGAAAACCTCAGACAAAGGAACCCCTAAACATTTTATTCTTCATAAGAACATAAAAACAGCCATCCTTAATCAGACAAATGATCCCTCTAGCCCAGTATCCTGTCCTGTGACGGTAGCCAATGCCAGGTGCCCGAGAGGGAATGAACAGAACAGGGAATCATCAAGTGATCCATCCCCTGTCACCCATTCCCAGCTTCTGGCAAACAGAGGATAGGGACAGTTCACATCATGGTTTAAATCCCTGCTCATCTTGGCTAATAGCCACTGATGGACCAATCCTACATGAACTTATCTAGTTATTTTTCAAACCCTCTTCTAGTTTTGGCCTTCACAACATCCTCTGGCAAAGAGTTTGAAAAGTTGTCTGTGTGTTGTGTGAAGAAATACTTCCTTTCCTTTGTTTTAAACCTGCTGCCTATTAATTTCCCCGAGAAATTATGTTCATCTACGTGTCTGTCAACTTTGTTCTTTACTATAGTATTAAGTTTACAAAATAATTCCATTTCTTCAGTTTCTCACTGAAGTCTGTTTTTGAAGTTTTTTTGTTGAAGAATGGCCATTTTTAAGCCTGTTATTGAGTGTCCAGGGAGATTGAAGAAACGGCAGAACTGGAATTAATTTGCAAACTTGACACCATCAAATTAGGCCTTAATAAAGACTGGGAGTGGCTGGGTCACTACAAAAATAACTTCCCCTCTGTTTATACCCACACCTTCTTGTCAACTGTTGGGAATGGGCCACATCCACCATGATTCCTTATTAGCACTATAAAAAGTAATTTTCCCTCTGTTAATATTAATCCCTTCTTCTCTACTGTTGGAAATGGGCCACATCCACCTTAATTGAATTGGCCTTGTTAGCACTGACCCCCCACCACTCGGTAAGGCAACTCCCATCTTTTCATGTGCTGTGTATTTATACCTGCCTACTGTATTTTCCACTCCAAGTATCTGAGAAAGTGGGTTATAACCCATGAAAGCTTATGCCCAAATACATTTGTTAGTCTCTAAGGTGCTACAAGGACTCCTCGTTGTTCTTTTTTTGGTCAGTTTGTAACTCTGAGGTTCTACTATTATTGGAAGACTCATCTATCTGAATTGAATAATAATGGCTCTGACAATCACTTTCTAGGAACTGCTCTTTTGCATCGGTGGCCATCTCCACAATACGGTGCATAACTGTGTCATTCGAAAATGGAATCACATCTAGCCCTGATGCTGCTTTCTCTCCTAGCATCACCAGGATGTATCCTTTGCAGCTGGAAGCAGTAGTTTCTCACCTGTGTTGTGCGGTTTACCAGCTTTAGCAGTGCACAAAGCCACACAGTAAGAAGCCTCAGTAGTCTTCATGTTAACAGTGCTATACACTTCAGAAACCTTTTTTTCCTCCTATTAATTCATGGAGCTTCCTGGGAAAAAACTCAACGTGTTTGAAATAAGCACCATCATATTTTTAGCTTCTGCTTTTTGCTGGAACCTCTGCTGCCTCCCTCACTGCAGTTTGTGTCGTAGGCTTTTCTCCCTCTGTCACAAAATGAACCATTTCTCATATAAGCTTTTTCTCACTCTAAGCGCGCTGTTGCTCATGGTTTTAAGTTTGTTTTTAAGTACCTGAGGGGGGTAACAACACATCAGACGTCTGACATGTCACAGTTGCTAAGAGAGCCCTGCGTGGGACTAGTGTGAACCCTACATGCCCCGTGTGGCTGCGGCTCCCGCTGTCACCCCATGGTGGCTCTGCCTCAAGCTGTCCCCTTTATCCCCTCCCCTGGGTGTACACGGCCCTTCTGCACAACCTCCAGCTGCCTGGGGCTGACAGCCAGAGCTCTAAAAATAAAACCAAACCAAACCACACAGCTTGTGCCTCCCTTTACACATTCCCACGCCTCCCATAGTTTGAGAACCGCGGCTCTAAACAGATGTGAATGAAAGCAACTGTCCGAGAAAAGCATGAGAAATGTCTGTTGGAATGATTGGCCAGCTTTTCGGCTCCTTCATACTGATCCTCAGCACTTGCAGAATTAAGCCCGTTTGGCTGAACGGTGCTGAATTGATCAGCACTCGCTGCAAGCTTTGAAAGCCATTGGAAAGTTGATCATTTATTGTATCGAGACACCTGTAAAACGCGTTAACTTCGGAAAAGTGTCCTGAGCCGGCAAGTCTTTCACCTCGTGACGGTCATCGCTCAGGGTTGGTTGGCAGGGGAGTGCCACCTACTGGTCAGGACTTCGGCCTGTGATGTGCAGGGGGGTTGTTGGTAGGGGATCCCGGGCCCTCCCACTCCACTGGGCTTTGACCCCTGGCTCCCTGGGGTCTGTCAGTGCTCTGACAGCTGGGGATGATAAGACGTCGTGGGAGCTGTATGATTCCGGCAAATGGGGAGACTGGCCAGAGAGCCAGAAGCTCCCCGATGCCCAGACTGTGGCCCAGGCCCCTGCTCCATCCCCCTTCCTCCATATCCCTGCCACACACTGAGTCCCTCCTCTCCTCCACCCTCCTCCCCTGTAGCTCCCCGAAGGCTCCCCCGCCTGCTGTACCCCGAGTCCCTCCATTGCCCCTCTCCCGTGACCCCCACCACCCACTGAGTCTTTCCATCTATGTGTGAGCAAGTGTCGAATTGATTGAAAGGGAACTTGCATGTTTACTGAGCAGTCCATCAGCGCCCCCTGGATCACATTTGAACCCTGCATCTCCACTTTAAGGTATTTCCATTGACTGGGATGAAAACCTGCCATTCCGTTCACCTAACAGTGCGTCGAACACAGGAATACAGCTGTCTGCCCCATTTTCCGTTAACCCTCTCCCTTTGTCTGGCTGATATTCTCGTTGTCCATGTGTGCTTGTAACAACTGAACAGTCAAGGAAGGCTCCTTTTTCACAGGTCGTTTGTGAGCGTACGCTTCCTCTGTGCCAGGGGCAACAGGGACATGATGCAGCTCACAGAGCCTTTGCGCTCCAACTACAGCTCCCCAGCTCTGCCTCAGCAGGTCTTCTGGCCGAGTGCTGCTTCTCTGGCTCCAGCCCCGCTTGGTCTTCTGGGCTGCTCCTCCCGTCCTTGTGTTTCTGGCTGCTGCTGCTCTGTCTCCAGCTCAGCTTGAGGTAGTTTCCCAGATTTCTACTGCATTAATAGCTCCAAATCACTTAAAAATAACCTAAAAATGGCCCAATCTATTTTTAAAACAATTGTTTTTCTTAACACAACAGTCTACATGAAGTAACACATGAAAGCTTTTGTTAGAGACCTAGTACAGATGTGATTAAAAAATAAAGCTACAAGGGCCTGCAGGAGTTTGTCCACATTAGCAACAAAGCTATGAGATGACAATCAAACCCAAACCCCCAATACTGGTACTTATATCTCAAGAGAGAGTTGGCAGGCATTTCAGACAAAAAACAGAGAATGATGGCATTAAAAATAGCCTAAAAGGAGCCCAAAATGTATGTAGTGTAAAAACAACAATCACATTATTATATTATATTTATTTATTTCGAATTTCATTCAATGACCGTAGTCAATGTCTGTACTTTGAGTTGAATTAGTTTGTTACTGTTAGTCTCTAAAAGGCAACATTTCCTCCTCCCACTCTTTGTTGGAGGTAGAATGCTTCTAATACTGGCCATAGATAGCAGCGGTGACCAGTGCAATCATAACTTTCTCTGGTGCAAAATGTTCGCAGAACGTTTTGTGTCGTTGCATCGTCAATATTTCAGTTGCAGCGTTGCTAAAAGATAGTGACAGCAACAACAGAGCAATTAGGCCACATTCACAAAAGACTTTGTCCCCAGCGGCATCTGTGTATTTGAGACCTTCAACCCAAAATACTCAAATCGGTTGTCCTCAGTATGAGGCCAGTGAACCACTGGCAACACTCCCTACTGCTCATCCAGCTCTCCAAGGTCTCCAGAAAACAATGGCTAAAATGGGGTATCAGCAAACCTAGGTCGGGCAGGGCTGAGCGCAGTAGAAGGACTTCGTACTGCAAGCGATTCAGTCACCTGGACGTTTGGTGGCAATCTCTGTTTCACAAACTCCAACCTGAAATCTCAACAAAAACTTTTAACATCTTCGACAACGGGAATGGTTGCTGTGTATTTTGAAAGGTCCAAGCAGTAAGTAAGTTGACTTAAAGATGACGTCATAGTTTAACACAGCAGTCCGGTTCTCAAAAACACATGTTTTCACAACTCTAAACAGCAAGCACGAGTAGAATGCCCTCAAATCCTGAAGGAGCTTTCCTGTATTTGCACTTCCCAACTGAAACCTTTGGTTTATCCTCCAGGCCTCCTGAAGGATTGGATGTAGACAAATCAGATGAATTTTGTTCATCAGATCATTTCACATCTGCTAAAGAAGTTCAGGATTGTAGTTGTTTCATTTCTCTTTGGCTATCTGAAAGCATAGTTTCTGTTTGTCAAACTGATCAAGAACCCTGTTCACACAGGGTCCAATGGAAAGGCACCTTGTATCAGAAATCTGCAGCATTTTATGGTGGTCTGGAAGTCACAGAAAGTCCGAGTGACAGGGTGTGGGGACTGACAGATGAGGCTGAAAGAGATCAGGTGATGGTCAGAGAGAGGGAACTCATCAGTCCCTGACCAAGCACTGCTCTCTCCATTCGTAAGGCTTTAGGTGTGAGGAACTTCTCAGAATGTGAACTTCCATAATTCTGAGTTAAGCCAAAGTGAGACAGAGCACCCCTGATTAATGAGGAAAAAGCCTTTCCCCTCTTGTCATGCAGGTTTAAAGTCAATGGCTGCAGGTGATCACATTCTGCAGGTGTACTTGCCCACTTTGTCACGAAGCTCTTTCATTTTGATTCCATAAATGATAGGGTTGAGCGTGGCAGCAAGGAGGAAATAGAGGTTGGCCAAGATGATGTGAACATGCGGAGCGATGCCCTGACCAAACCGGTGTGTCAGAGAGGAGAAGAGGGAGGGAGTATAAGAAACCAGTATCACACCGATATGGGCTGTGCAGGTGTTGAGGGCTTTGTGGTGGGCTTTCTTGGAGGACATTCTGAGGACAGCCCTGATGATCAGACTGTAGGACATGGCAATAAGCATCATGTCTAATCCATTGACTATAAGCGCTATTACCAACCCGTACGTCCTGTTGACTGTAATGTCGCCACACGACATCTTCACCACAGCCATGTGGTCGCAGTACGTGTGGGGGATAATGCGGTTGGCACAGAATGGCTGCCTGCTCAGGAGCAGGGGCAGGGGCAGAATGAAGAGAACAGCTCTTGCCAAACCCATTAGCCCTAGCTTAGCTATTCGTGCGTTGGTGAGGATGGTGGCGTATCTCAGAGGGTTACATATGGCAACATAGCGATCAAAGGCCATTGTGACGAGGACGGCTGAGTGCATCACAGAAGCTGCATGAAGAAAGAACATCTGGGTGAGGCAGCCACTCACAGTAATGCCTTTGAAATTGAACCAAAATATACACAGTGCTTTTGGCACGACGGAGGTGGGCATGCTGATGTCTGTAAGCGCCAGCATGCAGAGCAGCAGGTACATTGGCTTGTGCAGGGTCTGCTCTTTCCATACAACAAACAAAAGTGTGAAATTTCCCAACAGGCCGATTATGTAGAACATAGAGAAAGGGATGGAAATCAGGAAGTGGGCAGCTTCCAGTCCAGGGATGCCCATTAGGATGAATGTTGATGGGTCAGTAGGGGTGATGTTGAAAGATGCCATGAGGTAGTTGAAACATCGATCGGGCTCAGAATTGCTCAAGGTGCCTGTGAGAGGAGGGAAGCACAGTGAGGGGGGTTACACACTTCATAACAACTAGTACGTAAATACTAGAAAGGGGTGAACAGTGAGGTGGCAACATTGATAGATGGCACCAGATTATTACAGTCATAGTCAAGTTCAGAGAATCCTCAGAGGGAGCTAACCAAGTCAGGTGAATGGGCAGCGTGATGGCAGATGAACTTCAATGTCAAAAATTGCAACATGTATTCCATTGGAGGGAAAAGCTTGAACTGCTCAAATGCATTAAAAGGTTCTAATTTAACAGTATGAACTCAGGACAGGACATAGTTCACAGCTCTGTGAAACCCTGCTCAGAGTGCAAGCACAGAGAGAAACTAAGGGAAGTGGTGGAATCTCCATCCTTAGAGGTTTTTAAGGCCCAGCTTGACAAAACCCTGGCTGGGATGATTTAGTTGGGGTTGGTCCTGTTTAGAACAGGGGATGGGACTAGATGACCTCCTGAGGTCTCTTCTAACCTGAATCTTCTATGATTCTAACTCTCATACAGAGAAAGGTTTAAAAGACTGCGATTGTTACCTTAGAAAGGTGATGAATAAGAGGGGATATGAATATACTATATTGTATATACTATATATATGATATGAATATACTATACTGTATATACTATACTGGATACTATAATATAAAATACTGACTAGTAGAGAGTAGGTTGCAAATGTTTTCTCCCTGTCTTATAACACAAGATCAAGAGGACATTCAGTTAATCTGAAACATAGCAAATTCAAAACAGATAAAAAAGGAATGCTTTCTTCACTCAAATCCTAATTAGATTGAGGAACTCATTGCTACAAGAAATAGTTGAGGCCATGAGCTAAGCAAGAATCTGGAAGGGTTTGGACATTTACATGGATACTGAGACGATCCAGGTACAATAGTTACACCTAAATAAATATTTTGGAAAGCTTATACACCCTCGCGTTTCAGGTCACAAGCCAATCTCTATCTTTCCATATTATGATGACACAATCATGATGGTCAAGTCACCCCCTGCCCCATCCACTTACTGCTGGTTTTCTTACACCTTCTGCCGCATGTGGAGATGTTATTGTCAGAGAGAGGACACTGGACTACCCCACAACCCCCAGTACTGGCTGCCTGTCCCTGTACACCCCCCCCGCCTACCCCCACAACCCCCAGCCCTGCCTGCCTGTCCTCGTACACCGCCTTCCCTGCCCCCCAACCTCCAGCACCGCCCGCCTGACCTTGTATACCCCCCTGCATGCCACACAGCCACCAGCACGGCCCGTCTGTCCATGTAAAGGCTGCTCCCCACCTACACAACCCCCAGTGCTGCTGGTCTGCCCAGTAAACCACCCTCCCTGCCCCCACAATGGCCAGCACTGACCGCCTGTCCATGTACAACCTGCTCCCCACCCTCATAACCCACAGCACTGCCCACCTGTCCATGTACCCCTGCTCACTACCCCCATTAAATGCCAGCACTGGCCGCTTGTCCATGTAGGCCCCCACCTCTGTAACTTTCAGCCCCACTAACCAGTGATACCCCTCACCCAGACCAAAACCAGGTGCCAGACCCCAACGCGACAGCTGACAGAAATCCCTCCACAGACGAGGTTAAACTCCGGGTCTGCCTACACCGGGGAAAAGGGGGAGATCAGTCTGAACTGCCCTTGGGTGGGCGATGGGAACCCAAACAGTAACTCAGCCTGTGCCGGGAAGGAGAGAGGGACAGACCCGGTCGGAGGGAGCAAGGACATGGAGGCAGTAGCAGGATTGCTCACAGGAGGAGGGTCAGCTGAGATGGGGGAAGGTGTGAGAGAATCTGCCAAAGTGTGGTCCACATTCGGTTACCATCTGCGACACCCCCGTGTACAGGAGGAATCATTACGCCTCTTTGGTCTGTGCATTAGGCAGTATGTCCATATGTTTTTTTGCCCGGGTTCAGGACCGTGTGCCACTGGATATTGCACGTCCACCCCCCTGCCGCATGCACGTGCGCGCACACACACACACACTGTGCATTCCTGGACCTCCCTCAATGACATATCCAACATAAGCCAGAAACATACTTTTCCTTTTACTGCCTTTTCACGCTTCTCTTCCTCCCCAGAACCAGAAATGCAGGGGCAAAGAGAGAGCAGACCCCTCTCCATCTCTGAAACAAATTGTTATCCTGATAGTTTTGAACCTCTAAGCCTGTGAGTTTGAGATTACAGCAACTCTCCTGTCAGTTCCTCTTTGGTCCAAACGAGCTCACAGGTCCTTAGAGGCCACAGGAGGACTCCAATGGAAGTCACTGGAGTCTCATGGCCGGTGTAAATGAGGGCATTTATTTAAGTCCCTCCATGTGGACTGAGGGTGTAATCCTGGTCATGTTGGGAGTTCTGCCATTGAAGTCAATAGGACCAAGATTTCACCCTTAGTGTTGTACTTCTGGCTCCCAGCTGTGAAAAACATGACTTCTTGTCCTGCTGCAGAGAGCGCTATTCTGTCCGGGTGCTGAAAGAATCTGAAGGAAACCCCCAGTTCATGTGGCATTCTGAGACTGGGCATGAGAGATGGGGATTTCAAAACACAGGCACCCTGATTTTGCTCTCAGGGAGGCCAGTGTCAATCTGGAGTGACTCACTCAAGGCAGAATGTGAGAGCAGAATCCTGCCAGTGTGTGACCTATTCTTGTTGTGAACCCTCTGGTAACACACGTAGCCGCTTCAGAGGCTTTGGCTGCATTTCTTAGTAAGGCAATAAAGTTGCTGAACTGGAAAACTTGAGAGAACCAGAGAAAAATCACACAGCTTCCAAAAAAGGAAGTGACTGAGACAGAAAGAAGGACACAGTAAGAGAGAAGGAATCGATCTTCAAAACAAATATTTAGTCTAACCGATTTACAATAATTTTGTAGTGCCAGTTTTACCAGGTAAACCCCTTGCTGTTTTCTGACAGTACTAAACAGTTCAAGCTGCCGTGCTGGTGAATTCCCGCCCAGATGTTTTTTGATGTGAACCCTGGAGCCCTTCCTGAGCCCTTAGCACTAGCTTTAATGCAGAAACAGGCAACTCACCAAAATCCCACGGAGGAGAGAGAGGAAATCTCCCTACAGCAACGGGAAGGCAGACCCCCAAGAATCAGTGTATGAATCTCACATGTCTGACACTTGGTGTGCTGGACGGTGACCTTTATGGTTCCCCTGTACAGTCCCTGTGGACTCTCAGGTTGGCCAGGACTTCCAGACAATTCCCTCGGCTCTGTGAGCAGTGCGAGGAGCAGAAACTAGACTCTGGAGAACTACAGCTTGAGAGCTTCCCTTGGGAGTGAAGAAATAATTCGCTGATAACAGTGTCTCAGATTGTCAGGGCACAATGAGTCTTGCAGACTTGATAGCGTTGTCCGACACTACTGAAAACCCGGAGAGAAAAGGAAGAGCCAAGCCTTAGATGTATTCATTTCTTGACCAGCATTTCTGTGCTGCTGCCCCTCATCATAGAATCTGGGAATCTTCTTATTCTCTCCCAGCTGACGAGCCCTGTGCTGAACCCCTGAGACCACGATGTGTAATGGAAAGGCTCTCACACATCCTGTTTCAAACACAGAGTAATAGCCCATCCCATCTGACAGCCTATCTCTGACAGAGCGCAGCGCAGATTGCCCCTGCTTCGTCATAAATCTCCGATGGGGCAATATCGCGCCATGGGCAGGAGCAGCTTCCTGAGCCCCTTCAGTGATCAGCATGTGCCCTGGAGCCTGGGGACTGCTAGAGTCACTGCACAGGCTGTAATAAGGAGAGGGAGGGTGGAGGGAGAGATTCAGAGGCACAGAGGTGAATTGGGTGCCCAGTGTCCAGCCACATTCAATGGGACTCAGGTTGTTAAAGGCACAAAGGCAGTAGGCACCAGTTATTGTTTGGGCCTTCACAACATCCTCTGGCATCGAGTTACACAGGGTAGGTCCATCGATGGCTATTGGCAGGGATGATGTCCTCACCTCCGTTTGCCAGAAGCTGGGAGTGGGCGGCAGGGGACAGATCACTTGTGATGACCTGTTCTGTTCACTCCCTCTGAAGCACCTGGCCTTAGCCACTGTCAGAGGACAGGATACTGGGCTAGATGGACCTTTGGTCTGACCCAGTGTGGTCGTTCTTATGACTAAGAGGGGACATGATATCACTCTATAAATCTATGACTGTTCTGGAGAAAATGAAACCAGAAATATTGTTTACTCCTTCACATACCACAAGAACTAGGGGGCAACAAATGAAATGAATAGGCAGCAGGTTTAAAACAAGCCAAAGGAGGTGTTTCTTCGCACAACACACAGTCAACCTGTGGAACTCTTTGCCAGGGGATGTGGCGAAGGCCAAGACTGTAAAAAGGTTCAAAAGAGAGTTAGAGAAGTCCAAGGAGGATAGGTGCATCAATGTCGGTTAGCTACATTGTTCAGGGACACAACCTCATGCTCTGGGTGTCCTAGCCTCTGATCACCAGATCCTGAGACTGGACGACAGAAGATGGATTCCTTGATAATTACCCTGTTCTGTCCTTTCCCTCTGAAGCACCTGGCCACTGTCAGAAGACAGGATGCTGGACTAGATGGACCATTGGCCTGATCCAATGGGGCCAGTCTTATGTTCTTATCCGAGTCTCCTTTTCTCTTCTCTGAGTCTGGACCTCATAGTCGACGAGGCCCACATGCCTCACTACCTCAAACAGTACCTGCCATCAGACCAATAATTTGATCTGCAAGCTTGGTGGTAACAATAACACGCAATCACCCAGTTTGAACACTCACAGCTGGACTCCTTTGTTTTAGCACTTTCCTTGTACCTTTTGTGCGTTTAGCAAATTCTTCCAGCAAACACTCACAAAGTCTTGAGGCAATTTCTTAATTGAAGAATGGGTTGGACTATGCTCATCGTCTGGGGTCTTTGCTCTCCCATGTTTCTGCAGGCAGGTCTGGAAAGCCTCGAGGCTGCTTCCCAGACAGCAGTTCAAAGGGCGAAAACTTGGAGGCTTGAGGCAGCTTCCTGACAGCAAAAAGGAAGCGGAGGAAGAGTTGGTCCCAGTGTTTGGGATCCAAGGCTACAAACTTCTTTGACGTCACCATCAAAGTTCTGTGAATTCGCTCTACCAATCCATCCATTTGGGGATGGTATTTCGATGTGCTGAATGTGGTTACCCTCAGTAGAGGACACAGTTTTTCATGAGTTGTAAAGTCAAGTTAGGTCCTTGATCAGTGAGGATTCCTTGGGGTATTATCAACTGCGAGAATGATTTCATAAGCTCATTTCTGTTGGTAGGCGTGTAGCCCCTCTCCTGTTCACTGGCTCAGTCTGCCGTTGTTCAAGATAGGCAACGCCTGCCTTGTGACTTTTAACACAACTTTGAGAAACTGGGCCTGAGGCACCTTTCAGGGCTCTGTGTTGGTCATCAGTGTGTGCTCACCTCAGACCAGACCCACTCAGACAAAGCGCCAGGAACAAGGCTTTATTCTGCAAAGAACATAGAACAGGATCACAGTCCAGCCGCCTCCTCTCTGCCTGCCTGCTACGTGCCCCCAGCCCAGCCAGTGCTGAGACCTCCGGCTGGAAAGGCAGAGGGTTTATCATGGCAGGAACCAGGAAGTTCACCCCACAAGCCGCAGTTGATAGTCTAAGTTCCCGGTAAGCTGCGCGGGTAAACTGCAGCCTACTTAGCACCGCACAGACACTCAGGGAACCCGCCCAGGGACCAGTGTGCCTCCCGCAGCCCCCACCTAGCCTGGCCTCCAACCTGCCACGCGTGGGGTGCCCCTCCCCCGGCCCCAACTCAGCGAGCTCGAAGCCGACCTGCCCTGCCTGGATCCAGGCCCAACCTGGGCGGCCTTCCCCTGGTTCAGACCCAGGCACGGCCAGGGCGGCCCTCCCCTCGGCTGGACGTGCTGGGGCTGGGGGAGGGGCACATATCCTGCAGCCCCAGAGCCCCTGCAGCAGGGCGAGGCTCCTCCTTCACTCCAAAACCGCCATCCCTGGCCCCACCCCAGAGCCTGCACCTCCAGCCGGAGCCCTCACACCCTGCACCCCAACCCTCTGCCCCAGCCCGGAGTGACCTCCCACACTCCAAACTCCTCAGCTCCACCCCCACCACATGAATTTTGTTATCTGCACCTATATGGAGGTGATGTGTCACACAACAAAATTCATTCCACACATGGGTGGGAAAAATTGGAGGGAACACTCTTTGTAGTCCACAATTTGTAGTTCCCACAGCTGCTGTTGAAGCACACTGGACTTTGGGCCACAGGTGCATTGGCAAAGCAGAAGGGGATGGCTTTGGGGCATGCAGTGTGTAGTCAAGGATAATGAGGGTATGTTGACACTTCATAGTGCTCCTCTCTAGGGGCCCCATAAACTCCATGCTTATCCTTTTAAATACGTTATCACCATGGGGGAAAGGGATCAGAGGGGCTTTAGGTATTCCCCTAGGACTGGCCAGTGTAGTAGAGAGAACCTGGAGCACTGGGCCTGCCGCAAGATCTGGGACCTGAACCAGAGGCTGTGAATCAAAGTCAGACCATGTATTGAAGCAGTACATGAACTTGGCAAAGTTGTTTCTCGTGTATTAGGCATTAGATATTTATCTAAATGTATTCCAGCTAGTGCACATCGATCCTAATCTAGTACAAGATAATATGTTTGACAAAATAATGAATGGGGATGTTTTGTCTAAGATATCAGGAACAAGGGGAAGTCACGACAAGGTCTCATGAAACACAAATGATGGTAGGTAAGTAGTTTATCCCGGTTGTTTCATCTCAGCCTATACATCACAGGGCTGCTGGGGGGTGGGGGGGGGGGCAAGTGGGGCAATTTGTTGCAGGCCCCGTGCCCTGCAGGGGCCCCCAGGAGAGTTTTCAGAGGTCACCAGTAGAGTTTTTAGTGGCACTTCGGCAGTGAGTTCTTCAGTGCCACCGAACATACCTGGAGTGAAGGACCCGCCGCCGTAGACCTGCCGCCGCTTCTTCCGCTTCGGGTCTTCAGTGGCAATTTGGCAGCGGGGGTCCTTCCGCTCCATGTCTTCGGCGAAGTGCCCCGAAGACCCGGAGTGGAAGGACCCCCACCGCCGAAGACCCCAGGCCCTCTGAATCCTCTGGGCGGCCCTGATAAATCATAGAATCATAGGACTGGAAGGGACCTCGAGAGGTCATCTAGTCCAGTCCCCCGCACTTATGGCAGGACTAAGCATTATCTAGACCATCCCTGACAGGTGTTTGTCTAACCTGTTCTTAACAATCTCTAATAATGGAGATTCCACAACCTTCCTAGGCAATTTATTCCAGTGTCTAACCACCCTGACAGTTAGGAAGTTTTTCCTAATGGCCAACCTAAACCTCCCTTGCTGCAATTTAAGCCCATTGCTTCTTGTCCTATTCTCACAGGTTAATAAAAACAATCTTTCTTTCTCCTCATTGTAACCACCTTTTACATACTTGCAAACTGTTATCACATCCCCTCTCAGTCTTCTCTTCTCCAGACTAGACAAACACGATTTTCTTCAATCTTCCATCATATGTCATGTTTTCTAACCCTTTCATCAGTTTTGTTCCTGGAATTTCTCCAATTTGTCCACATCTTTCCTGAATACTCCCGTTGAGCCTCATTAGTGCTGAGTAAAGTGGAAGAATTACTTCTTGTGTCGTGCTTACAACACTCCTGTTAATACATCCCAGAATCATGTTTGCTTTTTTGCAACAGTATTACCTTATTGACTCCTATTTAGTTAGTGATGAGATGCACCCCCCCCCCCCCAGGGTCCTTTCCTTTGGAGTAGATCTCCGGCAATGTCAGGCTGACACTTCTAGACAAAAAGATGGGGTGGGGGAAGAAAGAGCTAACTGATAATGAGGTTCGCCATCTGGCCTGGCAAACCCTGGTGCAGTACAGAGCCAGCAGAGCACAGTGGGATGGGGCATGCACACCTGCCTTGGTTAGAGAAACTACAAGAATACAAAATACCCACAATGGAATAGCCTGCATAACCCCCAGTGCACTCCCACCCTCCACATCACTACAGCTTCTCTCCGACGCATACCCCCGCCCCGCAGATGAATAGAGGGAACAATGAACTTCCACTATCTATAGGGGCACAAGGGTGGAAGTTCACAGGAAAGGTCCATTGGGACCCTGGAGGAAGACCAAGTGTGTATGTTCAGCAGGGTAAGCATGCTCCTACATTGGCTTTAATAGACACAGGAGCTGCTGTGTCATTAATTAAAAAAATACCCCAAAAGCAGGGAGGTGGGTCAAACAAGTAACCTTAAATTCCTTCCAAGGCAACCCCAGCATTGGTTGGGAATGGGCCCAGGTCCCTTTTCAGTACAAGCATTTAAACCCTATGGGAATCTAATCCAAACTCCTGACATGACTGATGAAATCATTTTGGGCTCAGATTGGTTATTCACCAATAGCATAGGGATAGATACGCCTAGGGGTATCCTGTGGAAGGTGGATATTCCCTCTCCCCACTCCGGAAAAATTAACCAAGAAATAATACTAGCAAAAGGGGGAGAGAGGCCAGTTGCTGCATTATCAGCCCAGCAGACTGAGGAATGGCGCCAAAAATTCCCCTTGGTCTGGACTCAAAAGAAAACAGGCTGTGGTAAAATCAATGCCTGTGTAAAAATTGTTGGGGAATTAGAGCCTCCCCAGAAACAATATTCTTATCCAAAGGAGGTGGAGGCCCAATTGGTACAAACTATCCAGGAGCTGGAACAGCAGGGAGTCATCCGGAAAACAAATTCACCCTTCAACTCCCCTGCGTGACCGGTGCTAAAAGCAGACAGCCAGTCCTGGTGCCCAACCATTGACTGTAGAAGGATTAACAAAGGTACAATACCTATGGCACCTGTCATAAATATAAAGGGAAGGGTAACCACCTTTCCGTATAAAGTCCTATAAAATCCCTTCTGGCCAGAGGCAAAATCCTTCCACCTGTGAAGGGTTCAGAAGCTAAGGTAAGCTCGCTGGCACCAGATCCAAAATGGCCAATGAGGGGACAAGATACTTTCAAATCTGGAGGGGGCAACGACAAAGTTTTGTCTGTTTTTGTGATACTTTTGCCGGGAACAGATCAAGGTTGCAAGCCTTCCAACTCCTGTAAAGTTAGTTAGTAAACTAGCTAAAATGCATTCGATTTTCTTTTGTTTAATGGCTTGTAAAATTCATTGTGCTGGAGGGAATGTGTATTCCTGTTTTTGTGTCTTTTTGTAACTTAAGGTTTTGCCTAGAGGGATTCTCTCAGTTTTGAATCTGATTACCCTGTAAAGTATTTACCATCCTGATTTTACAGAGGTGATTCTTTTACCTTTTCTTTAAATAAAATTCTTCATTTAAGAACCTGATTGATTTTTCATTGTTCTTAAGATCCAAGGGTTTGGGTCTGTGTTCACCTGTACCAATTGGTGAGGATTCTTATCAAGCCTTCCCCAGGAAAGGGGGTGTAGGGTTTGGGGGGATATTTTGGGGGAAGACGTCTCCAAGTGGGCTCTTTCCCTGTTCTTTGTTTAAATCGCTTGGTGGTGGCAGCATACTGTTCAAGGACAAGGCAAAGTTTGTACCTTGGGGAGTTTTTAACCTAAGCTGGTAAGAATAAGCTTAGGGGGTCTTTCATGCAGGTCCCCCCATCTGTACCCTAGAGTTCAGAGTGGGGAAGGAACCTTGACAGCTCCTATTGTGGCAGACATGACACATGTTATACAGAAGGTCCAAGCCACATCAGAATATTTTTCAGTAATAGATTTAGCCCATTTTTTCTTTGCTATTCACCTACACCCCGACTCATAGGATCGCTTTGCCTTTACAATCAAAGAACAGCAGTGGCCTTTTTGTCGATTGCCCCAAGGATACCACTATAGTCCAGCAATTGCACACCGGCATGTGATAGATGTGCTGGATAGACTGAGTCCTCAGGATAGACCATTTGTGTTTTCATATGTGGATGATATTTTAGTCTTTGGGGAAACTGAGGCACAGACTCAGATGATAAGCGACAAAGTGTTAGCATTAATCCAGGAAACAGGATTTAAGGTAGCCTTGGATAAGGCTAAACTGGTGCAGCCCCAAGTCACATATTTGGGTATAGTTATTGGACGAGAAGGAAGGCAAATAGATCAGTGCAAGGTGAGAGCCCTAGTAGAAATGCTGGCTCCCACTGACACCCACTCCTTGAGAGTACTGTTGGGAGGCTTTAATTTTCTCAGATCACACATTTACAGATATGCTGAAATAACTCACCCCTTGTGGCAATTACTAAAGAAAAAGGCAAGTTGGGAATGGGGAGAAGAACAGGATCCCGCTTTAAGGCTTTTAAAGCAAATGGTTCTCACAGCTCCAGCCCTACTCTTTCCCAATGAGTCACAGACTTTCGTTATCCGATTGGCTGCCAACAATACGACCGTGGCTGCTACACTATTACAAAACAATGAGGAGAGAAAACTGGTTCCAGTAGCATATGAATCCAAGAAACTGCAAGGAGCTGAGATAAATTTTGATCCCTGTGAACGCAAATGCCTGGCAGCCGTCTGGGCAGTGCAATCTTTCGAGCCACTCACAGGAATAGCTCCAATCACTATTCCAAGCACCCATACTCCACTAAAATACATTTTGTCAGGAAAACTGATGGGAGGGAAAGCCTGAGGGTGTGTGGCCACCGCCAGAGCGTATCTGACCTGCAACATCCCTGCAGCACAGCGAGGGCCTGGGCAGGAGGCCTGGGACTGGTGAGGGACAGAGTGTAAACTGCCCTGACATCCCCGAGAGGTCTGTTTGGGTTTCCCTGTGCCACAGAGTGGGGTGACATGTTTTCCTTTAACTTTCCCCATTTTTTCCCTATATTTTTAAAAAATTGATTGCTGCTTCATAAATTTTATTTGCTTGAATTATCTGCAATGATCAGTGGCTCAGAGAAGTGTCCAGAGCGGAGAGAGCACCCCGGAGTGGGGCTACCCTCGGCCTAAGTGACCACAACAAGATTGGGGCTCGAGCCCCCCCAGGAATCCTGGGCCGAGTCTTGTTGGGGTTACGAGGACCCTGTCACACAGGAGAGTGGAAGGGGAGCCTTCAAGGTCAGGCAGGGCTCTGGGTAAAGGGAGTGGGAGCGAGGACTCAGATCCTTTCTCTAGTCCATTCCACCAGGGTAGCGTGTAAGCCAGGAAAGTTCCCCACAGGAGCAGGACTGTTGGCCCGATTACATGTTAGAAATTCTTCAAGGGACTTGCCTTTCTTCTCTCTTCTACGGCGAAATTTTAACCCTTCACACATTTCACTATTTTGCGGTACTCAAGGCTCTTCAAATTTCTACAAAACTGTGTAATAACCGGCTCTCTCTGCCAGACTGAGGCTGTGTCTACACTACCAGCTGTAAGGTCCCCTGCGTAGCCGCTCTACGCCGATGGGAGAGAGAGCTCTACTGCAGGCATAATTAAACCACCCCCGGCGAGCGTCTCCCGCTGACACAGCGCTTCCTCACTGGCACTTTTGTCAGTCACAGGGGTGTTTTTTGCACCCCTCACTGACATAAGTGCTAGTGTAGACAAAGCCTGAGTTGCATGCTACTAAAGACATCCACTGTCCCAAGTCCTGAAATGTATAAGAAGATTGCAATTTTCTGCTGGTCATTCTCACCAAACTCAGCTGTCTGCATGACTTGCCCTTGGTGAATCCATGCTGACTGTTCCTGATCACTTTCCTCTCCTCTAAGTGCTTCAGAATTGATTCCTTGAGGACGTGCTCCATGATTTTTCCGGGGACTGAGGTGAGGCTGACTGGCCTGTAGTTCCCCGGATTCTCCTTCTTTTCTTTTTTTAAATACAGGCACTATATTTGACTTTTTCCATACATCCGGGACCTCCCTCAATCACCATGAGTTTTCAAAGATAACGGCCAATGGCTCTGCAATCACATCAGCCAATTTCCTCAGCACCCTCGGCCACATTAGATCTAGACCCATGGACTTGTGCATATCCAGCTTTTCTAAATAGTCCTTAACCTGTTCTTTCACCACTGAGGGCTGCTCACGTCCTCCCAATACTGTGCTGCCCAGGACAGCAGTGTGGGAGCTGACCTTATCTGTGAAGACGGAGGCAAAAAATCATTGGGTACTTCAGTTTTTTCCACATCATGCATCACTAGGTTGCCTCCCTGTGACAGGGCGGGACTCACCCCTGCGGCACCTCCTGCTGGTCATCCAGGGAATTAGCATTCCAGCCTCTGGAGCACCCTCTGCAGGCCAGTGTCCTGCCTGCCGCTGGGCCCCCGAGTCCCTCCTGGACCCCAGTGCCCCCTTTCGCACCGGGGTCCTGCCACCTGCAGTGCCCCACACAGATCTGGGTCTCCCCTCCCCAGGAAACCCCAACCCTCTACCCCCACCTCGCCTCAGTCTATGGCCACTGCCAGTCATCACCTCGCCCCTGTTCCCTGGGGCAGACCTCAGTGTAAGCGCCACTCATCACAGGCAAGGGGAGTTTGGACCTGCTGCCTCTACCTACCCTTGGGCTGCCCACTGCAACCCCAGTACCTATTTGGCCTTACTCTAGGCCTACAGCATGGGGGGTTTCTAGGCCAGAGCTCCCCAGCTCCTCTGGCCTTCCCCCAGCCCTGCTGCACCTCAGGTACCCTTTCAGCTTCCCAGAAGCCAGGCCCCTCTCCTTCAGCAAGCTAGAGGGAGAGTCCCTTCACCCCCTGGCTTCACTGGCCTTTATAGGGCCAGCTGGGTCTGTTTAGGGCATGGCCCCAGCTGTGGCTGTTCTGCCAATCAGCCCAGCTTTTCCCCTGCCCCAGCTCTCTCCCAGGGCTGATTTCAAGCCCATCAGGGCAAGAGCACGTGAGGTTCTGGCTGCACTTTTCCCCACACTTGTTCCTCTTTGCACACCCTATCCGTGGCCCCACGAAGTTGCGAGACCTCCTCGTCAACCTCCTCCTGGCTCTGGCCAAAGTCTCCATCTACAATACCAGGAGGAGGATGTTGGATGAGGGGGTGCTCTGCGACTGCGGGGCCCATTTCCGTTCCTCCCTCGTCTCACTCATCCGGGCAGAGTTCCACCGGGCAGCTTCCGCTGACTCCCTCGACAGCTTCGAGGAGCAGTGGGCTCTGTCCGGGGTTCTCTGCTCGGTGTCGCCATCCGGCATCCTCATTTTGAACCTTTGACCCTCATTCCGGTCCCTGTTTTTCATTAGTTGTCCCCCGTAATCAGTTGGTCCCTGGGTCCAGTGGTCCCTCCCGCTAGGCTGGGGGAGGGGCCTTTAGCAGTGGGTGGGCCTGCGCCCATGCACTTCCCGGGATTTTCCAATAAGACCACCACCGCTGTTGTCACCTTTTCTGCCGGGGTCCTCACCTGGCTGGCCGCCCACCGCCCGCTTGCTGCTGCTGCCCCTGAGCTGGCTGTCTCGTCGAGGAGGAGGAAGACCACTGCGGGGAATTGTGTAGGGGGTCGGTTATTGGACTGAGTGACTTTAACAGCTGTGCTTCTGGGGGGGTGGTGGCCTTTTGCTGCTGTGAGGGGCCGGGGGAGAGGCGTGGAGCCCTCCCCCAGTCCTGCTGCCCCCCCACCACACCTTCCTTCACCGCCACCACCCCCCCTTTGCCACTGCCCCCTCCACCAACCCAGCTGACCATCAACACCTGCTGCTCACCCCTCGACGGGGCTGCTTGCTTCTTCGCCCACCACCATCCGGGACTGTTTCCAGCAGCGAGCACGGACTGGAGCGAGCCCCACAAGCGCTTGTGGGTGCACTCCCCCCCTCTTTTGTTTGGACTTGGCCCCCCTCCCTCAGTTGTATTTGGGTGGAGGGTCTCCCCATTACCCCCCAACCCAGTTTTCTCCTCCTGTAGCTCCCTGGAAGATGTTCCCCTGGTTGTTTGCCAGTCCCACCCTGGCCCCATCCTAGTTCCTGGGTTTGTTTGGGTGCCTGCCCCGCCCCAACCCTTGCAAGTTTGTTACTTTGCCTGCCTTGCCCTTCCCCAGGAGTTGGGTTCCCCCCGGCCCTTGTGCTCTACTTGCCCCGCCCTTAGTTGTTTGCTGTTCCCCTGACTCCCGGTGACCCCAGCCCCGCCCAACCCGCAGTTTGCTGTGCCTATGTCCCCTTTCGGAGTGCTTGTGCCCCCCCCCCCCCTTTTTAAGTTGTTTATCCTGATCACTGCACCTCCCTTGATACAGTCCTAGTCCTTCCCCTTCCGAGTGCAGCCGGGGGAGCCGGTGCCCCGCCCTGCGCCCATGATTGTTCCCCTCTCCTTTGTTGCCCCCGTGTCCTCCTGTGGTTAGCACCCTCCTCCCCTGCCTGCAGCCTAGCGGGGAGGAGTGGTTGCTTCTTCCTTCCCCCGGTGTCCCCTATAGTTCCCCCCCACCCATGCTGGTAACCTCCCTCCTGCATACAGTCTAGCAGGGAGGAGCGGTTGACCCTGTCCCACCTTCCCTATTCCCCATACCCTGTTTGCTGGACCCTCCTCCCCTGCCTGCCGTCTAGTGGGGAGGAGTAGTTGTCCATTGTCCCACCCCCAATTTAAGGCCTCCTCCTGCCTCTTTCCACTATGGAGGAGGACCCTGCCTCTGCCCCTGGCCCCACCCCTGCCCCAGGTCCTGCTCCTACTGCTCCCATAGTTCCTCCCTTGCCCTCCCCAGCGGCTACCCTCTTGGCCACCACTAGCCTAGACTCCACCGCTGCCATGGCTGCCCCTTCCACCGGCAAAAAGGGCCAGGGGAATAAAAAGGGCAAAGGCCCCACCCGGAAAACAAAACCTCCTGTTGGTGGGGCTGCCCTCCCTGCCACGGCCCCAACATTTGCTGCGGCCCCTTCCTCCCCAGCCGTTCCCTCCACCAGCTCTGGGGGCGCTACATCTCTTGCCCCCAGAGCGTATGCCCAGGTGGCTGCCACCCCCCTGTAAGCCGCCGCGCCATCTGCCCCGACTGCCACCTCCGGTACCATTCCTGGTGGCCAGGGCCCCTTCCCCTCGCTGACCAGGAGGCATGGCGTCCGCTGCCTCCTGGTGTCTGCCTCGCCCCACGTTGAAATGTACGTGTGGGCGTTGGCGAGGATGGTAGGGCCCGTGGCCATCATGGCGGCCTCCAAGATGTACAGTAAGGTTGTGTTCTTCCTAGTGTCGGAGGCCGCCATTCAGAAGGTGGTAGAGAAGGTCATGGCGGTGGGGGGCATGTTCATTGCCCTAGGACCCCTGAAGGACTTGAGCGTACGGGTGGTATTGAGGTTTACGGGGGAGGTTTAGATTGGATATTAGGAAAAACTTTTTCACTAAGAGGGTGGTGAAACACTGGAATGCGTTACCTAGGGAGGTGGTAGAATCTCCTTCCTTAGAGGTTTTTAAGGTCAGGCTTGACAAAGCCCTGGCTGGGATGATTTAACTGGGACTTGGTCCTGCTTTGAGCAGGGGGTTGGACTAGATGACCTTCTGGGGTCCCTTCCAACCCTGATATTCTATGATTCTATGATTCTATGACCTCTGTCCCGCCCTTCCTGCCCAACCCTGCCCTGTTGCCTGCCCTCTCCACCCTGGGGATCTCCATCATCAGCCCTCTCCCGCTGGGCTGCAAGGACCCCGCCCTCTGCCACGTTCTGTCCTTCCGCCGGCAGGTGCAGATTCCAGTGTCTCCGGCGACACGTGGTGGGGTAGTGCTCGAGGGGTCCTTCTTGGTGCCCTATCAGGGGGCCCATTACCGGGTCCATTATTCAACAGGGGAGGCCCGGTGCTTTCTCTGCCGGGTGACGGGGCACGTCCGGAGGGACTGCCCCCTGGCCCGGCCTGGAGGAGCATCCGGGACCCCCGAGACCCGGGAGGGCGCCTGCCCTGTCACCGCCGGCGACCCTGGCAGCCCGGCTGCCACTGCCACTGCCCCTCCTCCCATGGAGGAGAGGGCGGCGAGACCCCTGCCGGCTGAGGGAGAGGGCTCGCCCCAGGGGGAGGTTTCCCTTCCTCCCGTTGTCCCGCCCTTGCCGCCCCAAGCCCCAGAATGATTGCCCTTGCCCCCTGGCCCTGCCCCTGCTGACTGGCCCTCCACTTCCAGTTCAGAGGGCTGGGTGCTCGTCCGGGAGAAGCGCGGCACCCGTAAATCGCGGGCTCGATCCCTCCCCTCCGACGAGGAGGGAGAGGAGGCCCCCCGAAAAATGCTGCGGGGGGCTGATGCTGTTACATCTTCTGCCGCACCTCCGGATGGAGCTCGGCAGGGGATGCCGGCCATGGCAGCCATGGCAGCAGCCGGAGGTGTCACCGCTCCCCTTGTTGAGTCCCCTCCCGAGGAGGCCTCTGTAGGAGTTCCCACGGCCCCTTTGCCATCTGCGCCCCCTGCCGTTATCGATACCGGGGCTATTACTGCGCCCACCCACTTCCCGGGTTTTCCAATAAGACCCTGCTACACTCCCCCATTCATTAAGGGTCCCACACTTTCCCTGACCTTTTTCTTGTTGCTAACATACTTGTAGAAACTGTTCTTGTTACTCTTCACATCTCCTGCTAGCTGCAACTCCAGCTGAGTTTTGGCCTAGATTAGAGAATGGATTAGTGTTTGCATTGGATTTATTCTCTCCCTCTTGGTTCATTTCCTCCCAGTCTCTTTCTGGTGGAATTGAAATCTAATGTTCCAGGCTGAATCAGTCTTTCCAGGATTGCCCAAGCTGGAGGGCACTTGGATTCGCACAGCTGAACTCTCTGCCTGCTCCTCTGGCTAATCAGGGGTATTTCTCCAGTGCTGAGTACTTGGGTTATTAAGCACTGCCATGAGACTTAGTGAATTATCCTGCCAAGGGCAACAGGAGTGTCTTATCCAACTGTATTCAAGTTACTAACACTCGGTAGCTGGCAAGCATGGTTTGATCTTCGTCTGTTGCTGAAGGCAAAGGGAGGGGGAGGCCCTGATTTGGCTGCATTATTATGTTGATTATTTATGATCATTATTTGTATTGTGGAAGAATCCAGAGGCCCCGGTCCAGTTCAGGGCCCCTTGTGCTGGGCCCTTTGCAAACACAGAAGGAGAAACAGCCTCTGCCCCAAGCAGCTTATAAATCAAATTAAGACAAGACACAGCTACTGTTTGTAACAAACCAGAAAGGGGGTAGGTGGGGAGATGGAGGAGTAAGAGCACTAAGAATGGATGGTTACATAGGCTGCTGGGTGGCTGTGAGACAGCGGAAATGCACAGCTCTGCCCTGGCTATGAGAAGTACGTTCTGGGCCTTTAAGAGCAGATCACCTGTTCAGGGAACGAGATTGGGGCTAGTGAGAATGAGCCATTGAGTGCGTGACTCTCCGATAGCTTTTGTTACTCTGCTTTAGTTCTAATCACGCCTCCCTTCTTCAAGTGCAGACTGAGCCTCCTTCCCAGGACAACCCCTGGTACCAGAGCGGAAACCAGAGGAGAGGGCAGAGATAATAGAGTGTGAAGTTATTGACATGAACTGTGACTGTATAGACTGTTGTTGCAACCAAGGTCCTGTAGTGGCACCAAATCTTGTTTAAAGGAGGTCAAATCAGGTATCTAAGACTAGGTTATAATTTTCTGGTTTTGATTATGCTATCTGTATACATGTATCATTTTTGTATTTGAAGTTATAAGTATTGACTCGATACTGTCTGTAGTTCAAACTTGTGCTATGCTTCGGGGTGACACCCCAGACAATTTGACATAAGCGCTGCCCATTCTGTCCCCATTAAGGACCATCAGCTATACAACTGACCCACTGGGAGAAGAAAAGGCAGATACAACCTGGGACTCAGCAAGGCATGCAGGGACATGCCTATGGACAGAACTCTAAGGTTTTTCCATGCCGTGTGCTGGACAGATTGTGGTTGGAACAAAGAAAGCACAAGCAACATGACAAGAGACTATAGAGGGCAGCTGCAGCTCCTCCATCTTGTCTTCAATCCTGCTTCTTTCTTCTGGAGGAACCTGGCTATAAACTGAAGCTCTGAACAAAGGACTGGATGATCCATCCCAGCTGTGGATGTACTCCAGAGACTTGGTTTGAGCCTGCAATTTACTCCATCACTACTACAAGCCTGAACTAAGAACTTTGCCATCACTGTATGTAATTGATTCCATTTAACCAATTTTAGATCTCATCTATATTTCTTTCTTTTTATGAATAAACCTTTAGATTTTAGATTCTAAAGGATTGGCAACAGTGTGATTTCTGGGAAAGATCTGACTTGTATATTGACCTGGATCTGGTGCTTGGTCCTTTGGAATCGGGAGAACCTTTTTTCTTTTACTGGGGTATTGGTTGTCTTAACCATTCCCCCTGATAAGGAGTGGTGCTGGTGGTGATACTGGGAAACTGGAGTGTCTGAGGGAATTGCTTTTCTGACTTCTGGTTAGCCAGTGGGGTAAAAGAGAAGTCCTCTCTGTTTGGCTGGTTTGGTGTGCTTTAGAGGAGGAAAACCACCAGCCTGGGGCTGTGACTGCCCTGTTCTAAGCATTTTGTCCTGAATTGATACTCTCAGTTGTGTCCCACCAAAGACAGCATTGTTACACAGGGCTGTAGTGAAGAAACGAAGGATCCACCCTCGAGATGGAACAACTGAAACCCCACAAGGACTTGAAACTCTCGGGTAATTCAGCAGACTCCAGGAAGAGATTTAGGCAGAGTTTTGAGATATATCTATTCAAGCATCTGTGTTTGGTGAGAAAGGAGACCAGCAGAAAATAGCAATCTTCTTAAACAGTGCAGGGCTTGAGGCAGTGGATGTCTTTGCTAGCATGCAACTCAGGCTTTGTCTACACTAGTATTTTTGTCAGTAAGACTTTTCTCTGCCAGGATTGTGAAAAAAACACACTCCTCACAGAGAAAAGTTTCACAAACGTTTCGACAAACACACCAGTGTGGACAGCGCCTGGTAGGGGGCTTATTCCTTCACCCACTTCCTTCCCTGATCCTTCTCGCACGAACAGAGAGCAACAATACCCAAAGTCCAAAGGTGCAAACAATTCCCTGTTTATTGGGGTGAACTTCCAGCAAGCATGATTCCAGTTTCCTTCCTTAGTGTCCCCCTTCCCAGCTCTGACACCACAGAGCCTTACACCTGTGTCCCTGTTCCCATTCCCCCCGCTTAGCCAAACATGATTCCAATTTCCTTACCCCCATTCCCTGTTCACATTTCCCCCACCCACACACCCACCCCCTCACTTCCTCATTGACTACAGATTATATAGTAAAACTTGAGTTCTGCTTAGCTATACCTTAACCAATCATTTTCCTGAAATTCAACTAACCAATTCTAACATATTGTAACATGGTTATGTAACAAATTATATCCCACCACCTTAATTAGTTTACACCCAGCAAAATTAATTATACAGCAGACAGAAACAATCACAGAATCAGACAGAGATTATACAGACAAACAATAGCAAAGTGGGAACTATAATGACAAAACAATACAGAAGTGAGGATTTCACATCCCAGCTATTGATAAGTGAGTCCTTTCCAGACAGGATGCTATCAAACTAAGTTTCCTTTTACATTTTCTAGGCACTTCCCTTTCTCTGGAGGCGATAGGCATTATCAGGACAGGATTGTGTCCTAACAGCCCAATAGCACCTTCTTTCAATGGGACTAGTTTGGGATGTGAGGAGGTGACCGGTCGCTTCCTAGCTTATGGCTGCCTCTGCTGCTTAGCCAAAGGCCTTAGCCTAAGCACAGGGCCTCAGACGGTCACAGTAAGAGAAGGCCCTTACACCGGCAGACAGTGATTTTGATTCTCTCTTTTATACCTCTAGAACTAGCCAAGTGATAAGAATACACCTACATTCTTAGAGTCTTGGCCTTTACCGACAGGCCTGAATATCTATATCCTAACAGCGCCATTTTGGCAGGAGACGCTCTCCAGCCGACACAGCTACTGCCGCACTGTAGGGGTGGTTTAATTATGATGGCGGGGAGCTCTATCCTGCCAGCGGAGAGCGGCTACAAAGCAGACCTTGCAGTGGCACAGCTGCCACGGTACATTTGTGCTGCTGTAAGGTCTGTAGTATAGACGTAGCCCCCGTGAGGCAGAGAGAGCAGGTTATCACACACTTTACAGAAATGTGAAGAACCTTGTGTAACGCAAAAGAGCAAAACATTTGAAAGCTGAAAAGTTTCAACTCTGAGCGTCACAGACACCCAACATCACAAACTTTGCTTTGGGTACCACACAATCATATGACAAGGATGAACATGGGGATGCAGGGTGCTCCCCCGAGGTACAGAGCGTCACAGATGCGTTGGCAGGTTTCTGAGTGGGAGCGGAAGTGGAGTCCGGAGTTCGCAACTCACAGGAGAGGGGAGCTCACAACCTCCAGGTAGTTCTGAAAACCTCAGATTCACCTTGAGAGGGTGGTGAAGGCTCAGGCTCTCTCTTCCAGCCTTTCCTCTGCATCCCACCCAACAAAGAGTCCCTGCCAGAGCGGGAATCCATTTCCCCCTTTGCATGACAGAGAGACCGTGCTTATGGCAGGGAAGTCAGGACACCTGGGTTCTGTCTGTCATCCTGCCACCCAATCTCTGTGCGACTTAGCTAAATAACATCTCCCTGTGCCTCACTTTACCTATCTGTTTAATGGGGCTATGGTCATAGTGGCTTTCCTGTGCTAGGTGTTTTGAACATCCTTCAATGAAAGGAGCTGCACAGTATGATGATAGTTACGGGTGGGAATTACTGATCTCTGATCCCTTAGCAACAGCACCGTGTGCCTGCACAAAGGGCTGGTGTCTCCCTCAGGCATCTTTCTGTAGATCTGTCTGTCTACTATCTACCCATCCCGCTTACGAATTTACAGGGTATCAGACCCTATGGAGTTTTAAGTGTTATCCCTAGTTTTCCTACTTATCAACTATAGTTTTTAAATATGCACAGAGCAGCCAATTTCTCTCTAACTCAGCACAGAGCCCCAGAGATCTCATTTCCCTTTGGGAAGGTCCCTTAATTACTGTTTATGCCTCAAGCTGGATAAGGAACACAGAAGCCCAGACAGCCTTTTCTTCAGCCTGTTTACATTCAGATGCACGCTTATCTGCTAGAGGCTGAGCGAACCCCACTGGAATTGCACAGAGCTATATTATAAATGGAGCACGTCCCTGTGTCAGCTCTCAGTGTGGGATGTTGCTGCAGATGCTGGGGTGAGATAGGTGTGGGACCCAGCTACCGGAGGGGGATTCCCAGGAAAGACGCTTCCATCTCACAATTCACAGGCACCCATCTCCTGCTGAGGAGCTCACCTACTCAACAGACCCAGTGCAACATGCATGTGATGGGATAGAGAATAGTTGTGTGGTCCTTTCCACTCAGCACAGCCATTAAACATCCAAGGGCCCTTGCCACAGGGGATGAGTTTGCTTCCATATCATAGGCGAAAATGTCCCTCTTTGCTGTGCCCTCCCAGGCTGACGGCCTCCAACCCCAAGGTGGCTGCATTTCAGTGTCACAATGGATCCTTCAGGATGTACAATACAAGCCCAAATTCTGAGGCCCTGGCCCATAGTTTATGCAGGCCCAAAGAGGCAAAATTCCTGTTGGAGTAAGAACTGAGTAAAGACCTCAGGAGCCAGCTGTGTGTTAATGCACAGACACTGTCACCTCCTCCTCTTGCATGTCAGGGCTCTGGTTGTTACCGGGGAGGGGGAGGCTGTTACCTCACTTTCATCTCCATGGAGGTGCTTGGACTCCTCACTGGAACAATTATAATAATTTTTCATCATGGGGAACACATCTTTTCTCCTAGCTTCATTTGAGAAGTCAGCTCAAACGTTATTCTGGAAACAAAAAAAACAATTCAGCCAGAAGCAGACACCCAGCATGTGAAATTTCTGTTTGGCGAAGTTATAAGCAACTGAAAATGAGGTCTCCTAATTGAAGGTGTCAGACAGCCTTACCTAACGGTGGTGTCTCCAGCACCACCTACAATGGCCAATCCATTAGTGAATCTCATTCATCTAAGCTGTTTGCTCCAGTAACGTCTGTGGTAAGGAGTTCCACAGGCCAAATATGGATTATATAAACTTTCAATGGAATTCAATGTTCCCTTCCTCGTGTGTTGTGAGACAGAGTAAATATAAATGCCTGACCCACTTTCTTTATAGATAGATTCATAGGGTATAACGCCAGAAGGGACCATTAGTTCATCGAGTCTGAATTCCTGTATAACATAGGGCATTTAATTTCACCCAGTTACCTCTGGGTTGAGCCCAATGACTTGTGTTTGGCTAAGGCCTGGTCTACACTGGCATTTTATGTCATAGAATCATAGAGCCACAGGGTGAGAAGGAACTACAAGGTTAGCTAATCTAACTCCCTGCCAGGGTGCAGGATTTGTTGTGTCTAAGCCATCCAGGACTGATGACTGTCCAGCCTCCTTTAGAAAACCTGCAGTAAAGGAGCCTCCATGATTTTCCAAGACGTCTGTTCCCTTGTCCTCCTATTCCTACAGTTAGGCAGTTTATCCTGAGATTTAATCTAAATCTGCTCTGCTGCAGTTAGAACTCATTGCCTCCTGTCCTGCCCTCTGTGGGAAAAGTGAACAACTTTCCTCCATCTTTTTTATGGAAGCCTTTCAAGTATCAGAGGACAACTGCCATGTCCTCCTCAATCTCCTCTTTTCCAAAAGAAACATCTCCAGTTATTTCAGCCTTTGCTCACATGGCTTGAATTCTATCCCTTTCATCATTTTTGTCACTTGCTTCTGGTCATTTCCAGTTTCTCTACATCCTTCCTATACATTGGTGACCAGAATTAGACACAGTACTCCAGCTGCGGCCTGACCAGCACCCAGTACAGCGGCACTGTCACCTCCTGTGACTTGCGTGCTCTGCCTCCGCTAATGCTTTATTCAAGCCTGATTTAATGGTGTCCAGTTTGCAAATTAATTCCAATTCAGCACTCTCTCATTGGAGTCTGTTTCTGAAGTTTTTTTGTTGTAATATTGCAACTTTTAGGTCTGTAATCAAGTGACCAGGGAGATTGAAGTGTTCTCTGACTGGTTTTTGAATATTATAATTCTTGATGTCTGATTTGTGTCCATTTATTCTTTTACACAGAGACTGTCTAGTTTGGCCAATGTACATGGCAGAGGGGCATCACTGGCACATGATGAATTGGAATTAATTTGGAAACTGGACACCATTAAATTATGCTTGAATAAAGACTGGGACTGGATGGATCATTACACAAAGTAAAACTATTTCCCCATGCTTATTTCCCCCCCAAATCCCAACTGTTACTCTCAACTTCTTGTCAACTGTTGGAAATGGGCCATCCTGATTATCACTACAAAAGGTTTTTTTCTCCTGCTGATAATAGTTCATCTCAATTGATCATTCTCATTATAGTGTGTATGGCAACACCCATTTTTTCATGTTCTCTCTGTGTGTGTGTGTGTCTATATATATATAGCTTCCTACTATATTTTCCCCTGCATGCATCCGATGAAGTGAGTTTTAGCCTGTGAAAGCTTATGCCCAGATAAATTTGTTAGTCTCTAAGGTGTCAGAAGTACTCCCTGTTCTTTTTGCTGATTCAGACTAACACGGCTACCACTCTGAAACCTGTCCAGAGCAGGATATTCTAGATCCTATTCCTTAGGCATCCTAACATTGTCTTTATTTTTGCCACTACTGTGAATGAGCCACTGTTTCCATTAAGCTGCTATCAGTGACGACCAGGTCTTTCCCCTGAGTTGTTTTCTAGTTGGGATGTTTCCTCTGGTACATGTTTTGTCAAATCTTTGTTTTTTTTCCACTCTTAGATATTGAGCAACTGAGTGAATGGGGAACTCCCAACAGCATGGACTCTCTAGCCTGACTTTCATTGAATTAAGGAACAAAGATGGATAACCAGTATCCACAGTCTTGTTTCCTGCTGGTACCTATTAAGTTTCCAAGAACACAACATGTAGGAATTATTGTTGCATAGAGCACCATAAAATATGGAATAGGCATTAGTAGGGTCAGTTTTTCATAATTTATTTCTCTGAATAATGAACATGTCATTTTTCAGTGTGTGAAGAGTGACCAATCTGCTTCACTCATGACCAGAGCCTTCAGTAGTGCATTTAGTGTCTGATATTAACATTGTATTTCCATCCAGGCATTTGCACTGCGACCATCACCCTAGACCCTGGACACATACATGAAGTCAGAGGAACGTACAGTACATGCAGGAGACACCGTTCTGCTTCAGAGTTGGACACCGTCTCCCTTGCTCCATGTCAGATTCCAACACAACCGACTTCACCAGCCCCTCCACCTTCATCCTGCTGGGTATTCCTGGCCTGGAGGCAGCCCATGTCTGGATCTCCATCCCCTTCTGTGCGATCTATGCTATAGCCATCTTGGGGAATGTCACCATCCTGTTCATTGTGAAGAGGGAGCCGAGGCTCCATGGGCCCATGTACTATTTCCTCTGCATGCTGGCTGTCAGTGACCTGGTCCTGTCTACATCCATTGTGCCCAAAACACTGAGCATCTTTTGGTTCAATTCCAGAGAGACAGATTTCAGTGCTTGCCTCACCCAGATGTACTTCATTCACTGCTTCTCAGCGATGGAGTCTGGGATCTTCGTGGCCATGGCCTTGGATCGTTATGTGGCCATTTGCCATCCCCTGAGACATTCCACCACCCTGACAAACTGCGTGGTGTCCAAGATTGGCTTGGCTGTGGTGCTGCGTGGTGGCATGCTTGCCCTGCCCTTTCCCTTCCTGGCGAGAAGGTGGCCATATTGTACAACCAACATTATCCCCCAGTCGCATTGTGAGCACATAGCCGTGGTGAAGCTGGCCTGCGCCGACATCCGCATTAGTAGTTACTACGGCCTTCGTTGTGGTATTCTCTGTGATTGGACTGGATGTGTCTTTTATTGCCATGTCCTACACTCAGATCCTCAGGGCCATCTTCAGCCTCCCCACAAAGGACGCCCGGCTCAAGACATTTGGGACCTGCGGCTCCCACCCCTGTGTCATCTTAGACTTTTACATCCCAGGTCTCTTCTCCTTCCTCACATACCAGTTTGGCCACAATGTGCCCCTGCATTTCCACGTTCTCATGGCCAACATGTACCTCTTGCTGCCCCCCATGCTAAACCCTATCATCTATGGGGTGAGGACCAAAGAGATCCGGGGCAGGCTGCACCAGCTCTTTATTCATAAAGGGACCTAAAAGTTTTATCCTTGCTCTCTGGCTCTCAGTCCGAGCTCCATGCACAGCTGGCTGGTGACGAGGTGCTGAGCCCTCTTCCCTGAATCGCTTACTGACCAGGCAAAAAGACATTAAATCCTTTCCTGGCCTTACTGTACTGTGTCAGCATGACAAACTACAGGATCAGTCTATGTACAATTCATTGGGTTGCCACCTTTCTAGTTGCTGGTAACTGGACTCCTGAAGCCCCACCCCTTACTCCACCTCTTCATCCAAGGGTGTGCCCCTGCTCTGTCTCTTCTTTCCAACATCACCCCCTATCAGTTGCTCCTCTCCTCCCCTCCTTCTGTCACTCCCTGGATCATTTCCACCTCCACCCCATCCTCAGCTGCAAGGGAGACACTTCTGACTTTCTTAGGGTGGGTCAACTTTGACCATGATTCCCGGGGCTTCTTGTGCTCTTGAAATCTCTTGGATTTTGGCAGATAACTTAGCAATGAGCTTACAGGAGCCCTGTATCTAATTCCTATAGAAAAGAAAGAAAGAGAAATAAGTATCAGACCCACTCAGCTCTAATACTAACAAGTTCTGACATCTTGTGGCAAGTCACTTAAAGGACACTGGTTAGGTTTAAAATTTGAATGTACATTCTTACTTTGTTACTAACTCTACAGAGAGAGAGTCCCCATCAGGACTCCTGCGTTCTATCTCAGTTCTAGGAGGGAAGTGGCGTCTAGTAGGTTATGGCAGGCGACAGATACATCTGGGGTCTGTATAAGAACATCAGAATGACCATACTGGGTCAGACCAATGGTCCATCTAGTCCCGTATCCTGTCCTCCAACTGTGGTCAGTGCCAAGTGTTTCAGAGGGAATGAACAGAACTGGGAATCATCAAGTGATTCATGCCCTGTCACCCACTCCCAGCTTCTGGTAAACAGCAACTAGGGACACTGTCTCTCCCCATCCTGGCTATTAGCCATTGGTCGACCTATCCTCCATGAACTGATCTGGTTCTTATTGGGCCCATGTTACAGTTTTAGCCTTTGCAACATCCCCTGGCAAAAAATTCCACAGGTTGACTGTGAAGAAATACTTTCTTTGTTTTAAATCTGCTTCCTATTAATTTCATTGTGTGACCCCTAGTTATGTGTTTTGTGACGGAGTAAATAAAATTTCCTTG
Source organism: Chelonia mydas (assembly GCF_015237465.2). Taxonomy (NCBI): domain Eukaryota; kingdom Metazoa; phylum Chordata; order Testudines; family Cheloniidae; genus Chelonia; species Chelonia mydas. The sequence continues at coordinate 4,350,222 of NC_057849.1, read as the reverse complement.
TTCGATTTTTCAAAACCGGTCATGATTTTATAGACCTATACCATATCGCCTCTTAGTCATGTGTTTTCAAAGCTGAAAAGTCCCACTCTTATGTTGCCCATCTCTGTACCTTTTCCAACTCCAGTCCATCTTTTTGAGGCAGAGTGACCAAATCTGCATGCAGTATTCAATATGTTGGCTTACCATGGATTTATATAGAGGCACCATTATATTTTCTGTCTTGTTATCTATCACTCTCCGAGTGATTCCCAATATTCTGTTAGCTTTTTTGACTGCTGTTGCACATTGAGTGGATGTTTTCGGAGAACTATCCACAATGACTGCAAAATCTCTTTCTTGATGGGTAATACTAATTTTGACTCCATCATTTTGTATGAATAGTTGGAATTATATGTTACTATGTGCATTACTTTGCATTTATCAACACTGAATTTCATTTGCCATTGTGTTGTCCAGTCACCCAGTTTTGTGTGATCCCTTTGTAACAATAACTTTGTATCAACTGTAAATTTTGCCACCTTCCTGTTTACAGCTTTTTCCAGATCATTTATGACTACGTTGAATAGGACTAGTCCCAGTATAGACCCCTGGGGAACAGCACTCTTTTCCTCTCTGCATTCTCACCATTTATTCAACCCTTTCTTTCCTATCTTTTAACTGGATGTAGTCGGTTTCTCCAATGCCATGTGCAGAGGTACTCTACCATTTATGCATCCAAGGATCACATCAGCCCTTCTGGACACAGCATCACTTTGGAAGCTCACGATGAGTTGATTGTCCACTATGACCCCTAAATCTTTTTACGGGTCTCTGCATTCCATAATACAGTGCCTTGGTCTGTGGATTGGGCCTGCATTCCCTGTTCTGAGTGGAAAACATTGAATTTGACTGTATTAAAACATTTTTTTTTGCATGGGACCAGCTCAACAAATGCTCCAGATCAATCGGTATGCCTGCCCTGGCCTCCTCATTGTAACCACTCTGCCAATCTTTGGGTCATCGCACATTTTATCTGCAGTGATTTTCTATTTGCTTCCAGATCATTGATTAAAATATTGAATGGCATTGAGCTAGAGCTGACCCTGCAGAACCCCACTAGAAACTGCCCCATTCACTGACAATGGCCCATTGACATTCCTTTCTGAGCTCTGTCAGTTAGCCAGTTTTTAGTTCATTTTACATGTGGTCCACTGTAATGATGCTACCTAAGGTGGGACACTACTGAGAGTATCAATTCAGGACAAATTGCTTAAAGCAGGACAGATACACCCCAAAGCTGGAGTTCCTTTACTATTACGGCACGCCAAACCAGCCAAAGAGAGAGGACTTTGTATGTGTAGAGGCTTGTAGGGGCTTTGTGCTGGGAGAGAAGCTGAGCCCTGATTAGGGGGCAGGGCTTCTCTGACTAAGGGTCCTAAAAGGCAGCCAGCCAGGCAGAGACAGCTGCAGCGGCACAGGAGCCAGCAAACAGAGCCGTAAACAGAGGAGTTTGAGGGGGAGTTTGTCTTGTGGTGCTTGTTTGGTGTTTTTTTTTTTTTTTTTTTTTTTGCTGTGGGTGGTGGGTTTGGGGTGTGGTTTGTGTTTCCCAGATTAACAGGATTTAGGCGGGAAGGCTGTGACAGACACAGAGGCAGCAGTGGGAGTGACCCATGTCGTGGAAGACACAATGAGGATGACTGGATGTGGAAGCTGTGGTATGTACATGATCCTGGAGGGGGCACCTGGTAAGAGTTTTGTCTGCATGAAATGCCGTCTGCTAGAGCTGATGGAGGAAAAGATCCGAGGTTTGGAGATGCAAGTGGAAAGTCTGGTAGAGTTTAGGAATGGGTTTGTGCAGATTATGGAGGTATCTGAAGGGAAAAGCTCAGACTTGCAGGTGGAATCAGGGCTGGGGAATTCTGAGGGGAGACTGGGTGAGGGAAGTGGTCAGTGGAAGCATGTGACTAAAAGAACCAGGCAGAGGAAAAGATGGGCTAGTGAAGGAGAAATAGAGCTCAAGAATAGGTTTGCAGAGTTGGAAAATGAAGAAGGGGCTCAGCAGGTAATCACTGAAGGTGGAAGGGCAAGGAAGAAGAGAAGAGCTGCTAGTCCTATAGGAAAAGGGGAAGAGTTAATGGAGATTACACCAAATATGAGCCCCAGGAGGATACAGGATGGGTTAAAGAAGATTCCAAGGGAGAATAGGAATGGAAAGAACTTGCAGCCAGAGGGAACAGGGGATAGACTGGAGAATAGCACCGTCACCAGGAAAAGGCAGGTCTATGTGATTGGGGACTCTTTACTGAGAAGAATAGACAGGCCTGTAACCAGAGCTGATCCAGAGAATAGGAGGGTGTGCTGTCTTCCAGGTGCTAAGATACGGGATGTAGACCTGAGGTTGAAAAGGATTCTAAAGGGAGCAGGAAAGAATCCCCTAATTATCCTTCATGTGGGAACAAATGATACGGCTAGATTCTCGCTGGACAGTATTAAGGGAGACTATGCTAGGCTGGGGAAGAGGTTTAAGGAAATCGAGGCTCAGGTGATCTTTAGTGGGATTCTGCCTGTTCCTAGAGTAGGGCAACAAAGGTGTGATAAGATTATGACTATCAGCAGATGGCTTAGGCAGTGGTGCTATAAGGAGGGCTTTGGGATGTATGGCCACTGGGAGGCATTCATGGACAGAGGACTGTTCTCTCGGGATGGACTTCACCTGAGTAGGGAGGGAAATAGACTTCTAGGATGGAGGCTGGCACAATTGATTAAGAGAGCTTTAAACTAGGAATTTGGGGGAGATGGTTGGGAGATGTCCAGGTAATCTCCACGCTGGATTTTAGCATTGAGAGGAAAGAAAACGAAGTAAGAAAGGATTCAGCCTTGGGTAGGAGGAAGGGCAGTGTGGATACCAGTCTAATAGGTTATACTGGCTGTAGAATGACCTGCCTAATAGGGTACAGAATGTGAGTGAGGCCAAACAGCAAAAATTAAGATGTTTGTACACTAATGCGAGGAGCCTAGGTAACAAAATGGAGGAACTAGAGTTACTGGTGCAGGAAGTAAAACCAGATATTATAGGGATAACAGAAACATGGTGGAATAGTAGTCATGACTGGACTACAGGTATTGAGGGGTATGTGCTGTTTAGGAAAGACCAAAATAAAGATAAAGGTGGTGGAGTAGCATTGTATATCAATGGTGAGGTAGAATGTAAAGAAATAAGAAGCGATGGAATGGATAAGACAGAGTCCGTTTGGGCAAAAATTACATTGGGGAAGAAAACTATTAGAGCCTCCCCTGGGATAGTGCTTGGGGTGTGCTATAGATTGCCGGGATCTAATTTAGATATGGATAGAGCCCTTTTTAATGTTTTTAATAAAGTAAATACTAATGAAAACTGTGTGATCATGGGAGACTTTAACTTCCCAGATACAGACTGGAGGACGAGTGCTAGTAATAATAATAGGGCTCAGATTTTCCTAGATGCGATAGCTGATGGATTCCTTCAGCAAGTAGTTGCTGAACCGACTAGAGGGGATGCCATTTTAGATTTGGTCTTGGTGAGTAATGAGGACCTCATAGAAGAAATGGTTGTAGGGGATAGTCTTGGCTCAAGTGATCATCAGCTAATTCAGTTCAAACTGAACGGAAGGATTAACAAAAATAAATCTGCAACTAAGGTTTTTGATTTCAAAAGGGTTGACTTTCAAAAATTAAGAAAATTAGTTAGGGAAGTGGATTGGACTGAAGAATTTATAGATCTAAAGGTAGACGGGGCCTGGGATTATTTTAAATCAAAGTTGCAGAAGCTATCGGAAGCCTGCATCCCAAGAAAGGGGAAAAAATTCATAGGCAGGAGTTGTAGACCAAGCTGGATGAGCCAGCATCTCAGAGAGGTGATTAAGAAAAAGCAGAAAGCATACAGGGAGTGGAGGAAGGGAGGGATCAGCAAGGAAAGCTACCTTATTGAGGTCAGAACATGTAGGGATAAAGTGAGACAGGCTAAAAGTCAAGTAGATTTGGACCTTGCAATGGGAATTAAAACCAAGAGTAAAAGGTTCTATAGTCATATGAATAAGAAGAAAGCAAAGAAAGAAGAAGTGGGACCGCTAAACACTGAGGATAGAGTGGAAGTCAAGGATAATCTAGGCATGGCCCAATATCTAAACAAATACTTTGCCTCAGTCTTTAAAAAGACTAAAGAGGATCTTAGGGATAATGGTAGCATGACAAATGGGAATGAGGATATGGAGGTAGACATTACCATATTTGAGGTAGAAGCGAAACTCAAACAGCTTAATGGGACTAAATCAAGGGGCCCAGATAATCTTCATCCAAGAATATTAAAGGAATTGGCACATGAAATTGCAAGCCCATTAGCAAGAATTTTTAATGAATTTGTAAACTCAGGGGTTGTACTGTATGATTGGAGAATTGCTAACATAGTTCCTATTTTTAAGAAAGGGAAAAAAAGTGATCAGGGTAATTATAGGCCTGTTAGGTTGACATCAGTAGTATGCAAGGTCTTGGAAAAAAATTGAAGAAGAAGATAGTTAAGGACATTGAAGTCAATGGTAAATGGGACAAAATATAACAAGGTTTTACAAAAGCTGGGAGGTATTGCCAATTTAGAGAAGGACAGGGATATCCTACAGGAGGATCTGGATGACCTTGTAAAGTGGAGTAATAGTAATAGGATGAAATTTAATAGTGAGAAGTGTAAGGTCATGCATTTGGGGATTAATAACAAGAATTTTAGTTATAAGCTAGGGACATATCAATTAGAAGTAACAGAGGAGGACAAGGACCTTGGAGTATTGGTTGATCATAGGATCAACCAATAGGATAGGATCAATGGGGGAGGTTTAGATTGGATATTAGGACAAACTTTTTCACTAAGAGGGTGGTGAAACACTGGAATGCGTTACCTAGGGAGGTGGTAGAATCTCCTTCCTTAGAGGTTTTTAAGGTCAGGCTTGACAAAGCCCTGGCTGGGATGATTTAACTGGGAATTGGTCCTGCTTCGAGCAGGGGGTTGGACTAGATGACCTTCTGGGGTCCCTTCCAACCCTGATATTCTATGATTCTATGATTCTATGACTATGAGCTGCCAATGTGATATGGCCGTGAAAAAAGTTAATGCGGTCTTGGAATGCTTCAGGAGAAGTATTTCCAGTAGGGATAAGTAGGTTTTAGTACCGTTATACAAGGCACTGGTGAGACCTCACCTGGAAAACTGTTTGCAGTTCTGGTTTCCCATGTTTAAGAAGGATGAATTCAAACTGGAACAGGTACAGAGAAGGGCTACTAGGATGATCCGAGGAATGGAAAACTTGTCTTATGAAAGGAGACTCAGGGAGCTTGGCTTGTTTAGCCTAACTAAAAGAAGGTTGAGGGGAGATATGATTTCTAGACAAATTGGAGGATTGGGCCAAAAGAAATCTGATGAAGTTCAAAAAGGATAAGTGCAGGGTCCTGCACTTAGGACGGAAGAATCCCATGCACCGCTACAGACTAGGGACCGAATGGCTAGCCAGCAGTTCTGCAGAAAAGGACCTGAGGGTTACAGTGGACGAGAAGCTGGATATGAGTCAACAGTGTGCTCTTGTTGCCAAGAAGGCCAATGGCATTTTGGGATGTATAAGTAGGGGCATAGCCAGCAGATCGAGGGACGTGATCATTCCCCTCTATTCGACATTGGTGAGGCCTCATCTGGAGTACTGTGTCCAGTTTTGGGCCCCGCACTACAAGAAGGATGTGGAAAAATTATAAAGAGTCCAGCGGAGGGCAACACAAATGATTAGGGGTCTGGAACACATGAGTTATGAGGAGAGGCTGAAGGAACTGGGATTGTTTAGTCTGCAGAAGAGAAGAATGAGGGGGGAATTGAATCGTTATGAAAACCAATACCCCAGTAAAAGAAAACAGTTCTCCTGATCCCAAAGGCCCAAGCCCCAGACCCAGGTCAATATATGTCAGATCTTACTCACAAATCATGCTGTTGCCAATTATTTAGAATCTAAAATGTAAAAGTTTATTCATAAAAAGAAAGTCATATAGATGAGAGCTAAAGCTGGTTAAAGGAATTAATTACATACTGTTATGGCAAAGTTTTTGGTTGAGGCTTTTAGCAGTGATAGAATAAACTGCAGGCTCAAATCAAGTCTCTGGGTACATCCACAGCTTAGATGAGTCATTCAGCCCTTTCTTCAGAGCTTCAGTGTAGTAAGAAAAGGAGCAGGACTGAAGACAAGACAGAGGAGATGCAGCTGCCTTTTATAATCTCTTGCCATGTGTATCTACCTTCTCTCAATGGGTCAGTTGTATCGCTGGTAGTCCTTAATGGGCCATCAAGCTGGCTATGCAGTACTGATGCCAAATTGTCTAGGGTGTCACCCAGAAGCAGAGCACAGGTTTGAACTAGAAATAGTATAGAGCCAATATTGATAATTTTAAATACAAAAATGATACATGCATACAGATAGCATAATCATAACCAGCAAATTATAACCTTGTCTTAGACACCTTACATAACCTCCTTTGTACAAGATTTGGTGCCACTATAGGACCTTGGTTGCAACAATGATCTACACGGTCACAGTTGATATGAATAATGTCACATATACTGATATTGTATAGAGTTCATTTTTTCACCTTAATGTTTCCCCCTACTAAATGCCTCAGAGAAACCAAAATCTATTGCAATTCCCTTGATCAACCAAACTAATTTTTGGAGACCAAAGTCCAGAGGTAAGTGGGGACGTGGGATACCGGGAGGAAGCATGAGCAGAGAACACGAGTGGGGAGGGCTCCTGCCTCATACTGAGAAAGAGGGACAATCAGCGAGTTATCTTAAGTGCCTATACACAAATGCAAGAAGCCTGGGAAACAAGAAGGGAGAACTGGAAGTCCTGGCACAGTCAAGGAATTAGGATGTGATTGGAATAACAGAGACATGGTGGGATAACTCACATGACTGGAGTACTGTCATGGATGGATATAAACTGTTCAGGAAGGACAGGCAGGGCAGAAAAGGTGGAGGAGTTGCATTGTATGTAAGGGAGCAGTATGACTGCTCAGAGCTCAAGTATGAAACTGCAGAAAAACCTGAGAGTCTCTGGATTAAGTTTAGAAGCGTGAGCAAGAAGGGTGATGTCGTGGTGGGAGTCTGCTATAGACCACCGGACCAGGGGGATGAGGTGGACGAGGCTTTCTTCTGGCAACTCACAGAAGTTACTAGTTCGCAGGCTCTGGTTCTCATGGGAGACTTCAATCGCCCTGATATCTGCTGGGAGAGCAATACAGCAGTGCACAGACAATCCAGGAAGTTTTTGGAAAGTGTAGGGGACAATTTCCTGGTGCAAGTGCTGGAGGAACCAACTAGGGGAAGAGCTCTTCTTGACCTGATGCTCACAAAGCGGGAAGAAGTAGTAGGGGAAGCAAAAGTGGATGGGAACCTGGGAGGCAGTGACCATGCGATGGTCGAGTTCAGGATCCTGACACAAGGAAGAAAGGAAAGCAGCAGAATACGGACCCTGGACTTCAGAAAAAACTTTGACTCCCTCAGGGAACTGATGGGCAGGATCCCCTGGGAGAATAACAAGAGGGGGAAAGGAGTCCAGGAGAGCTGGCTGTATTTTAAAGAATTCTTATTGAGGTAACATAAAAAAGAAGCTTACAAGAAGTGGAAGATTGGACAAATGAGCAGGGAAGAGTATAAAAATATTGCTTGGGCACGCAGGAGTGAAATCAGGAAGGCCAAATGACACCTGGAGTTACAGCTAGCAAGAGATATTAAGGGTAACAAGAAGGGTTTCTTCAGGTATATTAGCAACAAGAAGAAAGTCAAAGAAAGTGTGGGCCCCTTACTGAACGACGGAGGCAACCTAGTGACAGAGGATGTGGAAAAAGCTAATGCACACAATGCTTCTTTTGCGTCTGTCTTCATGAACAAGGTCAGCTCCCAGACTACTGCACTGGGCAGCACAGCATGGGGAGAAAGTGACCAGCCCTCTGTGGAGAAAGAAGTGGTTTGGGATTATTTAGAAAAGCTGAACGAGCACAAGTCCATGGGGCCGGATGCGCTGCATCTGAGAGTGCTAAAGGAGTTGACGAATGTGATGGCAGAGCCATTGGCCATTATCTTTGAAAAATTGTGGTGAGCGGGGGAAGTCCCAGACGACTGTAAAAAGGCTAATGTAGTGCCCATCTTTAAAAAAGTGAAGAAGAAGGATCCTGGGAACTACAGGCCAGTCAGCCTCACCTCAGTCCCTGGAAAAATCATGGAGCACGTCCTCAAGGAATCAATTCTGAAACACTTAGAGGAGAGGAAAGTGATCAGGAACAGTCAGCATGGATTCACCAAGGGCAAGTCATGCCTGACAAATCTAATTGCCTTCTATGATGAGACAACTGGCTCTGTGGATGAGGGGAAAGCAGTGGATGTGTTGTTCCTTGTCTTTAGCAAAGCTTTTGACACGGTCTCCCACAGTATTCTTGCCAGCAAGTGAAAGAAGTATGGGCTGGATGAATGGACTATAAGATGGGTAGAAAGCTGGCTATATTGTCAGGCTCAACGGGTAGTAATCAATTGCTCCATGTCTAGTTGGCAGCTGGTATCAAGTGGAGTGCCCCAGGGGTCGGTCCTGGGGCCAGTTTTGTTCAATATCTTCATAAATGATCTGGAGGATGGTGTGGATTGCACCCTCAGGAAGTTTGCAGGTGATACTAAACTGAGAGGAGAGGTAGATACGCTGGAGAGTAGGGATAGGATACAGAGGGCCCTAGACAAATTAGAGGATTGGGCCAAAAGAAATCTGATGAGGTTCAAGAAGGACAAATGCAGAGTCCTGCACTTAGGATGGAAGAATCTCATGCACCGCTACAGACTAGGGACCGAATGGCTAGCCAGCAGCTCTGCAGAAAAGGACCTAGGAGTTACAGTGGATGAGAAGCTGGATATGAGTCAACAGTGTGCCCTTGTTTCCAAGAAGGCCAATGGCATTTTGCAATGTATAAATAAGGGCATTTCCAGCAGATCGAGGGACGTGATTGTTCCCCTCTATTCAAACTTGGTGAGACCTCATCTGGAGTACTGTGTCTAGTTTTGGGCCCCACACTAAAAGAAGGATGTGGAAAAATTGGAAAGAGTTCAGCGGAGGGCAACAAAAATGATTAGGGGACTGGAAGACATGACTTATGAGGAGAGGCTGAGGGAACGGGGATTGTTTAGTCTGCAGAAGAGAAGAATGAGGGGGAATTTGATAGCTGCTTTCAACTACCTGAAAGGGGGTTCCAAAGAGGATGGCTCTAGACTGTTCTCAGTGGTGGCAGATGACAGAACAAGGAGTAATGGTCTCAAGTTGCGGTTGGGGAGGTTTAGGTTGGATATTAGGAAAATCTTTTTCACTAGGAGGGTGGTTAAACATTGGAATGTGTTACCTAGGGAGGTGGTGGAATCTCCTTCCTTAGAAGTTTTTAAGGTCAGGTTTGACAAAGCCCTGGCTGGGGTGATTTAGTTGGGGATTGGTCCTGCTTTGAACAGGGGGTTGGACTAGATGACCTCCTGAGGTCCCTTCCAACCCTGATAGTCTATGATTCTATGAAATTGCTTACTGCTTGGACCTTTCAAAATACACAGCAACCATTCCCGTTGTCGAAGATATCAAAAGTTGGTGTTGAGATTTCAGGTTGGAGTCTGTGAAACAGAGATGGCCACCAAGCATCCAGGTGACTGAGTTGCTTGCAGTACTGAGTCCTACTACTATGCTCAGCCCTGCCCAACCTAGATTTGCTGATACCCCATTTTAGCCATTGTTTTCTGGAGACCTTGGAGAGCTGGAGCAGCAGTGGGGAGTGTTGCCAGTGGTTCACTGGCCTCATACTGAGGACAACCGATTTGAGCAGGTTTGGGCTGAAGGTCTCAAATACACGGATGCTGCTGGGGAGAAAGTCTTTTGTGAACTTGGCCTGTTTGCTCTGTTGTTGCTGTCAGTATCTTTTAGCAATGTTGCAGTTGAAATATTGTTTTCCCAGATGAACTTGACAAAAAAAAAAAAAAAAAAAAAACTGTGCAACAAGATGCAAGAGGGGAATTTAGAAACATGCTTCATGTTAGGCGTTAATGCAAGGACACAAAATGTTGGGCGAACATTTTGCACCAGAGAAAGTTATGATTGCACTGGTCACTGCTGCTATCTATGGCCAGTATTAGAAGCATTCTAGTTTCAACAAAGAGCGGGAGGAGGAAATGTTACCTTTTAGAGACTAACAGTAACAAACTAATTCAACTCAAAATACAGACATTGAATACGGTATTGGTACCAGTATTGGGGGGTTGATTTTGATTGTCATCTCATAGCTTTGTTGCTAATGTGGACAAACTCCTGCTGGCCGTTGTAGCTTTATTTTTTAATCACATCTGTACTAGGTCTCTAACAAAAGCTTTCATGTGTTACTTGATGTAGATCATTGTGTTAAGAAAAACAATTGTTTTAAAAAATAGATTGGGCCATTTTTAGGTTAGTTTTTAAGTGATTTTGATCTATTAATGCTGTAGAAATCTGGGAAACTACCTCAAGCTGAGCTGGAGACAGAGCAGGAGCAGCCAGAAACACAAGGACGGGAGGAGCAGCCCAGAAGGCCAAGCGGGGCTGGATCCAGGGAAGCAGCACTCAGCCAGAAGAGCCAGCGTTGGGCCAGGCAGAGCAGACTTGCTGAAGCAGAGCTGGGGAGCTGTAGTTGGAGCTCAAAAGCTCTGTGAGCTGCGTCATGTCCCTGTTTCCCCTGTGAAACGACCTGTGAAAAAGGAGCAAACGACCTGTGAAAAAGGAGCCTTCCTTGACTGTTCAGCTGTTACAAGCACAGGTGGACAATGAGAATATCAGCCAGACAAAAACGAGAGGGCTAACGGAAAATGGGGCAGACATTCCTGTGTTCCTGTGTTCGACGCACTGTTAGGTGAATGGAATGGCAGATTTTTATCCCAGTCAATGGAAATAGCTTAAAGTGGAGATGCAGGGTTCAAATGTGATCCAGGGGGCACTGATGGACTGCTCAGTAAACATGCATGTTCCCTTTCAATCAATTCGACACTTGCTCACACATAAATGGAAAGACTCAGTGGTCGGTGGGGGTCACGGGAGAGGGGCAATGGAGGTACTCGGGATACAGCAGGTGGGGGAGCCTTCGGGGAGCTACAGGGGAGGAGGGTGGAGGAGAGGAGGGACTCAGTGTGTGGCAGGGATATGGAGGAAGGGGGATGGAGCAGGGCCTGGGGCCGCAGTCTGGGCAGCGGGGGAGCTTCTGGCCCTCAGGCCAGTCTCCCCATTTGCCGGAGCCATACAGCTCTCATGACGTCTTATCGTCCCCAGCTGTCAGAGCACTGACAGACCCCAGGGAGCCAGGGGTCAAAGCCCAGTGGAGTGGGAGGGCCCGGGATCCCCTACCAACAACCCCCCTGCACATCACAGGCCGAAGTCCTGACCAGTAGGTGGCACTCCCCTGCCAACCAACCCTGAGCGATGACCGTCACGAGGTGAAAGACTTGTCGGCTCAGGACACTTTTCCAAAGTTAACGCGTTTTACCAGTGCTTCGATATAATAAATGATCAACTTTCCAATGGCTTTCAAAGCTTGCAGCGAGTGCTGATCAATTCAGCACCATTCAGCCAAACGGGCTTAATTCTGCAAGTGCTGAGGATCAGTATGAAGGAGCCGAAAAGCTGGCCAGTCATTCCAAGAGACATTTCTCATGCTTTTCTCAGACAGTTGCTTTCATTCACATCTGTTCTGAGCTGCAGTTCTCAAACTATGGGAGGCGCGGGAATGTGTAAAGGGAGGCACAAGCTGTGTGGTTTGGTTTGGTTTTATTTTTAGAGCTCTGGCTGTCAGCCCCAGGCAGCTGGAGGTTGTGCAGAAGGGCCGTGTACACCCAGGGGAGGGGATAAAGGGGACAGCTTGAGGCAGAGCCACCATGGGGTGACAGCGGGAGCCGCAGCCACACGGGGCATTGTAGGGCTTCACACTAGTCCCGCTCAGGGCTCTCTGAGCAACTGTGACACGTCAGACGTGCAATTTGTTGTTTTCCCCCAAATACTTTAAAACAAACTGATCACCATAAGCAGCAGCACGCTTACAGTGAGAAAAAGCTCACATGAGAAATGGTTCATTTTGTGACAAAGGGAGAAAAGCCTACGACACAAACTGCAGTGAGGGAGGCAGCAGAGGTTCAAGAAAAACACAGAAGCTGAAAATATGATGAAGCGTATTTCATACCCTTTGAATTTTTTCACAGGAAGCTCCATGCATTAACAGGACAAAAAATAGTTATTGAAGTGCACAGCACTGTTAACATGAAGACTGACACAGCATTGATGGGTGTGGTTTCGGAGCTCAGCATGTCCTCATTCCTCATCTTGTGCTGCCCCTTGATACAGAGCAGCTTCTGGAGACGAGGAGCATTGAAAATGTCAGCCGGAGTTCCTCAGCCTTCCTCATCTCCCCCGCCACCCATATCAGACCCACCCATAGGAGCTGGAGTACTCTTTGTTCTGCCCCAGGGTTAGAAGGGAGTGCAATAGTCATCTAGTCTACCCCCCTGCCAAGATGAAGGATTTGTTGTGTCCAGGACACATGGCTCTCCATCTGCCTTTCGGAAACCTCCAGTGAAGAAGCTTCCACAATCTCCCGAGCCAGTCTGCTCCATTGTCCTGCTGTTCTTACAGTTAGGAAGATTTTCTTGAGATTTCATCTAAATCTGGTATGCTGGGTTTTTCCACCAGCCCAGGGAGTTCTTGAGTTTGGTGGGCAGTGCCAGAGATTTGTCTAGTCTGTCTCTGTTGGGTCTGTAGATCGAACTGAACCACACCTGGAGGTGGCATATGGAGCCTGGCATGAGGTATCACCCCTATGCCGGCCACCATGTGCCCCAGGAGGTGGAGGCAGTGTCTGGCTGATATTTGAGGAATCATTTGCATTGTCTCTGTGAGCTTGGCCAAGGAGAGGAACCAGAGCTGAGGCACGAGTGCTTTGTCCTGTGGTGATTTGAGGTTGTTCCTTATAAACTCATTTTTATAGGTTCATTTTTGGATGCTGATCTGCAGATCCAGTTCCGTGAAAAATATAAAGCAGTCTGGGCGCAACCTGACAGGCCTTGTTGAAGGAGCAGTCTGTGAGTTGACAATCATCTAGAAAGGAATAGATCATAACCCCCTGGGAGCAGTGTTAAAAATAACCCAAAAGTAGCCCAAAATGTATGTAGTGCAAAGAAAAAAATGCATTTTATATTATTTATTTCTAATTCATTCAATGATAGTAGTCAGTGTCCATATTTTGTGTTGATTTAGTTTCTCACTGTTAGTCTCTAAAAGGCAAATTTTCATCCTCGCTGTCTTTGTCTGAAGTACAAAATTTCTGCTGCTGGTCATCCATCAGCAGTGACCAGTGCAATCATTTCTTTCGTTGCTGTAAACTCTTCACCATAGATTTTGTGTCATTGCATATACACCCTAACATGAAGAAGGTTTTCTATAAGGTCCTCTTGCATCTTGCTGTGCAGTTTTGTTTTTATCAAGTTCATCTGAGAAAACTACCTTTCTACTTCAGTGTTGCAAACAGGTAACGACAGCAGAGAAAGAGGAAATGAGCCAAGTTCTCTAAAGACTTTCTCCTCAATGACATCCATGTGTTCGAGAACTTCAACCCCAGATTGCTCAGCTTGGTTGTCCTGAGTAAGGGGCCAGTGAACCAGATGCATAACTTCCCACTGCTGCTCCAAGTGTTCAAGCTCTCCACAAAACTATGGCAAAAAAGAGATATCAGCTAATCTTGGTTGTGGGGGCTGATCACAGTCGAAGTCCTTAGTACTGCAAGAGTTTCAATCATCTGCACATTTGGTGGCAATCACTGTTTCACTTGTTTCACACACTCCAACTTGAAATCTCGACACCTACTTTTGATGTCTTTCAAAATACACACTAACGATTCCTGTTGTTAATGCTCCAGTAGAAAATCGACTCCAAAATCAACTGTGTAAAGTGGTAAGTTATTTGACTCAAAGATGATGTCATAGTGATCATTGCACACACAATAAAGCAGTTCAGCATTGTAGTTTTTTTCTTACTCTTTGGCTGTCTGAAAGCATAGCTTCTGTTCATCCGAACTAATCCAGAACCCTGTTCACACAGGGATTAATAGAAAGCCACCTTGCGTCAGAAAGCTGCAAGATATTTTGGTGGTCTGGAAGTCACTGTAAAGCTGATTGACATGGTGTTTGGGGCTTGGGGGACTGACGGGTGATGCTGAGAGAGGTCAGGAGATGGTCAGAGAGACGGAACTGAGCAATAGGGAGAGGAGTACTTGGTGATGGAATGATTAGATGTTAGGTGTGAGGAGCTTCTCAGACTCTGAACTTCCATAATGCTGAGCTCAGACAAAGTAGGGCAGAGCACCCTTGATTAATGAAGAGAAATTAATGTCACAGAGGTTTAAATCACTGACCCCTGGTAATTATATTCTGCAGGTGTATTTGCTCACTTTGTCACGAAGCTCTTTGTATTTGACCCCATAAATAATAGGGTTAAGCATGGGGGGGACAAGGAAATAGAGGTTGGCCAAGATGATGTGAAAATGGGGAGCGATGCTCTGACCGAAGCGGTGGGTTAGGTGGGATAAGAGGAACGCAGTATAAGACGTCAGCATCACACAGATGTGGGCTGTGCAGGTGTTGAGGGCCTTCTGGTGGGCTTTCTTGGAGGACATTCTTAGGACAGCCCTGATGATCAGAATGTAGGACAGGGCAATGAGTGTCAGGTCTAACACGATGACTACAAACGTGAGCACCAAGCTGTACATCCTGTTAACTGTGATGTCCCCACATGATATCTTCGCCACAGCTATGTGCTCACAGTACGTATGGGGGATAATGCGGTTGGCACAGAATGGCTGCCTGCTCAGGAGCAGGGGCAGGGGCATAACGACGAGAACAGCTCTCAACAAACCCAGTAGCCCTAGCTTAGCTATTCTCACACTGGTGAGGATGGTGGCGTATCGCAGAGGGTTACATATGGCGATGTAGCGATCGAAGGCCATTGTCACGAGGATGGCTGAGTGCATCATAGCACTCGCGTGAAAGAAGAATGACTGAGTGAGGCAGCCACCCATAGTAATGCCTCTCAAATTGAACCAAAATATACACAGTGCCTTTGGTACAATGGAGGTAGACATGCTGATGTCTGTGAGCGCCAGCATGCAGATCAGTAGGTACATCGGCTTGTGCAGGCTCTGCTCTTTGCCTACAACAAACAGAACCATGAAATTTCCCAACAGGCTGATAATGTAGAATGTAGATAAAGGGATGGAAATCCAGAGGTGGGCAGCTTCCAGGCCAGGAATGCCCATTAGGGTGAATGTTGAAGGATCAGAGGGGGTGAGGTTGAAAACTGCCATGAGGTGGTCGATGCGTTGTTCGGGCTCAGAAATGCTCAGGGCATCTGCGAAGAGAAATAGAGAGATGGTGTGTTACACCCTAACACACCAATATATATCACTCTCATGTCATTAGAATAAGTCTTATTCAAAGTATGCCTTGTGAGGTGTCATTCTAAAAGTCATGATCTGCTGGATGGTAATATATTGTTGGATTATATGTACTATCATTGTGTGTGAAATTATGAAGTTTGGCTGTGTATGTGTTACTGAAACATGTCCTGAGATTGAAAACACCCACAAGCAGTCTTTTAGGTACAACAGTAAAAAGGCCAAACACTGTTAATGGCTTATTGAGGGAATGCACACAAGCACAAGAATTACCCCAGGAACTGTGTACAATAGTAACCTCTGAGAGATAGCACTACACAATGGGAACTGTTTGACCCGGGTCACAGCAAAAGAGCTTTTCAGCAAGGAGGGAGAAGATAGAAAACGGGGGGAAATGACATGATTGAAGGACCTCACTCTCCCTTCAACAACACATCAGGAAACACCTGAGGAACAAAGACTGAACTGTGGGAAGTGATGGTCCCAGGCTAGAAGGCTTTGTAGCCTGTCTATGGAAACCTGGGAAAGCCAAGGCAACTTGTGCCTTAAGAATCTGCCAGCCAGTTTATCACTCAGGGTGAGTATTAGCTAATGCATGTACTACCTATGTAGTGTGTTAAGCTCAGTTTGTGGTTTTTGTCTGTTTCCTAAGGTAATCTGCTTTGTTCTGCTTGTTATCCCTTATAATCACTTAAAAACTGCCTTTTATAGTTAATAAATCTGTTTTGTTTATTATTAAACCCAGTTTGTGCAATTTGCATTGGCAGGGGGATAATCTATGCATATCACTCTTCACACTGAGGGAGTGGGTGAATTTTTATGAGTTTGCGCTGTGCAGATCTTTCTACACAGCACAAGACAGTATTATATTGGGTTTATTCCCCTAAAGCGGTGGGCTTGTGAGTGCTGGGTGAATCCTCTAAGACAGAGCTGACTTCAGTCTCTGTCTGCAGCTGTGTGTGAGTGTGTGTGTGTGTGTGTGTGTGTGTGTGTTGCCAGAGGCCAGAGATCTTAATTCAGCAAAACAGGGGGAGGGAATTCAGGCTGGCGGAGCAGGAGGGGCTCAGTGAAACCCCAGTATATCAGGTTGCATCCCAGAAGGTTGGTCCAACCCATTAAAGGGGGGTTATACAATTTATATCAAATAATACAGTAAATGTTTTATACTTATTAACAATCTAGAAAGGGGGGTGAGCAGTGAGGTGGCAACATTTTCAGATGGCACCAGATTATTTAGGTCATAGTCAAGTCCAGAGAAGTCCTCACAGGGAGCTAACGAAGTCAGGGGAATTGGCAGCATGATGGCAGATGAACTTCGACATCAATAAATAAAACATGTATTCCTACTGGAGGAAAAAAATTGAAGTCCTCAAACACCTAACAAGGTTCTAATTTCACTCTATGAACTAAGGAGAGGGACCTGGGCATCACTGTATGTAGCTCTGTGAAACCCTGATCACAGAGCAAGCAAAGACAGAAACTAAGCAAAACATTGGGATTCAGGAGGAGTGGGATGAGGAATCGTACGGAAAATACAATGCCATGAGATGAGTCAGTCTATGTTTCCCCCTCCTCTGGACATCTCTGTGTAATACTGGGCACCCTTCCCATACAGGATATTGCAGAACTAGAGGAGTTACAGGAACAGCAAAGAGAATGATCAAGGGCCTGGGGAAACTCTCATACGGAGAGATGTTGAAAAGACCGGAACTGTTAATTTAGAGAAGAGATGAATAAGAGAGGATATGAGAAAAGTTTATAAAATAATGACTGGTAGAGAGTAGAACGAGAATGTGTTCTCCCTCTCTCAAAACACAAAGTCAAGAGGACACTCAATTACAATGAAACATGACAAATTCAAAACTGATAAAAAAGAATCTTCACTCAACGCCTGATTAGACTGAGGAACTCATGGCCACAAGAAGTAGTTGAGGCCATGAGCTAAGTAAGAATCAGGAAGTGTGTGGACATTTTCATGAATAGTGGACTACCAGTTACAAAAGACACTGCTAAATACATATTTTGCAAAACCTATACACCCACATATTTCAAAGCACAAGCCAGTCTCTAGCTGTTAGGTATTAGGAGGATCAGATCATCCCCCCATCCACCTACTGCTGGGTTTCTTACACTTTCTTCTGTAGAAACTGGGGCTGTCACTATCAGAGAGAGGACACTGGACCAATTGAACCATATGTCAAATATACGATGCAATTCCTATGATGGAAAGAGACGTTATCATCCTGAGCTATGACTTTGTGCTCCACAGAATGGGCATGAAGGGCACAATGTTCTTGGTAGTTAGGTCTATGGGCCTGCACCTCTGTTACTTCTCTTGTTCCTTTTGGTGAGAGACTTTCTTGCCGGCACCCAGCTTTGTCTCAGATATAAATGTGACACTCTAGACCTCAGGGAAGCACCATATTCCTCATTTAAATATAATTATGGTATTGCATATAAAGCATGCCATGTAAGATTTCAGGGAAAAGGTTATGATCTGCTGAAAGCCATTGTTCTATTTAAAGATCTATATCATTAGTGCAATGGAAGTGATGAGATTGTGATGTATGGTTGTTACTAAAACATGCTGTAAGTTGGGGAATCAGCAGCTCCTGTTGGGGAATCAGCCAGCCTGTAAGTCTGACTTCAGCACCGGGCAAACTGGTAGAAACTATAATAAAGAACAATATTGTCAGACACAGAGATGAACAGAATTTGTTGAGGAAGAGTCAACATGGTTTTAGTCAAGGGAAGTCATGCCTCACCAATCTACTAGAATTCTTTCAGGGGGTCAAAAAGCATGTGGACCAAGGGGATCCAGTGGATATAGTGTACTTAGATTTTCAGAAAGCCTTTGACAAGGTCCCTCACCAAAAGCTCTTAAGCAAAGTAAGCTGTCACAGGATAAAAGGTTTGTGTTTAACTTTCAGCTCCGCGCTGCAAAAATCACAGCTCTGGGCCCTGCTACACAGAGGGTGTCAAGGTTCCTTCCCCACTCTTAACTCTAGGGTACAGATGTGGGGACCTGCATGAAAGACCCCCTAAGTTTATTCTTACCACCTTAGGTTAAAAACTTCCTCAAGGTACAAACTTTGCCTTGTCTTTGAACCCTATGCTGCCACCACCAAGCGTTTAAACAAAGAACAGGGAAAAAGCCCACTTGGAAACGTCTTCCCCCTAAAATATCCCCCCAAGCCCTACACCCCCTTTCCTGGGGAAGGCTTGATAAAAATCCTCACCAGTTTGCATAGGTGAACACAGACCCAACCCCTTGGATCTTAAGAACAATGAAAAAGCAATCAGGTTCTTAAAAGAAGAATTTTAATTAAAGAAAAGTAAAAGCATCACCTCTGTAAATTCAGGATGGTAAATACCTTACAGGGTAATCAGATTCAAAACATAGAGAATCCCTCTAGGCAAAACCTTAAGTTACAAAAAGACACAAAACCAGGAATATACATTCCATCCAGCACAGCTTATTTCCCAGCCATTTAAACAAAAGGAAATCTAATGCCTTTCTAGCTAGATTACTTACTAACTTAACAGAAGTTCTGAAGAGCATTCCTGACCTAGTCCCCGCAAAAGCATCACCCAGACAGGCCCTTTGTCGTTCCCCTCCCCCTTGCCAGCTTTGAAAGTAACTTCTCTCCTCATTGGTAATTTTGGTCAGGTGCCAGCAAGGTTATCTTAGCTTCTTAACCCTTTACAGGTGAAAGGGTTTTGCCTCTGGCCAGGAGGGATTTTATAGTTCTGTATACAGAAAGGTGGTTACCCTTCCCTTTATATTTATGACTTGCATGCAACAGAATTTAATCAGTTTTAACCCCCATTCAGTGCCTTTTTATTTGTATGTAATAAACACATTGCTGTTCTCTATTTTTTGTTTTTCACAGCAGCAGGCTGTCCCCCAACTGGTTAAAGACTAGGTAAGGAACCCTCCATTTAGGATGTGGGAATGGACGGTGTTCTCCTGGAATGCGGTACATTGCTTGATTGCACACACCCCTCCCCCACCCCCAATGGGTAGATGGAGTTATCCAGGAAGGTTATACCATGCACTGACCTTGCTTCTGTATGCGTTAACTCTCCTTGTACAATATTCAAACAAGAGAAGTCGCTTTGGTGCCTTGGCATATGCCACTTATGGGAGAGATTTATCACCAGTGAGAAACAGTCACTGATTACCCCCCAACCAAAGGAGCAGGTGTAATGTGATGCACCTCACCACCTATAGAGGAAGAATTATGGGAGTGCGGGGCATCTCTGAGGTTGTGGGAGCCAGGGATGGCTGGGGAGTATGGATAAGACACTGGCGTCCAGAGTGCTGTTGGAATTGGGGCAGCCAGGGATGGGGAAGGAGAGTATGGACAGGGGTCAAAGTATTTTCAGAGGTTGAAGCAGCTGAGGAGCAAAGTGTGACAGTTTCCCCCCAGGGTGACACCTGGAACTGGGGTACCACTGAGCCCTCTGACTCTGCAGTCTGTTCTCCGTCTCTCAGTGTGATGCTGTGACAAGCTGCAGTCCCACTACTGAGCCTACACCTCCACCAGCATTCGCACAGGCAGGGTGACTCCCAACTGCAGTTACATGAAGGCTCTCTGACAGCCACTGCATGAACCAACAATAGAGAGGCTACAAGCAAACTAACCACCAGCTCCCTAGCTCAGGACCCCAGATCTGTACCTTCCTACTCTGGTTCAAACTCCGACCAGTATGAATTTGTTACCCGGTTTGCCCCTACCTCAATGTGGGGAGGACAATGTACATTTGTGGTAACCAAGCTAAGATTTTTTTCCCTCAGACACATCACTTAAAGACACCCTGGGTTTAGATTAAAACATAAAACAAGTTTATTAACTACAACAGATAGATTTTAAGTGATTATTAGGGATAGGAAACAGATCAAAAGGAGATTACCTAGCAAACAAACAAAAACACAAACTAAGCATAACTAGTTAGATTGACTATGAATTAGCAGTTTCTCACCCTAATTGATGCTACAAGCCACAATCTGCATTTGCTTTGGAGCTTGGGTGTCTCAGGTTGCCTTACACAGGCTAGAAATCCCTTCAGCCTGGGTCCAGCACTTCCCCTAGTTCACACTTTTTTCATCAAATGTATCCAGGAGTTGTCTTGTGTGGGGAGTGAAGAACCACTGATGACATCTTTCCCAGTCTAGTTTGTGAGAAAAATACAGAATCCCCAAAATGGAGTCAAGAGTTATGTGGCCTGGTCACATGCCCTTGTAGAGTCAAAGCATCCATTACTTATAGGCTGAATGGAGCACTCTTAGGAAGCCTCACCAGGTAGGAGATAGGTTTATCCTAAGGCCTATGGCTTTCCCTAATGGCTCATTGCCCTGAAGAGGCACTTCCCAACCAGCTACCAAGAATGAAAGCATCTTGCCTAGTCGGCGTTACGCAGGTGTAACTACATTTGAAATACAGATACGTAGTCAATATTCATAACTTCAGATACAAAAATGATACATGCATACAAATAGGATAATCATATTCAGAAAAATCAACTTTTCCAATTACATCTTTTGAGACCCATATATCATAAAATATGTCATAATTACGCTATAATCATATCATGCTAGTATCACTATGAAGAATATGGGTTGCAGTGTCACACAAAAGTTCTTTACACTGGTGAAAGGCCTGAAGTTACATAACTACAACAACAGTTGAAACAAAATTGAGTAAAGATTGTGACACCCAGGCTGCAGTTCTGTGGCTTGCCAGGGTAAAGAGACACGGAGACCTGACCGATTGCACTTGGATCCAGGAAATGTCCCAGTGCTTGCCTTGAACCAACAATCAAAAGAGAAATGTTCTTGTAAAGTGCTGGAAATGGCCCACCTTGATTATCACTACAAAAGTTTCCCCCCTCCCCTCCCGCTCTCCTGCTGGTAATAGCTCACCTTTCCTGATCACTCTTGTTACAGTGTGTACGGCAACACCCATTGTTTCATGTTCTCTGTGTATATAAAATCTCCCCACTGTATTTTCACTGTCTGCATCCGATGAAGTGAGCTGTAGCTCATAAAAGCTTATGCTCAAATAAATGTGTTAGTCTCTAAGGTGCCACAAGTACTCCTGTTCTTTTTAATTTCAACAGTGCTGCACACCTGTCAGTGTGCACCTGGCTCCCTGCCTTCAGTGCTGCCCGCCTGTCTGTGTACACCACCCTGCCTGTTCCCACAACCCTCAGTGCTGCCTGCTTCTCTGTGTATACCTCCCTCCTTGCCCCCTCAACTCCCAGCACTGCCCACCTGTCCATGACAATCCCCCTGACATCCCCACAACTGCCAGCACTGCACGCTGTCCATGTAGGTCCCCACACCCACAATTTCCAGCCCTGACACACAGTGATACCCCTCACCCAAGACCAAAACCAGGGGCCAGATCCCACAGACTAGGTTGAACTCAGCGTCTGCCTGCACCAGGGAAAAGGGGGAGACCAGCCTGAACTGCCTCTCCGGGGTGAAAGGCACCCCAGCAGTAGCAGCTCAGCCTGCGCAGGGAAGGAGAGAGGGACAGACCAGGCGGGAGGGAGAGAGGACGTGGAGACTAAAAGGAGCCAAAGTGATTATCTCTTCCTCAAAACTACACAAAGCTTTAACATATTGCAGCCCATTAGAAACCCGGACGCCCCTTCCTGAGTCTGCTTTCCAGTATTGGTCATTGCTGATGATTGCCATGAGACTGAGGTAGGATTGCTCATGGGAGGAGGGATGGTCCAGATTGGGGAAGGTGTCAGAGAGAATCTGCAACAGTGTGGTCGGCAGTATGTTACTCTCTGAGACACCCTGTTCCCCAGGCGGCCTCGTTACGCCTCTTTGGTCTGTGCATGAGGCAGGATGTCCATTCCCTATTTCACCCAGTTTCAGGACTCCATGCCACTGTGATCTGGAAACTTCACATACACACACACAGACACACAGTGCTTTCCTGGACCTTCCCCTGTGTGATTTCCACTTGGTGTCCTCTACACCAGAAACATGCTTTTATTTTTTACTGCCTTTTGGTGCTTCCTGTTAGAGAGCTTATTCCTTCACTCTCCCACTTCCCTGGTCCTTCTCGCATGAACAGAGAGCAACAATACCCGAAGTCCAAAGGTGCAAACAATTCGATGTTTATTGGGGTGAACTTCCAGCAAGCTTAAATACAAGTTCCTTTTCCTTATTTTCGAATCCCAACTTACTTCCTGTTTGCCCCTAATTTATATAGTAATATTCTTAGCTATACCTTAACCAATCATTCTACTGAAATTTAACTAACCAATCCTAACATATTGTAACATGATTAGCTAACCAATTATATCCCACCACCTTAATTAGATTACACCCAGCAAAATTAATTATACAGCAGACAGGAACAATCACAGAACCAGACAGAGATTATACAGACAAACAATAGCAAAGTGGGAAAACAATACAGAAGTGAGGATTTCACATCCCAGCTATTGATAAGTGAGTTCTTGCCAGACAGGATGCTATCAAACTAAGTTTCCTTTTACATTTTCTAGGCACTTCCCTTTCTTTGGAGGTGATAGGACTTATCAGGACAGGATTGTATTCAGGACAGGATTGTATTCCTAACAGCCCAATAGCACCTTCTTTCAATGTGGCTAGTTTGGAATGTGAGGATGTGACTGTTCGCTTCCTGGCTTATGGCTGCCTCTGCTGCTTAGCCAAAGGCCTTAGCCTAAGAACAGGGCCTCAAACTGTCACAGTAAGAGAAGGCCCTTACACCAGCAGACAGTGATTTTGATTCTTTTATACCTCTAACTAGCCAAGTAATAAGAATACCCCTAAATTCTTAAAGTACAGGCCTTTACAGACAGGCCTGAATATCTATATCCTAACACTCCACCCCTTTTTTTTTTCTTTTCTTTTGGGATCCTCCTGCCCAGGTATCCCTGGAAAAGCATAGGACATATGGCGACACATTTCCTGATAGGGCCAGGCATCAAGGTGGAAGGTGTCGATGCTCCATCTGTCCCACTGCCCCTTGTGTAGTACCATGCCCTGCACCTTCTCTCGTACGGGCATACTACACCTATTCCAATTAGTGTTCCAGACTTCCCAGTATAGTGGGCCCGAGAAGGTTGGGTCCGGGTTGTCTAGTACACTTGGGGGGGCTTACTACATTACTTATAGGTTATAATTAGTGGCTGTTCTCTAGGGGGTTGTGCCCCCCTTGATCGTTTCCATATGCAATGTAACACACATATAATTAACAATACAACAGCTGCTATGATAATCCACAGCAACACCGAGAGTCCTGACCACTGCAGTATGGTCCAACATCCTGGCCACCACCAAAAACACTGCTTCTCCTCCTTTGATAAGGTTAAAATTTTGTCAGCGCCATCCTGTAGTGTGTATTGTAAGTGTGTCCAACTGTTGGCGCTTGCAGCAAGTTGCTCTTGTAATCTTTGTGTACTTTTGTCCATATTGTGTGTCCATTGAATATCCACAGTGAAATTTGGTATTGTCCAAACCAATTCAACTACTTGGTACGGTATGGGGTAGTAGGTGCTGGTTCGATTGTTTACAACGATTAAGTCCACTGATCCATTGGTGCACCATAGTCCAGGTGGCAGTGTATAGAAGCTCATAATTTTGTCATACACTGGAAGGATTTTGCCTCCTAGTGTTATATTGCAGGATTGGATACATTCCCAACAGAATACACCGTACCCCATATACATTACCCCTAAATGCCCCCCCTTTGCAATAGGCCATTGATCCTGCTCCTCCATAGTCATAGGAGAGGGGCACATCCATATTCCTCCTCTGGATATACAACTGCTTAATGTGATGACAGTCCAATTTACCCCATTCCACCCCCCCCCCCCACCTATTCCCTAGTGGCTCCCAACGTGCTCCCCCTTCCCTGCTTACTCCCATAGGGTTCAAGGGAACCACCTTATTTGCATTTCCTTCCCATGGTATCATAGTAACAATTACACAAGAACTGTCCCCACAGGTCGGGGATGTTATTTTCCAGGTAGATGGGTATGTTTTTGCAATTGTGGATAGATATGGGCTAGCCTCCCGATTTAATACTGAAGGCCATTGTTCTGACCAAGCATCTCTCATAATATCCATTAACATTATTAACTGAGCATTTTGAATACCTACGCACACTTCTCCCCATGTTAGTCTTCTGAAGCCATCCTCTACCCATGTCACCAGGTCCCCTGCCCAATGAGTTAACTGCAAGTTTACCTCTACTGCTGTCCTCCACCCTGTGGCAACTGCTGATAGATGCTGTGCCATTAATTCATTAATTTGTTGTTGAAATTTCACATTTTGGCTTACTAATTGTTTGGTTACCCACTCGTCCCCCAGATTCCATGTACCCAGCATAGTGTTCCCAGCTGCCCACAATCCCCTTTTCCGACGACGATTCCAGGTGTGTCCCCTCACCCATGCATTGAATTGTTGTTTCAATCCTTTTATGTACATACTACAGTTAGGATGGATTTGGTCCACCCACCATTCCTTGGGGCGTACCACCCATGTAATAGAGTGAAAGGACACGTTAAAAAGTGCTGGCTGCACCTGCTCCCACAATGGCTCCCAGACATTTGCTCGTCGGGGAATATTCTTGGCTCCAGGCTGTGGCCACTTTAAATTTGGATTCTTCCAACTTGGCATCCATATCACCTGTAGGGTTACATTCTGTAAAATGGTTAACTCATCGTACACCCAGCGTCCCAAAGGGGATTTTACACCTAATGTAATATGTACATAACAATCACACCCTCGGGGATTATCTTCCATGGAAGTACCATTGTGGTTACATATGGTAACATCACACCCTAAATGTGGGGCCCTATTTTCCCAAGAGGGTTCATTTGCTCCAGGGGACCAGAGGGTTATATTCTTTGGACCCTCTGTAACAAACCACATAGCTGGGTAACTGTGTTTTCCACTATCGTTAATCATGGCAGCACCCAGGGAGTACCATGCGATATTTCCTGATAAATTTGATATTCTCCACTTGGTTGGGATTCCCCCATCTAATCCATAAACCATATACCGACACTGCCAAATTCCTGTTGGAGTATTAGTGGTACATCTTTCTATGGGGAGATTCTCATAGTCTTCATTAGCTTTATTACCACAGGTTGCATGTGTAGCCATCCATGTGTTTCCTCCTTTTGACACTTCACATCGTGGGATCTGAATAGAATTTGTAAATGTGACAATTGTGATTAGCACTAGTAATTGTTCCATCCAGGGCCAGGGAATTTTCATCCTTTTCTCCTTTTTGAATTAACCTGTAATACACACATAACAAAATTTACACGTCCCCTTTCCCAATCCCCTGTTTGTACCTTTTTATTTGCGTGCAGTGAACCCACTCCCGTCCTCCATTCTCTGTACCCAGTAATAGCAGACTGGGCCCTAATTGGTCAAGGACAAGATAGGGGCCCTTCCATTTAGGAGCTGGGAATGGATGGTGTTGACCTGGAATCTTGTACATCACTAGATCTCCCACCATGGGTAGATTACGCTCCCCAGGCAGGTCATACCATGCTTTGACTCTTGCTGCTCCTTGCTCGTCTCGCCAGGCCACCGCCTGCTGTACTTGTTTTACATGTTCGATTAAAGTTAAAATCCATTCTTGTGTTAAGCCATGTGTAGTGACTTCCCCAGGTACTGGGGTAAGTAGATTTTCCCACCGTTCCATAGGCCTTCCCATGAGAGCTTCATATGGAGAAAATCCTGTGCCCTTTGATTCTCGGGCCCTTATTCTCATTAAGACAAAGGGCAGTAACTGTGACCAGTTTTTTCCTCCGATTTCCACTCCCTTTCTTAGCTCACTTTTAATGGTGCGGTTCATGCGTCCCACCTGCCCCGCAGCCTGGGGGTGATAAGCAATATGGAACAACTGTGTGATTCCAGTGAGGGCTGATAGCTCCCCTAACAGATCTGACCGAAAAGCAGCTCCTTGGTCTGAGTCAATCACCTTTGGAACCCCCCAGCGAGTGAATACCTCATTTACCAGTATTGCAGCAGTTACCCGGGCAGTTTGATACTTTGTGGGGAAAGCTTCCACCCACCGGCTGAAAGCATCCACTACCACCAACATGAATCGGTTTTTCCTGTGATCAGGTGGTAAGGGTCCTGTGTAATCAATCTGTATTCTTTCCCATGGTCCCCTTGGGGTTTGTCTCATTAATTCTCCCCTTAGCACCTTGTGAGGTGGGCTGTGCCTGGCACAGTCCAAACAACGTTCCAGATGTGATTTTAAATCAGCTGCCATTCCTGGCCACCAGCACAACCTTTTTAAAGTTCCCAGTGCCTCCTCAAACCCAGGGTGTCCCCCTGCCAAGCTTCCATGCACCCAGCTTAAGAAAGCCGTCCGACTTCCCTGAGGGCACAACATTACCGGTCCCTCAATTGTTAAGACACACCAAATCCCTTCCATTAGTTCCACCTTTGGCACATGCCTGTCCCCAAGTTTCATGATGCCTTCCAGTCCTGGGTCGGATTCCTGCAACTCTCGAATTCGCCCTCCCCGATCTGTATCCACCCCGCTTCTTGTTATCACTGCTACAGGCACTCTCTCTTCTGGCTCCCAGGGCCATGGGGGTGCCTCTGTTGCAGCCCGCCTGGCCTCTACGTCAGCCAGATTATTTCCTTTGCTTAGGGGTCCTGTTTTCTTGTGTGCCTTTACCTTTACCACATTGATCCGTGTAAAACAGTGACTCAGCTCCTCCACTCGCTTCCACCAGGTAGCATGCTTGATTGTGGAGCCGTCTGTTGCCCTGAAATGATTATCTGCCCACCATCTCAGCATTAATGTGGCACCACGAAATACATAATCTGAATCTACCACCACCCAACATTCTGGCTCCAATTTGGGATCCACTTCATTTAAAGCTGTTAGCAAGGCTGCCAGTTCTGCCTCCTGAGCTGACTTTGCTTCTAGTGAGAAACCAATCGTGCTGACTGTCTCATTGCCTCTGATTCCCACAACAGCTAAGCCTGCAGTTTTCCGTCCCCCTTGATACCTACAACTTCCATCCAAAAACCATACCAGTGTCCCCTCTTTTACCTGATTGGGGTTAGCCGCCCGAAACACCTGATGTTGGGTTTTACCTGGGCTGGCTTCACATTGGTGTGGGGTGCCAGCCAGATGTAATCCAGCTACCCAGACTGTGGGTTCCTTTAACACCTCTGCTGTAATGTTTTCTGCCTGTAGAGCCAGCAACCATTTAGCAATACGCTGCCCACTCACTTGTCCCTGTAAGATAGTGTGCATGTTTAACAGCCGCAGGGGGTCATGATGAGATCGGACTATTACTTTCTGCATTCCCGTAAGGTATTTAAATTTCCCTACCCCCCAGTAGGTGCACAACAGCACCTTTTCACACCATCCGTACTTCAATTCCACAGCACTCAAAAGTCGAGAGGCAAAGGCCACAGGTCGGTCCTTTGCTCCATACTCCTGTGTTAATGCACAACCAATGGTAGTGTCTGATACCAAAGGGTACAGATAAAAGAATTTCTCCCCATCCGGGGAGGCCAGCACTGGAGCACTGGCCAGGTTTTCCTTTAGCACTCTCACTGCCTCAGTACACTCTTCTGACCATTCCCAAGTTGAGGCTCGGGTTAGATCAAATAGAGGCTGGGCTATTTCTGCATAATTGGCCACAAAATCCCTGCAAAATCCAGTTAGACCCAGAAAACTTTGCAAGCTTTTAACATCCGTAGGCAGTGGCAGGGACTGAATCAGTTGCACCCGTCCCTTATCGATTTCCCTTCCCATCTGAGACACTTCCACTCCTAAGTAGGTCACTCTTGTCTGTCCCATCTGAGCCTTTTTCCCATTGACCTTCAATCCTGCTCTTGCCAAAGCTTGCAGGACCTGCTCAGTTAGTTCCCTGTCTTCTTCCTCTGTCCCTGACATTAGCAACAGGTCGTCTACATATTGTATGCACCTTGCTGAATCCACCCCCTCCAGAGCCTGTCTCATGTATCTGTGAAAAATTGCAGGGGAGTCCCTATATCCCTGGGGTAGGACTGTCCAGCAGAATTGTCTGCCCTCCCATGTGAATGCAGTTTTATACTGACATGAGGTAGCTAGTGGCAGAGACCAAAACCCATTAGCTATGTCCAAAACAGTGAAAATTCGGAATTGGGGTCCAATACGGGCCAACATTTCAGGGTACGCTGCCACCACTGAGGCTGGCGAATTGGCCAGAGCATTTAGTGCCCTGTAATCCACAGTGAGGCGCCAGGTACCATTTGGCTTCCTCACGGGCCACACAGCAGCATTACAAGGGGATGCAACTGCCCGAATCAGTCCCCTCTGTTCCAATTCCCCAATAGTTGCCCCCACCTCTGCCAATGCCTCCCGAGGAATAGGATACTGTTTCTGTGGGGGAGGGTCCCCTCCCTCCATCAGTACCTCCATGCTGCCCCTACCACAATCCAGGTTATCCTTCGCCCACACAGGGATGTGTTCCCACCCAGCCGGGGGTGGTGGGAGGGCATGTGCTGCTTTAATGGTCATAGTGGCTATCCCCATGGGAATGGTATAGCCCTGACCGTCCTGCATTTGCCCCAGTAAACACACCCAATTGGCTAAATCCAGTACAAGTCCCAGTTTGTGTAAATCTCCTGCCCCCAACAGATTAAGCATATCATTACAACCCCACATAATCTCCCCTTCCCCCCAGATTCCTTTGATTTGTCCCCGCCTCAGGGTTAACTGTGTCTCCCCTCCTGTTGCCCCTACAATTGTCACAGTCCCTTCTGAGGGTCTCCCCTGCCCCCATGTGGTTAAACTGATGGCTGCTCCAGTGTCTATCAAAAAATCCCTCATGGGACTCCCTTCGATTGCCCCCTGGAGCGTGGGGCGACCAGATGCATCCCGTCCTAAACTGAGAACATGGACAGGACGCCTCCCAGGGCACCCCTAAGTTGCAGCACCCACCTCTGTCCCTCCCACTGGTTCATGGGGGGACCGGGGGTCCTGGCACCGAACACATTCCTGTCTCCATGCAAAATTGTGTGTCTGGCATTTCAGGCAGTCCCAGTCCCTTGGCCTCCGGGACCACTTTCCCCCTGATCTGGTAAAATCATGGGTAGTCAGTTTAGCCTGCAGTCTCTGGATCTGTTGCTCTATAGCTGCCCGCTCGTCCCTGACTACCCTCCCAAAGCCCCGACCTCTCCCTCTACCTCCTCCTCTCCAGGCTGACCCACTCCTTTCCACCTTGTATTGATCCCCCGCAGTAATAGCATGGACTGGCTCTTCCCCCTGATGCATCTGCCTCCACACATCTGCCTGTTCCAGAAACTGGGGTAGCTGATTGGGAGCAAGTTCAGGGTGCTGCAACCTTAAATGCCCCACGAACTGCGGATTGCTCAGCTCCAACCATTTCTCCAGCAATTCCACACCCCTACCCTGCTCCACACCCCCACCAGGTCCCGGTGCCCCTGCCTGTGGCAACACCCATGGACCATCCAGGGGATTCACCCAGCACCGTGCCCATGCCTGTATGCGATTAAGTGTATCCCGCCCTGTTTCCCCAGGGATTCGCTTCATCTTATTCATCCCCGCAGTACGAGAATACACCCCAAACAAGTGTTTTGCCACCTGTCCGGGGATTAGAAATGGGTGTGCCACTCCTGCCACATCGATTCCCAAGGTACCTCGTCCCAAAAGACTACGCCATAAGATCACCTGGTCCTCACGAGTTAGACCCTCCATCTCCCTGTCCACCTCCACTAGCCACAGCACAAACTGATCCCAATCATTCCGGGGTACCTTTCCCAAACGACCCAGTACTGCCTCCCGGTCCTTCAGGGACAAGGGGCGGATTTCTGCCTGTTCTACTACTTGTGGGGCCTGGTCCCCCCACCCCGCAACCGGGGCCACTATTCCTGCCTCCTGCAGCTCCTCCCGGGTAGCCTCTCTCGCAGGGGCTGTAACTGTGGATCGCCGGCTTACAACGTCCACTGGCAGTGGTGGGTACAGTGTTTTTTCAGGGTAGGGTGGTGGAGGTGTCTCCTTCAGTTCCATTAGTGGGGCGGATGGTTTGGGGTCCCCAAGTCCATTGCCCCCATGTTTACAATGATACAATTCCTCCTCTAAGTCTCCTACTCTCCCCAGCAGTTCGTCCCTCTCTCTCCGGATTGCCTCACAAGACTCCTCTGTCCGTGCAGCATCCCGTGCCTTCAAATCTGCTACCTCTACTGCTAACACAGATTTTTCTGTTAAAATGCGTTGCTGATCCACAATCCCCTCCAAATACTTAATGTGTTGGAGGAGATCAGCTTCCCTTTTTACCCAGTATGCCATCCCAGCACACAAACCTTGTAATACCATTCCCTTTTTCCTACACTCCTTTCCCTTGGGGTCTCCCAAAACCTCTCCCATCTCCTTCTCAATCTCATCCCAGGTGAACCCCTGCACCTGGTATGGGCCCTGATTCTTCCTTATCCATTTGTTCAAAAAATCCGTTACCCCAGCTTGCCAGAACCCGCAACTACCATCACGAGAGTTCGCCATACCCCCTCCAAGCAGCTGCGCGGACTGTTGGGGAGGGGGACTTACAGGCTGCCACTCACCTATCCAACGCGATGTATCCGAGTCACGGCACCAAGATGTTAGAGAGCTTATTCCTTCACTCTCCCACTTCCCTGGTCCTTCTCGCATGAACAGAGAGCAACAATACCCGAAGTCCAAAGGTGCAAACAATTCGATGTTTATTGGGGTGAACTTCCAGCAAGCTTAAATACAAGTTCCTTTTCCTTATTTTCGAATCCCAACTTACTTCCTGTTTGCCCCTAATTTATATAGTAATATTCTTAGCTATACCTTAACCAATCATTCTACTGAAATTTAACTAACCAATCCTAACATATTGTAACATGATTAGCTAACCAATTATATCCCACCACCTTAATTAGATTACACCCAGCAAAATTAATTATACAGCAGACAGGAACAATCACAGAACCAGACAGAGATTATACAGACAAACAATAGCAAAGTGGGAAAACAATACAGAAGTGAGGATTTCACATCCCAGCTATTGATAAGTGAGTTCTTGCCAGACAGGATGCTATCAAACTAAGTTTCCTTTTACATTTTCTAGGCACTTCCCTTTCTTTGGAGGTGATAGGACTTATCAGGACAGGATTGTATTCAGGACAGGATTGTATTCCTAACAGCCCAATAGCACCTTCTTTCAATGTGGCTAGTTTGGAATGTGAGGATGTGACTGTTCGCTTCCTGGCTTATGGCTGCCTCTGCTGCTTAGCCAAAGGCCTTAGCCTAAGAACAGGGCCTCAAACTGTCACAGTAAGAGAAGGCCCTTACACCAGCAGACAGTGATTTTGATTCTTTTATACCTCTAACTAGCCAAGTAATAAGAATACCCCTAAATTCTTAAAGTACAGGCCTTTACAGACAGGCCTGAATATCTATATCCTAACACTTCCTGTCCTCTCCAGACCCAGAGATGCCAGGGCACAGAGAGAGCAGACCCCTCGCTCTCCCTGAAAAAAATGGGATCCCAATTGTTCTGAACATTTAAACCTGTAAGTACGAGATTTCAGCAACTCTCCTGTCAGTTCCTCTTTGCGCCAAATAAGCTTCCCTTGCGGCCACGGGACTACTCCAGTTGAACTCACTTCAGGCTCATGGGCAGTCTGAATCAGGACATTTATTTATGTCCCTAAAGGTGGATTTAGGGTGAAATCCTGGCCGTGTTGGGAGTTCTGCCATTGAACTCAATATAATCAAGATTTCACCTTTAGTGTTTAACTTTCAGTTCACAGCTGTGAAAATCACAGCTTTACATCCAGCTACAGAGAGTGCTATTCTGTTAGGGTGACAAAAGTGTCTGAGGGAAACCCCGAGTTTATGTGGCATTCTGAGACCAAGGTATGAAAGGTGGGGATTCCAAAACACAGGGGTCCTGATTTTGTTCTCTGGGATGTCAATTTCAATTGAAGTGACCCATTGAAAGCAGAATTTGTGAGCAGTGTGTGACCCTTTCTTGTTGTGATCCCTCTGTAACACAGATACCCACTGCAGGGGCTCTGGCTGCACTTCTGAACAGGGCAATGAAGTTGCAGAATTGGACAACTTGAGCAAACCAGAGGAAAAACAACATAGACCAACACAAAGGAAGCTACTGATACAGATAGAAGGACACAGTACAAGACAAGGAACTGATCGGAAAAACAAATATTTGTCTATACTCTTTCCAAAACATTTGTAGTTCCAATTTTACCAGGTAAATCCCTTCATGTTTCTGACAATACTAAACCATTCAAGTCACCACGTTGGTGAATTCCAGCCCAGATGGTTCTTGACTTGAATTCTGGAAACCTTCCTGAGCCCTTAGCACTAATTTTATTGCAGAAACTGGCAACTCACCGAAATTCTGCTCAGCAGAAAAAGGAAATCTCCGTACTGCAACAGAAAGCAGATCCCTGAGAATCAGTGTATAAATTTCACATGCCTGATGCTCGCTGTGCTGGACAGCAACCTTTACGATTCCCTGTACAGTCCCTGCGGACTCTCAGGTTGGCCTGGACTCCCCTGCAATTCCCTCGGCTACTTGAGCAGCCAGAACAGCAGAAAATAGGCCCTGGAGAACTTCAGCCTAAAAGACTCCCAGTGGAGTGAAGAAATAATTCTCTGATACCAGGGGCTCAAATTGTCAAACCAAACTGAGTCTTGCAGACTTCTTAGAGTGGCCCAGCACTACTGAAACCCCAGAGAGAAAAGTAAGAGCCACGGCATAGATATACTCACTTGTCTTTCTGTACACTTTTTCTGTGCTGACGCCCATGGTCACAGAATCTGAACATCTCCTCCTCGCCTCCCAGCTGACGAGCCCTATGCTCAAAACATGAGAACATGACATGCACATGGAAAGGCTCTCGCAAATCCTTGTTTCAAACACAGAGTAATATCCCCTCCCATCTGATAGCCTCTCTCTGACAGAGGGCAGCACTGATTGCCCCTGCTTAGTCATAAAACCCCAATAGTGCATTATCATGCCATGGGCAGGAGCAGCTTCCTGAGTCCCTTCAGTGATTAGCATGTGCCCTGAAGCCTGCAGATTGCTAGATTAACTGAACAGGCTATAATTAGGAGAGGGAGGGTGGAGGGAGATATTCAGAGACACAGATGTGAGTTAGGTGCCCAGTGTCCATCAGCATTCAATGGGATTCTGGTGCCTACTGCCATTGTGCCTTTTTCAATCTATTACAGTCATGGCCTTCACAATATCCTCTGGCAAACAGTTCCACAGGATAGGTCCAAAGAGTTTCTTGAGGATAAGTCCATCAATGGCTACTAGTCAGGATGGGCAGGGATGGGGTCCCTAGCCTTCGTTTGCCCGAAGCTCGGAACAGGCAATGCGGGATGGATCACTTGATGATTCCCTGTTCTGTTCATTCCCTCTGAAGCACCTGGCAATGGCCACTGTCAGAACACAGCCTACTGGGCTAGATAGAGATTTGGTCTGAAACAGTTGCTCCATTCTTATGACTAAGACGGTTATGACATAGTTCTATAAAACTGTGACTGGTGTAGAGAAAGTGAACACAGAACTGTTGTTTACTCCTTCATATAACACAAGAAGTAGGGGTAACCCAATGAATTTAACAGCCAGCAAGTTTAAAACAAATGAAAGGAAATAGCTCTTCACACACTGCACAGTCAACCTGTGGCACTCTTTGCCAGGGGATGTGGTGAAGGCCAAGACCATAACAGGGATCAAAAAAAAAAAATTCATTGAGTTCATTGAGGATAGGTCAATTAATGACTATTAGCCAAGACGTTCAGGGACACAACCTCATGCTCTGGGTATCTTAGCCTCTGACTGCCAGATGCTGGGACTGCATGACAGCAGATGGATCCCTTGATAACTGACCTGTTCTCTCCCTATGAAGCACCTGGCACTGACCACTGTCAGAAGACACATAAAAATATTTGGAGGAGGAGGAGGAGGAATAGCTCAGTGGTTTGAGCATTAGCCTGCTAAACCCAGGGTTGTGAATTCAATCCTTGAGGGGGCCATTTAGCGATCTGGGCCAAAAATTGGGGATTGGTCCTGCTTTGAGCAGGGGGTTGGACTGGATGTCCTCTGATACTCTGTGATAAGATTGGCCACATTGGGTCAGGACAATGGTCCATCTAGTTCCATACCAAGAGCCTCATTTTCCTTCTCTGGGTGTTGGACCTCATAGTCGATGGGGCCCACATGCCTCACTAACTCAAACAGGAAATCCTCTAGGTTGCTTCTCAGACACCAGTTCAAAGGGAGAAAACTTGGTGGCCTGAGGCACCTCCCTGATAGCAAAAAGGAGGCAGGAGAAAAGTTGATCCCAGTGTCTGGGATCCGAGGCTGCAAACTTCTTCAATGTTGTCATCAAAGTTCTGTGAAATCGATCCATCTACCCAACAATTTGGGGATGGTAAATTAACGTTCTGAACGCCTTTACCCTCAGTAGATCACACATTTCTTTCATTAGTTGAAAAGTGAAGCGTGACAGAAGAGTCTGTCCTATCTCGGGGCTTCTCCTTTTGTCCCTCCAGGACCACCACAGTTGTGTGGTGACCTAGAATCCTAGTTTTGACGACTCTGACTCAAGGAATATTTCCAACACACCTCTGAACAACATACTGACACACAGAATCCTTCCTACCCACACTACAAAAAGAAGGATTCTGCGTGGACTCCTCCTGAAGGTCGAAACAACAGACTGGACTTCTACATAGAGTGCTTCCACTGATGTACACGGGCTGAAATTGTGGAAAAGCAGCATCACTTGCCCCATAACCTCAGCTGTGAGGAACACAATGCCATCCACAGCCTCAGGTACAACTCTGACATCATAATCAAAAAGGCTGACAAAGGAGGTGCTGTCGTCATCATGAATAGGTCAGAATATGAACAAGAGGCTGCTAGGCAGCTCTCTAACTCCACATTCTACAGGCCATTATCCTCTGATCCCATTGAGGGTTACCAAAAGAAACTACACCATTTGCTCAAGAAACTCCCTGAAAAAGCACAAGAACAAATCCGCACAGATACACCCCTGGAACTCCGACCTGGGGCATTCTATCTGCTACCCAAGATCCATAAAGCTGGGAATTCTGGATGCCCCATCATCTCAGGCATTGGCACCCTGACAGCAGGATTGTCTGGCTAAGTAGACTCCCTCCATCAACCTCAGCCTGGACCAGTCCACACAAGCAGTCCATTTCCTGGACACTACTGTGCTAATAAGCAATAGTCACATAAACACCACCCTATACTTGAAACCTACTGACCGCTATACCTACCTACGTGCCTCCAGCTTCCACCAGGACACACCACACAATCCATTGTCTACAGCCAAGCTCTATGATACAACTGCATTTGCTCCAATCCCTCAGAGAGAGACAAACACCTACAAGATCTCTATCAAGCATTCCTACAACTACAATACCCACCTGCTGAAGTGAAGAAACAGATTGACAGAACCAGAAGAGTACCCAGAAGTCACCTACTACAGGATAGGCCCAACAAAGAAAATAAAAGAACGCCACTAGCTGTCACCTTCAGCCCCCAACTGAAACCTCTCCAGCACATCATCAAAGATTTACAACCTATCCTGAAAAATGATCCCTCACTCTCACAGATCTTGGGAGACAGACCAGTCCTC
Source organism: Chelonia mydas (assembly GCF_015237465.2). Lineage (NCBI taxonomy): Eukaryota > Metazoa > Chordata > Testudines > Cheloniidae > Chelonia > Chelonia mydas. The sequence continues at coordinate 4,314,002 of NC_057849.1, read as the reverse complement.
GCTTACAGACAGCCCCCCAACCTGAAGAAAATACTCTCCAGCAACCACACACCACACAACAAAAACACTAACCCAGGAACATATCCTTGCAACAAAGCCCCATGCCAACTCTGTCCACATATTTATTCAAGTGACACCATCATAGGACCTAATCATATTAGCCACGCCATCAGGAGCTCATTCACCTGCACATCTACCAATGTGATATATGCCATTATGTGCCAGCAATGCCCCTCTGCCATGTACGTTGGCTAAACTGGACAGTCTCTATGCAAAAGAATAAATGGACACAAATCTGACTTCAGGAATCATAACATTCAAAAACCGGTAGAACATTTCAACCTCTCTGGCCACTCAGTAAAAGACTTAAGGGTGGCAATTTTCAACAGAAAAGCTTCAGAAGGAGACTCCAATGAGAAACTGCTGAGCTTGAATTAATATGCAAAATAAATACCATTAACTTGGGTTTGAATAGAGACTCGGAGTGGCTGGGTCATTACACATATTGAATGTATTTCCCTAAGTTAAGTATCTTCACACCTTCTTGTCAACTGTCTAAATGGGCCATCTTGATGATCATTACAAAAGTTTTTTTCCCCTGCTGATAATAGCTCATCTTAACTAATTAGCCTCTCACAGTTTGTATGGCAACTTCCAACTTATCTGTATGTATATATATATATATATATATATATATATATATATATATATTTCTTACTATATGTTCCATTCTATGCATCCAATGAAGTGGACTGTAGCCCACGAAACCTTATGCTCTAATAAATTTGTTAGTCTCTAAGGTGTCACAAGTACTCCTTTTCTTTTTATGTATGCAGTAATATAAAATCCCTCCTGGCCAGAGGTTTACCTGTAAGGGGTTAAGAAGCTCAAGTAACCTAGTTGGCACCTGACCAGGATGACCAATGGGGAAGGAAGATACTTTCAAATCTGGGGGTGGGGAAAGGCTTTGTTTGTGCTCTTTGTTTGTGTGTTCTCTCAGAGCAGAGAGGGACAAGGGGCAGAAATAAAAAACATCTCTTAACACCCTGCCTGAAATAAGCATCTAGAATTACAAAAATAGTAAGTAAAGCTAGGGAAGGCGTGAGATTATCTTTTGTTTTAGCTTGTGAATTTTCCCTATGCTGGAGGGAGGTTTATTCCTCTTTTCTGTAACTTTGAGGAGGAATCTCTGTGGTTTAAATCTTTTTATTACCATGTAAATTTACCTTCCATCCTGATTTTACAGAGGTGATTCTTTTACTTTTGTTTTAAATACAATTTTTCTTTTTGGAACCTTATTGGTTTTCAGTGACCTAAAAACCCAGGGGTTTGGGTCTGTGCTCACCTTTACCAATTGGTGAGGATATTATTCTCAAGCCTCCCCAGGAAAGAGGGTGTAGGGACTAGGGGGGGTATTTTTGGGGAGATAGGGCTCCAAGTGGTCCTCCCTAAATGTTTATTTAAATCACTTGGTGGTGGCAGCAATTCAGTCCAAGGGCAAGGAAGGATTTGGGGAAGTTTTAACCTAAGCTGATAGAAATAAGCTTAGGGAGTCTTTCATGCAGGTCCCCACATCTGTACCCCAGAGTTCAGAGTGGGGAGGGAACCCTGACAATGTCGTTGATCAGTAAGGATTTCTTGGGGTATTACCAAGCAGAAAAAGAATTTCATAAGCTAATTTGCAATAGTAGGTTCATTGGTGGAGCACAAGGGGATAGCTTTGGGGTACACATCACGTAGTCAAGGATAACAAGGATATGTTAATACCTCATAGCACTCTTCTCTAGGAGCCCCATAAAGTCTATGCCTATAGTTTCAAATAGGTTATCAACATGGGGGAGCAGGACGAGAGGGGCTTTAGGTATTCCCTTAGGACTGGCCAGTGTAGTAAAGAGAGAGAAAGCCTAGAGCACTGGGACTACTGCAAGGTCTGAGACCTGAACAAGAAGCTGTGATCCAAAGTCAGGTCAGGTATTAAAGCAAATGCTCAAAAGCTCACTGTCCAGTACATGAATTTGGCAAAGTTGTCTAGTGTACTAAGCATTAGATATTTACATAAATATATTCCCGCTAGTGCAGATACATCCCAATCTAGTACAAGATAAGATGGCTTGATAAATAATGAATAGGGCTGTTTTGTCTAAGCTATGAGGTAGAAGGGGAAGTAACAAACAGATTTCATGAACAGAAAACATGGTATGTAAGTGGTTTATTCCAGTTGGTTGTCTCAGTCTATAAACGTTGGGGTAACTCACCTTAATCCTTTGTGTGGCCTAGGGGACAGCAGAGACTCCTGCTGCTGACTGAGCCAGTCTGGACTCATGTGTTAGCATACCTGTAAGTACGGAGGGAGGGCACGATGGCTATGCCTTGAGGGCAAGAAACCTGGCTGAGTGCCTTTGTCACCCAGCTGTGCCTGTGGTCTTTCTTTATGAGTAACTTTGAGGTCTGCTGAATGAGCAGGCTGCCTTGTCTGCTAATACTGATAACACTGGAGCTCCAAGGACAGAAACACTGAGCAGCCTGAACAGCGTTACCGAGGCAACAACGTGCCAGCCTTCAGCACGTAACAACGGCCGGCTGACACTCTGGGCAGGAGGCACGACAGTCGCTGACTAGCTCCAGACAGTGGGGTCTCTCTCCCCTGCTCTCAAAGTGCGGCCACTGCCTCAGTCGCTGGGGTTCCACCACTTCCCCAGTCAGCACAGGAAGTTGTTCATAGGCCCGGCTAAGGATAAGACTATGTCAAGAGATCAGAGAATCCGTGACTTTCAGAGACCTCCTTGACATTTTACGCTTGAGCCCTGGGGTGGCAGAGCCAGAGCTGTTAGCTGGCGAAGGCCCAAGAGCTGTCAACCCCCGAAGGGGGTGACATCCCCAGAGCTGTCAGCCGCTGTGATGGCAGGTACTGAACTCAGGTTTTAGCAACTGCCAGCAGTGTTGCCACGGTCCCTGGGCTACCACGTGGCGCCAGGCCCTCAATAGATATTTCTCTGCATGAAAGCAACACCAAAGTGTCTTTTCATGACGTGCAAATAATCAAGGATGGTGACCTTGACTCTGTGGTAATCAAGGCAGGTATAGACTTGTTGGGGTCCTGGGGAGAAACTAAGGAGTGGCCCCACTTCCCGGGGTTTGAGTCTCAGCCCTGTTCCCCGGGGCTGAAGCTCAAGGCCCCTGGCTTTGCCACTCACCAGCCTGCAAATATTCCTGCGTGCCCCCTAGAAGGGTGCTGTCATAAATATAAAGGGAAGGGTAAACACCTTTAGAATCCCTCCTGGACAGAGAAAAAACCTTTTCACCTGTAATGGGTTAAGAAGCTAGGATAACCTTGCTGGCATCTGACCAAAATGACCAATGAGGAGACAAGATACTTTCAAAAGCTGGGGGGAGGGAGAAACAAAGGCTCTCTCTCTCTGTCTGTGTGATGCTTTTGACGGGGACAGAACAGGAATGGAGTCTTAGAACTTAGTAAGTAATCTAGCTAGGTATGTGTTAGATTATGATTTCTTTAAATGGCTGAGAAAATAAGCTGTGCTGAATTGAATGTATTCCTGTCTGTGTGTCTTTTTGTAACTTAAGGTTTTGCCTAGAGGGATTCTCTATGTTTTGAATCTAATTACCCTGTAAGGTATCTATCATCCTGATTTTACAGAGGTGATTCTTTTTACTTCTATTAAAATTCTTCTTGTAAGAAACTGAATGCTTTTTCATTGTTCTTAATATCCAAGGGTTTGGGTCTGTGGTCACCTATGTAAATCGGTGAGGATTTTTATCAAGCCTTCCCCAGGAAAGGGGGGTGTAATGTTTGGGAGGATTTTGGGGGGAAAGACGTTTCCAAACGGACTCTTTCCAAATTATATCTCTGTTAGACGTTTGGTGGTGGCAGCGACAAGTCCAAGGGCAAAAGGTAAAATAGTTTGTAACTTGGGGAAGTTTTAACCTAAACAGGTAAAAGTAAGCTTAGGAGGTTTTCATGCAGGTCCCCACATCTGTACCCTAGAGTTCAGAGTGGGGAAGGAACCTTGACATGGTGGCAGAGTGGTGGGATTAACATGAGATCATTTTGAGATCAATTTGAGACTTTTTGAACCAGAAACACAGATTGGAAAAGGAAACATTTTTTTTCCTTTGGGGCTGCTGAAAAGCAGGTTTTTGGCTGAAAGCAGTTAGAGTTTTTTTTTCTCTGCTTTGGGGCCAGAGCAGAGACAAAAGGGAATTGTCTTTGATGAGCTGGAGTTTTCTCTACCTAAAGGCAGGGTAGTTAAACTCCTGCAGGGAAATTCACAAGTCTTCGCAGACCTGAAGTTGTTTTTTACCTAAGAGCAACTCGAGAGGTTTTCGGTCTATTTGCCTGGAGAGAAATGTGTAAGTTTTGGGGGTTTTTTTTAGGATTTTGATTTTTTGAACAAGAAGCACAGATCTTAAAAAGGAATTTTTGTTTTCCTTTGGGCTGCTGGAAAGCAGGTTTCAACTGGAAGTAGTTGGAGGTTTTTGGCTTTGCTTTGGGTCCAGAGCAGAGACAAAAGGGAATTGTCTTTGGTGAGCTGGAGTTTTCTCTACCTAAAGGCAGGGTAGTTAACCTCCTGCAGGGAAATTCACCAGTCTTCACAGACCTGAAGAAGTTTTTTTTTTTTTTTTTTTAACCTAACAGCAATTAGAGGGGTTTTCTGCCTATTTGCCTGGAGACAAAGGTGTTAGGGTTTTTGGGTTTTTTTTTTGGTTTTTTCTTGTTGTTTCTTTTGTGGGGGGGGGGGGTAGGATTTTTCTGTAGGCTGACAAACACTATCAGAGAATATAGGTATCATATTACAGCACAGCAAAATTTTACAAGCCAAGTTTTTTGTTTTTTCTTTTCCTTCGAACTCTCAGGTGTAACGTTAGTTAAAACCAGAGAGGTTAGGATGATAGACTCCATGGTTCAACAAAAGCTGCAATTAGCCAGATTTGAGGTTGAGGAAAAACAAAAGGAATATGAAAGACAGATAGAACTCATGCAGATGAAAATGGAGGAAAGGGAAAAAGAAATGGAGGCTGCCCACAGGAGGGAAATGGAGGCAAGGGCCAAAGAAATGGAGGAGAAGGAAAAAGAGAGGAAGCATGTGGAGGAGGAGAAGGAAAAAGAGAGGAAGCATGCACTGGAGATGGAGAAGGCAAAGGCTCAGCAGAATATACCAACCAACCCTAGCAATCCTTCTCCAGGTACCACTTCCCATTCCAGAAAGTTCCCCACCTGCAAGGCAGGCAATGATACCGAGGCCTTCTTAGAAAACTTCGAAAGGGCCTGCCTTGGGTACAGCATTTCTAAAGACCAATATATGTTAGAGCTGAGGCCACAGCTTAGTGGACCCTTAGCTGAGGTGGCGGCTGAAATGCCTAAGGAACAAATGAACCAGTATGAACTGTTTAAAACCAAGGCGAGAGTCAGAATGGGGCTAACACCTGAGCATTCCTGTTGGCAGTTCAGAGCCCTAAGGTGGAAAACAGACATGTCATTTACCCAACATGCCTACCACATTGTGAAACATTGGGATGCCTGGATATCAGGAGCAAGCATTAAATCTCCAGAAGATTTGCCCTTCCTAAAGCAAATGGAGCAGTTCTTAGAGGATGTTCCTGAGAAAATGGAAAGATACATCCTAGATGGGAAGCCCAAAACTGTAATCAAGGTGGGGGAGATTGGAGCCAAATGGGTGGAGGTGGCAGAGAAGAAAAAAACTGGTTGCAGTTGGAGCGGATACCAGAAGGGACAACCTCAGACCACACCCTACTACCGGGGGCTGCCCAAGGCCCCACCTACCCCCCAAGGAACCCTCCAGAAACCTTATCATCCCACCACCCCCTTCTCCAGCAACACACCTTGCCCCAGTGACCCGTCAGCTGGACGATGTTTTAAATGTAATGAGCTGGGGCATGTAAAGGCCAACTGCCCCAAGAACCCCAACAGATTACAGTTCATTGCACCGGAATCACACCAGAGGTCCTCAAGCTCAGATACCTCCCAGATACCCTTGGAGCGTAGGGAAACTATGAGTGTGGGCGGGAAGAAGGTCACTGCGTGGAGGGACAACGGAACACAAGTGTCAGCTATCCATACTTCCTTAGTGGACCCCAGTTTAATCAACCCAGAGATCCAAATAATTATAGAATCATAGAATATCAGGGTTGGAAGGGACCTCAGGAGGTCATCTAGTCCAACCCCCTGCTCAAAGCAGGACCAATCCCCAACTAAATCATCCCAACCAGGACTTTGTCAAGCCTGACCTTAAAAATATCTAAGGAAGGAGATTCCACCACCTCCCTAAGTAACGCATTCCAGTGTTTCACCACCCTCCTAGTGAAAAAGTTTTTCCTAATATCCAACCTAAACCTCCCCTACTGCAACTTGGGACCATTACTCCTTGTTCTGTCATCAGCTACTACTGAGAACCATCTAGATCCATCCTCTTTGGAACCCGCTTTCAGGTAGTTGAAAGCAGCTATCAAATCCCCCCTCATTCTTCTCTTCTGAGACTAAACAATCCCAGTTCCCTCAGCCTCTCCTCATAAGTCATGTGTTCCAGACCCCTAATAATTTTTGTTGCCCTCCGCTGGACTCTTTATAATTTTTCCACATCCTTCTTGTACTGTGGGGCCCAAAACTGGACACAGTACTCCAGATGAGGCCTCACCAATGTCGAATAGAGGGGAACGATCACGTCCCTCGATCTGCTGGTTATGCCCCTACTTATACATCCCAAAATGCCATTGGCCTTCTTGGCAACAAGGGCACACTGTTGATTCATATCCAGCTTCTCGTCCACTGTAATCCCTAGGTCCTTTTCTGCAGAAATGCTGCCGAGCCATTCGGTCCCTAGTCTGTAGCGGTGCATTGGATTCTTCCGTCCTAAGTGCAGGACTCTGCACTTGTCCTTGTTGAACCTCATCAGATTTCTTTTGGCCCAATCCTCTAATTTGTCTAGGTCCCTCTGTATCCTATCCCTACCCTCCAGTGTATCTACCTCTCCTCCCAGTTTAGTGTCATTTGCAAACTTGCCGAGGGTGCAATCCACACCATCCTCCAGATCATTTATGAAGATATTGAACAACACCGGCCCGAGGACCAACCCTTGGGGCACTCCACTTGATACCGGCTGCCAAGTAGACATGGAGCCATCGATCAGTACACATTGAGCCCAACCATCTAGCCAACTTTCTATCCACCTTATAGTCCATTCATCCAGCCCATATTTCTTTAACTTGCTGGCAAGAATACTGTGGGAGACCATGTCAAAAGCTTTGCTAAAGTCAAGGAACAACACATCCACCGCTTTCAATTTGCCTACAGCCAAGTTGCCTGTCCAGTACAAGGGCTGCTCAGGAATGTGGACTTTTGCAGTCTATGATGATTATTCCATCCCCATGCTGTTGGGGGAAGACTAGGCCAATCATGTCAAGTGAGCGAAGAAGGTGGGAATGGTCACCCGCAGCCAGGCTAAACAAGCCAACACACCTAGCTCTGTTCCAGAAAATTCTACCAGGACATGGTCAGAGGTGATGGACCCAGACCCCAGGTCAATGCCTGCAACAGCAGTAGTGGATCCAGTCCCAGAGACCCAAACATAGCCAGTCACAGAACTGGCGGAACAACTAGCACCAGACCCATTGCCAGCACTGAATCCAGTACTTGTAACCCCAACACCAGAGGGCCCCACCGAACCTGAACCGGCAGCAGCCCATAACCCTACACAAGAGGCTCAGCTGGAGCCTGAACCCCAACATAGTGTCCCAGCGGAGAGCAGTTCACAGTCAACAGAAACAGCCCCATCCTCTACATTGCTTCCAGAGGGACCAAGCATAGGTCCACAATCCAATGAGGAACTGATGTCTCCAGCATCAAGGGAACAGTTCCAGACCGAACAGGAAGCAGATGAAAGCCTCCAGAGAGCTTGGATGGTGGCATGAAGCAATCCACCGCCTCTCAGCTCTTCTAATTGATCCAGGTTTGTTGTAGAAAAAGGACTTTTATACAAGGAAACTGCTGCCTAGCCATTCGTTCCTTGTCTGTAGCGGTGCATTGGATTCTTCCGTCCTAAGTGTAGGACTCTGCACTTGTCCTTGTTGAACCTCATTAGATTTCTTTTGGCCCAATCCTCTAATTTGTCTAGGTTCTTCTGTATCCTATCCCTACTCTCCAGCGTATCGAGGGTGTAATCCACGCCATCCTCCAGATCATTAATGAAGATTGTACAAAACTGGCCCCAGGACCAACCCTTGGGGCACTCCGCTTGATACCGACTGCCAACTAGACATGGAGCCATTGATCACTGCTGTTGAGACCGATGATCTAGCCAGCTTTCTACCCACCTTATAGTCCATTCATCCAGCCCATACTTCTTTAATTTGCCATCAAGAATACTGTGGGAGACCATGTCAAAAACTTTGCTAAAGTCAAGGAATAACACATTCACTGCTTTCCCCTCATCCACAGAACCAGTTATCAAGTCGTAGAAGGCAATTAGATTAGTCAGGCATGACTTGCCCTTGGTGAATCCTTGCTGACTGTTCCTGATCACTTTCCTCTCCTCTAAGTGCTTCAGAATTGATTCATTGAGGACCTGCTCCATGATTTTTCCATGGACTGAGGTGAGGCTGACTGGCCTGTAGTTCCCCAGATCCTCCTTCTTCCCTTTTTTAAAGCTGGCCACTACATTAGCCTTTTTACAGTCGTCCGGGACCTCCCCGTATCACCATGAGTTTTCAAAGATAATGGCCAATGGCTCTACAATCACATCCGCCGACTCCTTTAGCACCCTCTGATGCAGCACATCCAGCCCCATGGACTTGTGCTCGTCCAGCTTTTCTAAATAATCCCAAACCACTTCTTTCTCCATAGAGGGCTGGTCACCTTCTCCCCATGCCGTGCTGCCCAGTGCAGTAGTCTGGGAGCTGACCTTGTTCGTGAAGACAGAGGCAAAAAAAGCATTGTGTACATTAGCTTTTTCCACATCCTCTGTCACAAGGTTGCCTCCCCCATTCAGTAAGGGGCCCACACTTTCGTTGACTTTCTTCTTGTTGCTAACATACCTGAAGAAACCCTTCTTCTTACTCTTAACATCTCTTGCTAGCTGCAACTCCAAGTTTGATTTGGCCTTCCTGATTTCACTCCTGCATGCCTGAGCAATATTATTATACTCTTCCCTGGTCATTTGTCCAATCTTCCACTCTTGTAAGCTTCTTTTTTGTGTTTAAGATCAGCAAGGATTTCACTGTTAAGCCAAGCTGGTCGCCTGCCATATTTACTATTCTTTCTACACATCAGGATGGTTTGTCCCTGTAAATACAGCCAGCTCTCCTGGACTCCTTTCCCCCTCATGATATTCTCCCATGGGATCCTGCCCATCAGTTCCCTGAGCGAGTCAAAGTCTGCTTTTCTGAATTCCAGGGTCCATATTTTGCTGCTCTCCTTTCTTCCTTGTGTCAGGATCCTGAACTCAACCATTGCATGGTCACTGCCTCCCAGGTTCCCATCCACTTTTGCTTCCCCTACTAATTCTTCCTGCTTTGTGAGCAGCGGGTCAAGAAGAGCTCTGCCCCTAGTTGGTTCCTCCAGCAATTGCACCAGGAAATTGTCCCCTACACTTTCCAAAAACTTCTTGGATTCTCTGTGCACCGCTGTACTGCTCTCCCAGCAGATATTAGGGTGATTGAAGTCTCCCATGAGAACCAGGCCCTGCAATCTAGTAACTTCCGTTAGTTGCTGGAAGAAAGCCTCGTCCACCACATCCCCTCTGTTCCAGTGGTCTGTAGCAGACTCCCACCATGACAATACCCTTGTTGCTCACACTTCTAAACTTAATCCAGAGACTCTCAGGTTTTTCTGCAATTTTATACCGGAGCTCTGAGTAGTCACACTTCTCTCTTACATACAATGAAACTCCCCCACCTTTTCTGCCCTGCCTGTCCTTCCTGAACAGTTTATTTCCATCCATGACAGTACTCCAGTCTTGTAGTTATCCCACGAAGTCTCTGTTATTCCAGTCAAATCATAATTCCTTGACTGTGCCAGGACTTCCAGTTCTCCCTGCTTGTTTCCCAGGCTTCTTGCATTTGTGTATAGGGACTTGAGATAACTTGCTGTTTGCCCTGCTTTCTTAGTATAGGCAGGAGCCCTCCCCACTCGCCCTCTCCTGCTCGTGGTTCCTCCCGGCATTCCATGTCCCCACTTACCTCAGGGCTTTGGTCTCCAAACATGAGTTGGTTGATCAAGGGAACTGCGAAAATGCAATAGACTTTGGTTTCTCTGAGGTATTTATTGGGGGGAAACACTGAGGTGAAAAAATGAACACTATACAAAATCAGTAGATGTGATGTTATTCATATGAACTGTGACCATATAGATCGTTGTTGCAACCAAGGTCCTATAATGACACCAAATCTTGTACAAAGGAGGTCACGTAAGGTGTCTAAGGCAAGGTTATGCTTTACTAGTTATGATTATGCTATCTGTATGCATGTATCATTTTTGTATTTAAAGTTATCAGTATTGGCTCTATACTATTTCTAGTTCAAACCTGTGCTATGCTTCTGGGTGACACCCCAGACAATTTGGCATCAGTACTGCATAGCCCACTTGATGGCCCATTAAGGACCATCAGCGATACAGTTGACCATTGAGAGAAGGCAGATACACCTTGTGACTCAGCAAGGCATGCAGGGACATGCCTATGGACAGAACTCTAAGGTTTTTCCAGGCCATGTGCTGGGTAGCTTGTTTTTGGAACAAAGGAAGCAAGAGATTATAAAAGGCAGCTGCATCTCCTCTATCTTGCCTTCAATCCTGCTTCTTATCTTGCTACACTGAAGCTCTGAACAAAGGACTGAATGACCCATCCCAGGGGTGGATGTACTCCAGAGACTTGATTTGAGCCTGCAGTTTATTCTATCACTGCTACAAGCCTCAACCAAAAACTTTGCCATTACTGTATGTAATTAATAGGTAGCATCATTACAGTAGACCACATGTAAAATGGACTAAAAACTGGCTAACTGACAGAGCTCAGAAAGGAATGTCAATGGGACATTGTCAGATTGTCAGTGAATGGGGCAGTTTCTAGTGGGGTTCTGCAGGGATCAGCTCTGGGCCAGATGCTATTCAATATTTTAATCAATGATCTGGAAGAAAATAGAAAATCACTGCAGATAAAATGTGCGACGACCCAAAGATTGGCAGAATGGTTACAATGAGGAGGCCAGGGCAGGCATACCGATTGATCTGGAGCATTTGTTGAGCTGGCCCCATGCAAACAAAATGTTTTAATACAGTCAAATTCAATGTTTTCCACTCAGAACAGGGAATGCAGGTCCAATCCACAGACCAGGGCATCCTTGGATCTTTCAATGCATAAATGGTAGAGTGGTGATTTGGAGCAGGGGAAGTACTTTACCCTTGCACATGGCACTGGAGAAACCGACTGCATCCAGTTAAAAGATAGGAAACAAAGGGTTGAATAAATGGCAAGAATGGAGATAGGAAAAGATTGGTGTTCCCCAGGGGTCTATACTGGGACCAGTTCTATTCAACATAGTCATAACTGATCTGGAAAAAGAAGTAAACAGTAAGGTGGAAAAATTTGCAAATGATACAAAATTATTCAAGATAGTTAAGTCCAAAGCAGATTGAGAATTGTTCAAAGGGATCTCACAAAACTGGGTGACTGGACAACACAATGGCAAATTTCAGAGTAACAGCCGTGTTAGTCTGTATTCGTAAAAAGAAAAGGAGTACTTGTGGCACCTTAGAGACTAACCAGTTTATTTGAGCATGAGCTTTCGTGAGCTACAGCTCACTTCATCGGATGCTGTAGCTCACGAAAGCTCATGCTCAAATAAACTGGTTAGTCTCTAAGGTGCCACAAGTACTCCTTTTCTTTTTACAATGGCAAATGAAATTCAGTGTTGATAAATGCAAAGTAATGCACATAGCAATATATAATCCCAACTATTCATACAAAATTATAGAGTCAAAATTAGTATTACCCATCAAGAAAGAGATCTAGGAGTCATTGTGGACAGTTCTCCAAAAACATCCACTCCATGTGCAACAGCAGTCAAAAAAGGTAACAGAATATTGGAAATCACGATAGATAATAAGACAGAAAATATAATATTGCCTCTATATAAAACCGCAGAATGCCAACGTATTGAATACTGCCTGCAGATTTGGTCACCCCATCTCAAAGAAGATTTAGTGGAGTTGGAAAAGGTACAGAGATGGGCAACATAAGACTGGGACTTTTCAGCTTTGAAAACAGACGACTAAGGGGCGATATGTATAGGTCTAAAAAATCATGACTGGTGTTGAAAAATGGAATAAGGAAATGTTATTTACTCCTTCACAAAATATATATCTAGGGGTCACACAATGAAATTAATAGGAAGCAGATTTAAAACAAAGAAAGTATTTCTTCACAGTCAACCTGTGGAACTTTTTGCTATGGGATGTTGTGAAGGCTAAAACTATAACATGGGCCCAATAAGAACCAGATCAGTTCATGGAGGATACGTCCACCAATAGCTAAGAGCCAGGATGGGGAGAGACGGTGTCCCTAGCCGCTGTTTGCCAGAAGCTGGGAGTGGGTGACAGGGCATGAATCACTTGATGATTCCCTGTTCTGTTCATTCCCTCTGAAACACTTGGCACTGGCCATTGTTGGAAGACAGGCTACAGGACTAGATGGACCATTGGTCTGACCCAGTATGGCCATTCTGATGTTCTTATACAGACCCCAGATGTATATGTCACCTGCCATAACCTACTAGACCCCACTCTCCTCCTAGAACAGAGATAGAACCCAGGAGTCCTGATGGGGACTCTCTCTCTGTAGAGTTAGTAACAAAGTAAGAATATACATTCAAATTTTAAACCTAACCAGTGCCCTTTAAGTGACTTGCCACAAGATGTCAGAACTTGTTAGTATTAGAGCTGAGTGGGTCTGATACTTATTTCTCTTTCTTTCTTCTCTATAGGAATTAGATGCAGAGCTCCTGTCAGCTCATTGCTAAGTTATCTGCCAAAACCCAAGAGATTTCAAGAGCCCAAGAAGCCCCTGAAATCATGGTCACAGTTGACCCACCCTAAGAAAGTCTGAAATGTCTCCCTTGCAGCTCAGGAAGAGGGCCCAGCACCACATCACCAGCCAGCTGTCCAGGGAGCTCAGACTGAGAACCAGAGCACAAGGAGAAAACTTTTAGGTCCCTTTATGAATAAAGAGCTGGAGCAGCCTGCCCCGGATCTCTTTGGTCCTCACTCCATAGATAATGGGGTTTAGCATGGGGGGCAGCAAGAGGTACATGTTGGCCATAAGAACGTGGAAATACAGAGGCACATTGTGGCCAAATCTGTGTGTGAGAACGGAGAAGAGACCTGGGAAGTAAAAGGCTAAGATGACACAGAGGTGGGAGCCGCAGGTCTCAAATGTCTTGAGCCGGGCATCCTTTGTGGGGAGGCTGAAGATGGCGCTGAGGATCTGGGTGTAGGACATGGCGATAAAAGACACATCCAGTCCAATCAAACAGAGTGCCACAAAGAGGCCGTAGTAAATACTGATGCGGATGTCGGCACAGGCCAGCTTCACCACGGCTATGTGCTCGCAATATAATTGGGGGATAAAGTTGGTTGTACAATATGGCCACCTTCTTGCTAGGAAGGGATAAGGTAGTGCGAGCATGCCACCGCGTAGCAGCACAACCAGGCCGATCTTGACCACCACGGGGTTTGTCAGGATGGTGGAATGTCTCAGGGGATGGCAGATGGCCACATAGCGATCCAGGGCCATGGCCACGAAGATCCCAGACTCCATCGCTGAGAAGCAGTGAATGAAGTACATCTGAGTGAGGCAGGCACTGAAATTGATCTCCCTAGAATTGAACCAGAAGATAGCCAGCATTTTGGGCAGGATGGACGTAGACACAACCAGGTCACTGACAGCCAGCATGCAGAGGAAATAGTACATGGGCCCATGGAGCCTCGGCTCCCTCTTCACAATGAACAGGATGGTGACATTCCCCAAGATGGCTATAGCATAGATCGCACAGAAGGGGATGGAGATCCAGACATGGGCTGCCTCCAGGCCAGGAATACCCAGCAGGATGAAGGTGGAGGGGCTGGTGAAGTCGGTTGTGTTGGAATCTGACATGGAGCAAGGGAGACGGTGTCCAACTCTGAGGCAGAACAGTGTCTCCTGCAGGTACTGTACGTTCCTCTGACTTCCTGTATGTGCCCAGGGTCTAGGGTGATGGTCGCAGTGCAAATGCCTGGATGGAGAGACAGTGTTAATATGAGACACTAAATGCACTACCAGAGGCTCTTGTCATGAGTGAAGCAGATTGTCCGGTGTTCACACACTGAAAAATAACAAGTTCATTATTCAGAGAAATAAATTATGAAAAACTGACCCTACTAATGCCTATTCCATATTTTATGGTGCTCTATGTGTTAGGGGCTTATTCCTTCACCCGCTCACTTCCCTGGTCCTTCTCGCATGAATAGAGAGCAACAATACCCGAAGTCCAAAGGTGCAAACAATTCGATGTTTATTGGGGTGAACTTCCAGCAAGCATGATTCCAGTTTCCTTCCTTAGTATCCTCCTTCCCAGCTCTGACACCACAGAGCCTTACACCTGTGTCCCTGTTTCCATTCCTGCCCTTAGCCAAACATGATTCCAATTTCCTTACTCCCATTCCCTGTTCCCATTTCCCCCTTTAGCAATACATGATTCCAATTTCCTTACCCCCATTCCCTGTTCCCATCTCCCCCACACACATGCATGCACCCACCCACACCCACACCCACCCCCTCCCACCCACGCCCACTCACTTCCTCATTGACTACAGATTATATAGTAAAACTTGAGTTCTGCTTATCTATACCTTAACCAATCATTTTCCTGAACTTTAACTAACCAATCCTAACATATTGTAACATGATTATGTAACCAATTATATCCCACCACCTTAATTAGTTTACACCCAACAAAATTAATTATACAGCAGACAGGAACAATCACAGAACCAGAGAGAGATTATACAGACAAACAATAGCAAAGTGGGAACTCTAATGACAAAACAATACAGAAGTGAGGATTTCACATCCCAGCTATTGATAAGTGAGTTCTTGCCAGACAGGATGCTGTTTCCTTTTACATTTCTAGGCACTTCCCTTTCTCTGGAAGGTGATAGGAATTATCAGGACAGGATTGTATTCAGGACAGGATTGTATTCCTAACAGCCCAATAGCACCTTCTTTCAATGTGACTAGTTTGGAATGTGAGGATGTGACCGGTCGCTTCCTAGCTTATGGCTGCCTCTGCTGCTTAGCCAAAGGCCTTAGCCTAAGCACAGGGCCTCAGACTGTCACAGTAAGAGAAGGCCCTTACACCAGCAGACAGTGATTTTGAGTCTCTCTTTTATACCTCTAGAACTAGCCAAGTGATAAGAATACACCTAAATTCTTAAAGTACAGGCCTTTGCAGACAGGCCTGAATATCTATATTCTAACACTATGCAACAATAATTCCTACATGTTGTGTTCTTGGAAACCTTAATAGGCACCAGCAGGAAACACAACTGTGCATACTGGTTATCCATCATTGTTCCTTAATTCAGTGAAAGTCAGGCTAGAGAGTCCATGCTGTAGGGAGTTCCCCATTCCCTGGGTTGCTCAAAATCTAAGAGTGGAAGAAAAAACACAAAGATTTGACAAAACATGTACCAGAGGGAAACATCCCAACTAGAAAACAACTCAGGGAAAAGACCTGGGTGTCATTGATAGCAACTTAACGGAAACACTGGCTCATTCACAGTAGTGGCAAAAACAAAGACAATGTTCAGATGCCTAAGGAATAGGATCTAGAATACCCTGCTCTGGACAGGTTTCAGAGTGGTAGCCGTGTTAGTCTGAATCAGCAAAAAGAACGGGGAGTACTTGTGACACCTTAGAGATTAACAAATTTATCTGGGCATAAGCTTTCACAGGCTAAAACTCACTTCATCGGATGCATGCAATGGAAAATATAGTAGGAAGATAGATAGATAGATAGATATAGATATAGACACACACACACCGAGAACATGAAAAAATGGGTGTTGCCATACACACTATAATGAGAGTGATCAATTGAGGTGAGCTATAATCAGCAGGAGAAAAAAACCTTTTGTAGTGATCATCAGGATGGCCCATTTCCAACAGTTGACAAGAAGTTGAGAGTAACAGTAGGCGGGGGGGAGGGGGGGGGGCGAAATAAGCATGGGGAAATAGTTTTACTTTGTGTAATGACCCATCCAGTCCCAGTCTTTATTCAAGCATAAGTTAATGATGTCCAGTTTCCAAATTAATTCCAATTCATCATGTGCCAGCCATGCCCCCTGCCATGTATATTGGCCAAACTGGACAGTCTCTGTGTAAAAGAATAAATGGACACAAATCAGACATCAAGAATTATAACATTCAAAAACCAGTCAGAGAACACTTCAGTCTCCCTGGTCACTTGATTACAGACCTAAAAGTCGCAATATTACAACAAAAAAAACTTCAGAAACAGACTCCAATGAGAGAGTGCTGAATTGGAATTAATTTGCAAACTGGACACCATTAAATCAGGCTTGAATAAAGCATTAGCGGAGGCAGAGCACGCAAGTCACAGGAGGTGACAGTGCCGCTGTACTGGGTGCTGGTCAGGCCGCAGCTGGAGTACTGTGTCTAATTCTGGTCACCAATGTATAGGAAGGATGTAGAGAAACTGGAAATGACCAGAGGCAAGCGACAAAAATGATGAAAGGGATAGAATTCAAGCCATGTGAGCAAAGGCTGAAATAACTGGAGATGTTTCGTTTGGAAAAGAGGAGATTGAGGAGGACATGGCAGTTGTCCTCTGATACTTGAAAGGCTTCCATAAAAAAGATGGAGGAAAGTTGTTCACTTTTCCCACAGAGGGCAGGACAGGAGGCAATAAGTTCTAACTGCAGCAGAGCAGATTTAGATTAAATCTCAGGATAAACTGCCTAACTGTAGGAATAGGAGGACAAGGGAACAGATGTCTCGGAAAATCATGGAGGCTCCTTTACTGCAGGTTTTCTAAAGGAGGCTGGACAGTCATCAGTCCTGGATGGCTTAGGCACAACAAATCCTGCATCTTGGTATGGGGGTAGATTAGCTAACCCTTATGGTTCCTTCTCACCCTGTGGCTCTATGATTCTATAACATAAAAGGCCAGTGTAGACCAGGCCTTAGCCAAACACAAGTCATTGGGCTCAACCCAGAGGTAACTGGGTAAAATTAAATGTCCTGTGTTATACAGGAATTCAGACTCGATGATCTAATGGTTCCTTCTGGCCTTATACCCTATGAATCTATTGATAAAGAAAGTGGATCAGGCATTTATATTTACTCTGTCCCACAACACACGAGGAAGGTCACCATGAGTGACTCCGATGAGTCGAAAGAATAGTAAATATGGCAGGCGACCAGCTTGGCTTAATGGTGAAATCCTAGCGGATCTTAAACATAAAAAAGAAGCTTACAAGGAGTGGAAGTTTGGACATATGACCAGGGAAGAGTATAAAAATATTGCTCGGGCATGTAGGAAAGATATCAGGAGGGCCAAATCGCACCTGGAGCTGCAGCTAGCAAGAGATGTCAAGAGTAACAAGAAGGGTTTCTTCAGGTATGTTGGCAACAAGAAGAAAGCCAAGGAAAGTGTGGGCCCCTTACTGAATGAGGGAGGCAACCTAGTGACAGAGGATGTGGAAAAAGCTAATGTACTCAATGCTTTTTTTGCCTCTGTTTTCACTAACAAGGTCAGCTCCCAGACTGCTGTGCTGGGCATCACAAAATGGGGAAGAGATGGCCAGCCCTCTGTAGAGATAGAGGTGGTTAGGGACTATTTAGAAAAGCTGGACGTGCACAAGTCCATGGGGCCGGACGAATTGCATCCGAGAGTGCTGAAGGAATTGGCGGCTGTGATTGCAGAGCCCTTGGCCATTATCTTTGAAAACTCGTGGCGAACGGGGGAAGTCCCGGATGACTGGAAAAAGGCTAATGTAGTGCCCATCTTTAAAAAAGGGAAGAAGGAGGATCCTGGGAACTACAGGCCAGTCAGCCTTACCTCAGTCCCTGGAAAAATCATGGAGCAGGTCCTCAAAGAATCAATCCTGAAGCACTTAGAGGAGAGGAAAGTGATCAGGAACAGTCAGCATGGATTCACCAAGGGAAGGTCATGCCTGACTAATCTAATCGCCTTTTATGATGAGATTACTGGTTCTGTGGATGAAGGGAAAGCAGTGGATGTATTGTTTCTTGACTTTAGCAAAGCTTTTGACACGGTCTCCCACAGCATTCTTGTCGCAAGTTAAGGACGTATGGGCTGGATGAATGCACTATAAGGTGGGTAGAAAGCTGGCTAGATTGTCGGGCACAACGGGTAGTGATCAATGGCTCCATGTCTAGTTGGCAGCCGGTGTCAAGTGGAGTGCCCCAGGGGTCGGTCCTGGGGCCCGTTTTGTTCAATATCTTCATTAATGATCTGGAGGATGGTGTGGATTGCACTCTCAGCAAATTTGCGGATGATACTAAACTGGGAGGAGTGGTAGATACGCTGGAGGGGAGGGATAGGATACAGAAGGACCTAGACAAATTGGAGGATTGGGCCAAAAGAAATCTGATGAGGTTCAATAAGGATAAGTGCAGGGTCCTGCACTTAGGATGGAAGAATCCAATGCACCGCTACAGACTAGGGACCGAATGGCTAGGCAGCAGTTCTGCAGAAAAGGACCTAGGGGTGACAGTGGACGAGAAGCTGGATATGAGTCAGCAGTGTGCCCTTGTTGCCAAGAAGGCCAATGGCATTTTGGGATGTATAAGTAGGGGCATAGCGAGCAGATCGAGGGACGTGATCGTTCCCCTCTATTCGACACTGGTGAGGCCTCATCTGGAGTACTGTGTCCAGTTTTGGGCCCCACACTACAAGAAGGATGTGGATAAATTGGAAAGAGTCCAGCGAAGGGCAACAAAAATGATTAGGGGTCTAGAGCACATGACTTATGAGGAGAGGCTGAGGGAGCTGGGATTGTTTAGTCTGCAGAAGAGAAGAATGAGGGGGGATTTGATAGCTGCTTTCAACTACCTGAAAGGGGGTTCCAAAGAGGATGGCTCTAGACTGTTCTCAATGGTAGCAGATGACAGAACGAGGAGTAATGGTCTCAAGTTGCAATGGGGGAGGTTTAGATTGGATATTAGGAAGAACTTTTTCACTAAGAGGGTGGTGAAACACTGGAATGCGTTACCTAGGGAGGTGGTAGAATCTCCTTCCTTAGATATTTTTAAGGTCAGGCTTGACAAAGCCCTGGCTGGGATGATTTAACTGGGACTTGGTCCTGCTTTGAGCAGGGGGTTGGACTAGATGACCTTCTGGGGTCCCTTCCAACCCTGATATTCTATGATTCTATGATTCTATGAAGGGAACATTGAATTCCATTGAAAGTTTATATAATCCATATTTGGCCTGTGGAACTCCTTACCACAGACGTTACTGGAGCAAAGAGTTTAGCTGAATGAGATTCACTAATGGATTGGCCATTGTAGGTGGTGCTGGAGACACCACTGTTAGGTAAGGCTGTCTGACACCTTCAATTAGGAGACCTCATTTTCAGTTGCTTATAACTTTGCCAAACAGAAATTTCACATGCTGGGTGTCTGCTTCTGGCTGAATTGTTTTTTTTTGTTTCCAGAATAACGTTTGAGCTGACTTCTCAAATGAAGCTAGGAGAAAAGATGTGTTCCCCATGATGAAAAATTCTTATAATTGTTCCAGTGAGGAGCCCAAGCACCTCCATGGAGATGAAAATGAGGTAACAGCCTCCCCCTCCCCCGTTAACAACCAGAGCCCTGACATGCAAGAGGAGGAGGTGACAGTGTCTCTGCATTAACACACAGCTGGCTCCTGAGGTCTTTACTCAGTACTTACTCCAACAGGAGTTTTGCCTCAGTGGGGCCTGGGTAAACTACGGGCCAGGTCCTCACAATTTTGCCTTGTATTGTACATCCTGAAGGATCCACTGTGACACTGAAATGCAGCAACCTTGGGGTTGGAGGCCGTCAGCCCGGGAGGGCACAGCAAAGAGGGACATTTTCGCGTATGACACGGAAGCAAACTCATCCCCTCTGGTAAGGGCCCTTGGATGTTTAATGGCTGTGCTGAGTGGAAAGGACCACACAACTATTCTCTAGCCCATCACATGCACATTGCACTGGGTTTGTCAAGCAGGTGAGCTCCTCAGCAGGAGATGGGTACCTGTGAATTCTGAGATGGAAGCCTCTTTCCTGGGAATCCCCCTCAGGTAGCCAGGTCCCACACCTCTCTCACCCCAGCATCTGCAGCATCATCCCACACCAAGAGCTGACACAGGGGTGTGCACCATTTATAATATAGCTCTGTGGAATCCTGGGGAGGGTCGCTCAGCCTCCAACAGATAAGTGAGCATCTGAATGTAAACAGGCCGAAGACAAGCCTGTCTGGGCTTCTGTGTTCCTTATCCAGCTTGAGGCATAAACAGTAATTAAGGGACCTTCCCAAAGGGAAATGAGATCTCTGGGGCTCTGTGCTGAGTTAGAGAGAAATTGGCTGCTCTGTGCATTTGTGTATATTTAAAACCTATAGTTGATAAGTAGGAAAACTAGGGATAATGCTTAAAACTCCATAGGGTCTGATAGCCTGTAAATTTGTAAGCAGAATGGGTAGATAGTAGACAGACAGATCTATAGAAAGATGCCTGAGGGGAGACACCAGCCCTTTGTGCAGGCAGACGATGCTGTTGCTAAGGGATCAGAGATCAGCAATTCTCATCAGTAACTATTATCATACTAGCACTTCCTAAATGCAGGACTCTGCACTTGCCCTTGTTGAACCTCATCAGATTTCTTTTGGCCCAATCCTCCAATTGGTCTCGGTCACTCTGGACCCTATTGCTACCCTCCAGCATATCTACCTCTCCCCTCATCTTAGAGTCATCTGTGAACTTGCTGAGGGTGAAATTCATCCCATCATCCAGATCATTAATGAAGTTGTTGAACAAAACCGGCCCCAGGACCGACCCCTGGGGCACTCCGCTTGATACCGGCTGTTTCATAGAATCATAGAATCATAGAATCATAGAATATCAGGGTTGGAAGGGACCCCAGAAGGTCATCTAGTCCAACCCCCTGCTCAAAGCAGGACCAAGTCCCAGTTAAATCATCCCAGCCAGGGCTTTGTCAAGCCTGACCTTAAAAACCTCTAAGGAAGGAGATTCTACCACCTCCCTAGGTAACGCATTCCAGTGTTTCACCACCCTCTTAGTGAAAAAGTTTTTCCTAATATCCAATCTAAACCTCCCCCATTGCAACTTGAGACCATTACTCCTCGTTCTGTCATCTGCTACCATTGAGAACAGTCTAGAGCCATCCTCTTTGGAACCCCCTTTCAGGTAGTTGAAAGCAGCTATCAAATCCCCCCTCATTCTTCTCTTCTGCAGACTAAACAATCCCAGCTCCCTCAGCCTCTCCTCATAAGTCATGTGCTCTAGACCCCTAATCATTTTTGTTGCCCTTCGCTGGACTCTTTCCAATTTATCCACATCCTTCTTGTAGTGTGGGGCCCAAAACTGGACACAGTACTCCAGATGAGGCCTCACCAGTGTCGAATAGAGGGGAACGATCACGTCCCTCGATCTGCTCGCTATGCCCCTACTTATACATCCCAAAATGCCATTGGCCTTCTTGGCAACAAGGGCACACTGCTGACTCATATCCAGCTTCTCGTCCACTGTCACCCCTAGGTCCTTTTCCGCAGAACTGCTGCCTAGCCATTCGGTCCCTAGTCTGTAGCGGTGCATTGGATTCTTCCATCCTAAGTGCAGGACCCTGCACTTATCCTTATTGAACCTCATTAGATTTCTTTTGGCCCAATCCTCCAATTTGTCTAGGTCCTTCTGTATCCTATCCCTCCCCTCCAGGGCCCTTGATAATTCTATGGGTTTCCATGGGCCCTTGATAATTCTAATTGCCTGTGCCTGAACCCCTCTCGTTCTGCAATATCCTGTGTGAGAAGGGTGCCCAGTACTACACAGCGGAGGGTGAAATATTAATTGGCTGATCTCACGGCATTGTATTTTCTGTATGATTCCCCATCCCCCTCCTCCTGGATACCAATGTTTTGCTTAGTTTCTCTCCATGCTTGCACTGTGAGCAGGGTTTCACATAGCTGTGAACTATGTCCTGTCCTGAGGTCATACTGTTAAATTAGAACATAGTAAGGAGTTTGAGGAGTTCAAGCTTTTCCCTCCAATGGCATACACATTGCAATTTTTGACATTGAAGTTAATCTGCCATCACGTTGCCCATTCACCTGACTTGGTTAGCTCCCTCTGAGGATTCTCTGGACTTGTCTATGACCATAATAATCTGGTGCCATCTATCCATGTTGCCACCTCACTGTTCACCCCCTTTCTAGTATTTACCATACTATTTGTTACACTGTGCTTCCCTCCTCTCACAGGCACCTTGAGCAATTCTGAGCTCAATCGATGTTTCAGCTACCTCATGGCATCTTTCACCATCACCCCTATTGACCCATCAACATTCATCCTAATGGGCATACCTGGCCTGGAAGCTGCCCACTTTCTGATTTCCATCCCTTTCTCCATGTTCTACATAATCGGCCTGTTGGGAAATTTCACACTTTTGTTTGTTGTATGGGAAGAGCAGACCCTGCACAAGCCAATGTACCTGCTGCTCTGCATGCTGGCGCTTACAGACATCAGCATGTGTACCTCCGTCGTGCCGAAGGCACTGTGTATATTTTGGTTCAATTTCAAAGGCATTACTGTGAGTGGCTGTCTCACCCAGATGTTCTTTCTTCATGCAGCTTCTATGATGCACTCAGCTGTCCTCGTCACAATGGCCTTCGATATCTACATTGCCATATGTAACCCCCTGAGATAAGCCACCATCCTCACCAACGCACGAATAGCTAAGCTAGGGCTTGTGGGTTTGATAAGAGCTGTTCTCTTCATTCTTCCTGCACCCCTGCTCCTGAGCAGGCAGCCATTCTGTGCCAACCGCATTATCCCCCATATGTACTGTGACCACATGGCTGTGATGAAGATGTCATGTGGCAACATTACAGTCAACAGGATGTATGGGTTGGTGATGGCGTTTGTAGTCACCTGGTTAGACCTGATACTCATTGCTCTGTCCTACAGTCTGATCATCAGGGCTGTCCTCAGAATGTCCTCCAAAAAAGCCCACCAGAAAGCCTTCAACACCTTCACAGCCCATATTGGTGTGATACTGGTTTCTTATACTCCCTCCCTCTTCTCCTCCCTGACACACCGGTTTGGTCAGGGCATCGCTCCGCATGTTCACATCATCTTGGCCAACCTCTATTTCCTCCTTGCTGCCACGCTCAACCCTATCACTTATGGAGTCAAAATGAAAGAGCTTCGTGACAAAGTGGGCAAGTACACCTGCAGAATGTGATCACCTGCAGCCATTGACTTTAATCCTGCATGACAAGAGGGGAAAGGCTATCTCCTCATTAATCAAGGGTGCTCTGTCCCACTTTGGCTTAGCTCAGAATTGTGGAAGTTCACATTCTGAGAAGTTCCTCACACCAAATGTCTTAGGAATGGAGAGAGCAGTGCTTGGTCAGGGAGTGATGAGTTCCCTCTCTCTGACCAACACCTGATCTCTTTCAGCCTCATCTGTCAGCCCCCACACCCTGTCACTCGGACTTTCTGTGACTTCCAGACCACCATAAAATGCTGCAGATTTCTGATACAAGGTGGCTCCTGCAGGATTTGAGGACATTCCACTTGAGCTTGTTGGTTAGAGTTGTGAAACCATGTGTTTTTGAGAACTGGACTGCTGTGTTAAACTATGACACCATCTTTAAGTCAACTTACTTACTGCTTGGACCTTTCAAAATACACAGCAACCATTCCCATTGTCAAAAGATGTCAAAAGTTTGTGTTGAGATTTCAGGTTGGAGTTTGTGAAACAGAGATTGCCACCAAACGTCCAGGTGACTGCATTGCTTGCAGTACTAAGTCCTTCTACTGTGCTCAGCCCTGCCCGACCTAGATTTGCTGATACCCCATTTTTGCCATTGTTTTCTGGAGACCTTGGACAGCTGGAGCAGCAGTGGGGAGTGTTGCCAGTGGTTCACTGGCCTCATACCGAGGACAACCGATTTGAGCAGGTTTGGCTTCAAGGTCTCAAATACACGGATGCCGCTGGGGACGAAGTTTTTAGTGAACTTGGCCTATTTGCTCTGTTGTTGCTGTCACTATCTTTTAGCAACGCTGCAATTAAAATATTGTTTTCCCAGATGAACTTGATAAAAAAAATTGTGCAACAAGATGCAAGAGGGGAATTTAGAAACCTACTTCATTTTAGGCATCGATGCAATGACACAAAACATTCTGCAAACATTTTGCACCAGAGACAGTTATGATTGCACTGGTCACTGCTGCTATCTATGGCCAGTATTAGAAACATTCTACCTCCAAGAAAGAGCGGGAGGAGGAAATGTTTCCTTTTACAGACTAACAGTAACAAACTATTTCAACTAAAAGTACAGACATTGACTATGGTCATTGAATGGAATTAGAAATAAATAATATAATAATGTGATTGTTGTTTTTACACTACATACATTCTGGGCTCCTTTGAGGCTATTTTTAATGCCATCATTCTCTCTTGAGATATAAGTACCAGTACTGGGGGTTTGATTTTGACTGTTATCTCATAGCTTTGTTGCTTATGTGGACAAACTCCTGCTGGCCCTTGTAGCTTTTTTTTTTAATCACATCTGTACTAGGTCTCTAACAAAAGCTTTCATGTGTTACTTCATGTAGACCGTTGTGTTAAGAAAAACAATTGTTTTAAAAATAGATTGGGCCATTTTTAGGTTAGTTTTTAAGGGATTTTGAGCTATTAATGCAGTAGAAATCTGGGAAACTACCTCAAGCTGAGCTGTAGACAGAGCAGCAGCAGCCAGAAACACAAGGACGGGAGGAGCAGCCCAGAAGGCCAAGTGGGGCTGGAGCCAGAGAAGCAGCACTCAGCCAGAAGACCTGCTGAGGCAGAGCTGGGGAGCTGGAGCTGGAGCTCAAAAGCTCTGTGAGCTGCATCATGTCCCTGTTTCCCCTGGCACAGAGGAAGCGTACGCTCACAAACGACCTGTGAAAAAGGAGGCTTCCTTGACTGTGCAGTTGTCACAAGCACACATGGACAACGAGAATGTCAGCCAGACGAAAGCGAGAGGGCTAACAGAAAATGGGGCAGACAGCTGTATTCCTGTGTTCGACGCACTGTTCGGTGAATGGAATGGCAGGTTTTCATCCCAGTCAATGGAAATACCTTAAAGTGGAGATGCAGGGTTCAAATGTGATCCAGGGGGCGCTGATGGAGTGCTCAGTAAATGTGCAAGTTCCCTTTCACATTTATGGAAAGACTCAGTGGGCGGTGGGGGTCACGGGAGAGGGGCAATGGAGGGACTTGGGGTACAGCAGGTGGGGGAGCAGTCGGGGAGCTACAGGGGAGGAGGGTGGAGGAGAGGAGGGACTCAGTGTGTGGCAGGGATATGGAGGAAGGGGGATGGAGCAGGGGCCTGGGCCACAGTCTGGGCATCGGGGAGCTTCTGGCTCTCTGGCCAGTCTCCCCATTTGCCGGAATCATACAGCTCCCATGACGTCTTATCATCCCCAGCTGTCAGAGCACTGACAGACCCCAGGGAGCCAGGGGTCAAAGCCCAGTGGAGTGGGAGGGTCCGGGATCCCCTACCAACAACCCCCCTGCACATCACAGGCCGAACTCCTGACCAGTAGGTGGCACTCCCCTGCCAACCAACCCTGAGCGATGACCGTCACGAGGTGAAAGACTTGCCGGCTCAGGACACTTTTCCAAAGTTAACGCGTTTTACAGGTGTCTCGATACAATAAATGATCAACTTTCCAATGGCTTTCAAAGCTTGCAGTGAGTGCTGATCAGTTCAGCACCATTCAGCCAAACGGGCTTAATTCTGCAAGTGCTGAGGATCAGTATGAAGGAGCCGAAAAGCTGGCCAATCATTCCAAGAGACATTTCTCGTGCTTTTCTCGGACAGTTGCTTTCATTCACATCTGTTTTGAGCCGCGGTTCTCAAACTATGGGAGGTGCGGGAATGTGTAAAGAGAGGCACAAGCTGTGTGGTTTGGTTTGGTTTTATTTTTAGAGCTCTGGCTGTCAGCCCCAGGCAGCTGGAGGTTGTGCAGAAGGGCCGTGTACATCCAGGGGAGGGGATAAAGGGGACAGCTTGAGGCAGAGCCACCATGGGGTGACAGCGGGAGCCGCAGCCACACGGGGCATTGTAGGGCTTCACACTAGTCCCACTCAGGGCTCTCTTAGCAACTGTGACACATCAGATGTCTGATGTGTTGTCCCCCCGCACAAGTACTTAAAAACAAACTTAAAACCATGAGCAACAACGCGCTTAGAGTGAGAAAAAGCTTATATGAGAAATGGTTCGTTTTGTGACAAAGGGAGAAAAGCCTACGACACAAACTGCAGTGAGGGAGGCAGCAGAGGTTCCAGCAAAAAGCAGAAGCTAAAAATATGATGGTGCTTATTTCAAACATGTTGAGTTTTTTTACAGGAAGCTCCATGAATTAACAGGAGAAAAAATGGTTTCTGAAGTGTATAGCACTGTTAACATGAAGGCTACTGAGGCTTCTTACTGTGTGGCTTTGTGCACTGATAAAGCTGGTAAACCGCACAACACAGGTGAGAAACTACTGCTTCCAGGTGCAAAGGATACATCCTGGTGATGCTAGGAGAGAAAGCAGCATCAGGGGTAGATGTGATTCCATTTTCGAATGGCACAGTTACGCACCGTATTGTGGAGATGGCCACCGATGCAAAAGAGCAGTTCCTAGAAAGTGATTGTCAGAGCCATTATTATTCAATTCAGATAGATGAGTCTTCCAATAATAGTAGAACCTCAGAGTTACAAACTGACCAAAAAAAAAGAACAATGAGGAGTCCTTGTAGCACCTTAGAGACTAACAAATGTATTTGGGCATAATCTTTTGTGGGTTATAACCCATTTTCTCAGATGCATGGAGTGGAAAATACAGTAGGCAGGTATAAATATACAGAACATGAAAAGATGGGAGTTGCCTTACCGAGTGTGGGGGGGTCGGAGCTAACAAGGCCATTTCAATTAAGGTGGATGCGGCCCATTTCCAACAGTAGACAAGAAGGGATTAACATCAACAGAGGGAAAATTACTTTTTGTAGTACTAACAAGGAATCATGGTGGATGTGGCCCATTCCCAACAGCTGACAAGACGGTGTGGGTATCAACAGAGGGGAAATTATTTTTGTAGTGATCCAGCCACTCCCAGTCTTTATTCAGGCCTAATTTGATGGTGTCAAGTTTGCAAATTAATTCCAGTTCTGCCGTTTCTTCAATCTCCCTGGACACTCAATAACATACTTAAAAGTGGCCATTCTTCAACAAAAAAACTTCAAAAACAGACTTCAGTGAGAAACTGAAGAAATGGAATTAATTTGCAAACTTAATACTATAGTAAAGAACAAAGTTGTCAGACACGTAGATGAACATAATTTCCCGGGGAAATTAATAGGCAGCAGATTTAAAACAAAGGAAAGGAAGTATTCCTTCACACAACACACAGACAACTTTTCAAACTCTTTGCCAGAGGATGTTGTGAAGGCCAAGACTAGAAGAGGGTTTGAAAAATAACTAGATAAGTTCATGTAGGATTGGTCCATCAGTGGCTATTAGCCAGGATGAGCAGGGATTTAAACCATGATGTGAACTGTCCCTATCCTCTGTTTGCCAGAAGCTGGGAAGGGGCGACAGGGGATGGATCACTTGATGATTCCCTGTTCTGTTCATTCCCTATGAAGCACCTGGCATTGGCTACCATCACAGGACAGGATACTGGGCTAGAGGGATCATTTATCTGACTAAGAATGGCTGTTTTTATGTTCTTATAAAGAGCAAAATATTCAGGGATTCCTTTGTCTGGGTTTTCCCTGCCGCTCTGGAGTCACACCATGAGGGGAGGGTACTTCCCAAGCCAGATCCTGTGGTGAATATTTAGCTAGTGCATATAAATGTATTGTTCCTAGGATATAACACATAAGTGTGTTTCTGCTTGTAATTATATTTTGGATGTAATCAAACCCAGTTTCCCTTTGGACTCATAAAGGAATTCTTGTGTGGAAACTTGGTTGTTCTAAACCTTAATAAATGTGTGAGGGAAATTATTTCCAATATTTGGGCTTTCTGATCATATTGGGGAGGGACTGGTATAACTTTGATGAAGTTGTGAAGGAATGTGGGGAGCGGCCAACTGGGAAGATGGAGGCTGACACCCCAGGAAGTGTCTGTGTAGAACCAACAGAGCTGGTAGGAACAGGGGAGGAAAAGCTGATGCTGTGGAGGAAGCTTCCAGCCAGGGCAGTGGCCTGTAATGACCACAGCCCTCGACATCTTCCAGAATGCATTCACCAGGGGAGGGGCGATCCTGGCCTGAAATATAATTTTTTTCAGGAACTATGGGGAGACCAGATGGTCAGTCACACCGAAGGTTAAGACTTTGCCACAGTTATTTTTAGTACAAGTCACAGACAGGTCACGGGCAATAAACAAAAATTCACAGGAGCCCGTGACCTGTCTGTGACTTGTACTAAAAATAACTGGTGTGGGGGCAATGACAGGGGGATGGTTACAGACCGATCGGGAGGATGAGAGCCCGACCCCGGTTTCGGGAGCAGGGAGAGTCCAGTACCTTCTGCCACCATGGCTAACATCTCCATGGCCCCCGCCACAGCCCCAGCATCTCAGTGCTCTGGAGTCCCTGCCACAACCCAAGCATCACTGAGCTATGGACGCCCTGATGCCTGCAGCAGGTTGGAGGCCTGGGTTCCCGCGCCGTCCACGGTGGTTGAGAGATACTGGGTCCTTGGGCACCCGTGGCAGCTCAGAGCTCGGGGGCCCCCACTGGCTGAGAGCTCTGTCTCCGCTGCCCCAGGGCCGACGTGGAAAATGTCACGGAGGTCTCTGAAAGTCACGGAATCCGTGACTTCCGTGACATAATCTTGTCCTTAGCCAGGCCGATGAACAACTCGCTGCGGTGAATGGGGAAGTGGTGGAACCCCAGTGACTGAGGCAGTGGCCGCACTTTGGGCAGGAGGCACAACAGTCGCTGACTTGCTCCAGACTGTAGAGTTGTTCACCCCTGGGCTCAGAGTGTCAGCCGGCTGTTGTTAAGTGCTGAAGGCTGGCACATTGTTGCCTTGGTAAAGCAGTTCAGGTTACTCAGTGCTTCTTGTCCTTGGAGCTCCAGTGTTATCAGTATTCACTGATAAGGCAACCTGCTAATTCAGCAGACCTCGGTGTTACTCATAAAGAAAGACCACAGGCACAGTTCAGTGACAAAGACACGCGGCCAGGTTTATTGTCCTCAAGGCATAGTCCTAGCACCCTGGCTAAGAGCCAAATGAACAAATAAGCTTATGAAATTCCTTTCATAGGAGGTAATATCCCAAGACATCCATACTGATTAAGGACCTAACTTCACTTTACAAATAATTAAAGAATTGTGTGATCTACTGAGGGTAAAGGGATTAAGAACGTTGATCTACCATCCACAAACTGATGGGTTGGTAGAACGATTTCACAGAACTTTGCGGGTGATATTAAAGAAATTTGTAGCCTCAGATCTCACACATTGGGACCAACTCTTCCCCTGCCTCCTTTTTGCTATCAGGAACTTGCCTCAAGCCTCCAAGTTTTCTCCCTTTGAACTGCTATATGGGAAACAGCCTCAAGGCATTTCAGACCTCCTTGGAGAAACATGGAAGGGCAAAGACACCAGGCAATGAACATAGTCCACTACATTCTTCAATTAAGAAATGGCCTCAAGACTTTGCTGGCAGTTGTTAAAAGAATTTTTCTAAATGCACAACAGGTGCAGATTTCAGAGTCGCAGCCGTGCTAGTCTGTATCCTCAAAAAGAACAGGAGCACAGGTACTCCTGTTTTTCTTAACAGGTACAGAGAAGGCCTATAACAAAGGGGTCCAGTGTGAGTGTGCAAACTCAATGATTGAGTCTTATTGTTACTACCAAGTTTTCTGTTCAACTAACTGGTACAAGGGCAGGGACCATTTGAGGTCGTGAGGTTTTTATTATCTATCCTGCTATGATCAATTGAAAACGGTTGTTGGTCCAGTATCATGTGGCAGCAGTCCCAAACAGTGCAGAGGGCAGTACATTCCACACAGAAATGACAGCCTGCGCCAGTTGCTAGGCGGAAGAGTCTGCAAGGCTCAGTTTGCCCTGACAATCTGAACCCCTGTTATCAGCGAATCCTTTCTTTGCTCTCGGGGGACAGTCTCAGGCTGTATTTCTCCAGGATCTATTTTCTGCTCTTCCAGCTGCTCACAGAGCTGAGGGAATTGTCTTGGAGCCCTGGCCAACCTGAGAGTCTACAGAGACTATTCAGGGGAATCATAAAGGTCGCTGTCCAGTACGGCGAGTGTCAGATGTCTGAGATTCATACACTGATTCTCAGGGCTCTGCCTTCCTGTCTCCATAAGGAGATTTCCTGTCTGCGCTGAGTGGGATTTCGGTGAGTTGCCTGTTTCTATGATAAAGTTCATGCTGAGGGCTCAGGAAGGGTTCCAGGGCAGGAATTCACCCGCACAGTGACTTGAACTGTTTAGTATTGTCAGAAACACCAAGGGATTTACCTGGGTGAAATTGGAACTACCAATGTATTGGAAACCGTTTAGACAAATATTTGTTTTTCAGATCTGTTCCTTGTCTCTTACTGTGTCCTTCTAGCTGTCTTAGTAGCTTCCTCTTTGGGGGCAGTGTGGTTTTTTCCTCTGGTTAGCTCACATTTTCCAATTCAGCAACTTCACTGCCCTGTTTAGAAGTGCAGGCAAATTCTCTGCAGAAGGTAACTCTCTTACCAGAGGGTTCACAACAAGGATGGGTCGCACAGAGGCCAGATTCTGCTCTCACATTCTGCCTTCAGTGGGTGACTCCAGATGAAAACTGGCCTCCCTGAGAGCAAAATCACATCCCCTGTGCTTTGAAATCCCTGTCCTTCATGCCCGCTCTCCAGATGACACGTAAACTGGGGGTTTCCTTTAGACTCTTTCAGCACCCTAAGAGAATATCGCTCTCTGTAACTGGATGTAAAGCTGTGACTTTTGCAGAGGGAAGTCAAAAGTTAAACACGAAGGGTGAATCTGGTCCCATTGAGTTCAATGGCAAAACTCCCAACAGGGCCAGGAGTTCACCCTAAATCCACAAGCAGGGACGTAAATGAATGGCCTGATTTACACCTGTCATGAGAGTCCAGTGACTTCAACTGGGGTCGTCCTGTGGCCTCTAAGGATGGTGATCTCATTTGGACCAAAGAAGAACTGTCAGGACCGTTGCTGAAATCTCAAATTCACAGGCTTAGAAGTTCAGAACAATTGGCATAACAAGCGTTTTGCAGGGGAGAGGGGGGTCTGCTCTCTCTGAGCTCCTACGGCTCTGCTTCTGGAGAGGATGAGAAGCACCAAAAGGCAGTAAAAATAAAACCCTGTTTCTGGCTTAGAGGAAACCAGGCGGTGTTGGAAATCTCACAGGGAGGTCCAGGAATGCAGTGTCTGTGAGTGTGAGGGGAAGAGGGGACGAGCAGATCACAGTGGTGTGGAGTCCTGAAACCGGGTGAAATAGGGAATGAACATACGCTTCTTTGGTCTGTGCATTAGGCAGGAATGAGGCCTCCTGGGGCAGAGGGTGTCTCGGACTGTAACGTAACGTGAACCATACTGTAGCAGATGGTCCCTGACACCTTCCCCCATCCGGATCATCTCTCCTCCTATGAGCAACCCCACGACGGCCTTGTGGTAACGTCAGCAATTGCCAACATGGAAGAGCAGCCTCAGGAAGGAGCGTCTCAGTTTCTAGCGGGCTGCAATATGTTAAAGCTTTGTGTCGTTTTGAGGCAGAGTTACTCACGCTGGCTCCTTTTAGTCCCCACGTCCTCTCTCCCTCCCAACGGGTCTGTCCCTCTCTCCTTCCCTGCACAGGCCGAGCAACTTCTGGGGTTCCCTTCAACCCGGAGAGGCTGATCTCCCCCTTTTCCCCAGTGCAGGCAGACACTGAGTTTAACCTAGTCTGAGGAGATAGTTCTGTGTCTGTTGCTGTGGGTCTGGCACCTGGTTTAGGTCGTGAATGAGGGGTATAATTGTGTGTCAGGGCTGGAGTTTCTAAGTTGGGGGACATACATGGACAGGCAGGCAGCACTGGTGGTTGTGGGGGCAGGGAGCGGGGTGTAAAGGGACAGGTGGACAGAGCTGCTGAAAGTCAAATTTTCTTTGTGATTTTTGCCATTTCGTCAGTGGAAAGAACCATTGATCTTTCCTGCTCAGATGGTTCAATCTCCCATTATACTCTGAGCCCCTGTCAGTTCTCTCCTTCCCCATCCCAGGCTGCCCCCATTCCAACAGCACCCTGGTTGCCAGTGTCTTCTCCATGCTCCCCAGTCATCCCTGGCTCTCACCACCTCCGAGCCGCCCTACGCTCCCCAAAATTCTTCCTCTGCAGGGGGTGAGGTGCCTCCCATCACACCTGCTCCCTTGGCTGGGGGAGATCAGTGACGGTGTCTCGCCGGTGAAAAATCTCCCACACCAGTGGCAAATGCCAAGACACCTGTGCGGCTGCTCTTCACGCACCCAGAGACACCCCGTGCAGCTTTGGGAACTGCTAAACAGGAACAACTCGCAAGCTGAGAAGTACGCACATAATGAGAGCGGGCAGCTCTGGGACATGTGAGTGCCGAGAGAAATGCAGCTGCCATTTGCAGGAGCCACTGGTATCTGCCTGAAACAGTGGCC
Source organism: Chelonia mydas (assembly GCF_015237465.2). NCBI lineage: Eukaryota > Metazoa > Chordata > Testudines > Cheloniidae > Chelonia > Chelonia mydas. The sequence goes on along the minus strand of NC_057849.1, from coordinate 4,281,014 downwards.
CACTGGGACACAGCCGTTAAACCCTGGATGCTCTGGGACCATTTGTCAGCCAGCTCTGCTAGCCATTCATGGCGAGGGTTGTACAATTTTTTATGGAGTCAAGTCGTTATTGTTCTCATCTGAAACGTTCGTCCATGCAGAGCCTCACGGGATTCCTCAGCCTCGTAACATACACACCTCGTGTAACATGTCCAAGGCACGGCAGTCACAGGAGAATTTCTCCCCATAGGGCTAAATTCCCCACAGTCATGAACGGAAAATATGCCTCCAGTAGCTTCAGGCAGGAGGTTGCAGGCAAAATGCCTCCAGCTGACTCCTGGGGACGTGCCTGTCGATTCCAAAGCCAGAAGAGACCACTGTGATCATCTGGTCTGTATAACACAGGCCTGAGAATTTCCCCCAAACTATTCCTACAGCAGATCTTTTAGAGAAACTTACTACCTTGATTTAAAAATTCTCAGTGACGGAGGATCCGCCATGACCCTTGGTAAATTGTTGTAATGGCTAATTAATCTCACCGGTTAACAAATGTTCACTTTATTTCCAGTCAGAATTTCTTTAACTTCAAATTCCAGCCATGGGATCATGTTACACCTCTGTATGCTAGTCTGAAAAGCCTATTATTAAACACTGGTTCCCTGTGTAGGTACTTACAGATGGTTTTGAACTCACCCCTTAACCATGTTTGTTAAAGTAAATAGATTGAACTCTTTGAGTAGGGCAGGTTTTCTAATCTTTTAATTATACTTGTGACTCTTCTCTGAACCCTCTTCAGTGTATCAACATTTTAATCATGGACACAAGAACTGGACACAGGATTCCAGCACGAGTCGCACCAATGCCAGTGACAGAGGTAAAATAACTTCTCTAAGTCTCCTTGAGATCCCCCTTGTTATGATCCAAGAATCACATTGCCTCTTTTGGGCACACTGGGTCACACTGGGAACTCAGGTTTAGCTAGTTATCCCTTCACCCCCCCTCAAAAATTTTGTTCACTCATGCCGCTTCCCATGAAAGTCCCCCATCGTGTAAGCATTGCCTGCATTCCTTCTTCCTAGATGTAGATCTCTACATAGCTATATTAGAACACATTTTGGTTGCTTCAACAAAGTTGACCAACTAATTCAGTTTGGTGACCTGTCCTCTTCATTATTAACCATCCCCCAACTTTTGTGTCATCTGCAAACTTCATCAATATTTAGTCATGAGAAGTGTTAGCAGCTGAGTTGCTGACATGTCTCTCTCCTTACACTTGTCAGTTAACACCTGAAACTTACCTCTCAGACGAAGCTTGGCTTGCTTACTGACCTGTGAGGACTTCTCTGGACTTGGTTCTGACCTTAATAATCTGGTGCCATCTGTAAATTTTGCCACCTCACTGCTCATCCCCCTTTCTAGATTGTTAATAACTATAATTTATTTACCGTACTATTTGTTATAAAGTGTGTAACCCCCCTTACTGTGCTTCTTTCCATTCAGAGGCACCCTGAGCATTTCTGAGTCTGATCAACGTATCAACTACCTCATGGCAGCTTTCAACCTCACCCTGTCTGACCCTTCAATATTCATCCTAACGGGAATCCCTGGCTTGGAAGCTGCCCACATCTGGATTTCTATCTCTTTCTGTATGTTCTACATTATCAGCCTGTTGGGAAATGTCACAGTTCTGTTTGTTGTAGGCAAAGAGCAGACCCTGCACAAGCCTATGTACCTGTTGCTCTGCATGTTGGCGCTCACAGACATCAGCATGTCTACCTCTGTTATGCCGAAGGCACTGTGTATATTTTTGTTCAATTTGAAAGGCATTACTGTGGGTGGCTGCCTCACCCAGATGTTCTTCCTTTATGCAGTTTCTGTTATGAAGTCAGCTGTCCTTGTGATAATGGCCTTCGATCGCTATGTTGCCATCTGTAACCCTCTGAGATACACCACCATCCTCACCAACGCACGAGTAGCTAAGCTAGGGCTTGTGGGTTTGATAAGAGCTGTTCTCTTCATTCTGCCCCTGCCCCTGCTCCTGAGCAGGCTGCCATTCTGTGCCAGCCGCATTATCCCGCACACGTACTGCGAGCATTTAGCAGTGGCGAAGATATCATGTGGAGACATCACAGTCAACAGGACGTACGGTTTGGTGATAACGTTTGTAGTCATCGTGTTAGACCTGATGCTCATTGCCCTGTCCTACAGTTTGGTCATCAGGGCTGTTCTCAGAATCTCCTCCAAGAAAGCCCATCAGAAAGCTCTCAACACCTGCACAGCCCACATCTGTGTGATACTGACGTCTTATACTTCCTGCCTCTTCTCTAACCTGACGCACCAATTCGGTCAGGGCATCGCTTCCAACATGCACATCATCTTGGCCAACCTCTATTTCCTCATCCCCCCCATGCTCAACCCTATTGTTTATGGAGTCAAAACAAAAGAGCTTCGTGACAAAGTGGGCAAATACATATGCAGAATATGATTTCCTGGGGCCACTGACTTTAAACATGTGTGACAAAAGGGGGAAAGGATATCTCTACAGTCATCAAGTGTGCTCTGTCTCAGTTTGTCTGAGCTCAGCACTTTTGAAGTTTATAGTCTGAGTACTTTCTCACACCTAATGTCTTACCACTTTCAGACCAAGCACTGCTCTCTCCATGGCTGAGTTCGCTCTCTCTGACCATCCCCTGATCTCTTTGAGCACACCCCCACACACCCTGTCATTTGGCTTTTCCATGACTTCCAGACCACCAGAAGATACTGCAGCTTTCTGATGCCAGGTGGCTTTCCATTAGCCTCTGTGTGAATAGGTTCTGGATCAGTTCGGCTAAACGAAATCTATGTTTTCTGATCGCCAAAGACAAAGAAAGCAGCTACAATGCTGAACTTCTTTCACATATATGCAGTCATCCGATGAACAAAATATACCTGATTTTTCTACTTCCAATCCTTCAGGAGGCCTGGAGGATAAACAAAAAGTCTCAGTTGAAAAGGCTAATAGAGGAAAGCTGCTGCAGGATTGGAGGACTTTCTACTCGAGCTTGTTGGTGAGAGTTATGAAACTTTGTGTTTTTGAGAACAGGACTGCTGTGTTTAACTATGACATGACCTTTCAGTCAAATAACGTACCGCTTTGCACACTTCATTTTGGAGTCACTTTTCATCTGGAACCTTCAAAACACACATTAACCATTCTCATTGTTGAAGATGTCAAAAGGAAGTGTCGAGATTTCATGTTGGACTTATGAAACAGGTGAAATAGAGATTGCAACCAAATGTCCAGTTGATTGAATCGCTTGCAGTACTACGTCCTTCTACGGCGCTCAGTCCTTCACAGCCTAGCTTGGCTGAGATCTCACTTTTGTCATTGTTTTCTGGAGACCTTGGACAGTTCGATCAGCAGTGGAGAGCTTTGCCAATGGAGGTGCACTGGCCTCATACTCAGGACTATCAAGTTGAGCAGTTTTGGGTTGAAGTTCTCCAACAGATGGATGCCGCTGAGGACAAAGGCTTTAGTGAACTGGACTCATTTGCATTTCCACTGCTGTGGCTACCTTTCAGCAATGCTGCCGCTGAAAGATTCGTTTTTATCAAGTTCCTCTAAGAAAACAAATGGCACAACAAGATGCAAGAGGAACTTTTAGAAAACGTTCCCCATATGAGGGCTGTCAAGGTTCCTTCCCCACTCTGAACTCTCGGGTACAGATCTGGGGACCTGCATGAAAACCTCCTAAGCTAACTTTTACCAGCTTAGGTTAAAACTTCCCCAAGGTACAAACTATTTTACCCTTTGACCCTGGACTTCCACTGCCACCACCAAACTTTATCTGGGTTCCTGAAAAAACGTAGTTTGGACACGTCTTTGCCCCCAAAATCCTCCCAACCCTTGCACCCCACTTCCTGGGGAAGGTTTGGTAAAAATCCTTACCAATTTGCATAGGTGACCACAGACCCAAACCCTTGGATCTGAGAACAATGAAAAAGCATTCAGTTTTCTTACAAGAAGACTTTTAATAGAAGTAAAAAGAAAGGAATCACCTCTGTAAAATCAGGATGGCAGATACCTTACAGGGTAATTAGATTCAAAACATAGAGAATCCCTCTAGGTAAAACCTTAAGTTACAAAAAAGACACACAGACAGGAATAGTCATTCTATTCAGCACAGCTATTTTCTCAGCCATTTAAAGAAATCATAATCTAACACATACCTAGCTAGATTATTTCCTAAATTCTAAGATTCCATTCCTGTTCTGTCCCCGGCAAAAGCATCACACAGACAGACACAGACCCTTTGTTTTTCTCCCTCCTCCCAGCTTTTGAAAGTATCTTGTCTCCTCATTGGTCATTTTGGTCAGGTGCCAGCAAGGTTACCTTTAGCTTCTTAACCCTTTACAGGTGAGAGGATTTTTCCTCTGGCCAGGAGGGATTTTAAAGGGGTTTGCCCTTCCCTTTATATTTATGACAAGGGCGTATATGCAACAATACAAAATCTCTTATGAACAGTTTACACCAATGAAAGGAATGATTGCACTGTCATTGCTGATGTATGACAAAGCATTTTACTTCTGACGAAGACAGCAAGGATGAAATGTTGCCTTTTAGCGACTACCAGTAACAAACTAATTCAACTCAAAATATGGACATTGACTACTATGATTGAATGCATTAGAAATAAATGCCATAATATCATTTTTGTTTTTGCACTATTTGGGCTACTTTGGGGCTGTTTTTAACATTTCCCATTTTGTGTTTGAAACATCCGCCAACCCTCAGTCGGGATACAAGTACCAATATGGGGGTTTTGAATGTGAATTTGATTTTCCTCTCGCTTTGGTTTTAATGTGGATGAACTCCTGTTGGGACTTGTAGCTTTTTTTTTTTTTAATCACATCCATATTAGGTATCTAACAAAAGCTTATCTTTGTTACTTGATGTGCTAGTAAAAAAAAAATTTGTTAATAAAACACCCTTTGTTTCAGTAAATAGATTGGGCTATGTAGGGAGCCAGGGTGGCTTCCCTCCGAACCAGAGGGTAAACAGCCACCCTTTCAGCCTGAGTGGGCGGTGCCAGACCAAGCTCACGCCAGTCCCCGGAAGGGGAGCGGTGGGACAGGAAGTACAAAGGGCGGGTCCCTTTGCCCAGTGAGGAGGGCACCAGGGAGGGAGACAGACACAGGCTGCCGGCTGCTCCCTCGCGATCCTGCTGCCGACCCAGGGGAGGCCCTGGGCCAGGAGGAACCTGACGGGAGGAAGGCCCGTGGCGACTAGGACTGCCAGACGCTGAGTACCCGATGACCTAGAGGGGCCCGGCTGCAGCCCAGGCCGGCGTGAGCCCGACACAGAGGGGGAGCTGGAGCTGCCAGCAGGGGAATACCCGGAAAGCTGGAGGGACCGGAGAGACCCGCTGGAGAGACCGGGTAGGAAGTAGCCCAGGGGCAGAACGGCAGTGTGGGGTGGGTGTGTTTGGTCAGCGGGTGCGGATGGCCCCCCGCTGACCGAGCGGCGGGAACTTCGCCTCCCGCCACTGACCGGGACCTGGGCTGGAACGAGGTGGAGTCGGGTGGGCCTGCGTTCCCCTCCCTCGGCCAGCCCGCCTTGGGTAGCAGAACTGTGCGCTACCAACCCGTGCCGGCGCTCCCCTGCCCGAGGGGCGCTGCAGACACGTGCCGGCCCTCCCCTGCCCGAGGGGCGCTGCAGACTCCAGCCGGCCCTCCCCTGCCCGAGGGGCGCTGCAGACTCGTGCCGGCCCTCCCCTGCCCGAGGGGCGCTACAGACGCGTGCCGGCCCTCCCCTGCCCGAGGGGCGCTGCAGACTCCAGCCGGCCCTCCCCTGCCCGAGGGGCGCTGCAGAATCGTGCCGGCGCTCCCCTGCCCGAGGGGCGCTGCAGACTCGTGCCGGCGCTCCCCTGCCCGAGGGGCGCTGCAGACTCGTGCCGGCGCTCCCCTGCCCGAGGGGCGCTGCAGACTCATGCCGGCCCTCCCCTCCCCGAGGGGCGCTGCAGACTCCAGCCGGCCCTCCCCTGCCCGAGGGGCGCTGCAGACTCGTGCCGGCCCTCCCCTGCCCGAGGGGCGCTGCAGACTCCAGCCGGCCCTCCCCTGCCAGAGGAGCGCTCCTGATTCGTGCCGTCCCTCCCCTGCCCGAGGGGCGCTGCAGAATCGTGCCGGCGCTCCCCTGCCCGCGGGGCGCTGCAGACTCGTGCCGGCCCTCCCCTACCCGAGGGGCGCTGCAGACTCGTGCCGGCCCTCCCCTGCCCGAGGGGCGCTGCAGACTCCAGCCGGCCCTCCCCTACCCGAGGGGCGCTACAGACTCCGGCCGGCGCTCCCCTACCCGAGGGGCGCTGCAGACTCGTGCCGGCCCTGCCCTGCCCGAGGGGCGCTGCAGACTCGTGCCGGCCCTCCCCTGCCTGAGGGGCGCTGCAGACTCGTGCCGGCCCTCCCCTGCCCGAGGGGCGCTGCAGAATCGTGCCGGCGCTCCCCTGCCCGAGGGGCGCTGCAGACTCGTGCCGGCCCTCCCCTGCCCGAGGGGCGCTGCAGACTCCGGCCGGCCCTCCCCTGCCCGAGGGGCGCTGCAGACTCGTGCCGGCGCTCCCCTGCCCGAGGGGCGCTACTGACTCGTACCGGCCCTCCCCTGCCCGAGGGGGGCTGCAGACTCGTGCTGGCCCTCCCCTGCCCGAGGAGCGCTGCAGACTTCGGCCGGCCCTCCCCTGCCCGAGGGGTGCTGCAGACTCGTGCCGGCCCTCCCCTGCCCGAGGGGCGCTGCAGACTCCGGCCGGCCCTCCCCTGCCTGAGGGGCGCTGCAGACTCCGGCCGGCGCTCCCCTGTCCGAGGGGCGCTGCAGACTCGTGCCGGCCCTCCCCTGCCTGAGGGGCGCTACAGACTCGTGCCGGCCCTCCCCTGCCCGAGGGGCGCTGCAGACTCGTGCAGGCCCTCCCCTGCCTGAGGGGCGCTGCAGACTCGTGCCGGCCCTCCCCTGCCAGTGGGGCGCTCCAGACTCGTGCAGGCCCTCCCCTGCCTGAGGGGCGCTGCAGACTCCAGCCGGCGCTCCCCTGCCTGAGGGGCGCGCTGCAGACTCGTGCTGGCCCTCCCTTGCCAGAGGAGGGTGAAACACTAACTGTTCTCATGGCACTATATTTTCTGTAGGATTCCCCATCCAACTCTTCCTGGATCCCAAAGTTTTTCTCAATTTCTCTCTGGGTTTGCAGTGTAAGTAGGATTTCACAGAGCTCTACACCATGACCCCCAGTTCTCTGACCTGAGCTCATGCAGTTAAAGTAGAACTTTGTTAGGAAATTGAGGCATTCAAACTTTTCCTTCCAATGGGAATATACATCGCAGTTATTAACATCGAAGTTCATCTGCCATCATATTACCCATTGACTTGGCTTGTTTAGTGCCATCTGAGTCCTTCTCTGGACTTGACTATGATCTAAATATTCTGGTTCCATCTGCAACTGTTGGCAACGCACTGATCACCCCCTGTTTAGATTGTTAATAACTATAAAATATTTAATGTAGTATTTGTTATAAAGCATGTAACCCCCCTTATTCTGCTTTTCTCCCTTCACAGGCACCTTGACCTTTTATGAGCCCAATCAATGTATCAACCACCTCATGGCAGCTTTCAACCTCACCCCTTCTGACTCTTCAATATTCATTCTCACAGGCATCCCTGGACTGGAAGCTGCTAACGCCTGGATGCCAATCCCTTTCTTTACTTTCTACATTATCACCCTGTTGGGAAATTTCATGGTTCTATTTGTTGTAGGCAAAGAGCAGACCCTGTACAAGCCAATGTTCCTTCTTCTCTGCATGCTGGCGCTCACAGACATTGGCATGTAGTGCCTAAACTGCTTATATTTTGGTTCAGTTTGAAAGGAATTACTATGGATGGCTGTCTCACCCAGATGTTCTTCCTTCACGCGATTTCTGTTATGCACTCAGCCATTCTGGTGACAATGGCCTTTGATCGCTAGATTGCCATATGTGATCTTCTGAGATACACCACCATCCTCACCAATGCACAAATAGCTAAGCTAGAGCTTGTGGGTTTGACAAGAGCTGTACTCTTCGTTCTGCCTGAGCCCCTATTCTTGAGGCGGCTGACAGACTACGCCAACCACATTTTCCCCCACACGAACTGCACACACATGACTGTGGCAAAGATGTCGTGTGGGGACATCACAGTCAACAGATTGTACGGCTTGGTGATAGCACTTGTAGTTATCTGGTTAGACCTGACACTCATTGCCTTATCCTATTGTCTGATCATCAGGGCCATCCCCAGAATCTCTTCCAAGAAAGCCCACCAGAAAGCCCTCAACACCTGCACAGCTCACATCTGTGTCATGCTGTTGTCTTATACTCCCTCCCTCTTCTCCACTCTGACACAGCAGTTTGGTCAGGGCATTGCTCCCCACATTCACATCATCCTGGCCAACCTGTATTTCATTGTCCCTCCCATGCTCAACCCTAACATTTACGGAGTCAAAAGCAAGGAGCTTCATGACAGAGTGGGCAAATACACCTGCAGAAAGTGATCACTGGGTACCACTGACTTTAAACCTGCATGACAAGAGGAGGAAGGATATCTCCTCATCAGTCAAGGATAATCTGATTCCACGTTGGCTGAGCTCAACATTGTGGGAGTTCACAGTCTGAGAACTTCCTCATACCTAAGGTCTTATAACTCCATGACCAAGCAGTGTTTTGGCCATTGCTGAGTTCCCACTCTCTGACCATCACCTGATCTCTTTCAGCTTCACCCATCAGCCCCCACCCTACACACCCTGCTACTCTTGGGTCTGACCAAAGGTCCATCCAGCCCAGTATCCTATTTACCGACAGTGACCAATGCCCGGTGCCCCAGAGGGAGTAAACCTAACAGGTAATGATCAAGTGATCTCTCTCCTGCCATCCATCTCCACACTCTGACAAACAGAGGCTAGGGACACCATTCCTTACCTATCCTGTATAATAGCCATTAATAGAGTTAACTGAATGTATCCAGTTCTCTTTTAAACACTGTTATAGTCCTAGTCTTCACAACCTCCTCAGGCAACGAGTTCCACAGGTTGATTGTGCGCTGAGTGAAGAAGAACTTCCTTTTATTTGTTTTAAACCTGCTGCCCATTAATTTAATTTAGTGGCCCCTAGTTCTTATATTATGGGAACAAGTAAATACATTTTCCTTATTCACTTTCTCCACACAATTCATGATTTTATAGACCTCTATCATATCCCCCTTAGTCTCCTCTTTTCCAAGCTGAAAAGTCCTAGCCTCTTTAATTTCTCCTCATATGGGACCCCTTCCAAACACCTAATCATTTTAGTTGCCCTTCTCTGAACCTTTTCTAATGCCAGTATAACTTTTTTGAGATGAGGGGACCACATCTGTATGCAGTATTCAAGATGTGGGCATACCATGGATTTATATAAGGGCAATAAGATATTCTCTGTCTTATTCGCTATCCCTTTTTTAATAATTCCTAACATCCAATTTGCTTTTTTGACTGCTGGTACACACTGCGTGCACGTCTTCAGAGAACTATTCGTGATGACTCCAAGATCTTTCTCCTGATTAGTTGTAAATAAATTAGCCCCCATCATATTGTATGTATAGTTGGGGTTATTTTTTCCAATGTGCATTACTTTACATTTGTGCACATTGAATTTCATTTGCCATTTTGTTGCCCAATCACTTAGTTTTGTGAGATCTTTCTGAAGTTCTTCACAGTCTGCTTTGGTCTTAACTGTCTTGAGCAGTTTAGCATCATCTGCAAACTTTGCCACCTCACTGTTTACCCCTTTCTCCAGATCATTTATGAATAATTTGAATAGGATTGGTCCCAGGACTGACCCTTGGGGAACACCACTGGTTACCCCTCTCCATTCTGAAAATTTATCATTTATTCCTACCCTTTGTTCCCTGTCTTTTAACCAGTTCTCAATCCGTGAAAGGATCTTCTCTCTTATCCCATGACAACTTAATTTATCTAAGAGCCTTTGGTGAGTGACCTTGACAAAGGCTTTATGGAAATCTAAGTACACTATGTTCACTGGATCCCCCTTGTCCGCATGTTTGTTGACCCCTTCACAGAACTCTAATAGATTAGTAAGATGTGATTTCCCTTTACAGAAACCATGCTGACTTTTGCCCAACAATTTATGTTCATCTATGTGTCTGACAATTTTATTCTTTACTATTGTTTCAACTAATTTGCCCGGTGCTGACATTAGACTTACCGGTCTGTAATTGCCAGGATCACCTCTAGAGCCCTTCTTAAATATTGGCGTTATATTACCTATCTTCCAGTCACTGGGTACAGTAGCTGATTTAAAGGACAGGTTACAAACCATAGTTAATAGTTCCACAATTTCATATTGGAGTTCTTTCGGAACTCTTGGGTGAATGCCATCTGGTCCCGGTGACTTGTTAGTGTTAAGTTTCTCAATTAATTCCAAAACCTCTTCTAGTGTCACTTCAATATGTGACAATTCCTCAGATTTGTCAGCTACGAAAGACGGCTCAGGTTTGAGAATCTCCCTAACACCCTCAGCCGTGAAGACTGAAGCAAAGAATTCATTTAATTTCTCCATGAAGACTTTATTGTCTTTAAGTGCTCCTTTTGTATCTTGATTGTCCAGGGGATCCCACTGGTTGTTTAGCAAGCTTCCTGCTTCTGATGTACTTAAAAAACATTTTGTTATTACCTTTTGAGTTTTGGGCTAGCTGTTCTTCAAACTCCATTTTCGCTTTTCTTATTACATTTTTACATTTAATTTGGCAGTGTTTATTCTCCTTTCTATTTACCTCACTAGGATTTGACTTCCACTTTTTAAAAGATGCCTTTTTATCTCTCACTGCTTCTTTACGGTGGCTCTTTTTTAGTTCTTTTATGGTGTTTTTTTAATTTGGGATATACATTTAAGTTGAGCCTCTCTTATGGTGTCTTTGAAAAGTGTCCATGCAGCTTGCAGGGATTTTACTCTAGTCACTGTACCTTTTAATTTCTGTTTAACTAATCTCCTTATTTTTGCAGTTCCCCTTTCTGAACTTAAATGCCACATTGTTGGGCTGTTGAGGTGTTCTTCCCACCACGGGAATCATAAAAGTTATTATATTATGGTCATTCTTTCCAAACGGTCCTGCTACAGTTACCTCTTGGACCAGATCCTGTGCTCCACTCAGGACTTGATCGAGAGTTGCTTCTCCCCTTGTGGGTTCCTGTACCAGCAGCTCCAAGAAGCAGTCATTTAAAGTATCGAGACATTTTGGCTTTACATTTCTTCCTTAGGTGACATGTTCCCAGTCAATATGGGGATAACTGAAATCCCCCACTATTGTAGAGTTTTTTATTTTGATAGCCTCTCTAGTCACCTTTAGCAGTTCATTGTCACTATCACTGTCCTGGTCAGGTGGTCGATAAGAATATAACACTAGGGATTGTCACGGAGTCCCTGGGCGATGCTGTGGAAATGCTCCCTACGAAGCCAGTCAGGACTCTGGGGAACTCGCCTTTCTGGGAGCAGCCTGTCTGCAGGACACACAGCTCACCCAGCTTCCACCTTCCTGGATCTGACCTCGGAGCATTCAGCATCCTCTGCCCCTCCGTACACTTCCCACAGCGAGTCCACCCAGGCGGGCTCCTGGGGAAGCCAGAGGGTCCTGCACCCCAACTTCGCAGTCAGACGTGACTCTCGGCCAGACAGTAAAACAGAGGTTTATTAGATGACAGGAACATGGTCTAAAACAGAGCTTGCAGGTGCAGAGAACGGGACCCCTCGGCTGGGTCCATTTTGGGGGGCAGTGAGTCAAACAACCAGGTCTGCACTTCACTCCATGTCCCAGCCAGCCCCAAACTGAAACTCCCTCCAACCCCTCCTCCCCTGGGCTTTTTTCCTTTCCCGGGCCAGGAGGTCACCTGATTCCTTTGTTCTCCAACCCTTTAGCTCTCACCTTGCAGGGGGGAAGGGCCCAGGCCATCAGTTGCCAGGAAACAGGGTGTCGGCCATTCTCTGTGTCCAGACCTCTGCACACACTTGCCCTCTATGGATCTGCAATGATCATACACCCTTATCCCACCCCCTAGATACTTAAGAACTGCATAGGGGAAACTGAGGCACCCCCACACTATTCAGAGGAAACATTAAGAACAGTCCCACTTCATCACAGGGATCTATTATTAGAGCCTGGAATTACTATCCATAGAGATTCTATGGAACATGTGGATTCATTAAAGATTTTTATTTAATTTGATTCTACATTTTCTTTCACATATAGTGCCACTCCTTCTCCCCTTCCCCGCACACCCCGCCCCCGGCATGACCTGTTCTGTCCTTCCAATATATTTTGTACCCCGGAATGATTGTGTCCCATTGATTGTCCTCACTCCACCAGGTTTCTGTGATGCCTATTATATCAATATTCTCCTTTAACACGAGGTACTCTAATTCATCCATCTTATTATTTAGACTTCTGGCATTTGTGTACAAGCACTTTAAAAACTTGTCACTGCTTATTTGTCTGTCCTTTTCTGATGTGTCAGATTCTTTATGTGAATGTTTCTTGTCTGATCTGGCCCATACTTTATCCCCCTCCATCCTACACTTCCCTACTTCATTGGTACCTACATGTACCATGACCACCGGCTCCTCCCAAGCACTATACATAAGTCTATCTAGATGCCTCGAGAGATCCGCAACCTTCGCACCAGGCAGGCAAGTCACCATATGGTTCTCCCAGTCATCACAAACCCAGCTATCTAAGAGACTAACAAATTTATTTGAGCATAAGCTTTCGTGAGCTATAGCTCACTTCATTGGATGCATTCAGTGGAAAATACAGTGGGTAAATTTATATACACAGAGAACATGAAACAATGGGTGTTACCATACACACTGTAACAAGAGTGATCACTTAAGGTGAGCTATTGCCAGCAGGAGAGAAAAAAAAAACTTTTGTAGTGTTAATCAAGATGGGCCATTTCCAGCAGTTGATAAGACCGTCTGAGGAACAGTGGCGGGTGGGGGGGGGATAAACATGGGGAAATAGTTTTACTTTGTGAAATGACCCATCCACTCCCAGTCTCAATTCAAGCCTAAGTTAATTGTATCCAGTTTGGAAATTAATTCCAATTCAGCAGTCTCTGGTTGGAGTCTTGCAACAAAGCCCGTTGCCAACTGTGTCCACATATCTATTCAGGGGACACCATCACAATCACATCAGCCACACTATCAGAGGCTCGTTCACCTGCACATCTACCGGTGTGATATATGCCATCATGTGCCAGCAATGCCCCTCTGCCATGTACATTGGTCAAACTGGACAGTCTCTACGTAAAAGAATCAATGGACACAAATCAGATGTCAAGAATTATAACATTCAAAAACCAGTTGGAGAACACTTCAATCTCTTTGGTCACTCAATTACAGACCTAAAAGTTGCAATTCTTCAACAAAAAAACTTCAAAAACAGACTCCAACGAGAGACTGCTGAATTGGAATTAATTTGCAAACTGTTTCTCAGACATTTTTGTCAATTGCTGGAAATGGCCCACCTAAATTTGTTAGTCTCTAAGGTGCCACAAGTACTCCTTTTCTTTTTGCGGATACAGACTAACACAGCTGCTGCTCTGAAACCAGCTATCTATGTTTCTAAAGATTGAATCTCCCATTATTAACACCTGCCTTTTCCTAACGACTGGAGTTCCCTCTGCTGGAGAGGTAACCTCAATGTGAGAGGATACCCCAACATCATCTGGAAGGAGGGTCCCAACTATGGGAAGATTTCCCTCTGTTCTCGTTGACTGTTCTCCTTCTCCGGGCCTTTCATCCTCCTTAACAGTGCAGGGGCTGTCTGACCAGACGTGGGACAAAGCTACAGTGTCCCGGAAAGCCTCATCAGCATACCTCTCGGCCTCCCTTAGCTCCTCCAGTTCCTCCACCCTGGCCTCCAAAGACCATATGCGGTCTCTGAGGGCCAGGAGCTCCTTGCACCAAATGCACAGATATGCCACCCGCCCACAGTGCAGGTAATCATACATGCTACACTGAGCGCAATAAACAGGATAACCCCCACTCTGCTGCTGTCTTCTGCCTGCATTTTCTCCTACTGCTACCTAGGTTAATGACAGGATTTTTGTTTAAATCAAGAAGTGTTAAAAAATGGCAAGTGTACCTCGCCTCCTTTCCACTCCCCTTCCAAACTCCCTCTCAAAACTCCCTGTTAGGGGTCCCTGGTCGCAAAGCTCCCTGGTCACTTGCTCACTACTTTATTAAACCCTGGCCTTCTTGATAGTCCCACCCCCTGACTAAGGCTCAGACAATGAACAGAGATTTCTAGATTTCAAACCTTGTTTAGAAGCTCACAGCTTCCAACTGCCAGCCACAGAACACGGTCCTTCAAACAAACAAACAGAAGCTCAGCACACAGCAAGTAACCCCCAAACACAAACACACATTACAGACAGCCACTTACCCCAAAGGTCCCATATTTGCACCTCCTTCCCCTGGAGAACTCCCTCTCGAAACTCCCTGTTAGCGGTCCCTGGTTGCAAAGCAGCCTTTCCCTGACTTCCAGACCACTAAAAGATACTGAAACTTTCTCACACAAGGTGGCTTTCCGTTAGTCCCTGTGTGAACAGGGTTCTGGATCAGTTTTGGCAAACAGAAGCCAAAGTCAAAAAAAGAAACTACAAGGCTGAACTTCTTTATCATACGTGCACAAAATGTACCTGATTTTTCTATATCCAATCTTTTAGGAAGCCTGGATGATAAACCAAATGTTTCATTTGGAAAGTGCTAATACAAGAATCTGCTGCAGGAATTGAGAACATTCTACTGGAGTTTGTTGTTGAGAGTTTTGAAACTGTGTTTTTCAGAACGGGACTTCTGTGTTAAACTGTGATATCGCCTTTGAGACAAATAACTTAGAATCATAGAAGATTAGGGTTGGAAGAGACTTTAGAAGGCCATCTACTGCAACCCTCTGCTCAAAGCAAGACCAAGACCAATTAAACCATTCCCAAATCATACCCAACTAAATCAAAACGTAGCGTCTTGCACAGATGATTTTGGAGTTGCTTTTCAGATGGAATTTTTATAATACACACTGGCCATTTCTGTGGTCAAAGACACCAAAAATAGGTGTTGAGATTTCATGTTGGAGTTTGTGAAACAGGACAACCAAGTTTAGCAGTTTGGGGTTGAAGATCTCGAACACACAGATGCCACTGAGGAGAAAGACTTTAGGGAACTTGGCATGTTTTCTCTTTCTTTGTTGTCACGACCTTTTAGCAGTGGGGAAGCAGAAAGACTGTTTTCTCAGATGAACTGGATAAAAACAAAAGTTCACAACAAGATGCAAAAGGAACTTTAAAAAACATTCTTTATGTCAGGGCGTAGATGCAATGATACAAAATCTGTTGTGAAGAGTTTACATCAATGAAAGAAATGATTGCACGTGTCACTACTGATGTATAACCAGCAGCAGAAATATTCTACTTCTGATGAAGATGGCAGAGATGAAATGTTGCCTTTTAGAGGCTAACAGAAACAAACTAATTCAACTCAAAATATGGACATTGGCGACCATGATTCAATGCATTAGAAATAAATAATCTCGTACTGCTATTGTTGTTTTTGCACTATATACATTTTGAGCTACATCTCCGTTATTTTTAACACTGTCATTCACCATTTTTGGTTTCAAACATCTGCCCACCCTCAGTTGGGAGACAAGTACCAGTACTAGGGTTTTGAATGTTAATTTGATTTTCATCTCACTTTGTTGCTAATGTGAGTGAACTCCTGCTGGGGCTTCTAGGTTTGTTTGTTTGTTTGTTTTGTTTTTTGAAAATCAGATCTCTACTATCTATCTAAGAAAAAATTAATTTGCTACTTGATGTATAGACCACTGTATTAATATAAAAACCCACCCCTTTGTTTCAATAAATAGATTGGGCTTCTTTAGGGTTAGTTTTTAAGTGAGCTTGGGCCATTAATGCAGTAGAAATCTGGCAACCACAAGCCCAGAGATATGCCAGAGGCAGCAGAGGAGCACTGAGGCAGAGGTGGGGGGCTGAAGCAGACCAGAGGCAGGAGCTGGGGCAGCACAGAGCAGCTACTCCTGTGGGGAATCAGGGCTGAGCTACAGCACGCAGCTGCGGGGCCAGAGTCAGGACAGTGGGTGTCGGCCCTGGCACAGGTAACACAGCAGCCGAGGGTGATGAGTGGGTGGGGGAAGCAAGGTGGGGCCATGGGCAGAGGGCCCAGCACAGGGAGAGGTTGCTAGACAGGAGTGCTTTGAAGGCTGGACTCAGAGAGGGGGCTGTGAACCCGATGCAGGGGGAGGGTGATGCTGTGGGGAAGGTGCCTGCCACCTAGACCTTTAGGGCCTGTGGCCACCCACAGAGCAAGTGTTTTACCCATGGTATCAGCACAGCGCATCCAGGGCTGGGAGGGAGGCCTGGGATGTGTGAGGAACAGACTATGAACTTTTCTTGCATCCCAGAGATGTGTGGTTTTGGAATTTCCCTTGCCCATAGAGTGGGTTCCTTGTTTCCCTGAACATTTTCCATTTGTTCCTTATTTTTCTTACCATTGCTGTTTAATACATGAATGTCATGAAGTGATCAGCAGGTCAGGGAAGTGCTGGTGCAGAGAGAGTTCCCCAGAGTGTGGGCCCCCTAGCCCCTCATAGAATCATAGAATAACAGAGTTGGAAGGGACCTCTGGAGGTCATCTAGTCCAACCCCCTGCTCAAAGCAGGACTAATCCCCAACTAAATCACCCCAGCCAGGGCTTTGTCAAGCCTGACCTTAAAAACTTCTAAGGAAGGCGATTCCACCACCTCCCTAGGTAACACATTCCAGTATTTCACCACCCTCCTAGTGAAAAAGTTTTTCTTAATATCCAACCTAAACTTCACCCACTGCAACTTGAGACCATTACTCCTTGTCCTGTCCTCTTCTACCACTGAGAATAGTCTAGATCCATCCTCTTTGGATCCACCTTTCAGGTAGCTAAAAGCAGCTATCATTTCCCCCCTCATTCTTCTCTTCCGTAGACTAAACAATACCAGTTCCCTCAGCCTCTCCTCATAAGTCATGTGTTCCAGACCCCTAATCATTTTTGTTGCCCTTTGCTGGACTCTCTCCAATTTCTCCACTTCCTTCTTGTAGTGTGGGGCCCAAAACTGGACACAGTACTCCAGATGAGGCCTCACCAATGTTGAATAGAGGGGAATGATCACGTCCCTCGATCTGCTGGCTATGCCCCTACTTCTACATCCCAAAATGCCATTGGCCTTCTTGGCAACAAGGGCACACTGTTGATTCATATCCAGCTTCTCGTCCACTGTAACCCCTAGGTCCTTCTCTGCAGAACTGCTGCCGAGCCATTTGGTCCCTAGTGTGTAGCGGTTCATTGGATTCTTCCGTCCTAAGTGCAGGACTCTGCACTTGTCCTTGTTGAACCTCATCAGATTTCTTTTGGCCCAATCCTCCAATTTGTCTAGGTTCCTCTGTATCCTATCCCTACCTTCCAGCATATCTACCACTCCTCCCAGTTTAGTGTCATCCGCAAACTTGCTGAGGGTGCAATCCACGCCATCCTCCAGATCATTAATGAAGATATTGAACAAAACCGGCCCCAGGACCGACCCTTGGGGCACTCCTCTAGATATCAGCTGCCAACTAGACATGAAGCCATTGATCACTACCCATTGAGCCCGACAATCTAGCCAACTTTCTACCCACCTTCTAGTGCATCCATCCAGCCCATACTTCTTTAACTTGCTGACAAGAATACTGTGGGAGACTGTGTCAAAAGCTTTGCTAAAGTCGAGGCATAACACATCCACTGCTTTCCCTTCATCCACAGAACCAGTTATCTCGGCATAGAAGGCAATTAGATTAGTCAGGCATGACTTTCCCTTGGTGAATCCATGCTGACTGTTCCTGATCACTTTCCTCTCCTCTAAGTGCTTCAGAATTGATTCCTTGAGGACATGCTCCATGATTTTTCCGGGGACTGAGGTGAGGCTGACCTGCCTGTAGTTCCCCGGATCCTCCTTCTTCCCTTTTTTAAAGATGGGCACTACATTAGCCTTTTTCCAGTCTTCCGGGACTTCCCCCGATCGCCATGAGTTTTCAAAGATAATGGCTAATGGCTCTGCAATCACATCCGCCAATTCCTTTAGCACTCTCGGATGCAGCGCATCCGGCCCCATGGACTTGTGCACATCCAGTTTTTCTAAATAGTCCCAAACCACTTCTTCCTTCACAGAGGGCTGGCCACCTCCTCCCCATGCTGTGCTGCCCAGTGCAGTCCTAAGAGATCACAGTGAGACTGGGGGTCATACGCAATGTGTGTCATGGACAGTCCAGGTGAAGACCCAGGGTGACGTCCTAAAGGGGGCACTGTTTGATACCTCCCACCTGATCTGATCTGCCAACCAAGAGCCAGCTGGGCTTACAGAGGCAGGCAGCCAGACAATAGACATGCAGCACTGGAAAGAGTGAACCCATGTGGCAGCTTGAGCAGGCAGACACTCATCCAGGTAACTCCTCCAATGGAAGCAGGGGTGCACAGGGCTCCCCACTCTCCCAGGACAGAGGGCCCACTGCATTACAGTCATGCCCGGAGTGGGGCTGGGCTGGAAGAGGCTCCCAATCAGATCTCTCGGATGGGTGGCTGAGGTTGGTGGGGGGAAGGATGAGGGGTGCACGTTCCAGCAGGTCTATGTGTCCCAGCTGAGCACTTGGCGCCTCCCAGCTATCTAGGTTGCAGTGGGGGTGGGCCTGCACTATTGTCCCCTAAGAGCCCCATAGTTGCTCAGGAAAGGGCTTGCTCTTTCTCCCCGGCAGTGATGGTAGGTAGGGGAGCACACACCTGGCTCCACACAGGTTAGCACCTGTGATAAATGACGGGGGGAGGGTGGCTCCCTTTTATGATCACCCAACCATTCAGTTAGCTACAGAATCCTCCTTAGCAGCTGTACCCTGATTGCCTTGCCTGTAAAGGGTTAAAAAGTCTCAGTGCTATGCACAGGTAAGAGGAAGTGAGTGGGCACCTGGCCAAAAGAGCCAATGGGAAGGCCAGAACTTTTTTTAAAATTGTGAATCCTCCCCCTCACTTTGTCTGATTATTGTTGTTCTCTCGGCGAGAGAGAAACAGGCAGCAGCTACACTGTAAGAGGCTTGAGGCCAGGTATGAAAAATTATCAGTCTCATACCTAGAAAATACTCATTTAAAACCCCAGATATGTAAGTAGATCAGGAAATGTCTAGGAAGATGCAATTAGGTTTATCTCTTTTTATTTCTTTATGGCTTGTGGATTCCTCTGTGCTAAACCTAGGTGCTTTTGTTTTGCTTGGTAACCTTTAAGCTGGACCCCGAGAAAGCTATTCTTGGTGCTTAATTCCTGAAGTTACTCTTTTAAAATCTAGCAACAACCTGAGTTTCCAGATGTATTTTCTTTCTTCTTTTTTTAAATAAAAAATTACCTTTTTAAGAACATGATTGGATTTCTGTGTCTTAAGAGGGCTGTTCACATGCTTGTTAGTTAGCTGGTGGCAACAGCAATTTTCTTTTTTCTTTTCCTTTCTCAGCTCTTCCCTGGAGGGGTCATGAAAGGGCTTGAGGAAGGAAGGAAGGAATTCCCAAGTGCCCCTTCCTGGGCTTTCAAAAAGGGCTCTGCACTTGGGTGGTGCAGCAGCTACCAATCCAAGGTCTGAGAAAAGCTGTAACCTTGACAGTGTAATACAAGCCTGGAGTGGCAAGTACTAATTTTTAGAGTCCTTGCGGGCCTCCACCTTCTGCACTTGAAGTGCCAGAGTGGGGAATCAGGCTTGACAGCACCATACAAACCGAGGGGGCTGCAGTCTGCTCCCATCCCTCCCCAGCAGAGGTGGTAAGTCAAAAAAATGGCAAACTGGCAGAAGGGTCAGAATCTGTGGGGACCATGGGCTGTTATAAAAGGGATAAGGGAGAGGCAAGACAGAATTAGGGGGAGAATTGCTAAGTGAAATGGGATACCAGTACAAAAGTTTGAGAACCACTGAGAGAGTTGGCATCAGAGAGACTTGGTGGGATAATACACATGACTGGAATATTGGTATCACAGGGTACAGCTTGCTCAGGAAGGACAGGCAGGGAAAATAGGGAGGAGGTGTTGCCTTATATAGTAAAGAAAATGTACATACTTGGACTGAGGTTGAGATGGAGATAGGAGGCAGACTTGCTGAAAGTCTCCGGGTAAGATAAGAGGTGTAAAAGATAAAGATAAGATAAAAAGGTGTAAAATCAAGGTTGATGTCATGGTAGGGGTCTACTGCAGACCACCTAACCAGGAAGAAGAGGTGGATGAAGATTTTTTTAAACAACTAACAAAATCATCCAAAGCACAGACCTCATAGTTAGGGGGAACTTCATCTACTGCGACATCTGTTGGGAAAATAACATAGCAGGGCCCAGATCATCCAACAAGTTTCTTGGAATATGTTGGAGACATTTTTATATTTCAGAAGGTGGACAAAGCTACTAGGTTAGAGACTGTTCTACATAAGAACTTAAGTAAGAATGGCCATACCGAGTCCCACCAAAGGTCCATCTAGCCCACTATCCTGTCTTCTGACAGTGGCCAGTGCCCCAGAGGAAATGAACAGAACAAGTAATCATCAAGTGATCCAAAATATTTTACAGAAGTATCCAAAGCACCCTTCGTTAAATGTCAGAAAACAAGGGTCAAGTGGGGAGGGTAGAAAACAGTGGACTGAGAAGAAGGAGGAGAAGAAGAGAATCTTTCACCCACACTACTGCCTCTCGGGCCACCTCCCAGAGGACCTTTATTTTCTTAACCAATGCCTGAACTTCCACCCCCTTCTTTCTTAAAGGAGGGT
Organism: Chelonia mydas; assembly: GCF_015237465.2. Classification (NCBI taxonomy): domain Eukaryota; kingdom Metazoa; phylum Chordata; order Testudines; family Cheloniidae; genus Chelonia; species Chelonia mydas. The sequence goes on along the minus strand of NC_057849.1, from coordinate 4,260,132 downwards.
GTGTTTGATCTCAGGACCGTATCCACCCAGCACCAAACCACAGGCCAGTCCCAAGGCTCCTCCCATGTCTGTTGCCTTTTTGAAGTTGTCCTGTCCCCATGGACATGGACCGCGTTCTGCTAACCATTTACCAAAGAGGGTAGGCTACTCAGCCATCCCCCATCCCTGTGGGTCCCCTAAAATCTCATTGGGGTGGACCCTCATACCTGGAATGGGCCCTGATTCTCCCGTGTCCTTTTATCCAAAAGGACACTTACCCCAGGGATTCCAAAATCCCCACCACCAGCTCCTGACTACATCTAAACGGTTCATTGAACTTACAATGGTCCATGGTAAACAGCAGTGATCAGCCACTGATCTATCTCTGAATCCTGTTTGTGATGCCAAATGTAGGGGCATCCCTTGTCTTCAGACATGACCAATGGCCATACAGCTTGGTTTATTGTAACAGGAGCTCAACTACACCCTGCAGAAGCATAGCTGTATCACTCATTCACTCCCTCCCCACCCCCACACACATCCCAGGGAGTGAACTCTGTGGTTTCTTTGCATTTCCCCTTTATTGTAAGCATATATAAGTATGTAAGTATATACAATATACCCCTACCTTGGTGAGCAGTTCTTCTCTTGGCCTTGGCCTAGTAATTATCCTCTAATTACCCTAAACTCTCTGCTCCTGTTTATGTTTACCTCTGCCATGTTCTTTTCCTGCCTTACGGGAGTTGTTTTTGAGCACTTGGTTATATTCTATAGGTGGAACACCTGAAAGCTCTCTGTTTTGGGGTTCCCTGTGCTGCACCTTCTGCCAGCAGCTCACCAGAAAAAGATAGGCCCCCATACCCTGTGTTTGTACTTTGTCAGACTTCAGTCTTGTCTGGTAAACTGTAACATCAGCCCCCCAAACTTACCACCTGGAAAAAGGAATTTCATAAGCTCATTTCCGCATTTGGCTCACAGCGAGGGTGCCAGGACTATGCCTAAATAGTAATAAAGCTGGTTGGGTGCCTTTGTCACGGAAACGTTCTGGTGTTGTTGTTTTTTTATGAATAACATTGAGGTCTGCTGAATTAGCAGGTTGCCTTACCTGTGAATACTGATAACACTGGAGCTCCAAGGCCAGAAGCACTGAGCAGCCTGAACCGTGTTACAGAGGCAACGACATTCCAGCCTTCAGCTCTTAACAGCAGCCAGCTGACACTCTGAGCCCAGGGGTGAGTTGCACACTCCTGATTTATATCCAGCTTCTTGTCCACTGTAATCCCCAGGTCTTTTCTTCAGAACTGCCGCTTAGCTAATCAGTCCCCAGCCTGTAGCAGTGCCTGGGATTTTTCCTTCCTCAGTGCGGTGTGCCCTTTCTGCCAAGAAGGCTAATGGCATATTGGTCGGCATTAGTATGAGAATTGCCAGCAGATTGAGGGAAGTGATTATTCCACTCTACAGGGCACTGGTGAGGCCACATCTGCAGTATTACGTCCAGTTTTGGGGTTAGGAGGGAATTCATGACCACCATCAACTGTTGCCTCTTCTTGGGAGTGATGGTCGTGGAACCCGCATCCCTGGAACAATGCATCCCATGCCTTCCAGTAGATGGGGTCTCCTTCTAATCCCTTCCCACAGATGGCTCCTCCAAACTGTCACCAGTGTTTTTTGATAGCACTGACCAATGTTGTTTGGCTGTGTGCATACCCTCGTGTGTGTGATGTCTCAGTTTCTGCAAGTAACTGAGACAACACTGTGATCAAAGATATTGACACAACCACTGATTAGATAAGCAACGAAGGCACCCGAGCCCCAGTTTATTATAGTGAAGCACAACGAGAAGCATACCCTTCAAATATGAGCACTCCAATACAATGGAATGGCGGGAACACTGGGTGGACCTGTCAGCATCCCCTGGGCTGAACAAGCTGTTTTATTGTACACTGCTATTTACACCATACTGGGAGTAGGGCTTGTACTGCCCCCCTGATGCTTGTGCTCTCACCCTCTGACAAGGTCATGTACCACCCTGTGATGTCACCGAAGCCTACCCATCTTCATGTCTGGGGTAGTATAACCAAAATATCTCTGTTCATTGTGTCATGATACCTTGGAGGTCAGAATGTTCTAGTTATCTCTCTGGTGTCAGGATGTCTCAGTGCTTCATGTCCCAGGTGCGCCTAATGCTAGGCACAGGAGTCTATGACTCTATCCTAGATGCGTTTATTTTTCAGCCTCAGCTCTTTTCCTGCCAGTGGCTGGACTTTTCCACGCACACAGTCTGACCGAGAGGTTGGCTGCGCTATGCTGCACCTGTGAGCAGTGCTTGCTTCTAGCCACAACTCTTGCTCTGGTTGAAGACCTAGCTCTGGGCCTCTAGTGCAAGGTCTTATTTCAGACTCTCTTTCTACTGGACAAACCATTCTTTAACATAGTACCTGTGCAGAAAGCCAAAAACAGTTTCTGACCTCTATGTGCATTGGGGGTACATGAGTTCTCCTCTTTCTTCTTCTGGAGGTCACATGCTGCCAATTTTCTTCCCGCTTCTGTGCTGCCCTCTCTGATTCTTCAGCATGCTGTGCCTGCAGAACCAAATGAAGAAAGTCTTCATTTTCTCTGATGCAATGCAGGGTTGATACTTGGGTCTCTCGTACTTTAACCTTCTCTTCCAATATGGAGACCAGCTTGCACTTTGTACAGACAAAGTCGCTTCTATCCTCTGGGAGAAAGACAAACATGGCACATCCTTTGCAGGTCACAACAGCTGATCGTTCACTATCCATATTGTCTTCCTTCTAAAATCCTCTTCATATGTTGTATTTACTGCTCACAGAAATCTGAAAGGCAAAAAACTCTGTGGTAACTCCCCCCAGGCAAATTCCTTGTGTTTGCCTCTCCTCTGATTGTCGCTTCAGATAGCCTTTGGATAATGGCTGCTTTAACTCAGCAGAGCATGCAAGGTCATGTGACCAGACCACATGACAAGGAACTCCATTATGGGTACCTGTATTTTTCCATAAACTAGACAGGGAACTGTTTTTTGGAACAAAGAATTTCCTCCATATGTTAAAGGTATATAAGGTTTAGTGTGACATCATCTAGTGGCCTCACTCCCCACACAAGAGAACTCCTGGAAACACCAGAGAAAGACAATGAGGAGTCTGGTGGCACCTTAAAGACTAACAGATGCATTTGGGCATACACTTTTGTGGCAAGTTGTATCTGAAGAAGTGGAGTTTTTTTATCCACTAAAGCTTATGCCCAAATAAATCTGTCAGTCTTTAAGGTGCCACCTGACTCCTCATTGTTTTTGTGGATACAGACTAACATGGCTACCCCTCTGATACTTGTCACCCGAGAAAAAAAGATTGAAATGGGGGAAGTGCTGGTCCGAGTCTTAAACCATTTCTAGCCTGTGTATGGAAACCCAGTGGACTGCTTGTACCATCAGCCAGGATGAAAAACTGCTAATTCATATCCAATCTATCAAGTATTTTAGGCTTAGTTTGCGGTGTTTTTTATTTGCTAGATAATCTGTTTTGACCTCATTATGATCAGTTTTAGTTGCTTAAAATCCATCTTTTTGTAGTTACACTTTTTTTTTTCGTTTCTCTAAATCAGTGTGCCCTTGAGTGTCTGGAGAAAATCTCAGCTTGATTAACACAGACTTGTTGCATATTCTTCCCCCATCAAGGGGAGGGCAAACTCTATTAATGAGCTCACATCGTACAGATCCCTGTGCAGTGCAAGACAGTATAAATGTGTGTTTATACTCCAGTGGGGGTTGTGAGTCTCATGAGTTGGGAAATTGGCTGATGTCCATTGTCTGAACTTGGGTGGCTTAGGTAAGACTCAGGAAGCTCAGTTTGGGTGTGTGGTTGCCCTCTGCTGCCATGTTGGGTAATAATAGGGCCTGGAGAGGCTGTATCACCAGCAAAGCAGTGTGAACAAGGGCCAGCCCAGTTGGGTGATTCGAGGGGCACAGCAGTTTGCACGGCTCCCAGATGGCTCCCCATAGCTGACATCCCATAACACTCAGACTCTCTGGAGTGCAAATTAGGCCCCCAGGCATCTGTGATGCAAGCACAGGGGAGGGACTGTAACCAGAAGAAAAGATCCACACATAGCAGTTGTTTGGTTCCTTTACCAGTTTGTCCTCGCCCCAGCAGGGCACACCTATGTAAAATAAAATAATAAAATAAAAATGTCGCCTGGGCAACAGATTTGGGAATGTCAGTGAATTCCTGGTGATTCTGGACTTCCAAGTGGTGAAGGAATCACAGAGTGAGTGGAGAAGCCCCATTTCAGAGGCTACACACAGAAAAGAAAGCCATCTTCAATTGCTAGGCTGAACGGTCTGCAAGATTCAGTTTGCTCTGATAATCTGAGCTCCTGGTGTCTGTAAATCATTTCTTCACTCCCTGGAGAGGCTTTCAGGATAATTTTTTCCAGGGTCTATTTTCCTCTCTTCAGAGAGCTCAGGGAATTCGCCGGGACTCCTGGCCTACCAGAGAGTCCTCAGGGACTGTACAGGAGAATCATAAAGGATGCTGTTCAGCATGCCGAGTGGGAGATGTGAAATTCCTACACCAATTCTCAGGGCTCTACCTTCCTGTAACTGGAAGGAGATTTCCTCTCTCTGTTGACCAGGATTTTGGTGAGTTGCGTGTTTCTGCATTAAAGTTAGCGCTCAGGGCTCAGTCAGAGACAAGGAACTGATCTTAAAAACAAGAATTTGTCTAAATGATTTCTAGTCCATTTGTAGTTTCAATTTACGAGGTAAATCCTTTGGTCTTTCTGACAATACAAAACAGTTCAAGCTGCCGTGCTGGTGAAGTTCTGCCCAGATGGTTCTTGACTTGAACCCTGGAATCCTTCCGGTATCCTTCTATCTCTCTCTTTAGCACCCTGGTCACTGTGGTTAGATGTTTGGCTGTGTGCTGTCCCAGCTCTGCGCACACAACTGGCACTGAGGAATGTAGGTTTATGATTGAGCTTTGGGGGCAATTTTAGATAATTAATATGTATGGGTAATATAGATATGGTGTATATATTTGTATGATACATATGGGTATGTATGCATAAAAAGTATGTGTATATATGGCGTCAATTTATATCCAAACAATCCGTTTCCAGTCTCGGTGGTGAGGTTTGGCCCTTGTGGCAAATTTCTATTAGGGCAATTATGGTTACCACCAGTTTTATTATAGGCAGTAGCTTGAGTGTTCTGAAATAGTGGGATTGGCATTATTACAGTGTGTTCCACAGTGCTATGTGTGTGAGAAGTAAAACAGAAATTTGGAGTAACGACATTACAGATGCGGCCTGTATATATAAATGTCCCTATTTATAAATGTAATGAGTTACTGCACAGTACTGTTCATTCATGTTAGAGGTTACCCATACTGCTGGTTGTCACCCTTTGGTAAATTTCACTGGGCAGGAAACAGGAACGGCTTCTCTGACCCATTGGTTGTATTGCTCTGTGATACACCAGTAGCGTTGCGGCGTCAGGATTTAATATTGATTGCCAGACACTGAGCAAGATCGTTTTGAATAACAGGTGCCTTACTTAGTATCAGTCACACTTTGGGATCCGTAATACTACATCCTATCAGCGAATTTATTCACCCGATTTATAGTTACCATGTTGTACAGGGAGATGTCAGCAAACCAGAAAAGTGCCTGAAACCACTATGGCGTATTGTGAAAAGCAGCCAAGTCAGCAGGCCGTAAAGTGGTCATGTAGCAAACTCAGCTGACCAAGGCAGGAGGGGAGGGGGTTTTGAGTGCCACAGAAAGGGCAGCTTGACCCCCCATTCCTTCCTGATAAGAATTGTGTTGAAGTTGCTGATACATGCATTTTAGATGAGCTGGATGTGCCACAAGAATGTCAATTGGGCCTCAAGGCTGCAAACTCTGGAAAAACCCACACCTGGTTAACCAATAATCAGAGGAAATCCTCTTGCTTGACCATTGGAACTGCTTGCTTAACAAGTGCTGCTGTTCTGGGTGCACCCGTACACACAGTGTGTGGCTTCAAGGGCTGCTACACAGAAATAAGTCCCAAGCTGAGAAGTATGAACATTATATTATGAGACTGGGGAACTCTGGGATATGTTAGGATGTAGATAAATGCAGCTGCCATATGGAGGAGCCACAGGCAGATGCCTGAAACAATGTGCCATTGTGACACAGATGTAAAACCCAGTGTGCCCTGGGATATTTTGCTAGCCAGCTCTGTTAGCCATTAATGACATGAGTTGTATGAGATTTTATGGGGTCAGGTCATTATTTTTCTCATCTAAAATGTTCAGCCATGCAGTGCCTCACATAGATTCCAAGATCAGAAGGGACCATTGTGATCATATAATCTGTATAACACAGGCCTGAGAATTTTCCCCAAATTATTCCTAGAGCAGATTTCTTGGAGAAACATCCAACCTTGATTTAAAAATTCTCAGTGAGAGAGAATCCTCCAGGAACCTTGGTAGATAGTACCAATAGCTAATTACTCTCTCTGTCTCTTCAACGCTTAGCTGGGCAGTCGGCCATAGCAATCATTAGCATTTGGTCAGTTCTGGCACAACCGCAAAGATTTGATGGGCTGACAGTCCAACATCAGAACAGACTTGATTACTCTCACTGTTAAATGTATGCTTTGGGTACAGTCAGAATTTGTTTAGCTTCAACTTAGAATCATAGAATAATACAAATATAGGACCGGAAGGGACCTTGAGAGGTCATCGAATGGAGTCCCTTGCACTCACAGCAGTACCAAGTACCACTCGATTCAGCCATTGGATCATTTTACTCCTCTGTATGCTAGGCTGAAAAACGTATGATTAATATTTGTTCCTCATGTAGGTACTTACAGACTGTTATCAAGTCACCCCTTAACCAACCTTGTTAAACTGTTACACTGAACAGATTGAGCTCTTTGAGTCTATCACTGTAAGGTCGGTTTTCTAATCTTTTAATAATACTTCTGATTCTTCTATGAACCCTCTTCAGTGTATCAACATCCATCTTTAATCGTGGACACCCGAACTGGACACAGGATTCCAGCAGCAGTCGCAATAGTGCCAAAGACAGAGGTAAAATAGCGTCTATGTCTCCTTGAGATTGCCCTGGTTATCATCCCAGGGTAACATGGCCTGTTTTTGCCACGGGGTAACACTGGGAGCTCAAGTTTAGCTTATTATTTCTTCACAACCCCAAATCTTTTTCAGAGTCATTGAGCATCCCATGATAGTCCACCATCTTATAAGCATCACCTACTTTCTTTGTTCCTAGATGTAGATATCTACATTGCTATATTAGAAGACATATCATTTGCTTCAACCAGTTTAGCAACTAATACAGATTGCTCTGAATCAGTGACCTGTCATCTTCATTGTATTTTCTATATGATTCCCCATCCCACTCCTCCTGGATCCCAATTTTTTTCCTTAGTTTCTCTTGGTGTTTGCACTAGGAGAAGGGTTTCTCAGAGATACATACCATGATCCATAGGTCACTGTCCTGAGTTCATACAGTGAAATTAGAAACTTGTAAGGTGTTTGAGGATTTCAAGCTTTTCTCTCCAATAGGCATGCAAGTTGCAGTTATGAACATTGAAGTTAATCTGCTATCATGTTACCGATTCACCTGGCTTGTTTTTTTCCCTGTGAGGACTTCTCTGGACTTGACTATGACCTAAATGATTTGGTACCATTTGCAAATGTTGCCACCTCACTGCTCACCTCCCTTTCTATATTCTTAATCACTATAAGATATTTACCGTATTATTTGTTATGAAGTGTATAACCCCCCTCACTGTGCTTTTCTTCCTTCACAGGCACCTTGAGCATTTCTTAGATGATCAACGCATCAATCACCCCATGGCCGTTTTCAACCTCACCCCCGCTGACCCTTCAACATTCACTCTAAGTGGTATTCCTGGCCTAGAAACTGCCCACATCTGGATTTCCATCCCTTTCTCTACATTCTACACTATCAGCCTGCTGGGAAATTGCACGGTCCTGTTTGTTGTAGGCACAGAGCAGGCCCTATACAAACCGATGTACCTGCTGCTCTGCATGCTGGCGCTCACAGACATCAGCATGTCTACGTCTGTTGTGCCGAAGGCACTGTGTATATTTTGGTTCAACTTGAAAGGCATTACTGTGGGTGGCTGCCTCACCCAGATGTTCTTCCTTCATGCGGCTTCTGTTATGCAGTCAGCCGTCCTCGTGGCAATGGCCTTCGATCGCTACATTGCTATATGTGACCCTCTGAGATATGCCACCATCCTCACCAATTCACGAATAGCTAAACTGGGGCTTATGGGCTTGATAAGAGCTGTTCTCTTCATTCTGCCCATGCCCCTGCTCCTGAGCAGGCAGCCATTCTGTGCCAACCACATTATCCCCCACACGTACTGCGACCACATAGCTGTGGCAAAGATGTTTTGTGGGGACATCACAGTCAACAGGTTGTACGGCTTGGTGATAGCACTTGTAGTCGTCGTGTTAGATCTGATGCTCATTGCCCTGTCCTATGGTCTGATCATAAGGACCGTCCTCAGAATCTCCTCCAAGAAAGCCCACCAGAAAGCCCTCAACACCTGCACAGCTCACATCTGTGTCATGCTGATGTCTTATACTCCCTGCCTCTTCTCCTCTCTGACACATCGGTTTGGTCAGGGCATCGCTCCCCACATTCACATCATCTTGGCCAACCTCTATTTCCTCATCCCCCCCATGCTCAATCCAATCATTTATGGGGTCAAAACCAAAGAGCTTCGTGACAAAGTGGGCAAATACACCTTCAGAATGTGCTCACCTGGGGCCACTGACTTTAAACCTGCATGACAAGAGGAGGAAGGATATTTCCTCAGTAATCAAGGGTGCTCTGTCCCAGTTTGGCTCAGCTCAGCATTGTGGAAGTTCACAGTCTGAGAAGTTCCTCACACCTAACATCTTATCACTCCATCACCAAGCATGGCTCTCTCCAAACTTCCCTCTTTCTGACCATCACCTCATCTCTTTCAGTGTCACCTGTCAAACTCTATCCCCACACACCCTGTCACTCAGACTTTTGATGACTTTCAGACCACCAGAAGATACTGCAGCTTTCTGAAGCAAGGTGACTTTCCATTAGTCCCTCTGTGAACAGGGTTCTTGATCAGTTTGACAAACTAAAACTGCACTTTCTGATAGCCAAAACAAAGAAATCATCTACAATGCTGAACTTCTTTGTCATATGTACAGTGATCTGGTGAGCAAAATTTACCTGATGTTTCTCCTTCCAATGCTTCAGGATGCTTGAGGATAATCCAAATGTTTGAATTGGAAAGTGTTAATACAGGAAAGCAGCTGTAGAAATTAGGAATGCTCTACTAGAGCTTATTGGTGAGAGTTGTTAAAGTGTGTGTTTTTGAGAACTGGACTGTGTTACCTGGATTTGAGGGGTGTGTAACCCAGAATGTGATCAAGATAATGGCAACCCTATGATGTGTATTCAGCCACTATTCATTAATAAAATAGAACACCACATAGTTAAGGGTTGATTGGAAAGCAGGCTTTTAGATGCAAGTTCAAAACCTAGCTGGAAGCTTCTGCTAATCAGAATGGGAGGAGTGGACAGACAAGTAAATAAGTGAGAACGGAAGAAGATAAATGGAGTCTAGATGCCTCTGATATTAGAAGTTTATTTAAAATTAGGAAAAGTGATGATCCTGGAGGGGTCACTGTGACCTATGTTTTTTTTTTTTAGAGGTTATAAAAGATTATCAAATACAGTGTACTTTGGAGCAGTCCTCTGAAGCCATCTTGAGAGTCCTTTTTCCTGACACCCTGTCTCCCCAGTGGGTGAGCAAATGGCCACTGTGAATCTGTTGTTAATTATTCAATACCGTACCAGATGTTAGGTAAATAACTGGGATCTTCTAAACCTATTGCTTATGTCTTTGTGTGCTTAAATCAAATAAACTGCAGTGTTAGACAAAGGCATACTTACTTGCATTTAATCCTTGATCAGACAGAATTGCTGTGTTCCAGTTGATTTATTCCTGACATCGCCTGGAGTGAAATAGTAAAATTTAATAGTTAATCTCCTGCTGGGGGTTCTGAAAACCCCTGGTAACAGATTTTGGTGAGCCAGCCAGGAGGGGACTGGAAAGATTAATGCAAGTGGTTTGTTTGTTTGTTTGTTTGTTTGTTTGTTTGTTTGTTTGTTTGTTTGTTTGTTTGTTTGTTTGTTTGTTTCAATAGGTGAAGTGGGCAGTGGATCAGGGTAGCAAACTGTAATTCTCCATGACATAGTGTGTGAGTTGATTCACTGTCAAATTTTGTTGTTTATTTATGGGCTTGGGCTGAAAAACCTTGTTGAATAAAACATATGTCAGAAGGACAGGGAACACCTGGAGAGAAAGAAAGCTAGAATTAGATCTGGATAAAAATTTGGCAGATTTCATTCATGTGCATGATAATGACGTTTGGAAGCCTGGGAGCTTCACCGATCCCCGAAGCATTCCTGCAGCTCTGTAAGCATATTGCAACGATGCTGGCAGATAAGCAGATAAAAGTGTTCAAGACAGAAATAGAGAAAGCTGTGAAAGAGAAAGCAATGTGCAGACTGAGGGCAGCTCAGATAGTGGTACTTCATGAGCAGGTGTGTGACAGTCAAAGATGGAATAACACATCGAAACAGTAAGTGTAGGGATTGAAACAACAGAAAACTGAGAGTGAATGTGCTGTTAGAGCCTTACCAAAATAATTCCAGGATAAGACCCAGGCATATCTCGGAGAATGTAAGAGTCAAAGTTGTGTGCTCAAACCCATGTGGGAAGAGCAGAGGGAAATAGTGGTTCCAATTTGTGGGCATCATAGCCTTAGAAAGCGGAGTGAGTCAGCATCATATCTCTACTCCAATCCTTCTCATTATGAGAATGAGGGGGTGATTCCCATTAGCTTCCTTTTCTCTTTACTCTTCTGGGCAGTCCCTGTATGGTCCCTGTGATGTTGCACTCTATATGTTTATGGAAATATGCTTAAGAGTATAAATATGACATAACTGGAATATGCTTTATGCTAGATATGCCATGTAAGATATCTTTGCAAAGGTTATGATCTACTGAATATATTCATCCTATTTGTACGCATGTGTCATTTTTATATCTGAAGTTATTAGTGTTGGCTCTATGCTTGTATTTAAAGTGTTTGCTGTAGGAAACACATAAGGAAGGTTTGGCCAACATGTTGTGAAATGATTATTAAAGTAATTGGGAGTACTTAACTAACAATGGACTTTGGGAGATGCCAATCCAATTCTGAGCTTTCCTGGGAACATTCCAACTAACATGTAAACAATGGCATTGGCCTGCAAAAAGCTGAATCATTCATGGACATGTGACTTGCCCAGGTGGTTACAAACTCCATCTTGTTGCTGCAATTTTGCACAGAAGAACAAAGGGGTTTCCGCCCACAAGAGAGAGAATATAGAAGGCCCTGGAAGCCTCTATATTTTGTCTTCAGCTGGCTCAAGAGATGGCCTCTCTACCCCAAAGAGATGCCTGAAAGAAACTGAAACAAAGGACTGTAACTACGGGGGTGTGGGTGATTGCTGGACCCAGGCCATAACCTACAATGTTGGTCTGAAAAGGATTGGGCCCAGACTAGAAAGAAGTCTAGTCTGTGAAAGAAACTTATTGGAACATCTCTGAGGGTGAGAATTATCTGTATTCAGTTTCTTAATGTATTAGGCTTAGACTTTCGTGTTTTGTTTTATTTTGCTTGGTAACTTTGTTCTGTCTGTTATTACTTGGAACCACTTAAATTCTACTTTTTATAGTTAATAAAATCACTTTTGTTTATTAATTACCCCAGAGTAAGTGATTAATACCTGGGGGAGCAAACAGCTGTGCATATCTCTCTTTATCAGTGTTATAGAGGGTGGACAATTTAGGAGTTTTATTTGGGGTTTAGGCTCCCAGAAAGACTGAGTACTGGGTGCTGGGAAGGTCCCTGTTAACTGAGAAGCCCCTGGGCTAAGTGAATCCTAGTTTCTGGGAACTGCAGGGGGGCATGGCCCAACCTCTTGGTGAGTGCTGGAGCCAACTGGTGTGTCTAGCTCAGCAAGGTATGATGGGATAATATGATTTTGGCAATTAATTGATCTTTAAATATTCATGGTAAATAGGCCCAATGGCCTGTGATGCGATGTTAGATGGGGTGGGATCTGAGTTACTACAGAGAATTCTTTCCTGGGTATCTGGCTGGTGAATCTTGCCCATATGCTCAGGGTTTAGCTGATCGCCGTATTTGGGGCCGGGAAGGAATTTTTCTCCAGGGCAGATTCTCTGCTCCTTGAAGTCTTTAAAACACGATTTGAGGACTTTAATAGCTCAGACATAGGTGAAAGGTTTTTCGAAGGAGTGAGTGGGTGAGATTCTGTGGCCTGCGTTGTGCAGGAGGTCAGACTAGATGATCATAATGGTTCCTTCTGAACTTAATATCTATGAATCTATGAATCTATAAGACGGGAGTGGAGGGAAGCATTCTCTGGCGGGGGCGGGGGGGGGGGGTTGTTCTTAGTGGTATCCCAGCACATCTAATGACAGTCTTGAGGGAGTATCTGTGACCCAACCCATTACCGCCCCTTGCTTGAAATTCTGGAAGAGTTGCAGAAACCCATAGCCCCTATGGTAATTGATATTGGTCCCCCAGGGAATAACCCAGGAGGGGAAGAATGGGTAGAGATCAGGCTCTTCACCCCTGACCAGACTAGAGCCTCAGGAAAACTGGTTGAGCCATTAACCCAGAGCAACCACCTTGTAATGGCTGGTCTCACTCTGGCAGATGTGGCAGCAACTCCCACTCACCTCTTGGTGCCAGAATAGGAGCTCAGGGTAGGGGTTTCTAGATGCTTTGGCCCCTAGGGGCCTACTTCTAGATTCATAGTTGTTCTCTGTACTTTCCTCTGCTTAGGTTTTCCTTGCAGCCTAAGTCATGCTTTTCTCATTCCCCATCTTTGCTTCTTCTCCCCCTCTCCACTTTTTCTCTCTCTTTGCTTTTTCTCTTGCCCCCGCTCTCTCTCCCTTCTCTTTCTCCCGCCCCACCCCCCTCCATTGAAAGTATTTATTGTCTTTGAGGATATAGTTGCCAGGCAATTATAGATTAGTACCTAGGAAGCATTTTTGAGAAAATCAGTAAATTTCCAAATGAAGGATCTGGCCCAAAGATTGAAAAGTTTGTGTCTGCATGAAACGATCTTGTTTAAAGCTACGGCCTCTCCTAAATAAAAAGTTAAAGGAGAGCAAAAATGAAAAAAGGGAAGTGAATGAAGTCAGGCGCTTCAAGGGTCAAGTCAAAGCTCTTGATTCCTTGTAGGTGAAAATTTAGAGATATCCCCTAAGGCTTGTCCACCCTGGAATTTTTGTTAAGGCTGACTGAGCATGCGGGAAAACCCCGGAGTGCACCAATACCACAGCCATTTGCCTCCCTGGAGGGAGGCCGGACATCCGCAGATATGGCACCGTTAGACACTGATGGGTGAAGGAGGTTCATGTTTTATGTGAAGTTTGAAGGAGGGGCTTTGGGACAGAATTTGTTGTTAGATACAAGTGCCACTTATTCGTTGATGAGTACTCAGAATAAGAACCTGTTAGACCCTCTGGCTGTAGTTAAGACTTTACAGGGGTTTAATGAGACAAAGAATGTTGTTCCCTTCTGCAGAAATATTTTGTATTAAGTGTGAAAGAGGGGAAATAAAGATGAATTTGGCTTAATGAATTTGGGAGGAGAAGGGGTTTTGGGAACTGATGTCTTAAGAGAATTAAGAGTGTTAGTTGATTTTGCTGATCAGGTTCGAAGGAAAACACCTTCTGGCACATCCTGGGAGCCAGTGGAGATTTTAGCAAGCACCAGATAGCAGCCCTTAAGGTATCTGAATGTTGCCAATTGCAGAAACACTGGAAGGCGCGGGCCAAGAATAAAACAGAATGTGGCAAAATGGAGGCAGAGACCCTAGTTACAGGCCCCGATACCCCACCCCAGAAGCGGTACAGGTATCCAAGGGAGACAGAAGCCGCCTGAAAGAAACAATCGATGGGCTTTTAAAGCCAAGAGATTTTAGTGAAACAGTTAAGCCCCAATACTGTTGTTCTCTGGCTGTTCCTTAACAGTGACATCAAGACCTGGAGGCTGGTAGTAAATTTCCCCCCTTGGATTGGGGGACATCACCAATGGCATCCACTGTGTGTGTGTTGGGGAGCAGTGCTTTTTCAGTTTTTGATTTAGCCAATGCGTACTTTGCTATCCTTTGACTTTGGGACAGCGATTAAAAATTTGCTTTTCCCTTTCAAAGGAAGCAGTTGTGTTTTGCCAGTGTGCCCCTGTAATCAAGATGTGGGAGGAGATGCCTGATAAAGAGACAGTGTGATTTTCTTATGTGTGTAATGTCAATAGACCCGGGTCATCAGCGAGTGGGATTGAACCTGGGACCTTTGGGGCTAAAGCCATGATCCCCTACCGCATGAGCTAAAAGCCAGCTTGTCCCTAACTCAGGCTGTAGAGCAGCCAAACTTCACTCTCCCTCTCGTGGTCTCAGTGCCTCAGGGTCGCATGTGGATAACATCCTGATTTGTAATGAGACCAGAGAAGGGAATTTGGAAGTATTGGATAGAGTGTTACAAAAGATTCAGGAAACTGGGTTTAAAGTAAGCCCAAAGAAAGCCCCATGTGGATTCAATTATTCTGTTTTAGCCTTTGCTCTGTTTCAACTCATATGTGAAAGGAATTGAAATGACGATGTGATATTTCATGACACAAGGGAAGCTGAGACACCTGCTACTAATCATTCGACCCCTCAGGTGCAAGGGATGGTTTTGGAGTCAAGTCAAAGAGCTTGCAGCAGAAACAAAAAACCTTGTCAGTGGAATCCAAGGAGAGCAGCCAGCGCGGCTTCAGAACTTCGCCATTTTCAAGCTTTCTGTATAAAAATATCATAGAAATGGTGATTCTGCTTCTCCAGAGGAGAATTCATGTCCTTTTACTTTTGGTGGCCCATTGGTCACCCTGAATTTTGGGTGTTAGATGGGGCCATGAAGCAGAATCAGAAATGGCATCACCAAGGCCTGTAATGGGAATCATTTCGTCTCTATGGCTAGTGGCATCAGCATTATTCTGGTCTAGATAAAGAATTTCTGTTTTATTTAGGTCTCTCTGGTTCTCTTGCAATGATTCTTGAATGTTGAATTGTGGATCACCTATGCATTTCTCCTCTGATGTCTCTTCTATGACCATCTCAGGATTACTGCATGGGTTGTTCTTAACAGATTTCAAGCACTTTTTCATTGCATCTTCACCTTTCTTCACTTGCACTCATTACTTCGGCTTTTCATTTTCTGTTCTGCACACCTGACATCTCTGCTTTCGGTCCTGGTGACTTTTTCTTTCCTTTCAAGTTTCCTGAAATACCAAAACACCCAGGTTTCAGAGTAGCAGCCATGTTAGTCTGTATTCGCAAAAAGATGCATCCGATGAAGTGAGCTGTAGCTCACGAAAGCTTACGCTCAAATAAAGTTGATAGTCTCTAAGGTGCCACAAGTACTCCTGGTTTTTTTGCAAAAAATCTAGAGAACCACCCAATTATTGGACATTTGTCACAGGTTTGCGTTCTAGCAGCTTTAAATCTTGAACTCTTTGAATCTCAGCTTCTACTGTCATAGAAAACATATCTGACCTCCCCCCCATAATTTCCCATAATTGTGAAAATTAAAAAAGATAAAATACAAAAAAGCTTACAGATAAACCCTCGCTATTGCCCATCGGTTATAAAAAAGAAAAGGAATTCTCCAAGCCTGTTTATAAGGCACTAGAGCAGCAGGATTGAAGTGTGGGAGGGTGGGGGGAAGGGAGGGGAGCATTATCTCCCGCTAGAGTTGTCTCCCAGTTTAAGTGCCTGAAACCTGTAAGTCACAATCCCACATTATTTGAGCATAAGCTTTCGTGAGCTACAGCTCACTTCATCGGATGCATCTTTTTGCAAATACAGACTAACATCCGATGAAGTGAGCTGTAGCTCACGAAAGCTTATGCTCAAATAAATTGGTTAGTCTCTAAGGTGCCACAAGTCCTCCTTTTCTTTTTGCGAATACAGACTAAGATGGCTGCTACTCTGAATCCCACATTGTTCTCACACTAACAGCAGGAACCCCAGTGACTTCCAGAAAACAAAGGAGGTTTGCAGGATATGGGATTAAGTCAGAGATGGGAGTCAAGGAAGGAGTTTCCTTATTCTTGATGCAGTATAGAAATGTGTACAGCACTTTCCCCAACAGCGTAGCCAAGGCCTTGCCCCAAGGAAGGTCAGTATTCTGTGAAGTACAGCTGGTGGGAACAGAAACAGTTACAAACAGAAAGCCGGAGGGTGGGGATAGGCAATCAGGGACTGAAAGAAAGGGAGATGGGTTTCAAGGTGGTCACAGCAGGCAGGCACCATCTACTTAATGGTTAATTTGGCATTAAAACTCCAAAGCCACTGTGCTGGGAACATCCCTGGTACAGGGCTCAGCGCAGGGGTCAGCAGGCTACTCCCCTACCCACTGTGGCCCCCATTCCTATTCTGAGGGGGGGAGGCACATGGGGAAGCGGATCTCACACCCATTTACCTCCTGTCCATCTGCCTGCCTGACATTGGGGAGGCAGCCCCAGGGCCAAGCGAGTGAAGCTTCTGAGCCAGGGGAGCAGAGAGGACCCAAATCCGCTGATAGTTGGTGTGTGTGTGCAAATTTAATGGTCCCCTCCCCCAACAACTCAAGTCACACAAACCCGTCCCCAGGCAGCCTTATCCTTACCCTCAGTTCCCCTGTGGGAAAGCAGCTGTTTCTCCTGTACCTCTCCCTTCAGAGCTAAAGCAGCATCCTCTCCCTACATCTCCCAGCCATTTGGTCCATGTGCTGTTTGTTTGGCTCTCCTGGTCCCCAGCTCCAGCAAGTGCCGTGCAGGGACCAAAGCACTTGGCAGGCAAACCCTGGGAGAAAACGGTGTGTCCCCACGTGTCCCTCGTCTGCAGGGGGAGGCTGGGAGCAGGCTGAAGTGCCCTGGGTTAGCGTGGTGCTCACCTGTGGGGAGCCAAGTGTGCACTCCCCTCCCTGGCAGGAGGGCCGGGGGAAAAAGCAAGCCCTTTCCTGGACAGGTCTGGGCTCTTAGAGGACAGTAATGCGGGCCCACCCCCACCACAACCTAGATACCAGGGAGGATCCGAACCCTCAGCTACGACACAGAGCTGCTGGCACATGCACCCCTCCTCCTTCTCCTCCTCACCCCCCACCAACCTCAGCCATCCATCCCAGAGATCAGATTGGGAGCCTCTTCCAGCCCAGCCCCACTCCAAGCACGGCTTCTAACGCAGGGGGCCCTCTGTCCCGGGAGAGTGGGGATCCCTGCTTCCACTGGAGGAGTTAGCTGGCTTAGTGCCTGCCTGGTCAAGCTGCAGCTTGGGTCTGTCCTCTCCAGCGCTGCGTGTCTCTCACCTGGCTGGCTGCCGCCCTCTGTGAGCCCAGCTGGCTGTCGGTCCACAGCACATGGGAGGTACCAAATCACTCCCCCTTCAGTACCTCACCCTGGTCCATCAACGACCAGCCCTAGGTTTGCCACCCGGTCTGATTGTGATCATTTAGGACATGGGCTAGGGCAGTGCTCTTCACTATTTTTGAAGTGGGGACCACCTTGGCAAAAAGCCTTCAATGTGGGAACCACATCAACTACTAAATAACACGTTGCTCACTACTCCTGAATGATGTAAGGTGACAGAGCCACTCGTGTAACTAAGGCAAAGTCTATTGGTGGACATAAAAAAATTAATCTGGGGTGGGGCCAGGGATGAGGAGTTTAGGGTTCAGGCAGGCTGCCCCAGGGCTGGGGCCAGAGGACTCACCCCAGCCCTCTCACTGCGAGCGGCAGCTAGCTCTTGGGGAAGGGGCCCTCTCTCCCCTCCAGCATCAGGGAGGTCTAGGGCCATGGAAAGAGGCCCAGGGTAGCCCTGAAAGCCCCAACTCCCTCCCTTCCCCAGTTCCTGCCCACCCTCTACCTCTCTCCTATCCAGATCCCTGCTGTGTGGCCCTTTGGAGCTGCTGCACATCTAATCACAGCCTGCTGTGCGGCCGCCCAGCTTGGAGGGACCTCAGGCAGGGAGCTGCACTTAGGGTCACTGGGAGCTGCCACGGGCTCACGGGCCTTGCAGTGAAGAGCACTGGGCTAGGGTGTCCCGACTGGGGCACCCTAAAATGGGGGAGGTTTAGACTGGATATTAGGAAAAACTTTTTCACTAAGAGGGTGGTGAAACACTGGAATGCGTTACCTAGGGAGGCGGTAGAATCTCCTTCCTTACAGGTTTTTAAGGTCAGGCTTGACACAGCCCTGGCTGGGATGATTTAACTGGGACTTGGTCCTGCTTCGAGCAGGGGGTTGGACTAGATGACCTTCTGGGGTCCCTTCCAACCCTGATATTCTATGATTCTATGACTGTGGGCGCTGTCTCCACACCAGCCCTTCCCCTGACCTGCTGGTCAAACCACGTACAATGTATTAAACAGCAACTCTAAGAAAAATAAGGAACAAATGGGAAAGGTTCAAGGAAAGAAGGGACCCGCCCTATGGGCATGGGAAACACTGCAAACAGCCGTCTCGGGGATGTAAAGAAAGTTCACAGTCTGTTCACACTCTGAAAGTTCACATGTCTCAGGCCTCCTGGCTGTGCTGTGGTGATACCATGGGTCAGACACCTGCTCTGACAGTGGCCACATGCCCTCAGGTTCTAGCTGGCAGGAGCCTTCTCCCCAGCATCTGCCCTCCCATCAGATCCACATCTCCCTTTCTGAGTCCAGCCTTCAAGGCCCTGCTGGCTAGCAACATCTCCCTGTGCTGGGCCCTCTGTCCATGGATCCACCTTGCTCTTCCTAGCTTAGGGATTGGCAAACTATGGCCTGGGGGCCACTTCCGTCACTTCAAGTGTCTTAATCTGGCCCTCGAGTTCCCACCAGGGAGTGGGGTTTGGGGCTAGCCCCACTCCAGCTGGGGTGCGGAGCTGGAGGCTTGACCTGCTCCACATGTGCAGTGGCTCTGCATTGCTCCTGGAAACCGGAGCATGTCCCCCCCTCTGGCTCCTACATGTAGAGGCAGCCAGGGAGTTCCACACACTGACCCCACCCTAAGCGCTAAGGGCGCAGCACCCATTGGCTAGGAACTGTGGCCAATGGGTGCTGCAGGGGTGGCACCTGGGGACCAGGCAGCATGCAGAGGTGCCTGGCTGTGCCTCCACCTAGGAGCCGGAGTGGGACATGCCACTGCTTCCAGGAGCTGCTTGAGGTAAGCACCACCAGGAGCCTGCACCCCTGACCTCCTCCCGTGCCCCAAACCCCACCCCAACCCTGATCCCCCTCCCACCCTCTGAAGTCCACCCCCAGCCGGAGCCCTCACTCCCTCCCGCACCCCAACCCCCAATTTCATGAGCATTCATGGCTCTCCATACAATTTCCATACCCAGGTGTGGCCCTTGGGCCAAAAAGTTTGCCTGCTCCTGTCCTAGCTGCTCATAATGCTCTGCTGCCATATTACTAGTGGCATATTTGGTGTCCACTGTCCTGGCTCCCGGTCCTGGTCTGCTCCAGCTGCATCTCCCCAGCTCTGCCTCAGCACCGCTGCTCTGCCGCAAGCCCAGCTCTCGCTCTTCTGGCTCCGTTCTGCTTCCCTGGTTCCAGCCCAGCTCTGGCTCTGCTGGGCTGCTTCTCTGACCCCTGCCTGCGTCGCCAGATTTCTACTGCTTTAATAGCCCCAAAGCCACATACACACTAACCTAAAAGTAGCCCAATCTGTTAAACAAGGGTTTTTATTGTTAATTATTATTAATTATCATTATTATTTATTATTAACACATCGACCTATACATCAAGTAACAAATGAAAGGAAAAATGTCCAAACTGTCAGGGTGGTTAGGCACTGGAATACATTGCCTAGGGAGGTTGTGGAATCTCCATGATTAGAGATTTTTAATAGCAGGTTGGACAAACACTTGTCTGGGATGTTATAGATGGAGCTGGCCTGCCATGAGTGCAGGGGACTGGACTTGATGACATCTCGAGGGTCCTTCCAGTTCCATGCGTCTATTAACTCAAAAGGAAACACATGTCATTCAATTACAAATGACATGGATGAGGCTAAACAAGCTATTGTCCAATTATTAGGTGCAGGGAGATCAGGCAGTAAATGTCCCCTGGGAAGAAGTTGGATTAAAGGGATGGATTACTGTACATGGTATTGCAATAAGAATTATTTTAGGATATATACAATGTAAGATTAACAAATTAGAAGAAAGAGAGCAATTGCCCATACAGGCAACAGATATTGATCCTGGTAAATATGTATCCAAAATGTCTATGCTAGAGATATATCAGAAGGTAGAACACCATTATGAAATCCTGCCTCCATAGAATCATAGAATCATAGAATATCAGGGTTGGAAGGGACCCCAGAAGGTCATCTAGTCCAACCCCCTGCTCAAAGCAGGACCAAGTCCCAGTTAAATCATCCCAGCCAGGGCTTTGTCAAGCCTGACCTTAAAAACCTGTAAGGAAGGAGATTCTACCACCTCCCTAGGTAACGCATTCCAGTGTTTCACCACCCTCTTAGTGAAAAAGTTTTTCCTAATATCCAATCTAAACCTCCCCCATTGCAACTTGAGACCATTACTCCTCGTTCTGTCATCTGCTACCATTGAGAACAGTCTAGAGCCATCCTCTTTGGAACCCCCTTTCAGGTAGTTGAAAGCAGCTATCAAATCCCCCCTCATTCTTCTCTTCTGCAGACTAAACAATCCCAGCTCCCTCAGCCTCTCCTCATAAGTCATGTGCTCTAGACCCCTAATCATTTTTGTTGCCCTTCGCTGGACTCTTTCCAATTTATCCACATCCTTCTTGTAGTGTGGGGCCCAAAACTGGACACAGTACTCCAGATGAGGCCTCACCAGTGTCGAATAGAGGGGAACTATCACGTCCCTCGATCTGCTCGCTATGCCCCTACTTATACATCCCAAAATGCCATTGGCCTTCTTGGCAACAAGGGCACACTGCTGACTCATATCCAGCTTCTCGTCTACTGTCACCCCTAGGTCCTTTTCCGCAGAACTGCTGCCTAGCCATTCGGTCCCTAGTCTGTAGCGGTGCATTGGATTCTTCCATCCTAAGTGCAGGACCCTGCACTTATCCTTATTGAACCTCATCAGATTTCTTTTGGCCCAATCCTCCAATTTGTCTAGGTCCTTCTGTATCCTATCCCTCCCCTCCAGCGTATCTACCACTCCTCCCAGTTTAGTATCATCCGCAAATTTGCTGAGAGTGCAATCCACACCATCCTCCAGATCATTTATGAAGATATTGAACAAAACGGGCCCCAGGACCGACCCCTGGGGCACTCCACTTGACACCGGCTGCCAACTAGACATGGAGCCATTGATCACTACCCGTTGAGCCCGACAATCTAGCCAGCTTTCTACCCATCCTGAGAGGTGGAAATTAATGTGGAACATGGAATCATGGCACTGGAAGGGACCTCAAGAGGTCATCTTGTCCATTCCCCTGCACTCATGGCATGTCGGCACACATCCGCTATCCACCCCTTCATCTATGTGATGGGGGTTTTATGCAATCACCCTATCGAAGGGGGGATTTGTAGCCCATAAGGCCAGTTTGCTAGATTGCTAGATTGCAGAATATGTTTTCTTTATTGGTTTTATTGCTTATATTATTTTCTTGGGTTTTTGTTTATGTTGAATTCCAGTATATATTATGCATAATAGTTATTCATCGTAGTTGACTGTAATGCAAGGAACCTACAGGCCTGTACCATGCATGATTAGCTAGAGAAAGTCAGTATGACAAGCCCAGTATCCTGTCCTCTGACAGTGGCCAATGGCAGGTGCCCCAAAGGGAATGAACAGAACAGGGAATCATCAAGTGGTCCATGCCCTGGCGTCCAATCCCAGCTTCTGGCAAACAGAGACTGGGGACACCAACCCTGCCCATCCTGGCTAATAGCTATTGATGGACCTATCTTCCATGAATATATGTCATAATATGTTAGCCTACAGAGTAAGTGTACCCAAAGAATTATCTGGGTGAGGAAATAAGTTTTGGGTATGGTAGATTGGGCCCTAATTAAGGCAGTGCCAGGACCCTATCAGAGGGTGAATAACCGTGCAGGAGAGCCACTCTTTCTATCTCCTATCAAACTATCAGCTCCTCTTTGCAGTATAACTTAGCTACTTAACACTCGAACCGAACCTAATCCCAATCAACTTGGGAAGCCTGGACAATCATATTCATTATGCATGCCAGAAATGAGGCTGGTGCTCTGTTTCTGACTACCAGGTATTCCGGGAAGGGTATGGGTATACTAGTTTAAGTAGTCTTTTAGAATAGAGATGTTACCACCAGTGCTCATATAACTGTATTACTTCTTTGTGACTCTATGTTTTATATCATTTATTATTCTTTCATTCATTTTAATAAAGATCTTAATATTCTGGTATTGTCCTCAGTATAAGTGTCCTTGCCACATGCAACCTGAGGGTCTACTCATGTCGTTGAATTCTCTGAGTTTTCTAATCCTGTTGCCTGAATTGGGAAAAGAACCGAATCTCTTCTGATCAGATAATTGGGGAGCCATAATTAAAGTAGCCAATAAATTCAAGTCAACAATGTACACCCTAACACAAAGAATGTTTGCTAAAAGTTCCTCTTGCACCTTGTTGTGCAGTTTTGTTTTTATCAAGTTCATTTGAGAATCATAGAATCATAGAATCATAGAATATCAGGGTTGGAAGGGACCCCAGAAGGTCATCTAGTCCAACCCCCTGCTCAAAGCAGGACCAAGTCCCAGTTAAATCATCCCAGCCAGGGCTTTGTCAAGCCTGACCTTAAAAACCTGTAAGGAAGGAGATTCTACCACCTCCCTAGGTAACGCATTCCAGTGTTTCACCACCCTCTTAGTGAAAAAGTTTTTCCTAATATCCAATCTAAACCTCCCCCATTGCAACTTGAGACCATTACTCCTCGTTCTGTCATCTGCTACCATTGAGAACAGTCTAGAGCCATCCTCTTTGGAACCCCCTTTCAGGTAGTTGAAAGCAGCTATCAAATCCCCCCTCATTCTTCTCTTCTGCAGACTAAACAATCCCAGCTCCCTCAGCCTCTCCTCATAAGTCATGTGCTCTAGACCCCTAATCATTTTTGTTGCCCTTCGCTGGACTCTTTCCAATTTATCCACATCCTTCTTGTAGTGTGGGGCCCAAAACTGGACACAGTACTCCAGATGAGGCCTCACCAGTGTCGAATAGAGGGGAACGATCACGTCCCTCGATCTGCTCGCTATGCCCCTACTTATACATCCCAAAATGCCATTGGCCTTCTTGGCAACAAGGGCACACTGCTGACTCATATCCAGCTTCTCGTCCACTGTCACCCCTAGGTCCTTTTCCGCAGAACTGCTGCCTAGCCATTCGGTCCCTAGTCTGTAGCGGTGCATTGGGTTCTTCCGTCCTAAGTGCAGGACCCTGCACTTATCCTTATTGAACCTCATCAGATTTCTTTTGGCCCAATCCTCCAATTTGTCTAGGTCCTTCTGTATCCTATCCCTCCCCTCCAGCGTATCTACCACTCCTCCCAGTTTAGTATCATCCGCAAATTTGCTGAGAGTGCAATCCACACCATCCTCCAGATCATTTATGAAGATATTGAACAAAACCGGCCCCAGGACCGACCCCTGGGGCACTCCACTTGACACCGGCTGCCAACTAGACATGGAGCCATTGATCACTACCCGTTGAGCCCGACAATCTAGCCAGCTTTCTACCCACCTTATAGTGCATTCATCCAGCCCATACTTCCTTAACTTGCTGACAAGAATGGTGTGGGAGACCGTGTCAAAAGCTTTGCTAAAGTCAAGAAACAATACATCCACTGCTTTCCCTTCATCCACAGAACCAGTAATCTCATCATAAAAGGCGATTAGATTAGTCAGGCATGACCTTCCCTTGGTGAATCCATGCTGACTGTTCCTGATCACTTTCCTCTCCTCTAAGTGCTTCAGGATTGATTCTTTGAGGACCTGCTCCATGATTTTTCCAGGGACTGAGGTGAGGCTGACTGGCCTGTAGTTCCCAGGATCCTCCTTCTTCCCTTTTTTAAAGATGGGCACTACATTAGCCTTTTTCCAGTCATCCGGGACTTCCCCCGTTCGCCACGAGTTTTCAAAGATAATGGCCAAGGGCTCTGCAATCACAGCCGCCAACTGTTTTGGCACTCTCGGATGCAGCACATCCGGCCCCATGGACCTGTGCTCGTCCAGCTTTTCTAAATAGTCCCGAACCACTTCTTTCTCCACAGAGGGCTGGCCATCTCTTCCCCATTTTGTGATGCCCAGCGCAGCAGTCTGGGAGCTGACCTTGTTAGTGAAAACAGAGGCAAGAAAAGCATTGAGTACATTAGCTTTTTCCACATCCTCTGTCACTAGGTTGCCTCCCTCATTCAGTAAGGGGCCCACACTTTCCTTGGCTTTCTTCTTGTTGCCAACATACCTGAAGAAACCTTTCTTGTTACTCTTGACATCTCTTGCTAGCTGCAGCTCCAGGTGCGATTTGGCCCTCCTGATATCTTTCCTACATGCCCGAGCAATATTTTTATACTCTTCCCTGGTCATATGTCCAACCTTCCACTTCTTGTAAGCTTCTTTTTTATGTTTAAGATCCGCTAGGATTTCACCATTAAGCCAAGCTGGTCGCCTGCCATATTTACTATTCTTTCGACTCATCGGGATGGTTTGTCCCTGTAACCTCAACAGGGATTCCTTGAAATACAGCCAGCTCTCCTGGACTCCCTTCCCCTTCATGTTAGTCCCCCAGGGGATCCTGGCCATCTGTTCCCTGAGGGAGTCGAAGTCTGCTTTCCTGAAGTCCAGGGTCCGTATCCTGCTGCTTACCTTCCTTCCCTGCGTCAGGATCCTGAACTCAACCAACTCATGGTCACTGCCTCCCAGATTCCCATCCACTTTTGCTTCCCCCACTAATTCTACCTGGTTTGTGAGCAGCAGGTCAAGAAAAGCGCCCCCCCTAGTTGGCTCCCCTAACACTTGCACCAGGAAATTGTCCCCTACGCTTTCCAAAAACTTCCTGGATTGTCTATGCACCGCTGTATTGCTCTCCCAGCAGATATCAGGAAAATTAAAGTCACCCATGAGAATCAGGGCATGCGATCTAGTAGCTTCCGTGAGTTGCCGGAAGAAAGCCTCATCCACCTCATCCCCCTGGTCCGGTGGTCTATAGCAGACTCCCACCACTACATCACTCTTGTTGCACACACTTCTAAACTTAATCCAGAGACACTCAGGTTTTTCCACAGTTTCGTACCGGAGCTCTGAGCAGTCATACTGCTCCCTTACATACAGTGCTACTCCCCCACCTTTTCTGCCCTGCCTGTCCTTCCTAAACAGTTTATAACCATCCATGACTGTACTCCAGTCATGTGAGTTATCCCACCAAGTCTCTGTTACTCCAATCACGTCATAGTTCCTTGACATCACCAGGACCTCCAGTTCTCCCTGCTTGTTTCCAAGGCTTTGTGCATTTGTATATAAGCACTTGAGATAACCTGTTGATCGCCCCTCATTCCCAGTATGAGGCAGGAGCCCTCCCCTCACAGACATTCCTGCCTGTGCTTCCTCCCGGAATCCCGCTTTCCCACTTACCTCAGGGCTTTGGTCTCCATCCCCCGGTGAACCTAGTTTAAAGCCCTCCTCACTAGGTTAGCCAGCCTGCTGGCAAAGATGCTCTTCCCTCTCTTCGTAAGATGGAGCCCGTCTCTGCCCAGCACTCCTCCTTCATGGAACACCATCCCATGGTCAAAGAATCCAAAGCCTTCTCTCCGACACCACCTGCGTAGCCATTCGTTGACTTCCACGATTCGACGGTCCCTACCCAGGCCTTTTCCTTCCACGGGGAGGATGGACGAGAACACCACTTGCGCCTCCAACTCCTTTATAAAACAGTCTTTCAACTACAGCACTGTTAAAAGGTAGGGACAGCGATGAAAGAAGAACTGAGCAAAATTCACTAAAGTTTTTATCCTCAGCAGCATCCATGTGCTTGAGAACTTCAACCCCAAACTGCTCTACTTGGTTGTCCTGAGTATGAGGCCAGTGAACCAGAAGCAAAACTCTCCATTGCTTCCCCAATTGTCCAAGCCTCCAGAAAACAATGGCAAAAATGAGATATCAGCCCATATAGGTCATGAAGTACTTAGCACTGCAAGTTATTTAATCACCTTGATGTTTGGTGGCAATCTCTGTTTCATCTGTTTCATGAACTCCAAGATGAAATCTTGACATCTACTTCTGACACTTTTACAATGGGAAGGGTTAGTGTGTGTTTTGAAAGGTCCACCTGACAGCAATTCCAAAATCCACTGCACAAAGTGGTAAGAAGTTTGACTCAAAGGTGATGGCATAGTTTAACACAGAAGTCCTGTTCTCAAAAACACGTTTTCACAACTCTCACCAATAATTTTCAGTAAAATGTCCTTAATTCCTGCATTAGCTTTCCTGTGTTAGCATTTTCAAACTGAAATATTTAGTTTATCATCCAAGCTTCCTGAAGGATTGGACGTAGAAAAATCAGGTAAATTTTGCTCACCAGATCACTGCACATATGATAAAGAAGTTCAGCAGTGTAGTTTGTTTTTTTGTCTTGGCTATCAGCAAGTGTAGCTTCCATTTGTCAAACTGACCAAGAACCCTGTTCACAAAGGGGCTAATGGCAAAGCCACCTTACTTTATAAAGCTGCACTATCTGCTGGTGGTGTGGAAATCATGAAAAGTCTGAGTGACAATGAGTACAGGGATGCGGGCTGATGGGTGACACTGAAAGAGATCAGGTGATGTTAAGATAGAGAGAATTCAGCAACACAAGGAGCAGTGCTTGGCGATAGAGTGATATGATGTTAGGTGTGAAGACATTCTCAGACTGAACTTCCACAATGCTGAGCTCAGCCAAAATGAAACAGAGCATACTTGACTGATGAGGAGATAGCCTTCCTCCTCTTGTTATGCAGGTTTAAAGTCAGTGGCCCCCAGCGATCACCTTCTGCAGATATACTTGACCACTTTGTCACGAAGCTCTTTGGTTTTGACCCCATAAATGATAGGATTGAGCATGGCGGGAATGAGGAGATAGAGGTTGGCCAAGATGATGTGAACGTGGGGAGCGATGCCCTGACCGAACCGGTGTGTCAACTTGGAGAAGAGGGAGGGAGTATAAGACATCAGCATCACACAGATGTGGGCTGTACAGGTGTTGAGTGCTTTCTGGTGGGCTTTCTTGGTGGAGATTCTGAGGATGGCCCTGATGACAAGACCGTAGGACAGGGCAATGAGCATCAGGTCTAACCCGATAACTGTAACTGCTATCACCAAGCCATACATCTTGTTGACTGTGATGTCCCCACAGGATATCTTCGCCACAGCTATGTGCTCGCAGTACGTGTGGGCGATAATGCGGTTGGTGCAGAATGGCTGCCTCTTCAGGAGCAGGGGCAGGGGCAGAATGAAGAGAACAGCTCTTATCAAACCCACTATCCCGAGCTTAGCTATTCGTGCGTTGGTGAGGATGGTGGCATATCTCAGAGGTTTACATATGGCAATGTAGCGATCGAAGGCCATTGTCACAAGGATAGATGAGTGCATAACAGAAACCACATGAAGGAAGAACATCTGGGTGAGGCAGCCATCCACAGTGATGCCTTTCAGATTGAACCAAAATATACACAGTGCCTTCGGTATGACAGAGCTAGACATGCTGATGTCTGTGAGCGCCAGCATAAAAAGCAGCAGGTACATTGGCTTGTGCAGGGTCTGCTCTTTCCCTACAACAAACAGAACCATGAAATTTCCCAACAGGCTGATAATGTAGAACATAGACAAAGGGATGGAAATCAGGATATGGGCACCTTCCAGGCCAGGGATGCCCATAAGGATGAATGTTGAAGGGTCAGAGCGGGTGAGGTTGAAAGATGCCATGAGGTGAGGTTGATGCATTGATTGGGCTTAGAAATGTTCAAGGTGTCTGCAAAGGGAGAGAAGCACAGCCATGGAGTAACACAGTTTATAACAAATAGTACGGTAAATATTTTATAGTTATTACCAATCTAGAAAGGGGGATGAGCAGTGAGGTGGCAACATTTACAGATGGCACCAGATTATTTAGGTCATAGTCAAGCCCAGTGAAGTCCTCAGAGGGAGCTAACCAAGACAGGTGAATGGGCAACATGATGGCAGGTGAATTTCGATGTTAATAACTGCAACGTTTACGCCAATTTGAGGGGAAAACGTAAACCCCTCAAACACCTCACAAGATCCTAATTTAACTGTCTGAACTCAGGACAGGGACCTGGGTGTCATGGTACACAGCTCTGTGAAACACTGCTCACAGTGCAAGCATGGACAGAAACTAAGCAAAACATTGGGATCCAAGGAATCATGGAATCATAGGACAGGAAGGGACCTCTCAAGGTCATCAAGTGCAGTCCTCTGTACTCACGGCAGGACCAATCACAATCTAGACCATCCCTGACAGGAGTTTATCTAACCTGCTCTTAAAAATCTCCAGTGATAGAGATTCCACAGCCTCCCTAGGCAATTTATTCCAGGGCCTTACCACCCTGACAGTTAGGAAGTTTTTCCTAATGTCCAAACCAAACCTCCCTTGCTGCAATTTAAGCTCATTGCTTCTTGTCCTATCTTCAGAGGTTAAGAAAAAACAGTTTTTCTTCCTTCTCCTTATAACAACCTTTTAGGTACTTGAAAAGGGTTATCATATCCCCTCTCAATCTTCCCTTTTCCAGACTAAACAGACCCAATTCTTTCAATCTTCTCTCATAGGTCATGTTTTCCAGACCCCTAATCATCCTTGTTGCTCTTCTATGGAATCTCTCAAATTTGTCCATCTCTTTCCTGAAATGTGGTGCCCAGAACTGGACTCAATACTCCAGCTGAGGTCTAATCAGCACAGAGTAGAGTAGAAGAATTAATTCTCATGTCTTGCTTACAACACTCCTACTAATATATCCCAGAATGATGTTTGCTTTTTTGGCAACAGCGTTACACTCTTGACTCATATTTAGCTTGTGGCCCACTATGACCCTCAGATCCCTTTCCTCGGTACTCCTTCATAGGCAGTCATTTCCCGTTCTGTATGTTTGCATCCAATTGTTCCTTCAGAAGCGGAGCAATTTGCATGTGTCCTTATTGAATTTCATCCTATTTGTTTCAAACCATTTTTCTAATTTGTCCAGATCATTTTGAATTTTCATCCTATCCTCCAAAGCACTTGCAACTTCTCCCAGCTTGGTACCATCTGCAAACTTTACAAGTGTACTCTCTATGCCATGATATGAATCATTGATGAAGATATTGAACAGAATTGGACCCAGAACTGATCCTGTGTAACCCCACTCCTTGTGCCCTTCCAGCCTGACTGTGATCCATTGATAACTACGTTCTGGGAACAGTTATCCAGCAAGTTATGCACCCACTTTATAGTAGCTCCATCAAGGTTGTATTTTCCTAGTTTGTTTATGAGAAGGTCATGTGAGACAGTGTCTAATGATTTACTGAAGTCAAGACAAACCATTTCTTCCATTTTCCCCCTATCTACAAGGTTCATTACCCTGTCGAAGAAGGCGATCAGGTTGGTTTGACATGATTTGTTCTTTACAAATCCATGCTGACTATTGCTTATCACCTTATTATCTTCTAGATGTTTGCAAATGGATTCCTTAATTATTTGCTACACTATCTTTCCGGGTACAAAAGTTAAGCTGACTGTCTGTAATTTCCTGTGTTGTCCTTATTTCCCTTTTTATAAATGGGCACTAAATGTGCTCTTTTCTTGTCTTTTGTGTGGGATGGGGACTCATTTTGTAAATACAATGCCATGAGATCAGTCAGTCAATGTTTCACCCTCCTCTGGACTCCCCTCTCTCGTCCTGGGCACCCTCCTCACAGAGGATATTGCAGAACTACAGGGGTTCAGGGAAGGGCAAAGAGAATGATCAAGAGCCTAGGGAAACTCTCAAACTGAGAGAGATTTACAAGACTGGGATTGTTGCCTTGTAAAGGAGTTGAATAAGAGGGGACATGAGAAAAGTCTATAAAATACTGACTCGTACAGAGTACATTGAGAATGTGTTCCCCCGTCTTATAAGACAAGATCAAGAAGACATTCAATTAAACTGAAATGTGGCCAATTCAAAACTGATAATAAATAGTACTTTCTTCACTCAATGCCTAATTAGACTGAGGGACTCATTGTCACAAGAGGTAGTTGAGGCCATGAGCTAAGCAAGAATCAGGAAGGGTTTGGACATTTACATGGATAGTGGGACTATCCAGTTACAATAGTTACAGCCAAACAAATATTTTGGAAAGCCTATACACCCATGTGTTTCAGGGCACACGCCAATCTCTAGCTGTTAGGCATTCGGGTGACACTCTCCCGATGGTCAGGTCATCCCCCCATCCACCCACTGCAGGGTTTCTTTCACCTTCTTCTGCAGCACCTGTGGCTGTCACTGTCAGAGAGAGGAAACTGGATTGGATGGACCATAGGTCTGATCTATGGTGCAAGGCCCACTTTGGAAAGGAGCCAGCTTTTCCCCATGGAAAGAGACATTATCATGCTGGGCTATGACTTTTTGCTCAAAAGAGTTGGCATGAAGGGCACAGGCATCTTGGTATTTATCGCTACAGGCCTGCACTTGTTACTTCCCGTGTTTCTTTTGATAAGCCCCTTTTTTGCAGGTACCCAGCTTTGTCTGAGACACAAGTGTGATACTGAATATATCAGGAGTGCCCTGTAACCCCCATATTCCTCACTGATAGATCATCATGATATTGCGTATATAGCAGGCCATGTGAGGTATCAGGGAAAGGTTATGATTTGCTGAAAGTCATTGTTCTATCTAAATATGTAAGCATTAGTGCATATGAAGTTATGAGAGTGCATTTGATGGTTGTCACTTAGTCATGCTGTGAGCTGGGAATCAGCAGCTCCACAGAGAGAACAGCAAGAAAAAGTAAACAAAGCCTGGGCAGGTGTCAAACAATCATCAACATCCATTGTCCAGCAAGTGAGCTACAATGCAATGACTGGCTTGCACAAGGGCACATCACAGGAATTACTCAACCTTGCCTGGCAACACAACAGTGCCCAGCAGACATGCCTGGACTTGTGTTCTCCAGGGATTAAGGGTATAGAACAGAACACAATGGCCCCACATTTGACCTTTTCTCCTTTCCCCATATAGCCTACAGGGCTAACCTGCTTGCTTGCCTATAGAGATATAATTTCCTACAGATTTCTTATTTCCTTATGGTTTTGATTATTTGTTTTATTATAAAAAGTTATAACATGTTTATAGTAAAGTAGTTTGGCTGTAACATAAAGGACTTAAAGGCCACATCCTGTATGTTGCACTAAGGCAAAGTTATCATATACATGTCTGGGACCATTCACCCAGATAGCAAAGTTGGCTCACCTATGTTCAGGACCTGTCACCTAGATAGATGGTGATGAGCTAAAGCATAAGGTCCACATATGATGTGTTAAAGCAAGGTAGCATAGGGACCTTCCTAAGTTCATACCCTTTTTAAACTTAACAGGTACACCACAACTTGGAAAAAAAAAAAAATAACCAGTTAAGACCAGAATGAAATGACCGGTTAGGACAGAAATAACAAATGTGATACCTAATCACAAAGGGGCCATGGTAATGAATTGACGCATATGATAATAAGTTGAGGTCAATGATATACTGACCTATAGGAAATAGACACTGCGGCATTAGTAAGGTGAGGGAATACAAATGATGAAAAAGGTAAAAATCCCCTATTGAATATGCATCAAACATAACAATGTCAGTGTAACATGTTACAAAAGTGGCATCCCCGCCTTGGGGCTGCAGAAGAAGGAGCTGTAATCCTGGGGAGGTGCCAGAATGATGGCCACCTGAGATGATGGGGAAGCTGATGAGGAAGATGATGGATAACACTTCAGGGTGTTCTACAAGGGATGGTGTGAGTAGGTGGAAGTGCAGATGTACATTCTCTATCTATCTTGTTCAGTTGGGGTGTTTGTGACTGTGCTACATGTATTAATAAACCATATTTGTAAATATACACGAGTTCCTGTAGTGTGAATGTGACAACTGTGCACATCGGGGTTCCTAACTATAAAATAATTTGAATAATGCTGGGCCTGATCTGGGCACAAGAACCTGTCAACACTCCAAGTGATAACTGGAGATTCTTAAATGGTCTATATAATTAATACACAAGCTAAAGATCGGAGGAGACTGGCCTAAGTTTCAAGGGTTAAACCTGTGTACTATGAACTGCAACTTCCGGTGGGATGAGAAAA
Organism: Chelonia mydas; assembly: GCF_015237465.2. Classification (NCBI taxonomy): domain Eukaryota; kingdom Metazoa; phylum Chordata; order Testudines; family Cheloniidae; genus Chelonia; species Chelonia mydas. The sequence goes on along the minus strand of NC_057849.1, from coordinate 4,227,648 downwards.
ACTGCTTAATCTAGATGTTCCCAAGTCTAACAGGGTTGAGAGTTTGGGCTGCGTGCTTATTGTCATCAGATGTTCGGCTGTGTGTGTGTGATCTCCCTGGGTGCTGCTCCAGCTTTGTGCAGACAGCCAGCACAGCAGACTTTGAGCGAACTGCCCAATGACCACACAATCCATTAAGGTGTGAAGGCTCCCAGCCAGGTTTATGGTTGAGGAAGCACAGTAGCAGCACCTGGCACACTCTACGAGGATACTAACACACGGATGCCCATGACAATGGATGCAGCTCAGTCAGTGCCTTGACTTCCACTGCTCCCTATGATGGGCAAAGATACTCCCTCTGAGACATCTTTATACCCTAATAAAAAGCAAGTTAATACTGCTCCCTGGCGTCACCTTGAACACGTTGGTTTGATTAAAACATCCCTATTACATATTGTCATTCTGACCTCACCTTTTAGGAGAGCTCAGTGTGTTCCTATTCTCCGTCTTTTTGTACCATCCTGAGTGTCAGAATGGTTTGCTACTACTTGACAGTGGGATGTGTTTTTGTGACTAGCATTTCTTAGTCAGATTCTGTGAACAACTTTTGCCTTATATCTGGTTTCTGATATAAGGGCTCATCTCTCAGGCTCTTTTCCTGCTACAAATATTTTATTTTATTTTGGTAACTAGCTCTGACTTTTTGCCTATCACTTATAATCACTTAAAATCTCTTTTGTAAACTTGTTTTACTTTTTATCTTCACCAGTAAGTTTGCATTAAGTGTTTGGCAGATCTGCTGAGGTTTACAAGCCCTGGTGTATATCCACTTTCCATTGATGAAGTGCTGAACCAATTAATAAACTTGCCCTGCTCATCTTGAGCAGTGCAAGGCGGTATATTCCTGAGATACAGGGCTGGGAGCTGGGGGGATTTGGCTGGTGCCTTTCTCTGTGTGATTCATGAGTGGCTTTGGGAGCATTCATGCAATCTAGCTGGGTGTGGGGCTCCACATGGGGTTGTGCTGAGTGATAACATGCCTGGAGGAGTTTGCTGTTTGTCACTAGCAAAGCATTGTGAGAGACGGCCCAGGCTGGAGAGTTAAGGGGACACTGCCGTCCCACCTTTCTAGTCTGCACCCTTAGGATCCTGTCACAATTAGTTACAGTTGTTAACTAAGAAGTATAAGCAGAGATAATTGTCAGCAACTCAGCTGCCAACCCTTCTCATGCCTCAGTATAGATATAAAGTTTGCAGATGACACAAAAGTTGGGTGATGGTAAATAATGAAGAGGACAGGTCACTGATTCAGAGCAATCTGGATTGGTTGGTAAACTGGTTGAAGAAAACTATGTGTGTTCTAATATAGCTATGTAGATAGATACATGTAGGTACAAAGAATGTAGACAAAGCTGACATGATGGGAGACTATAGTGGGAAGCACAATGACTCTGAATAAGATTTGGGGACCTGAAGGAATAATTAGCTAAACATGAGTTCCCAGTGTGACCCTGCAGCCAAAAGAGCCAATGTGATCTTGGGATGATAACCAGGGGAATCTCAAGGACAGGTGGAGAAGTTATTTTACCTCTTTATTTCACTCTGGTGTGACTGCTGCTGGAAGCCTGTGTCCAGTTCTGGTGTCCAGGATTAAAGATGGATGTTGATACATTCAAGAGGGTTCAGAGAAGAGTCACAAGAATTATTAAAATATCAAAAAACCTGCCTTATAGTGATAGACTCAAGGAGCTCAATCTATTTAGTTTAACAAAGGTGGCTAAGGGGTGACCTGACAATAGTCTCTAAGTACCTACATGGGGAAGAACTAGTTAACTACAGGGTTTTCAGTCTGGCATACACAGATGTAGCATGATACAATTCTGACTGGAAATAAGGCATACATTTTTAAAACGGTGAGAGTAATTAAACATTGGAACAATTTACCAATGGTCATTGCAGATTCTCCATCACTGAGAAGTTTTAAACTAAGGATGGGTATTTCTCTAAAAGATCTGCCCTAGGGATAATTTTAGGGAAATTCTCCAGCCTGTGCTCTACAGAAAGTCAGACTAGATGATCACAATGATCCCGTCTGGCCTCTCCCTTCTAAAAACATGTCCCCAGGAGCCAGCTGGAGGCATTTTGCTTTCAGGGTTGTGCCTGAGCTTACTGAAGTCATTTTTCTGTTCATGGCCATGGTAAATGTAGCCCTATGGTGACAAAGTATCATATGAGGGTGGCAACTTGAAAACGTTACATTACGTGTGTATTTCATGAAGCTGAGGAATCCCATGAGGCACTGCATGAATGAACATTTTAGGTGAGAAAAATAATGACTTGAGCCCATAAAATCTCCACACTGACGAATGTACAACCGTTCCTGTGAATGGCTAATAGCTAACAAACGATTGCAGAGAGTCCTGGGTTTATTTCAGAGTAACAGCCGTGTTAGTCTGTATTGGCAAAAAGAAAAGGAGGACTTCTGGCACCTTAGAGACTAACCAATTTATTTGAGCATAAGCTTTCGTGAGCTACAGCTCACTTCATTGGATGCATACTGTGGAAAGTATAGAAGATCTTTTTATACACACAAAGCATGAAAAAATGGGTGTTTACCACTACAAAAGGTTTTCTCTCCCCCTACCCCACTCTACTGCTGGTAATAGCTTATCTAAAGTGATCACTCTCCTTACAATGTGTATGATAATCAAGGTGGGCCATTTCCAGCACAAATCCAGGGTTTAACAAGAACGTCTGAGGGGGGTAGGGGGTAGGAAAAAACAAGGGGAAATAGGTTACCTTGCATAATGACTTAGCCACTCCCAGTCTCTATTCAAGCCTAAGTTAATTGTATCCAATTTGCAAATGAATTCCAATTCAACAGTCTCTCACTGGAGTCTGGATTTGAAGTTTTTCTGTTGTAATATCACAACTTTCATGTCTGTAATCGCGTGACCAGAGAGATTGAAGTGTTCTCCGACTGGTTTATGAACGTTATAAATCTTGACATCTGATTTGTGTCCATTTATTCTTTTACGTAGAGACTGTCCAGTTTGACCAATGTACATGGCAGAGGGGCATTGCTGGCACATGACGGCATATATCACATTGGTAGATGTGCAGGAGAACAAGCCTCTGATAGTGTGGCTGATGTGATTAGGCCCTATGATGATGTCCCCTGAATAGATATGTGGGCACAGTTGGCAACGGGCTTTGTTGCAAGGATAGGTTCCTGGGTTAGTGGTTCTGTTGTGTGATATATGGTTGCTGGTGAGTATTTGCTTCAGGTTGGGGGGTTGTCTGTAGGCAAGGACTGGCCTGTCTCCCAGGATTTGTGAGAGTGTTGGGTCATCCTTCAGGATAGGTTGTAGATCCTTAATAATGTGTTGGAGGGGTTTTAGTTGGGGGCCGAAGGTGACGGCTCGTGACGTTCTGTTATTTTCTTTGTTAGGCCTGTCCTGTAGTAGGTGACTTCTGGGAACTCTTCTGGCTCTGTCTATCTGTTTCTTCACTTCCGCAGGTGGGTATTGAAGTTGTAAGAATGCTTGATAGAGATCTTGTAGGTGATTGTCTCTGTCTGAGGGGTTGGAGCAAATGCGGTTGTATCGCAGAGCTTGGCTGTAGACAATGGATCGTGTGGTGTGATCAGGGTGAAAGCTGGAGGCATGTAGGTAGGAATAGCGGTCAGTAGGTTTCCGGTATAGGGTGGTGTTTATGTGACCATTGTTTATTAGCACTGTAGTGTCCAGGAAGTGGATCTCTTGTGTGGACTGGACCAGGCTGAGGTTGATGGTGGGATGGAAATTGTTGAAATCATGGTGGAATTCCTCAAGGGCTTCTTTTCCATGGGTCCAAATGATGAAGATGTCATCAATATAGCACAAGTAGAGTAGGGGCGTTAGGGGACTAGAGCTGAGGAAGCGTTGTTCTAAATCAGCCATAAAAATGTTGTGTGGGGGGGTGGGTTGGAGAAAACCTGGATTTGTGCTGGAAATGGCCCAACTTGATTATCATACACATTGTAAGGAGAGTGATCACGTTAGATAAGCTATTACCAGCAGGAGAGTGGGGTGAGGGGAGAGAAAACCTTTTGTAGTGGTAAACACCCATTTTTTCATGCTTTGTGTGTATAAAAAGAGCTTCTATACTTTCCAAAGTATGCATCCGATGAAGTGAGCTGTAGCTCACAAAAGCTTATGCTCAAATAAATTGGTTAGTCTCTAAGGTGCCACAAGTCCTGGGTTTATTGTCTGTGTCCCACTGTTTCAGGCAGCTGCCACTGGCTCCTGCACATGGCAGCTGTATTGATCTCGGCCCTCACATGTGTCAGGGTTGCCTGCTTCCATTATCTAATGTGGATACTTCTCCGCTTGTGCGTTGTTCCTGTGTAGCTGTCCGCCAAGCTGCACACAGCGTGTATGGGTGTGACAAGAGCAGCACCACGGGTGCCTTTGCATTCGTCTCTCTGTGAAATTACTGTACAGTGAGACACAGTCACCGATTACCCCAGGCCAAGGGAGCAGGTGTGACAGGAGGCAGCTCACTTCCTGCAGAGGAAGAGCTGTGGGGAGCGAGGGTTGGTTCGGAGGTTGTGGGAGCCAGGGATGACTGGGAGCATGGAGAAGACACTGGCGACTGTAGTGGGAAGAGAGCCTGCCATATATGGACAATGAAGTTGGCGATGAGTTAGAAACCGTTGCCAGTTAAGTTAAATTTGGCTACTATGTAAAAGCAACTGGGTTATTGCTGGGTTACTGTATTATTGTTGTACATCTTTTATAATGTGCATAACATTGCCAAACTATTTAACCAACACACTGGTAAAAATCAAGAAATGAATGGCAACAACGAATACAAAGGCTTGGAAAAAACAAATTGGTAAAAAAATTAAGTTACACAGTAACTGCAAATTAGGTCAACAAATTCCCCGATAGTACCAGTCACACTTGGACTTGTGGCACCTTGGAGACTAACAAATTTATTTGAGCATAAGCTTTCATGAGCTACAGCTCACTTCATCGGATGCATGCAGTGGAAAATACAGTGGGGAGATTTATATACACAGAGAACATGAAACAATGGGTGTTAGCATACAGACTGTAAGGAGAGTGATCAGGTAAGGTGAGCTAATACCAGCAGGAGAGCAAGAGGGAAAAAACCATTTGTAGTGATAATCAAGGTGGGCCATTTCCAGCAGTTGACAAGAACGTCTGACGGTGGCCGACCTTGATTATCACTACAAAAGGTTCCCCCCTCCCCCCCCCCGCCCCCCACTCTCCTGCTGGTAATAGCTGGTAATAAAGAACGTCTGACGTTCTTGTCATGAGCTGTAACTCATGAAAGCTGATGCTCAAATAAATTGGTTAGTCTCTAAGGTGCCACAAGTCCTCCTGTTCTTTTTGTGGATACAGACGAACACGGCTGCTACTCTGAAACCACATCCGAAGTAAGGCACATGTTATTCAAAACAATCTTGTTCAGTGTCTGGCTACCAATATTAAATACTGACCCCTCTCCTGCCCTGAAATATTTTTTTATCCTGACGGTTCTGAAATTTTAAGCCTGGGAGTTTGAGATCTGAGCAAGTCCCCTGTCAGTTCTTCTTTGTTCCAAATGAGCTTACACCATCTTAGAGGCCAGGGGATGACTCCAGTTTCAGTCACCGGAGGCTCATGGTTGGTGAACACAGGCCATTTATTTAAGTCCCTACTTGTGGAGTTAGGGTGAAATGCTGGTGAAGTTAGGAGTTTTGCCACTGATCTCAGTGGGACCAAGATTTCACCTAACAGGGCAGTGAAGTTGCTGAACTGGAAAACTGGAGAGAACCAGAAAACCAGACAGCCCAAAAAAAGGAAGCTACTGAGACAGATAGAAGAACACAGGAAGAGACAAGGAAGTGACCTTAAAAACAAATATTTGTCTTAATTATTTCCAATACCTTTGTAGTTCCAATTTTACCAGGTAAATCCCTTGGCGTTTCTGACAATACTAAAGAGTTCAAGTTGCTGTGCTGGTGAATTCCTGCCTAGCTGGTTTTTGACTTGTACCTGGAACCCTTCCTGAGCCCTTAGCACTAACTTTATTGCAGAAACAGGCAACTCACCGCAATCCCACTCAACGGAGAGAGGAAATCTCCTTACCTCAACAGGAAGGCAGAGCCCTGAGAATCAGCGTATGAATCTCACATGTCTGACCCTCAGGGTGCTAGACAGTGACCTTTATGATTCCTCTGTAGAGTCCCTGCAGACTCTAGGTTGGTCAGGACTCCTAGACAATTCTCTTGTCTCCATGAGCCTTGGGAAGAGCAGAAAACAGACCCTGGAGAACTTCAGCCTGAGAGCCTCCCCCGGGAGTGAAGATATTATTTGCCAATAACAGCGGCTGGGATTGTGAGAGCAAACGGAGTCTTGCAGACTTGATAGAGTTGTCCAGCACTACTGAAACCAGAGAGAGAAAAGGAAGAGCAAAAGTTTAGATGTAATAATTTATCTATCAGCATTTCCGTGCAGCTGCCCATCGTCATAGAACCTGACCATCCCCTCCTCTTTGCAGCTGACGTGCTCTGTGCTGAATCCCTGAAAACACAACATGCAATGGAAAGGCTCTCGCACATCCTTGTTTCAAACACAGAGTAATAGACACTCCCATTTGATAGCCTCTGTCTGACAGAGGGCAGCACAGATTGCCCCTGATCAGTCATAAACCCTCATCGTGCAATATCATGTCATGGGGAGGAGCAGCTTCCTGAGCCCCCCTCAGTGATCAGCATGTGCCCTGAGGCTTGTGGACTGCTAGAGTCACTGACAGGCTATAATTAGAATAGGAAGGGTGGAGGGAGATGTTCAGACACGTTCGGTGGGACTCAGGTTATTCAAGGCACAAAGGCAGGAGGCGCCAATTATATTCTTGTCCTGCACAACATCCTCTGGCAAAGAGTTCCACAGGATGGGTCCAAAAAGTCCGTCAGTGGCTATTAGCCAGGATGGGCAGGGAGTCCAGTCGTGGCAGGTGCTGATCTCAGGTTTTAGGCATCACAAGCAGTGTTCCACCAGTCTTGGGCTATCACCTGGTGCCAGGCCCGTGGTAGATATTTCTGTTCATGAAAGCAACACCAGAGTGTCTTTTCATGACATCAATATAATCAAGGATGGTGGCCTTAACTCTGCTGTAATCAAGACTGGTATTAGACTCGCTTGGGCCTAGGTCTGAAGCTAAGAAGTGGTCCCATTGCCCGGGGCCGAACCCTGAGCACTGTTGTCCAGGGCTGAAGCCCCAAACACCTGACATTGCCAGTCACCATCTCCCCCAAACACTCCTCCATACCCCCTAGGAGGGTGCTACCCATAGTTTGAAAACCTCTGCTTTAGTGTGATTTATTTTGACGTTTAGAAATTAAATTATGGTGATACTTGCATTACAATACCCACAGTGACTCAAAAGATATGATGTAATTTAACTTTGTGACACACCCCCTCTGATGTGGGGCCCCAGGCAATTGCCCTATTTGCTACCCCCTAAAGCTGGTCCTGGGGCCAATCCTTTCCAGCCATCAGGTTGTGCCCCCGGTTGGTGGTCTGGGCTGGTCTAGTCAGGTGGGGAGCTAACAAGACATCCCAATGCTGCCACCACCTGCTCCAGACATCCCAATGCTACCACCACCTGATCATTGTAAGGAATGCCAAAATTAGGTTGAATTTATTTAAGTCGACCTTTAGAGTCTGATTTTATAAAGTTGAAGGTGCGTGTCCACATTATGCATATTAGGTCAGTGGAGTGCTTTTTCACTACCATGGCTAGCATTGACCATCCTTCTGGGATGTATTAGCAGGAGTGCTGTAAGCAAGACATGAAAAGTAATTCTTCCCTTCTACTCCACGCTGATTAGGCCTCAACTGGAGTATTGTGTCCAGTTCTGGGTGCCACATTTCAGGAAAGATGTGGACAAATTGGAGAAAGTCCAGAGAAGAACAACAAAAATGATTAAAGATTTAGAAAACATGACCTCTGAGGGAAGGTTAAAAAAATTGGGCTTTTTTTAATTTGGAAAATAGAAAACTGAGCTTTCAAGTATGTAAAAGGTTGTTATAAGGAGAAGGAAGAAAAACTGTTTTTTCTTAACCTCTGATGATAGGACAAGAAGCAATGGGCTTAAACTGCAACAAGGGAGGTTTAGGTTGGACATTAGGAAAAAACTTCCTAACTGTCAGGGTGGTTAAGCACCGGAATAAATTGCCCAGTGAGGTTGTGGAATCTCCTTCATTGGAGATTTTTAAGAGCAGGTTAGACAAACACCTGTCAGGGATGGTCTAGATAATACTTAGTCCTGCCACGAGTGCAGGGATCTGGACTAGATGACCTCTCAAGTTTCCTTGCAGTTGTATTATTCTATGATTCTCTCATATTGCAGTGCAATTGTAAGCAAGCTGTCCTTGTCCTCCTGTTACCCAGAGTTCTTTCAACCCAAAGTTCTTGGTAACTTTTACTCTATATGAGGTGGTGTCAGGAAATAAATCAGAGGAGACACAGCTGTCCGACCGATAGATGGCTGGCACAAACAGGATGACACAAGAGCACTTTCACTTAAAGATAAATTTTACTTAGTCTCAAGCACTGACACACATCTGCAACAGGTTAGTAAAACACCCCCAACCCTTGATAATTACCAAAGCTGAGTGTGGCTCTCGAGTGTCACAGCAGCAGCCCTTCTACCAGTGGGGGCCACAAGATGCATCCAGAGGGAGAGTCCTATCCCAAAGAGTACCACCGCCTCAAACGTTTCCACCTTATTTATACATTAGTAATACAATGACATGTCCCTTAAGGAAAACTTGTTAAACAAGCTGTCATAAATATAAAGGGAAGGGTAAACCCCTTTAAAATCCCTCCTGGCCAGAGGAAAACTCCTCTCACCTGTAAAGGGTTAAGAAGCTAAAGGTAACCTCACTGGCACCTGACCAAAATGACCAATGAGGAGACAAGATACTTTCAAAAGCTGGGAGGAGGGAGAGAAACAAAGGGTCTGTGTGTCTGTCAGTATGCTGCTTTTGCTGGGGATAGAACAGGAATGGAGTCATAGAACTTTTAGTAAGTAATCTAGCTAGGTATGCATTAGATTGTGATTTCTTTAAATGGCTGAGAAAAGAATTGTGCTGAATAGAATGACTATTTCTGTCTGTGTGTCTTTTTTGTAACTCAAGGTTTTGCCTACAGGGATTCTCTATATTTTGAATCTAATTACCCTGTAAGGTATCTACCATCCTGATTTTACAGGGGTGATTCCTTTACTTCTATCTACTTCTATTTCTATTAAAAGTCTTCTTGTAAGAAAACTGAATGCTTTTTTCATTGTTCTCAGATCCAAGGGTTTGGGTCTGTGGTCACCTATGCAAATTGGTGAGGATTTTTACCAAACCTTTCCCAGGAAGTGGGGTGCAAGGGTTGGGAGGATTTTGGGGGGAAAGACGTGTCCAAACTGTGTTTCTCAGTAAACCCAGTTAGAGTTTGGTGGTGGCAGTGGATATTCCAAGGACAAAGGATAAAATTAATTTGTACCTTGGGGAAGTTTTAACCTAAGCTGGTAAAAGTAAGCTTAGGAGGTTTTCATGCAGGTCCCCACATCTGTACCCTAGAGTTCAGAGTGGGGGAGGAACCTTGACACAAGCAGTTCCAATGGTCAAGCAAGAGGCTTCCTTCTGATTATTGATTAACCTGGTGTGGGTTTTTCCAGAGTTTACAGCCTTGAGACCCTGTTAGACACATTCCTGAGGGCACATCCTGCTCTTCTAAAATGCGTGTATCAGCAACTTCAACACAATTCTTGTCAGGAAGGATGCGGGGGCAAGCTGCCCTTTCTGTGGCACTCAAAACCCCCTCTCCTCCTGCCTTGGTGAAGCTGAGTTTGCTACCTGGCCACTTTACACGGCCTTCTGACTTGGCTGCTTTTCGCAATAAGCCATAGTGGTTTCAGGAACTTTACTGGTTTGCTGACATCTCCCCATATACCCCGGCCCCAGTTTTATCAGCTCTTTTGCCCCAGGTTATCTTACTTTTCTTTGTTGTCTCTCATTTGCGATCATAATAAAATTTAATGGAATGAGGAGAAAAGGCTCTTTATTGGTTGAGCACACAGTGGTTAGTGGGGGTGTAGGGGACAGCTTGGTAAGGAAGAACACACATAAATGTGACATTACTGTGGGTCATTGATGAAACCAGATTTCAAAGCCACATGGCAACACAGTGTACCTCGATGTGCTCTTCTTATTGCCCTGGTGTCCGGCTGCAAGGTGATCTGCCTCAACCCCACACCTCGATGGAGAATTTTTTCCCTTTGTTTCCCAGATATTATGGAGCACACAGCAGGCATCAATAACATTGGGGATATTGCTTTCACTGAGGTCTAACCTAGCAAGCAAACTATGCCAGTGGGCTTTTAAACATCCAAAGGCACATTCCCCCACCATTATGTATTTGCTCAGCCTATGGTTTGACCGATCCTTACTGTTGTCCAGGCTGTCTGTGTATGGCTTCACGAGCCATGGGAGAAAGGGGCAGGTTGGGTCTCTCAGGATCACGACTGGCATTTCAACATCACCAATGATTATTTTGCTGTCTGGAAACAGAGTCCCTGCTTGCAGATTTCGGAACAGACCAGAGTTCCTAAAGATGTGTGCTTCATGAACCTTTCCAGATCATCCCACGCTGACGTTGGTGAAATGGCCCAGTGATCCACAAGCACCTGCAATGCTCTTGAGAAGTATGCCTTTTGGTTTACGTACTCTTTGGCAGGGTGGTCTGGTGCCAACATAGGGTTCTGCATTCATGTTCTTGCCTCACCACAGTGAGGGAACCCCATTGTGGCAAAACCATCCACTACGTCCTGCCTGTTTCCCAGAGTCACTATTTAGAAGGAGAGTTCTGATTGCTTTGGCTACTCGGATCACAGCAGACCCCACAGTAGATTTACCCACTCCAAATTGATTCCCTACTGGCCAGTAGCAGTCTGGCATTGCAAGTTTCCACTGAGCTATCACCACTCGCTTCTCAGCTCTCAGAACAGCTCTCATTTTAGTATCGCTGCGCTTCAGGGCTGGGAAAAACACTTCTCACAGTTTCATTAAAGTGCCCTTATGCCTTCGAAAGGTCTGCAGCCACTGGTCATCGTCCCAAAGCAGCATAACTATGTGGCCCGACCAGTCAGTACTTGCTTCCTGGGCCCAGAAGTGCTGCTCCACCATGTCAAGGTGACGCACAATTGTCACCAGCATCTGCAAAATGCTCCACCTATGGCTTCCACCAGGGCTGCTTGCATTGCATCCTATGCTTCGACTGAGAAAATACTGCAGGATAAGGTGCCCGGGATTTGTAATGCCCACAACAACAGTGTACAGCTGAGCGGGGTCCATGCTTGCTGTGCTATGGCATCTGCGCAGGTAAGCCAGGCTTTGGAAAAAAGGTGTGAAAAAGGCTTGGTTTGTTTGTTATTGATTTCAGGGAGGGAGGGAGATAAGTGCATCATGGGAGGCTAATGCCATGTTTCTATAACCACTAGCACAAATGTTTTGGTCACATGAGGCATTGCAAGCCCAACCCAAATTTCCACTTGGCTCCACGCACGGTGGGATATTTCTCCACAGTGCAGCGCTCCGTGCGTCGATGCAAGCCCTGGTAGTGAAGATGCACTCAGCCTGCACAATGCGCATAGTGGGGACATGGAAAATTGACTTATTAAATGAGAGGCTCTATGTTAATTTAAATAAAATTGGCTTACATTTGTAATGTAGACACACCCTTAATCGCCTATGGCATTCGCATGTCTCTGCTCTTTGGTTGATGTTTGGCTGCTATACCTGGCCCAGTTGTCGGACTCCTCCTGCTGCTGTACCTGGTGATGCTGGACCAGCTCTGCCCAGGCGGCTGGAACACAGGGGGCCAGGAGCTCAGGCTCCACTTTTAAAAATATGCTCTGTTTTTCTCTGGTGAGTCGCATATGGTAGCAGCCTTGGGGGATGAGGGTGTAGGAGAGGAGGGACTCAGCGAGTGGCAGAGAGGAGGGCCATGGAGGAAGGGGTGGAAGACAGGAAAAACTTAATGCCTGCATGCTTGGCTCATCATCTCCCCCTCCCCCGGCTTGCCTACTCACCCCCCGTGTGAGCAACCCATTTCTGCATCAATTTCTGATGCACAGAATAGATGAACACTTAGAAGAGTTTCAGCTGCCAAATATATATCCACTTTAGACCTCACAAAGGGATACAGGCAAATGCCTTTAATGGCAGAATCCTGGGATAAGAAAGCTTTTCACCTTCTTTGGCTCTCGTCAATTCAGAATCACCTCATTTGGCCTATATGGAGTGGCATTGATTTATCAGAGACTAATGCATGGGACATTACAATTGCATGGGCGGTATGCAGCGTGTACGCTGATATAATTTATTAAAAATAGGTCTTGGTCCCGTATCTTCTGGCAGCATTGCCACACACAGTGCAGTTGGCAGTACATTACACTCAGGATCCCTTAACAATCTGAGCCCTGATTATCGGCCAATTATTCTCCACTCCCGGGGGAGGCTCTCAAGCTGAAGTTCTCCAGGGTCTATTTTCTGCTCTTTCCACTGCTCACAGAGCCTAGGGAATTGTCCGGGAGTCCTGGCCAACCGGAGAGTCTGCAGGGACTGTTCAGTTGAATCATAAAAGTCGCTGACTGGCACGCTGAGTGTCAGGCATGTGAGATTCGTACATTCATTAGCAACCCCTGTTGAACAGGATTTTGGTAAGTTGCTTGTTTCTGAACTAAAGTTATTGTTAAGGCTCAGGAAAAGTTCCAAGTTCAAGTCAGGGACCATCTGTGCAGGAATTCACCTTCACGGTGACATTGAATGTTTAGAAGTGTCAAAAACATCAGTGGATTTATATGGTAAAATTGGAACTACGGATGTATTGGCAATAGTTTAACCAAATATTTGTTTTTAAGGACAGTTCCTTGTGTCTTACTGTGTCCTTCTATCTCTCACAGTAGCTTAATTCTTTTTTTTCTTTTTTTGGTTTTTAGTTTATATGGATTATCCTCCGATTCGCTCCAGTTTTCAAATTCAGTAACTTCACTGCCCTATTGGGAACTCCAGAGAAAGTCTCTGCAGTGGGTTTCTGTGTTACCAGAGCGTTCACAGCAAGAATGGGTCACATACTGGCCAAATTCTGCTCTAACTTTCTGCCCTCACTGGGTCACTCCTAGGGGGAGAAAAAACTGGCCTTTGGGAAGAACAAAATGAGAATGCAACATGAACATGAGGGGGCTCTTTCAGCACCCTAACAAAAGAGCTCTCTCTGTAGCAGGACCCAAAGCTGTGATTTTCACAGCTGGGAGCCGAAAGTTAATCACTAACTGTGGCAATCTTGATCTCATTGAGATCAACGGCAAAACTCCCAACATGGCCTGGAGTTCACTCTAAATCCACCTGTAGGGACTTTAAAAAATGGCCTGATTTACACTGGCCATGAGCCTCCAGTGGTTTCACCTGGAGTCATCCTGTGGTCTCTAAGGACAGGTGAGCTCATTTGGACCAAAGAAAAACTGACAACAGAGTTCCTGAAATCTCAAACTCAGAGGAGTACAGGTTGAGATCAATCAGGATAACCATTTCTTTAGGGCGGGACTTGAGTCTGACCTCTCTGTGCCCCGGCATCTCTGGTTTGAGAAGCCCCAAAAGGCAGTAAAAATAAAAGCATTTTTGGTAAGTTGCTTGTCTCTGAATTAAAGTTATTGTTAAGGGCTCAGGAAAAGTTCCAGGATCAAGTCAGGGACCATCTGGGCAGGAGTTCACCTACACAGTTACTTGAAATGTTTATTCGTGTCCTGAAATCTCACTCAGAGGTTTAGAGGTTCAAATCAATCAGGGTAACAATTTTTTTAAGGCAGGAGAGGGTCTGCTCTCTCTGTGCCCCTGCATCTCTGGTTCGAGAAGCCCAAAAGGCAGTAAAAATAAAAGCATGTGTCTGCCTTAGAGGAAACCAGGTGGTGCGAGAAATCTAACCCTGGGGTGGTCCAGGAATGCACAGTGTGTGGAGAGGAGTGGGGATGTGCAGTATCCAGACTGGGAATGAACATCCTGCTTAATGCACAGAGCAAAGAAGCATCACAAGTTCTCCTAGGATCGGTGGGTGTCTCAGACTGCAACATAATGTAAACCACATTGTGCCAGATTGTATCTGACACCATCCCCCATCTCAACCGCCCCTTCTCCCATGAGTAGCCCCACTAGAGCCTTGTGGTAACATCAGCAATTGCCAAGATGGAAAAGCAGCCACAGGAAGGGGTGTCTGGTTTTCTAAGGGGCTGCAATACGTTAAAGCTTGATGTCACTGTCATAAATATAAAGGGAAGGGTAACCACCTTTCTGTATACAGTGCTCTAAAATCCCTCCTGGCCAGAAGCAAAATCCTTTCACCTGTAAAGGGTTAAGAAGCTAAGGAACCTCGCTGGCACCTGACCCAAAATGACCAATGAGGAGACAAGATATTTTAAAATCTGGAGGGAGAGGACACAAAGAGTGTGTGTGTGTGTGTGAGTGTGTGTGTGTGTGTGTGTGTGTGTGTGTGTGTGTGTGTGTGTGTGAGAGAGAGAGAGAGAGAGAGAGAGAGAGAGAGAGAGAGAGAGAGATGCTTTTGCTGGGAACAGAAAAGGAAGGGAATCTTAGAACTTAGTATGTAATCTAGTTAGATATGCGTTAGATTTCTGTGTTGATTAAATGGCTGGTAAGCTGTGCTGAATGGAATGTATATTCCTGTTTTTATGTCTTTTTGTAACTTAAGGTTTTGCCTAGAGGGATCCTCTATGTTTTGAATCTGATTACCCTGTAAGGTATTTACCATCCTGATTTTACATAGGTGATTATTTACTTTTCTCTAATTAAAATTCTTCTGTTTAGAAGCTGATTGTTTTTTCATTGTTCTTAAGATCCAAGGGTTTGGGTCTGTGTTCACCTATACAAATTGGTGAGGATTTTTATCAAGCCTGACCCAGGAAAGGGGGTGTAGGATTTGGGGGGATATTTTGGGGGGAAGACGTTTCCAAGTGGGCTCTTTCCCTGTTCTTTGTTTAAAACACTTGGTGGTGGCAGCATAAGGTCCAAGGACAAAAGGTAAAAGGTTGTACCTTGGGGAAGTTTTAACCTAAGCTGGTAAGAATAAGCTTAGGGGGTCTTTCATGCAGGTCCCCACATCTGTACCCTAGAGTTCAGAGTGGGGAAGGAACCTTGACAGTCATTCTGAGGAAGAGTTACTGAGACTGGTTAGTTTTAGTCTCCACGTCCGCTCTCCCTCCCACCGGATCTGTCCCTCTCTCCTTTCATGCACAGGCTGAGCTGCTGCTGGGGTTCCCTTCACCCCCAGAAAGGCAGTTTAGGCTGATCTCCCCCTTTTCCCCGTGCAGGCAGACACTGAGTTTAACCTCGTCTGAGGAGATATTTCTGTGAGCTGCCTCTGTGGGGTCTTGCTCCTGTTTTTGGTTTTGGGTGAGGGGCAGCACTGTGTGCCAGGGCTGGAAGTTGTGCGGGGTTGGAGACCTACATGGACGAGTAGCCAGCACTCAGAGTTATGGAGGAAGGAAGCAGGTTGTAAATGGGCAAGTGGGCAGTGCTGAGGGTAGGGGAGGCAAGCAGGGTGTGTACACAGAGAATAGGGAAGCACTGAGGGTTGTGGGGACAGGCAGCGGGTACACAGGGACAGACAAGTGGAGCTGAGTGTGTTGGGGACAGGGAGCGGTATATACCTGCCAGGTGGGCAGTGCTGCTGAAACTAAAATTTTCTTTGTAATTGTTGGTCTAAGGTCAGCGCTGGGAACTTTCCTGGCCCTAGGTGCATTTGTGCTGGTCTATGGGTCTCCTTGCCCTGGCAAGCCACAGAACTGCAGCCTGGGTGTCACAACGTTTACTCAGTTTTATTTCCAATCGTTGTTGTTGTTGTGTAACTTCAGGCATTTCACCCGTAGAAAGACCTTTGTGTGACACTGCACCCCTATTTCTCATTGTGATATTATTATGATATGATTATAGCATATTTCTGATACATTTCATGTCAGATGTGTTATGTAAGATGTCATTGGAAAAGTTATGATGTTCTGAATATGATTATCCTGTGTGTATGCATGTATGATTTGTGTACCTGAAGTCATGAATATTGACTATGTATCAATATGTAGGAGGGAGGGATAGCTCAGTGGTTTGAGCATTGGCCTGCTAAACCCAGAGTTGTGAGTTCAATCCTTGAGGGGGCCATTTAGGGATCTGGCGCAAAAATTGGGATTGGTCCAGCGTTGAGCAGGGGGTTGGACTAGAGGACGTCCTGAGGTCCCTTTCGACCCTGGTATTCTATGATCTGTTTTTCAATTGTAGTTACACATCAGTAATGCCCACTAGGCAAGATGCCTTCAATCTAGGTAGCTGGTTGGGAAGGGCCTCTCCACTCAAGAGGACGGGAAAGATGTGAGGAAATAAGCCTGACTGAGGGAAGTGCTGGACCCCGGCCAAAGGGATTTCTAACCTGTGTATGGAAACCTGAGAAACCCAAGGTGTAATTCATAAACTTGTTTGATGTTTTAATCTAAACCCAGGATGCCGTTAAGTGAAGCATGTGGGGAGCGGGGGAATATCAGCTTGGTTACCAAAAGCGTGCACTTTGTCCCCACATTGAGGGAGGGGCAAACCAGGAAAGAAATTCATACTGGTTGGAGTTTGGACCAGTTCAGTCCGGCACAGCTCTGGGGTCGTGGGCTAGGGAGCTGAGGTTATTTTGGCTGTAATCATTCTATCGTTGGCTCACGCAGAGGCTGGTCAGAGCCTGCCTGTACCTGCAGCCGGGTGTGTCCCTGCCTGTGGGAACGCTGGTGGAGGCAACACTGGGAGCGGGTCTTTAGCGGGTCACAACAGCCCATTGAGAGAGGAAGCTCAGGCTGAGGAGTCAGAGGACTTGGTGGAACCCCAGCTCCAGGTGCCACCTGGGACAAACCCATCAGTTTGCTCCTCACCTTTTTCAATCTCCCATTATACTCTGTCCCCCCCTCTCCATACTCTCCTTCCCCATCCCAGGCTGCCCCGATTCCAACAGCACGCTGGTCGCTAGTGTCTGCTCCATGCTCCCCAATAATCCCTAGATCTGACCACCTCAGAGCCACCCCACACTCTCCACAGCTCTTCCTCTGCAGGGGGTGAGGTGCCTCCTGTCACCCCTGCTCCCTTGGCTGAGGGGTAATCAGTGAATGTGTCTCGCCAGTGAGATATATCACACACAAGGGGCAAATGTCAAGGCAGGCACCAGTACAGCCTGTGATGGTTGGGGGTAATGCAGGTGTCTCAGAGTTGGTTCTGGATACAACTAAAGCCCATTAAGGGAATGGCCCTAGATTTGTGTCTCCTGGGAAGAATGACACTGTGACTGGGTTGCATCCAGTTAGTGTCATGACAAAATCCCAGAGACCAAACAATTCTGGTGCTTTTATTTTGCCTGTTGCTGGGGTGTCGCTGGGAAAGGGTGTACCAGGTCTGCGTGGTCAGATTGATCAGCTAGGGCACAAAGGGAGCATGAAGGTGATTGGACTGTGTTGCCCATTGACAATGTGGAAACTTGGAACAAGGAGGAAATGATTCCTAAGCCTATTGAGCCTGACAACTTGCATGTTGCTGGTGACTGTCAGGAAAGTTGCAGTGGGAAAGAAAGTACCTCTAACCTTTTATCTAGGGAGGCTATGAGCTTTCCTGAAAGGAGATTGTGTAAAAATTGCCCCGATGGGCCAGAAAGTCTGTTGTTGCTGAGGAAGATGGTCCTTTAAAGCAAGCCCTAGGTGAAGAGGGTATGGGCAGAATTTCTGTGAGGGGTGAATTGTTGCTTAGAGAAGCTCCTAGGAAAAGGTAATGGTAATCTGTGCAAGCAGTTTGCTGTAGCTGAAGGGCGTGGACGTGATTTAATCAAGGAAGTTTCAGTTCCTGATAGCCAGAAATGTTCTGCTAAGAATCAATTCATTAACTTTGCTTTGAAAAGATCCAGTATGGATAGCTGTGAGAAGGCTTCAGATAAAATGGAAATTGTTAGGGAATTTGGCCAGCCCTATAACCAAGTGACTGTGCTTGACCAGTTTGTTGGGAAGACAATGTTGTTGGGACAGGAATGTCTCCATGTAGATTCTTTTCAGAGTAACAGCCATGTTAGTCTGTATTTGCAAAAAGAAAAGGAGTACTTGTGGCACCTTAGAGACTAACCAATTTATTTGAGCATAAGCTTTCGTGAGCTACAGCTCACTTCATCGGATGCATACTGTGGAAAGTGTAGAAGATCTTTTTATACACACAAAGCATAAAAAAATACCTCCCCCCACCCCACTCTCCTGCTAGTAATAGCTTATCTAAAGTGATCACTCTCTTACAATGTGTATGATAATCAAGGTGGGCCATTTCCAGCACAAATCCAGGGTTTAACAAGAACGTCTGAGGAGGGGGGGGAGGGTAGGAAAAAACAAGGGGAAATAGGTTACCTTGCATAATGACTTAGCCATTCCCAGTCTCTATTCAAGCCTAAGTTAATTGTATCCAATTTGCAAATGAATTCCAATTCAGCAGTCTCTCTCTGGAGTCTGGATTTGAAGTTTTTCTGTTGTAATATCACAACTTTCATGTCTGTAATCGCGTGACCAGAGAGATTGAAGTGTTCTCCGACTGGTTTATGAATGTTATAAATCTTGACATCTGATTTGTGTCCATTTATTCTTTTACGTAGAGACTGTCCAGTTTGGCCAATGTACATGGCAGAGGGGCATTGCTGGCACATGATGGCATATATCACCTTGGTAGATGTGCAGGTGAACGAGCCTCTGATAGTGTGGCTGATGTTATTAGGCCCTGTGATGGTGTCCCCTGAATAAGTATGTGGTCACAGTTGGCAACAGGCTTTGTTGCAAGGATAGGTTCCTGGGTTAGTGGTTCTGTTGTGTGGTGTGTGGTTGCTGGTGAGTATTTGCTTCAGGTTGTGGGGCTGTCTGTAGGCAAGGACTGGCCTGTCTCCCATCATGTGTGTATAAAAAGATTTTTTTCATGCTTTGTGTGTATAAAAAGATCTTCTACACTTTCCACAGTATGCATCCGATGAAGTGAGCTGTAGCTCACGAAAGCTTATGCTCAAATAAATTGGTTAGTCTCTAAAGTGCCAGAAGCACTCCTTTTCTTTTATCTAAAGTGATCACTCTGAACAGTCTGTGTCTCAGACTGAGAGGGAAGACTGGGTAGTTAAGTCTGCAGAGCAGAAGAGCTGTGTAGTTAATCTCTCGGGAATGCAGGCCAGGGATGGCAGGTACACTTTCACCGCTAGACATTTTGTCTGTGACTTGTAGCCTCTCAGTGAATTTAAACATCTGTTTCCATGTGGAAACAGAGGTTGGTAATGGAAGGACAACAGAATCTTGCATCTAATATGTTAGTAAAATGGATGGTATCTCTTTAAGACAGAGTCCAGCCTTGGAATTGGTAAGAGTTAAGGATCTGAACACTGGTAAAGGGGCTTCTGTCTGGTTGGATGCAAATTACCTGGCTGACAGGGAGAAGAAAGACTGGCTAATAGCTGTTAGCACAGAGGGCACACCCAGTCAGCCAGTGGATTCTGTTAAGCAAGAGAAATCAGAATTTGATCCTTCAGGACAAGGAGGAAAGAGAGAACTTAATTTTGCAAAGGGAGGCCACAGGTTAACCCTAAAACCCCAAAATCCCAATGGTATTGGGCCAAAGGTGTGGCATGACAAAAATGGTTGTAGATGGACACTTGCAATGGATTTGTTGTTATTGCCAGTGGTGATTTTTGGAAGTAATGTGTTGCTAATAACAAGAACCGTAAAACTATACAATGTGCCTAATCGTTTGGAAAATCCCTTGAACATGTTAAGAGTAATGCATGAGAAAACACTTTATGTGAAAAGACGTTGTGATTGTGATATTTCAAAGTTAGTGTCTGTGAACAGTCTTGAAACTTTTCACAGGAGAGAAGGAACTCCAGACCTCATGTGCTGTATAAGAAGGGAAACTGAGGCACACTACCATATTCCTTTCATGGCTAAATGCCAAGATTCCTACACTATTGACAACATTAACTTGGCTTGATGTTAATTGGGTTCCAAACATTTGCCAGAGCTTGTATAGATAGAGTACCTATTTTGTTCAGTTCTTGTCAAGAGCACATAAAACATACAGGAATCAAGCTGCAACGGCAGATCCAATCCATTTCTGGAGTTGACTATGGCCAAAATAATATGGTGCCATCTGTAAATCTTGCCACCTCACTGCTTAACCCCCTTTCTATAGTCTTCATAACTATAAAATAGTTACCATACTATTTGTTATAAACTGTGTAATCCCCCTTGCTGTGCTTCTCTCCCTTCACAGGCACATGGAGCATTTCTGAGCCTGATCGAGGCACCGGCCACCTCATGGCAAATTTCAGCTTCTCCCCCTCTGACTCTTCAATATTCATCCTAACTGGCATCCCTGGCCTGGAAGCTGACCACATCTGGATTTCCATCCCTTTCTCTGCGTTCTACATTATGGGCCTGTTGGGAAATTTCACAGTTCTGTTTGTGGTAGGCAAAGAGCAGACCCTGCACAAGCCGATGTACCTGCTGCTCTGCATGCTGGCGCTCTCAGACATCACCACATCTACCTCCTTTGTGCCAAAGGCACTGTGTATTTTTTGGTTCAATTTGAAAAGCATTACTGTGAAGAGCTGCCTCACCCAGATGTTCTTCTTTCACGCATTTTCTACTATGCACTCAGCTGTCCTCGTGACAATGGCCTTTGATCGCTATGTTGCCATATGTAACCCTCTGAGATATGCCACCATCCTCACCAACGCACGAATAGCTAAGCTAGGGCTAATGGGTTTGATAAGAGCTGTTCTCTTCATTCTGCCTATGCCCCTGCTCCTGAGCGGGCAGCCGTTCTGTGCCAACCGCATTATCCCCCATACGTACTGTGACCACATGGCTGTGGCAAAGGTGTCATGTGGGGACATCACAGCCAGCAGAGTGTACGGCTTGCTGATGGCGTTTGTAATCATTGGGTTCGACCTGACGCTCATTGGCCTGTCCTACGGTATGATCATTAGGACGCTCCTCAGAATCTCTTCCAAGGAAGCCAACCAGAAAGCCCTCAACACCTGCACAGCCCATATCTGTGCGCTACTGATGGCTTATCCTCTTGGACTCCTCTCCAGTCTGTCACACAGGTTTGGTCAGGGCGTCACTCCGCACGTTCACATCCTCATGTCCAACCTCCATTACCTCATTCCCCCCATGCTCAACCCTATCATTTATGGGATCAACACCAAGGATCTTCGTGACAAAGCGGTCAAATACATCTGCAGAATGTACTCACCTCACGGTACTGACTTTAAACCCGCATGACAAGAGAGGGTTTTGGAACTGCACTATGTTACCCTGGATTTTGAGGGATGTTTACCTCAGAATGTTATCAAGCTAATCGCAGCCATATGATGTGCACTGGCCACAATGAATTAATAATATAGAACACCACATAGTTAAGGGTTAATTAGAAAACAGGCTTTTAGATGCAAGCTCAAAATCTAGCAGGCAGTTTCTGCTAATTGCAATGGGAGGAGTGGACAGACAAGTAAATACATGAGAAAGAGAGAAGATAAATGGATGAAAACCTTGAATCTAAACACCTCTGATATTTGAAGTTTATTGAAAGTTGGTAAAAGTGGTGATCGGGTAGGGGTCACGATGACCTCTATGCTTTGTAGACATTATAAAAGATTAGCTAATTGTATTGCACTTTGGAGCAGTCTCTGAAACCATCTTGAGAGACCTTTTTCCTGACACCCTTTCTCCCCAATGGGTGACCAAGTGCCCACAGCCAACCTGCTGTTTATTATTCAGTTCCATTCCAGGCGTTAGGTAAATATCTGGGATATTCTAGACCTATTGGTTATGTCTGTGTGTGCCTCAATCTAATAAACTGCAGTGTTAGACAAGAGCATGCTGACAAGCCCTGCTAGTGAGGATGCGCTTAGCCGACACGATGAACATAGTGGGGACATGTAAAACAGAATTGCTTAAATCAGAGGCTGAGGATCGACTTAAATAACATTGGCCTAATTCTGTAGTGCAGACATACCCTTAATCACTTATGGCATTTGCATGCCTCTGGTTTTTGGTTGACATCTGGATCCTACACTTGGTCCAGCTGTGGGACTCCTCCTGCCGCTGTGCCTGCTGATACTGGAACAACTTAGCTAAGGGGGCTGGAACACGGGAGGCCAGGAGGCCAGGGACCGCTTTGAAATGTGGTTCTCTATTACACAGAGATGCCAGAGGGAATAGAAGCTTTGGGGGATGAGGGATTAGGGGGAGGGACTCAGAGAGCAGTGGGTGGGGGGTGGAGTAGAGGAGGGACTCAGCATGTGGGAGGTGGGGGCCCACAGGGAAGGTGCGTGGAGGAGAGGAGGGACTCAGTGAGTGGCAGACAGGGGGTTCACGGAGGAGGGGTTGGAGGAGAGGAGGGAGTCAGGACTCAGCAAAGGCCGTGGTAACCAGCTGTCGCAAGGACGGGAAGAATGGAGCGTAGGTGAAGTCATGGAAGAAAAGAGGGGAGGGGCATGAGGGGCAGAGAGCAGGTGGGGCATGAGCCACCACAGCCCAGGTGTCCACACTTTCAAATGTGGCAGGTGGGTCAGCACCACAGTGGAGATTTAGCCTCCCTTGGCGTCCTATGCCCGCTGCCTATGTAAGGTGGCCCTTTTGGCCACTTCCTACCACCTCCCTGTGAAAGTCCCAAGGTCTCCGTCTGTGGGAAGGTACCATGAAGGGTGCCTGCTCACCCTAAGAGACACCTTGTGGTGGCTCCATACCCCAGCAAGGTTTTTCTCTTTTTTTTGTGCGACAACTGCCTCTTCCTATGGTGTGGCCCAGCCTCCTAGGGCCAGCTCAGTCCAAAGGCTCTGCCCTGCTGGGGTAGTCCAAATAGCAAATGAGAGGGATCAATGAAGCCCAGTATTCCTATGAGAGAAGAAAGCTTCCTTCTCAGGCTGTCCCTTCTACAGGCCATCCCCGCCCTCAGTAAGTGATCTTTGGGCTTTTGTTCATTGAATTGCAGAAGGTTAGGGTTGAAAGAGACCTCAGGATGTCATCTAGTCCAACCCCCACTCAAAGGAGAACGAACCCCTGTGACCTTATTAATATAAACTGTGACCGTATAGATCATTGGTGCAACCACTGATATTTATTAGAAGAAATACTGTACAAATGTTGTCTATGGAAAGGTTCTGATTTGCTTATTGTGATTATACTATCTGTATAGGTGAATCGGTTTTTTTAGTTGAAGTTATGGATATTGGCTCTGTACTTGTATATCAAAGTGTTTTGATTCTGAAGTAGCCTTAGTAAAGCATTTGGTCAACTTCTTGAGAAAGGAATGTGCACATTCGGTGCCCAGCCAAGAAACACTTCACTGACAATGGACCTTGGAAGACTCCAGTCCACATAAGAAGTCTTCCTGAGAACGTTGAAAATGGCATGTGAGCATTGGCTGCCTCCTGTAAAGAACTGAATTATGCATGGGCATGTGGCTTGCCCATGTGACTCCAAACTCCATTTTGCTGTAATTTTCCACAGTAAGAAGAAAGAGGTGTCCTTACACCCAGAAAAGACTAGAAAATGCAGCTGCCTCATCTCCATCTTGTCTTCAGTCCTGCTAGTATGCATCCGATGAAGTGAGCTGTAGCTCACGAAAGCTCATGCTCAAATAAATTGGTTAGTCTCTAAGGTGCCACCAGTACTCCTTTTCTTTTTGCCTAAAACTGGCGCTCTGAGCAAAGGACTGAATGACCCGTCCCGGCTGTTGATGTTCTCTAGAGACTTTATTTAAACCTGCAGTTTACTCCATCACTGCTACAAGCCTGAACCAAGAACTTTGCCATCACTGTATGTAATTGATTCCATTGAACCAATTCTTGCTCTCATCTATATCTTTTTCATTTTATGAAGAAACCTTTAGATTTTAGATGCTAAAGGATTGGCAACAGCGTGATTGGTGGGTAAGATCTGATTTGTGTATTGACCTGGGTCTGGGGCTTGGTCCCTTGGGATCAGGAGAACCTTTTTTCATTTACTGGGGTATTGGTTTTCATAACCATTCATCCCCATAACGAGTGGCACTGGTGGTGATACTGGGAAACTTGATTGTCTAAGGGAATTGCTTGTATGACTTATGGTTAGCCAGTGGGGTAAAACCAAAGTCTTCTCTGTTTGGCTGGTTTGGTTTGCCTTGGTGTTCAAAGGAACCCCAGGCCTGGGCTGTAACTGCCCTGCTTTAAGGAATTTGTCCAGGATTAACACTCTCAGTTGGGTCCCACAAAGCCAGCATCGTTACAGTGGTGTAGGCGTGCTAGGATCCACGTCAATTAAGCCAGGTCAATTAAGCTTTGGGTCAGAACTGCACGCTATCCAAATTTGAATTTTGGTAGTGAGAGTTTGGTTGGTTAAAGAGTAGTTGTAAGGGGTTAGCAAAAAGCATATACGTTCCTTGACAAAAAAACCCTGGAAGATTTGTGTTCAGAAAATGGGATAAGCTGTAAAAAGAAAGCTTCAAATCAAGAACTGAGAGATCTGATAATGTTAAGTGCCTGTGTCTGTGAGTTCAATACAAGGTGACCCCATAAATTGTGCCAATGCTCTGTATTGGAGTGGTAAGGGAAAATTCATAGAGTGTGTAAAAGTCAATGGTAAAAACTGTTTAGGGCAAATTATAGCTTCTAACGTCACTCATGTTAAAGCAGATCTTGTAAAGAGCAAGATTACTTACCAAATCAGAGTGTGAATGTTGTAGTCCTCTATGAGCTTACTGTAAGCATGTCTTTAGCCAGAATCCACCTTGAATGGAATGGTATAAGCATGAAGTTATAACTGGTGTAAGGACCTTTCTGCCTAAGGATCTTTTGATTGGGGAAAATATTAAAGCTTTGTTCAGTCCAGGTAGCCAGTCACAGGAAAGGAATTAGCTTGAACCTGTGTCTATTATGGACATTGATTTGCCTGGGGAGGTTTCTCCAAATGTTTGTCTGAGGAAAAGAACAGTTTGTCTGAGAATGAAATGTCTAAATGTCTGTCTAATGTCTCAGAAGTAAATCTGGAATTAGATCAAGCACAGAAAGAACTCGTTGGTCAGGAAAATGTTTCTCAGGAGCAGATTAAAGTGGATGGTCAGGTAAAGCCCTAGCTGAGGAAGAAAAGGGTAGATTTCTGTTGGGTAATGGATTTTAGGCTAGTACAGCTTATAAAAGTGAACCTAAAAAGGGTAACTGTGATTTGCTGGAAGTAGCTCAGTGTAGTGAGGAGAGCAGCAGTTTGTCTGTTAGGAGTGGCCATGTGCCTGGTAAGGAAAGTTTGGATGAGCCAAGGCAGCCTTGTGAGCTGATGCTTTGTCTAATCAGCAGTTTGGGAAGGCAAGGATAGTGGAAGATGGGTGTCCCTGGACCTTACCTGTTACCTGTGTGGAGAATTGTGACAGTGAAGGAAATGTGCCTGTGTCTGTCAGGGGTATTGACTTGCCTATGGAGGGAGCTACCCCGGTCTCCAAGCAGTTGTCTGAGACAAGGGGAATGAGATCCCAAGCTGTGTGTCTGGTAAAGGAGAATGTGTCTCCAGCTCTTCTTTTTCTGTGAAGCAGACAGAAGATGCCTTTCAGTCTGTGATGATTGAGAATAGTGCAGTTGTTTCAGAGTTGGTTCTGAATTCAACTAAAGCCCAGGAAGGAAATGGTCCTAAGCCCTGGTCTACACTAGGACTTTAGGTCCAATTTAGCAGTGTTAAATCGATGTAAACCTGCACCCATCCACACAATGAAGCCCTTTATTTCGACTTAAAGGGCTCTTAAAATAGATTTCCTTTCTCCACCCCTGACAAGTGGATTAGCGCTTAAATTGGCCTTGCCGGGTCAAATTTGGGGTACTGTGGACACAATTTGACGGTATTGGCCTCCGGGAGCTATCCCAGAGTGCTCCATTGTGACGGCTCTGGACAGCACTCTCAACTCAGATGCACTGGCCAGGTAGACAGGAAAAGAACCGCGAACTTTTGAATCTCATTTCCTGTTTGGCCAGCGTGGCAAGCTGCAGGTGACCATGCAGAGCTCATCAGCAGAGGTGACCATGATGGAGTCCCAGAATCACAAAAGAGCTCCAGCATGGACTGAATGGGAGGTACGGGATCTGATCGCTGTATGGGGAGAGGAATCCGTGCTATCAGAACTCCGTTCCAGTTTTCGAAATGCCAAAACCTTTGTCAAAATCTCCCAGGGCATGAAGGACAGAGGCCATAACAGGGATCCGAAGCAGTGCCACGTGAAACTTAAGGAGCTGAGGCAAGCCTACCAGAAAACCAGAGAGGTGAACGGCCGCTCCGGGTCAGAGCCCCAAACAGGCCGCTTCTATGATGAGCTGCATTCCATTTTAGGGGGTTCAGCCACCACTACCTCAGCCGTGTTGTTTGACTCCTTCAATGGCTGGCTGGGATGATTTAACTGGGAATTGGTCCTGCTTCGAGCAGGGGGTTGGACTAGATGACCTTCTGGGATCCCTTCCAACCCTGACATTCTATGATTCTATGAGGCAACACGGAAGCAGATTTTGGGGACGAAGAAGATGATGATAATGAGGAGGTTGTAGATAGCTCACAGCAAGCAAGCGGAGAAACCGGTTTTCCCGACAGCCAGGAACTGTTTCTCACCCTGGACCTGGAGCCAGTACCCCCTGAACCCACCCAAGGCTGCCTCCTGGACCCGGCAGGCGGAGAAGGGACCTAGGGTGAGTGTACCTTTTAAAATACTATACATGGTTTAAAAAGAAGTATGTGAAAGGATTAATTTGCCCAGGCATTCGCGGCTCTCCTGGATGTACTCCCAAAGCCTTTGCAAAAGGTTTCTGGGGACGGCAGCCTTATTGTGTCCTTCATGGTAGGACACTTCACCACTCCAGGCCAGTAACACGTACTCGGGAATCATTGTACAACAAAGCATTGCAGTATATGTTTGCTGGCGTTCAAACAACATCCGTTCTTTATCTCTCTGTGTTATCCTCAGGAGAGTGAGATATCATTTATGGTCACCTGGTTGAAATAGGGTGCTTTTCTTCAGGGGACACTCAGAGGAGCCCGTTCCTACTGGGCTGTTTGCCTGTGGCTGAACAGAAATGTTCTCCGCTGTTAGCCACGGGGAGGGGGGGAGGGTTGAGGGGGTAGCCACGTGGTGGGGGGAGGCAAAATGCGACCTTGTAACGAAAGCACATGTGCTATGTATGTAATATTAACAGCAAGGTTTACCCTGAAAGAGTGTAGCCAGTGTTTTATAAAATGTGTCTTTTTAAATATCGCTGTCCCTTTTTTTTTCTTCATCAGCCGCATGTGTTTCAATGATTACAGGATCTTCTCCTTCCCAGAGACTAGTGAAGATTAGAAAGAAAAAAAAACGCACTCGTGATGAAATGTTCTCTGAGCTCATGCTGTCCTCCCACACTGACAGAGCACAGACGAATGCGTGGAGGCAAATAATGTCAGACTGCAGGAAAGCACAGAATGACTGGGAGGAGAGGTGGCGGGCTGAAGAGAGTAAGTGGCGGGCTGAAGACAGGGCTGAAGCTCAAATGTGGCGGCAGCATGATGAGAGGAGGCAGGATTCAATGCTGAGGCTGCTGGAGGACCAAACCAGTATGCTCCAGTGTATGGTTGAGCTGCAGCAAAGGCAGCTGGAGCACAGACCGCCGCTACAGCCCCTGTGTAACCAACCGCCCTCCTCCCCAAGTTCCATAGCCTCCTCACCCAGACGCCCAAGAACGCGGTGGGGGGGGCCTCCGGCCAACCAGCCACTCTGCCACAGAGGATTGCCCCCCAAAAAGAAGGCTGGCATTCAATAAATTTTAAAGTTGTAAACTTTTAAAGTGCTGTGTGGCATTTTCCTTCCCTCCTCCACCACCCCTCCTGGGCTACCTTGATAGTCATCCCCCTATTTGTGTGATGAATGAATAAAGAATGCAAGAATGTGAAGCAACAATGACTTTATTGCCCTGCAAGCAATGATTGAAGGGAGGAGGGGAGGCTGGTTAGCTTACAGGGAAGTAGAGTGAACCAAGGGGCAGGGGGTTTCATCAAGGAGAAACAAACAGAACTTTCACACAGTAGCCTGGCCAGTCATGAAACTGGTTTTCAAAGCTTCTCTGATGCGCACCACGCCCTCCTGTGCTCTTCTAACCGCCCTGGTGTCTGGCTGCGCGTAACCAGCAGCCAGGCGATTTGCTTCAACCTCCCACCCCGCCATAAACGTCTCCCCCTTACTCTCACAGATATTGTGGAGCACAGAGTAAGCAGTAATAACAGTGGGAAGATTGGTTTCGCTGAGGTCTAAGCGAGTCAGTAAACTGCGCTAGCGCGCCTTTAAACATCCAAATGCACATTCTGCCACCATTCTGCACTTGCTCAGCCTGTAGTTGAACAGCTCCTGACTACTGTCCAGGCTGCCTGTGTACGGCTTCATGAGCCATGGCATTAATGGGTAGGCTGGGTCCCCAAGGATAACTATAGGCATTTCAACATCCCCAACAGTTATTTTATGGTCTCGGAATAAAGTCCCTTCCTGCAGCTTTTGAAACAAACCAGAGTTCCTGAAGATGCGAGCGTCATGTACCTTTCCTGGCCATCCCACGTTGATGTTGGTGAAACGTCCCTTGTGATCCACCAGAGCTTGCAGCACCATTGAAAAGTACCCCGGCAGTTTATGTACTCGCCGGCTTGGTGCTCCGGTGCCAAGATAGGGATATGGGTTCCGTCTATGGCCCCACCACAGTTAGGGAATCCCATTGAAGCAAAGCCATCCGCTATGACCTGCACATTTCCCAGGGTCACTACCCTTGATATCAGCAGATCTTTGATTGTGTTGGCTACTTGCATCACAGCAGCCCCCACAGTAGATTTGCCCACTCCAAATTGATTCCCAACTGACCAGTAGCTGTCTGGCGTTTCAAGCTTCCACAGGGCTATCTCCACTCGCTTCTCAACTGTGAGGGCTGCTCTCATCTTGGTATTCATGCGCTTCAGGGCAGGGGAAAGCAAGTCACAAAGTTCCATGAAAGTGCCCTTACGCATGCGAAAGTTTTGCAGCCACTGGGAATCGTCCCAGACCTGCAACACTATGCGGTCCCACCAGTCTGTGCTTGTTTCCCGGGCCCAGAATCGGCATTCCACAGCATGAACCTGCCCCATTAGCACCGTGATGCATGCATTGGCAGGGTCCATACTTTCAGAGAAATCTGTGTCCATGTCCTGATCACTCACGCGATTGCGCTGACGTCACCTCCTCGCCCGGTATCGCTCTGCCAGGTTCTGGTGCTGCATATACTGCTGGATAAAGCGTGTGGTGTTTAATGTGCTCCTAATTGCCAAAGTGAGCTGAGCAGCCTCCATGCTTGCCTTGGTATGGCGTCCGCACAGAAAAAAGGTGCGGAACGATTGTCTGCCGTTGCTCTGACGGAGGGAGGGGGGACTGACGACATGGCTTACAGGGTTGGCTTCAGGGAGCTAAAATCTACAAAGGGGGTGGCTTTACATCAAGGAGTATTTCAGGCAGGACTTCATGGAGGGTTCCAATAAGAAATGGTGCACCTAAGTTATTGTTCTTATTGGAACAAGGAAGTTAGTCTGGCCTCTGATTAATACATGGCTAGATTTACCTTGCTGCACCTTCTCTGTGAGTGACTGCAGTGTGACCTAGAGGAATGAGTCCCCTAGCTGGAGGAGGTGGGGGGAAGCAAATGAGTACAAAACAAATCTGGTCTATTTCTTGTTTTGATACACTCCATCTATCTTTTATATCTTTGGCTGGCAGCAGACGGTGCAGAAGGACTGCATGCCATCCACATCTCAAGGCTGCTCGGCAGAAGGCGGTGCAGTAGGACTGCTAGCCATCCTCATCTCTTGCCTGCCTGGCAGAAGATGATGCAATAGGACTGCTAGCAATCCGTATCGCCTGCCTGCTCACCATAAGATGGTTCAATAGGACTGACTATTGAAAAGTGATCAAGTCACTCCAAATTTAGTCCCTGCGCCCATGTCTGCCCAGGCGCTCCCAGCCGACGTGGCCAGGAGCACCTCGGACATGACGATGATGGCTACCAGTCCTATTGCACTGTCTGCTGCCACAAGGCAATGGGTTGCTGCTGCTGTGTAGCAATGCCGTACCGCGTCTGCCAGCACCCAGGAGACATACGGTGACAGTGAGCTGAGCGGGCTCCATGCTTGCCGTGGTATGGCGTCTGCACAGGTAACTCAGGAAAAAAGGCGCGAAATGATTGTCTGCCCTTGCTTTCACGGAGGGAGGGAGGGAACGGGGGCCTGACGATATGTACCCAGAACCACCCGCAACAATGTTTTAGCCCCATTAGGCATTGGGATCTGAACCCAGAATTCCAATGGGCAGCGGAGACTGCAGGAACTGTGGGATAGCTACCCACAGTGCAACGCTCCGGAAGTCGACTCTAGCCTCGGTACTGTGGAAGCACTCCGCCGAGTTAATGCACTTAATGCACTTAGAGCATTTTCTGTGGGGACACACACACTCGAATATATAAAACCGATTTCTAAAAAAATGACTTCTATAAATTCGACCTAATTTCATAGTGAGCAGACCAGACTAGAGCCTCAGGAAAACTGGTTGAGCCATTAACCCAGAGCAACAGCCTTGTAATGACTGGTCTCACTATGGCATATGTGGCAGCAATTCCCACTCACCTCTTGGTGCCAGAATAGGAGCTCGGGGTAGGGGTTTCCAGATGCTTTGGCCCCCAGTGGCCTACTTCTAGATTCATAGTTGTTCAGCAGCCCTGAGATGTGGATGGCATGTTTCCTCTGCTTAGGTTTTCCTTTCAGCCTAAGTCATGCTTTTCTCATTTCCCATCTTTGCTTCTTCTCCCCCTCTCCACTTTTTCTCTCTCTCTGCTTTTTCTCTTGCCCCCGCTCTCTCTCCCTTCTCTTTCTCCTGCCCCCCCCTCCATTGAAAGTATTTATTGTCTTTGAGGATATAGTTGCCAGGCAATTATAGATTAGTACCTAGGAAGCATTTTTGAGAAAATCAGAAAATTTCCAAACGAAGGATCTGGCCCAAAGATTGAAAAGTTTGTGTCTGCATAAAACAATCTTGTTTAAAGCTATGGCCTCCCCTAAATAAAAAGTTAAAGGAGAGCAAAAATGAAAAAAGGAAAGTGAATGAAGTCAGGTGCTTCAAGGGTCAAGTCAAAGCTCTTGATCCCTTGTAGGTGAAAATTTAGAGATATCCCCTAAGGCTTGTCCACCCTGGAATTTTTGTTAAGGCTGACTGAGCATGCGGGAAAACCCCGGAGTGCACCAATACCACAGCCATTTGCCTCCCTGGAGGGAGGCCGGACATCCGCAGATATGGCACCGTTAGACACTGATGGGTGAAGGAGGTTCATGTTTTGTGTGAAGTTTGAAGGAGGGGCTTTGGGACAGAATTTGTTGTTAGATACAAGTGCCACTTATTCTTTGATGAGTACTCAGAATAAGAACCTGTTAGACCCTCTGGCTGTAGTTAAGACTTTACAGGGGTTTAATGAGACAAAGAATGTTGTTCCCTTCTGCAGAAATATTTTGTATTAAGTGTGAAAGAGGAGTAATAAAGACCAATTTGGTTTAATGAATTTGGGAGGAGAAGGGATTTTGGGAACTGATGTCTTAAGAGAATTAAGAGTGTTAGTTGATTTTGCTAATCAGGTTCGAAGGAAAAAACCTTCTGGCACATCCTGGGAGCCAGTGGAGATTTTAGCAAGCACCAGATAGCAGCCCTTAAGGTATCTGAATGTTGCCAATTGCAGAAACACTGGAAGGCGCGGGCCAAGAATAAAACAGAATGTGGCAAAATAGAGGCAGAGACCCTAGTTACAGGCTCCGATACCCCACCCCAGAAGCGGTACAGGTATCCAAGGGAGACAGAAGCCGCCTGAAAGAAACAATTGATGGGCTTTTAAAGCCAAGAGATTTTAGTGAAACAGTTAAGCCCCAATACTGTTGTTCTCTGGCTGTTCCTTAACAGTGACATCAAGACCTGGAGGCTGGTAGTTAATTCCCCCCCTTGGATTGGGGGACATCACCAATGGCATCCACTGTGTGTGTGTTGGGGAGCAGTGCTTTTCCCTTTTTTGATTTAGCCAATACGTACTTTGCTATCCTTTGACTTTGGGACAGCGATTAAAAATTTGCTTTTCCCTTTCAAAGGAAGCAGTTGTGTTTTGCCAGGATGCCCCTGTAATCAAGATGTGGGAGGAGATGCCTGAGAAAGAGACAGTGTGATTTTCTTATGTGTGTAATATCAACGGACCCGGGTCATCAGCGAGTGGGATTGAACCTGGGACCTTTGGGGCTAAAGCCATGATCCCCTACCGCATGAGCTAAAGGCCAGCTGGCCCCTAACTCAGGCTGTAGAGCAGCCAAACTTCACTCTCCCTCTCGTGGTCTCAGTGCCTCAGGGTCACATGTGGATAACATCCTGATTTGTAATGAGACCAGAGAAGAGAATTTGGAAGTATTGGATAGAGTGTTACAAAAGATTCAGGAAACTGGGTTTAAAGAAAGCCCAAAGAAAGCCCCATGTGGATTCAATTATTCTGTTTTAGCTTTTGCTCTGTTTCAACTCACATTTGAAAGGAATTGAAATGACGATGTGACGTTTCATGACACAAGGGAAGCTGAGACACGTGCTACTAATCATTTGACCCCTGAGGTGCAAGGGATGGTTTTGGAGTCAAGTCAAAGAGCTTGCAGCAGAAACAAAAAACCTTGTCAGTGGAATCCAAGGAGAGCAGCCAGCGCGGCTTCAGAACTTCGCCATTTTCAAGCTTTCTGTATAAAAATATCAAAGAAAATGGTGATTCTGCTTCTCCAGAGGAGAATTCATGTCCTCTGACTTGTTTCTCTGGTTTACTGTAAAGCAGCCAACACAATTAAAGAACCTCAGCCATTTTGGCTATAAAGCCTGGCCATTAGGTGAGAGTACTAAAAGCCTAGCGTTGAGTTGTGCCGCCTCCACGGGGCAAACTCTTGGGGCATCTGTCAGTCAATCCTGGCTGCCCGCTGCGAAGGAGCTCTGAGCTCTAGCAGTTAAAGTCACGGGTGGTTAGAACCTTGGGGCATCCGTCAGCCTAGCCCGGGCTGCCCGCCGCGAAGGGACAGTGCGTCCTAGCGGTTAAAGTCACGGATGGTATAAAACGGGCATAGCTGGCACCTCACCAAACATCCCTGGCCATCGGCTAACAGTTGGTCACCCTGAATTTTGGTGTTAGATTGGGCCATGAAGCAGAATCAGAAATGGCATCGCCAAGGCCTGTAATGGGAATCATTTCGTCTCTATGGCTAGTGGCATCAGCATTATTCTGGTCTAGATAAAGAATTTCTGTTTTATTTAGGTCTCTCTGGTTCTCTTGCAATGATTCTTGAATGTTGAATTGTGGATCACCTATGCATTTCTCCTCTGATGTCTCTTCTATGACCATCTCAGGATTACTGCATGGGTTGCTCTTAACAGATTTCAAGCACTTTTTCATTGCATCTTCACCTTTCTTCACTTGCACTCATTACTTCGGCTTTTCGTTTCCTGTTCTGCACACCTGACATCTCTGCTTTAGGTCCCGGTGACATTTTCTTTCCTTCCAAGTTTCCTGAAATACCAAAACACCCAGGTTTCAGAATAGCAGCCGTGTTAGTCTGTATTCGCAAAAAGATGCATCCGATGAAGTGAGCTGTAGCTCACGAAAGCTTATGCTCAAATAAAGTTGATAGTCTCTAAGGTGCCACAAGTACTCCTGTTCTTTTCGCAAAAAACCCAGAGAACCACCCAATTACAGGACATTTGTCACAGGTTTGCGTTCTAGCAGCTTTAAATCTTGAACTCTTTGAATCTCAGCTTCTACTGTCATAGAAAACATATCTGACCTCCCCCACATAATTTCCCATGATTGTGAAAATTAAAAAAGATAAAATACAAAAAACTTACAGATAAACCCTCGCTATTGCCCATCAGTTATAAAAAAGAAAAGGAATTCTCCAAGCCTGTTTATATGGCACTAGAGCAGCAGGGTTGAAGTGTGGGAGGGTTGGGGGAAGGGAGGGGAGCGTTATCTCCCGCTAGAGTTGTCTCCCAGTTTAAGTGCCTGAAACCTGTAAGTCACAATCCCACATTATTTGAGAATAAGCTTTCGAGAGCTACAGCTCACTTCATCAGCTGCATCTTTTTGCGAATACAGACTAACATCCGATGAAGTGAGCTGTAGCTCACGAAAGCTTATGCTCAAATAAATTGGTTAGTCTCTAAGGTGCCACAAGTCCTCCTTTTCTTTTTGCCAATACAGACTAAGACGGCTGCTACTCTGAATCCCACATTGTTCTCACACTAACAGCAGGAACCCCAGTGACTTCCAGAAAACAAAGGAGGTTTGCAGGATATGGGATTAAGTCAGAGATGGGAGTCAAGGAAGGAGTTTCCTTATTCTTGATGCAGTATAGAAATGTGTACAGCACTTTCCCCAACAGCGTAGCCAAGGCCTTGCCCCAAGGAAGGTCAGTATTCTGTGAAGTACAGCTGGTGGGAACAGAAACAGTTACAAACAGAAAGCCGGAGGGTGGGGATAGGCAATCAGGGATTGAAAGAAAGGGAGATGGGTTTCAAGGTGGTCACAGCAGGCAGGCACCATCTACTTAATGGTTAATTTGGCATTAAAACTCCAAAGCCACTGTGCTGGGAACATCCCTGGTACAGGGCTCAGCGCAGGGGTCAGCAGGCTACTCCCCTACCCACTGTGGCCCCCATTCCTATTCAGAGGGGGGGAGGCACTTGGGGAAGCTGATCTCACACCCATTTACCTCCTGTCCATCTGCCTGCCTGACATTGGGGGGGGCAGCCCCAGGGCCAAGCGAGTGAAGCTTCTGAGCCAGGGGAGCAGAGAGGACCCAAATCTGCTGATAGTTGGTGTGTGTGTGCAAATTTAATGGTCCCCTCCCCCAACAACTCAAGTCACACACACCCCCTCCCCAGGCAGCCTTATCCTTACCCTCCTTACCCCTGTGGGAAAGCAGCTGTTTCTCCTGTACCTCTCCCTTCAGAGCTAAAGCAGCAGCCTCTCCCTACATCTCCCAGCCATTTGGTGCATGTGCTGTTTGTTTGGCTCTCCTGGTCCCCAGCTCCAGCAAGTGCCATGCAGGGACCAAAGCACTTGGCAGGCAAACCCTGGGAGAAAACGGTGTGTCCCCCCACGTGTCCCTCGTCTGCAGGGGGAGGCTGGGAGCAGGCTGAAGTGCCCTGGGTTAGCGTGGTGCTCACCTGTGGGGAGCCAAGTGTGCACTCCCCTCCCTGGCAGGAGGGCCGGGGGAAAAAGCAAGCCCTTTCCTGGACAGGTCTGGGGCTCTTAGAGGACAGTAATGTGGGCCCACCCCCACCACAACCTAGATACCAGGGAGGATCCGAACCCTCAGCTACGACACAGAGCTGCTGGCACATGCACCCCTCCTCCTTCTCCTCCTCACCCCCCACCAACCTCAGCCATCCATCCCAGAGATCAGATTGGGAGCCTCTTCCAGCCCAGCCCCACTCCAAGCACGGCTTCTAACGCAGGGGGCCCTCTGTCCCGGGAGAGTGGGGATCCCTGCTTCCACTGGAGGAGTTAGCTGGCTTAGTGCCTGCCTGGTCAAGCTGCAGCTTGGGTCTGTCCTCTCCAGCGCTGCGTGTCTCTCACCTGGCTGGCTGCCTCCCTCTGTGAGCCCAGCTGGCTGTCGGTCCACAGCACATGGGAGGTACCAAATCACTCCCCCTTCAGTACCTCACCCTGGTCCATCAACGACCAGCCCTAGGTTTGCCACCCAGTCTGATTGTGATCATTTAGGACATGGGCTAGGGCAGTGCTCTTCACTATTTTTGAAGTGGGGACCACCTTGGCAAAAAGCCTTCAATGTGGGAACCACATCAACTACTAAATAACACATTGCTCACTACTCCTGAATGATGTAAGGTGACAGAGCCACTCGTGTAACTAAGACAAAGTCTATTGGTGGACATAAAAAATTAATCTGGGGTGGGGCCGGGGATGGGGAGTTTAGGGTTCAGGCAGGCTGCCCCAGGGCTGGGGCCAGAGGACTCACCCCAGCCCTCTCACTGCGAGCGGCAGCTAGCTCCGGGGGAAGGGGCCCTCTCTCCCCTCCAGCATCAGGGAGGTCTGGGGCCATGGAAAGAGGCCCAGGGTAGCCCTGAAAGCCCCAACTCCCTCCCTTCCCCAGTTCCTGCCCACCCTCTACCTCTCCCCTATCCAGATCCCTGCTGTGTGGCCCTTTGGAGCTGCTGCACAGCTAATCACAGCCTGCTGTGCGGCCGCTCAGCTTGGAGGGACCTTAGGCAGGGAGCTGCACTTAGGGTCACTGGGAGCTGCCACGGGCTCACGGGCCTTGCAGTGAAGAGCACTGAGCTAGGGTGTCCCGACTGTGGGCGCTGTCTCCACACCAGCCCTTCCCCTGACCTGCTGGTCAAACCACGTACAATGTATTAAACAGCAACTCTAAGAAAAATAAGGAACAAATGGGAAAGGTTCAAGGAAAGAAGGGACCTGCCCTATGGGCATGGGAAACACTGCAAACAGCCGTCTCAGGGATGTAAAGAAAGTTCACAGTCTGTTCACACTCTGAAAGTTCACGTGTCTCAGGCCTCCTGGCTGTGCTGTGGTGATACCATAGGTCAGACACCTGCTCTGACAGTGGCCACATGCCCTCAGGTTCTAGCTGGCAGGAGCCTTCTCCCCAGCATCTGCCCTCCCATCAGATCCACATCTCCCTTTCTGAGTCCAGCCTTCAAGGCCCCGCTGGCTAGCAACATCTCCCTGTGCTGGGCCCTCTGTCCATGGATCCACCTTGCTCTTCCTAGCTTAGGGATTGGCAAGCTATGGCCTGGGGGCCACATCCGGCACTTCAGGTGCCTTAATCTGGCCCTCGAGTTCCCACCAGGGAGTGGGGTTTGGGGCTAGCCCCACTCCAGCTGGGGTGCGGAGCTGGAGGCTTGACCTGCTCCACATGTGCAGTGGCTCTGCATTGCTCCTGGAAACCGCAGCATGTCCCCCCCTCTGGCTCCTACATGTAGGGGCAGCCAAGGAGTTCCACACACTGACCCCACCCTAAGCGCCAAGGGCGCAGCACCCATTGGCTAGGAACTGTGGCCAATGGGTGCTGCAGGGGCGGCACCTGGGGACCGGGCAGCATGCAGAGGTGCCTGGCCGTGCCTCCACCTAGGAGCCAGAGAGGGACATGCCACTGCTTCCAGGAGCTTCTTGAAGTAAGCACCACCAGGAGCCTGCACCCCTGATCCCCCTCCCACCCTCCGAAGCCCACCCCCAGCCGGAGCCCTCACTCCCTCCCGCACCCCAACCCCCAATTTCATGAGCATTCATGGCTCTCCATACAATTTCCATACCCAGGTGTGGCCCTTGGGCCAAAAAGTTTGCCCGCTCCTGTCCTAGCTGCTCATAATGCTCTGCTGCCATATTACTAGTGGCATATTTGGTGTCCACTGTCCTGGCTCCCGGTCCTGGTCTGCTCCAGCTGCATCCCCCCAGCTCTGCCTCAGCACCGCTGCTCTGCCACAAGCCCAGCTCTCGCTCTTCTGGCTCCGTTCTGCTTCCCTGGCTCCAGCCCAGCTCTGGCTCTGCTGGGCTGCTTCTCTGACCCCTGCCTGCGTAGCCAGATTTCTACTGCTTTAATAGCCCCAAAGCCACATACACACTAACCTAAAGTAGCCCAATCTATTAAACAAGGGTTTTATTATTAATTATTACTAATTATTATTATTTATTATTAACACATCAGTCTATACATCAAGTAACAAATGAAAGGAAAAATGTCCAAACTGTCAGGGTGGTTAGGCACTGGAATACATTGCCTAGGGAGGTTGTGGAATCTCCATGATTAGAGATTTTTAATAGCAGGTTGGACAAACACTTGTCTGGGATGTTATAGATGGAGCTGGCCTGCCATGAGTGCAGGGGACTGGACTTGATGACATCTCGAGGGCCCTTCCAGTTCCATGCGTCTATTAATTCAAAAGGAAACACATCTCATTCAATTACAAATGACATGGATGAGGCTAAATGTCCAATTATTAGGTGCAGGGAGATCAGGCAGTAAATGTCCCCTGGGAAGAAGTTGGATTAAAGGGATGGATTACTGTACATGGTATTGCAATAAGAATTATTTTAGGATATATACAATGTACGATTAACAAATTAAAAGAAAGAGAGCAATTGCCCATACAGGCAACAGATATTGATCCTGGTAAATATGTATCCAAAATGTCTATGCTAGAGATATATCAGAAGGTAGAACACATTATGAAATCCTGCCTCCATCCTGAGAGGTGGAAATTAATGTGGAACATAGAATCATGGCACTGGAAGGGACCTCAAGAGGTCATCTTGTCCATTCCCCTGCACTCATGGCATGTCGGCACACATCCGCTATCCACCCCTTCATCTATGTGATGGGGGTTTTATGCAATCACCCTATCGAAGGGGGGATTTGTAGCCCATAAGGCCAGTTTGCTAGATTGCTAGATTGCAGAATATGTTTTCTTTATTGGTTTTATTGATTATATTATTTTCTTGGGTTTTTGTTTATGTTGAATTCCAGTATATATTATGCATAATAGTTATTCATCGTAGTTGACTGTAATGCAAGGAACCTACAGGCCTGTATCATGCATGATTAGCTAGAGAAAGTCAGTATGACAAGCCCAGTATCCTGTCCTCTGACAGTGGCCAATGGCAGGTGCCCCAAAGGGAATGAACAGAACAGGGAATCATCAAGTGGTTCATGCCCTGACATCCAATCCCAGCTTCTGGCAAACAGAGGCTGGGGACACCATCCCTGCCCATCCTGGCTAATAGCTATTGATGGACCTATCTTCCATGAATATATGTCATAATATGTTAGCCTACAGAGTAAGTGTACCCAAAGAATTATCTGGGTGAGGAAATAAGTTTTGGATATGGTAGATTGGGCCCTAATTAAGGCAGTGCCAGGACCCTATCAGAGGGTGAATAACCGTGCAGGAGAGCCACTCTTTCTATCTCCTATCAAACTATTAGCTCCTCTTTGCAGTATAGCTTAGCTACTTAACACTCCAACCTAATCCCAACCAACTTGGGAAGCCTGGACAATCACATTCATTATGCATGCCAGAGATGAGGCTGGTGCTCTGTTTCTCACTACCAGGTATTCCGGGAAGGGTATGGGTATACTAGTTTAAGCAGTCTTTTAGAATAGAGATGTTACCACCAGTGCTCATATAACTGTATTACTTCTTTGTGACTCTATGTTTTATATCATTTATTATTCTTTCATTCATTTTAATAAAGATCTTAATATTCTGGTATTGTCCTCAGTATAAGTGTCCTTGCCACATGCAACCTGAGGGTCTACTCATATCATTGAATTCTCTGAGTTTTCTAATCCTGTTGCCTGAATTGGGAAAAGAACCGAATATCTTCTGATCAGATAATTGGGGAGCCATATTTAAACTAGCCAATAAATTCAAGTCAACAATGTACACCCTAACACAAATAATGTTTGCTAAAAGTTCCTCTTGCATCTTGTTGTGCAGTTTTGTTTTTATCAAGTTCATTTGAGAAAACAGTCTTTCAACTGCAGCACTGCTAAAAGGTAGGGACAGCAATGAAAGAAGAACTGAGCAAAATTCACTAAAGTTTTTATCCTCAGCAGCATCCATGTGCTTGAGAACTTCAACCCCAAACTGCTCTACTTGGTTGTCCTGAGTATGAGGCCAGTGAACCAGAAGCAAAACTCTCCATTGCTTCCCCAATTGTCCAAGCCTCCACAAAACAATGGCAAAAATGAGATATCAGCCCATATAGGTCATGAAGTACTTAGTACTGCAAGTGATTTAATCACCTTGATGTTTGGTGGCAATCTCTGTTTCATCTGTTTCATGAACTCCAAGATGAACTCTTGACATCTACTTTTGACATTTTTGACAATGGGAAGGGTTAGTGTGTGTTTTGAAAGGTCCACCTGAAAGCAATTCCAAAATCGACTGCACAAAGTGGTAAGAAGTTTGACTCAAAGGTGATGTCATAGTTTAACACAGAAGTCCTGTTCTCAAAACCACGTTTTCACAACTCTCACCAATAAGTTTTAGTAAAATGTCCTTTCCTGTGTTAGCATTTTCAAACTGAAATATTTAGTTTATCATCCAAGCTTCCTGAAGGATTGGACGTATTAAAATCAGTTAAAGTTTGCTCACCAGATCACTGCACATATGATAAAGAAGTTCAGCAGTGTAGTTTGGTTTTTTGTCTTGGCTA
Source organism: Chelonia mydas (assembly GCF_015237465.2). Taxonomy (NCBI): domain Eukaryota; kingdom Metazoa; phylum Chordata; order Testudines; family Cheloniidae; genus Chelonia; species Chelonia mydas. The sequence continues at coordinate 4,187,220 of NC_057849.1, read as the reverse complement.
TCAGCAAGTGTAGCTTCCATTTGTCAAACTGACCAAGAACCCTGTTCACAAAGGGGCTAATGGCAAAGCCACCTTACTTTATAAAGCTGCAGTATCTGCTGGTGGTGTGGAAATCACGAAAAGTCTCAGTGACAATGAGTACAGGGATGCGGGCTGATGGGTGACACTGAAAGAGATCAGGTGATGTTAAGATAGAGAGAATTCAGCAACACAAGGAGCAGTGCTTGGCGATAGAGTGATATGATGTTAGGTGTGAAGACATTCTCAGACTGAACTTCCACAATGCTGAGCTCAGCCAAAATGAAACAGAGCGTACTTGACTGATGAGGAGATAGCCTTCCTCCTCTTGTTATGCAGGTTTAAAGTCAGTGGCCCCCAGCAATCACCTTCTGCAGATGTACTTGACCACTTTGTCATGAAGCTCTTTGGTTTTGACCCCATAAATGATAGGATTGAGCATGGGGGGAATGAGGAGATAGAGGTTGGCCAAGATGATGTGAACGTGGGGAGCGATGCCCTGACTGAACCGGTGTGTCAACTTGGAGAAGAGGGAGGGAGTATAAGACATCAGCATCACACAGATGTGGGCTGTACAGGTGTTGAGTGCTTTCTGGTGGGCTTTCTTGGTGGAGATTCTGAGGATGGCCCTGATGACGAGACCGTAGGACAGGGCAATGAGCATCAGGTCTAACCCGATAACTGTAACAGCTATCACCAAGCCATACATCTTGTTGACTGTGATGTCCCCTGTGAATATCTTCGCCACAGCTATGTGCTCGCAGTACATGTGGGGGATAATGCAGTTGGTACAGAATGGCTGCCTCTTCAGGAGCAGGGGCAGGGGCAGAATGAAGAGAACAGCTCTTATCAAACCCACTATCCCAAGCTTAGCTATTCGTGCGTTGGTGAGGATGGTGGCATATCTCAGAGGGTTACATATGGCAATGTAGCGATCGAAGGCCATTGTCACAAGGATAGATGAGTGCATAACAGAAACCACATGAAGGAAGAACATCTGGGTGAGGCAGCCATCCACAGTAATGCCTTTCAGATTGAACCAAAATATACACAGTGCCTTCGGTATGACAGAGCTAGACATGCTGATGTCTGTGAGCGCCAGCATGCAGAGCAGCAGGTACATTGGCTTGTGTAGGGTCTGCTCTTTCACTACAACAAACAGAACCACGAAATTTCCCAACAGGCTGATAATGTAGAACATAGATAAAGGGATGGAAATCAGGATATGGGCAGCTTCCAGGCCAGGGATGCCCATAAGGATGAATGTTGAAGGGTCAGAGTGGGTGAGGTTGAAAGATGCCATGAGGTGAGGTTGATGCATCGATTGGGCTTAGAAACGTTCGAGGTGTCTGCAAAGGGAGAGAAGCACAGCCATGGAGTAACACAATTTATAACAAATAGTACGGTAAATATTTTATAGTTATTACCAATCTAGAAAGGGGGATGAGCAGTGAGGTGGCAAGATTTACAGATGGCACCAGATTATTTGGGTCATAGTCAAGCCCAGAGAAGTCCTCAGAGGGAGCTAACCAAGCCAGGTGAATGGACAACATGATGGCAGGTGAATTTCAATGTTAATAACTGCAACGTTTACGCCAATTTGAGGGGAAAACGTAAACCCCTCAAACACCTCACAAGATCCTAATTTAACTGTCTGAACTCAGGACAGGGACCTGGGTGTCATGGTACACAGCTCTGTGAAACCCTGCTCACAGTGCAAGCATGGACAGAAACTAAGCAAAACATTGGGATCCAAGGAATCATGGAATCATAGGACAGGAAGGGACCTCTCGAGGTCAACAAGTGCAGTCCTCTGCACTCACGGCAGGTTCAATCACCATCTAGACCATCCCTGATAGGAGTTTGTCTAACCTGCTCTTACAAATCTCCAATGATGGAGATTCCACAACCTCCCTAGGCAATTTATTCCAGTGCCTAACCACTCTGACAGTTAGGAAGTTTTTCCTAATGTCCAAACCAAACCTCCCTTGCTGCAATTTAAGCTCATTGCTTCTTGTCCTATCTTCAGAGCTTAAGAAAAAACAGTTTTTCTTCCTTCTCCTTATAACAACCTTTTAGGTACTTGAAAACGGTTACAATGTCCCCTCTCAGTCTTCCCTTTTCCAGACTAAACAGACCCAATTCTTTCAATCTTCTCTCATAGGTCATGTTTTCCAGACCCCTAATCATCCTTGTTGCTCTTCTATGGAATCTCTCGAATTTGTCCATCTCTTTCCTGAAATGTGGTGCCCAGAACTGGACTCAATACTCCAGCTGAGGCCTACTCAGCACGGAGTAGAGTGGAAGAATTAATTCTCGTGTCTTGCTTACAACACTCCTACTAATATATCCCAGAATGATGTTTGCTTTTTTGGCAACAGCGTTACACTCTTGACTCATATTTAGCTTGTGGTCCACTATGACCCCCAGATCCCTTTCCTCAGTACTCCTTCATAGGCAGTCATTTCCCGTTCTGTATGTTTGCATCCAATTGTTCCTTCAGAAGCGGAGCAATTTGCATGTGTCCTTATTGAATTTCATCCTATTTGTTTCAAACCATTTTTCTAATTTGTCCAGATCATTTTGAATTTTCATCCTATCCTCCAAAGCACTTGCAACTTCTCCCAGCTTGGTACCATCTGCAAACTTTATAAGTGTACTCTCTATGCCATGATATGAATCATTGATGAAGATATTGAACAGAATTGGACCCAGAACTGATCCTGTGTAACCCCACTCCTTGTGCCCTTCCAGCCTGACTGTGACCCATTGATAACTACGTTCTGGGAACAGTTATCCAGCAAGATATGCACCCACTTTATAGTAGCTCCATCAAGGTTGTATTTTCCTAGTTTGTTTATGAGAAGGTCATGTGAGACAGTGTCTAATGATTTACTGAAGTTAAGACAAACCATTTCTTCCATTTTCCCCCTATCTACAAGGCTCATTACCCTGTCGAAGAAGGCGATCAGGTTGGTTTGAGATGATTTGTTCTTTACAAATCCATGCTGACTATTGCTTATCACCTTATTATCTTCTAGATGTTTGCAAATGGATTCCTTAATTATTTGCTACACTATCTTTCCGGGTACAAAAGTTCAGCTGACTGGTCTGTAATTTCCTGGGTTGTCCTTATTTCCCTTTTTATAAATGGACACTAAATGTGCTCTTTTCTTGTCTTCTGTGTGGGATGGGGACTCATCTTGTAAATACAATGCCATGAGATCAGTCAGTCAATGTTTCACCCTCCTCTGGACTCCCCTCTCTCGTCCTGGGCACCCTCCTCACAGAGGATATTGCAGAACTACAGGGGTTCAGGGAAGGGCAAAGAGAATGATCAAGAGCCTAGGGAAACTCTCAAACTGAGAGAGATTAATAAGACTGGGATTGTTGCCTTATAAAGGAGTTGAATAAGAGGGGACATGAGAAAAGTCTATAAAATACTGACTCGTACACAGAACATTGAGAATGTGTTCCCCCGTCTTATCAGACAAGATCAAGAAGACATTCAATTAAACTGAAATGTGGCCAATTCAAAACTGATAATAAATAGTACTTTCTTCACTCAATGCCTAATTAGTCTGAGGGACTCATTGTCACAAGAGGTAGTTGAGGCCATGAGCTAAGCAAGAATCAGGAAGGGTTTGGACATTTACATGGATAGTGGGACTATCCAGTTACAATAGTTACAGCCAAATAAATATTTTGGAAAGCCTATACACCCATGTGTTTCAGGGCACAAGCCAATCTCTAGCTGTTAGGCATTCGGGTGACACTCTCCCGATGGTCAGGTCATCCCCCCATCCACCCACTGCAGGGTTTCTTTCACCTTCTTCTGCAGCACCTGTGGCTGTCACTGTCAGAGAGAGGAAACTGGATTGGATGGACCATAGGTCTGATCTATGATGCAAGGCCCACTTTGGAAAGGAGCCAGCTTTTCCCCATGGAAAGAGACATTATCATGCTGGGCTATGACTTTTTGCTCAACAGAGTTGGCATGAAGGGCACAGGCATCTTGGTATTTATCGCTACAGGCCTGCACCTCTGTTACTTCCCGTGTTTCTTTTGATGAGCCACTTTCTTGCAGGTACCCAGCTTTGTCTGAGACATAAGTGTGATACTGAATATATCAGGAGTGCCCTGTAACCCCCATATTTCTCATTGATAGATAATCATGATATTGCGTATATAGCAGGCTATGTGAGGTATCAGGGAAAGATTATGATTTGCTGAAAGTCATTGTTCTGTCTAAATATGTAAGCATTAGTGCATATGAAGTTATGAGAGTGCATTTGATGGTTGTCACTTAGTCATGCTGTGAGCTGGGAATCAGCAGCTCCACAGAGAGAACAGCAAGAAAAAGTAAACAAAGCCTGGGCAGGTGTCAAACAATCATCAACATCCATTGTCCAGCAAGTGAGCTACAATGCAATGACTGTCTTGCCAAGGTCATATCACAGGAATTACTCAACCTTGCCTGGCAACACAACAGTGCCCAGCAGACATGCCTGGACTTGTGTTCTCCAGGCACTAAGGGTATAGAACAGAACACAATGGCCCCACATTTGACCTTTCTCCTTTCCCCATGTAGCCTATAGGGCTAACCTGCTTGCTTGCCTTTAGAGATATATTTTCCTACAGATTTCTTATTTCCTGATGGTTTTGATTATTTGTTTTATTATAAAAAGTTATAACATGTTTATAGTAAAGTAGTTTGGCTGTAACATAAAGGACTTAGAGGCCACATCCTGTATGTTGCACTAAGGCAAAGTTATCATATACATGTCTGGGACCATTCACGCAGATAGCAAAGTTGGCTCACCTATGTTCAGGACCTGTCACCTAGATAGATGGAGATGAGCTAAAGCATAAGGTCCACATATGATGTGTGAAAGCAAGGTAGCATAGGGACCTTCCTAAGTTCATACCCTTTTAAACTTAACAGGTACACCACAACTTGGAAAAAAACAAAATAACCAGTTAAGACCAGAATGAAATGACCGGTTAGGACAGAAATAACAAATGTGATACCGAATCACAAAGGGGCCATGGTAATGAATTGACGCATATGATAATAAGTTGAGGTCAATGATATACTGACCTATAGGAAATAGACACTGCGGCGTTAGTAAGGTGAGGGAATACAAATGACGAAAAAGGGAAAAATCCCCTATTGAATATGCATCAAACATAACAATGTCAGTGTAACATGTTACAAAAGTGGCATCCCCGCCTCGGGGCTGCAGAAGAAGGAGCTGTAATCCTGGGGAGGTGCCAGAATGATGGCCACCTGAGATGATGGGGAAGTTGATGAGGAAGATGATGGATAACACTTCAGGGTGTTCTACAAGGGATGGTGTGAGTATGTGGACGTGCAGATGTACATTCTCTATCTATCTTGTTCAGTTGGGGTGTTTGTGACTGTGCTACATGTATTAATAAACCATCTTTGTAAATATACAAGAGTTCCTGTAGTGTGAATGTGACAACTGTGCACATCGGGGTTCCTAACTATAAAATAATTTGAATAATGCTGGGCCTGATCTGGGCACAAGAACCTGTCAACACTCCAAGTGATAACTGGAGATTCTTAAATGGTCTATATAATTAATACACAAGCTAAAGATCGGAGGAGACTGGCCTAAGTTTCAAGGGTTAAACCTGTGTACTATGAACTGCAACTTCCGGTGGGATGAGAAAAACTGCTTAATCTAGATGTTCCCAAGTCTAACAGGGTTGAGAGTTTGGGCTGCGTGCTTATTGACATCAGGTGTTCGGCTGTGTGTGTGTGTGTGTGTGTGATCTCCCTGGGTGCTGCTCCAGCTTTGTGCAGACAGCCAGCACAGCAGACTTTGAGCGAACTGCCCAATGACCACACAATCCATTAAGGTGTGAAGGCTCCCAGCCAGGTTTACGGTTGCGGAAGCACGGTAGCAGCACCTGGCACACTCTACGAGGATACTAACACACGGATGCCCATGACAATGGATGCAGCTCAGTCAGTGCTTTGACTTTCCACTGCTCCCTGTGGTGGGCAAAGATACTCCCTCTGAGACATCTTTATACCCGAATAAAAAGCAAGTTAATACTGCTCCCTGGTTTCACCTTGTACACGTTGGTTTGATTAAAACATCCCTATTACATATTGTCATTCTGACCTCACCTTTTAGGAGAGCTCAGTGTGTTCCTATTCTCCGTCTTTTTGTACCATCCTGAGTGTCAGAATGGTTTGCTACTACTTGACAGTGGGATGTGTTTTTGTGACTAGCATTTCTTAGTCAGATTCTGTGAACAACTTTTGCCTTATATCTGGTTTCTGATATAAGGGCTCATCTCTCAGGCTCTTTTCCTGCTACAAATATTTTATTTTATTTTGGTAACTAGCTCTGACTTTTTGCCTATCACTTATAATCACTTAAAATCTCTTTTGTAAACTTGTTTTACTTTTTATCTTCACCAGTAAGTTTGCATTAAGTGTTTGGCAGATCTGCTGAGGTTTACAAGGGCTGGTGTATATCCACTTTCCATTGATGAAGTGCTGAACCAATTAATAAACTTGCCCTGCTCATCTTGAGCAGTGCAAGGCGGTATATTCCTGAGATACAGGGCTGGGAGCTGGGGGGATTTGGCTGGTGCCTTTCTCTGTGTGATTCATGAGTGGCTTTGGGAGCATTCATGCAATCTAGCTGGGTGTGGGGCTCCACATGGGGTTGTGCTGAGTGATAACATGCCTGGAGGAGTTTGCTGTTTGTCACTAGCAAAGCATTGTGAGAGACGGCCCAGGCTGGAGAGTTAAGGGGACACTGCCGTCCCACCTTTCCAGTCTGCACCCTTAGGATCCTGTCACAATTAGTTACAGTTGTTAACTAAGAAGTATAAGCAGAGATAATTGTCAGCAACTCAGCTGCCAACCTTCTCATGCCTCAGTATAGATATAAAGTTTGCAGATGACACAAAAGTTGGGTGATGGTAAATAATGAAGAGGACAGGTCACTGATTCAGAGCAATCTGGATTGGTTGGTAAACTGGTTGAAGAAAACTATGTGTGTTCTAATATAGCTATGTAGATAGATACATGTAGGTACAAAGAATGTAGACAAAGCTGACATGATGGGAGACTATAGTGGGAAGCACAATGACTCTGAATAAGATTTGGGGACCTGAAGGAATAATTAGCTAAACATGAGTTCCCAGTGTGACCCTGCAGCCAAAAGAGCCAATGTGATTTTGGGATGATAACCAGGGGAATCTCAAGGACAGGTGGAGAAGTTATTTTACCTCTTTATTTCGCTCTGGTGTGACTGCTGCTGGGTCCAGCCTGTGTCCAGTTCTGGTGTCTAGGATTAAAGATGGATGTTGATACATTCAAGAGGGTTCAGAGAAGAGTCACAAGAATTATTAAAATATCAAAAAACCTGCCTTATAGTGATAGACTCAAGGAGCTCAATCTATTTAGTTTAACAAAGGTGGCTAAGGGGTGACCTGACAATAGTCTCTAAGTACCTACATGGGGAAGAACTAGTTAACTACAGGGTTTTCAGTCTGGCATACACAGATGTAGCATGATACAATTCTGACTGGAAATAAGGCATACATTTTTAAAACGGTGAGAGTAATTAAACATTGGAACAATTTACCAAGGGTCATGGCAGATTCTCCATCACTGAGAAGTTTTAAACTATGCATGGATATTTCTCTAAAAGATCTGCCCTAGGGATAATTTTAGGGAAATTCTCCAGCCTGTGCTCTTCAGAAAGTCAGACTAGATGATCACAATGATCCCGTCTGGCCTCTCCCTTCTAAAAACATGTCCCCAGGAGCCAGCTGGAGGCATTTTGCTTTCAGGGTTGTGCCTGAGCTTACTGAAGTCATTTTTCTGTTCATGGCCATGGTAAATGTAGCCCTATGGTGACAAAGTATCATATGAGGGTGGCAACTTGAAAACGTTACATTACGTGTGTATTTCATGAAGCTGAGGAATCCCATGAGGCACTGCATGGATGAACATTTTAGGTGAGAAAAATAATGACTTGAGCCCATAAAATCTCCACACTGACGAATGTACAACCGTTCCTGTGAATGGCTAATAGCTAACAAACGATTGCAGAGAGTCCTGGGTTTATTTCAGAGTAACAGCCGTGTTAGTCTGTATTGGCAAAAAGAAAAGGAGTACTTCTGGCACCTTAGAGACTAACCAATTTATTTGAGCATAAGCTTTCGTGAGCTACAGCTCACCTCATCGGATGCATACTGTGGAATATATAGAAGATCTTTTTATACACACAAAGCATGAAAAAATGGGTGTTTACCACCACAAAAGGTTTTCTCTCCCCCCACCCCACTCTCCTGCTAGTAATAGCTTATCTAAAGTGATCACTCTCCTTACAATGTGTATGATAATCAAGTTGGGCCATTTCCAGCACAAATCCAGGTTCTCTAACCCCTCACCCCCACGCCCGCCACCACAAACCCACTCTCCTGTTGGTAATAGCTTATCTAAAGTGATCACTCTCTTACAATGTGTATGATAATCAAGGTGGGCCATTTCCAGCACAAATCCAGGGTTTAACAAGAACGTCTGAGGGGGGTAGGGGGTAGGAAAAAACAAGGGGAAATAGGTTACCTTGCATAATGACTTAGCCACTCCCAGTCTCTATTCAAGCCTAAGTTAATTGTATCCAATTTGCAAATGAATTCCAATTCAGCAGTCTCTCTCTGGAGTCTGGATTTGAAGTTTTTCTGTTGTAATATCACAACTTTCATGTCTGTAATCGCGTGACCAGAGAGATTGAAGTGTTCTCCGATTGGTTTATGAATGTTACAAATCTTGACATCTGATTTGTGTCCATTTATTCTTTTACGTAGAGACTGTCCAGTTTGACCAATGTACATGGCAGAGGGGCATTGCTGGCACATGACGGCATATATCACATTGGTAGATGTGCAGGAGAACAAGCCTCTGATAGTGTGGCTGATGTGATTAGGCCCTATGATGATGTCCCCTGAATAGATATGTGGGCACAGTTGGCAACAGGCTTTGTTGCAAGGATAGGTTCCTGGGTTAGTGGCTCTGTTGTGTGGTATGTGGTTGCTGGTGAGTATTTGCTTCAGGTTGGGGGGCTGTCTGTAGGCAAGGACTGGCCTGTCTCCCAAGATTTGTGAGAGTGTTGGGTCATCCTTCAGGGTAGGCTGTATATCCTTAATAATGCGTTGGAGGGGTTTTAGTTGGGGGCTGAAGGTGACGGCTAGTGGCGTTCTGTTATTTTTTTTGTTAGGCCTGTCCTGTAGTAGGTGACTTCTGGGAACTCTTCTGGCTCTGTCTATCTGTTTCTTCACTTCCGCAGGTGGGTATTGTAGCTGTAAGAATGCTTGATAGAGATCTTGTTGGTGATTGTCTCTGTCTGAGGGGTTGGAGCAAATGCGGTTGTATCGCAGAGCTTGGCTGTAGACCATGGATCGTGTGGTGTGGTCAGGGTGAAAGCTGGAGGCATGTAGGTAGGAAAAGCAGTCAGTAGGTTTCCGGTATAGGGTGGTGTTTATGTGACCATTGTTTATTAGCACTGTAGTGTCCAGGAAGTGGATCTCTTGTGTGGACTGGACCAGGCTGAGGTTGATGGTGGGATGGAAATTGTTGAAATCATGGTGGAATTCCTCAAGGGCTTCTTTTCCATGGGTCCAAATGATGAAGATGTCATCAATATAGCACAAGTAGAGTAGGGGCGTTAGGGGACTAGAGCTGAGGAAGCGTTGTTCTAAGTCAGCCATAAAAATGTTGTGTGGGGGGGTGGGTTGGAGAAAACCTGGATTTGTGCTGGAAATGGCCCAACTTGATAATCATACACATTGTAAGGAGAGTGATCACTTTAGATAAGCTATTACCAGCAGGAGAGTGGGGTGAGGGGAGAGAAAACCTTTTGTAGTGGTAAACACCCATTTTTTCATGCTTTGTGTGTATAAAAAGAGCTTCTATACTTTCCAAAGTGTGCATCCGATGAAGTGAGCTGTAGCTCACAAAAGCTTATGCTCAAATAAATTGGTTAGTCTCTAAGGTGCCACAAGTCCTGGGTTTATTGTCTGTGTCCCACTGTTTCAGGCAGCTGCCGCTGGCTCCTGCACATGGCAGCTGTATTGATCTCGGCCCTCACATGTGTCAGGGTTGCCTGCTTCCATTATCTAATGTGGATACTTCTCCGCTTGTGCGTTGTTCCTGTGTAGCTGTCCGCCAAGCTGCTCACAGCGTGTATGGGTGTGACAAGAGCAGCACCACGGGTGCCTTTGCATTCGTCTCTCTGTGATATTACTGTACAGTGAGACACAGTCACCGATTACCCCCGGCCAAGGGAGCAGGTGTGCCAGGGGGCACCTCACTTCCTGCAGAGGAAGAGCTGTGGGGAGCGTGGGCTGGTTCGGAGGTTGTGGGAGCCAGGGATGACTGGGGAGCATGGAGAAGACACTGGTGACTGTAGTGGGAAGAGAGCCTACCATATATGGACAATAAAGTTGGCGATGAGTTAGAAACCATTGCCAGTTAAGTTAAATTTGGCTACTATGTAAAAGCAACTGGGTTATTGCTGGGTTACTGTATTATTGTTGTACTGTATTATTGATGTACATCTTTTACAATGTGCATAACATTGCCAAACTATTTAACCAACACACTGGTAAAAATCAAGAAACGAATGCCAACAACGAATACAAAGGCTTGGAAAAAACAAATTGGTAAAAAAATTAAGTTACACAGTAACTGCAAATTGGGTCAACAAATTTCCCGATAGTACCAGTCACACTTGGACTTGTGGCACCTTGGAGACTAACCAGTTTATTTGAGCATAAGCTTTCATGAGCTACAGCTCACTTCATCGGATGCATGCAGTGGAAAATACAGTGGGGAGATTTATATACACAGAGAACATGAAACAATGGGTGTTACCATACAGACTGTAAGGAGAGTGATCAGGTAAGGTGAGCTAATACCAGCAGGAGAGCAAGAGGGAAAAAAAAACATTTGTAGTGTTAATCAAGGTGGGCCATTTCCAGCAGTTGACAAGAATGTCTGATGGTGGCCGACCTTGATTATCACTACAAAAGGTTCCCCCCTCCCCCCCCGCCCCCCACTCTCCTGCTGGTAATAGCTGGTAATAAAGAACGTCTGACGTTCTTGTCATGAGCTGTAACTCATGAAAGCTGATGCTCAAATAAATTGGTTAGTCTCTAAGGTGCCACAAGTCCCCCTGTTCTTTTTGTGGATACAGACTAACACGGCTGCTACTCTGAAACCACATCCGAAGTAAGGCACATGTTATTCAAAACAATCTTGTTCAGTGTCTGGCTACCAATATTAAATACTGACCCCTCTCCGCCCTGAAATATTTTTTTATCCTGACTGTTCTGAAATTTTAAGCCTGGGAGTTTGAGATCTGAGCAAGTCCCCTGTCAGTTCTTCTTTGTTCCAAATGAGCTTACACCATCTTAGAGGCCAGGGGATGACTCCAGTTTCAGTCACCGGAGGCTCATGGTTGGTGAACACAGGCCATTTATTTAAGTCCCTACTTGTGGAGTTAGGGTGAAATGCTGGTGAAGTTAGGAGTTTTGCCACTGATCTCAGTGGGACCAAGATTTCACCTAACAGGGCAGTGAAGTTGCTGAACTGGAAAACTGGAGAGAACCAGAAAACCAGACAGCCCCCAAAAAGGAAGCTACTGAGACAGATAGAAGAACACAGGAAGAGACAAGGAAGTGACCTTAAAAACAAATATTTGTCTTAATTATTTCCAATACCTTTGTAGTTCCAATTTTACCAGGTAAATCCCTTGGCGTTTCTGACAATACTAAAGAGTTCAAGTTGCTGTGCTGGTGAATTCCTGCCTAGCTGGTTTTTAACTTGTACCTGGAACCCTTCCTGAGCCCTTAGCACTAACTGTATTGCAGAAACAGGCAACTCACCGCAATCCCACTCAACGGAGAGACGAAATCTCCTTATCTCAACAGGAAGGCAGAGCCCTGAGAATCAGCGTATGAATCTCAGATGTCTGACCCTCAGGGTGCTAGACAGTGACCTTTATGATTCCTCTGTAGAGTCCCTGCAGACTCTAGGTTGGTCAGGACTCCTAGACAATTCTCTTGTCTCCATGAGCCTTGGGAAGAGCAGAAAATAGACCCTGGAGAACTTCAGCCTGAGAGCCTCCCCCAGGAGTGAAGATATTATTTGCCAATAACAGTGGCTGGGATTGTGAGAGCAAACGGAGTCTTGCAGACTTGATAGAGTTGTCCAGCACTACTGAAAGCAGAGAGAGAAAAGGAAGAGCAAAAGTTTAGATGTAATAATTTATCTATCAGCATTTCCGTGCAGCTGCCCATCGTCATAGAACCTGACCATCCCCTCCTCCTTGCAGCTGACGTGCTCTGTGCTGAATCCCTGAAAACACAACATGCAATGGAAAGGCTCTCGCACATCCTTGTTTCAAACACAGAGTAATAGACACTCCCATTTGATAGCCTCTGTCTGACAGAGGGCAGCACAGATTGCCCCTGATCAGTCATAAACCCTCATCGTGCAATATCGTGTCATGGGGAGGAGCAGCTTCCTGAGCCCCCCTCAGTGATCAGCATGTGCCCTGAGGCTTGTGGACTGCTAGAGTCACTGACAGGCTATAATTAGAATAGGAAGGGTGGAGGGAGATGTTCAGACACGTTCGGTGGGACTCAGGTTATTCAAGGCACAAAGGCAGGAGGTGCCAATTATATTCTTGTCCTGCACAACATCCTCTGGCAAAGAGTTCCACGGGATGGGTCCAAAGAGTCCGTCAGTGGCGATTAGCCAGGATGGGCAGGGAGTCCAGTCGTGGCAGGTGCTGATCTCAGGTTTTAGGCACCACAAGCAGTGTTCCACCAGTCTTGGACTATCACCTGGTGCCAGGCCCGTGGTAGATATTTCTGTTCATGAAAGCAACACCAGAGTGTCTTTTCATGACATCAATATAATCAAGGATGGTGGCCTTAACTCTGCTGTAATCAAGACTGGTATTAGACTCGCTTGGGCCTAGGTCTGAAGCTAAGAAGTGGTCCCATTGCCCGGGGCCGAACCCTGAGCACTGTTGTCCAGGGCTGAAGCCCCAAACACCTGACATTGCCAGTCACCATCTCCCCCAAACACTCCTCCATACCCCCTAGGAGGGTGCTACCCATAGTTTGAAAACCTCTGCTTTAGTGTGATTTATTTTGACGTTTAGAAATTAAATTATGGTGATACTTGCATTACAATACCCACAGTGACTCAAAAGATATGATGTAATTTAACTTTGTGACACACCCCCTCTGATGTGGGGCCCCAGGCAATTGCCCTATTTGCTACCCCCTAAAGCTGGTCCTGGGGCCAATCCTTTCCAGCCATCAGGTTGTGCCCCCGGTTGGTGGTCTGGGCTGGTCTAGTCAGGTGGGGAGCTAACAAGACATCCCAATGCTGCCACCACCTGCTCCAGACATCCCAATGCTACCACCACCTGATCATTGTAAGGAATGCCAAAATTAGGTTGAATTTATTTAAGTCGACCTTTAGAGTCTGATTTTATAAAGTTGAAGGTGCGTGTCCACATTATGCATATTAGGTCAGTGGAGTGCTTTTTCACTACCATGGTAGCATTGACCATCCTTCTGGGATGTATTAGCAGGAGTGCTGTAAGCAAGACATGAAAAGTAATTCTTCCCTTCTACTCCACGCTGATTAGGCCTCAGCTGGAATATTGTGTCCAGTTCTGGGTGCCACATTTCAGGAAAGATGTGGACAAATTGGAGAAAGTCCAGAGAAGAACAACAAAAATGATTAAAGATTTAGAAAACATGACCTCTGAGGGAAGGTTAAAAAAATTGTTTTTTTTTAATCTGGAAAAGAGAAGACTGAGCTTTCATGTAGGTAAAGGTTGTTATAAGGAGAAGGAAGAAAAACTGTTTTTTCTTAACCTCTGATGATAGGACAAGAAGCAATGGGCTTAAACTGCAACAAGGGAGGTTTAGGTTGGACATTAGGAAAAACTTCCTAACTGTCAGGGTGGTTAAGCACTGGAATAAATTGCCCAGTGAGGTTGTGGATTCTCCATCATTGGAGATTTTTAAGAGCAGGTTAGACAAACACCTGTCAGGGAAGGTCTAGATAATACTTAGTCCTGCCATGAGTGCAGGGGACTAGACTAGATGACCTCTCAAGTTTCCTTGCAGTTGTATTATTCTATGATTCTCTCATATTGCAGTGCAATTGTAAGCAAGCTGTCCTTGTCCTCCTGTTACCCAGGGTTCTTTCAACCCAAAGCTCTTGGTAACTTTTACTCTATGTGAGGTGGTGTCAGGAAATAAATCAGAGGAGACACAGCTGTCCGACCGATAGATGGCTGGCACAAACAGGATGACACAAGAGCACTTTCACTTAAAGATAAATTTTACTTAGTCTCAAGCACTGACACACGTCTGCAACAGGTTAGTAAAACACCCCCAACCCTTGATAATTACCAAAGCTGAGTGTGGCTCTCGAGTGTCACAGCAGCAGCCCTTCTACCAGTGGGGACCACAAGATGCACCCAGAGGGAGAGTCCTATCCCAAAGAGTCCCACCGCCTCAAACTTTTCCACCTTATTTATACATTAGTAATACAATGACATGTCCCTTAAGGAAAACTTGTTAAACAAGCTGTCATAAATACAAAGGGAAGGGTAAACCCCTTTAAAATCCCTCCTGGCCAGAGGAAAACTCCTCTCACCTGTAAAGGGTTAAGAAGCTAAAGGTAACCTCGCTGGCACCTGACCAAAATGACCAATGAGGAGACAAGATACTTTCAAAAGCTGGGAGGAGGGAGAGAAACAAAGGGTCTGTGTGTCTGTCAGTATGCTGCTTTTGCTGGGGATAGAACAGGAATGGAGTCATAGAACTTTTAGTAAGTAATCTAGCTAGGTATGCATTAGATTATGATTTCTTTAAATGGCTGAGAAAAGAATTGTGCTGAATAGAATGACTATTTCCGTCTGTGTGTCTTTTTTGTAACTCAAGGTTTTGCCTACAGGGATTCTCTATGTTTTGAATCTAATTACCCTGTAAGGTATCTACCATCCTGATTTTACAGGGGTGATTCCTTTACTTCTATCTACTTCTATTTCTATTAAAAGTCTTCTTGTAAGAAAACTGAATGCTTTTTCATTGTTCTCAGATCCAAGGGTTTGGGTCTGTGGTCACCTATGCAAATTGGTGAGGATTTTTACCAAACCTTTCCCAGGAAGTGGGGTGCAAGGGTTGGGAGGATTTTGGGGGGAAAGACGTGTCCAAACTGTGTTTCTCAGTAAACCCAGTTAGAGTTTGGTGGTGGCAGTGGATATTCCAAGGACAAAGGATAAAATTAATTTGTACCTTGGGGAAGTTTTAACCTAAGCTGGTAAAAGTAAGCTTAGGAGGTTTTCATGCAGGTCCCCACATCTGTACCCTAGAGTTCAGAGTGGGGGAGGAACCTTGACACAAGCAGTTCCAATGGTCAAGCAAGAGGCTTCCTTCTGATTATTGATTAACCCGGTGTGGGTTTTTCCAGAGTTTACAGCCTTGAGACCCTGTTAGACACATTCCTGAGGGCACATCCTGCTCTTCTAAAACGCGTGTATCAGCAACTTCAACACAATTCTTGTCAGGAAGGATGGGGGGTCAAGCTGCCCTTTCTGTGGCACACAAAACCCCCTCCCCTCCTGCCTTGGTGAAGCTGAGTTTGCTACATGGCCACTTTACACGGCCTTCTGACTTGGCTGCTTTTCGCAATAAGCCATAGTGGTTTCAGGAACTTTACTGGTTTGCTGACATCTCCCCATATACCCCGGCCCCAGTTTTATCAGCTCTTTTGCCCCAGGTTATCTTACTTTTCTTTGTTGTCTCTCATTTGCAATCATAATAAAATTTAATGGAATGAGGAGAAAAGGCTCTTTATTGGTTGAGCACACAGTGGTTAGTGGGAGTGTAGGGGACAGCTTGGTAAGGAAGAACACACATAAATGTGACATTACTGTGGGTCATTGATGAAACCAGATTTCAAAGCCACATGGCGACACAGTGTACCTCGATGTGCTCTTCTTATTGCCCTGGTGTCCGGCTGCAAGGTGATCTGCCTCAACCCCACACCTCGATGGAGAATTTTTTCCCTTTGTTTCCCAGATATTATGGAGCACACAGCAGGCATCAATAACATTGGGGATATTGCTTTCACTGAGGTCTAACCTAGCAAGCAAACTATGCCAGTGGGCTTTTAAACATCCAAAGGCACATTCCCCCACCATTATGTATTTGCTCAGCCTATGGTTTGACCGATCCTTACTGTTGTCCAGGCTGTCTGTGTATGGCTTCACGAGCCATGGGAGAAAGGGGCAGGTTGGGTCTCTCAGGATCACGACCGGCATTTCAACATCACCAATGACTATTTTGCTGTCTGGAAACAGAGTCCCTGCTTGCAGATTTCGGAACAGACCAGAGTTACTAAAGATGTGTGCTTCACGAACCTTTCCGGATCATCCCACGTTGACGTTGGTGAAATGGCCCAGTGATCCACAAGCACCTGCAATGCTCTTGAGAAGTATGCCTTTTGGTTTACGTACTCTTTGGCAGGGTGGTCTGGTGCCAAAATAGGGTTCTGCGTTCATATTCTTGCCTCACCACAGTGAGGGAACCCCATTGTGGCAAAACCATCCACTATGTCCTGCCTGTTTCCCAGAGTCACTATTTAGAAGGAGAGTACTGCTTGCTTTGGCTACTCGGATCACAGCAGACCCCACAGTAGATTTACCCACTCCAAATTGATTCCCTACTGGCCAGTAGCAGTCTGGCATTGCAAGTTTCCACTGAGCTATCGCCACTCGCTTCTCAGCTCTCAGAACAGCTCTCATTTTAGTATCGCTGCACTTCAGGGCTGGGAAAAACACTTCTCACAGTTTCATGAAAGTGCCCTTATGCCTTCGAAAGGTCTGCAGCCACTGGTCATCGTCCCAAAGCAGCATAACTATGTGGCCCGACGAGTCAGTACTCGCTTCCTGGGCCCAGAAGTGCTGCTCCACCGTGTCAAGGTGACACACGATTGTCACCAGCATCTGCAAAATGCTCCAGCTATGGCTTCCACCAGGGCTGCTTGCATTGCATCCTATGCTTCGGCTGAGAAAATACTGCAGGATAAGGTGCCCGGGATTTGTCATGCCCACAACAACAGTGTACAGCTGAGCGGGGTCCATGCTTGTTGTGCTATGGCATCTGCGCAGGTAAGCCAGGCTTTGGAAAAAAGGCGTGAAAAAGGCTTGGTTTGTTTGTTATTGATTTCAGGGAGGGAGGGAGATAAGTGCATCGTGGGAGGCTAATGCCATGTTTCTATAACCACTTGCACAAATGTTTTGGTCACATGAGGCATTGCAAGCCCAACCCAAATTTCACTCGGCTCCACGCACGGTGGGATATTTCTCCACAGTGCAGCGCTCCGTGCGTCGATGCAAGCCCTGGTAGTGAAGATGCACTCAGCCTGCACAACGCGCATAGTGGGGACATGGAAAATTGACTTATTAAATCAGAAGCTCTATGTTAATTTAAATAAAATTGGCTTACATTTGTAATGTAGACACACCCTTAATCGCCTATGGCATTCGCATGTCTCTGCTCTTTGGTTGATGTTTGGCTGCTATACCTGGCCCAGTTGTCGGACTCCTCCTGCTGCTGTACCTGGTGATGCTGGACCAGCTCTGCCCAGGCGGCTGGAACACAGGGGGCCAGGAGCTCAGGCTCCACTTTTAAAAATATGCTCTGTTTTTCGCTGGTGAGTCACATATGGTAGCAGCCTTGGAGGATGAGGGTGTAGGAGAGGAGGGACTCAATGAGTGGCAGAGAGGAGGGCCATGGAGGAAGGGGTGGAAGACAGGAAGAACTTAGTGCCCGCGTGCTTGGCTCATCATCCCCCCCTCCCCCGGCTTGCCTACTCACCCCCCGTGTGAGCAACCCATTTCTGCATCAATTTCTGATGCACAGAATAGATGAACACTTAGAAGAGTTTCAGCTGCCAAATATATATCCACTTTAGACCTCACAAAGGGATACGGGCAAATGCCTTTGATGGCAGAATCCTGGGATAAGAAAGCTTTTCACCTCCTTTGGCTCTCGTCAATTCAGGATCACCTCATTTGGCCTATATGGAGTGGCATTGATTTTTCAGAGACTAATGGATGGGACATTACAATTGCATGGGCGGTATGCAGCGTGCACGCTGATACAATGTATTAAAAATAGGTCTTGGTCCCGTATCTTCTGGCAGCATTGCCACACACAGTGCAGTTGGCAGTACATTACACTCAGGATCCCTTAACAATCTGAGCCCTGATTATCGGCCAATCATTCTCCACTCCCAGGGGAGGCTCTCAAGCTGAAGTTCTCCAGGGTCTATTTTCTGCTCTTTCCACTGCTCACAGAGCCTAGGGAATTGTTCGGGAGTCCAGGCCAACCGGAAAGTCTGCAGAGACTGTTCAGTTGAATCATAAAAGTCACTGACTGGCACGCTGAGTGTCAGGCATGTGAGATTCGTACATTCATTAGCAACCCTTGTTGAACAGGATTTTGGTAAGTTGCTTGTTTCTGAATTAAAGTTATTGTTAAGGGCTCAGGAAAAGTTCCAAGTTCAAGTCAGGGACCATCTGTGCAGGAATTCACCTTCACGGTGACATTGAATGTTTAGTAGTGTCAAAAACATCAGTGGATTTATATGGTAAAATTGGAACTACGGATGTATTGGCAATAGTTTAGACAAATATTTGTTTTTAAGGACAGTTCCTTGTGTCTTACTGTGTCCTTCTATCTCTCACAGTAGCTTAATTCTTTTTTTTTCTTTTTTTGGTTTTTAGTTTATGTGGATTATCCTCCGATTCGCTCCAGTTTTCAAATTCAGTAACTTAACTGCCCTATTGGGAACTCCAGAGAAAGTCTCTGCAGTGGGTT
The DNA here is from genome assembly GCF_015237465.2 of Chelonia mydas. Lineage (NCBI taxonomy): Eukaryota > Metazoa > Chordata > Testudines > Cheloniidae > Chelonia > Chelonia mydas. The sequence continues at coordinate 4,168,224 of NC_057849.1, read as the reverse complement.
TCTGTGTTACCAGAGCGTTCACAGCAAGAATGGGTCACATACTGGCCAAATTCTGCTCTAACATTCTGCCCTCACTGGGTCACTCCTACGGGGAGAAAAAACTGGCCTTTGGGGAGAACAAAATGAGAATGCAACATGAACATGGGGGGCTCTTTCAGCACCCTAACAAAACAGCTCTCTCTGTAGCAGGACCCAAAGCTGTGATTTTCACAGCTGGGAGCCGAAAGTTAATCACTAACTGTGGCAATCTTGATCTCATTGAGATCAAGGGCAAAACTCCCAACATGGCCTGGAGTTCACTCTAAATCCACCTGTAGGGACTTTAAAAAATGGCCTGATTTACACTGGCCATGAGCCTCCAGTGGTTTCACCTGGAGTCATCCTGTGGTCTCTAAGGACAGGTGAGCTCATTTGGACCAAAGAAAAACTGACAACAGAGTTCCTGAAATCTCAAACTCAGAGGAGTACAGGTTGAGATCAATCAGGATAACCATTTCTTTAGGGCGGGACTTGAGTCTGACCTCTCTGTGCCCCGGCATCTCTGGTTTGAGAAGCCCCAAAAGGCAGTAAAAATAAAAGCATTTTTGGTAAGTTGCTTGTCTCTGCATTAAAGTTATTGTTAAGGGCTCAGGAAAAGTTCCAGGTTCAAGTCAGGGACCATCTGGGCAGGAGTTCACCTACACAGTTACTTGAAATGTTTATTCGTGTCCTGAAATCTCACTCAGAGGTTTAGAGGTTCAAATCAATCAGGGTAACAATTTTTTTAAGGCAGGAGAGGGTCTGCTCTCTCTGTGCCCCTGCATCTCTGGTTCGAGAAGCCCAAAAGGCAGTAAAAATAAAAGCATGTTTCTGCCTTAGAGGAAACCAGGTGGTGCGAGAAATCTAACCCTCCTGGCCAGAGGCAAAATCCTTTCACCTATAAAGGGTTAAGAAGCTAAAGAACCTCGCTGGCACCTGACCCAAAATGACCAATGAGGAGACAAGATATTTTAAAATCTGGAGGGAGAGGAAACAAAGGGTGTGTGTGTGTGTGTGTGTCTGTGTGTGTGTGTGTGTGTGTGTGTGAGAGAGAGAGAGAGAGAGAGAGAGAGAGAGAGATGCTTTTGCTGGGAACAGAAAAGGAAGGGAATCTTAGAACTTAGTATGTAATCTAGTTAGATATGCGTTAGATTTCTGTGTTGATTAAATGGCTGGTAAGCTGTGCTGAATGGAATGTAGATTCCTGTTTTTAGAGTAACAGCCGTGTTAGTCTGTATTCGTAAAAAGAAAAGGAGTACTTGTGGCACCTTAGAGACTAACCAGTTTATTTGAGCATGAGCTTTCGTGAGCTACAGCTCACTTCATCGGATATGTCTTTTTGTAACTTAAGGTTTTGCCTAGAGGGATCCTCTATGTTTTGAACCTGATTACCCTGTAAGGTATTTACCATCCTGATTTTACATAGGTGATTATTTACTTTTCTTTAATTAAAATTCTTCTGTTTAGAAGCTGATTGCTTTTTCATTGTTCTTAAGATCCAAGGGTTTGGGTCTGTGTTCACCTATACAAATTGGTGAGGATTTTTATCAAGCCTGCCCCAGGAAAGGGGGTGTAGGATTTGGGGGGATATTTTGGGGGGAAGACGTTTCCAAGTGGGCTCTTTCCCTGTTCTTTGTTTAAAACACTTGGTGGTGGCAGCATAAGGTCCAAGGACAAAAGGTAAAAGTTTGTACCTTGGGGAAGTTTTAACCTAAGCTGGTAAGAATAAGCTTAGGGGGTCTTTCATGCAGGTCCCCACATCTGTATCCTAGAGTTCAGAGTGGGGAAGGAACCTTGACAGTCATTCTGAGGAAGAGTTACTGAGACTGGTTATTTTTAGTCTCCACGTCCGCTCTCCCTCCCACCGGATCTGTCCCTCTCTCCTTTCATGCACAGGCTGAGCTGCTGCTGGGGGTCCCTTCGCCCCCAGAAAGGCAGTTTAGGCTGATCTCCCCCTTTTCCCCGTGCAGGCAGACACTGAGTTTAACCTCGTCTGAGGAGATATTTCTGTGAGCTGCCTCTGTGGGGTCTTGCTCCTGTTTTTGGTTTTGGGTGAGGGGCAGCACTGTGTGCCAGGGCTGGAAGTTGTGCGGGGTTGGAGACCTACATGGACGAGTAGCCAGCACTCAGAGTTATGGAGGAAGGAAGCAGGTTGTAAATGGGCAAGTGGGCAGTGCTGAGGGTAGGGGAGGCAAGCAGGGTGTGTACACAGAGAATAGGGAAGCACTGAGGGTTGTGGGGACAGGCAGCGGGTACACAGGGACGGACAAGTGGAGCTGAGTGTGTTGGGGACAGGGAGCGGTATATACCTGCCAGGTGGGCAGTGCTGCTGAAACTAAAATTTTCTTTGTAATTGTTGGTCTAAGGTCAGCGCTGGGAACTTTCCTGGCCCTGGGTGCATTTGTGCTGGTCTATGGGTCTCCTTGCCCTGGCAAGCCACAGAACTGCAGCCTGGGTGTCACAACATTTACTCAGTTTTATTTCCAATCGTTGTTGTTGTTGTGTAACTTCAGGCATTTCACCCGTAGAAAGAACAATTGACCTTTGTGTGACACTGCACCCCTATTTCTCATCGTGATATTATTATGATATGATTATAGCATATTTCTGATACATTTCATGTCAGATGTGTTATGTAAGATGTCATTGGAAAAGTTATGATGTTCTGAATATGATTATCCTGCTTGTATGCATGTATGATTTGTGTACCTGAAGTCATGAATATTGACTATGTATCAATATGTAGGAGGGAGGGATAGCTCAGTGGTTTGAGCATTGGCCTGCTAAACCCAGAGTTGTGAGTTCAATCCTTGAGGGGGCCATTTAGGGATCTGGCGCAAAAATTGGGATTGGTCCAGCGTTGAGCAGGGGGTTGGACTAGAGGACGTCCTGAGGTCCCTTTCGACCCTGGTATTCTATGATCTGTTCTTCAATTGTAGTTACACATCAGTAATGCCCACTAGGCAAGATGCCTTCAATCTAGGTAGCTGGTTGGGAAGGGCATCTCCACTCAAGAGGACGGGAAAGATGTGAGGAAATAAGCCTGACTGAGGGAAGTGCTGGACCCCGGCCAAAGGGATTTCTAACCTGTGTATGGAAACCTGAGAAACCCAAGGTGTAATTCATAAACTTGTTTGATGTTTTAATCTAAACCCAGGATGCCGTTAGGTGAAGTGTGTGGGGAGTGGGGGAATATCAGCTTGGTTACCAAAAGCGTGCACTGTGTCCCCACATTGAGGGAGGGGCAAACCAGGAAAGAAATTCATACTGGTTGGAGTTTGGACCAGTTCAGTCCGGCACAGCTCTGGGGTCGTGGGCTAGGGAGCTGGGGGTTATTTTGGCCGTAATCATTCTACCGTTGGCTCACGCAGAGGCTGGTCAGAGCCTGCCTGTACCTGCAGCCGGGTGTGTCCCTGCCTATGGGAACGCTGGTGGAGGCAACACTGGGAGCGGGTCTTTAGCGGGTCACAACAGCCCATTGAGAGAGGAAGCTCAGGCTGAGGAGTCAGAGGACTTGGTGGAACCCCAGCTCCAGGTGCCACCTGGGACAAACCCGTCAGTTTGCTCCTCACCTTTTTCAATCTCCCATTATACTCTGTCCCCCACTCTCCATACTCTCCTTCCCCATCCCAGGCTGCCCCGATTCCAACAGCACGCTGGTCGCTAGTGTCTGCTCCATGCTCCCCAATAATCCCTAGATCTGACCATCTCAGAGCCACCCCACGCTCTCCACAGCTCTTCCTCTGCAGGGGGTGAGGTGCCTCCTGTCACCCCTGCTCCCTTGGCTGAGGGGTAATCAGTGAATGTGTCTCGCCAGTGAGATATATCACACACAAGGGGCAAATGCCAAGGCAGGCACCAGTACAGCCTGTGATGGTTGGGGGTAATGCAGGTGTCTCAGAGTTGGTTCTGGATACAACTAAAGCCCATTAAGGGAATGGCCCTAGATTTGTGTCTTCTGGGAAGAATGACACTGTGACTGGGTTGCATCCAGTTAGTGTCATGACAAAATCCCAGAGACCAAACAATTCTGGTGCTTTTATTTTGCCTGTTGCTGGGGTGTCGCTGGGAAAGGGTGTACCAGGTCTGCGTGGTCAGATTGATCAGCTAGGGCACAAAGAGAGCATGAAGGTGATTGGACTGTGTTGCCCATTGACAATGTGGAAACTTGTAACAAGGAGGAAATGATTCCTAAGCCTATTGAGCCTGACAACTTGCATGTTGCTGGTGACTGTCAGGAAAGTTGCAGTGGGAAAGAAAGTACCTCTAACCTTTTATCTAGGGAGGCTATGAGCTTGCCTGAAAGGAGATTGTGTAAAAATTGCCCCGATGGGCCAGAAAGTCTGTTGTTGCTGAGGAAGATGGTCCTTTAAAGCAAGCCCTAGGTGAAGAGGGTATGGGCAGAATTTCTGTGAGGGGTGAATTGTTGCTTAGAGAAGCTCCTAGGAAAAGGTAATGGTAATCTGTGCAAGCAGTTTGCTGTAGCTGAAGGGTGTGGACGTGATTTAATCAAGGAAGTTTCAGTTCCTGATAGCCAGAAATGTTCTGCTAAGAATCAATTCATTAACTTTGCTTTGAAAAGATCCAGTATGGATAGCTGTGAGAAGGCTTCAGATAAAATGAAAATTGTTAGGGAATTTGGCCAGCCCTATAACCAAGTGGCTGTGCTTGACCAGTTTGTTGGGAAGACAATGTTGTTGGGACAGGAATGTCTCCATGTAGATTCTTTTCAGAGTAACAGCCATGTTAGTCTGTATTTGCAAAAAGAAAAGGAGTACTTGTGGCACCTTAGAGACTAACCAATTTATTTGAGCATAAGCTTTTGTGAGCTACAGCTCACTTCATCGGATGCATACTGTGGAAAGTGTAGAAGATCTTTTTGTACACACAAAGCATGAAAAAATACCTCCAGCCACCCCACTCTCCTGCTGGTAATAGCTTATCTAAAGTGATCACTCTCTTACAATGTGTATGATAATCAAGGTGGGCCATTTCCAGCACAAATCCAGGGTTTAACAAGAACGTCCGAGGAGGGGGGGAGGGTAGGAAAAAACAAGGGGAAATAGCTTACCTTGCACAATGACTTAGCCACTCCCAGTCTCTATTCAAGCCTAAGTTAATTGTATCCAATTTGCAAATGAATTCCAATTCAGCAGTCTCTCGCTGGAGTCTGGATTTGAAGTTTTTCTGTTGTAATATCACAACTTTCATGTCTGTAATCACGTGACCAGAGAGATTGAAGTGTTCTCCGACTGGTTTATGAACGTTATAAATCTTGACATCTGATTTGTGTCCATTTATTCTTTTACGTAGAGACTGTCCAGTTTGACCAATGTACATGGCAGAGGGGCATTGCTGGCACATGATGGCATATATCACATTGGTGGATGTGCAGGTGAACGAGCCTCTGATAGTGTGGCTCATGTTATTAGGCCCTGTGATGGTGTCCCCTGAATAGATATGTGGGCACAGTTGGCAACGGGCTTTGTTACAAGGATAGGTTCCTGGGTTAGTGGTTCTGTTGTGTGGTATGTGGTTGCTGGTGAGTATTTGCTTCAGGTTGGGGGGCTGTCTGTAGGCAAGGACTGGCCTGTCTCCCATCATGTGCCAGCAATGCCCCTCTGCCATGTACATTGGTCAAACTGGACATTATGCAAGGTAACCTATTTCCCCTTGTTTTTTCCAACCCCCCCCCCCCCCCGGTGTTCTTTTTAAACCCTGGATTTGTGCTGGAAATGGCCCACCTTGATTATCATACACATTGTAAGGAGAGTGATCACTTTAGATAAGCTATTACCAGCAGGAGAGTGGGGTGGGGGGAGGTATTTTTTCATGCTTTGTGTGTATAAAAAGATCTTCTACACTTTCCACAGTATGCTTCCGATGAAGTGAGCTGTAGCTCACGAAAGCTTATGCTCAAATAAATTGGTTAGTCTCTAAGGTGCCACAAGTACTCCTTTTCTTTTACCTAAAGTGATCACTCTGAACAGTCTGTGTCTCAGATTGAGAGGGAAGACGGGGTAGCTAAGTCTGCAGAGCAGAAGAGCTGTGTAGTTAATCTCTCGGGAATGCAGGCCAGGGATGGCAGGTACACTCTCACCGCTAGACATTTTGTCTGTGACTTGTAGTCTCTCAGTGAATTTAACATCTGTTTCCATGTGGAAACAGAGGTTGGTAATGGAAGGACAACAGAATCTTGCATCTAATATGTCAGTAAAAATGGATGGTATCTCTTTAAGACAGAGTCCAGCCTTGGAATTGGTAAGAGTTAAGGATCTGAACACTGGTAAAGGGGCTTCTGTCTGGTTGGATGCAAATTACCTGGCTGACAGGGAGAAGAAAGACTGGCTAATAGCTGTTAGCACAGAGGGCACACCCAGTCAGCCAGTGGATTCTGTTAAGCAAGAGAAATCAGAATTTGATCCTTCAGGACAAGGAGGAAAGAGAGAACTTAATTTTGCAAAGGGAGGCCACAGGCCTAAAACCCCAAAATCCCAATGGTATTGGGCCAAAGGTGTGGCATGACAAAAATGATTGTAGATGGACACTTGCAATGGATTTGTTGTTATTGCCAGTGGTGATTTTTGGAAGTAATGTGTTGCTAATACCAAGAACTGTAAAACTATACAATGTGCCTAATCGTTTGGAAAATCCCTTGAACATGTTAAGAGTGATGCATGAGAAAACACTTTATGTGAAAAGACGTTGTGATTGTGATATTTCAAAGCTAGTGTCTGTGAACAGTCTTGAAACTTTTCACAGGAGAGAAGGAACTCCAGACCTCATGTGCTATATAAGAAGGGAAACTGAGGCACACTACCATATTCCTTTCATGGCTAAATGCCAAGATTCCTACACTATTGACAACATTAACTTGGCTTGATGTTAATTGGGTTCCAAACGTTTGCCAGAGCTTGTATAGATAGAGTACCTATTTTGTTCAGTTCTTGGTAAGAGCACATAAAACATACAGGAATCATGCAGCAACAGCAGATCCAATCCATTTCTGGAGTTGACTATGGCCAAAATAATATGGTGCCATCTGTAACTCTTGCCACCTCACTGGTTAACCCCCTTTCTATAGTCTTCATAACTATAAAATAGTTACCATACTATTTGTTATAAACTGTGTAATCCCCCTCGCTGTGCTTCTCTCCCTTCACAGGCACATGGAGCATTTCTGAGCCTGATCGACGCACCGGCCACCTCATGGCAAATTTCAGCTTCTCCCCCTCTGACTCTTCAATATTCATCCTAACTGGCATCCCTGGCCTGGAAGCTGACCACATCTGGATTTCCATCCCTTTCTCTGCGTTCTACATTATGGGCCTGTTGGGAAATTTCACAGTTCTGTTTGTGGTAGGCAAAGAGCAGACCCTGCACAAGCCGATGTACCTGCTGCTCTGCATGCTGGCGCTCTCAGACATCACCACATCTACCTCCTTTGTGCCAAAGGCACTGTGTATTTTTTGGTTCAATTTGAAAAGCATTACTGTGAAGAGCTGCCTCACCCAGATGTTCTTCTTTCACGCATTTTCTACTATGCACTCAGCTGTCCTCGTGACAATGGCCTTTGATCGCTATGTTGCCATATGTAACCCTCTGAGATATGCCACCATCCTCACCAACGCACGAATAGCTAAGCTAGGGCTAATGGGTTTGATAAGAGCTGTTCTCTTCATTCTGCCTATGCCCCTGCTCCTGAGCGGGCAGCCGTTCTGTGCCAACCGCATTATCCCCCATACGTACTGTGACCACATAGCTGTGGCAAAGGTGTCATGTGGGGACATCACAGCCAGCAGAGTGTACGGCTTGCTGATGGCGTTTGTAATCATTGGGTTCGACCTGACGCTCATTGGCCTGTCCTACGGTATGATCATCAGGACGCTCCTCAGAATCTCTTCCAAGGAAGCCAACCAGAAAGCCCTCAACACCTGCACAGCCCATATCTGTGCGCTACTGATGGCTTATCCTCTTGGACTCCTCTCCAGTCTGACACACCGGTTTGGTCAGGGCATCACTCCGCACATTCACATCCTCATCTCCAACCTCCATTACCTCATTCCCCCCATGCTCAACCCTATCATTTATGGGATCAACACCAAGGATCTTCGTGACAAAGTGGTCAAATACATCTGCAGAATGTACTCACCTCACGGTACTGACTTTAAACCCGCATGACAAGAGAGGGTTTTGGAACTGCACTATGTTACCCTGGATTTTGAGGGATGTTTACCTCAGAATGTTATCAAGCTAATCACAGCCATATGATGTGCACTGGCCACAATGAATTAATAATATAGAACACCACATAGTTAAGGGTTAATTAGAAAACAGGCTTTTAGATGCAAGGTCAAAATCTAGCAGGCAGTTTCTGCGAATTGCAATGGGAGGAGTGGACAGACAAGTAAATACATGAGAAAGAGAGAAGATAAATGGATGAAAACCTTGAATCTAAACACCTCTGATATTTGAAGTTTATTGAAAGTTGGTAAAAGTGGTGATCGGGTAGGGGTCACGATGACCTCTATGCTTTGTAGACATTATAAAAGATTAGCTAATTGTATTGCACTTTGGAGCAGTCTCTGAAACCATCTTGAGAGACCTTTTTCCTGACACCCTTTCTCCCCAATGGGTGACCAAGTGCCCACTGCGAACCTGCTGTTTATTATTCAGTTCCATTCCAGGTGTTAGGTAAATATCTGGGATATTCTAGACCTATCAGTTATGTCTGTGTGTGCCTCAATCTAATAAACTGCAGTGTTAGACAAGAGCATGCTGACAAGCCCTGCTAGTGAGGATGCGCTTAGCCGACACGATGAACATAGTGGGGACATGTAAAACAGAATTGCTTAAATCAGAGGCTGAGGATTGACCTAAATAACATTGGCCTAATTCTGTAGTGCAGACATACCCTTAATCACTTATGGCATTTGCATGCCTCTGCTTTTGGTTGACATCTGGATCCTACACTTGGTCCAGCTGTGGGACTCCTCCTGCCGCTGTGCCTGCTGATACTGGAACATCTTAGCTAAGGGGGCTGGAGCACGGGAGTCCAGGAGGCCAGGGACCGCTTTGAAATGTGGTTCTCTATTACACAGAGATGCCAGAGGGAACAGAAGCTTTGGGGGATGAGGGATTAGGGGGAGGGACTCAGAGCAGTGGGTGGGGGGTGGAGCAGAGGAGGGACTCAGCATGTGGGAGGTGGGGGCCCACAGGGAAGGTGCGTGGAGGAGAGGAGGGACTCAGTGAGTGGCAGACGGGGGGTTCACGGAGGAGGGGTTGGAGGAGAGGAGGGAGTCAGGACTCAGCAAAGGCCACGGTAACCAGCTGTCACAAGGACAGGAAGAATGGAGCGTAGGTGAAGTCATGGAAGAAAAGAGGGGAGGGGCATGAGGGGCAGAGAGCAGGTGGGGCATGAGCCACCACAGCCCAGGTGTCCACACTTTCAGATGTGGCAGGTGGGTCAGAACCACAGTGGAGATTTAGCCTCCCTTGGTGTCCTATGCCCGCTGCCTATGTAAGGTGGCCCTTTTGGCCACTTCCTACCACCTCCCTGTGAAAGTCCCAAGGTCTCCGTCCGTGGGAAGGTACCGTGAAGGGTGCCTGCTCACACTAAGAGACACCTTGTGGTGGCTCCATACCCCAGCAAGGTTTTTCTCTCTTTTTTTTGTGCGACAACTGCCTCTTCCTATGGTGTGGCCCAGCCTCCTAGGGCCAGCTCAGTCCAAAGGCTCTGCCCTGCTGGGGTAGTCCAAATAGCAAATGAGAGGGATCAATGAAGCCCAGTATTCCTATGAGAGAAGAAAGCTTCCTTCTCAGGCTGTCCCTTCTACAGGCCATCCCCGCCCTCAGTAAGTGATCTTTGGGCTTTTGTTCATTGAATCGTAGAAGGTTAGGGTTGAAAGAGACCTCAGGATGTCATCTAGTCCAACCCCCACTCAAAGGAGAACGAACCCCTGTGACCTTATTAATATAAACTGTGACCGTATAGATCATTGGTGCAACCACTGATATTTATTAGAAGAAATACTGTACAAATGTTGTCTATGGAAAGGTTCTGATTTGCTTATTGTGATTGTACTATCTGTATAGGTGAATCGTTTTTTTTAGTTGAAGTTATGAATATTGACTATGTACTTGTATATCAATGTGTTTTGATTCCGAAGTAGCCTTAGTAAAGCATTTGATCAACTTCTTGAGAAAGGAATGTGCACATTCAGTGCCCAGCCAAGAAACACTTCACTGACAATGGACCTTGGAAGATTCCAGTCCACATAAGAAGTCTTCCTGAGAACGCTGAAAATGGCATGTGAGCATTGGCTGCCTCCTGTAAAGAACTGAATTATGCATGGGCATGTGGCTTGCCCATGTGACTCCAAACTCCATTTTGCTGTAATTTTCCACAGTAAGAACAAAGAGGTGTCCTTACACCCAGAAAAGTCTAGAAAATGCAGCTGCCTCATCTCCATCTTGTCTTCAGTCCTGCTTCTTGCCTAAAACTGGCGCTCTGAGCAAAGGACTGAATGACCCGTCCCGGCTGTTGATGTTCTCTAGAGACTTTATTTAAACCTGCTGTTTACTCCATCACTGCTACAAGCCTGAACCAAGAACTTTGCCATCACTGTATGTAATTGATTCCATTGAACCAATTCTTGCTCTCATCTATATCTTTTTCATTTTATGAAGAAACCTTTAGATTTTAGATGCTAAAGGATTGGCAACAGCGTGATTGGTGGGTAAGATCTGATTTGTGTATTGACCTGGGTCTGGGGCTTGGTCCCTTGGGATCAGGAGAACCTTTTTTCTTTTACTGGGGTATTGGTTTTCATAACCATTCGTCCCCATAACGAGTGGCACTGGTGGTGATACTGGGAAACTTGACTGTCTAAGGGAATTGCTTGTATGACTTATGGTTAGCCAGTGGGGTAAAACCAAAGTCTTCTCTGTTTGGCTGGTTTGGTTTGCCTTGGTGTGCAAAGGAACCCCAGCCCTGGGCTGTAACTGCCCTGCTTTAAGCAATTTGTCCTGGATTAACACTCTCAGCTGGGTCCCACAAAGCCAGCATCGTTACAGTGGTGTAGGCATGCTAGGATCCACATCAATTAAGCCAGGTTAATTAAGCTTTGGGTCAGAACTGCACGCTATCCAAATTTGAATTTTGGTAGTGAGAGTTTGGTTGGTTAAAGAGTAGTTGTAAGAGGTTAGCAAAAAGCATATAAGTTCCTTGACAAAAAAACCCTGGACGATTTGTGTTCAGAAAATGGGATAAGCTGTAAAAAGAAAGCTTCAAATCAAGAACTGAGAGATCTGATAATGTTAAGTGCCTGTGTCTGTGAGTTCAATACAAGGTGACCCCATAAATTGTGCCAATGCTCTGTATTGGAGTGGTAAGGGAAAATTCATAGAGTGTGTAAAAGTCAATGGTAAAAGCTGTTTAGGGCAAATTATAGCTTCTAACGTCACTCATGTTAAAGCAGATCTTGTAAAGAGCAAGATTACTTACCAAATCAGAGTGTGAATGTTGTAGTCCTCTATGAGCTTACTGTAAGCATGTCTTTAGCCAGAATCCACCTTGAATGGAATGGTATAAGCATGAAGTTATAACTGGTGTAAGGACCTTTCTGCCTAAGGATCTTTTGATTGGGGAAAATATTAAAGCTTTGTTCAGTCCAGGTAGCCAGTCACAGGAAAGGAATTATCTTGAACCTGTGTCTATTATGGACATTGATTTGCCTGGGGAGGGTTTCTCCAAAAGTTTGTCTGAGGAAAAGAACAGTTTGTCTGAGAATGAAATGTGTAAATGTCTGTCTAATGTCTCAGAAGTAAATCTGGAATTAGATCAAGCAAAGAAAGAACTCGTTGGTCAGGAAAATGTTTCTCAGGAGCAGATTAAAGTGGATGGTCAGGTAAAGCCCTAGCTGAGGAAGAAAAGGGTAGATTTTTGTTGGGTAATGGATTTTAGGCTAGTACAGCTTATAAAAGTGAACCTAAAAAGGGTAACTGTGATTTGCTGGAAGTAGCTCAGTGTAGTGAGGAGAGCAGCAGTTTATCTGTTAGGAGTGGCCATGTGCCTGGTAAGGAAAGTTTGGATGAGCCAAGGCAGCCTTGTGAGCTGATGCTTTGTCTAATCAGCAGTTTGGGAAGGCAAGGATAGTGGAAGATGGGTGTCCCTGGACCTTACCTGTTACCTGTGTGGAGAATTGTGACAGTGAAGGAAATGTGCCTGTGTCTGTCAGGGGTATTGACTTGCCTATGGAGGGAGCTACCCCGGTCTCCAAGCAGTTGTCTGAGACAAGGGGAATGAGATCCCAAGCTGTGTGTCTGGTAAAGGAGAATGTGTCTCCAGCTCTTCTTTTTCTGTGAAGCAGACGGAAGATGCCTTTCAGTCTGTAATGATTGAGAATAGTGCAGTTGTTTCAGAGTTGGTTCTGAATTCAACTAAAGCCCAGGAAGGAAATGGTCCTAAGTTTGTGTCTTCTAGGGAGAATGGCATTGTAACTAGTTTGCATCCAGTTAGTGCGCTACCAAAATCCCAGAAACCAGACAATTCTGGTGCTTGTATTTTGCCTGTTGCTAATGTGTGGCTGGAAAAGGGTGTATCAGTTCTGACTGATCAGGGTGATATCCTAAAAAGGGCACAAAAAGAGCATAAAGGTAATTTGATTGTGTTACCTACTGACAGTTTGGAAATTTGTAGCAAGAAGGAAAAGCTTGTAGGTGGCAAAGGCATGGAGAATGCTTCTGACCTTTTGACTATGAAATCTAGCAGTTTACCTGAAAGGGGATTGTGTAGGGATCCACCTGATAAGTCCAAGGTGATCCTCGATGTCAGTGAGACCCAGAAAGAGTATGTTGCTGCTCAGGAAAGTTTTCCTTCAGAGGAAGCCCCAGGTGAAGAGGGTAAGGGAATAATTTCTGTGAGGGATGAATTGTGGCTTAGAGAAGCTCCTAGGGAAAGGAATCCTCTTGGTAATCTGTTCAAGCAGTTTGCTGCAACTGATGGGTGTGAAAGTGATTTAATCAAAAAAGTTTCAGTTCCTAACAGCCAGAAATTTTCTGTTGTGAATGGATCCACTGACTTTCCTTTTGAAAGATCCAGTGTAGATAGCTTTGAGAGGGTCTCGGATGGAGTAAAAGCTGTTAGGGAATTTATTCAGCCCTATGACCAAATGGCTGTGTTTGGCCAGCTTGTTGGGAAGACAAAGGTGTTGGAACAGGAATGTCTCCATGCTCATTCTGTAAGTGAGCACACTGCGCTTCAGGGTCTGAGGACAGATTTGGTTTCTGGTGTTTCAGAGCGGAACAATTGTATGGCTGAATGCTTAAGGATGCAGGGGAGAGCAAGCAAACTCTCACCCTCAGACTCTTTGGATTTGTGTGGTAACTCTTTAAGACAGAGTCCAGCCTTGTATCATAGACTGATAGAAGTGTAGGACTGGAAGGGACCTTGAGAGGTCATCTGCAAGTGTTATCAATATGGTCTCTGTTCCTATTGTGACATTGCACCCCATAATTCTTTATGGAAATATGCTTATGTATTTATATATGACAAAACTGGAATATGTTTTATGCTACATATGCCATGTAACATATCTCTGCAAAGGTTATGATCTACTGAATATATTCATCCTATTTGTATGCATGTTTCATATTTGTATTTGAAATATAAATATTTCAGATATTGGCTGTGTACTTGTTGAGTTTAAGTAGCCTTAGTAAAGCATTTGGTCAACTTCTTGAGAAAGGAATGTGCAAATTAAGTGCCCAATCAAGAAACACTTAACTGCCAATGGATCTTCAAAGACTCCAATCCACATAGAAGTCTTCCTGGAGACATTCAAGATAGCAGGTGGGCAATGACTGCCCATCTTGGAGGTGGATTTTGCATAGGAGAGAGGAGGGGTCTCAACCCACAAGAGAGTCTATTTAAGCCCCTGGAAGACCCCTCCATTTTGTCTTCAGCTGGCTCAAGAGATAGCCTGTCCACCCCCAAAGGATACCTGAAAGAAACTGGAACAAAGGACAGCAACCACGGGGGTGCGAGTGATTGCTGGATCCAGCCTAGAAGGAGGCCAGTCTGTAAAAGAAGCCTACTGGAACATCTCTGAGGGTGAGATTTCATCTGTAATCACTTTCTTACTGTACTAGGTTTAGACTTTCGTGTTTTATTTTGCTTGGTAATTTACTTTGTTCTGTCTGCTATTACTTGGAACCACTTAAATCCTACTTTTTGTAGTTAATAAAATCACTTTTTACTTATTAATTAACCCAGAGTATGTATTAATCCTGGGGGGCAAACAGCTGTGTATATCTCTCTATCAGCGTTATAGAGGGCGAACAATTTATGAGTTTACCCTGTATAAGCTTTATACAGGGTAAAATGGATTTATTTGGGGTTTGGACCACATTGGGAGCTGGGCATCTAAGTGTTGGAGAGAGGAACACTTCTTAAGCTGTTTTCAGTTAAGCCTGCAGCTGTCGCGGGACGTGGTTTAGACCTGGGTCTGGGTTTGTAATAGGCTAACATGTCTTGGTCAAACTGGCAAGGTTCTGGAGTCCCAAGCTGGCAGGGAAAATGGGTTAGAAGTAATCTCAGCAGATCAGTTGGCAGTTCCCAAGTGGTTTTCTGTGTTCCAACCCGTCACACCTGTATCCAGCTCATTAAATAACATCAGCCCCAGAACAGATCCCTGTGAAACCCAACTTGAGACCTCCTTCCAATCTGACAGCATTCCATTAATAGTTACTCTTTGTTTGTGATTGTTTGAACCAATCATCTATCTTCTTAATGGTAGTTCTACTGAGCCTGCATTTCTCCAGCTTACTTATTGGAATGTTACGTGGGGATATGTCAATATACCTGAACTTTAGCATGGCTTTTATGTCCATCGCTTTTCCTCCCATCCACCAGTAGGGTTTGGTATGATTTGTTTTTGCTCTGCCTTCCTATCATCTGTTACCAGCTCACTTTCTCCACTGAGTAGCAGACCCTTACCCTGTCTGATCTTTCTTTATAGTCTGACATTTGTAGAACCCCTTCTTGTGATCTCTAACATTTCTTGCCAGCTATAACTCATTCTTTGCTTTGGCTTTCCTGATTTTGTACCTACACACACGTGCTATTGCCATATATACTTCCTTTGTGACATGCTCCTCCTTTCATTTCCTGTATGTATTCCTTTTGGTTTTTAACTAGCTAAAAAGTTCCTTGTGTGGACACATTTGAGTGGCTCTTCTTATCTTGCCACTGCATCTGAATAGCTTGATTCTGAGCCTTTGGAATTATATCTTTTTTTGGAATTGCCAGCCCCCTTCTACTCCTTTTCTTTCTAATTTGTCTTTCAGTGGAACCTTGCCTACTATTTCTCTGAGTTAGTTGAAACCTGCCTCTTTGAAGTCCAGTGTCTGTGTTTTGTTCGCATGTCCTCCTTTCCTTAGAATCTTGAATTCTATCAGCTCATGTTCACTTCCCCAAGTTCCCCACCACTTTCACTTTGCAACTAAATAATGGTGGTCAAAACCAGAACCACAATCAATGACCCTCCTACATGTTTTCTTAACTTTCTGATTCAGAAAGTTGTCACTGTTGTGGGGCAAGTACAGCCCATTCACATTTGGCGCAGGGCAAGAATGTTATGGCCCCATGACTAAGACTTCCTGACTAACCTTTGCCTCACAGCGATAGGTCCCAGTGATCCAAGTCAATGTGGCTGCACTTGCCTTTTGTGTGATGTGCCCTAATGGTCAGGGGCAATAAGCTGCTGTTGCC
This sequence comes from Chelonia mydas, assembly GCF_015237465.2. Classification (NCBI taxonomy): domain Eukaryota; kingdom Metazoa; phylum Chordata; order Testudines; family Cheloniidae; genus Chelonia; species Chelonia mydas. Next base: position 4,152,434 of record NC_057849.1, on the reverse strand, counting down.
CTCAGGGCAGATTGGCTTAGTGGCCACAGTCAATAGGGCCACCTTTGCCTCCTGGGCAAGCTAGCTCTTGGTCAGCAGGTCAGGTCACATGGGAGGTATCAAACTGCACCCCTTTCAGTATGTCGCCCTGGGCCATTGCTGAACTGCCCATGTCAAAGGCCGGCCCTGTGTTTGACCCCCAATCTCATCATGATAACTCAGGACAGTGGCTATGGTGCTCGGCACTTTCTCCGCACCAGCCACTTCCCTGACCCACTGATCATTGATTACATTCAAACCACCTACAATTGATTCAAAGGCAATTGCAAGAAAAATAAGGAACAAACAGAAAGAAATATGGGAAACAAGGAACCTTCCCTACGGGCATGTAAACCACGACAAACAGCTGTCTCTGGGATGTGAGAAAAGTTCAGTCTGTTCCCCACATATACCAGGCCTCCCCTCAGACTTTGGCTGTGGTGTGGTGATACCATGGGTGAGAGACCTGCTATGACAGTGGCCACACTCCCTCAGGCTCTAAGTGGCAGGACCCTTCTGCCCAGCATCTTCCCTCCCATTGGGTTCATGTCCCCCATTCTGAGTCCAGCCTTCAAAGTCCTCCTGTCTCGCAGTGTCTCCCTGTGCTGGTCCCTCTCCCCACGGCCCCACCTTGCTCTCCACAGCCACTCATCATGCTTGGCTGCCATGTTACTTGTGCATAGCTGGCATCCACTCCCCTGGCTATGGCCTTGCTGCACCCTGCTTAGCTCAGCCCTGGTTCCCCATCAGGGCTGGATTAACCTTTTGTAGGCCTGGCGCCAAACATATTTGTGGGCCCCCATGGAGTCACTGTGAGCCCCTTCCAGTGTGGACCCAGTGTGTCGGCACCATTGGTGCCATACTACACCCAGTACTGGTGGGATGGGGATGAAAATCTTAATTCAAAAACAAAATAAAATATTTGAAGCCACACTTGATTGAAACTTCCACTCAGCCCCTAGAGAACAAACTGGGCTAGCATCAATATATCAAAAATACTTTTGAATTTAGTGTACTTGTGTGGGCGGGTGGGTGTTGTTTGTTAGTTTTTTCTTTTTTGTTTAAAAGCTCATGACCTGCTTGGGGCCCTGAAAACAAGTGCTTAATTGGCACATTTACGAGCCATATTAGGCCCAAATGTAGCCTTCTGTGGAATTTCATCTGCATCTCCCCCCGCCCTCCTTCCACCCAAAGTTATGTTTCGTTTTTTGAAAGCTGGATTTTCTACTTTGGTACAATAATGTTTAAAAAACTTTTTTTTCCCAAAAATTAGTTTCTTTAGCCTATTTCTCCCTTTGCCTCACCATCTCTCATAACTCCAAGGGAACCAGTAAAGTTACCGGGCTGGAGTGTGGGGAGGAAATTTGCTGCTGACTGTTTTTTGCAGGGAGAAAGGGCCACTGAGACACATGCGCACGCACACTTTTCCATCACAATCCAGCCTCAAGCCCCTACCCCGACCTTCACCCCGGGTTCTTCCCCTCTCCTGCCCCTCTTTCTGTCCCCCAACCCCACAGTTAACTCCCACCTTCACACAGGGGTCCTCCTCAATTACCCTGCTATTGCCCAGCTCCCATTTTCAAGCCCAGAGCCGTCACCTCCCTCCCTTCTACTGCCTGCTCCATGCAGAGCCAACCCCACCTTCAACCCCGTCTCTCCTTTCTGTTCTCCCTTTGCCCCCCCACACAGAGCCAACTCCACCTTCAACCCAGACTCTCCCCTCCCTCCCTCTGCCCCATACACAAAGCCAACCTTCACACCCTGCTTCTCCTAAGCTCTGACCCCCATAAAGTCACTGCTAGCTTGCCCCATTGCACTTGGACTTGCCCTACAACTGCCCCTTCCCTCCAAAGTGTTCTCTAACCCCTCCCCGCCCAGAGTAGGAGGGAGTTTCTGGGCATTCCCACTGGCAGTGGGGAGCAGCAACAAGCCCCACTGTCACCACCTGCCCCTCCGCTGCTCCAACGTTTGGCTCCAGTCTGCTCAGCCCCCCCACAGCTCTGCCTCAGTGGTGCTGCTCTGCCTCCAGCCCAACTTTGACTCCGTACTGCAGCTTCCATTTTTGTACAGACTTAATAGCCCAAAATCACTTAAAAACTAACCCCAAAGTAGTCCAATCTATCTATTGAGACAAAGGTGGGTTTTTTTTAAACACATTGGTCTCTACATCAAGTAACAGATGAAAGCTTTTGTTAGATACCTAAGTACAAACTGCATTTAAAAAATAAAATAATACAAGACCCAGCAGGAGTTCATCCACATTAAAAACAAAGCGAGATGAAAATCAAATTCACATTCAAAGCCCCAATACTGGTACTTGTATCACGATTGAGGATTGGCAGATATTTCAAACCAAAAATAGCAAATGTTAAAAATAGCCCCAAAGTAGCTCAAAATGTATGTAGTGCAAAAACAAAAAAATATATTTATTTCTAATGCATTGAATCATGGTACTCAATGTCCATATTTTGAGTTGAATTAGTTTGTTACTGTTAGTTGCTAAAAGGCAATATTTCATCCTTGCTGTGTTCGTCAGAAGGAGAAAGCTTCTGCTGCTAGTCTTACATCAGCAATGACCAGTGCGATCATTTCTTTCATTGCCGTAAACTATTCTCAACAAATTCTGTGTTGTTGCATATACGCCCTAACACAAAGCATGTTTTCTGAAAGTTCCTCTTCCAGCCTTTTGCGCAGATTTGTTTCAATCAAGTTCAGCTGAGAAAGCAGTCTTTCAACTGCAGCATTGCTAGAAGATAGTGACAGCAAAAACAGAGCAAATGAGCCAAGTTCACTAAAGACTTTGTCCTCAGCAGCTTCTGTGTATTTGAGAACCTCAGTCCAAAACTGCTCAATTTGGTTGTCCTGAGTATGAGGCCAGTGAACCACTGGCAAAACTCTCCACTGCTGCTCCAACTTTCCCGTGTCTCCACAAAACAAAGGCAAAAATGAGATCAGCCAATCAACATCCTGCAGGGCTGAGCAGAGTAGAGGGACTTAGTTCTGCAAGTGATTCAATCACCAGGATGTTTGGTGGCCATCCCTGTTTCACGACAAACCCCAACATGAAATTTTGACACCAATTTTTGATGTCTTAGAAGGAGGGAATGGTTAGTGTGTGTTTTGAAAGTCCAAGCTGAAAAGCGACAATCAAATGAACTGTTAAAAGTGGTAAGTTTTTGACCCAAAGGTGACGTTGTAGTTAAACACAGTGGTCCAGTTCTCAAAAACACAAAGTTTCATAACTCTCACCAACAAGCTCTAGTAGAATGTCCTCAATTCCTGCAGAAGCTTTCCTGTATTAGTTTCCCCTCCAGGCCTCCTGAAGGATTAGACGTAGAAAAATCAGGTAAATTTTATTCACAAGATTGCTGCACATATGATAATAAAGCATTGCTTCCATTCATCCAAACTGATCCAGGCCCTATTCATACAGTGACTAATGGAAAGCCACCATGAGTCAGAAAGCTGCAGTATATTCTGGTGGTCTGGAAGTCATGGAAAGGCCAACAGACAGGGTGTGTGGGGGGTGTGGGCTGATAGGTGACGCTGAAAGAGGACAGGGAATGATCAGAGAGAGGGAATTCAGCAACCGAAAGAACAGTGCTTGGTCATAGAGTGATAAGACCTTAGGTATGAGGATGTTCTCACACTGTGAACTTCCAATTTGCTGAGCTTAGCCAAATTGAGACAGAGCACCCTTGTTTAACAAGGAGATCTCCTTTCCCACTCTTGTCACACAGGTTTAAAATCAGTGGCCCCAGGTGATCACATTCTGCAGGTGTATTTGCCCACTTTGTCACGAAGCTCTTTGGTTTTAGCTCCATAAATGATAGGGTTGAGCATGGGGGGGATGACAAAATAGAAGTTGGCCAAGATGATGTGAACCTGTGGAGCGATGCCCTGACCAAACCGGTGTGTCAGAATGGAGAAGAGGGAGGGAGTATAAGACGTCAGCATCACACAGATGTGGGCTGTGCAGGTGTTGAGGGCTTTCTGGTGGGCTTTCTTGGAAGAGATTCTAAGGACAGCCCTGATGATCAGACAGTAGGAGAGGGCAATGAGTGTCAGGTCTAAACCGATGACTACAAATCCTATAATTAAGCCATACATCCTATTGACTGCGATGTCCCCACATGATATATTTGCCACAGCTATGTGTTCACAGTACGTGTGGGAGATAATGTGGTTTGCACAAAATGGCAGCCTGCTCAGGAGCAGGGCCAGGGGCAAAACGAAGAGAACAGCTCTTATCAAACCCACTAGCCCTAGCTTAGCTATTTGTGCGTTGGTGACAATGTTGGCATATCTCAGAGGGTTACATATGGCAACATAGCGATCAAAGGCCATTGTCACGAGGACAGCTGAGTGCATAACAGAAGCTGCATGAAGGAAGAACATCTGGGTGAGGCAGCCACCCACAGTGATGCGTTTCAAATTGAACCAAAATATACACAGTGCCTTTGGCATCACGGAGGTAGACATGCCGATATCTGTGAGCGCCAGCATGCAGAGCAGCAGGTACATCGGCTTGTGCAGGGCCTGCTCTTTGCCTACAACAAACAGAACGGTGACATTTCCCAACAGGCTGATAATGTAGAATATAAAGAAAGGGATGGAAATCCAGATGTGGTCAGCTTCCAGGCCAGGGATGCCCAATAGGATGAATGTTAAAGGGCCAGAAGGGGTGAGGTTGAAAGTTGCCATGAGATGATTGATGTGTTGATCAGGCTCGGAAATGCTCCAGGTGCCTGTGAAGGGAGAGAAGCACAGTGAGGGGGGTTACACGCTTTATAACAAGTACTACAGTAAATATTTTATAGGTATTACCAATCTAGAAAGGGGGGTGAGCAGTGAGGTGACAAGATTTGCAGATGACAAAAGATTATTTCGGTCATAGTCAAGTCCAGAGAAGTCCTCTCAGGGAGCTAACTAACCAGGTAAATGGGCAGCATGATGGCAGATGAACTTTAATGTGAATAACTGCAACATGTACGCCCATTGGAAGCAAAAGCTTGAATTCCTCACACACCTTACAAAGTTCTAATTTAACTGTATGAATGCCGGACAGGGTCCTGGGGTCATGGTACACAGCTCTGTGAAACCCTAATCACAGAATTTATTAGTCTCTAAGGTGCCACAAGTACTCCTTTCCTTTTTGCGAATACAGACTAACACGGCTGCTACTCTGAAACCTAATCGCAGAATGAGCATGGACAGAACCTAAGCAAAACATTGGGGTACAGGAGGAATGAAATGGGGAATTGTACAGAAAATACACTGCCATGAGATTAATATTTCACCCTCCCGTGGACTCCTCTGTGTACTCCAGGGCATGCTTCTCACACAGGAAACTTTAGGATACAGGGGTTCAGGCAAGGGCAATGAGAATGATCAAGGGCTGGGGAATCTCTCATATGGAGAGAGATTGCAAAGACTGGGATTGTTACCTTACAAAGGAGATGAATAAGAGGGGATATGAGAGAAGGCTGTAAAATACTGACTGGTAGAAAGTACATGGAGAATTTGTTCCCCCTGTCTTATAACACAAAATCAAGAGGACATTCAAATAAACTGAAAAATGGCAAATTCAAAACAGATAAATCAAGAATGCTTTCTTCACTAAATGACTCATTGGACTTCCTAACTCATTTCCACAAGAGGTAGTTGAGGCCATAAACTAAGTAATAATCAGGAAGGGTTTGGACATTTACATGGATTGTGACATTATCCAGTTAGAATACTTACAGCTAAATAAATATTTTGGAAAGCCTATACACCCACGTGTTTCAGGGCCTGAGCTAGTCTTTAGCTGTGAGGTATTAGGGTGACAGCCTCATGACAGACAGGTCACCCCCCACCCCCATCCACTGCTGGGTTTCTTATACCTTCTTCTCCAGCACCTGGGGCTGTTACTGTCAGGGAGAGGACACTGGACTAGATGGACCATAGGTCTGATCCACGATGCAATTCCTGTGTTCGAAAGGAGCCAAGTTTCCACCATGGAAACAGGCATTATCATGCTGAGCTATGACTGTGCTCAACAGAATGGGCACAAAGGACACAAGAGTCTTGGTATTTAGGGCTACAGGCCTGCACCTCTGTTACTTCCCTTGTGCCTTTTGTTGACACAGTTTCATGTTGGCACCCACCTTTGTCTGAGATATAAGTTAAGGTGTAAACTGACAATTGTAAGCAGAAACGTGTCAGCAAATCAGGTGCTTACCCTTCTCATGCCTGAATATTGATGAACTTTGCAGATGACTCAAAAATTTGGGGATGGTAAATAATGAAGAGGACAGTTCCATGATTCAAAGCTACTGGATTGGTTGGTAAACTGGGTCGAAGCAAACAATATGTTTTCTAATATAAACATACAGATAGATACCTACATCTAGGAACACGTAGATGATCCTTACATGATGGGGGACTCTCATGGGAAGTGCAGTGACTCTGAACAGGATTTGGGGGTATGAAGGAATAATTTGCTAAACATGAGCCCCCAGTGTGACCATGCAGCCAAAAAGAGCCAATGTGTTCCTGGAATGCTAACCAGGGGAAGCGCAAGGAGAGGTAGAGAATTTATTTTACCTCTGTATTTGCACTGGTGCGACTGCTTCTGGAATCCTGTGTCCAGTTCTGGTGCCTAACATTAAACATGGATGTTGATATACTGAAGAGGCCAAGTATTATTAGAAGGTTAGGAAACCTGCCTTATAGCAATGGATTGTTATCAAGTCACCCCTTAACCATCTTTGGTAAACTAAATAGACTCAAAAATCTCAGTCTGTTAAGTACCTACACAGGGAAGAAATATTTACTAATAGGCTTTTCAGCCTAGCATACAGAGGTGTAACATGATCCAATGGCTGGAAGTTGAAGTTAAAGAAATTCTGCCTGGAAATAAGTTGTACATTTTTAAATGGTGAGCAGAATTAACCACTGGTACAATTCACCAAGGGTCTTGGAGGATTTTTCATCACTGAGAAAGTTTAAATCAAGGTTGGATGTTTCTCTAAAATATTTGCTCTAGGAATAATTTTGGGGAAATCCTCAGGCCTGTGTTATACAGACCGGATGATCACAATCCCCTCTGGCCTGGTAATCTATTAACATGTCCGCAGGAGTTGCCTGGAGGCATTTTGCCTGCAAGCTTGTGCCTGAGATTAAGGAAGGCATTTATTATTTTCATGGCGATGGCACCTGGGAAATCTACATTAGATGTGTATTTCATGAGGAAGAGAGATCTTTTGAGGCACTGCATGGATGAATGTTTTAGGAGAGAAAAATAATGACTTGACCACATGAAATCCTTGCTGTTAATGACTAACAGAGGTGGCTAACAAATGGGCCCAGAGCATCCTGGGTTTAATGTCTGTGTTCCAGTTGCCCACTGCTTCTGGCAGCTGACAGGTGCTCCTGAAAATGAGTGGTGTTTATATAGGTCCTGATATGTCCCAGAGTTGCCCACTCTTGTGCATACTTCTCAGCTTGTGCATTGTTCCTGTGCGGCAGTCCCCGAAGCCATGCACATTGTGTATGAATGCACCAAGATCAGCAGCCCACGTGCCCGGGCATTTGCCACTCCCTGTGTGAGATTTCTCACTGGTGAGACACAGTCACTGGTCTCCCTCCGGACAATGGAGAAGGTGTCACAGGAGGCACCTCACCCACTGCAGAGGAAGAGCTGTGTGTGGTGTGGGGCAACCTGGAATGTGTAGGAGCCAGGGATGGCTGGGGAGCATGGAGGAGACACTGGTGGCCAGCATGCTGTTGGAATCAGGGCAACCTGGAATGGGGAAGGAGAATACGGACACGGGGTCAAAATATGATGGGAGATTGACACAACTGAGGAGCAAAGAACAATGGTTCCTTTCACCAGTGAAATGCCAGCCATCATGAAGAAAAATTGAATTTCAGCAGCTCTACTCACCTGTCCATGAACTCCCCACTCTCTGCCTCCACAACCACCAGTGTTGACCGCTTCTCTGTGTACACCCCCTTGCCTGCCCCCACAACCTAAACTGCTGACTGCCTGTTCAGTATGTCCCCCACCCTCACAACTTCCAGCCCGGCCACACCGTGACACCCCTCACCCAGGACCAAAACCAAGTGACAGACCCCACAGTGACCGATCACAGCAATATCTCCTCAGACTAGGTTAGACTCAGTGTCGGCCTGCGCTGGGGAAAATGAGGAGATCACCCTGAATTGCCTTTCTAGGGCTAAAGGAACCCCAGCAGTAGCTCAGCCTGCGCAGGGAAGGAGAGGGACAGACCTGGTGGGAGGGAGAGAGGACGTTGAGACTGAATGGAGCCAGCTTGAGTAAATTTTCCTCAAATTGACATAAAGCTTGAATGTATTGCAGCCCGTTACAAACCCAGGCACACCTTCCTGAGGCTGCTTTTCCATGTTGTTAATTGCTGATGGTGCCACAAGACTGTAGTAGTTAAATCCGTTCGTGTTTCTGATAATATTAAACAGTTCAAGTACCATGCTGGTGAATTCCTGCCCAGATAGTTCTTGGTTTGGGCCCTGGAACCCTTTCTAATCCCTCACCAACAGCTTTCATTAAGAAATGGGAACTCACCGAAATCCACCCAGCATAGAAAAGAAATCTCCTTATGGCGACAGGAAGGTAGAGCCCTGAGAATGAGTGTATGAATCTCATTTGTCTGACAGTCACTGTGCTGGGCAGCGACCTTTATCATTCTCCTGTATATTCCCTGCAGACTCTCAGGTTGGCCAGGGCTCCTGGATAATTCCCTCTGCTCCGTGAGCAGTGAGAAGAGAAGAAAATAGACCTTGGAGAACTTCAGCCTGAAAGCCTTTCCCAGGAGCAAAGAAATTATTCGCCTATAACAGGCGCTCATAGTTTTAGGGAAAACTGAGTGTGGCAGACTCTTCAGCATAGCAATTGGCGATGGCTTTCTTTTCTGTGTGTAATGTACTGCCATCTGCACTATGTGTGGGAATGCTGCCACAAGATATGGGACCTCTGAAAAGTCACTGCCACTCTGTTGAGGGCAAATGATGTGATACTGAATTGATGTAAGCCAAAGCGTGTGGGAAAGGCTTTCTTCTCCCAGCATTCTGGCATCAAAGGTATTTGCCATTATCTAAAGTTGAATGTATCTCTCTCAGCTTCCAACTCTTCTAATAATTCATCCGCTGTCTGCATCAGGTGTTGATCTTTCAGAAATCGATGCAGACACAGGTTCTGTTATCCTGCGTCTGCACTAGTACCATGGGACTTCTCCACTCAGTGTGCAATTCTTTCACTACTCCCAGGACCAAATGATGTGGAAGTCATCTCACAGGTCATCCCACATTTTATGAAGGAACTGCCATGGAGTTTCCTGGATTTGTTGCCTGGGGGTTATTGGAGTATGGTGGTATTTTAGGTAGGTGTGCCCTGAAAACACAGTGGTAAAGGAATCAAACAACTGCTACATCTGGATCTTTCGTCTGGGCTACAGTCCTTTCCCCATGCTTGTGAAACAGGTGCCTGTGGACCTAATTTGGGCTCTGGAGGGTATGAGTGTGATGGGTTGTCACCCCTGGGGTACAGTCTGGGAGCTGTGGGAATTGCTGCATCCCTCTAACTACCCAACTGGCCTGGCCCTGCTCACGCTGCTTTTCTGGAGATACAGACAGCCTTACCAGGCCCTGTTATCACCCAGCATGACAGCAGATGGTGATACAAACCCATATGGAGCTACTTGAGGGCCTACCCAAGAACGAACAGCAGATACCAGCCAATTTCCCAGCTCCCCAGGTTTGCCCTCCCACACAGGAATGTAATCCCCAAATTATACTGTCTTGCACTGCACAGGGATCTGTCCAATGTAAGCTCATTAATAGAGTTTGCCCTTCCCCCAATGTGAGTAGGATATGCAACAAAGCAGTGCTAACCAAGCTGAGATTTTCTCTAGCTCAAAGGCACACTTCACTCAAAGGCACACTGGTTTAGATAAAGCCACCCTCCTCCCCCCCCACCCCCCCAAAAAAAAACTATTTAACTACAAAAAGATATATTTTAAGTGGTTATAAGTGTTAGCAAACAGATCAAAGCAGAATACCTAGCAAATAAACAAAATTGTAAACTAAGCATAAGATACTAGATAGACTGGATAAGAATGAACAATTTCTCACCCTAGCTTGTGATACAAGCTGTTCACCAGGTTTCCTTACACAGGCTAGAAATCCTTTTAGCCTGGGACCAGCTTTTCCCCCAGTTCAGTCTTTGTTCCTCAGGCGTATCCAGAAGCTCTCTTGTGTGGGGTGTGAGGGAGACAAATAGATGATGTCACACCCAAACTTATATAACATTAACATATGGTGGGAATCCTTTGGTCCAAAAACAGTTCCAAGTCTGGTTTGTGGAAATACATAGGTACTCAAAATGGAGTTCAGTGGTCCGGTCACATGCCCTTGCCTGCCCTGCTGGGTCATAGCAGCCATTATCCATAGACTGTCTGGAGCATTCTCAGGAAGGCTCACCAGGTGGGGGATAAGCTCATTCTTATGTTCTTATCTCAGTTTCCTTTTACTTCTCTGGCTGCTGGACCTCATAGTCGATGGAGCCCACATGCCTCACTACCTCAAAAAGATCCCTGTCATGGAACCAGTAATTTGATCTGCAAGCTTGGTAGTAACAATAACACTCAGTCACCCAGTTTGAACACTCACAGCTGCACCTATTTGTATAGGCTGTCTCTGTACTTGTGCATTTAACAAAATTCTTCTAGCAAACACCCACAAAGTCTTGAGGCCATTTCTGAATTGAAGAATGTATCAGACTATGTTTATTTCCTGGTGTCTTTTCTGTTCCAATGGTAGATCTACGTTCTTAATCTCTTTACAAGGGTAAAGTGAAGTTGGGTCCTCAGTTAGGAAGGATTTGTTGGGATATTGCCACCCACAAAAGGAATTTCATAAGCTTATTTGCTCATTTGGCTCATAGCCAGGACGCTAGGACTATGGCTTCAGGGCAACTAATCTGGCAGGGTGACTTTGTCACCAATCCATGCTTGTGGTCTTTCTTTATAAGTAACATTTAGGTCTGATGAATTAGCAGGTTGCCTTACCTGTGAATACTGATAACACTGGAGCTCCAAGGACAGAAGCATTGAACAGCCTGAACTGCGTTACCGAGGCAACGACATGCCAGCCTTCAGCACTTAACAACGGCCGGCTGACACTCTGAGCCCAGGGGTGAAGAACTCTACGGTCTGGAGCAAGTCAGCGACTGTTGTGACTCCTGCCCAAAGTGCGGCCACTGCCTCAGTCCCTGGGGTTCCACCACTTCCCCGTTCACCACAGTGAGTTGTTCAAAGGCCTGGCTAAGGAAGTCATGGCTTCTGTGACTTTCAGAGACCTCTGACATTTTTCCCTTCAACCCTGGGCAGCGGAGCCAGAGATGTCAGCCAGTGAGGGCCCCTGGGTTCTCAGCTGCCATGAGTGGCCAAGGACCCAGCAGCTCTCAGCCACTGTGGGTAGAGGGTGGGGCCTTCAGTTAATTTTTGACTATTGCCCGTGATCTGTCCATGACTTGTACTAAAAATAACTGTGACAAAATCTTAACCTTAGGCATGGCTAATCATCTGGTCTACCTTTCATTCCTGTACCAAATTGTATCATGGGCCCAGATAGCCACTCCCTGAGTGAATGCTATTCTGGATGCTATCAAGGGCTGGGGTCATTGCACACCCACTGACCTGGCTGGAAGTGTCTTCCACAGCATCATCTTTTCCTCCCCTATTCCTATCAAATCTGCTGGTTCTACACTTACTGGGGTGTCAGCCTCCGTCTTGTAAGTCAGCCATTCCCACCATTCCTTCAGGACTTCATCAAGGTGGTTGCAGTCCCTCCACAATATGACCAGAAAGGCCAATTATTGGAAATAATTTCCCTAATATGTTTATTAAGTTTTAGCACAACTAAGTTTCCACACAAGAATTCCTTTATTAGTTCAAAGGGAACTTGGTGTTGATTACACCCAAATACAATTACAAGCAGATACACACTTATGTGTTATATCCTACAAGAATACATTCATAAGCATTGGCTAAATATTTACCACATTAAGTCCTGAGGTAAATGAGGAAGTGGGAATGCACAAAGAAGAGGGTGCAACAGGGGAGGCCTCCTGATTCATATCGAGAAAGTAGGGCAATTATATAGTTATCTTAGGTGCATGTACACAAATGGAAGAAGCCAGGGAAACAAGTAGGAAGAATTAGAAGTCCTGGCACAGTCAATATATAATGTGATTGGAATAACAGAGACTTGGTGGAGTAACTCACATGACTGGAGCTCTGTCATGGATGGGTATAAACTTTTCAGAAAGGACCAGTGTGGGAGAAAAGGGGGAGGAGTTGCACGGTATGTAAGAGAGCCGTATGATTGCTCAGAGCTCCGGTATGAAACTGGAGAAAAACATATTGAGAGTCCTTGGGTTAAGTTTAGAGGCAAGAGCACAAGGGTGATGTCGTGGTGGGCGTCTGCTATAGACCACCAGACCAGGAGAAGGAGGTAGACGAGGCTTTCTTCGGACAACTAACTGAAGTTTCCTGATCACAGGCCCTGGTTCTAATGGGGACTTTAATCACCCTGATATCTGCTGGGAGAGGAATACAGCAACACACAATCAACCCAGGACGTTTTTGGAGACTTTTGGGGACAACTTCCTGGTGCAAGTGCTGGAAGAAACAATTAGGGGCTGTGCTCCTCTTGACCTGCTGCTCAGAAACAGGGAAGAATTGGTAGGGGAAGTAGAAGTGGGTGGCAACCTGGGCAGCAGTGACCATGAGATGGTCGGGTTCAGGATTCTTACAAAAGGAAGAAAGGAGAGTAGAAAAATATGGACCCTGGACTTCAGAAAAGCAGACTTTGACTGCCTTAGGGAACTGATGGGCAGGATCCCCTGGAAGCTAATATGAGGGGGAAAGGAGTCCAGGAGAGCTGGCTGTATTTTAAAGAAGCCTCATTGAGGGTGCAGGAACAAACCTTTCTGATGTGCAGAAAGAATAGCAAATATGACAGGCCACTAGCTTGGCTTAACAGTGAAATCTTAGCTGAGCTTAAACACAAAAAGGAAGATTACAAGAAGTGGAAACTTGGAAAGATGACAAGGCAGGTGATTAAAATTGCTCTAGCATGCTAGGGTGTAATCAGGAAGGCCAAAACACAATTGGAGTTGCAGCTAGCAAGGCATGTGAAGGGTAACAAGAAGGGTTTCTATAGGTATGTTAGCATCAAGAATGTCAGGGAAAGTGTGGGACCCCTATTGAATGGGGGAGGCAACCTAGTGACGTATGATGTGGAAAAAGCTGAAGTACTCAATGCTTTTTTTGCCTCAGTCTTCACAGACAAAGTCATCACCCAGACTACTGTATTGGGCAACACAGTATGCGGAAGTGGTGAGCAACCCTCAGTGATGAAGTAACAGATTAAGGACTATTTAGAAAAGCTGGACATGCACAAGTCCGTGGGTTCAGATTTAATGCATCCAAGGGTGCTGAGGGGCTTGGCTGATGTGATTTCAGGGCCTTTGGCTGTTATCTTTGAAAATTTGTGGCGATTGGGAAAGGTCCCAGAGGACTGGATAAAGGCAAATGTAGTGCCCATCTTTAAAAGAGGGAAGAAGGAGAACCCAGAGAACTACAGACCATCAGCCTCACCTCAGTCCCTGGAAAAATCTTGGAGCAGGTCCTCACGTAATCCATTTTAAATCACTTGGAGCAGAGGACGGTGATAAGGAACATTCAACATATATTCACCAACCTGATTGTCTTCTATGATGAGAGAATTGGCTCTGTGAATATGGGGAAAGCAATAGATGTCTTGAGTTTAGCAAAGCTTTCGATACGGTCTCCCACAGTATTCTTGCCAGCAAGATAAAAAAGTATGGATTGGGTGAATGGACTATAAAGTGATAGAAAACTGGCTAGATTTTTGGGCTCAACTGGTAGTGTTCAATGGCTTGATGTCTAGTTGGCAGTTGATATCTAGCAGAGTGCCCCAGGGGTCAGTGCTGGGGCTGGTTTTGTTCAACATCTTCATTAAGGATCTTGATGACTGGATGGATTGCACCCTCAGCAACTTCATGGATGACACTAAGCTGGGGGGCAGAGATAGACATGCTGGAGGGTAGGGATAGGGTCCAGAGTGACCTAGACAAATTGGAGGATTGGACCAAAAGAAATCTGAGGTTCAACAAGCACAAGTGCAGAGTCCTGCACTTAAGACAGAAGAATCCCAGGCACTGCTACAGGCTGGGGACCAACTGGCTAAGGGGCAGTTATGCAAAAAACGACCTGGGGATTATAGTGGATGAGATGCTTGATATGAGTCAGCAGTGTGCCCTTGTTGCCAAGAAGGCTACCGGCATATTGGGCTGCATTAGTAGAAGCTTTGCCAACAGCTTGAGGAAAGCAATTATGCCCCTCTATTTGGCACTGTTGAGGCTACATCTGGAGTATTGTGTCCAGTTGTGGGTACCCCACTACAGAAAGGATGTGGACAAATTGGAAAGAGTCCAGTGGAGGGCAACAACAATTATTAGGGACCTGGCGCACACTTGACTTATGAGGAGGGGCTAAGGGAACTGGGGTAATTTAGTCTGCAGAAGAGAAGAGGGATGTGGGATTTGATAGCAGCCTTCCACTACCCGAAGGGGGTTTCCAAAGAGGATGGAGCTCGGCTGTTCTCCGTGGTGGAAGATGACAGAACAAGGAGTAATGGTCTCAAGTTGCAGTGCGGGAGGTCTAGGTTGAATATTAAGAAAAATTATTTCAGTGGGAGGGTGGTGAAGCACTGGAATGGGTTAACTAGAGAAGTGGTGGAATCTCCATCTTTAGAGGTTTTTAAGGCCTGGCTTGACAAAGCCCTGGCTGGGATGATTTAGTTGGTGTTGATCCTGCTTTGAGCAGGGGGTTGGACTGGATGACCTCCTGCGGTCTCTTCCAAACCTAATCTTCTATGAATTTATGATAATGTAAAAGCAACAAGAACATTTTAATATTATTTATTTCTAATTCCATTAAATGACTGTTGTCAATGTCTATGTTTTGAGTTGAATTAGTTTATTGTTATTAGTCTCTAAAGGCAATGTTTCATCCTTGCTGTCTTCATCAGAAGTAGAATACTTCTGCTGTTGGTCATACATATCAGCAGTGACCAGTGCAATCATTTCTTTCACCAGTGCAAAATGTTCACAACAGGTTTTGTCTCATTGTCTGTACGCTGTAACATCAAGAATGTTCTCTAAAAGCTCATCCTGCATCTTGTTGAACTTTTTTTTAATTAAATTCATCTGGGAAAACAGTATTTCAACTGTACATTGCTAAAAGGTAGTGACAGCAACAGAAGAGCAAATATGCCATGTTCCCTATAGTCTTTGTCTCCAGCGGCATCCGTGTATTTGAGACCTTCAACCCAAAACTTCTCAACTTGGTTGTCATGAGTATGAGGCCTGTGCACCATAGGCAAAACTCTCCACTGATGCTCCAACTGCCCAAAGTCTCCAGAAAACAATGGAAAAAATGAGATATCAGCCAATAGAGGTCATGCAGGATAATGCACAGTAGAAGGATTTAGTACGGCAAGTGATTCATTCACCTGGACATTTGGTGGCAATCTGTTTTTCACAAATTCCAACATGAAATCTCTGTGATGGTGCCCCCCATAAGACTCTATGGAAATATACTTATGAATGTATATATAACTAGAATGTGTGTTATGCTACATATGTCAAGTAACATATCTCTGTAAAGGTTATGATCTACTGAATCTATTAATCCTATTTGTATGCATGTATCATTTTTGTATTCAAAGTTATGAATATTGGCTGCATACTTGTTTGATTCTGAGAAGGTTTTAGTGAAGCAGTTGGTCAGCTTCCTGAGAAAAGACTATTCTCAGTAAGTGCCCAGCCAAGAAGCTCTTAAGCCAACATTGAACTTGGAGACGCCAATCCACATCTGGGCTTTCCAAGGAATGTTGCTTGGCTGGTAAGGAACTCATTCATGTGTGGATGTGTGACTTGTCTGGGGACTCCAAAGCTCCATTTTGTAGCTGGACTTTGGATAGGAGAGAGGAGGGAGTCTCCACCCACAAAAGAAAGTCTATTTAAATCCCTGGGAGACCGCTCCATTTTGTCTTCAGCTGGCTAAAGAGAGAGCCTCTCCACCCCCAAAGATACTTGAAAGAAACTGGAACAAAGGACAGTAACTTTGGGGGGGGGGGGGGAAGGGTGAGTGATTGCTGGACCCAGACTAGAAGGAGACTAGTCTGTAAAAGAAAGCTTACTGGAACTGGTGAGGTTTTTATCTGTATCCAGTTTTATTACCATACTAGACATAGACTTGCATGTTTTGTTTTATTTTGCTTGGTAAATCACTTTGTTCTGTCTGTTATTACTTGGAACCACTTAAATCCTACTTTTTGTAGCTAATAAAATTACTTTTTACTTATTAATTAATCCAGAGTATGTCTTAATACCTGTGGGTGGGGACAGCTGTGCATATCTCTCTATCAGTGTTGTAGAGGGCAAACAGTTCATGAGTTTACCCTGTATAAGATTTATACAGGGTAAAACAGATTTATTTAGGGTTTGGACCCCATTGGGAGTTGGGCATCTGAGTGTCAAGGACAGGAACACTTTCTAAGTTGCTTTCAATTAAGCCTACAGCTGTTAGGGGATGTGGTTCAGAGCTGGGTCTGGGTTTGCAGCAGGCTAGTGGGTCTGGCTCAAATCAAGCAGGACCCTGAAGTTCTAAGCTGACTGGTCAGGAAAGCAGGAGAAGTAGTAGTCTTGGCACACCAGTTGGCAGCCCCCAGGGCGTTTCTGTGATCCAACCCGTCACAATCTCAATGCTGACTTTTGACATCTTCCAGCATGGGAAAGGCTGGTGTATATTTTATAAGGTCCAGCTTAAAAGCAATACCAAAATCAACTTCACAAAGCAACAAGTAATTTGACACCAAGGTGACATCATAGCTTAATACAGCAAAGTCCGGTTCTCAAAAACACACAGTTTCACCACTCTCACCAAGTCCTCAATTCCTGCAGCAGATTTCCTGTATTAGCACTTTCCAGTGGAAAACTTTGGTTTATCCTCCAGGCTTCCTGAAGGATTGGATGTACTAAAATCAGGTAAATTTTGCTTACTGGATCACTGTGCATATGATAAAGAAGTTCAGCACTGTAGTTGCTTTCCTTGTCTTTAGCTATCTGAAAGAATCCTGTTCACACAGGAACTAATGGAAAGTCACCTAGCATCGGAAAGCTGCACTACCTTCTGGTGGTCTGGAAGGCATGGACAGGCCGAGTGAGAAGGGGATAGGAGTGGGAACTGGTGAGTGACACTAAAAGGTATCAGGTGACGTTCAGGGACAGGAAACTCAGCAACAGAGAAAGCAGTGCTTGGTGATGATGTGATAAGACATTAGATGCGAGGAACTTCTCCGACTGTGAAATTCCACAATGTTATGCTGATCCAAATGGGGACAGAGCACCCTTGATTAACAAGGAGATATCCTTCCCCCTCTTGTCACACAGGCTTAAAGTCAGTGGCCCAAAGTGATCACTTTCTGCAGATGTATTTGCCAACTTTGTCACAAAGCTCTTTGGTTTTCACCCCATAAAAGATAGGGTTGAGCATGGGGGGGACGAGGAAGTAGAGGTTGGCCAAAATGATGTGAACATGCGGAGCGATGCCCTCACTGAACCGGTGTGTCAGAGAGGAGAAGAGCGAGGGAGTATAAGATGTCAGTATCACACAGATGTGGGCTGTGCAGGTGCTGAGGGCTTTCTGGTGGGCTCTCTTGGAGGAGATTCTGAGGAGAGCCCTGATGATTAGACCATAGGACAAGGCAATGAGCATAAGGTCTAACCCATTGACTACAAATGCTATCACCAAACCGTACATCCAGTTGACTATGATGTCTCCACACGACAACTTCACGACAGCCATGTGGTCGCAGTACGTGTGCGGGATAATGCGGTTGGTACAGAATGGCTGCCTCTTCAGGAGCAGGGGCAGGGGCAGAATGAAGAGAACAGCTCTTATCAAACCCACAAGCCCTAGCTTAGCTACTCTTGTGCTCGTGAGGATGGTGGAGTATCTCAGGGGGTTACATATGGCGACATAGCGATCGAAGGCCATTATCACGAGGACGGCTGAGTGCATAACAGAAGCCGCATGAAGGAAGAACATCTGGGTGAGACAGCCACCCACAGTAATGCTTTTCAAATTGAACCAAAATATACACAATGCCTTTGGTATGACAGAGCTAGACGTGTTGATGTCTGTGAGCGCCAGCATGCAGAGCAGCAGGTACATCGGCTTGTGCAGGGTCTGCTCTTTGCTTACAATAAATAGAACCATGAAATTTCCCAAGAGGATGATAATGTAGAACATAGAGAAAAGGATGGAAATCCAGATGTGGGCATCTTGCAAGCCAGGGATGCCCGTTAGGATGAATGCTGATGGGTCAGAAGGGGTGAGGTTGAAAGATGCATGAGGTAGTTGAAGCATCAATCAGAATTGCTGAAGATGCCTGTGAAGGGAGAGAAACAGAGATGCACGGGGGGTTACACACTTGATAGCAGTACAGTAAATACGAGAAAGGAGGATGAGCAGTGATGTGACAACATTTACAGATGTCACCAGATTATTTCGGTCATTGTCAAGTCCAGAGAAGTCCTTAGAGGGAGATAACCAAGTCAGGTGAATGGGTAGTATGATAGCAGATGTACTTTGATGCCAAAAATAGGAACATTTATTCCATTGGAGTGAAAAACTTGAATTTCTCAAACACCTTGCTAGGTTCTAATTTTACTTGTATGAACTCAGGACAGGGACATGGGTATCATTGTACACAGCTCTGTGAAACCCTGCTCACAGTGCAAGCATGGGCAGATGCTAAGCAAAACACTGGGATGCAGGAGGAGTGGGATGGAAAATCATTAAAAAAATACAGAAAATGCAATGCCATGAGATCAGTCACTCAATGTTTCACCCTCCTCTGGACTCCTCTGTGTAATACTGGGCACTCTTCTCACTCAGGGTATTGCAGAACAAGACAGGTTCAGGGAAAGGAAATGAGAATGATCAAGGGCCCAGGAAAACAGCCAGTATCAAACGGAGTGTAGTTGGTACTGATCTGATTGTATGATTCTAACTCTCGTACAGAGAAAGGTTTAAAGACTGGTATTGTTACCTTAGTAAGGCGATTAATAAGAGGGGATATGAAATACTGTAAAATAATATACAGACTGGTACAGCGTAGATCCAGAATGTGTTCTCCTGGTCCTCTAACACAAGATCAAGAGGACATTCAGTTAAACTAAAACTTGGCAAATTCAAAACAGAAGAAAAAAGATGCTTTCTTCACTCAGTGCCTAATTAGCCTGAGGAACTCATTGCCACAAGAGGTAGTGGAGTCCATGAGATAACTAAGAATCAGGAATGGTTTGGACATTTACATGGATAGTGAGACTATACAGTTACAATAGTCACAGCAAAATACATATTGTGGAAAGTCTCTAAGCCCACGTGTTTCAGGACACAAGCCAACGTCTAGCTGTTAGGAAGTGTGTCACGGATCAGACCTATGGTCCATGTAGTCCCGTTCCCTTCTCTGACAGTGACAGCCTGAGGTGCTGCAGAAGAAGGTGTAAGAAACCCCTCAGTAGGTGGAAGGGATATGCGTGAATTGACCATCAAGAGGGTGTCACCCTAATGCCTATGCTGGAACAGAGCCAAGTTTCCCCCATGGAAACTGGCATTATCATGCTGTGTTATGCCTGTGCTCAATAGAATGGACATGAAGGGCACAAGGATCTTGGTATTTAGGGCTACAGGCCTGCGTCTCTGTTACTTCCCCTGTTTCTTTTGGTGAGACACTTTCTTGCAGGCTCCCAACTTTGTGTGTGACATATGTTAAAGGTGTTAACTGATAAGTGTTAGCAGAGACACATATCACCAACTGAGCTGCTAACCCATCTCATGCCTAAATATTAATGTACTTTACAGATGACACATAAATTTGGGGATTGTTAATAATGAAGAGGAGAGGGCATGGATTCAGAGCAATCAGGAATGGTTGGTAACCTGGACTGAAACAAACAATATGTGATCAAATATGAACTAACAGCTAATTACTAAGTGATCCATCCCCTGTCTCCCATTCCCAGCTTCTGGCAAACAGAGGCTAGAGACACCATCCCTGACCATCCTGGCTAGTAGCCATTAATGGACCGATCCTCCTTGAATTTATCTAGTTCCTTTCTGAACCCTGTTATAGTCTTGGCCTTCACAACATCCTCTGGCAATGAGTTTCACAGGTTGATTGTGTTTTGGGTGAAGAAATACTTCCTTTTAAACCTGCTACCTATTACTGCAGTAACATAAAGCTACAGAAAGCAGTTTTCATTTAAGATTTCAGCAATACAGAAGTTTTCATATTATGTCACATAAATTATGATTGGATAATAAAAGGAAACTATTTTCAAAATGAAAAGAATATTTAGAATCTCAGTTCAATTTATCTCAAATTTAAAAAGAAAAATTTCCAACATTCCTATACTCAGCCTGTGACAGTTCAAGCAGAAGTTGCTGGGTTTTTTTTTCTTCCGAGAAAAATAAGCCAGGGTTTTTGGAAAGCTATGAGAGTCCTAATTTATAACCTTAAATATGAAGTCACAAATATCCTGGAAGCCCATGTGGAGAAATGGCTCTTGATGGGGGGTTATTGTTCAAGATTATTTTTATTACAACACCAACATTTTAGTTCTCCTAAAACACTCAAAATCCTTCTCTAACTCAGCTTTTAAGGAGATTGATTTCCATTCCTTATTATTATTTAAGATTATGGTAGCACCCAAAGAATAGTAACTGGTTCCTAATCAGAGGAAACAGTTCCTATCCTGAAAAAAACACATTGTTTGATAAGAGAAAAGAGGGAATACAACATATTATTTGTATTACAGTAGTGGCCAGATATTCTGATCAGTATTGCAGTCCTGTTACATTGTGTGCTACAGAACTAAAAGTAGATAGGGTGCCTGGTCTAGAGAGCTTATGGCCTAAGATAAAGAATTTACAAAAAAAGGGTTGGGGGGGGAAGGAGAGTTGTTTTGTTTGTTTTTACTTTATTTGCATTAATACATATTGACTTTTTCCGAATGACCTTCAGCTTAATTATTTAAATGCTGGTGTTAGGAGTTGAGACCGAAACAGGTCTTGGGAAGAGATTTGGAGAAGAGGGTGGCAGTCTTACAGCTTAGTTCAAAGAGGACCATATATCCATAAGAGTCTATGTGGAAGAAAGCAAGATGACATTTGCAGAAGTCTCACATGAGTGGGCAGTCAAGTCTTGCAAAGCTGGGAGCGTGGAGGGAGACACTACAAGAGACGGGATCGGATAAGTGAATTGTGAACGTACTTCTTTCTTGTAAGTTTCATCTTCCTCCCCTTTCCTCACACACATTAACTACACTTCCTCCATCCTCATTCTGCAAACCAGCTCTCTGTTTTTTCCCCTTTCCAGCTTTGATTCAATTGTCATTATAACTTTATATGCTATTTGAAACTTGTCTTCCATACATTATAAGTATATTACTTTCACTTCCTGTCCAGCCCTCACAAAGAAGGGGCAGAATATAAAACTGATAATGCAGAATATAAAACTGATAATGTAGAATATAAAACTGATAATGCATAGACTGATTTTCTTCCTATCCTTAAAGTAATACACATTGTTTAGATTGTTTGTGCATTTATTACTATAAAATACTGGTATAATTCTGTCAGTTCTTTTGTATTGATTCTGAGAGAGGTGTAATGATCTTGGTGTCCATATTTCTTTCATTCTAAGGTGAACTTGTTTTTAAAATGTCTGAGTACAGCCCTCTGCCTGACCCACAACCTCTGGCACGGCACACCTGTCTGTGTGCATGCCGTTCCCCACCCACAGAACCCCCGGCGCTGCCAGTTTGTCTGTGTATACCCTACTCCATGCCCCCATTAACCCCAGCTCTGGCCACTTGCCCATGTAAGTTCTTCACCCTCCAAATTTCCAGCCTTGTCACACAGTGATACCCCTCACCCAGGACCAAAACCAGGTATCAGACCCCACAGCGACAGCCACAGAAATACCTCCTCAGATGAGGTGAAACTCAGTGTCTGCCTGCACCAGGGGAAAGGGGGGGATCAGCCTGAACAGCCTCCCTGGGGATGAAGGGAACCCCAGCAGCTGCTCAGTCAGTGCGGGGAAGGAGAGATGGACAGATCCGGTGGGAGGGAGAGAGGATGTGGAGACTAAAAGGAGCCAGTAATTCTTCCTCAAAAAGACACAAAGCTTTACCTATTGCAGCCTGTTAGAAACCCAGACACCCCTTCCTGAGGCTGCTTGTCCGTCTTGGCAATTGCTGATGTTACCACAAGGCTGATCATGGGAGGAGGGGTGGTTGGGAGGGGGTGGTGTCAGAGACAGTCTGCGACAGTGTGGTCCACATGCAGTTACTGTCTGAGACACCCCTCTGCCCAGGAGGCCTCTTTACATCTCTTTGGTCTGTGCATTAGACAGAATGTGAATTCTCTATTTCGCCCAGTTTCAGGACTCTGTGCCACTGTGATCCGGATACTGAAGCCGCACCCCCCACCCCCACTGTGTGTTCCTGGGCCTCCCCCCGGGGAGATTTCCAACACTGTCTGGTTTCCTCTGAGCCAGATGCGTGCTTTTCTTTTTACTGTCTTTTCGGGCTTCTCGTCCTCTCCAGACACAGAGGTGCAGGGCACAGAGAGCAGACGCCCTCCATCGCTGAAAAAAATTGTTATCCTGATTGTTCTGAACCTCTAAGCCTCAGAGTGTGAGATTCCAGCAACTCTCCTGTCAGTTCTTCTGTGGTCCAAAGGAGCTTACCTGTCCTTAGAGGCCATGGGAAGACTCCAGTTGAAGTCACTGAAGGCTCATGGCTGGTATAAATCAGGCCATTTATTTAAGTCCCTACACGTGGATTTAGGGTGAACTCCTGGCCGTGTTGGGAGTTTTGCCATTGAACTTAGTGGGTCCTGCTCCAAGCTACAAAAATCATGGCTTCCATTACTGCTACAGAGAGTGCTATTCTGTTAGAATGGTGAAAGAGTCTGAAGGAAACCCCAGTTTACGTGGCGACTCTCATTTTTATGTCAGGGAGGCCAGCGTCAATCTGGAATTACCCAGTGAGGGCAGAATGTTAGAGCAGAATCTGGCCAGTGTGTGACCCATTCTTGCTCTAAACCCTCTGGTAACACAGATACCCACTGAAGAGGCTTTGTCTGCACTTCCTAACAGGGCAGCGAAGTTTCTGAATTTAATTGAAAAACTGGAGAGAACCAGATGAAAAAGAGACAGCCCCCCCCAAAAGCCCACAAAAGCTTATGCTCAAATAAATTTGTTAGTCTCTAAGGTGCCACAAGTCCTCCTGTTCTTTTTGAGGATACAGACTAACACGGTTGCTACTCTGAAACCAAAAAAGAGAGCTACTGAGACAGATAGAAGGACACAGTAAGAGAAAAGGAACTGATCTTAAAATCAATAATTTTGTAGATCCAGTGTTACCAGGTACATACCCTGGTGTTTCTGAAAGTACTAAATAGTAAACGCTGCCATGCTGGTGAACTCCTACCCAGATGTTTTCGGAACTGAACCCTTCCTGAGCCCTTTGTGCTAACTTTAATGCAGAAACAGGCAACTCACCGAAATCCCCCTGAACAGAGAGATGAAATCTTACTGCGACAGGAAGGCAGAGCCCTGAGAATCAGTGTATGAATCTCCCATGTCTGACACTCAGCTACCTTTATGAATCCCCTGTACAGTCCCTGCAGACTCTCAGGTTGGCCAGGACTCCCAAGACTCTGTGAGCAGTGGGAATAGCAGAAAATAGACCCGAGAGAACTACAGCCTGAGAGCCTCCACTGGGAAATGATTCGTCAATAACAGAGCCTCGGGTTGTCAGGGCACACAGTCTTGCAGACTTGATAGAGTTGTCCAGCAGTACTGAATCCCCGGAGAGAAAAGGAAGACCCAAAGCTTAGAAAAAACTCATTTATCTATCAGCATTTCCATGCTGCTGCCCATCATCCGAGAATCTGAGCATCTCCTCCTCATCTTCCTGGCTGACGAGCCCTGCGCTGAAGCCCTGGGAAATCGACAAGGAATGGAAAGTCTCTGGGAAATCCTTGTTTCAAACACAGAATAATAATCCCTCCCATCTGATAGCCTCTTTCTGATTGAGGGCAGCACAGATTGCCCCTGCTAAGTCATAAACCCACCATAGCACAATATCATGCCATGGTCAGAAACAGCTTCCTGAGACACTTCAATGTTCAGCATATGCCCTGAAGCTGGTGGACTGCTAGAGTCACTGCACCGGCTGTAATTAGGAGAGGGAGGGTGGAGGCAGATGTTCAGAGGAACAGCTGTGAGTTAGGTGCCCAGTGGTTCATCTACATTCAGTGGGACTCAGGTTGTTAGAGGCACAAAGGCAGTAGACCCCAGTTATAGTCTTGGCCGTCATAACATCCTCTGGCAAAGAGTTCCACAGGATAGGTCCAAAGAGTTCCTGGAGGTTGGGTCCATCAATGGCTATTAGTCAGGATGGGCAGGCATGGAGTCCCTGGCCTCTGTTTGACAAAAAAGGTGGGACTGGGTGACAAGGGATGGATCACTAGATGATTACCTGTTCTGTTCCGTCCCTGTGAGGCACCTGTCATTAGCCACTGACAGAAGGCAGGATACTGGGTTAGATGGATCTTTGGTCTGATCCAGTATGGCCAAACAACGTTCTAATGACTAAGAGGAGATAGGATATCGATCTATAAAACAGTGACTGATGTGGAGAAAATGAATACAGCAGTGTTGTTTACTCCTTCACATACCACAAGAACTAGGGGGCATCAAAGAAAATTAATAGGCAGCAGGTTTAAAACAAGAGGAAGTATTTCTTCACACAATGCACAGTCAACCTGTGGAACTCATTGCCAGGGGATGATGTGAAGACCAAGACCGTAGCAAGGTTCAAAAAAGAATTAGATCAGTTCACAGATGATAGGTCCATCAATGGCTATTAGCCAGTTTGTTCAGGGACACAACCTCATGCTCTGGGTTTCCCTAGCCTCTGACTGCCAGAGGCTGGGACTGGTTAACAGGAGATGCATCCCTTCATAATTGCCCTATTCCATTCTTTCCCTCTGAAGCAACTGGCCACTGTCAGAAACAGGATGCTGAACTAAATGGAACATTTGTCTGATCCAATGTGGAAAGTTTTATGTTCTTATCTGAGTCTCTTTTTTCCTTCTCTGGATGCTGGACATAGTCGACAGGGCCTGCATACCTCAATACCTCAACTTTTCCCTGCTCTTAAACCAGTAGTTTGAACAGCAAGCTTGGTAGTACCACTAACACTCAATCACCCAGTTTGAACACCTGCAGAAGGACGCCTTTCTCATAAGCTTTTCCTTGTACCGACTGTGTGTTTAGGAAATTCTTCAAGCAAATGCCCACAAAGTCTTGAGGCAATTTCTTAATTGAAGAATGTATTGGACTATAAAAAGAACAGGAGGACTTGTGGCACCTTACAGACTAACACATTTATTTGAGCATAAGCTTTCGTGAGCTACAGCTCACTTCATCAGATGCATTCCGTGGAAAATACAGTGGGGAGATTTATATACACAGAGAACATGAAACAATGGGTGTTACCATACAGACTGTAACCAGAGTGATCACTTAAGGTGAGCTATTACCAGCAGGAGAGCGGGGGGGGCGGGAACGATGACTTTTTGTAGTGATAATCAAGGTGGGCCATTTCCAGCAGTTAACAAGAACCTCTGAGGAACAGCGGGGGTAGGGGGGAATAAACATGGGGAAAAAAAGTAAAACTATTTCTCCATGTGTATTGGTGATTCTTGCAGCATACTCTCTCCAGTACGCCAAATGTCAGACCTTTGAGATTCATACACTGATTCTCAGGGCTCTGCCTTCCTGTCGCAGTAAGGAGATTTCCTCTCTCTGCTGAGCAGGATTTTGGTGAGTTGCCAAGTGAGGGTTTACTTCAGATGCTTTCAGCCCCCTAACAGTAGCACTCTGTGTAGCAGGACATGAAGCCGTGATTTTCAAAGCTCAGAGCCAAAAGTTAAACATTAATGGTAAATCTGGTCCCATGAAGATCAGTAACAAAATTACCAACATGGCCAGGAATTCACCCTAAATCCACATATAGGAACCAAAATAAATTAATGATATACATGAGCCATTAACCTCCAGTGACTTCAGCTGGAGTCGTCCCATGGCCTCTAAGGATGGGTGAGCTCGTTTGGACCAAGGAAGAACTGACAGGAGAGTTGCTGAAATCTGAGCAGGAGAGATCCAGGAACACAGTGTGTGTATGCGAAGGGGAAGGAGCATGTGATATCCAGATCACAGTGGTGCAGAGCCCTGAAACGGAGCAAAATATGGGGTGGACATCCTGCCAAATGCAAAGACCAAAGAGGTGTAACGAGGCCTGTTTGGGTGGCGTGGGATGTCAGACTTTAACGGCATGTGGACCACGCCATAGCAGATTATCTGACTCCTTCCCCCATCCAGACCATGCCTACTCCTGTGAGCAATCTCTGTGCAGCCTCATGGCACAGTCAGTAATTGCCAACATGGAAAAGCAACCGCAGGAAGGGGTGTCCGGGTTTCTAATGGGCTGCAATACGTTAAAGCTTTGTGTCATTTTGAGGAAGAGTTATTCACATTGGCTCCTTTTAGTCTCCACGTCCTCTTTCTCTCCCACCGAGTCTGTCCCTCTTTCCTTCCCTGCACAGGCTGAGCTGCTGGTGGGGTTCCCTTCGCCCCCGCAAAGGCAGTTAAGGCTGATCTCCCCCTTTTCCCCGGTGCAGGCAGACACTGAGTTTAACCTCGTCTGAGGAGATATTTCTGTGAGCTGTTGCTGTGGGTTGGGTACCTGTCTTTGGGCCTTGGTGAGGGGTACCACTGTGCGGCAGGGTTGGAAGTTGTAGGGGTGGGGGGACCCACATAGGCAGGCAGGCAGTGCTGGGCGTTTTGCGGGTAGGGAATGGTGTGTACACAGAAAGGTGGGCAATGCTGTAGTTTGCAGAAGCAGGATGGGGGTGTACACAGGCGGGCAGCACTGTGGGTTGTGGGGCCGGCAGGGGGTGTACACAGACAGGTGGGCATCACTTGGGGATGGGGATTAGGCAGAGGGTGTAAACGGACAGGCAGGCAAGTACTGGAGCATGTGGGTTGGCAGGGGGATATACATGGACATATGGGGAGTACTGGCAGTTTTGGGGCAGAGTAGCAGCAGTACTGGAGGATGGGGGCAGGCAGGAGGGTGTACATAGATATGTGGGCAGCATGGGGGGTTGTGGGGCAGGCAGGGAGGTGTACACGGACAGGTGCGTAGCTCTACTGAAATGTTGTTGTTGTTGTGATTGTTAGTCCAAGGCCAGCGCTGGGACCTTTCATGGCCCCAAGTACCTGGGGTTGGGCTCTGGGTCTCTTTCCCCTGGCGAGCCACAGAACTGCAGCCTGGGTGTCACAACCTTCACTCAGTTTGGTTTCCAGTTGTTGTTGTTGAATGTTATTTACGTAAGTTCAGGTATCTCACCAGTGGAAAGAACCACTGGTCTTAGCTCCTCAGCTGGTTCAATCTCCCATCATATTCTCATATTCCCCTGTCTGTACTCTCCTTCCCCATCCTAGGCTGGCCCAATTCCAGCAGTACGCTGGTCGTTTTGGTTAGACGTTTGGCTGCGTGTGTGTGCTCTCTCTTCGCAGACAGTTGGCACAGCAGACCTCAAGCGAAACTCACAGTAAGCACAAGATCTGTTAAGGGATGAAGGCTCCCAGCCAGGTTTATTGTCAATGAAGCACAGCACTAGTATCCTGAAGACTTTACCGGACCACTAATACATGTATGCCTGTAACAATGGACCAGCTCAGTGAACGACGAGACTTTCCATTCCTCCCTAAGCTAGACAAAGACACTCCCTGTGAGATAAATCTTTATATCCCAATACAAACAAGTTTCATACTGCCCCTCTGATATAGTTAGTTATTGCCCCTCATGTGAGTAGTTATCACCCATCTCCTTGTACATCTTGGTTAGATCAAAACATCTCCATTATGTATTATCATCCTCATCTTATCTTTTAGGAAGGGCCAGATTCTCTGAGCAGGTTCTGCCTCTTGGTCACAGCTTCTCTTTGCCTTATATCATAAAGCTTTGTCTACTACTTTAGCCCAAGCCTCAGGCCTCTGATACAAGGGTTTATGTCTCAGGCTCCCTTCCTACTACATTCCCCCACTTTTTGTCTTTTTTATGGGAAGGATGTTTACCCATCATCTCGGAAAAGCATAATGCATGGACTGAAGATGACCCAGTGGGCTAAACACTGTTATGTGGTCACCTTACTTTCCCATCCTCACACTTGTGCCCCATCAGTCCCAGAGTCTGCACATTCCCTCATACGACTAATAGACAGATTTTATTTTCCAATTGTTTTTAGTTATTTATAGGGGACCTGGGAATGTTAGGGCTGGGACCATGACTGAGGACTGTAGTTCTGTGATTGACCCTTGGGGGAACTTTTAGATAATTAAAATGTATGGATAGTATGGGATATGTGTATATATTTGTATGTTACATATGGGTATATATGCCTAGTGCTGACCTGAATTTGATGGGTTAGTTGTTATGGCTCACCATTGATCGCATCTGACCAGAAGATTAATATGTTCTTATCCAATTCAGAGAGTTCTGTATCGGGAGAGGACTCTCAGCATGCTTGACAAGAACACGTACACTGAGGACAATAACAAATTGATAAAATCTTTATTGACATTAACATAAAAATAAGAAATGCAATGAAACTTATAACTGTGAAACAGTAAAAGAATTCCAAAACTCCTGGTGGTAACATTTCTATTATAAGTACCTTAACCTAACATACTCACACCCTTCCTTGAGGACACGGTAATAGGAGGTGAAGAACCAGCCTCACTCCTGGCTTGCCCGATTACGCGATGGTGCTGGCTTCCCCAGTGGTTAGGAACGTTGAGTAGTTATACTGCAGAAGCGGAGCTGACAGCGTGATAGAAGATAGACTAGACAGATAGATGAAAACATAGTCTATAGAGTATAGGAGAACTGGAAAAAGCACTCCAAGACACCGAAGCTTCAGGAGTTAGAAGAACTTTCCACCTGTCCTCTTATCAGGTATTTTATAGGATCCTGACCTATGTAATTCAGGCCCAAGCTACTATACCCAAATTTTATTTCCATACCCTAAGAAATGTATGGGTACTCTTCTCCTATAGGTTAGTGGATTATGACACTTACTTTCTAAATATATTAATAAGGATTATCTCGCTCCAAAACTGTCAACCTAGGCTTTCTTGGTGACCTCCAAGTTGTGGTGTACCCTGCAGTTACCAACAGGTTGTAGATGCCAGATAAACCTGTGATGTGATGTGGATAGTTCCTCCCTTTGGTTCCCCAAAGTTCAGGAACCATTCTTATCTGTCCCAAAGGTTGCCAGCTTTTATGCTGACATATTCTTAACTGATTATACTTTTTGCTATATAGCAGATCTTACCAGATCATACAGACCGGTAGGCTTCTTGCATTTCAGCATTTCAGCAAAACTTATTATTAGGAAACACATCTTAAATTCCAAGGAATTAATACTGATAAAATAGATTAATTTCAGGAAAAGAAACATATTAATTGATTCTGCTGGCTGGATTAGTAGGATATAATAGCTAGCAAAATAATCCTATGGGCTACACTAGTACGTATGTACATATGACAGCACTTTATATCCAAGCATAACAATCCTTTTCCAGTCTCCACGGTGTAGTCTGGTCCTTGTGGCACTGCATATAGGAACACTTTCCTAGTAGGCAATTACAGTTACCGCCTGAATTATTATTGGTGGTAGGCTGAGTGGTCTAAAATACTGGGATGGGCACTATTGCAGTGTGTCCAACAGTGCTTTGTGTAGGAGAAGTAAAAGAGAAGTGTGGAGTGGTGACATTACAAATGAGGCCTTTATATACAAATGTCTTGTAATTAGTTACTACACAGTACTGGCCATTCATGTTATAGGTTACCCATACTGCCAGTTGTCACCTTCTGGTAAACTTTACTGGGCAGGAAACAGGAACAGTTTCTCGCTTCCATGGGTCGCGTTGCTCTGTGATACACCAGTCGCTGACATAGATCCAGTTGTTTCTTATGCATGCTGTCTTTCAGATAATCTACTGAATGGATGTAACCAATTTGTTAAATATTGCTGTTCCAGGATTTAGTGTTGGATCCAGATACTGAAAACGATTGTTTTGAATAACATGTGCCTTAATTAGGATGCAGTGTTACTGATCCCAAAGTGTGACTGGTACTGTCAGGGAATTTGTTTACCCACTTTATAGTTACCGTGCTACCAATTTGTTTTTTCCTTCCCTTCATGTTGTTTGCTGCCATTCCTTTGCTGATTTTTACGTATGTGTTGGTTAAACAGTTTAGCAATGTTACGCACATTGTAAACGATGTACAACAAAAATACAACAATACAGCAGTAATACAGTCACTTTTACATAGTAGCCAAGTTTAACTTAACTGGCAATGGTTTCTAGCTGATCACTAACTTCATTGTCGATATACGGTAGGTTCTCTTCCCACTACAGTCACCAGTGTCTTCTCCATGCTCCCAGTCTGCTCCCAGAGGAGAAAAAATGCATTCAGTAATCTCAGGCATGAGCTTGCAGGCAAAATGCCTCCAGTTGACTCCTGGGTACATGTTCATAGATTCCAAGCCCAGAAGGAACCATTGTGATCATCTGGTCTTACTTTTTGAAGAGCACAGGCCAGATAATTTCCCCAAAATTATTCCTAGAGCAGATCTTTTAGAGAAACATCTGACCTTGATTTCAAAATTCTCAGTGATGGAGAATCTGCCAAGACCCTCTGTAAATTGCTCCAATGGTTAATTACTCTCACTATTAAAATTATATGCCTTATTTCCACTCAGAATTGGTTTAACGTCAACTTCCAGCCATTGGATCCCATTACACCTCTGTACACTAGGCAGAAAAGTCTATTGTTATATATTTGTTCCTCATGTAGTACTGACAACTTGTGGTCAAGTCATAGAATCATAGAATATCAGGGTTGAAAGGGACCGCAGTGTTGCGGTTTAAATATAAGACAGGACAAGCTTTAAGCAAGCAAACAGGCTGGTTTGCCAACGGACTGCCCCGTTAGCTTTTTATTTTTTTTTATTTATTTTTTTTGTATTATATTTTTTAATAAATAAAAGGAATACACTGGCTTTGTTTAATATTTTTATTTACCAATTTTTATTTACCGCATTTTTTGCTCTCAGGTCTTGAGCCCAGTCCTGGGAGGCTTCCCACGGTTCATGTCATTTGGGCGAGATTCCACGGTTCATGCCCTTCAGAGGAGCTGTGTGTGCACTGCTCCTACACAACACTCCGGGTGTGCCCTGAATGTTGCCAAGTGCATGAACCTTGTATGAATCCTACACCGCAGGAGGTCATCTAGTCCAACCCCCTGCTCAAAGCAGGACCAATCCCCAACTAAATCGTCTCAGCCAGGGCTTTGTCAAGCCTCACCTTAAAAACTTCAAAGGAAGGAGATTCCACCACCTCACTAAGTAACCCATTCCAGTGCTTCACCACCCTTCGAGTGAAAAAGCTTTTTTTTCCAAATATCCAAACTAAACCTCTGCCACTGCAACTTGAGACCATTATTCCTTGTTCTGTCATCTGCTACCACTGAGAACAGTCTAGAGCCATCCTCTTTGGATCCCCTTTCAGGTAGTTGAAAGCAGCTATCAAATCCCCCCTCATTCTTCTCTTCTGCAGACTAAACAATCCTCGTTCCCTCAGCCTCTCCTCATTAATCATGTGTTCCAGTCCCCTAATCATTTTTGTTGCCCTCCACTGGACTCTTTCCAATTTGTCCACATCCTTATAGAATCATAGAATCATAGAATATCAGGGTTGGAAGGGACCTCAGGAGGTCATCAAGTCCAACCCCCTGCTCAAAGCAGAACCAACTAAATCATCACAGCCAGGGCTTTGTCAATCTTGACCTTCTTGCAGTGTGAGGCCCAAAACTGGACACAGTACTCCAGATGAGGCCTCACCAATGCCAAATAGAGGGGAAGGAGCATGTCCCTCAATCTCGTGGCAACGCTCCTACTTATACAGCCCCAAATGCCATTGGCCTTATTGGCAACAAGGGCACAATGTTGACTCATATCCAGCTTCTTGTCCACTGTCACCCCTAGGTCCTTTTCTGCAGAACTGCTGCCTAGCCACTCAGTCCCTAGTCTGTAGCGGTGCATGGGATTCCTCCATCCTAAGTGCAGGACTCTGCACATGTCCTTGAAGAATCTCATCAGATTTCTTTTGGCCCAGTCCTCTAATTTGTCTAGGACCCTCTGTATCCAATCCCTACCCTCCAGTGTATCTACTTCTTTTCCCAGTTTAGTGTCATCTGCAAACTTGCTGAGGGTGCAATCCACACCATCCTCCAAATCATTAATGAAGATATTGAACAAAACCGGCCCCAGGACCGACCCTTGGGCACTCTGCTTGATACTGGCTGCCAACTAGACATGGAGCCATTGATCACTACCCGTTGAGCCCGACAATCTAGCCATCTACCTATCCACCTTATAGTCCATTCATCCAGCCCATACTTCTTTAACTTGCTGGCAAGAAGAAAAAGGAGACTCAGATAAGAATATAAAACTGACCACATTGGATCACACCGAGGGTCCATCTAGTCCAGTACCTTTCTCCTGACAGTGACCTGTTTCATATGCGTCTCGGGGGAAGAACAGAATAGGGCTATTATTGAGGGATCCATCCCCTATTATCCAGTCCCAGCATCTGGCGGTCAGAGGCTAGGACACCCAGACCATGAGGTTCAGTCCCTGAACAACTTGGCTAATACCCATTGATGGACCTATCATCCATGAACTTACCTAATGCTTCTTTAATTCTGTTACAGTATTGTCCTCCACAAGATCCCTTGGAAAAGACTGTGCACTGGGTGAAGAAATACTTCCTTTTGTTTGATTTAAACCCACTGCCTATTAATTTAATTTGGTGCCCTCTAGTTCTTGTGTTATGTGCAGGAGTAAACAACTCTTTTGTGTACACTTTCTCCACAACAGTCACAGTTGCATAGGTCAATATCATATTCCCCCTTAGTCATAAGAGTGGGCATACTGGGTCAGAGAGAAGATCCATTTTGCCCATTATCCCGTGTTCCGACTGGCGAATGACAGGTTATTCACAATGACTGAACAGAACAGGTAATCATCAAGTGATCCATTCCCACCTTTTGTCAAACAGAGGCTAGGGACGCCATCCCTGCCCATCCTGACTAATAGCCATTGATGGACCCAACCTCCAGGAACATTTTGGACCTATCCTGTGGAACTCTTTGCCAGAGGATGTTATGACGGCCAAGACTATAATTAGTGCCTACTGCCTTTGTGCCTCTAACAACCTGAGTCCCACTGAATGTAGATGAACCACTGGGCACTTAACTCACAGCTGTTCCTCTGAACATCTCCCTCCACCCTCCCTCTCCTAATTACATCCTGTGCAGTGACTCTAGCAGTCCACAAGCCTCAGGGCACATGCTGATCACTGAAGGGGCTTAGAAAGCTTCTCCTGCCCATGGCACGATATTGCGTTATGGGGGGTTTATGACTGAGCAGGAGCATCTGTGCTGCACTTGGTCAGACAGAGGCTATCAGATGAGAGGGGCTATTACTCTGTGTCAGGGTTCCCTCCCCACTCTGAACTCTAGGGTACAGATGTGGGGACCTGCATGAAAGACCCCCTAAGCTTATTTCTACTATCTTCCCTAGGGAGGTGGTTACCTAGGGAGGTGGTGGAATCTCCTTCCCTAGAAGTTTTTAAGGTCAGGCTTGACAAAGCCCTGGCTGGGATGATTTAATTGGGGATCAGTCCTGCTTTGAGCGGGGGTTTGGACTAGATGACCTCCTGAGGTCCCTTCCAACCTTGATATTCTATGATTCTAAGATTCCCCAAGGCAGAAATTCTTTGCCCTTGGAGGGTATGTTGCCACTACCAAGTGATTTAACAAAGAATAAGGAAAAGGACCATTTGGAGTTCCTATTCCCCCCAAATATCCCCCCAAGCCCTTACACCCCCTTTCCTGGGAAGGCTTGAGAATAATATCCTAACCAATTGGTTACAAAATGATCAAAGATCCAAACCCCTGGGTCTTGGAACAATGGAAAAATCAGTCAGGTTCTTAAAAGATGGATTTTATTAAAAAAAGAAAGGTAAAAGTCATCTCTGTAAAATCAGGATGGAAAATACTTTACAGGGTACTCAGATTCAAGAACACAGAGGATTTCCCTCTGGGCAAAACTTTAAAGTTACAAAAAAGCAAACCAGGAATACACCTTCCCTCTCAGCACAGAGAACAACACAAGCCAAAACAAAGATATGCTAACACATTCCCTTGCTGGTACTTACTAATTTTAATGGAGTTGGAGTGCCTGTGGAGTTCTTTTGATCTGTCTCCGTCAAGCACACAGAACAGACAGAGCCAGAACAGAAAAACAAAAGCCTTCTCCCCACTCCCCAGATCTGAAAGTATCTTGTCCCCTTATTCGTCCTTTTGATCAGGTACCAGCAACGTTACCTGAGGTTCTTAACTGTTTAAAGGTAAAATGATTTTGTGCCTCTGTCCAGGAGGGATTTTATAGTACTGTATACAGGAAGGTTGTTACTCTTCCCTTTATATTTATGACACTCTGTGTTTGAAACAAGGATTTTCCAGAGCCTTTCCATTGCTTGTCGCATTCTCAGGGATTCAGCGCAGGGCTCGTCAGTCAGGAGGAGGAGCTGCTCAGATTCTATGATGATGGGCAGCAGCATGGAAATGCTGATAGATGAATGAGTATGTTTAACCTTTGGCTCTATCTTTTCTCTCTGGTGTTATTGTAATGCTGGACAACTGTACCAAGTCTGCAAGACTCTGTGTGCCCTGAGAATCTGAGCCTTTGTTATAAGCAAATAATTTTTTCACTCCCAGCGGAGGCTCTCAGGCTGATGATCTCCAGGGTCTATTTTCTGCACTTCCTGCTGCTCATGGAGCCGAGGGAATTGTCTGGGAGTCCTGGCCAACCTGAGAGTCTGCAGGGACTATACAGGGGAATCATAAAGATCACTGTCCGGAATGCCGAGTGTCAGACATGTGAGATTCATATGCTGATTCTCAGGGCTCTGGCTTCCTGTCGCTATAAGGTGATTTTCTCTCTCTGTTGAGCAGGATTCCGGTGAGTTACTTGTTTCTGTATTTAAGTTAGTGCTAAGGGCTCAAGAAGGGTTCAAGGGTCCATACCAAAAGTCATCTGGGCAGGAATTCACCAGTACAGCAACTTGAAATTTTTAATATTGGAACTCAAATATTATTGGAAATAGTTTAGAGAAATATTCATTTTTATGATCATAGAATCATAGAATATTAGGGTGGAAGAGACCTCAGGAGGGCATCTAGTCCAATCCCCTGCTTAAAGCAGGACCAACACCAACTAAATCATCCCAGCCAGGGCTTTGTCAAGCCAGGCCTTAAAAACCTCTAAGAATAGAGATTCCACCACCTCCCTAGGTAACCCATTCCAGTGCTTCACCGCTTCCTAGTGAAATAGTGTTTTCTACTATCCAACCCAGACCTCCCCCACTGCAACTTGAGACCATTACTCCTTGTTCTGTCATCTGCCACCACTGAGAACAGCCGAGCTCCAGCCTCTTTGGAACCCGACTTCAGGTAGTTGAAGGATGCTATCAATGTCCCCTCACTCTTCTCTTCTCCAGATAAAATAAGCCCCATTCCCTCAGCCTCTCCTTGTAAGTCTTGTGCCCCAGGCCCCTAATAATTTTCAATGCCCTCCGCTGGACTCTATCCAATTTTTCCACATCCCTTCTGTAGTGGGGGGACCAAAACTGGACGCAATACTCCAGGTGTGGCCT
Source organism: Chelonia mydas (assembly GCF_015237465.2). Classification (NCBI taxonomy): domain Eukaryota; kingdom Metazoa; phylum Chordata; order Testudines; family Cheloniidae; genus Chelonia; species Chelonia mydas. The sequence goes on along the minus strand of NC_057849.1, from coordinate 4,116,305 downwards.
CCCCAGTGGCGAATAGAGGGGAATAATCACTTCCCTCAATCTGCTGGCAGTGCTCTAACTAATACAGCCCAATATGCTGTTGGTCTTCTTGGCAACAAGGGCACACTGCTGACTCATATCCAGTTTCTCGTCCACTGTAAGTCATTTTCTGCAGAACTGCTGCTTAGCCAGTTGGTCCCCAGCCTGTAGCAGTGCATGGGATTCTTCCATCCTTTGTGCAGGACTCTGCAGTTCTCCTTGTTGAACCTCATCAGATTTCTTTTGGCCTAATTCTCCAATTTGTCTAGGTCATTCTGGACTCTATCCCTACCCTCCACTGTATCTACCTCTACCCCCAGTTTAGTGTCATCTGCGAAATTGCTGAGGGTGCAATCCACACCATCCTCCAGATAGTTAATAAAGATGTTGAACAAAACCAGCCCCAGGACCGATCCCTGGAGCACTTCGCTTGATACCGGCTTCCAGCTAGACATCGAGCCATGGATCACTACCCATTGAGCCCAACAATCTAGCCAGCTTTCTATCCACCTTATAGTCCATTCATCCAATCCATACTTCTTTAATTTGCTGGCAAGAATACTGTGGCAGACCATATCAAAATCTTTGCTAAAATCAAGATATATCACATCCCAAGATATGTCACTTTTCCCATATCCACAGAGCCAGTTATCTTGTCATAGAAGGCAATCAGGTTGGTCAGGCATGACTTGCCCTTGGTGAATCAGTTAATTCTCTCAAACCGTGTCCTTCTGCCTGTCTGAGTAGGTTTCTTTTTTGGGCAGTCTGGTTTTTCCTCTGGTTCACTCAAATTTTCTAATTCAGCAACTTTACTTCCTTGTTAAGAAGTGCAGCTAAAGCCTCTTCAGGGGGTATTTTGTTGTGACACCTACCAAAGGATTCACAAGAAAGGGATGCACAGGGTTTCACTCACATTCTGCCTCTCTGGATCACTGGCACTGGGTTCCCTCTGAGCAAAATCCCTTCCTTGTTTTGAAATCACTGTCCTTCATGCCCAGTGTCAGAGCTGCATGTTAACTAGGGGTTTCCTTCAGACTCTTTCAGCATCCTAACAGAATTACCCTCTCTGTAGCAGGACCTGAGGGCTTGAATTTAAGAGGTGGGAGCCAAAAGTTAAACACTGAGGGTGAATCTGGTCCCACTGAGATCAAGGGCAGAACTCCCAACAGGTCCAGGAGTTCAACCTAAATCCTCATGTAGGGACTTAAATTAATTACTTGATTTATACCAACCATGAGTCTCCCGTGATGGGTGAATGCATTTGGACCAAAGAATAACTGACAAGATTGTTACTAAAATCTCAAACTCACAGTCTTAAAGGTTCAGAACAATGAATAGAACAACTTTTTCAGGGAGTCTGGCTTAGAGGAAACTATATGGTGTTGGAAATCTCACCGGGGCAGGTCCAGGAACACACAGTGTGTGTGTCGTGGGGTGGGGGGAGTGTGGGACATGCAGGAGCTACTGGCAGCTGCCTGAAACAGTGGGCCACTGGGACACAGATGTTAAACCCAGGATGCTCTGGGACCATTTGCTAGCCAGCTCTGTTAGTCATTAATGGCGAGGGTTGTAAATTCATTCCTCAATGCAGAGATTTTATGGGCTCAAGTCATTATTTTTCTCACCTAAAACATTCCTCTTTACTTTGTAACAGGATCCCTGATCCTCGTGAAATACACACCTAGTGTAATATTTCAAAGGTGCAGTAATCACATGAGAACTTCTCCTCATAGGGCTCAACCCAACATGACCTATTATAGTGCTACCCATTGCCTTGTACTTGTGGGTTCGATTAAAACATCTATCCATCATGCTGTCATCCTGAGCTTACCTCTGGGTTTGGTCAGTGTGTTCCTGTTATCTCTGGGGAATAGGCTGGTATTGAGTTGTTCTGGTATCACCACCTTTCTGGAATGTGGTTGTGTGAGTGCTTTGTGCCTTGCATCTCTTAGGAATATGTGATTTTCCAATATCACCACGATGCTTGCCAAAATCTGTGAGGAGGGCCCTGCCTTTTGCTCAGAACCTGACTTTCCATTATATCAGCAAAGTTTTGACCGGTTTAGTTCAGGCTGATACAAGGGCTTATGTTTCAATCACCCTTCCTACTATGGTAGGTACTGACAGACTTTTATCAAGTCACCCCTTCACCATCTTTCTTAAAATATGTAGACTGAGATCTTTGAGTCTATCACTATAAGTTTGTTTGGGGACTGGAACACATAAGTTATGAGGAGAGGCTGAGGGAACTGGGGATGTTTAGTCTACGGAAGAGAAGAATGAGGGGGGATTTGATAGCTGCTTTCAACTACCTGAAAGGCTCTAGACTGTTCTCAGTGGTAACAGATGACAGAACAAGGAGTAATGGTCTTAAGTTGCAGTGGGGGAGATTTAGGTTGGATATTAGGAAAAACTTTTTCACTAGGAGGGTGGTGAAACACTGGAATGTGTTACCTAGGGAGTTGGTGGAATCTCCTTCCTTAGAAGTTTCTAAGGTCAGGCTTGACAAAGCCCTGGCTGGGATGATTTAATTGGGGATCGGTCCTGCTTTGAGCAGGGGGTTGGACTAGATGACCTCCTGAGGTCCCTTCCAACCCTGATATTCTATGATTCTATAATTTTAAGGCAGGTTTTCTAATCTTTTAATAATTCTTGTGACTCTTCTCTGAACCCTCCTCAGTGTTTCAACATCCATATTTAATTTTGGACACCAGAACTGGACACAGGGTTCCAGCAGCAGTCGCACCAGTGCCAAATACAGAGGTAAAATAACTTCTCTACCTCTCCTTGAGATTTCCCTGGTTATCATCCCAGGATCACACTGGCTATTTTGGCCACATGGTCACACTGTGACCTCATGTTTTAGCTAATTATCCCTTCAGGCCCCCAAATCTAGTTAAGAGACATTACATATCCCACTATAGTCCCCATCATGTAAGCATCACCTGCATTCTTTGTTCCTAGATGTAGATATCTACAGAACTATATTAGAACACATATTGATTGCTTTGACCCAGTTTACCAACCAATCCAATTTGCTCTGAATCAGTGGCCTGTCCTCTTCATTATTTACCATTCCCCAATTTTTGTGTCATCTGCAGACTTCGATATTCAGGCATGAGAATAGTTAGTAGCTGAGTTGCTCACATGTGTCTCTGCTTACACTTGTCATTTAACACCTGAAACTTATGTCTCAGACAAGAAAGTGTCTCACCAAAAGGAACAAGTGAAGTAACAGAGGTGCCGGCCTGTAGTCCTAAATACCAAGGCCCTTGTGCCCTTCATGCCCATTCTGTTGAGCACAGAGTCATAGTCCAGTGTGATAACATCTGTTTCTATAGGGGAAACTTGGCTCCTTTCCTGCATAGGAACTTCATCATGGATCAGTCCTATAGTCCATCTAGTTCAGTGTCCTCTCTCTGGCAGTGACAGCCCCAGGTGCTGCAGAAAAAGATGTAAGAAACCCACCAGTAGGTGGATGGGGTGGGGATGATTGAACAGCATGAGGGTCTCACCCTAATAACTTACAGCTTGATATTGGCTTGTGCCCTGAAACACGTGGGCATAAAGGCTTTCCAGAACATTTATTTAGCTGTACCTATTGTAACTAAATACTTTTACTGTTCACATAAATGCCCAAACCCTTCCTGATCCTTGCTTAGCTTATGGCCTCAGCTACCACTTGTGGCTATGAGTTCCTCGGTCTCATTAGGCACTGAGTGAAGAAAGCATTCTTTTTGTTTAATCTGTTTTGAATTTGCCACATTTCAGATTAATTGAACATTATCTTGATCTCATTTTATGAGACAGGGAGAACACAGTCTCCATCTACTCTCTACCAGTCAGTATTTTATGGACTTTCCTCGTGTCCACGCTTATTCATCGTCTTTGTAAGGTAACAATCCCAGTCTTTTCAACCTCTCTCTGTGTGAGAGTTTTCCCAGGCCCTTAATCACTCTTACTGCCCTTGCCCGAATCCCTCTAGTTCTGCAATATTTTGTGTGAGAAGGGTGCCCAGTACTACATAGAGGAGTCCAGAGGACCGTGAAATATTGATATGACTGATCTCACGACATTATATTTTCTATAGGATTCCCCATCCCACTCCTTCTGGATCCCAATGTTTTGCATAGTTTCTATCCATGCTTGCACTGTGAGCAGGGTTTCCCAGAGCTGTGTACCATGGTGCCCAGGAGCCTTTTCTGAGTTCATACACTTAAATTAGAAACTTGTTAGGTGTTTGAGGAGTTCCACTATTCCCTACATTGGGCATACACATTGCAGTTTATTGACCTCGAAATTCATCTGCCATCATGTTGCCCATTCACCTGGCAGGGTTAGTTCACTGTGAGGACTTCTCTGGGCTAGACTATGACCTAAATAATCTGGCGCCATCTGTAAATGTGGCCACATCACTGCTCAGCCTCCTTTCTCTTATTTACTGTACTGGTATCTAATGTGTAAACCCCCATCTCTGTTTCCCTCCCTTCACAGGCACCTTGAGCATTTCTGTGCCTGATCGACTCATCCACCACCATATGGCAGCTTCCAACCTCACCCCCTCTGGCCTTTCAACATTTATCCTAACAGGCATTCCTGGGCTGGAAGCTGCCCACATCTGGATTTCCATCCCTTTTTCTACATTCTATATTATCAGCCTGTTGGGAAATTTCATGGTTCTGTTTGTTGTAAGCAAAGAACAGACCCTGCACAAGCCGATGTTCCTGCTGCTGTGCATGTTGGCACTCACAGACATCAGCATGTCTACCTCCGTCGTGCCAAAGGCACTGTGTATATTTTGGTTCAATTTGAAAGATATTACTGTGGGTGGCTGCCTCACCCAGATGTTCTTTCTTCACGCAGTTTCTGTTATGCAGTCAGCTGTCCTCGTGATAATGGCCTTTGATCGCTATGTCGCCATATATAACCCTCTGAGATACCCCACCATCCTCACGAACACACGAGTAGCTAAGCTAGGGCTTGTGGGTTTGATAAGAGCTGTTCTCTTCATGCTGCCCCTGCCCCTGCTCCTGAGCAGGCAGCCATTCTGTGTGAACCACATTATCCCCCACATGTACTGCGAGCACATGGCTGTGGCGAAGATGTCTTGTGGGGACATCACAGTCAACAGAGCATATGGCTTGGTGATGGCATTTGTAGTCTTAGGGTTAGACCTGATGCTCGTACGCTGTCCTACAGTCTGATCATTGGGGCCGTCCTCAGAATCTCCTCCAAGACAGCCCACCAGAAAGCCCTCAACACCTGCACAGCCCACATTTGTGTCTGCTGATGTCTTGTACTCTCTTCTTCTTTTCCACTCTGACACACCGGTTTGGTCAGGGCATAGCTCCACACATTCACATCATCTTGGCCAACCTCTACTTCCTAGTTCCCCCCCCATGCTCAACCCTATTATTTATGGGGTCAAAACCAAAGAGCTTCGTGACAAAGTGGGCAAATACACCTGCATAATATGCTTGCCTGGAGGCCACTGACTTTAAACCTGCATGACAAGAGCGGGAAAGGATATCGCCTTATTAATCAAGGGTGTTCTGTCCCAGTGTAGATAAGCTCAGCATTGTGGAAGTTCAAGTCTGAGAAGCTCCTCACACCTAACATCTTATCACTCCATCACCAAGCAATACGCTGTCCTTTCCTCTCTGATCATCACCTGATCTCTTTCAGCGTCACCCTGAGAAACTGGAAAGGATCCAGAGGTGAGAGACAAACATGACCAAAGGGATGGAATGCCAGGCACATGAGCTGAGGCTGAAGACACTGGGGACTGCAAACAGGGGAGTTTGAGAGGGACTTTGTAAGAGATAGACATAATAGAATCACCATGGTTAGGAAGGGCCGCATCGCCAGTGCCAATGCTGCTCCTCTCTCCTCCACCTGTGCCTGTATCCAAACAGACAACGTAACCATGGATGCTTCTGCCCAGTGATGAGCTGCCAAAATCTTAACAACTTGTTCCCCCCTCACCCCACAAGGGGGTCATGTCCCCCCCGGACACCTGCCCCATCCACCCCCCTCCTCTGTCCCCTGACTGCCCCTGGAACTGGGCAGGAGGGTCTCGTGGGCCACCGTAGTGGGTGCCCTCCCCGCCCCTAAGAGCCAGAGGGACCTGCCGGGGGTGAAGTGTTGAGTCCCGGCGATGCTTACGTGGGGCAGCTCCCGGGAAGCATCCGGCAGGTCCCTCTGGCTCCTAGGGATGGGGTAGCATAGGTAGGGGGAGAATAGGGGGAGCAGCCGCTCCCCCCACTGATCACATCAAAAGTGGCGCCTTAGGCACCGACCCTGTGGGTGCTCTGGGGCTGGAGCACTCACGGGGAAAAGTTGGTGGGTGCAGAGCAACCACCAGCAGCTCCCCACCCCATGCCTGGCCCCTGCTTACCTCTGCTCCACCTCCGCCTCCTCCCCTGAACGTCCCCCACCCCAGCTTCCTGCGAATCAGCTGTTCGCATGGAAAGCCTGGGAGGGCTGAGAAGCAAGCAGCGACTTTGCGCTCAGGCCCAGGGAGGCGGAGAAGAGCTCGGGTGGGGAGCGGTTCCCCTGCCCCCCCGACCCCGAGTTACCTGCTGCGGCGAGGGCAGCCCTCCTCGGGCCCCCCCCCCAGCTCACCTCCGCTCCACCTCCCTGGGCCTGAGCCTGAAGCCGCCTCTTGCTTCTCAGCCCTCCCAGGCTTCTCACACGAACAGCTGATTTGCGGGAAGCTGGGGGTAGGGGGCAGAGAAGCAGAGCAGGGCGGAGCGTAACTCAGGGGTGGAGGTGAGCTGGGGCCGGGCAGGGAGCTGCTGGTGGGGGCTCTGCACCCACCATATTTTCCCCGTGGGTTCTCCAGCCCCGGAGCACCTATGGAGTTGGTGCCTAAGGCACCACTTTTGGACAGTTGTTAAATTTAGAAGCCTTTTTAGAACCGGTTGTCCCACGCAAAACAACCGGTTCTAAAAGGGCTTCTAAATTTAACAACCGGTTCCAGTGAATTGGTGTGAACCAGCTCCAGCTCACCACTGCCTCTACCCATATCCTGGTGTGGATTTGCAGAGATAGTGGCCTGCATTTTCCACTCTCAGGAAGCAAGCCTGGGGGGACCATGCAGTGCAAAAGGTACCTGCTGGTGGAATCTCGCAGGCAGTATCAGGGAGAGCTACAGAAAGAGGTGGCTAGGCTGAGGATCATGCATTCCCATGAGGAATTCCTCAAGAGTATTCACATGGAGCCATCCAAGGCTGAGGAAGCCATCCAGCTACAGAGGATTGCTGTCACACCACTGGGAGAGGAGGATACTGGCTGCTGGTTACTTCTGGCAGCAGACAGTGCTCCACCCCTGTTTCCAAACCACTCAACATGGTGATGGAAAACCGATATGCTTCCCTGGAAATGAGCAATGAAGAATCACCCCAAAGGAGGAGGAGGAGGAGCCATGTAACCCCAAGGCTGGGAGGATCACAGCCACCATTCGCAGGAGGAAATGTAGTCTAGTGGTGGTTGGTGACTTTCTTCTGAGGGGGATGAAGGCACCCATCCTTGGTATGGAAGGATTGTCGAGGATCATTTGGCCCTCTGACAACTACCCCCTGCTACCCATCCATGTGGGCACTAATGATACTGCAAGTTATGACCCTGAGCAGATTGGAAGTAACTGCAGGGCTCTGGGAGTATGGGTAAAGGAGTTTGGAGTGCAAGTGGTGTTCGCTTCCGTTCTTCTGGTCAAGCTTAGGGACCCGGGCAGAGACAGATGCATCCTGGAGGTGAATCTGCTAAGCAGAGATGGGGTCCACGTTTCAAGGAAGGGGTGGAGCATATTTGGCTACAGCGTGGCTAACCTAGTGAGGAGGGCTTTAAACTAGGTTCAATGGGGGCAGATGATCAAAGTCCACAGGTAAGTCAAAAACATGGACGTCTGGGAGAAGGGTTGGAATCTAGGGGGAGTATGGGCTGTTATAGCAGAAATAAGGGAGAGACAAGAAAGAAGTGTGGGGGGGAGAAATCAAATAGATTATCTTAGATGTCTGTATATTAATGTGAGAACTCTGGGGAATAAACAGGAAGAACTCAAAATGCTAGTAAATAAACACAACTATGACATCTTTGGCATCATGGAGACTTGGTGGGATAATACGCATGACTGGAATATTGGTATAGAAGGGTACAGCTTGCTCAGGAAGGGCAGACAGAGAGAACAGGAAGGAGGTGTTGCCTTATATATTAAAAATGTATACACTTGGACTGAGGTTAAGATAGAAATAGAAGACAGACTTGATAAATGCCTCTGGGTAAGGATAAAGAGGTAAAAACCAAACCTTGATGTCATGGTAGGGCTCTACTACAGACCACCTAATCAGGAAGAAGAGGTGGATGAGGCTTTTTTAAACAAGTAACAAAAACATCCAAAGCACGGGACTTTGTGCTGATGTGGAATTTCCACTACCCAGGGATCTGTTGGGAAAATAACACAGCAGGGCACAGATTATCCAACAAGTTCTTGGAATGTATTGCAGACATTTTTTTTTATTATTTCAGAAGGTGGAGGCAGCTACTAGGGGAGAGGCTCTTCTAGATTTGATAAATATGGGGGAACAAGTGGAGAATTTGCAAGTGGAAAGCAGCCTGGGTGTAAGTGATCATGAAATGGTAGAGTTTATGATTCTAAGCAATGGTAGGAGGGAGAACAGCAAAATAAAGACAATGGATTTCAAGAAGGCAGACTTTAGCAAACTCAGGGAGTTGGTAGATAAGATCCCATGGGAACCAAGTCTAAGGGGAAAAAGAAGACAGTGGGCAGTTTTTCAAAGAGACATTACTAAGGACACAAGACCAAACTATCCCACTGTGTAGGAAAGATAGGAAGTATGGCAAGAGATCAACCTGGCCTAACCAGGAGATCGTCAATGATCCAAAAATAAAAAAAGAGTCCTACCAAAAGTTGAAACTAGGTCAAATTGTAACCCACACACCTCCTGGGTGAGGTGTTCTGTCCTATCTCATGGCCGGCACTGAGACCACTAAGAGAGAGGGTTATATATAAAATGAGTTTTTTCTACAGCCTTAGCAAAGAAGCAATTGGCTTTTAGCTCATTCGATAGAGTCTCATGCTCTAAGCTCCAGAGCTCTCAGGTTCGATCCTGCTTACTGACGACCGGGGTTTGTCGGCGCTACAAAATTACAAAGGATGAGTGTAAACAAATAACACAAGTATGTAGGGACAAAATCAGTCCAGGCACAAAACAAGATCAAACTATCCAGAGACATAAATGGTAAAAGAAAATAATATACAAATACATTAGAAGCAAGAGGAATACCAAGGACGAAGAAAGCCCATCACTCAAGGGGGGAGGGGGGTAATAATATAAGAAAATGTGGAAATGCAGAGTTGCTTAATGACTTGTTTGTTTAATTTTTTCACCAAGAAGGTTTGTGGTGAGTGGACGTCTAACATAGTGAATGCCAGTGAAAATGAGGTAGAATCTGAAGAGGCTAAGGTGGACAAACTTCTGCTGGGGCTTGTAGCTTTTTTTAAAAAGTCAAATTTGTAGTAGGTATCCAAAGAAATCTTTCATTTCTTATTTGATATATAGAGGAATGTGTCAATTAAAAAAAAAACCCTTTGTCTCAAGAAATAGCTGGGGCTACTTTTTGGTTAGTTTTTAAGTGACTTTGGGCTATTAATGCAGTAGACATTTGGCAACTCCAGCCAGAACCAGAGGGGCCAGAGAAGGAGCCCAGAAGGCTGAGCTGGGTCGGACGCAGAGCATCAGTGCTGAGACAGAGCTGGGGAGATGAAGCTGGAGCACACCAGAGCCAGGAGATGGGGCAGCAAAACCAGCTGAACCCATGGGGAGCCAGAGCTGAGCTACAGCAGGGAGCTGCGGGCCAGGATAGTGGATGCTGGCCATACCACAAATAACATGGCAGCCAAGCACAATAAACAGCTGTAGAGAGTAAGGTAGGGCCATGGGAGGGAGCCCAGCACAGGAAGATGTTACCTGACAAGACGGCCTCGAATGGTGGACTCGGGGGGTGGGGCAAGAATCCAATGGGAGGGCAGATTCTGGGAAGAAAGTCCCTGCCTCCAAGAGTCTGTGGGCTCTGCTGCCCCTGTGTAGAGGTTGGGTGCCACTCACACTACCTTGTGGATATCTTCATTATACAAACTCTTCCCACTCTGCCACCTTTAACGATGGAATAGTTCACAAGGTCACTTGTTTCAAGGATCATTGCTGGCCTTTAGGATGCACAGGGGCACAGAAATTCTCTCAGACTGTCTGCAAATGACTGAAGGCCAAATGCAGAAATGATATCAATAGTGGTATGTGTGTTAGGCGCTAGTGAGCCAAGGTACAGCATGGCACCTGTTCTACTTGGCTTATGATGGGGAAAGTCCCTTTGCCAATGAGAGCGCTACAGATTCGCAGGTTTGTTGATTTTAAATTCAAGCTGGGATTGTGGTGCACAAGATACATCTTACAGAGCATCAGACCAGCTCACTGCGGGATGTCAAATGGGGCCAACTGGAGTCTTGTTCCTCAGAACTTGGAATCAGTGTCCAGGATGAGCTTGGCTCAGAACCTCATCAAAGCGTCAGCACCTCAACAAGGCACCAAATCCCTCCACAACTGCCCCCTTTGTGCCCGTGCGTCTTGCTCCCAGCATTTGGAACCTAACAACAAACTCCAGCCAAACCCACAATCCCCCACACAACAGACACACATATGCTGAGCGGGCAGAGGATATTGTGCTAACAGCGGCTGCTGGAGGCCAGAATTCAGGGAAGCGTCATTTCCACAATATACCTAAAAGCCTGTTAGCAACAAAGATTTCACACGTAGGATGGATGGGGCTGGAGTGGGTGCATGAAAGAGGCAGCCAGGACTGTCACTGCTGAGTCCCCGGTCCCCCCCCACACACACAGCAATTCACCTTGTGCACATTAGGCAGAGTTACCATGGAGGGAGCCCAATTGTCTTGCTCCATGTTTTACTCCTCACAAACAAAGAAACACCCGTTAAAGTACTGCAGAGACGTGGAGAAGCACCCCAGGGTCTGAGACTCTCAGCAGGGGCTTTGAGCCTGTGAGGCAGGTCCCATTTTGTTAGAACAGAGCTTGGTGAGTTTTCATAGCACTTGGACCATCCACTTCCAGTCTCAGGTGGGCAACTGTACAAGATGGGGGATTTGGAGGCAATATTATGTATATCTCCCTTATGTCCTATACCTCAGTTTTGCTCTTTGCTGGAGCCCAGGCCAGAACTCTAACTTTCCAGGACTTTTCAGAAAGCGTTTCAAAAATTTAAACCTTGGGTCTATTTTATATAAAATACTAAAGGTAATAGCTCTTGGTCAGTTTCGAGAAGAGAGAACCGTACATCGTTTAATGGAGAATCTCTATATTCTAATAAGGGGGAGAGGATGGAAGATGAGGAAATACAAGTAGCATCTGGTGAGAAAGAGTCAAACGCAAAAGAGCCCCATTAAATTACATCATGTAATGCCAGGCAGCTAAAGAGTGACCATTTTTAAGTGTTTTTACACAAATGATAGAAGTCTACATAATAAGGTGGGTGAATCTGAGTACTTTGTACTTAATCAGGATATTGATATAATAGGCATCACAGAAACTTAAAGCTGATAATCAATGGCACACAGTAATACCAGGGTACACAAATCTATCAGCAGGACAGAACAGGTCATGCTGGCATAGAATCAAATAATGTTAAAATCTTAAATGAATCAAACTGTGCTATAGAATCTGTATGGAGAGTAATTCTGTGCTTCAATAAGAGTGTAGCAGTAGAGATATCACCTGACGAGGATGGTGATATTGACTGTGAAATGCTCATGGAGATTACAGAGGCTATAAAAATGTTAAAAACCCCTCAATAATAGTGGGGAATGTCAGCGATCCCCATATTGGCTGGGTACATGTCATCTCAGGACTGAATACAGAGAGAAAGTTTATTGACACCTTAAACAATTACTTCTTGGAGCAGCTAGTCCTGGAACCCACAAGAGGAGAGGCAATTCTTGATTTAGACCTTAGTGGAACACAGGATTAGTCCAAGAGGTGAATATAGTGGGGTGAATATAGTGGGGTGGGGGACACCACAGCAGTAGACCACAGTAGAATTTAATTTTAGAAAGGGGGCCTATACAAAAATGAGGAAGCCAGTTAAACAGAAATTAAAAGGTACAGTGCCAAAAGTGGAATCCCTGCAAGCCACATGGAAATTTTAAAAGACATCATAATAGGCTCAATTTAAATCTGTTCTGCAAATTAAAAAAACACGGTAAGAAGACCAAAAAAATGCCACCATGGCTAAACAAAAAACGTAAAAGAAGCAGTGAGAGGCAACAAGGCATCCTTTAAAAAGTGGAAGTTAAATCCTAGTGAGGAAAATAGAAAGAAGCATAAACTCTGGCAAATGACGTGCAAACATACAATTAGGAAGGCCAAAAAGGAAATGTGTACAAGTAGCCAAAGACTCTAAAAGTACCAGCATCAATTTTTTTAAGTATATCAGAAGCAGGAACACTGCTAAAAAGTGTATGAGGTCACTGGATGATGGAGATGCTAAAGGAGCACTCAAGGACAATAAGGCCATTGGGGAGAAACTAAATAAATTCTATACATTGGTCGTCACAGCTGAGGATGTGAGGGAGATTCCCAAACCTGAGCCATTCTTTTTTGGTGACAAATCTGAGGAACTGTCCTACATTGAGGTGTCATTAGAAGACGTTTTGGAACAAATGGATAAATTAAACAGTAATAAATCACCAGGTCAGATGATATACTAGTGTAGTAGGAAAAGAGCTAGAGACATAAGCCCTTGTATCAGAGGCCTGGAATGGGGCAGGACCTTCTCACAGAATTTGGCAAGAACAGGGCTCATATTGCAGAAATACATATTCCTAAGGAGAGCTAAGTACAGAGTACCCTCACAAACACATTCTGATATTCAGTGATACCAGAACATCCCAGTATCAAGGATGGTACAAAAACATTCTCCAAGGATAACAGGAACACACTGACCCCTGTTAAAAGATAAGGTCAGGATGACAGGACATAAATTGCTTGTATCAGGGTGTAAAGATGTATCTCAGAGGGAGTATCTTTGGCCAGCGCAGGGGGCAGTGGAAAGTCCCAGCCCATGACTGAACTGCATCCATTGTCATGAGCATACGAGTCTTAGTGTTCTTGTAGAGTCTGCCAAGTGCAATTACCAAGCTTTGTCAACAACTAACCTGGCTGAATGCCTTTGGACCTTAATAGAGCTTCTGGTCATTGGGCATTTCGTGCCAAAATCTGTGCAGAGCTGGGGCAGCACACATGGAGAACACACATATACAGCCAAATATCAGAGAACAACTGGGACCACTGCTGTTCAACATATTCATAACTGATCTGGAGAAAAACCTGTTACGTGCCTGGCGTAACTGTTGTCCTTCGAGATGGGCTGCTCACGTCCCTTCCATTGTCGGTATGTGTGCACCCACGTGCACAGCTGTCAGAGATTTCTGCCCTAGGGTCGGCTGTGGCACCCTCTGGAGGGGCATTCCCATGGGTGGTATATTAGGCACCGACAGCCCTGCGCCCTCTCAGTTCCGTCTTCCCTGCAACTCTGACAGAGGCGGAGGAGGGTGGTAAATGGAAAATACTTTGAAGAACAATAGTTCCAAAAAAAAAAAAAGGTAGGCAATTGTTTTTTTCTTCTTTGAGTGCTTGCTCATGTTGATTCCATTGTAGGTGACTCACAAGCAGTGTCCCTGGAGGTGGGCTCAGAGTTTACAGCTTAGTGGTTTGCAGTACTGCCCTGCCAAACCCAGCATTGTCCTGGGCCTGCTGGGTCCACGCACAGTGGGGCATAACGGTATGGACAGACAACCAGGTGACTGCTCTGCAGATGTCCTGAATAGGCACATGGGTCAGAAAAGCTGCCAAGGAGGCCTGCACCCGGGTAGAGTGGGCAGTGACAATCGCTGGAGGCGGCATCTGCACTTGGTCACAGCAGAAGCGAACGCAGGCCATGATTCAAGAAGAAATTATTTGGGGGCTCTTTTTCATTGGACTGTTTCTCATCAGATCCTACTTGTATGTTATCATCTTCTGTCTTCTCCTCCTTACTAGGATGTAGAGAATCTCCATTATTAGCTGTATGGTCGTATCACTATTACTATTTTACATACAATAGCTCCAAGGCCTCACTCTGTGAAATGTCTGAAAAGTCCTGGAAAGACAGAGCTCTGGCCTGGGCCCCAACAAAGGGCAAAACTGAGGTGCAGGACAAGGGGGAGCACAAGAGAATTATACAAAATATGCCCTCAGAATCTCCCATCCGGTACAGTTGCCCAGTACAGCATCCACCTGAAAGAGAAAGTGGATGGTCTAAGTACTATGAAAAATAACCAAGTTCTGTTATAAGAATGGGAGATCTGCCTCACCAGTTCAAAGTCTATGCTGTGGGTCTCATTCCCTGGGGTGCATCTCCATGTCTCTCCAAAACTTTAACGGGTTTTCCTTTTGCTGGTGAGGAGTAAACCATGGAGCAAGACATTTGGGCTCCCTCCACAGTAGCTCTGCCTAAGCTGCCAAAGGTGAATTGCCAGTGGGGGTCAGCAGTGACAGTCCTGGCTGCCTCTTTCCCACACCCACTCCAGCCCCATCCATCCTGCAGGTGAACCTTTTGCTGCTAGCAGGGTTTTAGGTATAATGTGGAAATGACACATCCCCCAATTCTGGCCTTGGCCATGGCTCCTCGTTGGCACAGTTGGTCTGTGCCAATCCATCTCCCAATTCTGGCCTTCCCCAGCTGCAGCTCCCCAGCTCTGCCTCAGAACCGCTGCCCTGTCTCTGGCTCAGTTCTGGCTTTTCTGGTTCAGTGCTGCTTCCCTGGCTCCAGCCCAGCTCAGCCTTCTGGGCTTCTTCTCTGGCCCTTGTGTTTCTGTCTGCTGCTGCTCTGCCTCCAGCTCAGCTTGAGGTGCTGCAGGTTTGTCAGATTTCTACTGCATTAATAGCCCCCAGATCACTTAAAAAACCAACAACTTTGTTTCAAGAAACAGATCTGGTTAGTTTTTAACATATTGGTCTATTACAACAAGTAATAAAGGAAAGATTTTGTTAGATAACTGGTGTAGTACGATGAGGTCCTGAAACATAAGCCCGTGTATCAGAGGCCTGGTATGAGGCCTGAGACCTGAGCTGAAGTAATGGTCAAGACCTTGCTAATATAAAGCAAAGATAAACTGTGAGCAAGAGGCAGAGGCATTCTGCTCACAGAATATGGCAAGAACAGGGCTGATGCTACAGGAATACATATACCTGAAAGGTACTGGGCACAAGTGATGGAAACAAATGCCAGGATGGTACCAGAACACTCCAGCACAAGTACATTCCCCACAGATAACAGGAACATGCCCACCCATCCTGAAGACAGGGTCAAAAGGATAATATAATGGATAGAGTTGTTTTGGTTGAACCAATGTCATGTAGAGGGGTTGTACCTCAGTACGTCAGGAGTGATGTGTAACTTGTTTGTACCTCTGTATAACAATGTACCTATGAGGGGCTGTCTTTGTCTGGCCTTGGGAGCAGTGGAGAATCCTGCCACGGGTCCTTTGTCAGAAGGCACACATTCAGAATATGTCCTGCAGAGTCTGCGGGAAAGTATCACTGTGCTTCGTTTGGCAATAAACCTGGCCGGGTGCCTTCGTACCTTATCAGAGTCTGTGGTCATTGGGGGTTCTCTCGGGGCCTGCTATTCTGGCTATCTGTGCAGAGCCAGGTCAGCATACAGAGGGAGCACACACATGCAGAAGAAAAGGTATCAACATTGGACAGATCAGAGCACCACACCTGTGATGTCTGATGACAACTAGTACAGGTTTGATTTAAAAAAAAAAAAGCCACAAGCCCCAGCAGGAGTCGGTCCACATTAGTAACAAAGCTACGGGATGACAATCAGATTCAAATCAAAACCCCAATACTTCTACTTGTATCCTGAGCACCTCAGCAGAACATTTTCACCTCGCCAGGAGTGGTCCCTTCATCCGGAGGTGGATAGTTCACTCTTCCACACGTGGAGAACTCTCCAGGTGAACGGGTTCATGCCCAGGCAGAACAGGGAATTTCTTCCCAAGATCATCTCTCATTTTCATTCGAGTCAGGACATTGACTTACCAGTCTTCTTTCCTAAGCCACATAAATCAAAGGAGTGTAGGCTACCTGCCTTGGGCATCTGGAGGGCTCTGGCCTTCTACATTAACAGAACCAGGCCACTCCATAAGTTGACGCAATTATTTGTCCCTGTGTCTGACAGGATGAAAGGTTGCCCTGTATTAAAAGAACAGCAAAAATTGCTGTAAGTACATCCGAAGCAGGAAGCCAATTAAAAAAACTAGTGAGGCCATGGGATGATGGAGCACTTAGGGATAATAAGGACATGAAAGTCAGTATGTACTGCTTTCCTCTGGGTGTCTTTTTTGGAAAAGGACCCAGAATATCCACAGCTACTCACTGAAATGGAACTTCGATGATGGGGAGTGGCTGGAGAGCGGCTTTGACCTGGTCTTGGGGTTTTCCCACTCTTTGGCACACCTCACAAGACCGGACATAGGTAGAAACATCCTTGCCCATTCCCTCCCAGTGGAATGACACCCCCCCTCAAACGGTCTTTGGTCCTGTTCACCCCAGCGTGGACACTAGGATGATCATGGGCTAAGCTTAAGAGCTTGGCCCGGTATTTAGTTGTAACTAGCAACTGTCTCTGAGGATGCCAGTCTTCCTGGTGTCCACCAGAAAGAGTTTCCTTGTATAAAATTCCTCTTTCTACAACAAACCTGGATCGATTAGAAGAGCTGAGAGGTGGTGGATTGCTCCATGCCACCGTCCAAGCTCTCTGGAGGCTTTCATCTGCTTCCTGTTCGGTCTGGAACTGTTCTCTTGATGCTGGAGACATCAGTTCCTCATTGGATTGTGGATCTGGGCATGGTCCCTCTGGAAGCGATGTAGGGGATGGGGCTGTTTCCACTGACTGTGAACCACTCTCCGCTGGTGCACTATGTTGGGGTTCAGGCTCCGGCTGAGCCTTTTGTGTAGGGTTATGGGCTGCTGCCGGTTCAGGTTCGGTGGGGCCCTCTGATGTTGGGGTTCCAATCACCAGATTCAGTGCTGGCAATGGGTCTGGTGCTGGTTGTTCCACCCATTTTGGTTCTGGGACTGGCTCTGTCTGGGTCTCTGTGACTGGATCCACTACTGCTGTTGCAGATGTTGGCATGGGGTCCAGTTCCATCACTTCTGACCGGGTCCTGGTAGATGTCTTCAGAACAGAGCTAAGTGTGACAGCTTGCTTAGCCTGGCTGTAGGTGACCATTCCCAACCTCTTGGCTAGCTTTACATGACTGGCCAAGTCTTTCCACAGCAGCATGGGGATGGGATAATCATCATAGACTGCAAAAGTCCATGTTCCTGACCAGCCCTTGTACTGGACCGGCAACTTGGATGTAGGCAACTCAAAAGAGTTTGGCCTGAAGGGTTGAATCGTCACTTGGACTCTGGGTCGATTAAATTGGGGTCCACTAAGGAAGCGTTGATAGCCGACACTTGTGCTCCAGTGTCCCTCCATGCTGTAGCCTTCTTCCCACCCCACTCACAGTTTCCCTCCACTCTGAGGATATCTGGGAGGCATCTGGGCCTGAGGACCTTTGGTGGGACCCCGGTGCAATGAACTGTAATCTGTTGGGGTTCTTGGGGCAGTTGGCCTTTACATGCCCCAGCTCCTTACATTTAAAAGATCGCCCAGATGACTGGTCACTGGGGCAAGGTGGGTTGCAAGAGAACAGTGTGGTGAGACAATAAGGTGTCTGGGGTTTTTCTTGGGGTGTAGTTGGGGCTTTGGGTTGTCCCCGGTAGTAGGGTGTTGTCTGAGGGTGTTCCTTCTGGTATCCGCTGAAACTGTGACCAGGGTTGTTCCTCTCTCCTCCCTTCACCTGTTTTGTACCGGTTTGCCCCGCCTCTCTGGTGGTCTGGGACCGCTCGTATTGATCAGTATAAGAAGCAAGACTTCCTGCTGAGTCCATTTTCTTGTCCCATAAACACTGTTTTATATCATCCTTGGACATACCCAGGAATTGCTCCTGTATCATCAAATAACGCATTCCTCCAAAGCTAGCTACCTTTTGAGCCATTTATCAAACAGATCCTTCATCTGGTTTACATAAGCCACATTACCTAGTCCAGCCCTCTCTTAAGGGTTCAAAATTTTACTCTGTAAGTTTCAGGTGTAACTTGAAATTGTTTTAAAACCAAATCCTTGAATTTATCATAGTAAGAAGCCTCATCAATAGGCATCTTATTGAATATGTCCAGCGCTCTTCCAGTCAATTTTGCGACCAATGTGGTCATCTTGTGAGCGTTAGGAATTCGATGGAGTGTGCACAGTCTCTCAAAGGTGAGAAAATATTCAGCAATATCACTGGATTCATCATACTGTGGACATAGTCGCTCCCATTTGTGGATTGTTAGAGTTATTTGGTATATTCTGCTGAGCCCTTGTCTTCTCTATCTTCAGTGCATGTTTCCTCTCTTTTTTCCTCTCCTCCATTTCTTTTTCTTTTGTCCCCATTTCTTTTGCTTTTGCCTCCATAGCTCTCTGGTGAGCAGCCTCCTCTGCCTCCATAGCTCTCTGGTGAGCAGCCTCCTCTGCCTCCTTAGCTTTCCTGTGGGCAGCCTCCTGCGCTTTCTCTGCCTCTCTCTCTGCCTCCAAATCGAGTTGTTTTAATTTGACCAGTCTCTGGTGTTCTTTTTCTTTCTCTTCTGCTTCCAGTCTGACTATCTCCAGTTTCTGTTGGGCATTGCTTTTTGTCATCTTAGCCTCTCTGTTTTTAACCTAGCTATATCTGAGAGTTAGAAAAAAAAAACAATAACCTGTCTTGTAAAATTTGCTGTGCTGTAACCTGATACCTTTGTCTCTGATCAGTGTTCCCAGCCTACTGAAAACTCCTTTTGTTGTGGAGCTGCTCTGTCCCCAGGCAGAGAGACAGAACCTGCAGCTGTAATCACCTTTTAAAATCCTGCTGTGCTTCTGGTTCAAAATGATCCCATCACTCTGCCACCATGTCAGGGTTCCTTCCCCACTCTGAACTCCAGGGTACAGATGTGGGGACCCGCATGAAAGACCCCCTAAGCTTATTTCTACCAGCTTAGGTTAAAACTTCTCCAAGGCACAAAGTCTTTGCCCTTAGATTAGGTAAAACGCTGCCACTACCAAGTATTTTAGACAACGGACAGGGAAAGGACCACTTGGAGTTCCTATTTCCCCAAAATATCCCGCCAAGCCCTTACACGCCCTTTCCTCAGGAGGCTTGAGAATAAACAAGATGAGCACAAACCACTTGGATTTTTAAGACACAAAAAACAAATCAGATTCTTAAAAATCAGAACTTTATTAGAAGAACAAAAAAAAGAGAGAACAACTCTGTAAGATCAGAATGGAAGATAATCTTACAGGCAGTCAGATTCAAAACATAGAGAATTCCTCTAGGCAAAACCTTAAGTTACAAAAAGACACAAAAACAGGAATACACATTCCCTCCAGCACAGTGAATTTACAAGCCAAAAAAACAAAGAAAACCTAAAGTATTTTCTAGCTAGATTACTTACTAACTTTACAGGAGTTGGAGGGTTTGCATCCTTAATCTGTTCCCGGCAAAGGTATCACACTAACAGACAGTCAAAAGCCTTTTCCCTCCCCCTCCAGATTTGAAAGTATCTTGTCTCCTCATTGGTCATTTGGGGTCAGGTGCCAGCCAGGTTACCTGAGCTTCTTAACCCTTTACAGGTGAAAAGATTTTGCCTCTGGACAGGAGGGATTTTATAGCGCTGTACACAGAAAGGTGGTTACCCTTCCCTTTATATTTATGACAGAAGGTTTTGGAACAAATGGATAAATTAAACAGTAATATATCAACAGGACCCGATGATATACTGGTGTAGTAGGAAGAGAGCCTGAGACATAAGCCTTTGTAACAGAGGCCTGGTATGAGGCAGGCCCTGCTCACAGAATCTGGCAAGAACAGGACTGAAACTTGAGAAAAACACATTCCTAAGAAGAGCTAAGTATAGAGAACTCAGGCAAACAAATCATATGTCCCCTTAGTCATCTCTTCTCCAAGCTGAAAAGTCCCGGTTTTATCAATCTTTCCTCATTCGGAATCCGTTCCATACCCCTAATAATTTTTGTTGTCCTTTACTGAGCTTTTTCCAATTCCAGTATATCTTTTTTGAGATGGGGAGACCACAGCTACATGCAGTATTAAAGATGTGGGCGGACCATGGATTTATATAGAGGCAATATATATTTTTGTCCTATTATCCCTTTCTTAATTATTCCCAACATTCTGTTCACTTTTTTGACTGCAGCTGCGCATTGAGTAAACCTTTTCTGAGAACTATCCACAATGACTCCAAGCTCTCTTTCTTGAGTGGTAACAGCTAATTTAGACCCCATCATTTCATATGTATAGTTGGGATTATGCTTTCCACTGTGCATTACTTTGCGTTTATCAACATTAAATTCCATCTGACATTTGGTTGCCCAGTCACCAAATCCTTTGGTAGCTCTTTGCAGGCTGCCTGGGTCTTAACTATCTTTAGTAATTTTGTATCATCTGCAAATTTTGCCACCTCACTGTTTGCCCCTTTTTCCAGATCATTTATGAATATGTTGAATAGGACTGGTCCCAGTACAGAGTCTTCGGGGACACTGATATTTACTACTCTCCATTATGAAAACTGACCATTTATACCTATCTTTTGTTTCCTATCTTTTAACCAGTTACAGATCCATGAGAGCACCTCCCCTCTTGTCCCTTGGCAGCTTACTTTGCTTAAGAGCCTTTGGTGAGGGACCTTGTCAAAGATTTTTTATACTATATCCACTGGAACCAGTTTCTCCACATTTGTTGACCCCCTCAAAGAATTCTTGTAGATTGGTGGGCCATGATTTTCCTTTACAAAAACCATGTTGACCCTTCCGCAACAGATCATGTTCATTTATATTTCTGACAATATTGTTCTTTATTATACTTTCAACCAGTTTGCCCGGTACTGAAATCAGGCTTACATCTGTGAGAGATGAAGCAAGATGCAGGACAACTAAAGAGCTCATGGCAGAAATATAGAAACTATTTAATGGATTTTTCCTTCTCACAAGGGCCTAGGGAGGTGGTAGAATCTCCTTCCTTGGAAGTTTTTAAGGTCAGGCTTGACAAAGCCTTGGCTGGGATGATTTGATTGGGGATTGGTCCTGCTTTGAGCAGGGGGTTGGACTAGATGACCTCCTGAGGTCCCTTCCAACCCTGATATTCTATGATTCTATGATTCTATGATTTGACTATACCTCAGTGAAAGCAAATTTCTGTTTATTTTTCAGAGAAAATTACTTGGACTAAGACTAAATTGCCCACCTTTAAGAAGGGGAGAATACTGAGAGCTCTTAAAGAAATAGGTTTCCACAGTTAAGATATGCACTATCACTTGATCTTGACACTTGTCAGTTATCATCCTGCATCTCATCTTCAGTTTTTGTTTCAGAGTATTGAAAGGATGGGGATGAAAAACCTTTCAGAGACAACGAAGGAGCCAGATACCCCTTCCATCAAGCCAGGTTACCTTTTTTCTCCCTGAAACTCCTGAAGTAGTCTGTGTAGACTCTGGAGCCCTTTTTTAAAAATGGTGTCACATTAGCTATCCTCCAGTCATCTGGTACAAAAGCTGATTTAAATGACAGGTTACAGACTAGAGTTTAGTAATTCTGCAAGTTCATCTTTGAGGTCCTTCATAACTCTTGGGTGAATCCCATCGGGTCCTGGTGACTTATTGCTGTTTACTTTATCAATTTGTTCCAAAACCTCCTCTAATGACACCTCAATCTGGGACAGTTCCTCAGATCTGTCACCTAAAAAGAGTGGCTCAGGTTTGGGAATCTCCCTCACATCCTCAACCATGAAGACTGATGCAAAGAATTCATTTTATTTCTCCGCAATGGCCTTATCATCCTTGAGTGCTCCTTTAGCAGCTTGATTGCCCGGGTGGCGCACAGATTGTTTCGCTGGCTTCCTGCTTCTGATGTACTTAATTTTTGTGCTATTACTTTTTGAGTCTTTGACATTCTGTCTTGGCCTTCCTAATTACATTTTTACACTTCATTTTCCAATGTTTATACTCCTTTCTATTTTCCTCACTAGTTTCTTGGTTAACATAGACGTCCTTTCCATGTCGAGGAGAGGGCAAACTCTATGAATGAGCTTACATTATACAGATCCCTGAGCAGGAAGGTATAATTTTGGGTTTATATTCCAGTGTGTGTGGCTGAGGGCGGGGAGGGGTTGAGCCTGGGGAGCTGTGAAATGAGCTGATATCTGATGTTTGTACTTGGGGCATAACAGGGCCTGGAGAGGCTGAATCACCAGCAAAGCAGTGTGGAAAAGGGCCAGCCCAGCTGGGTGGTTAGAGAGGCACCACACTTCTTATGGTTCCCAGACTGTACCCCAGGGGTCATAACCTATCACACTCATACTCTCTGGAGCCCAAATTAGGCCCCAAGGCACCTGTAACACAATTATGGGGGAGGGACTGTAGCCTGAACAAAAGATGAAGATATACCAATTGTTTGATTCCTTTATCCCTGTGTTATCAGTGGGGCACACCTACTAAAAATACCACCAAACTGAAATGGTCACAGAGCAACACATCCTTCAAATTCTGTGGCTGTTCCCTCCTGAAAAGTGGAATACCATGTGAGATGAACTCCAGGTTATTTTGGCTCTGGGAATGGTAAAGGAATCACACAATAAGAGGAGAATTCCCACGGTACTACTTCCGACGCAGGATAGCACAACCCGTTTCTGCATCGATTTCAGAAAAACCAACACATTATTGAAATGTGATGCTTTCCCGATGCAGAGAGTGGATGCATTATTGGAACAGTTTGAGCTGCCAGATATATATATATATATATATATATATATATATATCCACTTTAGACCTCATAAAGGAATACTGGAAAATATCTTTGATTCCACAATCCTGGGTGAAGAAAGCCTTTTTTCAAGTACTTAGGGTGGCTATGAATTTTCGGAGGCTAATGGACTGGATATTACAACTGCATGGGCAGTATTCAGTGGTGTGCTGCTACGAGCGATTGAAAATGGTTGTTGTCCCGTATCTTCTGGCAGCATTCCCACACATAGTGCAGATTCCTATACAGAAAGGAAAACATTGTCACTGCTTGGCTGAACAGTCTGCAAGACTCAGTTGGCCCTTACAATCTGAGCCCCCTGTGTCAGTGAATCATTTCTTCACTCCCGGGGGGGCTCTCAAGCTGAAGTTCTCCAGGGTCTATTTTCTGTTTGTCCCACTGCTCATGGAGCTGAGGGAATTGTCTGGGAGGCCTTCCAACCTGAGAGTCTGTAGGGACTGTTCAGGGGAATCATAAAAGTTGCTGTCCTGTATGGCGAGTGTCAGACGTGAGATTTATACATTGAGTCTCAGGGCTCTGCCTTGCTGTCTCAATAAGGATATTTCCTCTCTCTGCTGAGCAGGATTTTGGTGAGTTGGCTGTTTCTGCATTAAAGTTAGTGCTAAGGGCTCAGGAAGGATACAGGGTTCAAGTCAAGAACCATTTGGGCAGGAATTCACCAGCACGGCAACTCGAACTGTTTAGCATTGTCAGAAACACCAAAGGATTTACCTGGTGAAATGTAAAAAAGGATTTACTTGGAACTAGAAATGTACTAGAAATTATTTAGATAAATATTTGTTTTTAAGATCAGTTCCTTGTCTTGGAATTAATTGAATTGGTATTGGAATTAATTGATAAACTTAAGAGTAACAAGTCACCGGGACCAGATGGCATTCACCCAAGAGTTCTGAAAGAACTCAAATGTGAAATTGCGGAACTATTAACTATGGTTTGTAACCTGTCCTTTAAATCAGCTACTGTACCCAATGACTGGAAGATAGCTAATGTAACGCCAATATTTAAGAAGGGCTCTAGAGGTGATCCTGGCAATTACAGACCGGTAAGTCTAACGTCAGTGCCGGGCAAATTAGTTGAAACAAAAGTAAAGAATAAAATTGTCAGATACATACAGGAACATAAATTGTTGCACAAAAGTCAACATGGTTTCTGTAAAGGGAGATCATGTCTTACTAATCTATTACAGTTCTGTGAAGGGGTCAACAAACATGTGGACAAGGGGGATCCAGTGAACATAGTGTACTTAGATTTCCATAAAGCCTTTGTCAAGGTCACTCACCAAAGGCTCTTAGATAAATTGTCATGGGATAAGAGAGAAGACCCTTTCATGGATTGAGAACTAGTTAAAAGACAGGGAACAAAGGGTGGGAATAAATGGTAAATTTTCAGAATGGAGAGGGGTAACCAGTGGTGTTCCCCAAAGGTCAGTCCTGGGACCAATCCTATTCAAATTATTCATAAATGATCTGGAGAAAGGGGTAAACAGTGAGGTGGCAAAGTTTGCAGATGATACTAAACTGCTCAAGATAGTTAAGACCAAAGCAAACTGTGAAGAACTTCAAAAAGATTTCACAAAACTTAGTGATTTGGGCAACAAAATGGAAAATAAAATTTAATGTGGATAAATTTAAAGTAATGCACATTGGAAAAAAATAACCCCAACTATACATATAATATGATGGGGGCTAATTTCGCTACAACTAGTCAGGAAAAAGATCTTGGATTCATCGTTCTCTGAAGATGTCCATGCAGTGTGCAGTGGCAGTCAAAAAAGCAAACTGGATGTTAAGAATCATTAAGAAAGGGATAGAGAATAAGTCAGAGAATATCTTATTACCCTTTTATAAATCCATGGTATGCTCACATCTTGAATACTGTGTACAGATGTGGTCTCCTCATCTCAAAAAAGATATACTGGCGTTAGAAAAGGTTCAGAGAAGAGCAACTAAAATGATTTGTTAGTCTCTATGGTGCCACAAGTACTCCTGTTCTTTTTTTTAAAATGATTAGGGGTTTGGAACAGGTCTCATATGAGGAGAGATTAAAGAGGCTAGGACTTTTCCACTTGGAAAAGAGGAGACTAAGGGGAGGTATGATAAAGGTATATACAATCATGAGTGGTGTGGAGAAAGTGAATAAGGAAAAGTTATTTTAACTAGGGGCCACCAATTGAAATTAATGGGCAGCAGGTTTAAAACAAATAAAAGGAAGTTGTTCTTCATTCAGCGCACAGTCAACCTGTGGAACTCCTTGACTGAGGAGGTTGTGAAGGCTAGGACTTTAACGGGGTTTAAAAGAGAACTTAATAAATTCATGGAGGTTAAGTCCATTAATGGCTATTAGCCAAGATGTGTAAGGAATGGTGTCCCTACCCTCTGTTTGTCAGAGGGTGGTGATGGATGGCAGGAGAGAGATCACATGATCATTACCAGTTAGAGTCACTCCCTCTGGGGCACCTGGCATTGGCCATGGTCAGTACACAGGATACTGGGCTGGATGGACCTTTGGTCTGACCCAGTACGGCCATTCTTATGTTCTTTTGTTCTTATGTGTCTGACTGTGCCTTCTACCTGTCTCAGTAGCTTGCTTTTTTGGTTTTATGTGACTTTTCCTCTGGTTCAGTCAAGTTTTCCAATTCAGCAACTTTAATGCCATGTTAGAAAGTGGAGCCAAACCCTCTGCAGCGGGTATCTGGGTTACCAGAGGGTTCGCAACAAGAATGGGTCACACACTGGTCAGATTCTGCTCTCACATTCTGCCTTCAGTGCGTCACTCCAGATTGACACTAACATCCCAGAAAGCAAAATCAGGACCCGGGTGTTTTGGAATCCCTGTCTTTCATTCGTGGTCTCAGAATGTCACAAAAACTGAGGGTTTACTTCAGACACTTTCAGCACCCTAACAGAGTAGTGCTCTCTGTAGCAGGACCTGAAGCCGTGATTTCACAGCTCAGAGCTGAAAGTTAAACACTGAGGGTGAAATCTTGGTCCCATTGAGATCAGCTCTCAACACGGTCAGGAGTTCAACCTGAATCTACATGTGGGGATGTAAATAAATGGCCTGATTTACAGTGGCCATGACTCTCCAACGACTTCAACTGCAGTTGTCTCGTGGCCTCTAAGGCGGGTGAGCTCATTTGCACTAAAGAAGAACTGACAGGAGAGTTGCTGAAATATCTGACTCAGGGGCTTAGAGGTTTAGAACTCTTAGGATAACAATTTTTTTTCAGGGAGGGAGACGGGTCTGGTCTCCTTGTACCCCGGCATCTCTGCATCTGGAAAGAACAAGAAGCCCCAGAAGGCAGTAAAAAGAACAGCATGTTTATGGTTTAGAGGAAACCAAATGGTGTTGGAAATCTCAATGGGGAGAGTCCAGGAATGCACACTGTGTGTGTGTGTTTGCGCGTGGGTGGGGAATGTGCAGCATCCAGATCACAGTTGTGCGGAGTCCTGAAACTGGGTGAAATAGGGAATGGACATCCTGCCTCATGCACAGAGCAAAGAGGCGTAATGAGGCCTACCGTGGCAGGGGGTGTCTCAGACTGTAACGTAATGTGGACCACACTGTAGCAGATTTTCTCTGACACCATCCCCAATTTGGAACCTCCCTCCTCATATGAGCAGCCCCACTACAGCCTCGTGGTTACGCCAGCAATTGCCAAGATGGAAAAACAGCCTCAGGAAGGTGTGTTTGGGTTTCCAGCGGGCTGCAATATGTTAAAGCTCTGTGTCATTTTGAGAAAGAGTTACTCACAATGGCTCCTTTCAGTCTCCATGTCCTGGCTCCCTCCCGCCAGGTCTGTCCCTCTCTTCTTCCCTGCACAGGTTGAGCTGCTGCTGGGGTTCCCATCACCCCCAGAAAGGCAGTTCAGGCTGATCTCCCCCTTTTCCCAAGTGCAGGCAGACACTGACTGTAACCTCCTCTGAGGAGGTATTTCTGTGAGCTGGTGCTGTGGGATCTAGCACCTGGTTTTGGTTCTGCGTGAGGGACATCACTGTGTGACAGAGCTGGAAGTTATGGGGGTTGGGGAATCTACATGGACAAGTGGCCGGCACTGCGGGGTTCTGGGATATGGAGCGGGATATAAATGGGCAGGCGGGTAGCACTGAGTGCTGTGGAGGCGGGGAACCGGGTGTTCATGGACAGATGGGCAATGCTGTGTGTTGTGAGGGCAGGGAGGGACGTGTACACAGTGAAGCAGGCAGTGATAAGATGTGTGGAGGCAGGCAGGGGCGCTGGGTTTGTGGGGGTAGGGAGTGCATGTACCTGGAGTAGTGGGCAGTGCTGCTGAAATTGAATTTGTCTTTCTAATTGTTGGTCCAAGGCCAGTGCTGGGATCTTTCCTGGTCCAATGTGCATTTGGGCTGGTCTCAGGGTCTCTTTCCCATGGCAAGCCACTGAACTGCAGCCTGGGTGTCACAGCCTTTACTCAGTGTTTGTTTCCAGGTGTTGTCGTTGTTGTTGTTGTTGTTATGTAACTTCAGGCCTTTCGCCGGTGGAAAGAACCATTGATCTTTGTGTGACACTGCACCCCATATTCTTCATAGTGATATAATTATGATATGATTATGGCAAAATTATCATGCATTTTGTGCAAGACAGGTCTTGTAAGATGTCATTGGAAAAGTTATAATTTTCTGAATACAATTACCCTACTGGTGTGAACGTATCGTTTTTGGATATGAATTTATGAATATTGACTATGTATCTGTACTTCAAATATAGTTACACCTGGGTACTGCCCACTAGGCAAGATGCTGGTTGGGAAGGGCCTATTCAGGGCAATGAGCCGTTAGGGAGAACAATAGGTCTGAGGAGAAACTTAGAAACTTACCTTCCACCTGGTGAGCCTTCCTGAGAACAGCCTTTAAGAAATGGATGCTATGACTCTACAAGGGCATGTGGCCAGCTCACATAACTCTGCACTCTATCTTGGGGAGTCTATATTTTCCCACAAACTGGTCTGGGAACCAAGTTTTGAAACAAAGGGTTCCTGCCATATGCTAAAGCTATAGAAGGCAGGGAGTGACATCTTTGTGGTTCCTTACTCCCCACCCAAGGAGACTCCTGGATACACCTGAGGACAAAAGTCTGAACTGGGAGAAGTGCTGGACCCAGGCTAAAGAGATTTCTAGCCTGTGTATGGAAACCTGAGAAACCCAAGCTGCAAAGCAAATGCAGCTTGTGCCTTGAGAATGTGCCAGATTGCTTGTATCATGAATCAGGTTGATACACTGCTAATTCATAGTCAGTCTAACTATTGTGTTAAGCTTAGTTTGTGTTATTGATTATTTGCTAGGTAATCTGCTTTGATCTGTTTGCTATCCCTTATAATAACTTAAAAACTATCTGTTGTAGTTAAAAAATCTTGCTTTATGATTTAATCTAACCCCAGTATGCTGTTAAGTGAAATGTCTAGGGATAAAATCTCAGCTTGGTTACCACAAGTTTACACTGTGCTCCCCACATTGAGGGAGGAATGAACTGGGTAACAAATTCATACTGGTTGCAGTTTGGACCATGGCAGGATGGTACAGCTCTGGGCTCGTAGGCTAGGAAGCTGGTGGCTATTTTGGCTGCAGCCTCTCTGTTGTTGGTTCATGCAGTGGCTAGTCAAAGAGCCTGCACGTAACGGCAGTTTGGTGTGTCCCTGCCTGTGTGAATGCTGCTGAAGGTGTAGGACCAGGAGTCGGTCTGCAGCTTGTCACAGCAGCGCTTTGAGAGAGGGAGCCCAGGCTGGTGAGTCAGAGGGCTCGTGGTACCCAAGTTCCAGGTGTCACCCTGGGGGGAACCCGTCACACTTTGCTCCTCAGCTGCTTCAATCTCCCATAATACTCTGACACCCCCTTTCCGTACTCTCCTTCCCCATCCCAGGCTGCTTCGATTCCAACAGCACTCTGGTTGCTAGTGTCTTCTCCATGCTCCCAAGTCATCCATGGCTCCCACAATCTCCCAGCCTCCCCATGCTCCCCACTGCTCTTCCCCTGCAGAGGGTGAGGTGCCTCCCATCAGGACTGCTCCCTCGGCTGGTGGGGCGGTGGGGAGATCAGTGCTTGTCTCTTATCAGTGAGAAATCTCACGAGTGGCAAATGCCAAGGCATGCACCTGTATGGTTCTCTTGTTACATCCGTACACAGTGTGTGGTGTTTCAAGGACTGCTACACAGGAATAACTCACAAACTGAGAAGTATGCACATTATAAAATGAGAGTGGGCAACTCTGGGACATGTGATGGCCTAGATCAATACAGCTGCCATGTGCAGGAACCACTGGTAGGTGATTGAAACAGTGGGCCGCTGGCACACAAACGTTAAACCCAGGATACTCTGAGACCATTTGCTAGCGGGTTCTGTTACTCATTCATGGTGATGGTTGCACATTCATTTTTCACTGCAGACACTTTATGGGCTCAAGTCATTATTTTTCTCACCTAAAACGTTCATCCATGCAGTGCCTTACATGATCCTCAGCTTTGTGATATACACACCTATTTTAATATTCCCAAGGTGCTGCAGTCATGTGAGAAATTCTCCCCATAGAGCTAAATTGAATATGGTCATGAATAGAAAAAAATGATTAATTACTCTCACCTTTTTAAAAAAAATGTATGCCTTATTTCCAGTCAGAATTTATTTAACTTCAACTTCCAGCCCTTGGAACTTTTTACACCTCTGAATGCTAGGCTGAAAAGCCTGTTATGAAATACTAGTACTCCATATAGGTCCTTACAGACAGTTTTCAAGTCACCCGTAATGATCTTTGTTAAACTAAAAAAACTGAGATTTTTTGAGTCTATCACTATAATACAGGGTTTCTAATCTTATTATAATTCTTGTGACCTGCACCAATGACAGAGGTAAAATATCTTCTTTACCTCTCCTTGAGATTCCCCTGGTTATCATACAAAGATCACATTGGCTCTTTTGGCCATATGGTCACACTGGGAGGTCAGGTTAAGCTAATTCTCCTTTCATACCCCCAAATCTTGTTCAGAGTCATTACTTTTCCTACTATAGTACCCCAGCATGTATGCATCAGCTATATTCTTCGTTCCTAGATGTAGATGTCTGAATAGCTATATTAGAATATATGTTGTATGATTTGACCGAGTTTACCAACCAGTCCAGATGGCTCTGAATCAGTGACCTGTCCTCTTCATTATTTACAATTCCCCAATTTTGGTGTCATCTGAAAACTTCACTGATATTCAGACATGTGAAGGGTTAGGAGTTGAGTTGCAGACACTTGTCTCTGCTTACACTTGTCACTTAACACCTGTAATTTACATCTGAGACAGAGCTGGTTGCCAGCAAGAAAGTGTCTCACCAAGTGAATCAAGGGAAGTAACAGAGGTGCAGGCCTGTACCCCTAAATACCAAGACCCTTGTGCCCTTTGCACCCATTCTTTTGAGCACAAAGTCATAGCCCAGCATGATAGTGTCTGTTTCATAAGAACAGAAGAACAGCCATACTGGGTCAGGTCCATCTAGCCCAGCGTCCTGTCTTCTGACAGTGACCAATGCCAGATGCCCCAGAGGGAATGAACAGAACAGGGAATCACCCAGTGATCCATCCCCTGTCGCCCATTCCCAGCTTCTGGCAAACAGAGGCTACAAACACCATCCCTGCCAATCCTGGCTAATAGCCCTTGATGGACCTATCCTCCATGCACTTATCTAGTTCTTTTTTTAACCATGTTATAGTCTTGGCAGAATGTTCCATGGGGAAACTTGGTTCCTTTACAAGATACAAATTTGAGCATGGATCAGACGTATTTTCTATCTAGTCCAGTGTCCTCTCTCTGACAGTGACAGCCCCAGGAGCTGTAGAAGAAGGTGTAAGGAAACAGCAGTAGGTGGATGGGGGGATGACCTAATGGTCCTGACAGTGTCACCCTAATGACTAACAACTAGAGATTGACTTGTGCCCTGGAACATATGGGCATATAGGCTTTCCATAATGTTTATTTATCTGTAAGAATAGTAACTGGATCATCTCACTACCTCTGTAAATGTCCAAACGCTTCCTGATTCTTGCTTAGCCCGTGGCGACAACTACTTTCAGAAAGCAATTCCTCATTAGGCATAAACTGAGGAAAGTATTCTTTTCTAATCACTTTTGAATTTGCTACATTTCAAATTAATTGAATGTTCTCTTGATCTTGTATTATGAGAAAGGGAAAACAGATTCTTGACCTACTCTCTACCAGTCAGTGTTTTCTAGGCTTTTCTCATGTCTCCTCTTATTCCTGTAGTGTGTAAAGGTAATGATCCCAGGCTTTTCAACCTCTCTCCATAGGAGAGTTTCCCCAGGCCATTGATCATTCTCATTGGCCTTCCCTGAACTCCTCTAGTTCTGCAATATCCTGTGTGAGAAGTACTACACAGCCCAGTACTACACAGAGGAGTCCAGAGGAGGGTGAAACATTGACTGACTGATCTCATGGCATTGTATTTTCTGTATGCTGTCCCATCCCACTCCTCCTGGATCCAAGTGTTTTGCTTAGTTTCTGTCTGTGCTTGTGTTCTGAAAAGGGTTTCACAGAGCTGTGTACCATGACACCCAGATTTTTGTTTTGAGGCCATACTGTTCAATCAGAACTCGGTAAGGTGTTTGAGGAGTTCAAGTTTTCCCTCCAAAGGGCACAAAAGTTGCAGTTACTTACACTTCGTTTGGCTTTGTTAGCTCCCTCTGAGGATTTCTCTGCACTTGGCTGTGACCTAAGTATTCTGGTGCCATCTGCAGATGTTACCATGTCACTGTTCACCCCCCTTGTAGATTGGTAATAACTATAAAATATTTGCTGTGCTATTTGTTCTAAAGTCTGTAATCCTCTTGCTGTGCTTCTCTTTCTTCACAGGCACTTTAAGCTTTTCTGAGCCCAATCGATGCATTGAACATCTCATGGCAGTTTTCAACCTGACCCCCTCTGACTCTTCAACATTCATCCTTACAGGCATCCCTGGCCTGGAACCTGCCCATCTCTGGATTTCCATCCCTTTCTCCATGTTCTACATTATGGGACTCTTGGGAAATTTCATAGTTCTCTTTGTTGTATGGAAAGAGCAGACCCTGCACAAGCCGATGTACCTGCTGCTCTGCATGCTGGCGCTCACAGACATCAGCATGTGTACCTCCGTCATGCCGAAAGCACTGTGTATATTTTGGTTCAATTTGAAAGGCATTACTGTGGGTGGCTGCCTCACCCAGATGTTCTTCTTTCACGCAGTTTCTACTATGCAGTCAGCTGTCCTCGTGACAATGGCCTTCGATCGCTACGTTGCCATATGTAACCCTCTGAGATATGCCACCATCCTCACCAGTGTTGAAATAGCTAAGCTAGGGCTCGTGGGTTTGACAAGAGCTGTTCTCATCATTCTGCCCCTGCCTCTGCTTCTGAGCAGGCAGCCATTCTGTGCCAACCGCATTATCCCCCATACGTACTGCGAGCACATGGCTGTGGTGAAGATGTCGTGTGGGGACATCACAATCAACAGGACTTATGGCTTGGTGGTGGCCTTTGTAATCATTGGGTTAGACCTGACACTCATTGCCCTGTCCTATGGTCTGATCATCAGGGCAGTCCTCCGAATATCCTGCAAGAAAGCCCACCAGAAAGCCCTCAATACCTGCACAGCCCACATGTGTGTGATTCTGACATCTTATACTCCCTTCCTCTTCTCCAGTCTGACACACCGATTCAGTCAGGGCTTCTCTCCCCATGTTCATATCATCTTGGCCAACCTCTATCTACTTGTCCCCCCCATGCTCAACCCTATCATTTATGGGGTCAAAACCAAAGAGCTTCGTGACAAAGTGTTCAAATATGCCTGAAGAATGTGATCACTGGGGACTATTGACTTTAAACCTGTGTGACAAGAGGGGAAAGCATATCTCCTTGTTAATCACGGGTGCTCTCTCCTAGTTTCGCTGAGCTCAGCATTGTGGGATTTCACAGTCTGAGAAGTTCATCTCATCTAATGTTTTATCACTCCATCATCAAGCACTGACCTCTTGATGGCTGATCTCCCTTGCTCTCACCATCACCTGACCACTTTCAGCATCACCCATCAGCCCTGATTCCCCCCCCACACACACACCTTTCACTCATCCTGTCTGTTACTTCCAGATCACCAAGAGAGACTGCAGCTATCTGATGCATGGTGTCTTTCCATTAGTCCCTGTTTGAAAAAGGCTTCTTGATCAATTTAAAGAACAGAAGCTACACTTTCAGATAGCCAAAGACAAAGAAATCAGCTACAATGCTGAACTTTTTTTGTCATATATACAGTGATTTGGTGAACACATTTTACCTGATTTCTATACGTCCAATATTTCAGGAGGCCTGGAAGATAAACCAGAAGTTTCTGTGGGAAAGTGCTAATACAGGAAATCTGCAGCAGGAATTGAGGGCATTCTATACAGCTTATTAGGGAGAGTTCTGGAACGGTGTGTTTTTGAGAACTGGACTGTATTACCTTGTATTTGAGGGGTGTGTACCACAGAATGTGATGAAGCCAATTGCAACCATACGATGTGCACTCAGCCACTATGAATTGCAAAAATAGAATACCACATAGTTTAGGATTAATTGAAAAGCAGGCTTTTATATGCACGGTCAAAATATAGCTGGCAGTTTCTGCCAATATGAATAGGAGGAGTGGACAGACAAGTCGGTAAGTGAGAATGAAAGAAGATAAATGCATAAAAACCTTCAGTCTAGACACCTCTTATATTAGAAGTTTATTGAAAATTAGGAAAAGTGATGATTCTATGTGTTTTGTAGAAGTTATTAAAGATTAGCTAACTCGGTGTACTTTAGAGCAGTCCTCTGAAGTCATCTTGAGAGACTTTTTCCAGACATTGTTTCTCCCCAGCAGGTGAGCAACTGGCAACTGGGAACCTGCTGTTAGTTACTCAGCACCATTCCAGATGTTAGGTAAAATTATCGGGATGTTCTAAACCCTATTGCTTATCTCTGTGTATGCTTAAATCTAATAAACTGCAGAGTTAGATGATTGCATGGTTACTTGCATTTGATTCATGATCAGACGGAATTGCTGGGTTCCCACTGATTTATTCCGGAGACGTCCTGGAGTGAAATAGTTAAATTACCCCTTCTGGGGATTCTGGAAACCCCAGGTTACAGACTGCTGTATTGAACTATGACCTCGCCTTGGGGTCCAAAACTTACCACTTTGCACAGTTGATTTTGGAGATGATTTCAGCTGGAACTTTCAGAATACACACAAACCATTCCCGTTGTCAAAGACATCAAAAGTAGGTGTTGAGATGTCATCTTGGAGTGTCTGAAATGGATTAAACAGAGATTGCAATCAAAAGTCCAGGTGATTGAATCGTTTGCAGTACTAAGACCTTCTGGACCTAGAATGGTTGATATTTCATTTTTGCCGTTGTTTTGTGGAGACCTTGGAGAGTTGAAGCAGCAGTGGAGAGTTTTGTCTATGGTTCAGAGGCCTCATACTCAGGACAACGAAGTTAAGCAGTTTGGGCCTGAATTTCTCGAACACGCGGATGCTGCTGAGGACAAAGACTTTTGTAAACTTGGCTTGTTTGTTCTTTCATTGGTGTCGCTACCTTTTAGCAATGCTGCAGTTGCATGTTATTCAGATGAACTTGATAAAAACTAAACAGCGCAACAAGATATAAGTTTTAGAGAACATTCTTTATGTTGGAATGTACATGCTGCAACATAAAATCTATTATGAACAATTTGCAGCAACGAAAGGAATGATTGCACTGCTCACTGCTGATATGTATGACCAGCAGCAGAAGCATTCTACTTCCGATGAAGACAGTAAGGATGAAATGTTGCCTTTTAGAGACTAATGGTAACAAACTAATTCAACTCAAAACAGTAACAAACTAATTCAACTCAAAATATGAACACGGACGACCGTCACTGAAAGCAAATAGAAATAAATAATTTAATAATGTTGTTGTTTTTACACTACATATATTTTGGGCTACTTTTGATCTTTTTGACACCATTATTTGCTGTTTTTTGTTTGAAACCCCTGCCAACCTTCAATCGGGATACAAGTACCAGTATGATGGTTTTGATTTTGAGTTTCTTTGTTTCATAAATTTGTCACTAATGTGGACAAACTCCTGCTGGGACTTGTACCTATTTAAAAAAAAATCAAATCTGTAGTAGGTATGCAATGAAAGCTTCAATTTTTATTTGATGTCTAGATGAATGTGTGAATAAAAAACCCTTTGTTTCAAGAAATAGATGGGACTACTTTTCTGTTAAGTTTTAAGTGATTATAGGCTATTAATGCAGTAGAAATCTGGAAAACTTGAGCAGCAACTCAAGCTGAATTCGAGGCAGAGCAGCAGGAGTCAGAAACCCAAGGGCCAGAGAAGCAGCCCAGAAGGCAGAGCTGGGCTGGAGCCAGAGCAGCAGTGGTGAGGCACAGCTTGGAGGGCTACAGCTGGAGCAGACCAGAACAGGGAGCTGGGTCAGCATAGACCAGCTGTGCCAATGGGGAGCCAGGGCTGCGCTACAGTGGGGAGTTTGAGGCCAGAGCCATTCAAAAGGCCTTTGCCCATTACTGAACACATTGACCATACTTTCTCTGTATTGTATCCCATAAGTTTGCATCTGTACATATCATATTGCTAGTATAGTTTCATTGTTAATTTCAGACACACCAAATAAATTCACATTTAGAGACATTTTTAAGGCTTGGCTCTGTGTCAGATGGAGCTCCACACTTCTTATTCCTTGCTTGGAGAATGCACCAAAATTTTGTTTCACATGTGTCTGTATAGCCCCAAAATCTTATCCAAGTCTGACATGCCCCCCTGTAATGTCTCAATACGGTTGGACTACAGCGGTGACATTCATCAAAAACATTCTGTCATTGCTCTCAAGAGAATTTTCAAAAGCCCCCAGGGAGCCAGATGGTCCCTATGTAACAAGGGCATCTGACAAGGGCAAGGTGAGAACTTACTCGGTATCGCTGAGCTACTGCACACCCGAACGTGGGGTGCAAGATAAACTGTTGGATTCTATGAGCAAAGTGAAGAGACTGCAGAGGCAATAAACAGCACATTACTTGAAGAACTCGACATACACAAACTAGACGTGAACAAAGTGTCTTACTACTGTTTCGATCGTGCAAACATGAAATATGGAAAGTGACAATCAGTGTACCTTGCCTGCAAATTGCTCAGCCCACGATGTGCACAACGCCATGAAACAAGCTATCAATACCCTGCAACCTGATATCTAGGCTCTGGTGATTAAGACGTTCAATCATTTCTGCCTTTCTGCTAAGAGAGTAGCAGTGTTGAAGGATGTGTTTGACTTTGTGAATATGGACTATGCCACTTTACTGCACCACATTCTGACACACTGGTTCAGTCTTTTTCCAGCTGTAAACAGGCTTGTAAATACATGGCAGGCTTTGTCTGGGCAGTGATGAGTATCCAAAATCTCTATGGATGCTGTTTTCCGACATGGAAAATGGTGAACAAGGTGAAGGGCCTAGCAAAGTTGAGGTTCATCTGTTTTTCCTCCAGAATGCCCTGAAAGTCTTCAGTGATACTGTGCTTGTTAGGGGGCTTATTCCTTCACCCACTCACTTCCCTGGTCCTTCTCGCATGAACAGAGAGCAACAATACCCGAAGTCCAAAGGTGCAAACAATTCGATGTTTATTGGGGTGAACTTCCAGCAAGCATGATTCCAGTTTCCTTCCTTAGTATCCTCCTTCCCAGCTCTGACACCACAGAGCCTTACACCTGTGTCCCTGTTCCCATTCCTGCCCTTAGCAAAACATGATTCCAATTTCTCCACCCCCATTCCCTGCTCCCATCTCTCCCACACACACGCCCACCCCCTCCCACCCACGCCCACTCACTTCCCCATTGACTACAGATTATATAGTAAAACTTGAGTTCTGCTTAGCTATATCTTAACCAATCATTTTCCTGAAATTTAACTAACCAATCCTAACATATTGTAACATGATTATGTAACCAATTATATCCCACCACCTTAATTAGTTTACACCCAACAAAATTAATTATACAGCAGATAGGAACAATCACAGAACCAGACAGAGATTATACAAACAATAGCAAAGTGGGAACTATAATGACAAAACAATACAGAAGTGAGGATTTCACATCCCAGTATTGATAAGTGAGTTCTTGCCAGACAGGATGCTGTTTCCTTTTACATTTTCTAGGCACTTCCCTTTCTCTGGAGAGGATAGGCACTATCAGGACAGGATTGTATCCTAACAGCCCAATAGCACCTTCTTTCAATGTGACTAGTTTGGAATGTGAGGAGGTGACCTGTCCCTTCCTGGCTTACGGCTGCCTCTGCTGCTTAGCCAAAGGCCTTAGCCTAAGCACAGGGCCTCAGACTGTCACAGTAAGAGAAGGCCCTTACACCAGCAGACAGTGATTTTGATTCTCTCTTTTATACCTCTAGAACTAGCCAAGTGATAAGAATACACCTAAATTCTTAAAGTACAGGCCTTTGCAGACAGGCCTGAATATCTATATTCTAACAGTGCTCTGCTTGGAAAATGAGAGTGTGATGGCATGTGAAGTGTATGCCATAATGAATATTCTGAGAAAGTTCAGCAATGGAAGAATAACACATTTGTCAGATCCAAAGCTGAAAACTGAGATGCTGTCAGCCACTGCTGAATGTCTCCGGAAAGACTTCCTGAAATGTTATGGTGTGTCGGTCCAATATCTGGGAAAATGTTTTGGTTTTTTGACAGCTGGTTACTTGTTCAATCCTCAGTGCTTGAACATCAAGGTTAAGAGGGACTTCAAATACAGGGATCAGGGGCACCACTTACATAGTCTATAGCCTGCACCTTGAACCTCTGAATTTCATACTTGAGGTCTGCTTAAAGTGCAAGTCCTAGCCCCAAACGGAGCTCTTAAATGCAGCAGAGCTTGTGCTGCTCCTGGCTTTCCCTTTGGAGCAGGGAGTTCATTTATAAAAAAAGTAAGGAAAACATTGCCAAGTATCCATTTAAAAGATAGGAAACAAAGGGTAGGAACCAATGGTGAGAATGGACAGAGGTAAATAGTGGTGTCTCCGGGTGTCTGTATTGGGACCAATGCATGTTCAACATATTCATAAATGGTCTGGAAAAAGGGGTAAAAAAACAAAATTACTCAAAATAATTAATGACTGCAAGGAGCCACAGGGGGATCTCACAAAACTGGGTGACTGGGCAACAGAAAGTCAGATGGAATTCAATGTTGGTAAGTGCAAAGTAATGCACATGGCAAAATATAATCCCAGCTATACTTACAAAACGATGCGGTCTAAGTTAGCTGTTACCGCTCAAGAAAGACATATTGGAATCATCGTGGATAGTTCTCTGAAAACGTCTGCTCAATGTGCAGTGACAGTCAAAAAAGCAAACAGACTGTGGGAAATCTTTAGGAAAGGGATGGATAATAAGCCAGAAAATATCATATTGCCTCTCTATAAATCCATGGTATGTCCACATCTTGAATACTGTGTGCCGATCTGGTGGCCCGATCTAAAAAAAATTCACAAAATAAAAAGGCTTTTGGTTGGTATTGAAAAAAATACAAAAACATAAGATAGAAAAAATCATAAAAAGTTAATATTCACTAACACACCTCAGATGGGCAGAGAAAAGGAACCAGGAGCCTGGGGGACAAGACACTCAACCTGTGTGGGAGAAGGAAAAGGACAAAATGTTGCAGGACAGTGTGGCCAAGGCAGAGGAACAGCTGGAGCTCCAGAGAGAGACAGAGGGAGGAGAAGCAGCTGCAGAGAACGAGGGAGGTAGCCCAGCTGGAGAAGAGAATGGGGGCATGCTTCCTGGAACATGGCTGGAAGTTGAGGGAGGACGACAGAGCTCTGCAGAAAGACTTCTTGGAGGCAGGTTAGACTAGATGACCCTTGAAGTCCCTTCTAACCGTATAATTCTATGACACTTTTGAGCAGCTGGCCACCAAGACACAGGCCCATAAGATGATTCGTCCAACCACAGAACCATTTTCAGCTCTGTGCAGTCCCTGCTCCCCATGGCAGCTGCTCACTGCGAGGCCGCTGATGGAGTGTCCTCCCTGGGGGCACGGTTTTGGCGCTGCTGCACTTGATGCAGCGGCATCGATTTTGCAGGTCTGGTGAAGACACGCTAAATCAATGTGGGAGCGCTCTCCCGTCAATGTCTGTACTCCTCCACCCTGACAAGCTTAAGGTAAGTCGATGGGAGAGTGTCTCCCATGGACACAGCGTGATGTAGACACCATAGTAAGTGGATTTAGCTACCTCGACTTCAGTTACATTATTCACATAACTCAAGTATGTCTCAAGGACGGGCATGGTGTGACTGGGCTCCCATTGGGAGCCAGCTGAGGTCACTCAATTAGGGTGAACTGCAAAGAATGGAGCAGGCAATCCTCCAGCGAGCTGGTGGATATTCCAATATTTAGATTTACAAAGCCAGCACAAAACAGCTTCTATTATACCTCACTGGTTACTCAGAAGCCAGCAACACAGTTCCCTTAAAATAACCACACCTCAGGCCTCCACCTAAGCACACAAGTCAGATAGGATAAAGATTACTGAAAATCTCATTTAATCATATAATAGAAAAGGTTCTACCAATCCCAAAGGATTGGACACATTACCTCCCTGGTTATTGAGTATTCCAGATCTTATCCAAATACATGCTTACCGCCAGTTAGTAACTAAACTAAAATTTATTAAAAGAAAAAAGAGAGTGTATGGTTAAAAGCAGGGCCGGCTCCAGGCACTAGCTCTCCAAGCAGGGGCTTGGGGCGGCACTGAGAATGGGGCGGCAGTCCGTCTCCCGCGGTGGCAATTCGGCGGCAACTCCGCCGCTCTTCCGGGCATGTCAGCTCTGCCGCCCTTCCGTCCGGGCGCGGCGTCAATTCGGCGGCGGCTGCTTGGGGTGGTAAAAGTGGTGGAGCCGCCCCTGGTTAAAGGATCAATATATATACAGATGTGAATTCAATTCTTGAAGTTCAGATACACAGCAGAGACAGTGAGCTTTGTAGTTGCAAAGAATTCTTTGAGAAATAGTCCATAGGTTATAGTCCAAAGTTTATACTTCAGGGCAGTACAGTCGGAACTGGGATCTCAGTCCTTGTGGCTTAGATTTCCCTGCATGAATTCTCAATTAGAGCTGAGATAAACAGGATCAAGACCCAAGGGCCTTTTATACAGTTTTCTAGCATCTACTTGACCATACAGTCCTGGGTAAACAATAGGTTTTAGATGTGCCCTTCTGTTTTCTAAACACTACCGATAATAAGTTAGATCAACAAAGGGCAATTTATCCATTGGGCAAACTATCAGCACAAATTTCAAAGACACATATAGACAATGACCTTATTTCACCCAAGATTCATCTAAATGTTAATATTCTGTTTTGCCCTGACAATTTGAGCCCCTGTTAACAGCAAATCATTTCTTATTCCTGAGGCTCACAGGCTGAAGCTCTCCAGAGTCTATTTTCTGCTCTTCCGGCTGTTCACGGAGCTGAGGGAATTGCCTGGGAGTCCTGGCCAACCTGAAAGTCCTCAGGGACTGTACAGGGGAATCATAAAGGTTGCTGTACAGCACGGCAAGTGTCAGACATGTGAGACTCATACACTGATGCTTTGGGCTCTGCCTTTCTGTCTCAATAAGGAGATTCCTTTTCTTTGCAGATTGGGATTTCGGTAAGTTGCCTGTTTCTGCAATAATTTTAGTGCTGAGGGCTCAGGGAGGGTTCCAGGGTTCATGTCAAGAACCATGTGGGCAGGAATTCACCAGCACAAACAACTTGAACTGCTTAATATTGTCAGAAACACCAAAGGATTTACCTGGAATAGTTGGAACTAAAAAAT
This sequence comes from Chelonia mydas, assembly GCF_015237465.2. NCBI lineage: Eukaryota > Metazoa > Chordata > Testudines > Cheloniidae > Chelonia > Chelonia mydas. The sequence continues at coordinate 4,075,358 of NC_057849.1, read as the reverse complement.
TATTAGAAATAGTTTAGACAAATATTTGTTTTTAAGATCAGTTCCTTGTCTCTTACTGGGTCCTTCTATTTGTCTCAGTAGCTTCCTTTTTTTTGGTCTATGTGTTTTTTCCTCTGGTTCACTCAAGTGTTACAATTCAGCAACTTCACTGGCCTCTTAAGAAGTGCAGCCAAGGCCTCTGCAGTGGGTATCTGTGTTACCAGATGTTTCACAAGAAGAATGGAATATACAGGATTTCACACAGTGGAAAGATTCTGCTCTCACATTCTGCCATTGGTGGGTCACTCTAGATTTACACTGACCTCCCTGAGAGCAAAATCAGAGCCCCTGTGTGTTTTGGAATCCCCATCTCTCATGCCTTGTCTCAGAACGCCACATAAATTGGGGGTTTCCTTCAGACTTTTCCAGCACCATAGATAATAGTGCTCTCTGTAGCAGGATGTGAAGCTGGGAGTGATTTTCACAGCCGGGGGCCAAAATTAAATACTAAGGGTGAAATATTGTACCATTGAGTTCAATGGCAGAACTCCCAGCATGGCCTAAGTCCTCAAGTAAGGACTTAAATGAATGTCCTGATTCACACCGGCCATGAACCTCCAGTGAGTTTAACTGGAGTTGTCCTGTCACTGCTAAAGATGGAGTGAGCTCATTTGAACCAAAGAGGAGCTGACAGGAGAGTTGCTGAAATCCTTAGAGATTCATAAAGTCATAGAAGATTAGGGTTGGAAGAGACCTCAGGAAGTCGTCTAGTCCAACCCCCTGCTCAGGCAGGACCAACCCCACTAAATCATCCCAGCCAGGGCTTTGTCTAGCTGGGCCTTAAAAACTTCTAAGGATGGAGATGCCACCACCTCCCTAGATAACCCTCCTAGTGAAATAGTGTTTCCTAATATCCAATCTAGACTTCCCCCACTGTAACTTGAGACCATTGCTCTCAAATCCCCCCTCACTCTCCTCTTCTTCAGTCTAAACAAGCCCAATTCCTTCAGCCTCTCCTCATAAATCAGGTGCCCTGGTCTCCTAGTCATTTCTGTAAATGAACAATTAGGATTTTTTTTTCAGAGAGAAAGGGAGGGTCTGGTTTCTCTGTGGTCCTGCATCTCTGGGTATAGAGAGGATGAGAAGCATCAAAAGGCAGTAGAAATAAAAGCAGGTTTCTGGCTTACAGGAAACCAGGCGGTGTTGGAAATCTCACTATGGGCAGTTCAGGGATGCACAATGTTTGTGTGTCTTGGTGGGAGGGGGGCGTGCAGTATGCACATTACAGTGGCACAGATACCTGAAACTGGACAAAATAGGGAATGGACATCCTGCCTAATGCACAGAGCAAAGAGGCGTAATGAGGCCTCCTGGGATAGTGGGTGTCTCAGACTGTAATGGAATGTGGACCTCACTGTAGCAGACTGTCTCTGACCAATCCCCCTTCTGGACTATCCCTCCTCCCGTGAGCAGCCCTACAACAATCTTGTGGTAATGTCAGCAATTGCCAACATGGAACACCAACCTCAGGAAGGGGTGTCTGGGTTTCTAATGGGCTGCAATACGTTAAAGCGTTGTGTCGTTTTGAGGCAGAGTTACTCACACTGGCTCCTTCTAGTCTCCACGTCCTCTCTCCTTCTCACCGGGTCTGTCCCTCTCTCCTTCCCTGCACAGCCTGAGCTGCTGCTGGGGTTCCCTTCACTGAATAGGTTCTTTTGCCCGGGTGCAGGCAGACACTGAGTTTAACTTAGTCTGAGGATGTATTTCTGGGAGCTGTCTCTGTGGGATCTGGCACCTGCTGATGGTCCCGGCTGAGGGGTAGCACTGTGTGGCAGGGCTGGAAGTTGTGAGGTGGGGAACATACATTGACAAGTGGCCAGCACTGGAGGTTCTGTGGCAGGGACTGGGATACATACAGTCAGGTGGGCAGTACCGAGTGTTATGGAGGTGAAGAGAAGGGTATAAATGGACAAGCAGGCAGTGCTGAGGGTTGTGGGAGTAGGTAGGGAGATCTACACAGAGAAGCAGGCAGCACTGTGGTTTGTTGGGAGAGGCTGAAGGTGTAAAGTCTCAGTATCCATGTACATGTCCAAACCCTTCCTCATTCTTGCTTAGCTCATGGCCATAAATACATCTTGTGGCAAGGAGTTCCTCATTCTATTTAGGCATTGGGGGAAGAAAGCATTCTATTTTTATCAGTTTTGAATTTACCACATTTCAGTTTAGTTGAATGTCCTCTTGACCTTGTGTTATGAGACAGGGAGAACTTATTCTCCATCTACTCTACCAGTGAGTATTTTCTCATATCTCCTCTTATTCATCTCCTCTGTAACATAACAATCCCAGTCTTTTCAACCTCTCTCTGTATGATGGTTTCCCCAGGCCTTTGATCATTCTCATTGCCCTGGACTTAACCCCTCTAGTTCTGCAATATCCTGTGTGAGAAGCGTGCCCAGTACTACATAGAGGAGACCAGAGGAGGGTGAAATATTGACTGACTGATCTCATGCCATTGTATTTTCTGTATGGTTTCCTATCCCACTCCTCCTGGATCCCAATGTTTTGCTTAGTTCAAGCTTTTTCCTCCAATGGGCATATACATCACAGTTTATTGACATTGAAATTCATCTGCCATCTTGCTCCCTGTTCACTTGGCTTGTTCAGTTCCCTCAGAGGATTTCTCTGCACTTGACTCTGACCTAAATAGTCTGGTGCCACATGTAAATGTTGCCACTTCACTGATCACCTCCAGATTGTAGTGAACTATAAAATATTTATCATACTATTTTCTATAAAGGGTGTAACCCCCCTTCACTGTGCTTCTCTCCCTTTACAGGCACCTTGAGCATTTCTGAGCCCAATTGATGCATTGACCACCTAATGGCAGTTTTCAACATCACCCACTCTAACCATTCAACATTCATCCTAATGGGCATCCCTGGCCTGGAAGCTGCCCACATCTGGATTTCCATCCCTTTCTCTGTGTTCTACATTATCGGCCTGTTTGGAAATTTTACAGTTCTGTTTGTTGTATACAAAGAGCAGACTCTCCACAATCCAATGTACCTGCTGCTCTGCATGCTGGCGCTCACAGACATCGCCACACCTACCTTTGTCGTACCAAACGCACTGTGTATATTTTGGTTCAATTTGAAAGGTATTACTATGGGTGGCTGTCTCACCCAGATGTTTTTCCTTCACACTGTTTCTCTTATGCACTCCGCCATCCTTGTGACAATGGCCTTTGATCGTTACGTTGCCATATGTAACCCTCTGAGATACACCATCATCGTCAATAACAGATGTATCGCTAAACTAGGGTTCGTGGGACTGATAAGAGCTGTTCTCTTCATTTTTCCCCTGCCCCTGCTCCTGAGCCGGCAGCCATTCTGTGCAAATCGCATTATCCCCCACACTCAATGCGAGCACACAGCTGTGGTGACGATGTCATGTGGGGACATTAGAGTGAACAGGATATACGGCCTGGTGCTATTCTTTGTAGTCAACATGTCAGACCTGACACTCATTGCCCTGTCCTATGGTCTGATCATCAGGACTGTCCTCAGAATCCCCTCCAAGAAAGCCCACCAAAAATCCCTCAACACCTGCACAGCCCACATCTGTGTGATGTTGACGTATTATACTCCCAGCCTTTTTTCCAACCTGACAAACCGGTTTGGTCAGGGCATCGCTCCCCACATTCACATCATCTTGGCTGACCTCTATCTCCTCATCCCTCCCATGCTCAACCCTATAATTTATGGGGTCAGATCCAAAGAGCTTCGTGACAAAGTGGGCAAATACATCTGCAGAAAATGATCACCATGGGTCACTGATTGAAATCTTTGTGACAAGAATTAGAAAGTATATGTCCTCATTAATCCAGAGTGCTCTGCCCATGTTTGGCTCAGCTCAGCGTTGTGGGAAATGTTACCTGTTTTTTCCATGTCCAATACTTCAGGAAGCCTGCAGGATAACCAAAGACTAACAGTAAAAAAGTAATTTAATACAAAATATGGACATTGACTAGCATCACTCGCAGTATCTTGTAGATATTCTTCCACTGTAGCTAAACAACAAAGGAAAAGAAGAGGCAAAAAGGCATCTTTTAAAAAGTGGAAGTTAAATTCCATTGAGGAAAATAGAAAAGAGCATAAACTCTGGCAAATGAAGTGTAAAAATAGAATTAGGAAGGCAAAAAGAATTTGAAGAACAGCTAGCCAAAGACTCCAAAAGTAACAGCTAAAATTGTTTTAACTACATCTGAAGCAGGAAGCCTACTCAATAGCTAGTGAGGTCACTGCATGATTGAGATGATAAAGGAGCACTTAAAGATAATAACACAGAAACTAAATGAATTCTTTGCATCGGTCTTCATGGCTGAGGATAAGAGGGAGATTCCCAAATCTGAGCCTTTCTTTTTAGGTGAAAGTCTCAGGAACTCTCCCAGACTGAGGTGTCATTAGAAGAGGTTTTGGAGCAAATACACACATTCAAAAGTAATAAATTGACAAGACCAGTTAGTATACTAGGAAGGATATGATTCAACATATTCATAAATGATCTGGGAAAGGGGTAAACTGGGAGGTGGCAAAGCTTGGAGATGATACAAAACAACTCACAATAGTTAAGTCCAAAGCAAACTGCAAAGATTTACAAAGGGATCCCATAAAACTGGGTGACAGGGCAATAAAGTGGCAGATGAAATTCAGTGTTGAGAAATACAAAGTAATGCACATTTGAAAACATAATCTCAACTGCACATATAAAACGATGGGGTCCAGATATGGTGTTACCACTCAAGAAAGAGATTTTGGACTCATTGTATATACTTCTGTGAAAACATCCACTCAATGTTCAGCGGCAGTCATAAAAGCTAACAGAATGTTGTGAATCATTAAGAAAGGGATAGATAATAAAACAGAAAATATTGTATTTCCTCTATGTAAACCCACGTTATGCCTCCATCTTTAATACTGCATGCTGATCCAGTTGCCTCATCTCAAAAAAGATATATGAGAATTGGAAAAGGTTCAGAAAAGGGTAACAAAATGATTAGGGGTATGGAACGGCTTCCATATTGGAGAGATTAATAGGACTGGGACTTTTCAGCTTGGAAAAGAGAAGACTAAGGGGAGATATGGCAGAGGTCTACAAAATCATGACTGGTGTGGAGGAAATAAATAAGCAAGTGTTATTTATGCCCTCTCATAGCACAAGAACTAGGTGTCACCAAATGAAATTAATAAGCAGCAGTTTAAAACAAACAAAAGGAAGTATTTCTTCCCACAACACACAGTCAACCTGTGGAACTCTTAGCCAGAGGATGTTGTGAAGGCTAAGACTATAACAAGGTTCAAAAAGAACTAGATAAATTCATGAAGGATAGGTCCATCAATGGCTATTAGCCAGGATGGGCAGGGGCAACTCAGAGCTCCAGGTACCCCCACTGCCCAAGGTGGCAAAGAGCTGCTGGGTCCTTGAACACCTTGGGAGCTGAGAGCTCAGGGTCCTCCACCAGCTGATAGCTCTGGCTCAGCTGTTCCGGAGTTTAAGTGAAAAATGCCATGAAGGTCTCTGAAAATCATGGAATCCATGAACTCCATGACATGAATGTCATTGCTTCAGTAACACTGTTCAGCCTGCTCAGTCCTTGTGTCCTTGGTGCTCCAATGTTATCAGTATCAGCAGATAAGGAAGCCTGCTCATTCAGCAGACCACAAAGTTATTCATAAAGAAAGACCACAGGAATGGTTTGGTGACAAATGCACCCAGCCAAGTTTATTGACCTCTTGCCACAGCCCTAGCACCCTGGCTATGAACCAAATAAGCAAATGAGCTTATGAAATTCCTCTCCCAGGTGGTATTACACTAAGAAATCCTTACTGATCAAGGACCCAACTTCACATTACAACTCATGAAATAACTGTGTGATCTACTGAGGGTAAAGACATTTTGGGGGAGGGATAGCTCAGTCCTTTGAGCATTGGCCTGCTAAACCCAGGGTTGTCAGTTCAATCCTTGAGGGGCCATTTAGGGATCTGGGGCAAAAATTGGGGATTGGTCCTGCTTTGAGCAAGGGGTTGGACTAGATGACCTCTTGAGGTCTCTTCCAAACCTGATATTCTATGATTAATAAGTGATGAGTTGGTAGAGTGATTTCACAAAACTTTGGTGGTGACGTGGCAGAAATTTGTATGCTCGGATTGCAACCACTGGGACCAACTCTTTCCCCAGCTCCATTTTGGTATCAGGAAGTTGCCTCAAGCCTCCAAGTTTTCTCCCTTTGAACCACTGTCTGAGAAGCAGCCTTGTGGTTTTCCAGACCTCCTTGGAGAAACATAGAAGAGCAAAGACCCCAGGTGATGAACATAGTCCAATATATTCTTCAATTAAGAAATCACCTCAAGATTTTGTGGACGTTTCTAGAACAATTTTGCTAAATGCAGCACAGGTACAAGAAAAGGCCTGTAAGAAAGGGATCCAGCTCTGAATGTTCAAACCGGTGGAATGAGTGTTATTCTGACTACCGAGCTTGTTCAAATTACTGGTTCCATGGAAGGGACCGTTTGAGACAAAGAAGCATTTGGGCCTCATTAGCGATGATGTCCAGCACTCAGATAAGAAAAAAGAGACTCAGATAAGAACATAAGAATGGTGATTCTGGGTCAGACCAATGGTCCATCTATTCCAGTATCCTGAGAGGGGCCAAATGCCAGGTGTTTCAGAGGGAAAGAACAGAACAGGGTTATTATTGAGGGATCCATCTCTTGTTGTCCAGTTCCATGATCTAGCAGTCAGAGGCTAGAGACACCCAGAACATGGGGTTGCATCCCTGAACATTTTGGCTAACAGCCATTGACGGGCCTATCCTCCATAAACTTATCTTATTCTTTTTCAAACCCCATTATACTTTTAACTTTCACAACATCCCCCAGTTTCATAGGTTGACTGTGTTGTATGTAGTACTTCCTTTCATTTGTTTTAATCCGGCTGCCTATTAATTTCCTTGTCTGACCCCTGGTTGTTGTGTTATGTGAAGAAGTAAACAAGGCTTCCTCATTCATGTTCTCCACACCATTCAAAATTGTATGGTTCCAAGCTGAAAGAAGGTCATGTGAGACTGTATCAAAATCCTTACTAAAAGCCTTACCTCATCTACCACTTCCCCCCATCCACAAGGCTTGTTACCCTGTCAAAGAAAGCTATCTTATTAAGAAAGTAGGGAAATACAACCTAGATGGAGCTACTATAAGGTGGGAGCATAACCTGTTGGAAAACCGCTCCTAGAGAGCAGTTATAAATGGTTCACAGTCAGGCTGGAAGGGCATAACCAGTGGGGTTCCACAGGGATCAGTTTAGGTCCGGTTCTTTTCAATGTCTTCATCAACTGTTTAGATCATGGCATGAAGAGTACACTTATTAAGTTTGCAGATGATACCAAGCTGGGAGGGGTTGCAAGTGCTTTGGAGGATAGGATGAACATTCAAAATGATCTGGACAAACTGGAGAAATGGTCTGAAGTAAATAGGATGAAATTCAATAAGGACAAATGCAAAATAGGAAATCCACTTAGGAAGGAACAATCAGATGCACGCACACAGAATGGGTAAAGACTGCCTATGAAGGAGTACTGCAGAATGGGATCTAGTGGTCATAGTGGACCACAAGCTAAATATGAGTCAACAGTATAACGCTGTTGCAAAAAAAACAAACGTCATTCTGGGCTGTATTAGTAGGTACGTTGTAAGCAAGACACAAGAAGTAATTCTGCTGCTCTACTCTGCGCGGATTAGGCCTCAACTGGAGTATTGTGTCCAGTTCTGGGCACCACATTTCCGAAAAGATGTGGACAAATTGGAGAGAGTCCAGAGAAGAGCAACAAGGATGATTACTGGCCTGGAAAACATGACCTATGAGGGAAGATTGAAAAATTAGGTTTGTTTAGTCTGGAAAAGAGAAGACAGAGAGGAGACATGATATCCATATACAAATATCTAAAAGGTTGTTACAAGAAGAAAGGAGAAAAATTTTACTCCTTAGCCTCTGATGTAGGACAAGAAGCAATGGACTTAAATTGCAGCAAGGAAGGTTTAGCTTGGACATTTGGAAAAAACTTCCTAACTGTCAAGGTGGTTAGGCACTGGAATATATTGCCTAGGGAGGTTGTGGACTCTCCATCATTAAAGATTTTTAAGAGCAGGTTAGACATACACCTGTCAGCGTTGGTCTAGATGGTGCTGGTCCTGCTATGAGTGCAGGGGACTGGACTTGATGACTTCTCAAGGTCCCTTCCAGTTCTATTATTTATCTTAGTTTGTAGTTGTGTTTATTTGCTAGGTACTCTGCTTTGATCTGTTTTCTATCACTTATAATCACTTAATTCTTTTTTTTTGTAGATAAACTTGTGTTTGGCTTATGTAAATGAGTGTGCCTTTGAATGAAGTGTCAGAAAAATCTCAGTCTGGTTAACACAGGCTTGTTGTATATTCTTCCCATATCAAGTGCAGGGTGAACTCTATTTGTTGGGATATGTGCACAATAATCCGTATATCCATGTAATATGTTACAGGCCATGAGGCCTAGTGTGGTTGAAGTGCATTTGGACATGAGTGCATGACCTGCATTTTGGCAACCAAAGCAAGAACGTAAAGGTTAAGTGATCAAAACAACTTAAAGTGCCTCTGGAAAAATGGATAATCAACAGATAAGCAAATAAACACCAGAAGGATTGCTATGAAAATGTATAAGAATGGGAGTAAATGGCGTGCCTTGGATCATGGAGGCCTGCCCAGGATTGTCTCTTTGGAATTGGTAAAAGGCCGAGTAAACAAAGGCAAAGAACTGATAACGCAACAGAATGGAGTACAAATGATTGTCTATATTTTCTGAAAATCGGAGTCATTTATTGATCCAGAACCCCATGTGGATATAGGTGTGGTATTCGTGGATTCCCTGCACCTTGTGACTGGACTGAACCCCAGATGACCATCAGGATCTCTGACTTGAGTGGGTTCTGGTAGAGTATATTTGGGGTATGAATGTTCTATATTATTGGACTTTTGGGAAATTTCATGATTCTTTTTGTTGTAGGCAAAGAGCAGTCCCTGCATAAGCTGATGTACCTGCTGCTCTGCATGCTGGCGCTCACAGACATTGGCATATCTACCTCCGTCATGCCGAAGGCACTGTGTATATTTTGGTTCAATTTGAAAGGCATTACTGTGGGTGGATGCCTCAGCCAGATGTTCTTTCTTCATTCAGTTTCTATGATGCACTCAGCCATCCTCGTGACAATGGCCTTCGATCGCTATGTCACCATATGTGACCCTTTGAGATACATCATCATCCTTCCCAATGCACAATTAGCTTCAGATGCCTGTGCAGCCTGATGATATGCTCTCTCCAGCCGGGAGATGTACTCCTCCACCACTACCCCCTCATCTCTGTGGGGGAAACCCAGGGCCAGAGCTACCTTCAGCCCTGGGTGTCGGCCAAACATTAAGAAGAATGGGAAAACCCAGTGGACTCATGCTGGATGCAATTATAAACATGAGGCATGGGCTCAGCGTAGTCCTTCCAGTTCTCCTTTTGGTCCAGATGCAGGGTTCCCAGCATATTCATGAGTGCTCGGTTGCACCGCTCAGTAGTCTCATTCCTTTGAGGGCGACAGGGCATGGTTCTGCTCTTTGAAGTCCTTAAGAGTTTCCAAAGCTGGACAAGGAGATTACTTTCAAAATTTCTCCCTTTGTCTGTATGTAGCCATTCAGGGATGCCATAATGACAGATAAACTATTTCCACATCACCTTGGCCACATTAGATGCCCGCTAGTCACGAGTAGAGTATGCCTGAGAATAGCAAGTGAAGTGGTCAATGATTAAAAGGACATTCTCGATGCCCCCTCCTGGGATGGTTCCAAGGGGAGAAGGTTGAGGCACACTACCTGCAGAGGCCTACTGATATAGATTGAGGTAAGAGGAGCTTTGCATTCAGAGAGGACTCTCTGTCTTAGGCAGCACCATTCGCAAGAGAGGCACCACCGCTGGATGGTGAATTGCATGTATGTCTCTCACCTGGGTGGCTGCCTGCCTGCCTCCATAAAGCCAGCTGGCTCATGGTCAGCAAGTCAGGTGACATGGAAGGTATCAAATCGCACCCCCTTCCTTATGTCTCCCTTTTCAGTTGCCCAGACTGCCCATGTCAAAGGCCAATGCTGGGTTTGACCCCCACTGTCATGGTGAACACTTAGTACAGGGTCTAGGATGGCCTCCCTCTGGGTTCTCGTTCAGCACCAGCCACTTCCCTGGCCTGCTGATCACTGCATGATGTTCAGACCACATACTATTTATTAAACAGCAACTGTAAGAAAAATGAAGGAAAACTGGAAAAGATGAAGGGAAATGATCTGTGGGGATAGGGACACCACAAAGAGCCGTCTCTGAGATATAAGAAAACTTCATAGTCTGCTCTTGATACGTCTCAGGCCTCCTGCCCAGGCTCTGGCTTCCCTGTGCTGATACCTGGTGTCAGATACCTGCTGTGGCCACACAGCCCCAGGCTCAAGGTGACAGGACCCTTCTCCCCCGCATCTACCTTCCCATCAGGTCCACATCCCACCCTCTGGGTCCAGCCTTCAAGGGCCTCCTCTTTGGGGATGTCTCCCAGCACTGGGCCCTCTGCCCATGGTCCCAGCTTGCTCTCCCCACCTGCATCATGCTTGGCTGCCGTGTTATTTGTGGCATGGCCGGCATCCACTATCCTGGCTCTGGCCCCACATCTCCCTACTGTAGCTCAGCCGTGGCTCCCCATTGGCACAGCTGGTTTGTGCTTCCCCATCTCCCGGTTCTGTTCTGCTCCAGCTGCAGCTCCCCAGCTCTGCCTCAGAACTGCTGCTCTGCCTCCGGCCCAGCTCCGGCTCTTCTGGCTTAATGCTGCTGCTCTGCCTCCGGAAGAGCTCTGACTTTTTGGATGCTTCTCTGGACCATCTGGGTCAGGATGGAGTTGCCAGATTTCTACTGCATTAATAGCTCAAAGTCCCTTAAAATGTTACCTAAAAGTAGCCCAATCAATTTCTTGAACCAATTTTTTTTCATTAACACATTGGTCTGTACATTATTAGATACTTAGTACAGAGTTGATTAAATAATAATTTAAAAAATGCTAGAAGCTCCAGCAGGAGTTCTTCCACATTAGCAACAAAGCTATGAAATGACAATCAAATTCAGAATCAAAACCCCTTTACTGGTGTTTGAAATATGCACATGAATTAATATATATTGTGATTTATATAGCCATGTAATGTGTTATGGGTCATTGAGGCTTGGTATGACTGACACATGCTTGTGATGAATATGTGTGTTGTGACTTAGTAACTGAAGCAAGAACTTAAATCAAGAACTATTAGAACTATTTATGCAAAAAACAATCTCTTTATGTTCTGGAAAAATACATAGAACCAACAGAAAAGGAAAGAACTGCTAGACTGACAAGAATTGGAGGACATGGTGACCCGACCAGGATTGTCTCTTTGGAATTGTGTGGGTAGAAGGCCTAGTTGTTACCTATCAGCTCAGTGTTCTTGGGGAACCGGCACACCATACACAGCCTTTCTGACTCATGAAGGACACCCTCCCCAGCCTCTTATCAAACCAAAACTGATCAGAAGAAAGACTTACAAAAAGCAATGAAAAAGCAGTGGGAGATACATCTATGCCCCTCCAGACAAGGGTGACAGGATTAAGGAAACTCCCTTAGCTTCATTTGCATCAAAGATGGGACAGGGAGGCATCTCCATTAGCCTACAGAATGGAGAACAGAAATTCCAAGGCAAGAACTGCACTAAACTCTGGGATTAGGAAAGCACTGAAGCAGTGAATGATAGGAAATCTCTGCTCCAGATGTTAATGAACCCATGTCTGCACACACCCAATTCAGTAATTATCAGAACAATTATAGTAAAAAATCCTCTCTTGGTATCCAAAATACTGAAGCTGTGTGATTGCATTGTAAGCTTCCTTGAAGGACCACTACCCAACCCAGGAATGATCAGTTCTTATTGTCTAGCCTGAACAAAACAACTTTGATATACTCCCTTAAATCATCAGTTTACCCACAAACAAATCTAGTGTTCTCCATTGAACCATTGTTATTTCCCTACAAAAACTCCTACCCACAGTCAAGTAAGTGTTCTGGTGCCTGGATCCAAAATCTGCACCAGTTCCAGTGGGACTTCACCTTTTCCTGACTGATCATGCTGAGGACCCAGCACGCTGGACCCTCAACCACCACCACCTGGGAACATCTAGGAACCCCAATCAAATCAAGCTTCATGGAGTGGTGAGAACCCAGCTCTCTCTTTTGCGCTCTCTCTCTCTCTCTCTCTCTCTCTCCCTCTCTCTCTCTTTCTCTAGGTATAGCCTTCTGACCCTGACTTGTGGGATCAGTTATCTGACTTTTGTAATTCAATTTAAGATACGTTTAATACTATAATTGTTCCGTTTGTTTGGATCTCCCATTAACTGGCAATACATAACTTTCATGGTTAATGGCTTCTCTCTCTTTCTCTTCCCCTCGTGCGTGTTTTTGGCTTCCCGATCTGCTCTGTAACAACGCTCCTCATACCTAAGCTAAAAATCCCTGCAGTGCTCAAAATTCCTGTGGGGTTTGCTCATCAGATGGGTTACTACTAGCACTATTGTAACTTGAAAGTGGGGATGGGGAAGTGCCAAATCTGGGGCATATGAAGGTGGCAGTTTTGAAATGCTGATAACCCAGTCCACTAAGTCAAGGTACATATAACGGATCAGTTTGGGAGTGCTGATTAATCCAGGTTTCAGAGTAACAGCCGTGTTAGTCTGTATTCGCAAAAAGAAAAGGAGGACTTGTGGCACCTTAGAGACAAACCAATTTATTTGAGCATACGCTTTCGTGAGCTTCTGATGAAGTGAGCTGTAGCTCACGAAAGCTTATGCTCAAATAAATTGGTTAGTCTCTAAGGTGCCACAAGTCCTCCTTTTCTTTTTGCTGATTAATCCAGTCATCTTAGAAGCATTTGGATGTGTGTGTGTGTGCGTGCGTGCACGTGTGTGTTCATCTGATTCGGGGTCTGGAAGATCTCAGCCCTGGGGAACCTAGGATCTGCAGGATAGCTCCATTGTGAGGGAACTTGCAGAAGGGAGAAGTAGAGCTCTGCAGGAGAACACAAGTGACAGAAGCAGCGCATTGATAGAATTACAGAAACCAGCCCCAGAAGAGTAACACTAATAAATGAGCATACCCCAAAGTAACAGGCAAATCTGATAACATAGTAAACAGAGACAATGAACCAATGACACAGGGGAATGGTCTATAAGTGGTTACTTGTGATTTATTCCAGTTGGAGTCTTTTATTGATCCAGAACCTCGTGTGGATACAGATGTGGTTTTCTCCGGCTCCCCACGTCTTATGATCTTATGATTGGAAGGAATCTTGACTGGCCATTGGGCCTATTCTGGTCTTTTTGAGACTATGGTTTAGTATGTTTGGAGTGTGATTGTGGACTGAGGAAGGTTTGTTTTGAAATCAAAAAAGAGCATTTAGTGACCTATGTACCAAGACTGTGTCCGCTATCTGCCTGCTCCCATCTGCAGGGAAACCTCTCTTGCAGGGTGTAAGCTGTGGCCTAGAATGTGGAGCAGGGAGAGATATTAAGGAGTGCCGGATTTCGAGATGGGGTCTTACAGTGTTGGAAGAGTCCTTACTGAAGATTAAAATGGGTGACTCCTTCTTTGTGAACTTTGTGAGAAATTTATGCGAGAGAGAAAAAAAGTGTGGGGAGATTGCATGTGCTGTTAATTTAATAGTGTTTAAACCATTGTTGAAGAGGAGAAGTAAAGGGGTGGAAGAGGCACCCCAGTAAACTAAAGCTAAATCCCCTTCTCTGTTCAAGAAGGAGATTATTGCACTTGGGACGTGCCACTGGTGGGCTCCTCGTGTAATAATGGATACCTTAGAAAATATGTTTGAGACATATGTACAGTTGTGCAAACCTAATGCCAGTAAAAAGCAAATAGCCGAAGAATGGCTGTTGTGGAAAGCTGTAAACAAAGAAATTGCATGTAAAGGGGAAATCTGTGCAGAGTTACAACATTACAAGAAGAAAAGGAGGACTTGTGGCACCTTAGAGACTAACAAATTTATTTGAGCATAAGCTTTCGTGAGCTACAGCTCACTTCATCGGATGCATGCAGTGGAATACAGATTAACACGGCTGAAACCTAACATTACAAGAGAATTTTAAAATTTTCCAGAAAAATTCGGAGTGCGAAGTGAGGCAGGCACAGATAATGCAAACACAATTAGAACTAATGGGGAAACAAAATACAGAATTGGAGAAAAGAACGATGGACTGGGAAAAGGTTAAAACAGAGAAAGATAAATTAGACCATCAGGTGACAGGAATAAAACAGTTAATTCAAGGAAAAGAAAGAGGAGAATGCAAGTTTCTCATAGTTCAGTGCTCTTCATTATTTTTGAAGTGGGAGCCACTTTGGCAAAAAAGTGTCAATGTGAGAGCCAATGTGTGGGATGCAGGAGTGAGGGCTGCGGGGTGGAGCCGGGGATGAGGGGTTCAGGGCTCAGGAGGGGGCTCAGGGCTGGAGCAGAGAGTTGGGATGTAGTGGGAGGGGGAGGGCTCTGACTGGGGGTACAGGATCTGGGATGGGGGCTGAGGATAAGGAATTTGGGGTGCAAACAAGCTGCCCCGGGGCTGGAGCCAGAGGACTCCCCACAGCCCTCTCCCTGCCAGCAGCAGCTAGCTCCAGGGAAGGGGCTTGTTGTGTCCCCCTGCCGGCAGGCAGTATAGATCTCTGAAGGAAGGGGCCCCCTCTCTTAGAGGGAATTTAGGGAGATGCACTTAGGGTCAGTGGGAGCCACTATTGGCTCCAGGGACTAGCGGTGAAGAATCAGATAAGGAGCCACATTTTATCACAGATTTGGCAAATTGTTTTTTGTTTTTTGTTTTTTTTTGCCATTCCCTTGCATCCTCATTGCTGGGCCCTCTTTATGCTTACTTTTAAAGGACAACAATACTTATTTAAAAGAATTCCCCAGGGCCTGCATTGTGCTCTGCCTTTTATGCACCTACATCTGGGTGCAAATGCTGGATTATCCTAAGAGTATCGAGAGAATGCCACCTCATATGAAGATGCTATATTAGTGTGAGGGGACACTGAAGAGGAAGTGACTGAGCGGACTAGAAAAGGGTTGAGACTCATACAGGAAATGGGTTCAAGGTTATTAGAGAGAAAGCCCAACTAGTGCATAGGAGAGTGAATTATTTGGGGGGGGGGTGACCCTAGGGGAATAAGGAATTCAGGTAGATCAACAAAAGGTGAAACCATTCATGAATTTACTAAGGCCAGAGAATTCTCATGCATTGAGGGTGACATTGGGAGGATCTAACTGTTGAAGGAAACACGTCTGGAATTTCATCATTATCACAGGACCTTTGTGTCATTTACTAAAAAATAAGGTAGAATGGAAGTGGGGGCCTGAAGAAGAAAAAGCTTTCTGTAATTTAAAACAAGCCTTGATGCAGGCTCCAGAGTTGAAATTCCCTGAGATAGATAAGCCATTTGTGATTAAGTTGTCAGCGACCCTACAGGGTCTAGCGGTGGTATTAATACAAGACACTGACAGGAAGTTGATACCAGTAGCATACAAGTCTAGAAGATTAACAGCCACAGACCAGCAGCTTGTGATGTGTGAAAAAAAGCAAGAATGAAATGAAAAATATTGGAATGATAAAGCGGATGCTTTAGCTAAATTAGCAGCAAAGGAACCTTTGGGAGTTATCGTAGTTACTAGCGCTCAAGCCATAAAACAGGAGGTTAAACCTGAGGAAAGAATAAGAAAACAGGGGAGATAAGGGATATCTTACAAACTTCAAAGAGAGGAGATTATTAACTCGTGTCACTCTCTGGCCCTCAAGGAATAGAGAATAATCTCTTCAAGGTAAAACAATTTGGAATATGGTCTAATGTGCAAGAGGACGTAGAAAACTTTGTTAAAAACTGCATAAGATGGGCAGCAAATGGAATAGACCACCAAATTCGGGACCCTTGTTGCACCAAAGAATTGTGGGGCCATTGAGTACAATACAGGATGATTATATTGATAAATTGCCTAAGATCCAAAGGGGAAATCAGTATTTATTAGTGACAGTAGATTCTTTTCTGGATGGGTGGAGGCAATTCCCACCAGAAATCATAGTGCAGAGACTATTCCTGAGAAGTTGTGGGAAGTAGTGTTTAGTAGATATAGGACTTCAAAAATAATTGAATCAGATACTGGGCCACATTTTATAGAAGTTTATTAAACATTTATTAAAAGCTTCAGGAGTAAAACAACAACTACATACCCCCTATCATCCTCAATCATCAGAGACAGTAGAAAGAAAGAATTGAACTATTAAACAAGCTCTACGCAAAGTAGTGTAAGAAACTGGCAAAGATTGGGATGATAAATTACCAGTGGTGTTAGCAGCCATCTGAAGTAGTGATTGATTGGGTACTGGTTACCACCCTTATCAAATTCTCTTTGGAAGGCCTATGAGATTGTGGAACCCTTTATTTTATCCAGAAGAAGAAGAAGAAGAGGTGTCAATTATTCAATGGGTAAGGGAGTTACTGATAGAACTTAAGAAAATGGAATTAAAACTGAATGCCACTACTGAAAAAGCAAGAGACTACATGGATTCTTATGTGGCTCAGGACAGTAAATTATGAAAAAATAGGAGATAGAATAATGTATTTGAAATTAATAGAGAAAAATCATGTTCTGGAGTCTAGATGGGTTGTACCTTTTTCTATCCTGGATAAAATTTCACCTACTATAGTGAAGATTAACAGGGGTGAAAAGGGAAAGTGAGTCCACACATCACAATTAAAGTTGTGTCCTAAAGATTAAATAACATTCCTGTAGTTATTATGAGAACAATCTGAATATGAGTATTCTGAACTGTACCTTTTTGAGTTTGGGATTTGATACAGTCACCCTAGATGTGACTAATGAACAAGAATTGGGTAATACATCAGATGGAATGAGTCAACGGCTCTCCGTTTATGGGAATGTGGGGTACTGGTAAATCCTTCCATGATGATAAGATTGAGTTGCTTCAGTAAAATTAATTGGGGAATATATTTTCAGGGATAAGTCAAGTATTTATGTTTATTACCAGATCCCAGTAAACAAGATTGCACCAGGAATCATGGCAGACGAGAAGTAATGGAGGGGAGAAGTAATTGAAGCCCCAACTATTGTGAATCAAATAATTGGGTTGGAGAGAGCGCAAGTAAATATAAGTGCACAACATCCGGAGTGTATGCCATATGCCGCACCTCTATCACAAGCATGGCAACAACAGTGGGGAGATGGTATAATACAAAATAAAAGAGGTAAAGGGGAATATATTGTAGGTGGCAGTGGTGCTGGAGTTTTAAACTCATTTGATATTGAGACGTTACAAGGGAAAATGTCAGCCTTGGGTAAGATTTTTGAGGGCTTTACAGAAAGATATGACACCCAATTTTGGTGCATTATCGGAACAAGGTATAAGAAGTGGGGAACTCCAATTCAAACAAGCCCAAACCTTCACAACATCTCTAAATGTGAATATATTTGGTGTGTCTGAGATTGACAGTGGAACTGTGCCAGCAATATGATGTGTACAGATGCAAATTTATGGGCTATATTACACAGAGAGAATGGTTAATCTGTTAAATAATGGGCAGTGGCCTTCTGAGTGGTTCAAAGATCCTCATATATGGAATCAACGAATTGTAGGAAAGAAGAAATATATGGAATTTAATTGGAATAAAACCACCCTTGAGGGGAGAGTGGGAAGGCAGAATGCTGTTACACAGCACAAGGGAGCAAAGAAAACCAATAATGGCCTGGGTGTTGCCAAAAAGTATTAATGGAGAGTTATTGCAAAAAGAAATAAGTGGGACACATGATTCAAGAAGAAAGGGATTATAAGTTAGGAAAATTCAGGAAACATTGTGAAGAGTGGGGATGAAGTAAATGAGTGTGTCCAGAACTAATGTGGTCCCTAGAGGGATGCCGTTTGAATCATTCAAGTGGACAATGTACCATGGAATGTTTAGCCTCTGGTGGCACAAGAGTGTGTCATTTAGGCAATGGGTGTATTTGTGTGGTAACCACTGAGAAACATGTATTTTGAGGAAGTATGACAGAAAAAGGCCCAATTGAATCATGTAAATGTAATGTAACAGAGGTAATTATTAATGGGATTATTTACTGAGGACTTCTATTTCCATAAAAAGACATTATCTGGGAACCAAAAGACGTAGATTGGTCCTTTGATTTGGGGATACATTGGGAACAGCGGGGAAAATTGATCGATAGAAGTGACAAAAAACAGGCAATATGCAAAAGATTTATCTATCTAAGTCTGCTCAGCTGGGAAAAATCAACATTCTGATGTACAATGGTCAAACATTAAACCTGGGGAAAGAAGGAGAAGAACTGACAGTCCATCATTGGTTTGATGTTTTTAAAGGATGGTCTCCCAGTGTCATAGCTTCTAAATTTAATGCTACATCCTATTGTGATATTATTTGTGGCACCTTAGAGACTAACCAATTTATTTGAGCATAAGCTTTCGTGAGCTACAGCTGTGAGCTATATGCTCAAATAAATTGGTTAGTCACTAAGGTGCCACAAGTACTCCTTTTCTTTTTGCGAATACAGACTAACACGGCTGTTACTCTGAAACCTGTGATATTATTTGCATTAATGATTTTGTTAACCTTTATTATGCTATGTTTATACTACTGAATAAGAAAGTGACAAGAAATTTCAGAGAAAGTTGTATATAAAATTGAATACCTTGCAAAATTATAAAGTGATATAATATTTAATGGCATTAATCATGTATCAAGAGTGCAGAATGTTGGAATCTCTCTCTCTCTCTCTCTCTCTCTCTCTCTCTCTCTCTCTCCATGTAATATGTTATGGGTCATTGAGGCCTGGTATGAATGACACATGCAGATATAAAAGGAGGACTTGTGGCACCTTAGAGACTAACCAATTTATTTGAGCATGAGCTTTCGTGAGCTACAGCTCACTTCATCGGATGCATGCTGTGGAAATCGCACAAGACATTTTATACACAGACACCATGAAACAATGCCTCCTCCCACCCCACTCTCCTGCTGGTAATGGCATTGTTTCATGGTGTCTGTGTATAAAATGTCTTGTGCGATTTCCACAGCATGCATCGGATGAAGTGAGCTGTAGCTCACGAAAGCTCATGCTCAAATAAATTGGTTAGTCTCTAAGGTGCCACAAGTCCTCCTTTTCTTTTTGCGAATACAGACTAACACGGCTGTTACTCTGAAACCTGTCAACATGCAGATATGAATACATGTGTTGTGACATAACAGCTGAAGCAAGAACTTAAGTTCAAAATGTCAAGAACTATTAGAACTTTTGTGTAAAAAACAATCTTGCTATGTTCTGGGAAAAATACAGAGAACCAACAGCAATGGAAACAACAGCTACGCTGATAAGAATTGGAGGACATGGTGGGCCACCCTGGATTGTCTCTATGGAATTGCATCGGTAGAAGACCTTGTAAACAAAGTCAAATGGACGGAATGGACTATAATTGGTCCTTCTGATTTTTGCAAGTCAGAGTTTTTTATTGATCCAAAGCCCTGTGTGGTGTGGTTTTCTATGTGTTTTTCACCGGCTCACCACATCTTATGATTCGAAGGAATCTTGACTGGCCATTCGGACTATTCTGGTCTTTTTGAGACTCCAGTATAATATGTTTGCGGTATGAATGTAGAGTGAGTAAGGTTTGTTTTGTAATCAATTAAGAGTGTATCAAGTATTGTATACCGACACTATGTCCGGTAACTTCATGCTCCACATTGCATAGTAAGACCTCTATTGTGGGGTTTAACACTAGTACCTGTATTCCAATAGAGTTTTGGCAGTTGTTTCAAACAAAAAAGTAGCTAATGGTGGCATAAAAATAATCCAAAAGTAGCGCAAAACATACATAGTGTAAAAACAACAATAACATTATTACATTATTTATGTCTAATTGCATTCAGTGATGGTGGTCAATGTCCACATTTTGTGTTGAATTAGTTAGTTACTGTTAGTTTTTATTTGGTTTATCCTCCAGCTTTCCTGAAGGATTGGACATAAAAAAAAAAAAATCATTTAAATTGTACTCACATATCACAAAGTTCAGCATTGTAGTTTCTTTCTGTTCTCTTTAGCTCTCTAAAAGTGTATGATTATATACTGCAGGTTGTACCTCTCTACACCGGTAGTCCCTGGTCCGGCAACATCCGTTGTCCAGCATAGGTGGAGCGTGCCAGCAGGTCCCGCCCAGGGTCACAGATGCTGGCCCCAGGTCCCCGCTGCCAGCATTTCTGCAGCCACCCAGGGTCCCAGCTACATGTCCCAGGTCCCTGTCGGCCCCCTCCGCAGCTGCCCATGGAGCCACCAGCCTAAGGTCCCAACCGCCAGCCCCTCTGCAGCCAGCAGGGTCCCAGCCACTGGGCTCCACTCCTCGCCCCGACCTGGGGCCCCACAGCCTCCCCCAGCTGTGGTCCCAGCCTGGGCCAGTGAGGGGCATGGACAGAGGTAAGGCTGGGTGTAGGCAACCAGACATATGCATGGTAACTTCGCCTTAGCACAACATACAGGATGTTGCCTGTAAGTTTCTTCTGTTACACCCAAACCACTTTAATATAAACCTATTACAACCTACTATAATAAAACAAATAATCAAAACCATAAAGAAATAAGAAATCTGAAAGAAAATATGTCTCTATAGTAGAGCAAGCAGGTTAGCCATATAGGCTACATGCCCCTTTTTGTTGGGGTGATTTGTAAAATGAACCTCATCACACAAATATGGATGTGGATGGTCAGGCATTTGTGGGGATAGTTTCATTGCTATTTTCCACCTCTCAAAATGGATGAAGAGTATCATAAAAATGATACTCTGGACCCTGGTGTGTTTTTGGGATATGTACCATATATATAGGCTCCATCATCAGTGTTTGGTACTGACCTAGGTCTTTGAAATTTTTGCTTATATTCTTTGAGTTTGCACTAGGTACATTCATAAATAATTCCTCTTGTAATTTCTTGGACAATAACCCATCCTTTTACTTCAACATCTACGTTAGGGATTGTTGAAAACTTATTACCTTTACTCATTAATTGGGTAATAGCTTGTTTGGCTTTATCCATATTGTTAGTAATTTCTATGAGGTGGGTCTCCTTACGAGCCAACAATGACTTTAATTGTAATCCTAGCAGGGGAATATAGACAAGAAATGCGGGTGACTTTGGATAATTAAATCCTGAGAGGCTGGGTTAAACGGGATGACGATGATGTTTTTAAAGGTGGGAATAGGGGAAATTACTTGATTCTCTAACAAAGTAAGTTGCCTTGGAGTAAAACAAATTTGCGTCTGTGAAAGGACACTCCAAGGGACCATATTGGTACCTTTTTGATTGGTTACCATGCAAAATTGGCTGTTTCCAGCATAGGTCACCCTCTTCGTCAGAGTCTTCCCCTTGGTCAGCCTCACCAGGAATGATGATGATAATTTATTCTGTAAATCCTCTCCCTATAGGCCACACAAAACAGTGTCTGTCTCAAACACATTACACCTACAGATGCACTGAGGCCCTTGACCTCTATTTTCAGCTCCCCAAATATTCAAGGTTTTCCATTGGACTGTTAGTCCCTTCAAAGCTTATTTAAAGATCATAGGCCTCAAGACATATGTTAACTAGTTAAAGCTAATATCTTACAGATAGTGGTCTGTCAGTTTCTTGCATTACTACTGAATCTAATGAAAAACAGAATATAATGCAAAGCAGTAAATATAATAGAGCTGGGCTACAGTGAATATGACAAAGGCAAACTCACCCAATGGGCTACAGAACTCAGCCAAACTGGGACATAACACCCTTCATTAATGAGGAGATATCCTTTCCCCCTCTTGTCACACAGGTTTAAAGTCAGTCGCCCCCACTGATCACCTTCTGCAGGTGTATTTGCCCACTTTGTCATGAAGCTCTTTGGTTTTGATCCCATAAATGATAGGGTTCAGCATGGGAGGGAGGAGCAAATACAGGTTGGCCAAGATGATGTGAACATGGGGAGCGATGCCCTGACCAAACCTGTGAGTGACGCTGGTGAGGAAGCCGGGAGTATACGTCATCAGCATCACACAGATGTGGGCTGTGCAGGTGTTGAGGGCTTTCTGGTGGGCTCTCTTGGAGGAGATTCTGAGGATGGCCCTGATAATCAGACTGTAGGACAGAGCAATGAGTGTCAGGTCGATCCCAATGACCACAAACACTATAACAAAACTATACATCCTGTTCACTGTGATGTCCCCACATGATATCTTCACCACAGCCATGTGCTCGCAGTGTGTTTGGAGGATACTGCGGTCGGCACAGAATGGCAACCTGCTCAGGAGCAGGGGCAGAGGCAGCATGCAGATAACAGATCTGATCAAACCCACGAGCCCGAGCATAGCTATTCGTGCATTGGTGAGGATGGCGGCATATCTCAGAGGGTTACATATGGCAACATAGCGATCAAAGGCCATTATCACGAGAATGGCTGACTGCATAAAAGAAACCGTGTGAAGTAAGAACATCTGAGTGAGGCAGCCACCCACTGTAATGCCTTTCAAATTGAACCAAAATATACACAGTGCCTTTGGCACGACGAAAGTAGATGTGGCGATATCTGTGAGTGCGAGCAGGCAGATTAGCAGGTACATTGGCTTGTGGAGCGTCTGCTCTTTACTTACAACAAAAAGAAGCATAATATTTCCGAAAAGGCTGATAAGGTAGGAAGTAGAGAAAGGGATGGAAATCCAGATGTGTCCAGCTTCCAGACCAGGAATACCCATTAGGATGAATGTTGAAGGGTCAGATGTGGTGAAGTTGAAAGTTGCCATGAAATCATCAATGTGTCGATCAACCTCAGAAATGCTCAAGGTGCCTGTGAAGGGAGAGAAGCACAATGAGAGGGGTTACACATTTTATACAACAGTTGGTATGGTAAATGTTTTATAGTTATTAACAATCTAGAAAGGGGATGAGCAGTGAGCTGGCAACATTTGCAGATGGCACCAGATTATGTAGGTCATAGTCAAATCCAGAGAAGTCCCCAGAAGGAGCTAACCAAGCCAGGTGAATGGGCAGCAGGATAGCAGATGAATTTTAATGTCAATAACTTCAGAGTGTATGCCCATTCACGGGAAAAGTTGAACTCTTAAAACACTTCACAGGGTTCTAATTTTACTGTGTGAATGCAGGACAGGGACCTGGACTTCATGGTACACAGCTCTGTGAAACCATTCTCAAAATGCAAACATGGACAGAAACTAAGCAGAAACATTGAATTCCAATAGGATTGGGATGGAGAATCATACAGAAAATACAATGCCATGAGATCAGTCAGTCAGTGCTTCACTTTCCCCTAGACTCCTCTGTGTAGTATAGGAGATCCTTTTCACACAGGATATTGCAGAAATGGAGGGGTTCAGGCATGTGCAACTCATCACACAGGATCAAAACCAGGTGCCAGAACCCATAGCGACAGCTCACAGAAATATCTCCTCAGACAAGGTTAAACTCAGTGTCTGCCTGCACCCGGGAAGAGGGGGAGATCAGCCTGAACTGCCTTTCTGGGGGTGAAGGGAACCCCAGCACCAGCTCTGCCTGTGCAGGGAAGGAGAGAGGGACAGACCCAGCGGGAGGGAGAGACGACGTGGAGACTAAAATGAGCCAGCATGAGTAACTCTGCCTCAAAATGACACAAACTTTACCATATTGCAGCCTGTTAGAAACCCAGACATACCTTCCTGAGGCTGCTTTTCCATGTTGGCAATTGCTGATGTTTCCACAAGGCTGTAGTTGGGTTGCCCAAGCGAGGAAGGATGGTCTGGATGGGGGACGGTGTCAGAGACAGTCTGCTATGGTGTGGTCCACGTTCTGTTACAGTCTGAGACGCCCCCCACCCCAGGAGGCCTCGTTATGCCTTTTTGGTCTGCGCATTAGGCAGGGTGCGCATTCTCTATTTCACCCAATTTTAGGACTCTGTGACACTGTGATCTGGGTACTGCACGTTCCACCACTTCCCCACCCCACATACCTACACAGCGCTGTGCGTTTCTGGACCTCTCCTAGTGAGATTTCCAACGCT
Source organism: Chelonia mydas (assembly GCF_015237465.2). Taxonomy (NCBI): domain Eukaryota; kingdom Metazoa; phylum Chordata; order Testudines; family Cheloniidae; genus Chelonia; species Chelonia mydas. The sequence goes on along the minus strand of NC_057849.1, from coordinate 4,051,109 downwards.
GCCTGGTTTCCTCTATGCCAGAAACATGTTTTTATTTGTACTGCCTTTTGGAGCTTCTTGTCCTCTCCAGACCCAGAGATGCAGGGCTAAAGAGAGAGAAGACCCCTCTCCTCCTTGAAAAAATGGTTATTCTGATTGCTTTGAACCTTTTTGCCATTTATTTCAATGGGACCAGATTCACTCTTGGTGTTAAACGTTTGGCTCCGAGCTATGAAAATCATGGCTTCGGATCGGGCTATTCTGTTAGGGTAGTGAAAGTGTCTGAAGGAAACTCCCAGTTTACTTGGCATTCCGAGACCAGGCATGAAAGATGGAGATTGTGAAACACATGGGCCCTGATATTTCTCTCAGAGAGGCCAGTGTCACTCTGCACTGACCCTGTGCAGGTAGAATGTCAGAGAAGAAACTTGCCAGTGTGTGGCCCATTCTTGTTGTGATCCCTCTGGTAACACAGATACCCACTGCAAAGGCTTTGGCTGCACTACCTAACGGCTCAGCCCCCCATCCCCATACACACACACACAAAAGAAGCTATTGAGACAGATAGAAGGACACCGGAGGCGACAAGGAACTGATCTTAAAATCAAATATTTGTCTAAACTGTTTCCAATATTTTTGTAATTCCAATTTTACCAGATAAAACTCTTGGTGTTTTTAACAATACTAAATAGTTCAAGTCACTGTGCTAGTGAATTTCTGCCCAGGTGGTTCTTGACTTGAACCTGTGAGTCCTTAGCACTAACTTTAATGTAGAAACAGACACCTTACCGCAGTCCCACTCCTCAGAGAGAGGAAATCACCTTCCTGGAACAGAAAAGCAGAGTCTCACGTCTGATACTCACCTTACTGGACAGCCACCTTTATGATTTCCCTGTACAGTCCCTGGGGACTCTCAGGTTGGCAGGACTCACAGGCAATTCCCTTGGCTCCGAGAGCAGTGTTTTGAGAAGAAATTAGACCCTGGAGAACATCAGCCTGAGAGCCTCTCCTGGGAGTGAATAAATAATTTGCCAAAAACAAGGGCTCAGATTGTCAGGGCAAACTGAGTCTTGCAAACTGTTGAGCCAAGCAATTGACAACGGCTTTCTTTTCTGTATTTAATGTACTTCCATCTGCACTATGCTTGGGAATGCTGCCACAAAATATGGGCAAAAAAGGAACATATTCAATTGATTGTAGCAACGTCCCATTCCAACCACCCATGCAGTTGTAATGTACATTGCATTAGCCTCTGAAAAGTCACTGCCACCATGTGGAGGAAAAATGATGTGATCCTGAATTGATGCAAGTTGAAGGGTGTGGAAAAAAAAATTCTCTCTGAATTCTTGCATCAAAGATATTTGCGAGTATCCCTTTGTGAACTCTGAAGTGGATATATATCTCGCTGCTCAAAATCTTCCAATAGTTCATCCACTCTCCGCAACAGGTAGCATGAAATTTCAATACTGTGTTGATCTTTCTGAAATTGATTCAGAAACGGCTTGTGTTATCCTTCGTGAAAACTCATACTATGGGACTTCTCTACTCATTGTGTGATTCCTTGACCACTCCCATGGGCAAAATGACCTGGAGTATCCCACATTTTATGAGGGAACAACCATGGAGTTTCCCTGATCAGTTGTCCTGGGGTCATTTTAGTATGGTGTTATTTTAAGTAGATGTACCTTGCTGGGGTGAGAACACAGTGGTAAAGGAATCAAACAACTGCAACATCTGGATCTTTTCTTTGAGCTACAGTCGCCCCCACATACTTGCCTCATAGGTGCCTGGGGCCCTAATTTGAGCACCAGGAGGTATGAATGTGATGGGTACTCATCCCCGGGAGGCAGTCTGGGAGCTGTGGGAACTGCTGCACCCCGTTAACCACTCAGCTTGGATGGCCCTTTTTCACTCGGCTAATTCAGCCTTTCCAGGCCCTGTAACGCCTAACCAGAGCTATCCAAGGGCTTACATATGCAACCAAAGTACAAACATCAGATAGCCAATTTCCTACCTCCCCAGGCTCACACCCTCCACTGAGTATAAACCCCAAATTATACTGTCTTGCACTGCGTAGGAATCTGTACGTAGAGTTTGCCCACCCCTTGATATGGGCAGGATTTGCCCCTAGCCTGTGTTAATGAAGCTGAGATGTTCACTCAAAGGCACACTGATTTTGAAAAAGTAAAAAAATAAGTTTAACTAAAAATGATAGCAAACAAATCAATGCCGATAACCTAGCAAGTAACAAAACTGGAAACTGAGCCTAATATACAAGATACAAGATTACGCAAGTGGGTATTGTAGTTGTAAGAATGCGTGATAGAGATCTTGTAGGTGTTTGTCTCTGTCTGAGGGGTTGGAGCAAATGACACAATTATAATGTAGTTGTAATTAGCAAATGTGAATTACAACTACAATACCCACCTGCGGAAGTGAAGAAACAGATTGATAGAGCCAGAAGAGTTCCCAGAAGTCACCTACTACAGGACAGGCCTAACAAAGAAAATAACAGAACGCCACTAGCCGTCACCTTCAGCCCCCAACCTATCCTGAAGGATGACCCAACACTCTCACAAATCTTGGGAGACAGGCCAGTCCTTGCCTACAGACAGCCCCCCAACCTGAAGCACATACTCACCAGCAACCACACACCACACAACAGAACCACTAACCCAGGAACCTATCCTTGCAACAAAGCCCGTTGCCAACTGTGCCCACATATCTATTCAGGGGACACCATCACAAGGCCTAATAACATCAGCCACACTATCAGAGGCTCGTTCACCTGCACATCCACCAATGTGATCTATGCCATCATGTGCCAGCAATGCCCCTCTGCCATGTACATTGGTCAAACTGGACAGTCTCTATGTAAAAGAATAAATGGACACAAATCAGATGTCAAGAATTATAACATTCATAAACCAGTTGGAGAACACTTCAATCTCTCTGGTCACGCGATTACAGACATGAAAGTTGTGATATTACAACAAAAAAACTTCAAAACCAGACTCCAGCGAGAGACTGTTGAATTGGAATTCATTTGCAAATTGGATACAATTAACTTAGGCTTGAATAGAGACTGGGAGTGGCTAAGTCATTATGCAAGGTAACCTATTTCCCCTTGTTTTTTCCTACGCCCCCCCTCAGACGTTCTTGTTAACCCCTGGATTTGTGCTGGAAATGGCCCACCTTGATTATCATACACATTGTAAGGAGAGTGATCACTTTAGATAAGCTATTACCAACAGGAGAGTGGGTTTGTGTGTGGGGGTGGAGAGAAAACCTGGATTTGTGCTGGAAATGGCCTGACTTGATTATCATACACCTTGTAAGGAGAATGATCACTTTAGATAAGCTATTACCAGCAGGAGAGTGGGGTGGGGGGAGGTATTTTTTCATGCTTTGTGTGTATAAAAAGATCTTCTACACTTTCCACAGTATGCATCCGATGAAGCTCACGAAAGCTTATGCTCAAATAAATTGGTTAGTCTCTAAGGTGCCACAAGTACTCCTTTTCTTTTTGTGAAAATGAAGACATTAGATGATGCCACACCCTGTCATAAATATAAAGGGAAGGGTAACCACCTTTCTGTATAATGACAGGTTTCAGAGTAACAGCCGTGTTAGTCTGTATTTGTAAAAAGAAAAGGAGTACTTGTGGCACCTTAGAGACTAACCAGTTTATTTGAGCATGAGCTTTCGTGAGCTACAGCTCACTTCATCGGATGCATAGCTATGGCTATGCATCCGATGAAGTGAGCTGTAGCTCACGAAAGCTCATGCTCAAATAAACTGGTTAGTCTCTAAGGTGCCACAAGTACTCCTTTCCTCACCTTTCTGTATACAGTGTGATAAAATCCCTCCTGGCCAGAGGCAAAACCCTTTCACCTGTAAAGGGTTAAGAAGCTAAGGTAACCTAGCTGGCACCTGATCCAAAATGGCCAATGAGGGGAAAAAATACTTCCAAATCTGGAGGGGGGTAACAAAGGGTTTGTCCGGCTGTGTGATGCTTTTGTCAGGAAGAGATCAGGAATTCAGCCTGACAACTCCTGATAAGTTAGTAAGTAATCTAGCTAGAAATGACTTAGATTTCCTTTTGTTTAATGGCTGGTAAAATAAGCTGTGCTGGATGGGATGTATATTCCTGTTTTTGTGTCTTTTTGTAATTTAAGGGATTCTCTACTGTGACAGGGTAGGGCCAGATGGCTATAGGAGAGTAAAAAAAGGCAGATATATTAGCCCCAGGCTAAGTAGGTCCCTTTTCCCTGAGTAAGGTAACAGGAAAGGTTCCAGAACAATCAGGAACCTTCTGGAGACAATTAAGGCAGGCTGATTAGAACACCTGCAGCCAATCAAGAAGCTGCTAGAATCAATTAAGGCAGGCTAATCAGGGCACCTGCATTTTTATAAAGGAGCTCACTTCAGTTTGTGGTGTGTGTGTGAGGAGCTGGGAGCAAGAGGCACTAGGAACTGAGAGTGAGAACATGGACTGTTGGAAGACTGAGGTGTACAAGCATTATCAGACACCAGGAGGAAGGTCCTATGGTGAGGATAAAGAAGGTGTTGGGAGGAGGCCATGGGTAAGTAGCCCAGGGAGTTGTAGCTGTCGCACAGCTGTTCCAGGAGGCACTCTAGACAGCTGCATTCCACAGAGTCCTGGGCTGGAACCCAGAGTAGAGGGCAGGCCTGGGTTCCCCCCAAATCCTCCCAACTCCTGGTCAGACACAGGAGGAGTAAACCTGCACTGTGGGTTCAGAAAAACGGCCAAGCTGAGGGCTGCAGTGAAGCTCCAAGGTGAGCAAATCCGCCAGTAAGTCCAAGACCCATCAAGGTAGAGCAGGAACTTTGTCACACTATGTTTTGAATCTGATTACCCTGTAAGGTATTTACCATCCTGATTTTACAGAGTGATTCTTTTACCTTTTATTTAATTAAAATTCTTCTTTTAAGAACCTGATTGATTTTTCATTGTCCTTAAGATCCAAGGGTTTGGGTCTGTGATCACCTGTACAAATTGGTGAAGATTCTTATCAAGCCTTCCCCAGGAAAACGGGTGTAGGGCTTGGAGGGATGTTTTGGGGGAAGGCGTCTCCATGTGGGCTCTTTCCCTACCTTTACTGGATCATCTGGCAATACGGCACATTCAGATGCAGAAGCTCTTGCAAATGATCTTTTCAAGTTCAAATTTGTGACTTCACTCATTTGGTGGTATAATGTCCTTTCCAAGATTAACCTCAATAGTAAGCAGCTTCAGAAAAAGAAGTTGAACATACATTCTGCTATTCAAAAACTGCAGCAAACTAAAAATATTCTGGAGGAATTCAGAAGCGACAAAGGGTTCAAAAGAACACTGGCAGATTCTCTCGAGCTTGCTGAAGAAACAGACTTTCCAACAGAATTTGAACCAGAGCCAATTTGCATTCGGCAAAAGAAACAGCAGTTTTGATATGAAAGACGAGACACACCCATTCAGAACCCAAAACAAAGATTCAAAGTGAATTTCTACTTCGCAGCCCTTGATACTGCTATTCACTCAGTTGATGAAAGATTTCAACAGATGCAGCAGCTAGAGTCAATATTTGGCTTTCTACATGATATCCACAGCTTGCAAAAGAAAACAGCAAAACAGATAAGAGAATTTTGTATAAAACTGGTGTCTGCATTGACTCAGGAAAATTCAAAAGACATTGATGCTACATATTTGTGCAGTGAGCTTCAGGCTTTTTCAAGATGACGTAAGAAGCATTCCACTCCTGAAGAAGTACTGAATTTGTTTGTGAAAATAAACTCACAGACAGCTTTCCAAACACGTTTACAGCTCTATGCATTCTCTTGACTTTGCCAGTTTCCATAGCTAGTGGGGAACGTAGCTTCTCAAAGTTAAAATTGAGAAAAACATATCTGCGTTCAACAATGGTGCAAGAGAGACTTGTTGGACTTGCACAATGCCAATAGAGCATGAAATAGCTGGAAAACTGGATCTAAAAGAACTAGTGACTGAATTTTCAAAACTTAAAGCAAGAAAAGTCATGTTTTAAGAGCACAGAGTGTTTTTTATTCGGAGTGTTTTGTAAATATTTTCTTATTTCTTTCTATATTGGATGTGGTGGTAATGGCAGTTAAAGCAGGAAAGCGTAATGGATATTCTGGGTCCTTTTCCGAAAAAGACACCCAGAGGAAAGCAGTACCTCCTGACTTTCATGGATTTTGCCACTCGATGGCCAGAAGCAGTAGCTCTAAGCAATACTAGGGCTAAAGGTGTCTGCCAGGCACTAACAGACATTTTTGCCAGGGTAGGTTGGCCCTCCAACATCCTTATAGATCCAGGAACTAATTTCCTGGCAGAAACCATGGAAAGCCTTTGGGACGCTCATGCGGTGAATCACTTGGTTGCCACCCCTTGCCATCATCAAACAAATGGCCTGGTGGAGAAGTTTAATGGAACTTTGGGGCCATGATACTTAAATTCATAAATGAACACTCCAATGATTGGGACCTAGTGTTGAAGCAGATGCTTTTTGCCTACAGAGCTGTACCGCATCCCAGTTTAGGGTTTTCACCATTTGAACTTCTATATGGCCACGAGGTTAAGGGGGCATTACAGTTGGTGAAGCAGCAATGGGAAGGGTTTACACCTTCTCCAGGTACTAACATTCTGGACTTTGTAACCAACCTACAAAACACCCTCTGAACCTCTTTATCCCTTGCTAAAGAAAACCTAAAGGATGCTCAAAAAGAGCAAAAAGCCTGGTATGATAAACATGCCAGAGAGTGGTCCTTCAAAGTAGCGGATCAGGTCGTGGTCTCAAAGGTGCTCCAGGCCCATAAAATGGAAGCATCGTGGGAAGGGCCATTCACAGTCCAAGATTGCCTGGGAGCTGTTAATTATCTCATAGCATTCCCCACCTCCAACCGAAAGCCTAAGGTGTAGCATATTAATTCTCTAAAGCCCTTTTATTCCAGAGAATTAAAGGTTTGTCAGTTTACAGCCCAGGGAGGAGATGACGCTGAGTGGCCTGAAGGTATCTACTGCGAAGGGGAAAGTGATGGTGGCGTGGAAGAGGTGAACCTCTCCATGACCCTTGGGCGTATGCAGCAACAGCAGATCCAGGAGCTGTGCACTAGCTACGCGCCAACATTCTCAGCCACCCCAGGACTGACTGAACGGGCATACCACTCCATTGACACAGGTAATGCTCACCCAATTAAAGTCCAACCTTACCGGGTGTCTCCTCAAGCTAAAACTGCTATAGAACGGGAGATCCAGAATATGCTACAGATGGGTGTAATCCGCCCCTCTGGCAGTGCATGGACATCTCCAGTGGTTCTAGTTCCCAAACCGGATGAGGAGATACATTTTTGCATGAACTATCATTATAAAGAGGGGTTTCAAAGGGGGATGGGCTGTTGCCAGCAGGAGAGTGAGTTTGTATGTGTGTGTGTGTGGGGGGGGAAGGGTGAGAAAACCTGGATTTGTGCTGGAAATGGCTCTACTTGATGATCACTTTAGATAAGCTGTTGCCAGCGGGGGAGTAGGGTGGGAGGAAGTTTTGTTTCATGGTCTCTGTGTGTATATAATGTCTTCTGCAGTTTTCACGATATGCTATGCATCCGATGAAGTGAGCTGTAGCTCACGAAAGCTCATGCTCAAATAAACTGGTTAGTCTCTAAGGTGCCACAAGTACTCCTTTTCTTTTTACGAATACAGACTAACACGGCTGTTACTCTGAAACCTATCATAAGCTAAATGCTGTAACTCACCCAGACAACTATCCAATGCCACACACAGAAGAACTCTTGGAGAAACTGGGACAGGCCCAGTTCATCTCTACCTTGGACTTAACCAAGGGGTACTGGCAGGTACCGCTAGATGAATCCGCCAAGGAAAGGGGAGCCTTCGTCACACATGTCGGGCTGTATGAATTTAATGTGCTCCCTTTCGGGCTGCTGAATGCACCTTCCAAACACCTTCCAAACACTTGTAGATGGTCTCCTAGAGGGATTGGGAGAATATGCAGTTGCCTACCTTTACAATTTGGCCATATTTTCGGATTGCTGGGCAGAACACCTGGAATATCTACAAAAAGTCTTTGAGCGCATAAGGCAGGCAGGACTAACTGTTAAGGCTAAGAAGTGTCAAATAGCCTAAATAGAGTGACTTACATTGGACACCAGGTGGATCAAGGAACTATCAACTCTCTACAGGCCAAAATGGATGCTATCCAAAAGTGGCCTGTCCCAAAGTCAAAGAAACAGGTCCAATCCTTCTTAGGTTTGGCCGGATATTACAGGAGATTTGTACCACAATACAGCAAAATCACCACCCCACTGGCAGACCTAACCAAAAAGAAACAGCCAAATGCAGTTTTGTGGACTGAAGAGTGTCAGAAGGCCTTTAACCAGCTTAAAGCGACACTCATGTCTGACCCTGTGCTAAGGGGTCCAGACTTTGAGAAACCGTTCCTAGTAACCACAAATGTGTCCGAGCGTGGTGTGGGAGCAGTCTTAATGCAGGAAGGACCGAATCAAGAGTTCCATCCTGTAGTGTTTCTCAGCAAGAAGCTATCTGAGAAGGAAAGCCACTGGTCAATCAGTGAAAAGGAATGTTGCACCATTGTCTATGCTCTGGAAAAGCTACGCTCATACATTTGGGGACGGCGTTTCCACTGAGGCAAAACCTTAAGTTAGAAACAAGACACAAAAACAGGAAAATACATTCTCTCCAGCACAGCTTATTTTACAATCCATTAAACAAAAGAAAATCTAACATATTTCTAGGTAGATTACTTACTAACTTTACAGGAGTTGTAAGGCTGAATTCCTGATCTGCTCTTGGCAAAGGCATCACACAGCCAGACAAAGCCTTTGTTCCCCACCTCCAGATTTGAAAGTATCTTGTCCCCTCATTGGCCATTTTGGGTCAGGTGCCAGTGAGGTTACCTTAGCTTCTTAACCCTTTACAGGTGAAAGGGTTTTGCCTCTGACCAGGAGGGATTTTATCGCACTGTATACAGAAAGGTGGTTACCCTTCCTTTTATATTTATGACATTGCAAAACCCCCTGGTGTTGAGCAGAAGGGGGGAATATGTGACAGGGCCAGGCCAGATGGCTACAGGAGAGTGCTCGAAGGTAGGTATCTTAGCCCCAAATTAAGCAGGTCCCCTTTCCCTGAGTAAGATTACGGGGGCTGTTCCAGAACAATCAGGAACTTGCTGGAACCAATTAAGGCAGGCAAGCTAATTAGGACACCTGGAGCATTTAAGAAGCTACTAGAATCAATTAAGATGGGGAGGTTAATCAGGGCACCTGGTTTTAAAAGGACCTCACTTCACTTGCTGAGGGGGCATGTAAGGAGCTGCGAGTGAGAAGATGTGCTGCTAGAGGACTGAGGAGTACAAGTGTTATCAGGGAAGAAAATCCTGCACTGAGGATAAAGAAGGTCCTGGGAACAGGTCATGAGGAAGTGGCCCAGGGAGTTGTAGCTGTCACACAGCTGTTCAAGGAGACACTATAGACAGCTGCAATCCACAGGGCCCTGTTCTGGAACCTGGAATAGAGGGGCGGCCTGGGTTCCCTCCATCATAGGATCATAGAATATCAAAGTTGGAAGGGACCTCAGGAGGTCATCTAGTCCAACCCCGTGCTCAAAGCAGGACCAATCCCCAATCAAATCATCCCAGCCAGGGCTTTGTCAAGCCTGACCTTAAAAATATCTAAGGAAGGAGATTCCACCACCTCCCTAGATAACATATGCCAGTGTTTCACCACCCTCCTAGTGAAAAAAGTTTTTCCTAATATCCAACCTAAACCTCCCCCACTGCAACTTGAGACCATTACTCCTTGTTCTGTCATCAGCTACCACTGAGAATAGTCTAGATCCATCCTCTTTGGAACCCCCTTTCAGATAGTTGAAAGCAGCTATCCAATCCCCCCCCCCCCCATTCTTCTCTTCCGCAGACTAAACAATCCCAGTTCCTTCAGCCTCTCCTCATAACTCATGTGTTCCAGTCCCCTAATCATTTTTGCTGCCCTCCACTGGACGTTTTCCAATTTTTCCACATCCTTCTTGTAGTGTGGGTCCCAAAACTGGACACAGTACTCCAGATGAGGCCTCACCAATGTCGAATAGAGGGGAACAATCACGTCCCTCAATCTGCTGGCAATGCCCCTACTTATACATCCCAAAATGCCATTGGCCTTCTTGGCAACAAGAGCACACTGTTGACTCATATCCAGCTTCTCATCCACTGTAACCCGTAGGTCCTTTTCTGCAGAACTGCTGCCTAGCCATTCGGTCCCTAGTCTGTAGGGGAGCATGGGATTCTTCCGTCCTAAGTGCAGGACTCTGCACTTGTCCTTGTTGAACCTCATCAGATTACTTTTGGCCCAATCCTCTAATTTGTCTAGGTTCCTCTGTATTCTATCCCTACCCTCCAGCATATCTACTTCTCCTCCCAGTTTAGTGTCATCTGCAAACTTGCTGACGGTGCAATCCACACCATCCTCCAGATCATTAATGAAGATATTGAACAAAACCGGCCCCAGGACTGACCCTTGGGGCACTCCACTTGATACCGGCTGCCAACTAGACATGGAGCCATTGATCACTACCTGTTGAGCCCGACAATCTAGCCAACTTTCTATCCACCTTATAGTCCATTCATCCAGCCCATACTTCTTTCACTTGCTGGCAAGAATGTGGAGACCATGTGGGAGACCAAGTCAAAAGCTTTGCTGAAGTCAAGGAACAACACGTCCACAGCTTTCCCCTCATCCACAGAGCCAGTTATCTTGTCATAGAAGGCAATTAGATTAGTCAGGCATGACTTGCCCTTGGTGAATCCATGCTAACTGTTCCTTATCACTTTCCTCTCCTCTAAGTGCTTTAGAATTGATTCCTTGAGGACCTGCTCCATGATTTTTCCAGGGACTGAGGTGAGGCTGACTGGTCTGTAGTTCCCAGATCCTCCTTCTTCCCTTTTTTTAAAGAAGGGCACTACATTAGCCTTTTTCCAGTCGTCCGGGACTTCCCCGGATCGCCATGAGTTTTCAAAGATAATGGCCAATGGCTCTGCAATCACATCCCTGCAACTCCCTATTTGACACAAGAGGTGTTGACCTGGACTGTGAGTCATATCAGAGAGGAAGGTCTCTGGCCTGTCCCCGACCCACCAGGTGGGACAACAGAGACTACGAGGATTGTTCTCCTCCCTTTCCCCCATGCCGGCCAGTTATGAGGTTATCTCAATGAATGGCAGGTTTGAGCCGGTAGCAAAAGTGACCAAACTGAGGGCTGCCGTTAACCTCTGAGGTGAGCAAATCCGCCAGAAAGTGCAGGACCCACCAAGGCAGAGGAGGAATTTGTCACAATGTGTTGTCCCTCTGTGTTGTCCGAGCTCATTGCAGACAGTTGGCAGAGCAGACCTTGAGCGATCCACCCAATGATCACAATACCTGTTAAGATATGAAGTCACCCAGCCAGGTTTATTATTGACAAAGCACAATAACACCTGGTAGACTCTATGAGAATACTAATGTATGCCTGTGACAATGGATGCAACTTGGTCAGTGGTGGGACTTTCCACATCCCCCTAGGCTGGCCAAAGGTACTGCTTTTGAGATACATCTTTATACCCTGATAAAAAGAAGTTGCTGTCATCCTGTCCTTATTGTCATGGAATCCAAGGGGTGCAGCCTGTAACCGACGGACTGCTGTGCCCCCTGAACTCTCTCCATTCTCTGAGCTGTCTCTCACAATGGCTTGATAGTGAGCAGCAGCAAACTCCTCCAGGAGCTGTGATCACTAAGCACAATAGCACGTGGAGCTCCCAAACCCAGCTAGATTGCATGAATACTCCCAGATCCTCTCATGAATCACACAGAGAAAGGCACCAGGGTCAAATCCCCTCAGCTCCCAGCACTGTACCTCAGTTATATAGTGTCTTGCACCACTCAAGATAAGCAATGCACATTTATTAATTGTTGCACCACATCATCAATGCAAAGTGAATATACATCAGCCTTTGCAAACCTAAACAGTTTTGCCACACACTTTATACAAACACACTGGTAAGGATAAACAGTTCAACAAATGTATTGACTACAACAGATATATTTTAAGTGACTATAAGTGATAGGCATAAAGTCAGAGTTAATTACCAAAAGAAATAAATATATAAGCACACAGTCTAAACTCTCAAGGGCAACACCTAGACTAAGCAATTTTTCTCACCCCACTTGATATTGCAGTCCTTGATATTGCACAGATTTTCCCCTTAAATCTGGGCCAGTATCCTCTTTTGGAGGCTTCAGTGTTCTTGTTTTTGTCTTTGTTGCTTGCAGCACAGATGGGGACAGAAGAAAGGTGAAGAATGGGCCTGTTCTGTACTGTTTTATACCCTAAGTCCATGTGCTTGTAGAGCACAAGTTCAGGCATCTTCTTAGCAACCTTTCACTTTGTGATGGCCACTGCTGTGGGTTGGATGGCAAGGGAGTGACACCTAGTAATGAGGACTTAGGCTTGTGATGTGCAGAGGGGTTGTTTGTATGGGAGTCTGGGCTGTCTCATTCCATGGGCTTTGATTCCAGGCTCTTTGGGGTCTTTCAGTGCTCTGACAGCCTGGGATAATAAGGCAGCATGAGTGGCAAGAGGTTCCAGCATATGGCGAGGGTGATCTGAGCATTGAAATTTCCCGGTGCCCAGAACATATCCCTACCCCCTGCTCCACCCCCTTTTCCCCATGTTTCCCCGCCCACCATTTACTGAGTCCCTACTCTCCTTCACCTCCCTTCCCTTATAGCCCCTCACCAACTGTTTGTCAAGTCTTTCCATCCCTCCTCTCCCGAGACCCCCACTGCTCGCCACTCAGCAAGCATCTCCATCTCTGTGTGAGCAAGTTTTGAATTGATTGAAGGGGCACTTGCTTATTTCTTGAGCATCATTGCCCTCTGGATCACATTTTAGTGCTCCATCTACACTTTTAGCTATGTCCATTGATTGGGCTGAAAATCGGTGATTGCATTTTCCTAAAAGTACATCCAATACAGGAAAATATAGCTGTCTGCTGCATTTTCCTCTCATTTTCACCTGGATAATATCCGTATGCTTGTAGGAACTAAACTACCAAGGAAAGCTGCTTTTTTCATAAGTCGTTTGTGAGCATACTCTTCCTCTGTGCCAGGGGTAACAGGTACATCATGCAGCTCATAGAGTCATAGAAGATTACAGTTGGAAGAGATGTCAGGAGTTCATCTGGTCCAACCTCCTGCTCAAAGCAGGACCGATACCAACTAAATCATCCAGCCAGGGATTTGTCAAGCCTGACCTTAAAAACCTCTAAGGATGGAGATTCCACCACCTCCCTAGGTAACCCATTCCAGTGCTTCACCACCCTCCTAGTGAAATAATGTTTCATAATATCCAACTTAGACCTCCTCCAATGCAAATTGAGACAATTGCTCCTTGTTTTATCCTCTGTCATCACTGAGAACAGCCAAGGTCCATCCTCTTTGGAACCCCCCTTCAGGTAGTTTTAGGCTGCTATCAAATTCCCTTTCACTCTTCTCTTCTGCAGAATAAATAAGTCTGGTTCCTTCAGTCTCTCCTCATAAGTCATGTCCCACTGTGATGGGTTGAGTCACAGAGAACCCCTTGGGACTGCCACCTGATGTTCTGAGACTACCTCTGAGCCCATTTTCCCTGGCAGCTTGGGACTTCAGTACCCTGTCTTGTTGAGCCAGATATGCTAGCCTGCTGCAAACGCAGACCCAGCTCTGAACCACATCCCCCAAAAGCTGCAGACTTAACTGAAAATGGCTTAGAAAGTGCTGCTGTCTCTAGCACCCAGATACCCAGTTCCCACTGGGATCCAAACCCCAAATAAATCTGTTTTACTCTGTATAAAGCTTATACAGGGTATATTCATAAATTGTCTGCCCTCTATAACACTGATAGAGAGATATGCACAGCTGTTTGCTCTGCCAGATATTAATAAAAGTAGGATTTAAGTGGTTAAAAGTAATAACAGACAGAAAAAAAATGACTTACCAAGCAAAATAAAAAGAAAACATGCAAGTCTAAGCCTAATACAGTAGGAAACTAAATGTAGGTAAATCTCACCCTCAGAGATGTTTCAATAAGCTTCTTTCACAGACTAGACTCCTTCCTAGTCTGGGTCCAGCAATCACTCACACCCCCGAAGTTATTGTCCTTTGTTCCAGTTTCTTTCAGGCATCTCTTTGGGGTGGAGAGGCTATCTTTTGAGCCAGCTGAAGATAAAATGGAGGGGTTTCCAGGGCCTTTTATATTCTCTCTCTCTTAAGGGTGGAAACCCCTTTGTTCTCCTGTGAAACATCACAGCCGCAAGATGGAGTCTCTAGCCACCTGGGCAAGTCATATGTCTAAGAATGGTACAGCTTTTTGATGGTTGACACCATTGTTTACACGTTAGTTTGAAAGTTCCCAGGAAAGCTCAGATGTGGATCTGGCATCTCCCAAAGTCCATTGCTAGTTTGGCACTCCCAATTACTTGAATAACCCCTTCACACTATGCTGACCAAATCTGCCTTATGTGCTTCCTACAGCAAACACTTTAAATATAAGCAGAGAGCCAACGCTCATAACTTCAGGTATAAAAATGATGCATGGATACAAATAGGATGAATATATTCAGTAGATCATAACCTGGCAAAGATATGTTACATGGCATATCTAAAATAAAACATATTCCAATTATGTCATATTTACATTCATAAGCATATTTCTATGAAGCATTATGGGGTGCAACATCACAGCCCCATCCCCCTAATTATTTCCATTGCCCTATGCTGGGCTCTCTCCAAATTGTCCACATCCCTTCTGCAGTGGGAGCCAAGTACTCCAGATGTGGCCTCACCAGTGCCAAATAGAGGGGCACAGTCCCTTCATCTGCTGGCAATGGTCCTACTAATGTAGCCCAATATGTCCTTAGCCGTCTTGGCAACAAGGGCACACTGCTGACTCATATCCAGCTTCTCATCCACTGTAATCCCCAGATATTTTTCTGCAGAACTGCTGCTTAGCCAGTCTGTCCCCAACCTGTAGCAGTGCATGGGATTCTTCCATCCTAAGTGCAGGACTCTGCACTTGTCCTTGTTGAACTTTATCAGCTTTCTTTTGGTCCAATCCTCCAACTTGTTTAGGTCACTCTGGACCCTATCCCTACCCTCCAGTGGATCTACCTCTCTCCTCAGCTTAGTGACATCTGCGAACTTGCTGAGGGCAAAATCCATCCCATCATCTAGGCATCAAGGCATTGATCACCACCCAATGAGCCTGATGATCTAGACAGCTTTCTGTCCATCTTATGTCCATTCATCTAATCCATACTTTTTAAACTAGCTGGCAAGGATACTGTGGGAGACCATCTCAAAAGCTTTGCTAAAGTCAAGATATATCACATCCACTGCTTTCCCCATATCCACAGAGCCAGTTATCTCATCATAGAAGGCAATCAGTTTGGTCAGACATGACTTGCCCTCGGTGAATCCATGTTGACTGTCCCTGATCACCTTCCTCTCCTCCAACTGCTTCAAAATGGATTCCTTGAGGACCTGCTCCATGATTTTTCCAATGACTGAGGTGGGGCTGACAGGTTTGTAGATCCCCCAATTCTCCTTCTTCCCTTTTTAAAAGATGAGCACTACATTTGCCTTTTTCCAATAGTCCGGGCCCTCAGCCAATTGCCATGAGTATTCAAAGATAATGGCTCTGCAATTACATCAGCCAACTCCCTCAGCACCCTCAGATGCTTTAGATGTGGACCGATGGACTTGTGCATGTCCAGCTTTTCTAAATCGTCCACCCATACTGTGTTGCCTAGGACAACAGTCTGGGAGTTGATCTTGTCTGTGATGACCGAGGAAACAAACATTGATTAATATCATCAGTCACAAGGTTGCCTCCCCCATTCAATAAGAGTCCCACACTTTCCCTGACCTTCTTCTTGATGCTAACAGAACTTTTCTGCTTCCTTCCAGATTTCAATGAATGCTGGTTTGAATACTCTCTAATGCTGTGACAGTTCCCTGCTGTACACTGCAGTCCTGAGAAAGTGTCGAGTCTCGTGTCTGCAGAGGTTTGTGTGCTATGTGAATCATACTAAAAACAGAGTAAAAACCCATCAAGCATGCAGCCAAATCTATTTTCTGCCCATTCTTTAACAAACCAAATGCTTCGATAAAGGGACGCTCTTACAGTACCAACAAACAGCTGAGAAGTGCTCTCATGGAGTTTTTTTTACAGCAGATGCATTGTTCCATCTCCATGCCCATCTTCTGTCACTTAAACTAGACAATTCCAGTTTCACTCCAAGCATCTTCTGGCCTTCTAAGTAAGCAAGGTGTGCGCCAGGCTGTGCAAAGAAGGTAAACAAGCCCTCTAGATTGTAAAAGAGCCTTTTGCTGTCCAGTTTACTTTGCAGGCCTCATCTAATTTAATTTATGAGCTGCACAGTGTGTGTGTATATGTATATACTCATATACACACATATGTGGCAGTGGGGTGACCTTGCAGCATTTTTTGCTGTACTCCACTTACAGGACCGGCCACGACAGCGGCCCCATCATAACACTGTGCTACTACCAGCAAGTTTGCAGTCCCAGATTCTTGTGAGAACTGCTTAATATTATGATAGATGTCACCGGCATCCCCTCATTCAGAACAATCAAGAAATCCTAGGAATTGTTCCTTTCTTGCCAGAGTTTCTGAGTCTCTGAAGAGAGACTGTCATTTCTTCAACTCTAAAATTGCATTCTTCTTCTTCAAAAAGAAAACTACAAAACCCATTCCCCTGAACTTTTAGAACTAGTCTGCTTTTCACAATATCAGCAGCAATTTGTAAAAACTTGTTTTGAGTTGACTGGCTTGTGAGATTGAGAGAACCCACTCTGGGTTTTTTTGTTTGTTTTTGTTACTGTTTTCTTTTGATGATTCCTCATACTATGAAAGCAAATTGCTTAATTCCAGAAAGTTTCCACAGTTTCCTGATACTTCTCTCTCATCCTGCCCTTGCAATGCAATTCCTTGGTTAGCCAGGTAAAGCTGTGCCTTGGTGATTCTTGCATCATAGTCTCTGTTTTCATTTAACGCCATCTTGTGAGAATTTTACACCTGTGCCACTACAGAGCCCATTCTTTAGATTTTTTGAAAAGAATTCTAAGTTTCAGAATATTGATTGTGTATGACAGATTGTATGTATTTCTGAAGCTTTTCCCCTGTATTTTCCAGTTCAAACTCTGTGTTCAGTGAATGCAGAGTCTCTCAAATCACTGGAAAACTGTCTGCAAGGAAGTCAGGAAACAGCCTCTGACTACTCAAAGTACTCTAAAAATAAAAATGTCTTGTAATATTCCAATGTAAATGAGAAACACCAAGACATAACTTTGTTTATTCTAATGTTCCTAGTTCTCTTTCTCTTCTTCTTTGGACTTTGTGCCACTTAGTCACCTATGGCATTTGCATGCCTCTGTTCTTTGGTTGATGTCTGACTCCTATACCTGGCCCAGCTGTGGAACTCCTCCCACTGCTGTGCCTGCTCATGCTGGATCAACTCAGCTAAGGAGGCTGGAATGGGGGAGAGGAGGCCAGGGTCCACTGTTAAATGTCATTCTGTATTTCACGGGCTAGTGGCCAATGGAAAAGTACTCAGACGTCAGGTGGGGTCAGGGTATAGCTGAGGAGGGACTCAGCAGGTTGTGGGCAAGGGGCATAGGGGAGGGGGAATGGAGGGGAGTATGGACTCAGGGAGCAGAAGTTCGGGGGAGACCAGAGAGGAGAGGGTGGATGGGAGAAAGGCGTTGGGCTCACCGAGTGCCATGGTGGGTGGGGAGGAACAGGAAAGTGGAGGATAGGAGGGACACAGAGAGTGGCAGACAGGGAGGTCAAAGAGTGGAATGACTTAGTGAGTGTCAGGGAGGGAGGTGGAGGAGTGGAAGGACTCAGTGAGTGTCAGGGAGGGAGGTGGAAGAGTGGAAGAACCCAGTGAGAGGCAGGGAGGGAGATAGAGGAATGGAAGTAGTGAGGGACCGTGGAGAAGCGGGTGGAGGAGAGGAGAGTCAGTGATCTGGGAGGGCACATAGGAGGGGGTAGAGAAGAGGAGGAGGGAGTCGAGATTCAGTGGACACAATGGTGACTGAGGAAACAGTGGGGTGGAGGAGGGAGAGACTCAGCAAGTACTGGGCTTTGGGTTCCTCTTGGGGAAGGAGAGGAATGATTCAGTGAGAAGCAGCGGGGGCCTTGGTGGAGGGGCGGATAAGGGACAGGAAGAGATGGAGCGTGTTTTGGGCCATGGGTTTCCCTCTCTCAAAGGCAGTGGGTCGGCAGCAGCACCACAGGGAAGTTTATCCTCCCCTGGCTTATTATACCCACTGCCTATGTAGTCCCTGGGCCACTTTCTACCACCTCCCAATGCATGTCCCAAGGTCTCTATCTGGAGAAAGGTAGCGTGAAGGGTGCTCACCCCGTGGCACCTTCTGTTGGCTGCATGTAGTGAGGTCATTCTCCCTTCCTCTTGGGCAACAACGGCCTCCTTCTGGGGTATCATAGTATCATAGAATATCAAGGTTGGAAGGGACCTCAGGAGGTCATCCAGTCCATCCCCCTGCTCAAAGCAGGACCAATCCCCAACTAAATCATCCCAGCTATGGCTTTGTCAAGCCTGACCTTAAAAACTTCAAAGGAAGGAGATTCCACCACCTCTCTAGGTAACGTATTCCAGCGTTTCACCACCCTCCTAGTGAAAAAGTGTTTCCTAATATCCAACCTAGACCTCCCTGACTGCAACTTGAGACCATTACTCCTCGTTCTGTCATCTGTTATCACTGAGAACATTCTAAATCCAACCTCTTTGGAACCCCCTTTCAGGTAGCTGAAAGCAGCTATCAAAGTCTTGCCCTGATGGGCTTGAAATCAGCCCTGGGAGAGGGCTGGGGCAGGGGAAAAGCTGGGCTGATTGGCAGAGCAGCCACAGCTGGGGCCATGCCCTAAACAGACCCAGCTGGCCCTATAAAGGCCAGTGAAGCCAGGGGTTGAAGGGACTCTCCCTCTAGCTTGCTGAAGGAGAGGGGCCTGGCTTCTGGGAAGCTGAAAGGGTACCTGAGGTGCAGCAGGGCTGGGGGAAGGCCAGAGGAGCTGCGGAGCTCTAGCCTGGAAACCCCCCATGCTGTCGGCCTAGAGTAAGGCCAAGTAGATACTGGGGTTGCAGTGGGCTGCCCAAGGGTAGGTAGAGGCAGCAGGTCCAAACTCCCCTTGCCTGTGATGAGTGGCGCTTACACTGAGGTCTGCCCCAGGGAACAGGGGCGAGGTGATGACTGGCAGTGGCCATAGACTGAGGCGAGGTGGGGGTAGAGGGTTGGGGTTTCCTGGGGAGGGGAGACCCAGATCTGTGTGGGGCACTGCAGGTGGCAGGATCCCGGTGTGAAAGGGGTCACTGGGGTCCAGGAGGGACTCGGGGGCCCAGCGGCAGGCAGGACACCGGCCTGCAGAGGGTGCTCCAGAGGCTGGAATGCTAATTCCCTGGACGACCAGCAGGAGGTGCCGCAGGGGTGAGTCCCGCCCTGTCACAGGGAGGCAACCTAGTGACGCATGATGTGGAAAAAACTGAAGTACCCAATGATTTTTTGCCTCCGTCTTCACAGATAAGGTCAGCTCCCACACTGCTGTCCTGGGCAGCACAGTATTGGGAGGACGTGAGCAGCCCTCAGTGGTGAAAGAACAGGTTAAGGACTATTTAGAAAAGCTGGACATGCACAAGTCCATGGGTCTAGATCTAATGTGGCCGAGGGTGCTGAGGAAATTGGTTGATGTGATTGCAGAGCCATTGGCCATTATCTTTGAAAACTCATGGTGATCGAGGGAGGTCCCGGACGTTTGGAAAAAGTCAAATATAGTGCCCGTATTTAAAAAAAGAAAAGAAGGAGAATCCGGGGAACTACAGGCCAGTCAGCCTCACCTCAGTCCCTGGAAAAATCCTGGAGCACGTCCTCAAGGAATCAATCCTGAAGCACTTAGAGGAGAGGAAAGTGATCAGGAACAGTCAGCATGGATTCACCAAGGGCAAGGCATGCAGACAGCTGAGTTTGGTGAGAATGACCAGCAGAAAATTGCAATCTTCTTATACATTTCAGGACTTGGGACAGTGGATGTCTTTAGTAGCATGCAACTCAGGCTTTGTCTACACTAGCACTTTTGTCAGTGAGGGGTGCAAAAAACACCCCCGTGACTGACAGAAGTGCCAGTGAGGAAGCGCTGTGTCAGCGGGAGACGCTCGCCGGGGGTGGTTTAATTATGCCTGCAGGAGAGCTCTCTCCCATCGGCGTAGAGCGGCTACGCAGGGGACCTTACAGCTGGTAGTGTAGACACAGCCTCAGTCCGGCAGAGAGAGCCGGTTATTACACAGTTTTATAGAAATTTGAAGAGCCTTGAGTACCGCAAAATAGTGAAATGTGTGAAGGGTTAAAGTTTCGCCGTAGAAGAGAGAAGTAAGGCAAGTCCCTTGAAGAATTTCTAACATGTAATTGGGCGAACAGTCCTGCTCCTGTGGGGAACTTTCCTGGCTTACACGCTACCCTGGTGGAATGGACTAGAGAAAGGATCTGAGTCCTCGCTCCCACTCCCTTTACCCAGAGCCCTGCCTGACCTTGAAGGCTCCCCTTCCACTCTCCTGTGTGACGGGGTCCTCGTAACCCCAACAAGACTCGGCCCAGGATTCCTGGGGGGGCTCGAGCCCCAATCTTGTTGTGGTCACTTAGGCCTAGGGTAACCCCACTCCGGGGTGCTCTCTCCGCTCTGGACACTTCTCTGAGCCACTGATCATGGCATATAATTCAAGCAAATAAAATTTATGAAGCAGCAATCAATTTTTTAAAAATATAGGGGAAAAATGGGGAAAGTTAAAGGAAAACATGTCACCCCACTCTGTGGCACAGGGAAACCCAAACAGACCTCTCGGGGATGTCAGGGCAGTTCACACTCTGTCCCTCACCCGTCCCAGGCCTCCTGCCCAGGCCCTCGCTGTGCTGCAGGGATGTTGCAGGTCAGATATGCTCTGGCGGCGGCCACACACCCTCAGGCTTTCCCTCCCATCAGTTTTCCTGACAAAATGTATTTTAGTGGAGTATGGGTGCTTGGAATAGTGATTGGAGCTATTCCTGTGAGTGGCTCAAAAGATTGCACTGCCCAGACGGCTGCCAGGCATTTGCGTTCACAGGGATCAAAATTTATCTCAGCTCCTTGCAGTTTCTTGGATTCATATGCTACTGGAACCAGTTTTCTCTCCTCATTGTTTTGTAATAGTGTAGCAGCCAAGGTAGTATTGTTGGCAGCCAATTGGATAATGAAAGTCTGTGACTCATTGGGAAAGCGTAGGCCTGGAGCTGTGAGAACCATTTGCTTTAAAAGCCTTAAAGCGGGATCCTGTTCTTCTCCCCATTCCCAACTTGCCTTTTTCTTTAGTAATTGCCACAAGGGGTGAGTTATTTCAGCATATCTGTACATGTGTGATCTGAGAAAATTAAAGCCTCCCAACAGTACTCTCAAGGAGTGGGTGTCAGTGGGAGCCAGCATTTCTACTAGGGCTCTCACCTTGCACTGATCTATTTGCCTTCCTTCTCATCCAATAACTATACCCAAATATGTGACTTGGGGCTGCACCAGTTTAGCCTTATCCAAGGCTACCTTAAATCCTGTTTCCTGGATTAATGCTAACACTTTGTCGCTTATCATCTGAGTCTGTGCCTCAGTTTCCCCAAAGACTAAAATATCATCCACATATGAAAACACAAATGGTCTATCCTGAGGACTCAGTCTATCCAGCACATCTATCACATGCCGGTGTGCAATTGCTGGACTATAGTGGTATCCTTGGGGCAATCGACAAAAAGTCCACTGCTGTTCTTTTATTGTAAAGGCAAAGCGATCCTATGAGTCGGGGTGTAGGTGAATAGCAAAGAAACAATGGGCTAAATCTATTACTGAAAAATATTCTGATGTGGCTTGGACCTTCTGTATAACATGTGTCATGTCTGCCACAATAGGAGCTGTCAAGGTTCCTTCCCCACTCTGAACTCTAGGGTACAGATGGGGGGACTTACATGAAAGACCCCCTAAGCTTATTCTTACCAGCTTAGGTTAAAAACTCCCCAAGGTACAAACTTTGCCTTGTCCTTGAACAGTATGCTGCCACCACCAAGCGATTTAAACAAAGAACAGGGAAAGAGCCCACTTGGAGACGTCTTCCCCCAAAATATCCCCCCAAGCCCTACACCCCCTTTCCTGGGGAAGGCTTGATAAGAATCCTCACCAATTGGTACAGGTGAACACAGACCCAAACCCTTGGATCTTAAGAACAATGAAAAATCAATCAGGTTCTTAAATGAAGAATTTTATTTAAAGAAAAGGTAAAAGAATCACCTCTGTAAAATCAGGATGGTAAATACTTTACAGGGCAATCAGATTCAAAACTGAGAGAATCCCTCTAGGCAAAACCTTAAGTTACAAAAAGACACAAAAACAGGAATACACATTCCCTCCAGCACAATGAATTTTACAAGCCATTAAACAAAAGAAAATCAAATGCATTTTAGCTAGTTTACTAACTAACTTTACAGGAGTTGGAAGGCTTGCAACCTTGATCTGTTCCCGGCAAAAGTATCACAAAAACAGACAAAACTTTGTCGTTGCCCCCTCCAGATTTGAAAGTATCTTGTCCCCTCATTGGCCATTTTGGATCTGGTGCCAGCGAGCTTACCTTAGCTTCTGAACCCTTCACAGGTGGAAGGATTTTGCCTCTGGCCAGAAGGGATTTTATAGGACTTTATACGGAAAGGTGGTTACCCTTCCCTTTATATTTATGACAGGTGCCATAGGTATTGTACCTTTGTTAATCCTTCTACAGTCAATGGTAAGGCACCAGGACTGGCCGTCTGCTTTTAGCACCGGTCACGCAGGGGAGTTGAAGGGTGAATTTGTTTTCCGGATGACTCCCTGCTGTTCCAGCTCCTGGATAGTTTGTACCAATTGGGCCTCCACCTCCTTTGGATAAGAATATTGTTTCTGGGGAGGCTCTAATTCCCCAACAATTTTTACACAGGCATTGATTTTACCACAGCCTGTTTTCTTTTGAGTCCAGACCAAGGGGAATTTTTGGCGCCATTCCTCAGTCTGCTGGGCTGATAATGCAGCAACTGGCCTCTCTCCCCCTTTTGCTAGTATTATTTCTTGGTTAATTTTTCCGGAGTGGGGAGAGGGAATATCCACCTTCCACAGGATACCCCTAGGCGTATCTATCCCTATGCTATTGGTGAATAACCAATCTGAGCCCAAAATGATTTCATCAGTCATGTCAGGAGTTTGGATTAGATTCCCATAGGGTTTAAATGCTTGTACTGAAAAGGGACCTGGGCCCATTCCCAACCAATACTGGGGTTGCCTTGGAAGGAATTTAAGGTTACTTGTTTGACCCACCTCCCTGCTTTTGGGGTATTTTTTTAATTAATGACACAGCAGCTCCTGTGTCTATTAAAGCCAATGTAGGAGCATGCTTACCCTGCTGAACATACACACTTGGTCTTCCTCCAGGGTCCCAATGGACCTTTCCTGTGAACTTCCACCCTTGTGCCCCTATAGATAGTGGAAGTTCATTGTTCCCTCTATTCATCTGCGGGGCGGGGGTATGCGTCGGAGAGAAGCTGTAGTGATGTGGAGGGTGGGAGTGCACTGGGGGTTATGCAGGCTATTCCATTGTGGGTATTTTGTATTCTTGTAGTTTCTCTAACCAAGGCAGGTGTGGGTGCCCCCTCCCACTGTGCTCTGCTGGCTCTGTACTGCACCAGGGTTTGCCAGGCCAGATGGCGAACCTCATTATCAGTTAGCTCTTTCTTCCCCCACCCCATCTTTTTGTCTAGAAGTGTCAGCCTGACATTGCCGGAGATCTGCTCCAAAGGAAAGGACTGGGGGTGGGGGGTGCAGCTCATCACTAACTAAATAGGAGTCAATAAGGTAATACTGTTGCAAAAAAGCAAACATGATTCTGGGATGTATTAGCAGGAGTGTTGTAAGCACGACACAAGAAGTAATTCTTCCACTTTACTCAGCACTAATGAGGCTCAACGGGAGTATTCAGGAAAGATGTGGACAAATTGGAGAAATTCCAGGAACAAAACTGATGAAAGGGTTAGAAAACATGACATATGATGGAAGATTGAAAAAAATCGTGTTTGTCTAGTCTGGAGAAGAGAAGACTGAGAGGGGATGTGATAACAGTTTGCAAGTATGTAAAAGGTGGTTACAATGAGGAGAAAGAAAGATTGTTTTTATTAACCTGTGAGAATAGGACAAGAAGCAATGGGCTTAAATTGCAGCAAGGGAGGTTTAGGTTGGCCATTAGGAAAAACTTCCTAACTGTCAGGGTAGTTAGGCACTGGAATAAATTGCCTAGGAAGGTTGTGGAATCTCCATTATTAGAGATTGTTAAGAACAGGTTAGACAAACACCTGTCAGGGATGGTCTAGATAATGCTTAGTCCTGCCATAAGTGCGGGGGACTGGACTAGATGACCTCTCGAGGTCCCTTCCAGTCCTATGATTCTATGATTTATCAGGGCCGCACAGAGGATTCAGAGGGCCTGGGGTCTTCGGCGGTGGGGGTCCTTCCACTCCGGGTCTTCGGGGCACTTCGCCGAAGACATGGAGCGGAAGGACCCCCGCTGCCAAATTGTCACTGAAGACCCGAAGCGGAAGAAGCGGCGGCAGGTCTACGGCGGCGGGTCCTTCACTCCAGGTATGTTCGGTGGCACTGAAGAACTCACTGCCGAAGTGCCACTAAAAACTCTACTGGGGACCTCTGAAAACTCTCCTGGGGGCCCCTGCAGGGCCTGGGGCCTGCAGCAAATTGCCCCACTTGCCCCCCCCCCCCCACCCCCCAGCAGCCCTGTGATGTATAGGCTGAGATGAAACAACCGGGATAAACTACTTACCTACCATCATTTGTGTTTCATGAGACCTTGTCGTGACTTCCCCTTGTTCCTGATATCTTAGACAAAACATCCCAATTCATTATTTTGTCAAACATATTATCTTGTACTAGATTAGGATCGATGTGCACTAGCTGGAATACATTTAGATAAATATCTAATGCCTAATACACGAGAAACAACTTTGTCAAGTTCATGTACTGCTTCAATACATGGCCTGACTTTGATTCACAGCCTCTGGTTCAGGTCCCAGATCTTGCGGCAGGCCCAGTGCTCCAGGTTCTCTCTACTACACTGGCCAGTCCTAGGGGAATACCTAAAGCCCTTCTTATCCCTTTCCCCCATGGTGATAACGTATTTGAAAGGATAAGCATGGAGTTTATGGGGCCCCTAGAGAGGAGCACTATGAAGTGTCAACATACCCTCATTATCCTTGACTACACACTGCATGCCCCAAAGCCATCCCCTTCTGCTTGCCAATGCACCTGTGGCCCAAAGTCCAGTGTGCTTCAACAGCAGCTGTGGGAACTACAAATTGTGGACTACAAAGAGTGTTCCCTCCAATTTTTCCCACCCATGTGTGGAATGAATTTTGTTGTGTGACACATCACCTCCATATAGGTGCAGATAACAAAATTCATGTGGTGGGGGTGGAGCTGAGGAGTTTGGAGTGTGGGAGGTCACTCCGGGCTGGGGCAGAGGGTTGGGGTGCAGGGTGTGAGGGCTCCGGCTGGAGGTGCAGGCTCTGGGGTGGGGCCAGGGATGGCGGTTTTGGAGTGAAGGAGGAGCCTCGCCCTGCCGCAGGGGCTCTGGGGCTGCAGGATATGTGCCCCTCCCCCAGCCCCAGCACGTCCAGCCGAGGGGAGGGCCGCCCTGGCCGTGCCTGGGTCTGAACCAGGGGAAGGCCGCCCAGGTTGGGCCTGGATCCAGGCAGGGCAGGTCGGCTTCGAGCTAGCTGAGTTGGGGCCGGGGGAGGGGCACCCCACGCGTGGCAGGTTGGAGGCCAGGCTAGGTGGGGGCTGGGGGAGGCGCACCGGTCCCTGGGCGGGTTCCCTGAGTGTCTGTGCGGTGCTAAGTAGGCTGCAGTTTACCCGCGCAGCTTACCGGGAACTTAGACTATCAACTGCGTCTTGTGGGGTGAACTTCCTGGTTCCTGCCATGATAAACTTTCTGCCTTTCCAGCCGGAGGTCTCAGCACTGGCTGGGCCGGGGCATGTAGCAGGCAGGCAGAGAGGAGGCAGCTGGACTGTGATCCTGTTCTATGTTCTTTGCAGAATAAAGCCTTGTTCCTGGCGCTTTGTCTGAGTGGGTCTGGTCTGAGGTGAGCACACACTGATGACCAACACAGAGCCCTGAAAGGTGCCTCAGGCCCAGTTTCTCAAAGTTGTGTTAAAAGTCACAAGGCAGGCGTTGCCTATCTTGAACAACGGCAGACTGAGCCAGTGAACAGGAGAGGGGCTACACACCTACCAACAGAAATGAGCTTATGAAATCATTCTCGCAGTTGATAATACCCCAAGGAATCCTCACTGATCAAGGACCTAACTTGACTTTACAACTCATGAAAAACTGTGTCCTCTACTGAGGGTAACCACATTCAGCACATCGAAATACCATCCCCAAACGGATGGGTTGGTAGAGCGAATTCACAGAACTTTGATGGTGACGTCAAAGAAGTTTGTAGCCTCGGATCCCAAACACTGGGACCAACTCTTCCTCCGCTTCCTTTTTGCTGTCAGGAAGCTGCCTCAAGCCTCCAAGTTTTCGCCCTTTGAACTGCTGTCTGGGAAGCAGCCTCGAGGCTTTCCAGACCTGCCTGCAGAAACATGGGAGAGCAAAGACCCCAGACGATGAGCATAGTCCAACCCATTCTTCAATTAAGAAATTGCCTCAAGACTTTGTGAGTGTTTGCTGGAAGAATTTGCTTAACGCACAAAAGGTACAAGGAAAGTGCTAAAACAAAGGAGTCCAGCTGTGAGTGTTCAAACTGGGTGATTGCGTGTTATTGTTACCACCAAGCTTGCAGATCAAATTATTGGTCTGATGGCAGGTACTGTTTGAGGTAGTGAGGCATGTGGGCCCCGTCGACTATGAGGTCCAGACTCAGAGAAGAGAAAAGGAGACTCGGATAAGAACATAAGACTGGCCCCACTGGATCAGGCCAATGGTCCATCTAGTCCAGCATCCTGTCTTCTGACAGTGGCCAGGTGCTTCAGAGGGAAAGGAAAGAACAGGGTAATTATCAAGGGATCCATCTTCTGTCGTCCAGTCTCAGGATCTGGTGATCAGAGGCTAGGACACCCAGAGCATGAGGTTGTGTCCCTGAACAATGTAGCTAACCGACATTGATGCACCTATCCTCCTTGGACTTCTCTAACTCTCTTTTGAACCTTTTTACAGTCTTGGCCTTCGCCACATCCCCTGGCAAAGAGTTCCACAGGTTGGCTGTGTGTTGTGCGAAGAAACACCTCCTTTGGCTTGTTTTAAACCTGCTGCCTATTCATTTCATTTGTTGCCCCCTAGTTCTTGTGGTATGTGAAGGAGTAAACAATATGTCTGGTTTCATTTTCTCCAGACCAGTCATAGATTTATAGAGTGATATCATGTCCCCTCTTAGTCATAAGAACGACCACACTGGGTCAGACCAAAGGTCCATCTAGCCCAGTATCCTGTCCTCTGACAGTGGCTAAGGCCAGGTGCTTCAGAGGGAGTGAACAGAACAGGTCATCACAAGTGATCTGTCCCCTGCCGCCCACTCCCAGCTTCTGGCAAACGGAGGCGAGGACATCATCCCTGCCAATAGCCATCGATGGACCTACCCTGTGTAACTCTATGCCAGAGGATGTTGTGAAGGCCCAAACAATAACTGGTGCCTACTGCCTTTGTGCCTTTAACAACCTGAGTCCCATTGAATGTGGCTGGACACTGGGCACCCAGTTCACCTCTGTGCCTCTGAATCTCTCCCTCCACCCTCCCTCTCCTTATTACAGCCTGTGCAGTGACTCTAGCAGTCCCCAGGCTCCAGGGCACATGCTGATCACTGAAAGGGCTCAGGAAGCTGCTCCTGCCCATGGCACAATATTGCCCCATGGGGGATTTATGACGAAGCAGGGGCAATCTGCGCTGCGCTCTGTCAGAGATAGGCTGTCAGATGGGATGGGCTATTACTCTGTGTTTGAAACAGGATGTGCGAGAGCCTTTCCATTACATGTCGTGTTCTCAGGGGTTCAGCACAGGGCTCGTCAGCTGGGAGAGAATAAGAAGATTCCCAGATTCTATGATGAGGGGCAGCAGCACAGAAATGCTGGTCAAGAAATGAAGACATCTAAGGCTTGGCTCTTCCTTTTCTCTCCGGGTTTTCAGTAGTGTCGGACAACGCTATCAAGTCTGCAAGACTCATTGTGCCCTGACAATCTGAGCCACTGTTATCAGCGAATTATTTCTTCACTCCCAAGGGAAGCTCTCAAGCTGTAGTTCTCCAGAGTCTAGTTTCTGCTCCTCGCACTGCTTAAGGAGCCAAGGGAATTGTCTGGAAGTCCTGGCCAACCTGAGAGTCCACAGGGACTGTACAGGGGAACCATAAAGATCACCGTCCAGCACACCAAGTGTCAGACATGTGAGATTCATACACTGATTCTTGGGGGTCTGCCTTCCCGTTGCTGTAGGGAGATTTCCTCTCTCTCCTCCGTGGGATTTTGGTGAGTTGCCTGTTTCTGCATTAAAGCTAGTGCTAAGGGCTCAGGAAGGGCTCCAGGGTTCACATCAAAAAACATCTGGGCAGGAATTCACCAGCACGGCAGCTTGAACTGTTTAGTGTTGTCAGAAAACAGCAAGGGGTTTACCTGGTAAAACTGGCACTACAAAATTATTGTAAATCGGTTAGACTAAATATTTGTTTTGAAGATCGATTCCTTCTCTCTTACTGTGTCCTTCTTTCTGTCTCAGTCACTTCCTTTTTTGGAAGCTGTGTGATTTTTCTCTGGTTCTCTCAAGTTTTCCAGTTCAGCAACTTTACTGCCTTACTAAGAAATGCAGCCAAAGCCTCTGAAGCGGGTACGTGTGTTACCAGAGGGTTCACAACAAGAATAGGTCACACACTGGCAGGATTCTGCTCTCACATTCTGCCTTGAGTGAGTCACTCCAGATTGACACTGGCCTCCCTGAGAGCAAAATCAGGGTGCCTGTGTTTTGAAATCCCTGTCCTTCATGCCCAGTCTCAGAATGCCACATGAACTGGGGGTTTCCTTCAGACTCTTTCAGCACCCTGACAGAATAGCGCTCTCTGCAGCAGGACAAGAAGTCGTGTTTTTCACAGCTGGGAGCCAGAAGTACAACACTAAGGGTGAAATCTTGGTCCTATTGACTTCAATGGCAGAACTCCCAACATGACCAGGATTACACCCTCAATCCACATGGAGGGACTTAAATAAATGCCCTCATTTACACCGGCCATGAGACTCCAGTGACTTCCATTGGAGTCCTCCTATGGCCTCTAAGGACCTGTGAGCTCGTTTGGACCAAAGAGGAACTGACAGGAGAGTTGCTGTAATCTCAAACTCACAGGCTTAGAGGTTCAAAACTATGAGGATAACAATTTGTTTCAGAGATGGAGAGGGGTCTGCTCTCTCTTTGCCCCTGCATTTCTGGTTCTGGGGAGGAAGAGAAGCGTGAAAAGGCAGTAAAAGGAAAAGTATGTTTCTGGCTTATGTTGGATATGTCATTGAGGGAGGTCCAGGAATGCACAGTGTGTGTGTGTGTGTGTGTGTGTGTGCGCGCGCGCACGTGCATGGGGCAGGGGGGTGGACGTGCAATATCCAGTGGCACACGGTCCTGAACCCTGGCAAAAAAACATATGGACATACTGCCTAATGCACAGACCAAAGAGGCGTAATGATTCCTCCTGTACACGGGGGTGTCGCAGATGGTAACCGAATGTGGACCACACTTTGGCAGATTCTCTCACACCTTCCCCCATCTCAGCTGACCCTCCTCCTGTGAGCAATCCTGCTACTGCCTCCATGTCCTTGCTCCCTCCGACCGGGTCTGTCCCTCTCTCCTTCCCGGCACAGGCTGAGTTACTGTTTGGGTTCCCATCGCCCACCCAAGGGCAGTTCAGACTGATCTCCCCCTTTTCCCCGGTGTAGGCAGACATGGAGTTTAACCTCGTCTGTGGAGGGATTTCTGTCAGCTGTCGCGTTGGGGTCTGGCACCTGGTTTTGGTCTGGGTGAGGGGTATCACTGGTTAGTGGGGCTGGAAGTTACAGAGGTGGGGGCCTACATGGACAAGTGGCCAGTGCTGGGGCTTAATGGGGGTAGTGAGCAGGGGTACATGGACAGGTGGGCAGCGCTGTGGGTTATGAGGGTGGGGAGCAGGTTGTACATGGACAGGCGGTCAATGCTGGCCATTGTGGGGGCAGGGAGGGTGGTTTACTGGACAGACCGGCAGCACTGGGGGTTGTGTAGGTGGGGAGCAGGTCAGGCGGGCGGTGCTGGAGGTTGGGGGGCAGGAAGGCGGTGTACGAGGACAGGCAGGCAGGGCTGGGGGTTGTGGGGGTAGGCGGGGGGCGGGGTGTACAGGGACAGGCAGCCAGTACTGGGGGTTGTGGGGTAGTCCAGTGTCCTCTCTCTGACAATAACATCTCCACATGCGGCAGAAGGTGTAAGAAAACCAGCAGTAAGTGGATGGGGCAGGGGGTGACTTGACCATCATGATTGTGTCATCATAATATGGAAAGATAGAGATTGACCTGAAACGCGAGGGTGTGTAAGCTTTCCAAAATATTTATTTAGGTGTAACTATTGTACCTGGATCGTCTCAGTATCCATGTAAATGTCCAAACCCTTCCAGATTCTTGCTTAGCTCATGGCCTCAACTATTTCTTGTAGCAATGAGTTCCTCAATCTAATTAGGATTTGAGTGAAGAAAGCATTCCTTTTTTATCTGTTTTGAATTTGCTATGTTTCAGATTAACTGAATGTCCTCTTGATCTTGTGTTATAAGACAGGGAGAAAACATTTGCAACCTACTCTCTACTAGTCAGTATTTTATATTATAGTATCCAGTATAGTATATACAGTATAGTATATTCATATCATATATATCGTATATACAATATAGTATATTCATATCCCCTCTTATTCATCACCTTTCTAAGGTAACAATCGCAGTCTTTTAAACCTTTCTCTGTATGAGAGTTAGAATCATAGAAGATTCAGGTTAGAAGAGACCTCAGGAGGTCATCTAGTCCCATCCCCTGTTCTAAACAGGACCAACCCCAACTAAATCATCCCAGCCAGGGTTTTGTCAAGCTGGGCCTTAAAAACCTCTAAGGATGGAGATTCCACCACTTCCCTTAGTTTCTCTCCGTGCTTGCACTCTGAGCAGGGTTTCACAGAGCTGTGAACTATGTCCTGTCCTGAGTTCATACTGTTAAATTAGAACCTTTTAATGCATTTGAGCTTTTCCCTCCAATGGAATACATGTTGCAATTTTTGACATTGAAGTTCATCTGCCATCACGCTGCCCATTCACCTGACTTGGTTAGCTCCCTCTGAGGATTCTCTGAACTTGACTATGACTGTAATAATCTGGTGCCATCTATCAATGTTGCCACCTCACTGTTCACCCCTTTCTAGTATTTACGTACTAGTTGTTATGAAGTGTGTAACCCCCCTCACTGTGCTTCCCTCCTCTCACAGGCACCTTGAGCAATTCTGAGCCCGATCGATGCTTCAACTACCTCATGGCATCTTTCAACATCACCCCTACTGACCCATCAACATTCATCCTAATGGGCATCCCTGGACTGGAAGCTGCCCACTTCCTGATTTCCATCCCTTTCTCTATGTTCTACATAATCGGCCTGTTGGGAAATTTCACACTTTTGTTTGTTGTATGGAAAGAGCAGACCCTGCACAAGCCAATGTACCTGCTGCTCTGCATGCTGGCGCTTACAGACATCGGCATGCCTACCTCCGTCGTGCCGAAGGCACTGTGTATATTTTGGTTCAATTTCAAAGGCATTACTGTGAGTGGCTGCCTCACCCAGATGTTCTTTCTTCATGCAGCTTCTGTGATGCACTCAGCCGTCCTCGTCACAATGGCCTTTGATCGCTATGTTGCCATATGTAACCCTCTGAGATACGCCACCATCCTCACCAACGCACGAATAGCTAAGCTAGGGCTAATGGGTTTGGCAAGAGCTGTTTTCTTCATTCTGCCCCTGCCCCTGCTCCTGAGCAGGCAGCCATTCTGTGCCAACCGCATTATCCCCCACACGTACTGCGACCACATGGCTGTGGTGAAGATGTCGTGTGGCGACGTTACAGTCAACAGGACGTACGGGTTGGTAATAGCGTTTATTGTCAATGGATTAGACATGATGCTTATTGCCATGTCCTACAGTCTGATCATCAGGACTGTCCTCAGAATCTCCTCCAAGAAAGCCCACCAGAAAGCCCTCAACACCTGCACAGCCCATATCGGTGTGATACTGGTTTCTTATACTCCCTCCCTCTTCTCCTCCCTGACACACCGGTTTGGTCAGGGCATCGCTCCGCATGTTCACATCATCTTGGCCAACCTCTATTTCCTCCTTGCCACCACGCTCAACCCTATCATTTATGGAATCAAAATGAAAGAGCTTCGTGACAAAGTGGGCAAGTACACCTGCAGAATGTGATCACCTTCAGCCATTGACTTGAAACCTGCATGACAAGAGGAGAAAGGCTTTTTCCTCATTAATCAGGGGTGCTCTGTCTCACTTTGGCTTAGCTCTGAATTATGGAAGTTCACATTCTGAGAAGTTCCTCACACCTAATGCCTTAGGAATGGAGAGAGCAGTGCTTGGTCAGGGACTGATGAGTTCCCTCTCTCTGACCATCACCTGATCTCTTTCAGCCTCATCTGTCAGTCCCCACACCCTGTCACTCGGACTTTCTGTGACTTCCAGACCGCCATAAAATGCTGCAGATTTCTGATACAAGGTGTCTTTCCATTGGACCCTGTGTGAACAGGGTTCTTGATCAGTTTGACAAACAGAAACTATGCTTTCAGATAGCCAAAGAGAAATGAAACAACTACAATCCTGAACTTCTTTAGCAGATGTGAAATGATCTGATGAACAAAATTCATCTGATTTGTCTACATCCAATCCTTCAGGAGGCCTGGAGGATAAACCAAAGGTTTCAGTTGGGAAGTGCAAATACAGGAAAGCTCCTGCAGGATTTGAGGGCATTCTACTCGTGCTTGCTGTTTAGAGTTGTGAAACCATGTGTTTTTGAGAACCGGACTGCTGTGTTAAACTATGACGTCATCTTTAAGTCAACTTACTTACTGCTTGGACCTTTCAAAATACACAGCAACCATTCCCGTTGTCGAAGATGTTAAAAGTTTGTGTTGCGATTTCAGGTTGGAGTTTGTGAAACAGAGATTGCCATCAAACGTCCAGGTGACTGAATCGCTTGCAGTACGAAGTCCTTCTACTGCGCTCAGCCCTGCCCGACCTAGGTTTGCTGATACCCCATTTTAGCCATTGTTTTCTGGAGACCTTGGACAGCTGGAGCAGCAGTGGGGAGTGTTTCCAGTAGTTCATTGGCCTCATACTGAGGACAACCGATTTGAGCAGGTTTGGGTTGAAGGTCTCAAATACATGGATGCCGCTGGGGAGTAAGTCTTTTGTGAACTTGGCCTAATTGCTCTGTTGTTGCTGTCACTATCTTTTAGCAATGCTGCAACTGAAATATTGTTTTCCCAGATGAACTTGATAAAAAAAATTGTGCAACAAGGTGCAAGAGGGGAATTTAGAAACATGCTTCATGTTCGCCGTCGATGCAATGACACAAAACGGTCTGCGAACATTTTGCACCAGAGAAAGTTATGATTGCACTGGTCACTGCTGCTATCTATGGCCAGTATTAGAAGCATTCTACCTCCAACAAAGAGCGGGAGGAGGAAATGTTGCCTTTTACAGACTAACAGTAACAAACTAATTCAACTCAAAGTACAGACATTGACTACAGTCATTGAATGGAATTAGAAATAAATAATATAATAATGTTATTGTTGTTTTTACACCACATACATTTTGGGCTCCTTTTAGGCTATTTTTAATGCCATCATTCTCTGTTTTTTTCTGAAATGCCTGCCAACTCTCTCTTGAGATATAAGTACCAGTATTGGGGGTTTGGTTTTGATTGTCATCTCATAGCTTTGTTGCTAATGTGGACGAACTCCTGCTGGCCCTTGTAGCTTTTTTTTTTAATCACATCTGTACTAGGTCTCTAACAAAAGCTTTCATGTGTTACTTGATGTAGACGGTTGTGTTAAGAAAAACAATTGTTTTAAAAATAGATTGGGCCATTTTTAGGTTAGTTTTTAAGTGATTTGGAGCTATTAATGCAGTAGAAATCTGGGAAACTACCTCAAGCTGAGCTGTAGACAGAGCAGCAGCAGCCAGAAACACAAGGACGGGAGGAGCAGCCCAGAAGGCCAAGCGGGGCTGGAGCCAGAGAAGCAGCACTCGGCCAGAAGACCTGCTGAGGCAGAACTGGGGAGCTGTAGTTGGAGCGCAAAGGCTCTGTGAGCTGCATCATGTCCCTGTTTCCCCTGGCACAGAGGAAGCGTACGCTCACAAACGACCTGTGAAAAAGGAGCCTTCCTTGACTGTTCAGTTGTCACAAGCACACGCAGACAACGAGAATATCAGCCAGACAAAAACGAGAGGGCTAACGGAAAATGGGGCAGACAGCTGTATT
The DNA here is from genome assembly GCF_015237465.2 of Chelonia mydas. Taxonomy (NCBI): domain Eukaryota; kingdom Metazoa; phylum Chordata; order Testudines; family Cheloniidae; genus Chelonia; species Chelonia mydas. The sequence goes on along the minus strand of NC_057849.1, from coordinate 4,016,361 downwards.
CCTGTGTTCGACGCACTGTTAGGTGAATGGAATGGCAGGTTTTCATCCCAGTCAACGGAGATAGCTAAAAGTGGAGATGCAGGGTTCAAATGTGATCCAGGGGGCGCTGATGGACTGCTCAGTAAATGTGCAAGTTCCCTTTCAATCAATTCCACACTTGCTCGCACATAGATGGAAAGACTCAGTGGGTGGTGGGGGTCACGGGAGAGGGGCAATGGAGGGACTCGGGGTACAGCAGGTGGGGGAGCCATCGGGGAGCTACAGGGGAGGAAGGTGGAGGAGAGGAGGGACTCAGTGTGTGGCAGGGATATGGAGGAAGGGGGATGGAGCAGGGGCCTGGGCCACAGTCTGGGCATCGGGGAGCTTCTGGCTCTCTGGCCAGTCTCCCCATTTGCCGGAATCATACAGCTCCCATGACGTCTTATCGTCCCCAGCTGTCAGAGCACTGACAGACCCCAGGGAGCCAGGGGTCAAAGCTCAGTGGAGTGGGAGGGCCCGGGATCCCCTACCAACAACCCCCCTGCACACTACAGGCCTAAGTCCTGACCAGTAGGTGGCACTCCCCTGCCAACCAACCCTGAGCGATGACCGTCACGAGGTGAAAGACTTGCCGGCTCAGGACACTTTTCCGAAGTTAACGCGTTTTACAGGTGCTTCGATATAATAGATGAACAACTTTCCAATGGCTTTCAAAGCTTGCAGTGAGTGCTGATCAATTCAGCACCGTTCAGCCAAACGGGCTTAATTCTGCAAGTGCTGAGGATCAGTATGAAGGAGCCGAAAAGCTGGCCAGTCATTCCAAGAGACATTTCTCATGCTTTTCTCGGACAGTTGCTTTCATTCACATCTCCCTGGACACTCAATAACAAGCTTAAAAGTGGCCATTCTTCAACAAAAAAACTTCAAAAACAGACTTTAGTGAGAAACTGAAGAAATGGAATTATTTTGCAAACTTAATACTATAGTAAAGAACAAAGTTGTCAGACACGTAGATGAACATAATTTCTCAGGGCAATTAATAGGCAGCAGGTTTAAAACAAAGGAAAGGAAGTATTTCTTCACACAACACACAGACAACTTTTCAAACTCTTTGCCAGAGGATGTTGTGAAGACCAAGACTAGAAAAGGGTTTGAAAAATAACTAGATAAGTTCATGTAGGATTGGTCCATCAGTGGCTATTAGCCAGGATGAGCAGGGATTTAAACCATGATGTGAACTGTCCCTATCCTCTGTCTGCCAGAAGCTGGGAATGGGTGACAGGGGATGGATCACTTGATGATTCCCTGTTCTGTTCATTCCCTCTGGGGCACCTGGCATTGGCTACCATCACAGGACAGGATACTGGGCTAGAGGGATCATTTGTCTGACTAAGGATGGCTGTTTTTATGTTCTTATGAAGAACAAAATGTTTAGGGATTCCTTTGTCTGAGGTTTTCCCTACCGCTCTGGAGTCACACCATGAGGGGAGGGTACTTCCCAAGCCTGATCCTGTGGTGAATATTTAGCTAATGCATATAAATGTATTGTTCCTAGGATATAACACATAAGTGTGTTTCTGCTTGTAAATGATATTTTGGATGTAATCAAACCCAGTTTCCCTTTGGACTCATAAAGGAATTCTTGTGTGGAAACTTGGTTGTTCTAAACCTTAATAAATGTGTGAGGGAAATTATTTCCAGTATTTGGGCTTTCTGATCATATTGGGGAGGGACTGGTATAACTTTGATGAAGTCGTGAAGGAAAGGGGGAGCGGCCAACTGGGAAGATGGAGGCTGACACCCCAGGAAGTGTCTGTGTAGAACCAACAGAGCTGGTAGGAACAGGGGAGGAAAAGCTGATGCTGTAGAGGAAGCTTCCAGCCAGGTCAGTGGCCTGCAATGACCACAGCCCTCAACATCTTCCAGAATGCATTCACCAGGGGAGGGGCGATCCTGGCCTGAAATATAATTTTTTTTTCAGGAACTATGGGGAGACCAGATGGTCAGTCACACCGAAGGTTAAGACTTTGTCACAGTTATTTGTAGTACAAGTCACAGACAGGTCATGGGCAATAAACAAGAATTCACAGGAGTCTGTGACCTGTCTGTGACTTGTCCTAAAAATAATCAGTTGGGGGGCAATGACAGGGGGATGGTTACAGACTGATCGGGAGGATGAGAGCCCGACCCCGGTTTCGGGAGCAGGGAGGGTCCACCACCTGCTGCCACCATGGCTAACGTCTCCATGGCCCCTGCCACAGCCCCAGCATCTCAGTTCTCTGGAGTCCCTGCCACAACCCAAGCATCACCGAGCTATGGACGCCCTGATGCCTGCAGCAGGTTGGAGGCCTGGGTTCCCGCACCGTCCACGGTGGCTGAGAGCTACTGGGTCCTTGGGCACCCGTGGCAGCTCAGAGCTCGGGGGCCCCCACTGGCTGAGAGCTCTGTCTCCGCTGCCCCAGGGCCGACGTGGAAAATGTCACGGAGGTCTCTGAAAGTCACGGAATCCGTGACTTCCGTGACATAATCTTGTCCTTAGCCAGGCCGATGAACGACTCGCTGCGGTGCATGGGGAAGTGGTGGAACCCCAGTGACTGAGGCAGTGGCCACACTTTGGGCAGGAGGCACAACAGTCCCTGACTTGCTCCAGACTGTAGAGTTGTTCACCCCTGGGCTCAGAGTGTCAGCCGGCCGTTGTTACGTGCTGAAGGCTGGAATATTGTTGCGTTGGTAACACAGTTCAGGCTACTCAGTGCTTCATGTCCTTGGAGCTCCAGTGTTATCAGTATTCACTGATAAGGCAACCTGCTAATTCAGCAGACCTCGGTGTTACTCATAAAGAAAGACCACAGGCACCATTCAGTGACAAAGACACCCGGCCAGGTTTATTGCCCTCAAGGCATAGTCCTAGCACCCTGGCTAGGAGCCAAATGAACAAATAAGCTTATGAAATTCCTTTCGCAGAAGGTAATATCCCAAGAAATCCATAGTGATTAAGGACCTAACTTCACTTAAAAAATAATTAAAGAATTGTGTGATCTACTGAGGGTAAAGGGATTAAGAATGTTGATCTACCATCCACAAACTGATGGGTTGGTAGAACAATTTCACAGAACTTTGCTGGTGATACTAAAGAAATCTGTAGCCTCAGATCTCACACATTGGGACCAGCTCTTCCCCTGCCTCCTTTTTGCTATCAGGAACGTGCCTCAAGCCTCCAAGTTTTCTCCCTTTGAACTGCTATATGGGAAACAGCCTCAAGGCATTTCAGACCTCCTTGGAGAAACATGGAAGGGCAAAGACACCAGGCAATGAACATAGTCCACTACATTCTTCAATTAAGAAATGGCCTCAAGACTTTGCTGGCAGTTGTTAAAAGAATTTTTCTAAATGCACAACCGGTGCAGATTTCAGAGTCGCAGCCGTGCTAGTCTGTATCCTCAAAAAGAACAGGAGCACAGGTACTCCTGTTTTTCTTAACAGGTACAGAGAAGGCCTATAACAAAGGGGTCCAGTGTGAGTGTGCAAACTCAATGATTGAGTATTATTGTTACTACCAAGTTTTCTGTTCAACTAACTGGTACAAGGGCAGGGACCATTTGAGGTCGTGAGGTTTTTATTATCTATGCTGCTATGATCAATTGAAAACGGTTGTTGGTCCAGTATCATGTGGCAGCAGTCCCAAACAATGCAGAGGGCAGTACATTCCACACAGAAATGACAGCCTTCGCCAGTTGCTAGGCGGAAGAGTCTGCAAGGCTCAGTTTGCCCTGACAATCTGAACCCCTGTTATCAGCGAATCCTTTCTTTGCTCTCGGGGGACAGTCTCAGGCTGTATTTCTCCAGGATCTATTTTCTGCTCTTCCAGCTGCTCACAGAGCTGAGGGAATTGTCTTGGAGCCCTGGCCAACCTGAGAGTCTGCAGAGACTATTCAGGGGAATCATAAAGGTCGCTGTCCAGTACGGCGAGTGTCAGACGTCTGAGATTCATACACTGATTCTCAGGGCTCTGCCTTCCTGTCTCCATAAGGAGATTTCCTGTCTGCGCTGAGTGGGATTTCGGTGAGTTGCCTGTTTCTACGATAAAGTTCATGCTGAGGGCTCAGGAAGGGTTCCAGGGTTCAAGTCAAGAACTATCTGGGCAGGAATTCACCCGCACAGTGACTTGAACTGTTTAGTATTGTCAGAAACACCAAGGGATTTACCTGGGTGAAAGTGGAACTACCAATGTATTGGAAACCGTTTAGACAAATATTTGTTTTTCAGATCTGTTCCTTGTCTCTTACTGTGTCCTTCTAGATGTCTTAGTAGCTTCCTCTTTTGGGGCAGTGTGGTTTTTTCCTCTGGTTCGCTCAAGTTTTCCAATTCAGCAACTTCACTGCCCTGTTTAGAAGTGCAGCCAAAATCTCTGCAGTAGGTAACTCTCTTACCAGAGGGTTCACAACAAGGATGGGTCGCACAGAGGCCAGATTCTGCTCTCACATTCTGCCTTCAGTGGGTGACTCCAGATGGAAACTGGCCTCCCCGAGAGCAAAATCACATCCCCTGTGCTTTGAAATCCCTGTCCTTCATGCCCGCTCTCCGGATGACACATAAACTGGAGGTTTCCTTTAGACTCTTTCAGCACCCTAAGAGAATATCGCTCTCTGTAACTGGACATAAAGCTGTGACTTTTGCAGAGGGAAGTCAAAAGTTAAACACGAAGGGTGAATCTGGTCCCATTGAGTTCAATGGCAAAACTCCCAACAGGGCCAGGAGTTCACCCTAAATCCACAAGCAGGGATGTAAATGAACGGCCTGATTTACACCGGTCATGAGAGTCCAGTGACTTCAACTGGGGTCGTCCTGTGGCCTCTAAGGATGGTGATCTCATTTGGACCAAAGAAGAACTGACAGGACCGTTGCTGAAATCTCAAATTCACAGGCTTAGAGGTTCAGAACAATTGGCATAACAAGCGTTTTGCAGGGGGGAGGGGGGTCTGCTCTCTCTGAGCCCCTACGGCTCTGCTTCTGGAGAGGATGAGAAGCACCAAAAGGCAGTAAAAATAAAACCATGTTTCTGGCTTAGAGGAAACCAGGCGGTGTTGGAAATCTCACAGGGAGGTCCAGGAATGCAGTGTCTGTGAGTGTGAGGGGAAGAGGGGACGAGCAGATCACAGTGGCACAGAGTCCTGAAACCGGGTGAAATAGGGAATGAACATACGCTTCTTTGGTCTGTGCATTAGGCAGGAATGAGGCCTCCTGGGGCAGAGGGTGTCTCAGACTGTAACGTAACGTGAACCATACTGTAGCAGATGGTCTCTGACACCTTCCCCCATCCGGACCATCTCTCCTCCTATGAGCAACCCCATGATGGCCTTGTGGTAACATCAGCAATTGCCAACATGGAAGAGCAGCCTCAGGAAGGGGTGTCTGGGTTTCTAGCGGGCTGCAATATGTTAAAGCTTTGTGTCGTTTTGAGGCAGAGTTACTCACGCTGGCTCCTTTTAGTCCCCACGTCCTCTCTCCTTCCCGATGGGTCTGTCCCTCTCTCCTTCCCTGCACAGGCCGAGCAACTTCTGGGGTTCCCTTCACCCCGGAGAGGCTGATCTCCCCCTTTTCCCCAGTGCAGGCAGACACTGAGTTTAACCTAGTCTGAGGAGATAGTTCTGTGGCTGTCGCTGAGGGGTCTGGCACCTGGTTTAGGTCGTGAATGAGGGGTATAATTGTGTGTCAGGGCTGGAGTTTCTAAGTTGGGGGACATACATGGACAGGCAGGCAGCACTGGTGGTTGTGGGGGCAGGGAGCGGGGTGTAAAGGGACAGGCGGACAGAGCTGCTGAAAGTCAAATTTTCTTTGTGATTTTTGCCATTTCGTCAGTGGAAAGAACCATTGATCTTTCCTGCTCAGATGGTTCAATCTCCCATTATACTCTGAGCCCCTGTCAGTTCTCTCCTTCCCCATCCCAGGCTGCCCCCATTCCAACAGCACCCTGGTCGCCAGTGTCTTCTCCATGCTCCCCAGTCATCCCTGGCTCACACCACCTCCGAGCTGCCCTACGCTCCCCAAAATTCTTCCTCTGCAGGGGGTGAGTGCCTCCCATCACACCTGCTCCCTTGGCTGGGGGAGATCAGTGACGGTGTCTCGCCGGTGAAAAATCTCCCACACCAGTGGCAAATGCCAAGACACCTGTGCGGCTGCTCTTCGCGCACCCAGAGACACCCCGTGCAGCTTTGGGAACTGCTAAACAGGAACAACTCGCAAGCTGAGAAGTACGCACATAATGAGAGCGGGCAGCTCTGGGACATGTGAGTGCCGAGAGAAATGCAGCTGCCATTTGCAGGAGCCACTGGTATCTGCTTGAAACAGTGGGCCACTGGGACACAGCTGTTAAACCCTGGATGCTCTGGGACCATTTGTCAGCCAGCTCTGCTAGCCATTCATGGCGAGGGTTGTACAATTTTTATGGAGTCAAGTCGTTATTGTTCTCATCTGAAACGTTCGTCCATGCAGAGCCTCACGGGATTCCTCAGCCTCGTAACATACACACCTCGTGTAACATGTCCAAGGCACGGCAGTCACAGGAGAATTTCTCCCCATAGGGCTAAATTCCCCACGGTCATGAACGGAAAATATGCCTCCAGGAGCTTCAGGCAGGAGGTTGCAGGCAAAATGCCTCCAGCTGACTCCTGGAGACGTGTTTGTCGATTCCAAAACCAGAAGAGACCACTGTGATCATCTGGTCTGTATAACACAGGCCTGAGAATTTCCCCCAAACTATTCCTACAGCAGATCTTTTAGAGAAACTTACTACCTTGATTTAAAAATTCTCAGTGATGGAGGATCTGCCACGACCCTTGGTAAATTGTTCTAATGGCTAATTAATCTCACCGGTTAACAAATGTTCACTTTATTTAACTTCCAGCCATGGCATCATGTTACACCTCTGTATGCTAGTCTGAAAAGCCTATTATTAAGCACTGGTTCCCCGTGTAGGTACTTACAGATGGTTCTGAACTCAGCCCTTAACCATCTTTGTTAAAGAAAATAGATTGAACTCTATGAGTCTATCAATGTAAGGCAGGTTTTCTAATCTTTTATTTATACTTGTGACTCTTCTCTGAACCCTCTTCAGAGTATCAACATTTTAATCATGGACACAAGAACTGGACACAGGATTCCAGCAGGAGTCGCACCAATGCCAGTGACAGAGGTAAAATAACTTCTCTAAGTCTCCTTGAGATCCCCCTTGTTATGATCCAAGAATCACATTGTCTCTTTTGGCCAGAGTGTCACACTGGGAACTCAGGTTTAGCTAATTATCCCTTCACCCCCCCCCTCAAAAATTGTGTTCACTCATGCCGCTTCCCATGAAATTCCCCCATGGTGTAACCATCGCCTGCATTCCTTCTTCCTAGATGTAGATCTCTACATAGTGATATTAGAACACATTTTGGTTGCTTCGACCCGGTTTACCAACCAATTCAGATGGCTCTGAATCAGTGACCTGTCATGGTCATTATGAACTATCCCCCAATTTTTGTGTCATCTGCAAACTTCATCAATATTCAGGCATGAGAAGGGTTAGCAGCTGAGTTGCTGACACGTCTCTCTCCTTACACTTCTCAGTTAACACCTGTAACTTACCTCTCAGACGAAGCTTAGCTTGGTTTCCGACCTGTGAGCATTTCTCTGCACTTGGCTCTGACCTTAATAATCTGGTGCCATCTGTAAATTTTGCCACCTCACTGCTCATCCCCTTTTCTAGATTGTTAATAACTATAAAATATTTACCGTACTATTTGTTATAAAGTCTGTAACCCCCCTCACTGTGCTTCTCTCCCTTCTCAGGAACCTTGAGCATTTCTGAGCCTGATCAACGTATCAACTACCTCATGGCAGCTTTCAACCTCACCCTGTCTGACCCTTTAATATTCTTCCTAACAGGAATCCCTGGCTTGGAAGCTACCCACATCTGGATTTCTATCTCTTTCTGTATGTTCTACATTATCAGCCTGTTGGGAAATGTCACAGTTCTGTCTGTTGTAGGCAAAGAGCAGAGCCTGCACAAGCCTATTTACCTGCTGCTCTGCATGTTGGCACTCACAGACATCGGCATCTCTACCTCTGTTATACAGAAGGCACTGTGTATATTTTTGTTCAATTTGAAAGGCATTACTGTGGGTGGCTGCCTCACCCAGATGTTCTTCCTTTATGCAGTTTCTGTTATGAAGTCAGCTGTCCTTGTGATAATGGCCTTCGATCGCTACATTGCTATCTGTAACCCTCTGAGATACACCACCATCCTCACCAACACACGAATAGCTAAGCTAGGGCTAGTGGGTTTGATAAGAGCTGTTCTCTTCATTCTGCCCCTGCCCCTGCTTCTGAAGAGGCAGCCATTCTGCACCAACCGCATTATCCCCAACACGTACTGTGACCACATAGCTGTGGCAAAGATATCTTGTGGGGACATCACAGTCAACAGGACGTACGGTTTGGTGATAACATTTGTAGTCATCGGGTTAGACCTGATGCTCATTGCCCTGTCCTACAGTTTGGTCATCAGGGCTGTTCTCAGAATCTCCTCCAAGAAAGCCCATCAGAAAGCTCTCAACACCTGCATAGCCCACATCTGTGTGATACTGACGTCTTATGCTTCCTGCCTCTTCTCTAACCTGACACACCGATTCGGTCAGGGCATCACTTCCAACGTGCACATCATCTTGGCCAACCTCTATTTCCTCATTCCCCCCATGCTCAACCCTATTATTTATGGGGTCAAAACAAAAGAGCTTCGTGACAAAGTGGGCAAATACATATGCAGAATATGATTTCCTGGGGCCACTGACTTTAAACGTGTGTGACAAAAGGGGGAAAGGATATCTCTACAGTCATCAAGTGTGCTCTGTCTCAGTTTGTCTGAGCTCAGCACTTTTGAAGTTCATAGTCTGAGTACTTCCTACACCTAAAGTCTTACCACTTTCAGACCAAGCACTGCTCTCTCCATTGCGGAGTTCGCTCTCTCTGACTATCCCCTGATCTCTTTGAGCAGCACCTGTCCGCCTCCACCCCCACACAGCCTGTCATTTGGCCTTTCCATGACTTCCAGACCACCAGAAGATACTGCAGCTTTCTGACGAGGGTGGCTTTACATTAGCCTCTGTGTGAATAGGTTCTGGATCAGTTCATCTAAACGAAAGCTGTGCTTTCTGATCACCAAAGACAAAGAAAGCAGCTACAATGCTGAACTTTTTTAACATATATGCAGTCATCCGATGAACAAAATATATCTGATTTTTCTACTTCCAATTCTTCAGGAGGCCTGGAGGATAAACAAAAAGTCTCAATTGAAAAGGCTAATAAAGGAAAGCTGCTGCAGGATTGGAGGACTTCCTACTTGAGCTTGTTGGTGAGAGTTATGAAACTTTGTATTTTTGAGAACAGGACTGCTGTGTTTAACTATGACATCACCTTTCAGTCAAATAACGTACCGCTTTGCACACTTCATTTTGGAGACACTTTTCATCTGGAACTTTCAAAACACACATTAACCGTTCTCATTGTTGAAGATGTCAAAAGGAAGTGTCGAGATTTCATGTTGGACTTATGAAACAGGTGAAATAGAGATTGCAACCAAATGTCCAGTTGATTGAATTGCTTGCAGTACTACGTCCTTCTACGGCGCTCAGTCCTTCACAGCCTAGGTTGGCTGAGATCTCACTTTTGCCATTGTTTTCTGGAGACCTTGGGCAGTTCGATCAGCAGTGGAGAGTTTTGCTAATGGAGGTGCACTGGCCTCATACACAGGACTATCAAGTTGAGCAGTTTTGTGTTGAAGTTCTCCAACAGATGGATGATGCTGAGGACAAAGGCTTTAGTGAACTGGACTCATTTGCATTTCCACTGCTGTGGCTACCTTTTAGCAATGCTGCCGCTGAAAGATTCGTTTTTATCAAGTTCCTCTAAGAAAACAAACTGACAACAAGATGCAAGAGGAACTTTTAGAAAACGTTGCCCATATGAGGGCTGTCAAGGTTCCTTCCCCACTCTGAACTCTCGGGTACAGCTGTGGGGACCTGCATGAAAACCTCCTAAGCTTACTTTTACCAGCTTAGGTTAAAACTTCCCCAAGGTACAAATTAATTTTATCCTTTGTCCTTGGAATATCCACTGCCACCACCAAACTCTAACTGGGTTTACTGAGAAACACAGTTTGGACACGTCTTTCCCCCCAAAATCCTCCCAACCCTTGCACCCCACTTCCTGGGGAAGGTTTGGTAAAAATCCTCACCAATTTGCATAGGTGACCACAGACCCAAACCCTTGGATCTGAGAACAATGAAAAAGCATTCAGTTTTCTTACAAGAAGACTTTTAATAGAAATAGGAGTAAAGGAATCACCCCTGTAAAATCAGGATGGTAGATACCTTACAGGGTAATTAGATTCAAAACATAGAGAATCCCTCTAGGTAAAACCTTAAGTTACAAAAAAGACACACAGACAGGAATAGTCATTCTATTCAGCACAGCTATTTTCTCAGCCATTTAAAGAAATCATCATCTAACACATACCTAGCTAGATTATTTACTAAGTTCTAAGACTCCATTCCTGTTCTGTCCCCAGCAAAAGCATCACACAGACACACACATACCCTTTGTTTCTCTCCCTCCTCCCAGCTTTTGAAAGTATCTTGTCTCCTCATTGGTCATTTTGGTCAGGTGCCAGCGAGGTTACCTTTAGCTTCTTAACCCTTTACAGGTGAGAGGATTTTTCCTCTGGCCAGGAGGGATTTTAAAGGGGTTTGCCCTTCCCTTTATCTTTATGACAAGGGCGTATATGCAACAATACAAAATCTCTTGTGAACAGTTTACACCAATGAAAGAAATGATTGCACTGTCATTGCTGATGTATGACAAAGCATTTTACTTCTGACGAAGACAGCAAGGATGAAATGTTGCCTTTTAGCGACTACCAGTAACAAACTAATTCAACTCAAAATATGGACATTGACTACTATGATTGAATGCATTCGAAATAAATGCCATAATGTCATTTTTGTTTTTGCACTATATACCGTTTGGACTACTTTGGGGCTGTTTTTAACATTTCCCATTTTGTGTTTGAAACATCCGCCAACCCTCAATCGGGATATAAGTACCAGTACTGGGGTTTTGAATGTGAATTTGATTTTCCTCTTGCTTTGGTTTTAATGTGGCTGAACTCCTGCTGGGACTTGTAGCTTTTTTTTTTTTTTTTTTAAATCACATCTGTATTAGGTATCTCACAAAAGCTTTCCTTTGTTACTTGATGTGCTAGTAAAAAAAAAGTGTAAATAAAAAACCCTTTGTTTTAATAAATAAATTGGGCTACTTTGGGGTTCGTTTCGCAGTGACTTTGGGCTATTAATGCAGTAGAAATCTGGCAACGGCAGTAAAGAGGCAGAGGTGGGTTACAGGCAGAGCTTGGGGGCTGGGCAGACCAGAGCCAAGAGCTGGGGCACCGCAGACCAGCTGCACCTGTGGGGAACAATACTGGTGCCAGGACCACTCCGCGGACAGGCCCACATTTGTAAGGTGCCCATAATAACTACTTGGAGGCCCCAAAGGGTCAATCGGCCCTGGCCATGACCAAGCAATGCGCTGCAAGGTGGGCCAGGAGTTGTAGTTTGCCCGACGCTGCCTTCCACCGGGGCCCTTGGACCTGCGCTGACAGTGACACTGCTAATCCCAGAACGCCCCACACCATGCTGTGAGCGCCCCAGGTGAAGTGCGTTGAAGGAAGCAGACCAGAACAAAAGGAAATGGTTTAAGGAGAGGGTTCTTGCTGCTATCCCGCCCTGCGAACCGCACCATGGGGACAAGGTAGGGTCTCCTGGTTTGGCCTCCCCCGCCCCCGAGTGTCCCCTACTCTCCTGGGGAGGAAGCAGTGCTGTGACTCCCAGCGTGGAGCCCCCAGTGACCCTGATGCCCGGGTGTGGGCTCCTGGGCACTGTCTTGGCCCTGCAGCTTCGCTCTGGGTGTGTGCATGTTTGTGTCTCCCCTCGGCCGCCATCTAGGGTGGTGTGGGGGAGGCTGGTTGTCTGTGGCCCACAGGGCCGGGGAGTGGGGTGTGGTGACAGTGGGGCTGGCTGCTGCCCCCCTGCCAGGGGGAATGCCCAATAATTCCCCCCGCCAGCGCTCCGGGAGGGGAAGGGATAGAGCACGGTTTGGGAGAAAGGGGCAGTTGTGGGGCAAGTCCAGGTGCAGTGTGGGGGCTAGCAGTGACTCCATGTGTGGGGGTAGGAGAAGTGGGGTGTGAAAGTGCTGGTTGTTTGTGGGGGGCAGAGGGAGGGAGGGGAGAGTCTGGGTTGAAGGTGGGGGTCGGGGGACAGAAGGAAGGAGGGAGGGGAGAGTCTGGGTTGAAGGTGGGGTTGTCTCTGTGTGTGGGGGAAGAGGGAGGGAGGGGAGAGTCTGGGTTGATGGTGGGGGTTGAGGGACAGAAGGAAGGAGGGAGGGGAGAGTCTGGTTTCAAGGTGGGGTTCGCTCTGTGTGTGGGGGTAGTAGAAGGGAGGGAGGTGACAGCCCTAGAGGGAAAGTGGGGGCTGGGCAATAGCAGGGTAATTGAGGAGAACCCTTGTGTGAAGGTGGGGGTTGATTGTTGGTGCGGGACAGAAGGAGGGGCAGGGGAGGGGAAGAGCCCGGGGTGAAGTGTGCGGACACTTGTGTCTCAGTGACCCTTTCTCCCGACAAAAAACAGGCAGCAGCAAATTTCCTCCCCACACTCCAGCCCGGGAACTTTACTGGCTCACTTGAAGTTATGAGAGATGGTGAGGAAAAGGAGAAAGAGGCAAAAGAAACTAAATTAAAGAAAAAAGTTTTTTAAAAACTTTATTGTACCAAAGTAGAAAATCCAGCTTTCAAAAAATGTATTTACGGAAGATAACTTCGGGTGGAGGAGGTGGTGGTGGGGACATGCAGGTGAAATTCCACTGACAGCTACATCCGGGCCTAATATGGCCCATAAATGTGCCAGTTAAGCACTTGTTTTCAGGGCCCCAAGCAGGTCATGAGTTTTTAAACCAAAAAGAAAAAACTAACCAACAACACCCCCCCACACAAGTACACTAAATTCAAGAGTATTCTGGGTATAATGATGCTAGCCCAGTGTGTCCTCTAGGGGCTGAGTGGAAGTCTCAGTCAAGTTTGGCTCCAAATATCTTATTTTGTTTTTGAATAAAGGTTTTCATCCCCATCCCACCAGTACTGGGTGTAGTATGGCACCAACGGTGCGGACGCACTGAGCCCACACTGGAAGGGGCTCACAATGACTACATGGGGGCCCACAAATATGTTTGGCAGCAGCCCCACAAAAGGTTAATCCGGCCCTGATGGGGAACCAGGGCTGAGCTACTGCGGGGAGCTGCAGGGGCAGAGCCAAGATAGTGGATGCAGCCATGCCACAAGTAACACGGCAGCCGAGCACGATGAGCAGCTGGGGAGAGCAAGGTGGGGCCATGGGCAGAGGGCCCAGCACAGGGAGACACCGCGAGACAGGAGGGCTTTGACGGCTGGACTCAGAAGGGGAGACGTGAGGGGGGGATGCTGGGAGGGATGCTGGGAAGAAGGGTCCTGCCACCTAGACCCTGAGGGAGTGTGGCCATTGGCACAACAGATCCTTGCCAGCAGTATCACCGCAGCACTGCCAGCGCCTGGGAGGGAGGCCTGGGACACGTCAGGAACAGACTGTCAACTTTCCTTACACCCCAGAGACAGCTGGTCATGTGTTTTGCGTGCCCATAGGGCGGGTTCCTTGTTTCCCTTAATCTTTTACATTTGTTCCTTATTTTTCTTGCAGTTTCTGTTTAATAAATTGTAGGTGGTTTGAATGTAATACAGTGATCAGTGGGTCAGGGAAGCGGCTGGTGCGGAGAGAGTGCCCCAGAGTGCGGACACCCTAGCCCCTGTCCTAAGTGATCACAGTGAGACTGGGAGTCAAACCCAGGGCCAGCCTTTGACATGGGCAGCCCGGGCAATGTCCCTGGGTGATTTACTGAAGGGGACACAATTTAATATCTCTCACATGACCTGAACTGCCGATCAAGAGCCAGCTTGCCTCAAGGGCAAGGGTGGCTGTATTGACTGTGTCCACTAGGCCACACTGCCCTGAGGGCAAGGGCGGCCATATTGACTCCGGCCTCTAGGCCACACCACCCCAAGGGCAAGGATAGCTGTATTGCCCCTGGCCGCTAGAGCACACCACCCAAAAAGCAAGGGCGGCCACATTGACTCGGGCCACTGTGAGGCGAATGTTGGTCAGGCAGTCTTAACCACAAAGATGGCATGTATTTGTCCTGTGACAGGGACTACTTTCTGACTCAGAAACTTAAGACAACAAGTCGGGGGTCATGGATTGTGGATCTGGTTTTAACCAACAGGAATGAATTAGTTGCGAACTGAAGGTGGTTGGGAACTTGGGAGGAAGTGATCATGATCTGATAGAATTCAAGATCCTAAGAAAAGGAGGACATGAGAACAGCAAAACATGGACACTGGACTTCAAAAAGGCAGATTTCAACCAAATCAGCAAAATAGGAGGCAAAGTCCCACAGAAAGACCAATTAGGAAGAAAAGGCATTGAAGGGGGCTGGCAGTTCCTAAACGATGTAATTCTAAAGACTCAACATCAAGCTATTCCAATGCAGAGGAAAGATAAGAAGAGCCACCTGACGTGTCCACACAAGGAGCTTTTTAGCTATCTAAAACCCCAAAGGGAATACATACAGGAATTGGAAGGAGGGGCATGCCACAAAGGAAGTATACCTGGGAATAGCACGAGCATGTAGGTAGAAAATCAGGAAAGCCAAGGCAAAGAATGAGTTATAGCTGGCAAGAAATGTTAGAGATAACAAGAAGGGGTTCTACAAATGTCAGACAAAAAAGAAAGATCAGGGAGGGTGAGCGTCTGCTACTCAGTGGAGAAGGCGAGCTGGTAACAGAAGATGATAGGAAGACAGAGCTGCTCGATGCCTACTTTGCTTCAGAGGCCACACAAAAAATAACATGTGATCGGACAGCAAGTGAAGTTGCCATAGACAATAAAGGGGAAGGGATGCAGATGAGGATAAGAGAAGAACACATCACAGATCTTCTAATTTTAATTAATCCAAATCAGCAGGGTCTGATGCTATTCACCCCCAGGTGCTGAAGCAATTAGCAGAAGAAATCTCAGAGCCAATGGCAATAATCTTTGCAATCTCATAGATGACAGAAGAGGTCCCGGAAGACTGGAGAAAGGCTACCGTAGCGCTCATCTTTAAAAGGGGGGAAAGGGAAGAGACAAGGAACTATAGACCAGTCAGCCTGACCTCAATACCTGGGAAGCTGCTCGGGTCATGTAGAAAACATTCAATTTGCAAACACCTGGAGGACGAAGGGGTGATCACCAGCAGCCAGCATGGATTTACTAAGAACAAATCATGCCAAACCTGCCTGATTTCCTTCTTTGACAAGGTAACATTATCAGTGGATGGGAGCAATACGGTGGACATAAAAGCCATGCTAAAATCTAGATATATTGAGACAGTCCCACATGACATTGCGATAAATAAGCTGGAGAAATGCAGGCTCAGTAGAACTACTGTTAAGAAGATACATGATTGATTAAACAACCTTAAACAATGAGTAACTATTAGTGGAATGATGTCAGATTGGAAAGAGGTCTCAAGTTGGGTTCCATAGGGATCTGTTCTGGTTCCAGTGTTATTTAACATCTTTATTAATGGCCTGGATGTAGGAATAGACAGCATATTGATAAAATTTGCAGATGACCTCTTGAGGTACCTTCCAGTCATACACTTCTATCGTCCTATGGTACGAAGCTGAGGAGAGGGGTTGCAAACGCTTTGGAAGATAGAATTAAAATTCAAAGGGATCTTGATAAATTAGAGAACCGGGCTAAAATGGACATTTGGAAGTTTTTTTGTGAAAGTGGTTGTTGAACTGTTGGCAGCTGATTCACTGCAGGATTTTAAAGCACCTCCAAACCAGGCCCTGCCACTGCCTGCCTTGGCTCTGCACCTTATCATCGAAAGTACTTCAAGAGGATCTTGAATCTTTGGAAGCAGTGAGCATGGGTTCTCTTAGCACAGATACGACTGAAGATGACATGAGAAGCGTAACTATTCCTCCAGATCTTGGGGAAAAAAGCAGTGGGTCTAACCAACCACATCTGTCTGGTTTTCCAAGGAGAATGTTTGGGAAACACAGCAGTTCTTTCTTAGTTTTCATTCCAACAAATTTCCTTGGGTCGAACATTCGGTTCAACCAAATGCGCTGTTCTGCTTTCCCCACAGTTACTTCCGTTCTGAAGCAGCTCATGTGGACAATTCATTTATCAAAAAAGTAAGCAGAATTGGAAGAAAATCTCTGAAAAAAATTGCCCAAAGATGCCATTTCCCAGGTTCGTGTGAAATGTATGGAAAAGGGGCAATGCTTCTAACACAGTGAAGAAACTCTATTAGTAGCAGTGACGCTTTTTGCAAGTCATAAAAGTACCCTGGACAGAAACCAGGATTACGTTCCTAAGATTTGTGATATTCTCAAGTTACTTTCTAAACTTGCCGTTTCCAGAGCACAACAAAGGAAAGGAATCTAAACTGAAAAGGAATTTCCATGAATTTTGTGATTTCGTTTCAAAGTATGACAAAACTTTCAAGAAAATGTAGGCAAGCTATTTTAATTTCACAAGCCCTGAATTTCAAAACAAAGTGCTGCAGATTTGGTCTGCAAAGAAATTGTAAGCAGAAATCCTAGAGATTAAAGACAGATTCCTGTGCTTCATCAATTGCTCGTCTTCCTGAAACACACGTGGCATTTATACTGCCAGAAAGACAGCTTTGGAGACGAGTGGATTGCAGAATGTGCCGATAGTTGCTCAATCTTATGATGGCGCTAATCTGTGATGTCAGGACACGTAGCTGGACTTCAGCAGCCAATGAAAGAAGACCATCCATTTGCAACGTACGTACATTGCATGTCACACAAACTCAACCTCATCCTCAGGGAGTGCTGTAAAGAATATCATAGTGCTGTGGGCTTTCTAACTGTACTTGAGAAATTGTATTCAGCCTTTGTGGAGCCAACCAATCAGATGTTTCTTGACATGCAGATAGCTTTGGGTCTTAAGTATAAAGAGATCATGTGTCTGTTGACCAAGGCTCTGAGTGTTCCCAAGTTGTTTTTTAAAAGTTGCTTTAATTTTTCAAGAGTTGCACATTGCAGGGCTTGGGGCTTGTTTTATTTGGAGGTCACTTATTTGGGTTTTTTTTTGTATAGGTGACTTCAACACAAAATTGTATAGTTTAAAAATGATTGTAGGAGTGGTTTTGATGACTGACTGGGGTCAATGTAAATGCGCAACAGAATTTTAGGATCCTCCTATCCCCTCTTCCGTTCAATTAAGAAAACACACCCAAATTCATGAACTTTCTTGCCCACCCACTTTGCACATCGTATCATCTTCCAATGAAGCCATGCTAAGATGCCATTTTGAGGTTAAGCCAATGAAAGAGCAGTAGGCCGCCAAGAAAACGGGAAAAATATGGAAAAAAATACAAAAAGTAGTGGGAAAAAGAGTTGAAAGATTGGGTAAAGCCTGTGGTTGGTGATGACGCTAAAGCTGCATGCAAATTTTGTAAAACCCAGATTTGTACACATCATGCAGACCTTGCACAACACACATGGAATGAAACATAAAACAAATGCAACGCCATATTCTTCTGGGCAGCTGACAGATGTTGGATTTACAGTATCAAAACCTTCAACCACGACTCTGAAGTGGAGCTAAAACTTGCCTCCTACCCTGTGTGCTACTCAGCCGTTAGTTTAGTCAATTACCTCGGGGAACTTGTCAGATCAGCTTTCAGGAAAGATGTAGATCTGCATCACTCTAAATGCATGGCATTAAGAAACAATTGTATAGCTCCTTGCATGGTCTCTGACCTCATCAAAGACACTGGTGAGTCTCAGGTTTCAGAGGGGTAGCTGTGTTAGTCTGTATCAGCCAAAACAATGAGGAGTCCTTGTGGCACCTTAGAGACTAACACATTTATTTGGGCATAAGCTTTCATGGGCTAAAACCCATTTCATCAGATGCATGGAGTGGGAAATACAGTAGGCAGGTATAAATACATAGCAAATAAAAAGATGGGAGTTGCCTTACAAGTCGGGGGTCAGTGCTAATGAACCAATGCAACTAAGGTGAAGTGGCCTATTCTCAACAGTTAACAAGAAGGGGCGAATACCAAGGGAGGGAAATATCACTTTTGTAGTGCTAATAAGGCCAATGCAATCAAGGTGGCCAATGTCAAGCAGTTGACAAGAAGGTGTGAGTATCAGCAGAGGGAAAGTACTTTTTGGAGTGACCCATCCACTCCCAGTCTTTATTCAGGCCTAATCTGATGGTGTCCAGTTTGCAAATTAATTCCAGTTCTGCAGTTTCTCGTTGGAGTCTGTTTTTGAATTTTTTTTGTTGAAAAATTGTCACTTTGAAGTCTGTTATTGAGTGTCCAGGGAGATTGACATGCTCTCCTACTGGTTTTTGAATGTTATAATTCATGATGTCTGATTTGTGTCCATTTATTCTTTTGCATAGAGATTGTCCGGTTTGGCCAAAGCACGTGGCAGAGGGGCATTGCTGGCACATGATGGCATATATCACATTGGTAGATGTGCAGGTGAACGAGCCCCTGATGGTGTGGCTGATGTGATTAGGTCCTATGATGGTGTCACTTGAATAAATATATGGACAGAGTTGGCAACAGGGTTTGTTGCAGAGATTGATTCCTGGGTTAGTGTTTTTGATGGGTGGTGTGTGGTTGCTGGTGAGTGTTTGCTTCCGGTTGGGGGGCTGTCTGTAAGCAAGGACTTGCCTGTCTCCCAAGGTCTGTGAGAGTGAGGGATCGTCCTTCAGGTTAGGTTGTAGATCCTTGATGATGCGTTGGAGAGGTTTTAGTTGGGGGCTGTAAGTGACGGCCAGTGGCGTTCTGTTATTTTCTTTGTTGGGCCTGTCCTGTAGTAGGTAACTTCTGGGTACCCTTCTGGCTCTGTCAGCCTGTTTCTTCCCTTCATCAGGTGGGTATCGTCATTTTAAGAACGCTTGATAGAGATCCTGTAGATGTTTGTCTCTGTCTGAGCGATTGGAGCAAATGCGGTTATATCTTAGAGCTTGGTTCTAGACAATGGATCGTGTGATGTGGTCTGGGTGAAAGCTGGAGGCATGTAGGTAAGTATAGTGGTCAGTAGGTTTCTGGTATACGGTGGTGTTTATGTGACCATCACTTATTTGCACTGTAGTGTCCAGGAAGTGGATCTCTTGTGTGGACTGGGCCAGGGTGAGGTTGATGGTGGGGTGAAAATTGTTGAAATCCTGGTGGAATTCCTCAAGGGCCTCCTTCTCATGGGTCCAGATGATGAAGATGACATCAGTGTAGTGCAAGTAGAGTAGGGGCATTAGGGTACAAGAGCTGAGGAAGCGTTGTTCTAAGTCAGCCATAAAAATGTTGGCATACTGTGGGGCCATGTGCATACCCATAGCAGTGCCGCTGATCTGAAGGTATACATTGTCCCCAAATGTGGAATAGTTATGGGTGAGGACAAAGTCACAAAGTTCAGCAACCAGGTTTGCTGTGACATTATCAGGGATATTGTTCCTGACAGCTTGTAGTCCATCTTTGTGTGGAATGTTGGTGTAGAGGGCTTCTACATCCATAGTGGCCAGGATGGTGTTTTCAGGAAGATCACCGATGCATTGTAGTTTCCTCAGGAAGTCAGTGGTGTCTCAAATATAGCTGGGAGTGCTGGTAGCGTAGAACCTGAGGAGAGAGTTCACATAGCCAGACAATTCTGCAATCAGGGTGCCAACGCCTGAGATGATGGGGCGTCCAGGATTCCCAGGTTTATGGATCTTGGATAGCGGATAGAATACTCCTGGTCGGGGCTCTAGGGGTGTGTGTCTATGTAGATTTGTTCCTGTGCTTCTTCGGGAAGTTTCTTGAGCAGATAGTGTAATTTCTTTTGATAACTCTCAGTGGGATCAGTGGGCAATGGCCTGTAGAATGTGGCTTCAGAGAGTTGCCTAGCAGCCTTTCATTCATATTCTGGCCTATTCATGATGACAACAGCACCTTCTTTGTCAGACTTTTTGATTATGATGTCAGAGTTGTTTCTGAGGCTGTGGATGGAGTTGTGTTCTGCACGGCTAAGGTAATGGGGCAAGTGATGCTGCTTTACCACAACTTCAATCCATGTACTTCGGAGGAAGCACTCTATGTAGAAGTCCAGTCTGTTGTTTCAACCTTCAGGAGGAGTCCACTCAGAATCCTTCTTTTTGTAGCTATGGTAGGAAGGTTTCTGTGGGTTAGTGTGCTGTTCAGTGGTGTGTTGGAAATATTCTTGAGTTGGAGACAGCAAAAGTAGAATTCTAGGTCACTGCAGAACTGTATTATGCTCATGAGGGTGGTGGGGCAGAAGGTGCCCCTCTGCGATAGCCATGGAGGAACAGACCCAATGGCCGGTTGCAAGGGATGGACGACTGGGTGTTAAATATGGGGTATGGAGTGTTCTGTGGGAAAGTACACAGTTCTGTAATATAAAATGTACAACTGCACCAGCATATGGCCAAATTACACACCTCTACATGCTGCCATCAGGACTTTGGCGCACGAATGGATCTATGGAACTCATTGCTGTGAACAATCGAACCAGTCATACTACCTGATTCTATACAAAGTGGTTGAGCTCGTTTGGACAATATCCCATTTCTCTGTGGATATTCAATGGACTCATGATATGGACAAAAAGCATGTGAAACCTGCAGGAGCAGCTCGATGCAACTGCTAACGATTGGACACATTTAAAATATATTCTCCAGAATGGTGTTAAAAGAATCTTAACCCTGTCCAAGGAGGAGAAGCAGTGTTCTGGCGGTGGCCCGGATGTTGGACTATATTACAATGGTGAGGACTCGGTGTCACTGTGGATCATTATGGTTGCTGGCCTATTATTAAGTATATTAATTCTGCAATATATACTGCAGTGGTTAAGGGGGGTACAGAAACTCAAAGCACAACTGCTGATTATAACACATAAAGCGACGTAGGCCCTCCACCAGAGTGTAACAGATAACACAAACCCAACCTTCTCAGCCCCATTGCTATGGGAAGTCTGGACCTCAAATTGGAATCCTTGCAGTATGCCCGTAGGAGGGACGGTGCAGAACATCATACTGCACAGGGGACAGTGGGCAAATGGAGCATGGACACATTCCACCTCGGTACCTGGCCCTTTCAGGAAATGTGCCGCCATGTGCCCTGTACCTTTCCCGGGACACCTGGGCAGGAGGGTCCCAGAAGAAAAGAGAAAACAAGAGGTGGAGTGTTAGGAGTGCTAGTGACAATGTATGATTCCGGCCTGTATCTTCACCTGAGAGACTCTTATGTCTATATATTCTTATATCTTATGTCAATGTGTGTGAACAAAGGCCAAAGACACTGTGTTTGTTGTTTCTGCCTGGTCAGATGGTTTTGTTAATATAATGGAACAGAAAAGGTAAGGAGGGGGAAGGTGGGGACACTGGGAAATAAGGCTGTCAGGGTTCCCTCCCCATTCTGAACTCTGGGGTACAGATTTGGGAACCCGCAGGAAAGACCCCCTAAGCTTATTTCTACCAGCTTAGGTTAAAAACTTCCTCCAGGCACTTCCTTTTCTTCTCCTGGGATGGTATTGCTGCCACCACCAAGTGATTTAAACAAACATTCAGGGTGGGGCCACTTGGAGCCCTATTCCCCAAAAATATCCCCCCAAGCCCCTTCACCCCCTTTCCTGGGGAGGCTTGAGAATAATATACTAATGAATTGGTTACAATGTGAGCACAAACCAAATCCCTGGTTTTTAGGACACTGAAAATCAATCAAGTTTTTAAAAGAAGAATTTTATTTTTTTTTTTAAAGTAAAAGAATCACACCTTCAAAATCAGGATGGAAGGTAACTTTACAGGGTAGATAAAAAGATTTAAAACACAGAGGATTCCTCTCTGGACTCAACTTCTCAGTTACAAAACAGGAGTGAAATTACCTCTTAGCACAGGGAAAATTCACAACCTAAAACAAAAGATAATCTAACACATTTCCTTGTTTTACTTACAATTTTTGTAATCTTAGATGCTCATTTCAGGTGTGTATTTAGATGTTTTTTTCTGCCCTGGTCTCTCTCTCTCTCTCTGTCCGAGAGGGAACAAACAAAGAGAGGACAAACAAAACCTCCCCCAGTGCAGATTTGAAAGTATCTGATTTTCCCATTGGTCCTTCTGGTCAGGTGCCAGCTAGGATAATTGAACTGATTAACCCCTTACACGTAAGGGAATTCTGGACCTCTGGCCAGGAGGGATTTTATGCTACTGCATACTCAGTGGTTTTCACCCTTCCCTTTATATTTATGACAAAGGCTCTG
Source organism: Chelonia mydas (assembly GCF_015237465.2). NCBI lineage: Eukaryota > Metazoa > Chordata > Testudines > Cheloniidae > Chelonia > Chelonia mydas. The sequence continues at coordinate 3,993,915 of NC_057849.1, read as the reverse complement.
TGGCGTCAGAGCTGGGAGGTGGGTATGGGTAAAGGCCCTGCGTCATCAGAGTTATGGTAATCAGGCTGGCTAGAAACTAACCCCAATAAACATTGCATTGCCTGCACTTGGGACTTCTGGTCTTCTGCTTTTGGTCTGCACGGCAAGAGCCAGAGGAGAGAATGAATGGAAAGTCCTCTAACACCTGGTGTCTGCTGTTTGCACTTGGGTGGCTTAGGTAAGCTCCCAGGTAGATCAGTTTGGGTGTGTGGCACCATCTGCTGTCATGTTGGGAGATAACAGGGCCTGGAGAGGCTGAATCACCAGCAAAGCAGTATGAAAAAGGGCCAGCTCAGATGCGTGGTTAGAGGGGCAAAGCAGTTCCCACAGCTCCCAGACTGCACCCCGGGGTGTGACAACCCGTCACACTCATACCCTCCAGAGCACAAATTAGGCCCCAGGAACCTGTGACACAAGCATGGGGGAAGGATTGTGCCCCAAACAAAAGATCCAGATGTAGCAGTTGTTTGATTCCTTTACCATCGTGTTCTCATCCCAGCAGGGCATATCTGTCTAAAGTACCACCATAGTGAAATGGCCGCAGGGCAACAGATTAGGTAAATTCCATGGCTGTTCCCTCATAAAATGTGGGATACCACATGAGATGAACTCCAGGTCATTTTGGTCCTGAGGGTGGTGAAGGAACCACAGAGTGAATAGAGAAGCCCCAAGATACTAGTTCTGACACAAGATAGCACAACCCGTTTCTGCATCGATTTCTGAAAGATCAACACAGTATTGAAATTTGATGCTTACCCGATGCGGAGAGTAGATGAACGATTAGAACAGTTGGGAGCTGCCCGATATATATCCATTTTTGACCTCACAAAGGGATACTGACAAATACCTTTGATGCCAGAATCCTGGCAGACGAAAGTCTTTTCCACCCCCTTCGTCTTGCATCAATTCAGGATCACCTCATTTGGCCTCCACAGGGTGGCAGTGAATTTTAGAGGCTAATGAACTGGATATTACAACTGCGTGGGTGGTATGCTGCGATACGCTGCTACCATCCATTCAAAATGGTTTTTGGTCCTGTATCTTGTGGCAGCTTTCCCACACATAGAGCAGAGGGCAGTACTTTACACACAGAAAAGACAGCCATCGTCAATTGCTAGGGCAAACAGTCTGCAAGACTCAGTTTGCGCTGACAATCTGAGCCCCTGGTTTCAGAGAATCATTTCTTCACTCCCGGGGGAGGCTCTCAGGCTGAAGTTCTCCAGGGTCACTTTTCTGCTCTTCCTGCTGCTCACGGAGCCGGGGGAATTGTCTGGGAGTCCTGCCAACCTGAGAGTCCACAGGGACTGATAAGGAGAATCATAAAGGTCGCTGCCTAGCACGTCGAATCTGAGACATGTGAGATTATACATTGAATTTCCTCTCTCTGTTGAGCTGCATTTTGGTGAGTTGCCGGTTTTTGCATTAAAGTTAGTGCTAAGGTCTCAGGAAGAGCTCCAGGGTTCAAGTCAAGAACCAGCTGGGCAGGAATTCACCAGCACGATGACTTGAACTGTTTAGTATTGTCAGAAACAACAAGGGGTTGACCTGGTATAATTGGAACTACACATGTATTGGAAATAGTTAAGACAAATATATGTTTTTAAGAGCAGTGCCTTGTCTCTGACTGTGTCCTTCTATCTGTCTCAGTAGCTTTCCTTTTTTGGTTTATGTGGATTTTCCTCTGGTTCACTCAAGTTTTCCAATTCAGTAACTTCACTGCACTGTTAGGTAGTGCAGCCAAAGCCTCTGCAGTGGGTATCTGTGTTACCAGAGGGTTCACAACAAGAATGGGCCAGATTCTGCTCTCATATTCTGCCTTCAGTGAGTCACTCCAGGTTGACACTGACCTCCCTGAAAGCAAAATCAGGGCCCCTGTATTTGAAATCCCTGTCCTTCATGCCCAGTCTCAGAATGCCACATAAACTGGGGGTTTCCTTCAGACTCTTTCAGCACCCTAACAGAATAGCACTCTCTGTAGCAGGACCCAAAGCCGTGATTTTCACAGCTCAGAGCTGAAAGTTAAACACTAAGGTTGAATCTGGTTCCATTGCCAAAGACGGCTAGGATTTCACCCTAAATCTACATTTAAGGACTTAAATAAATGGCATGATTTACTCTGGCCATGAGACTCCAGTGACTTTAACTAGAGTCGTCCCATGGCCTCTAAGGACGGGTGAGCTCGTTTGGACCAAAGAAAAACTGACAGGAGAGGAGAGTTGCTGAAATCTGCAACTCACAGCCTTAAAGGTTGAAAACAATTAGGATAACAATTTTTTTTCAGGAAAAGAAAGGGCTCTGCTCCCTCTGAGCCCCTACATCTCTGCCTCTGGAGAGGACGAGAAGCACCAAAAGGCAGTAAAAAGAAAAGCATGTTTCTGGCTTAGTAGAAACCAGACAGTGTTGGAAATCTCACCAGTGGAAGTCCAGGAATGCACAATGTGTGTGTGTGTGTGTGTGTGCGCGCGTGTGTCTGAGAGAAAGAGAGAGAGAGAGAGATGCACTATCCAGATCACAGTTGCACAGAGCCCTGAAACCATGCAATATAGGGAATGGAAATGCTGCCTAATGCACAGAGCAAAGAGGCGTAATGAGGCCTCATGGGGCGGGGTAGTGGTGTCTCAGACAGTAACATAACTTGGACCACATTGTGCCAGATTGTGTCTGACACCATCCCCCATTCCTCCTCCCACAAGCAACCCCACTACAGCCTCGTGACTATGTTAGCAATTGCCAACATGAAAAAGCAGCCTCAGGAAGGGGTGTCTGGGTTCCTAACGGGCTGCAATGCATTAAATATTTTTGTCATTTTGAGGAAGAGTTACTCACACTAGCTTCTTTTCCCCTCTGCGTCCTCTCTCCTTCCCGCCGGGTCAGTCCCTCTCTCCTTCCCTGCACAGGCTGAGCTGCTGCTGGGGTTCCCTTTCCCCCCAGAAAGGCAGTCCAGGCTGATCTCCCCCTTTTCCCTAGTGCAGGCAGACACTGAGTTTCACCTCATCTGAGGAGGTATTTCTGTGGCTGTCGCTGTGGGGTCTGGCGCCTGGTTTTGATCCTGGGTGAGGGGTATCACTGTGTGGCAGGGCTGGAAGTTGTGGTGGGGGGAACCTACATGGACAAGTGGCCAGCACTGAGGGTTATGGGGGCGGGGAGCAAGGTGTACACAGACAGGATGGCAGTGCTGGGAGCTGTGAGGGTAGGGAGGAAGTTGTACACAGAGAAGCAGGGAGCGCTGAGGTTCATGAAGGCAGGCAGAGGGCGTACAGGGACAGGCAAACAGCGCTGATGGTTATGGGGACAGGCATGGTGTATACAGGGACAGATGAGCAGCGCTGGGGGTGGTGGGGGCAGGGAGCGGGGTGTACACGAACAGGTGGGAAGAGCTGCTGAAATTAAATTTGTGTTTGTGATTTGTGACCTTTCCTGGCCCCGAGTGCATGTGGGTGGCTCTCAGGGTGTCTTTCCCCTGGGGAGCCACAGAACTGCAGCCTGGGTGTCACAACCTTCGATTAGTTTTGTTTCCTGCTGTTGTTATGTAACTTCAGGCATCTCTTCAATGAAAAGAACCACTGATCTTTTTAGATGCTGCACCCCATATTCTTCATAGTGATATTATTATGATATCATTATAGCATAAATATGATGCATTTTATGCAAGATGGGTCATTTAAGAAGTCAATGGAAAAGATATGATTTGTTGAATACCATTATCCTATCTGTATGCAAGTATCATTTCTGTATCTGAAGTTATGCATATTGACTATATATCTGTATTTCAAATGTAGTTACACCCAGATGCCTTCAGTCTAGATAGCTGGTTGGGGAGCCTCTATTCAGGGTAACGACCTGTACAATAGGGCTTAAGAGAAACTTAACTCCTACTTGGGGAGCCTTCCTGAGAACGCTCCAGACAGCCTGTAAGTAATGGATGCTATGACTCTACAAGGGCATGTGACCAGGCCACAACTCATCAATATTCAGGAATGAGAAGGGTTAGCTGCAGAGTTCCTGACACGTGTCTCTGCTTACGCTTGTCAGTTAACACCTGTAACTTATGTCCCAGACAAAGCTGGGTGCCTGCAAGAAAGTGTCTCACCAAAAGTAACACGGGAAGTAACAGAGGTGCAGGCCTGTAGCCCTAAATACCAAGACCCTTGTGCATTCATCCCATTCTTTTGAGCACAAAGTCATAGCCCAGCATGATAATGTCTGTTTCCATGGAGGAATCTTGGCTCATTTCCAACACAGGTATTCCATCGTGGATCAGACCTGTGGTCCATCTAGTCCAGTGTCCTCTCTTTGACAGCGAGAGCCCTACATGCCACAGAAGAAGGTGTAAGAAACCCAGCAGTGCGTGGATGGGGGGATGACCTAACATTCCCGAGGGTGTCACCCTAATGCCTAACAGCTAGAGATTGCCCTGAAACAAATGGGTGCATAGGCTTTCCAAAATATTTATTTAGCTGTAACTATTGTAACTGGATCGTTTCACTATCCATGTAAATGTCCAAACCCTTCCTGATTCTTGCTTAGCTCACAACCTCAACTACCTCTTGTGGCAATGAGTTCCTGAGTCTAATTAGGCATTGAGTGAAGAACGCATTCTTTTTTATCTGTTTTGAATTTGCCGTGTTCCAGGTAATTGAATATACTTTTGATCTTGTGCTATGAGACAGGGATAACACATTATCAGTCTACTCTCTACCAGTCAATATTTTAGAGATTTTTCTCATGCCCCTCTAAATCATCTCCTTTGTAAGGTAACAATCCCAGTCTTTTCAACCTCTCTCCATATAAGAGGTTCCCTGGACTCTTGATCATTCTCATTGCCCTTGCCTGAACCCCTCTAGTTCTGCAATATCCCGTGTGAGAAGGGTGCCCAGTACTACACAGAGGAGTCCAGAGGAGGGTGAAACATTGACTGACTGATCTCATTGCATTTTATTTACTGTAAGATTCTCCATCCCGCTCCTGGATCCCAGTGATTTGCTTAGTTTCTGTCCGTGCTTGTGCTGTGAGCAGGTGTACCACACAGAGCTGTGTACCATCACACCAAGATCCCTGTCCTGAGTTCATACAATTAAATTAGAACCTTGTATGGTGTGTGAGGACTTTGAGCTTTTCTCTCCAATGGGCATACATGAGGCAATGTTTGCCATCAAAGTTCATCTGCCATCATGCTGCCCATTCATCTGGCTTGGTTAGCTCCCTCTGAGGGCTTCTCTGGACTTCAATCTGACCTAAATAATCTGGTGCCATCTGTAAATGTTGCCACCTCACTGCTCACCTTCTTTTCTAGATACTTAATAACTATAAAATTTTTACCCTACTATTTGTTATAAAGTGTGTAAACCCCCTTGCTCTGCTTATCTCCCTTCACAGGCACCTTGAGCATTTCTGAGCCCAATCAATGCATCGACAACCTCATGACATCCCTTTGCATGGAAGATGCTCACATCTGGATTTCCATCCCTTTCACTATGTTCTATATTATCGGCCTGTTGGGAAATTTCACGCTTTTTTTATTGTAGGGAAAGAGCAGACCCTGCACAAGCTGATGTAACTCCTGCTCTGCCTGCTGGTGGTCACTGTAATTGGCACATCTACTTCCATCATGCCAAATGCACTGTGTATATTTTGGTTCAATTTGAAAGGCACTACTGTGGGTGGTTGCCTCACCCGGATGTTCTTCATTCACGTGGGTTCTGCTATGCACTCAGCCGTCCTTGTGACAATGGCCTTCGTTCGCTATGTTCCATATGTAACCCTCTGAGATACACCACCATCCTCACCAATTCACGAACAGCTAAGCTAGGGCTCGTGGGTTTGATATGAGCTGTTCTCTTCATTCTGCCCCTGCTTCTGCTCCTGAGCAGGCAGCCATTCTGTGCCAACGGCATTATCCCCCATACGTACTGCAACCACATGGCTGTGGCAAAGATTTTGTGTGGTGACGTCACAGTCAACAGGACGTATGGCTTGGTGCTTCCATTTGTATTCAATGGGTTAGACCTGATGCTCATTGCCCTGTCCTACAGTCTGATCATCAGGGCTGTCCTTAGAATCTCTTCCAAGAAAGCCCACCAGAAAGCTCTCAACACCTGCGCAGCCAACATCTGTGGGATGCTGATGTCTTATCCTTCCTTCTTCTTCTCCACTCTGACATACCGGTTTGGTCAGGGCATCACTCCCGACATTCACATCATCTTGGCCAACATCGATTTCCTCATCTCCACCACGCTCAACACTATCATTTATTTGGTTAAAAACAAAGAGCTTCATGAGAAAGTGGGCAAATACACCTGCAGAATGTATTCACCTGGGGGTCACTAACTTTAATTCTGTGTGACAAGAGAGGGACAGGATACTTCCTCGTCAATCATGATCTGTCCCAGTTTGGCTGAGCTCAGCATTGTGGAAGTTTAAAGTCTGAGAATCTTCTCACACCTAATGTCTTATCACACCATTACCAAGTCCCAAGGTCTCTCCTTTGCTGAGTTCCCTCTCTCTGACCATCACCTGATCTCTTTTAGCATCACCCATCAGCCTCCACCTCCACACACCCTGTCACTCCACCTTTCCATGACTTCCAGACCACGAGAAGATACTGCAGCTTTCTGAAGCCAGGTGGCTTTCCATTAGAGCCTGTTTGAACAGGGTTCTTGATCAGTTTGATGAACTGAAGCTATGCTTTCTGATAGCCAAAGACAAGGAAAGCAAGTACAATGCTGGACTTTTTTAACATATGTACAGTGATCCAATGAGCAAATTATTTTCTGATTTTTCTACGTCCAATCCTTCAGAAAGGATAAACCAAAAGTTTCCATTGGAAAGTGCTAATACAGGAAAGGTGCTGCAGAAATTGAGGACATTCTGCTAGAGCTTATTGGTAAGAGTTGTGAAACTGTTCGCTTTTGAGAACTGGACTGTGTTACCCTGGATTTGAAGGGTGTGTACTCCAGAATTTGATCAAGCCAATTGCAACCATATGATTTGAATTCAGACTCTAGGAACTAATAAAATAGAAAACCACACAGTTTAGGGTTAATTGGAAAGCAGGGCTTTAGATGCAAGGCAAAATCTAGCTGGCAGTTTCTGCTAATCAGAATGGGAGGAGTGGACAGACAAGTAAATAAGTGAGAATGAAAGAAGATAAATGGATGAAAACCTTGAATCTACATACCTCTGATGTTAGAAGTTTATTGAAAGTTAGGAAAAGTGATAATCAAGTAAGGGTCACTATGACCTATGTGTTTTGTAGACGTTATAAACAATTACTAATACAGTATACTTTGGAGCAGTTCTCTGAAGCCATCCTGAGAGACATTTTTCCTCACACCCTCTCTCCCCACTGAGTGAGCAACTGGCCACTGCGAACCTGCTGTTAATTACTCAGTACAGATCCAGATGTTAGGTAAATATCTGGGATGTTCTAAACCTATTGCTTATGTCTTTGTGTGCTTAAATCTAATAAACTGCAGCGTTAGACAAGAGCATGCTTACTTGCATTTAATCCTTGATCAGACAGAATTACTGTGTTCCCATTGATTTATTCCTGACATTCCTTGGAGTGAAATACTTAAGTTGCCCCTGCTGGGGGTTCTCAAAAACCTGGATAACAGACTGATGTGTTAAATTACGACATTGCCTTGGAGTCCAATAACTTACCGCTTTGCACAGTCGATTATGGAGTCGCTTTCAGCTGAACTTTCAAAATACACACTAACCATTCCCATTGTCAAAGACGTCAAAAGTAGGTGTCAAGATTAATCTTGGAGTTTGTGAAACAGATGAAACAGAGTATCGGGGGTAGCCGTGTTAGTCTGTATCCACGAAAACAACAAGGAGTCCTGGTGGCACCTTAAAGACTAGCAGATTAATTTGGGCATAAGCTTTCATGGGTAAAAAAACACTTCTTCAGATGCATGGAAACACTGAAGAATGTATTGGACTGTGTTCATTGTGTGGGGTCTTTGCTCTTCCATGTTTCTCCAGGCAGGTCTGGAAAGCCTTTGGCTGCTTCTCAGACAGCAGTTCAATGGGAGAAAACTTGGAGGCTTCAGGCACCTTCCTGAAAGCAGAAAGGAGATGGGGGAAGAGTTGGTGCCAGTGTTTGGATTCCGAGGCTAAAAAAATTCTTTAACTTCGCCATCAAACTTCTGTGAAATCGCTCCACCAACCCATCAGTTTGGGGATGGTAGATCAACGTTCCTAATGTTCTTACTCTCATTTAGGCTGCACAGTTCTTTCATTAGTTGCAAAGTAAAGTTAGGTCCTTGATCAGTAAGAATTCCTTGGGGTATTACCACCTGGGAGAATAATTTCATAAGCTTATTTGCTCATTTGGTTCATGGCTAGAGTGCTAGAATTATACGTAGAGGGCAATAAACCTGGCTGCGTGCCTTTGTCACCGAACTGTGCTTGTGTTTTTTCTTTATGAGCAACATTGAGGTCTGCTGAATTAGCAGGTTGCTTTATCTGTGAATACTGATAACACTGGAGCTCCAAGGACAGAAGCACTGAGCAGCCTGAACCGTGTTACCGAGGCAACAACATTCCACCATTTTCCATTCCAGTTGTTATGCACGTAACAACGGCTGGCTGACACTCTGAGCCCAGGGGTGAAGAACTCTACGGTCTGGAGCAAGTCAGCGACTGTTGTGACTCCTGCCCAAAGTGCGGCCACTGCCTCAGTCCCTGGGGTTCCACCACTTCCCCATTCACCGCAGCGAGTTGTTCATGGGCCTGGCTAAGGGTAGGATTGTCATGGACTTTCAGAGAACATTTTCCATGTCAGCCCTGGGGCGGCAGAGCCAGAGCTGTCAGCTGGTGAAGGCCCCCAAGCTCTCAGCTGCCATAGGTCGCCAAGGCCCCAGTAGGTCTCAGCCACCATGGGCGACAGGGGGACCCCATAGTTATGTGCTGCTGGGGCTGTGACAGGGGCCACAGAGCTCTGAACTGCTGGGGCTGTGGTGGAGGCCATGGAGCTGTTAGCTGCAGCAGCAGCAGGGGCTGGACACTTCCCCTTCCCAAAGTGGGGCTCAGGCTCTTATCCTCCCAACGGGGCAGTAACCATCCCCCTGTCATTGCCCCCCACCGATTTTTTTAGTATAAGTCACAGACAGGTCACAGGCCTCCGTGAATTTTTGTTTCTTGCTTGTGACCTGTCTGTGACTTTTACTAAAATTAATTGTGACAAAATCTTAAACTTAGGCATGACTGATCATCTGGTCTGCCCCTCGTTCCTGAACAAAATTGTGTCATGGGCCAGGATCGCCACTCCCCAGCTAATCGCATTCTGGATGCTGTCGAGGGCTGTGGTCATGGCAAGCCCACTAACCTGGCTGGACGTGTTCCCCACAGCACCAGCTTTTTCCTCCCCTGTTCCTACCAACTCTGCTAGTTCTACGCATATGCTCACCAGGGTGCCAGCCTCCATCTTCCCAGTCAGCCATTCCCACCATTCATTTACAACTTCACCAAAGTGGTTTCAGTCCCTCCCCAATGTGACCAGAAAGGCCAGATACTGGAAATAATTTCCCTAATAAGTTTATTGGGGTTTAGCACAACTAAGCTTCCACACAAGAATTCCTTTATTAGTCCAAAGGGAAATTGGTGTTGATTACATCCAAAATACAATTACAAGCAGATACACACTTATGTGTTATAGAATCATAGAACTGGAAGGAACAACAAGAGGTCATCTAGTCCAGTCCCCTGCACTCAAAGCAGGACTAAGTATTATCTAGACCTTCCCTGACAGGTGTTTGTTCAACCTGCTCTTAAAAATCCCCAATGATGAAGATTCCACAACCTCCCTAGGCAATTTATTCCAGTGCTTAGCCACCCTGACAGTTAGGAAGTTTTTCCTAATGTCCAACCTAAACCGCTCTTGCCGCAGTTTAAGCCCATTGCTTCTTGTCCTATCCTCAGAGGTGAAGAACAATTTATCTCCCTCTTCCTTGTGACAACCTTTTATGTACTTGAAAACTGTTATAATGTCCCCTCTCTGTCTTCTCTTCTCTCGACTAAACAAATCCAGTTTTTTCAATCTTCCCTCACAGGTCACGTTTTCTAGACCTTTAGTCATTTTGTTCCTCTTCTCTGGACTCTCTCCAATTTCTCCACAGCTTTCCTGAAATGTGGTACCCAGTACTGGACACAATACTCCAGTTGAGGCCTAATCAGCACAAAGTAGAGCGGAAAAATTATATCCTAGCAACCGTACAACTATATGCATTAGCTAAATATTCATCACAGGATCAGGCTCGCGAAATACCTTCCATCATGGCGTGACTCTGGAGGGGTAAGGAAAACCTGTGAAAAAGGAACCCCTAAACATTTTGCTCTTTAAAAGCCATCTTGCGTCAGATCAATGGTCCATCTAGCCCAGTATTCTGTGTTTTGACAGTGTCCAATGCCAGGTGCTTCATAGGGAATGAAGAGAACAGGTGATCATCAAGTGATCCATGCCCTTTCAGCCCTTCCCAAGTTCTGGCAAACAGAAGAAAGGGACACCATCTCTGCCCATCCCGACTAGTAGCCATTGATGGACCTAACCTCCAAGAATGCTTTGGACCTATCCTGTGGGACTCTTTGCCAGAGGATGCTGTGAAGGCCAAGACTGTAATAGATTGGAAAAGCACAGGGGCAGTAGGCACCAGAATCCCACTGAATGCTGATGGACACGGCACCTAACTCACATCTGTGCCTCTGAACATCTCCCTCCACCCTCCGTCTCCTAATTGTACCTGGTGCGGTTACTCTAGCAGTCCCCAGGCTTCAGGGCACATGCTGATCACTGAAGGGGCTCAGGAAGCTGATCCTCCACATGGTACGATATTGCATTATGGAGAGGAGGTTATAACTAAGGAGGGGCAAGCAGATGCGAGGGGCTATTATTCTGTGTTTGAAACAAGGATGAGCGAGAGCCTTTCCATGTGCATGTTGTGTTTTCAGGGATTCAGCAGAGAGCTCGTCAGCCGGGAGGGGAGGAGAAGATGCTCACATTCTATGACAATGGGCAGCAGCACAGAAATGCTGATAGATAAATAAGTGCATCTAAGTGTTGGCTCTTCCTTTACTTTCAGGTGTTTCCATAGTGCTGGATGATTCAATCAAGTCTGCAAGACTAAATTTGCCCTGACAATCTGAGCCTCTGTTATCGGAGAATCATTTCTTTATTCCCGGGGGAGGCTCTCAGGCTGAATTTCTGAAGGGTCTATTTTCGGCTCTTCCCACTGCTCAAGGAGCCAAGAGAATTGTCTGGGAGTCCAGGATAACTGAAAAGTCTGCAGGGACTGTACAGGGGAATGATAAATGTTGCTCTCCAGCACAGAGAGTGTCAGACATTTGAGATTCATACACTGATTCTTGGGGCCCTGTCTTTCTGTCGCCGTAAGGAGATTTCCTCTCTGTGCTGAGTGGGATTTTGGTGAGTTAACAGTTTCTGCACTAAAGTTAGAACTAAGAGTTCAAGGGTTCAAGTAAAAAAACCATCTGGGCAGGAATTCACCAGCATGGCGACTTGAACTGTTTAGTATTGTCAGAAACAACAAGGGGTTGACCTGGTAACACTGGAATTATAACTGAACTGGAAATGGTTTAGACAAATATTTGTTTTTAAGAGAAGTTCCTTGTGTCTGACTGTGTCCTTCTATCTGTCTCAGTAGCTTCCTTTTTTGGTTTATGTGGATTTTCCTCTGGTTCGCTCAAGTTTTCCAATTCAACAATTTCACTGCACTGTTAAGAAGTGCAGCCAAAGCCTCTGCAGCGGGTATTTGTGTTACCAGAAGGATCACAACAAGAAAAGGCCACACACTGGTCAGATTCTGCTCTCACATTCTGCCTTCACTGGGTCACTCCAGATTGATGCTGGCCTCCCTGAGAGAAATATCAGGGCCCAGGTGTTTTGAGATCCTCATCTTTTATGCCAGGTCTCAGAGCACCACATGAACTGGGGGTTTCCTTCATACTCTTTCAGTGCCGTACAGAACAGCGCTCTCTGGAGCAGGATGTGAAGCTGTGATTTTCAGAGCTCGGAGCCAAACCTTAATCACTAAAGGTGAAATCCTGGTCCCATTGAGTTCAGTGGCAAAACTCCCAACACAACCAGGAGTTCACCCTAAATCCACATGTAGGGACTTAAATAAATGGCCGGATTTACATAAGCCATGAGCCTCCAATGACTTCAACTGGAATCGTCCTGTGGCCACTATGGACAGGTGAGCTCGTTCGGACCAAAGAAGAACTGACATGATACTTGCTGAAATCTGAAACTCACAGGCTTAGGGTTGAAAACAATCAGGGGAACAGTTTTTTTGTGGGAGGAGAGAGGTCTGCTCTCTCTCTGTGCCCCTGCATCTCTGCTTCTGGAGAGGATGAGAAGCAGCAAAAGGCAGTTAAAATAAAAGCATGTTTCTACCTTAGGGGAAACCAGGAGGTCCAGGAACACACTGTGTGTGTGGATGTGCAGGGGGGAGGGAAGGGGATGTGCAGTATCCAAATCACAGTGACGTAGAGTCCTGAAACGAGGGAAAATTGGGAATGCACATTCTGTCTAATGCACAGACCAAAGAGGCGCCATGAAGGTGGGGGGTGTCTGGGACTGTAAGAGAATGTGGACAACGCTGTAGCAGATTGTCTCTGACACCAGCCCCCATCCAGACCATTCCTCCTCCTGTGAGCAGCCCTGCTACAGCCTCAGGAAGGTATATCTGGGTTTCTGGTGGGCTGCAGTACTTTAAAGCTTTGTGTCATTTTGAGGAAGAGTTATTTACCCTAGGTCCTTTTAGTATCCACGTCCTCTCTCCCCCACCTGGGTCTGTCCCTCTCTCCTTCCCTGCAGAGGCTGAGCTGCTGCAGGGGTTCCCTTCACCCCAAGAAAGGCAATTCCAGCTTATCTCCTTCTTTCCCCAGTGCAGGCAGACAGTGAGTTTATCCCTAGTCTGAGGAGCTATTTCGGTGAGCTCTCTTTGTGGTGTCTGGCACCTGGTTTTGGTCCTGGATGAGGGGTATCACTGTGTGGCAGGGATGGAAGTTGTGGGGATAGGGGGGCCTACATGGACAAGTGGGAAGTGCTGGGGGTTCTGGGGGCAGGGAGCGGGATGACATAGACAGGCAGGCAGCGGTGAGGTTTATGAGGATGGGAAGAGGGGTGTACACAGAGAGATGGGCAGCACTAGAGAATGTGGAGGAAGCAGGGGGTGGACATGGACAGGAGGGCTGTACGGGTGGCTGTGGGGGTAGGCAGGGTATGCAAACAGACAGGCGGCACTGGTGGTTGTTGGGCAGGCAGGAGATACACGGATAGACGGGGCAGCGCTGGAGGTTTTGGGGCAGGCAGGGGGGTATTCACAGAGACGCGGCAGCGCTGGGGGTTGTGATGCAGGTAGGGGGTGTTCTCGGACAGGCAGGCAGGCAGTTAAACACTGTTATGTGGCCGCCTTACTTTCCCATCCACACATTTATGCGCCAACTTGATTGTCCATGTATGGTAGGCCCTCTTCCCACTACAGCTGCCAGTGTCTTCTCCACGCTCCCAGTCATCCCTGGCTCCCAGATCCTCTGAGCTGCCCCTCACTCCCCACAACACTTCCTCTGCTCGCTGTGAGGTGCCTCACGTCATGCGTGCTCCCTTGGCTGCGTGGAGATCAGTGACTGTGTATCACCGGCTTCTATGTAGGGGGGTCACGGTGGCTGCATGCTGCCCCTATCCCAAGCACTGGCTCCGCATTCCCATTGGCCGGGAATCTGCCAATGGGGGGGGGTGGAGCCCTCGGGCAACAGCCACTTGAAGCTGCTTGCGCGCCTCCACCTAGGAGCCGGACCTGCTCCTGGTCACTTCAGGCGCAGGGCGGTCCGCGGTGCCGGGACAGGTGGGAAGCCTCCCTCTGCACCCCAGCTGCGCTGCTGACCGGGAGCCGCTGGAGGTAAGTCAGCACCCCAATCCCCTGCCCCAGCCCTGAGCCCCAGCAAACCCGAAACCCCTTCCTGCACCCCAAACCCCTCATCCCTGGGCTGACCCCAGAGCCTGCACCCCCAGCCCAGAGCCCTGACCAGCTCCCACACCCCAAACCCCTGCCCCAGCCCTGAGCCCCCCAAACCCAGAGCCCCTCCTGCACCCCAACCCCTTCATCCCCAGCCCCAGACCAGAGCCTGCACCCCCAGACCAGAGCCCTGAGGCCCTCTGGCACCTCAACCCCCTGACCCTCCCTGAACCCCTCATTCCCAGCCCACCTCGCAGCCCTCACCCCCCACACCCCAACGCACTTCTCCAGCCCTGAGCCCCCCAAACCCAGAGCCCCTCCTGCACCCCAAACCCCTCATTCCTGGCTCCAAACCAGAACCTTCACCCCGAGACCAGAGCACTGACTCCCTCCTGCACCCCAACCCCCTGCCACACCCCAGAGCCCTATCCCACACCCTGAACCCCTCATTCCCAGCCGCACCCCAAAGCCCTCACCCCCACACCCCAACCCTCTGCCCCGGCCCCGAGCCCCTCCCACACCCCAAACTCCTCATGCCCAGCTCTGTTAGGTCTGGGGCATCAACAATTTTCTTCAACTGAGTCCCCAGAAAAAAAGTTTGAAAACCACTGCTGTGGAGCACACGCCAGAGAATTTCCCGAAAATAACACTTGGAGCAGAGCTTTTAGAGAAACCTCTCATCTAGTTTTAAAAATTCTCAGTGATGGAGAATCTGTCATGACCCTTGGTAAATTGTCCCAATGGCTAATTACTCTCACCGTTTAAAAAATGTACACCTTCTTTCCAGTCAAAATTTGATTAACTTCAACTTCCAGCCATTGTATCATGCTACATCTGTGTACGCCAGACTGAAAAGCCTACAATTAACTAGTTGTTCCCCAAGTAGGTAATTAGAGACTGTTGCAAGTCAAAGAGATCGAGCTCCTTGAGTCTATCAGTATAAGGCAGGTTTTCTAAACTTTTAATAATTCTTTTCACTCTTTTCTGAAACCTCTTCCTCTTGGACACCAGAACTGGACACAGGATTCCAGCAGCTGTAGCACCAGTGCCATATATAGAGGTAAAACAACTTCTCCACCCCTCCTTGAGATTCCTCTCGTTATCATCCCAGGATCTCATTAGCTATTTTGGCCACTGGGAGCTCATGTTTAGCTAATAATCTCTTCACGCCCCCAAATCTTGTTCAGAGTCATTGAGGTCCCCATTCTAGAGTCCCGTATCGAGGGATCATCACCTACATTCTTTGTTCCTAGATATAGATATCTACACAGCTATATTAGAACACACACTGTTTGCTTCGACCCAGTTTACCAACCAATTGAGATTGCTCTGAATCAGTGACCTGTCACCTTCATTATTTACAATCTCCCAATTTTTGTGTCATCTGCAAGCTTTATCAATATTCAGGCATGAGAAGGGTTAGCAGCTGAGTTGCTGACATGTCTCTCTCCTTACACGTGTCAGTTAACAACTGCAATTTATTGTGATGGGATCTCCGGGGTGCAGCCTGAGACTGTGGGACCGCTGTGCCCCCTGAACTCTCCAGCCTGGGCTGTCTCTCACAATGCTTTGCTAATGACAAGCAGTTACCCCTATAGGCACTGTGATCACTCAGCACAACATGTGGGCAGATTCACCAAACCCTTCAGGCAAACTCACTGGTAAAGGTAAACAGTAAAACAAGTTTATTGACTACAAAAGACGGATTTTAAGTGATTATTAAGTGATAGGCAAAAAGCCATAGTTAGTTACCAAAATAAAATAAAATATAAGCATAGAGTCTAAACTCTCAACACTATTAGACCGGGCAACATCTAGATTAAGCATTTTTTTTCTCATCACATTGGATATTGCAGTTCATAATACACAGGTTTCACCCTTGAAACCTGGGCCACTCTCCTCTGTTGGAGTTTTCCGTCTTCTGAGCATCCTTCTTGCGTCCAATGTAGGCCAGGGGGAGAGGAGAAAAGGCCAAGCTGGGGACACTGTGTTCTGTTTTATATCCTTAGTCCATGTGCTTGGAGAAGAGAAGTCCAGGCATGTTTGGTGTGCACGACAGAGTCACCAGACAAGGGCTGAGCAATTCCTTTGGTGTGGCCTTGTGCAAGCAAGTCATTGCATTGTAGCTCCCTTGCTGGACAATGGCTGTTGATGGTTGTTTGACACCCGCATGGGTGTTATTGACTTTTTCTTGCTGTTGTCTCTGGGGAGCTGCTGGTTCCCAATTTACAGCATCATTTAGTGACAACCATACAACACAATCTCACAATTTCATATACACTAATGATATCCACATTTAGCTAGAACAATTACTTTCAGCAGATCATACTTTCCCCTGATACCTCTCATGGCATGCTTTATATGCAATATCACAATTCTATATAAATGAGGAATATGGGGGTTACAGGGCACACCCCTAACGTATAGAGTATCACACATGTCTCGGATAAAGCTGGGTGACTGCAAAAAAGTGTCTTGCCAAAAGAAACAAGTTCAGCACAAAGTCATATCTCACCATGATAATATCTGTTTTCCTGGGGAAAAGTTGGCTCCTTTCCATGGGAATTACATCGTAGATCAGTTCTATGGTCCATGTAGTCCAGTGTCCTCTCTCTGACAGTGGCAGCCCCAGATGCTATGGAAGAAGGTGTAAGAAACCCAGCAGTGGGTGGATGGGGGGTTGACCTGACCCTCCTGAGGGTGTCACCCTTAATGCCTAACAGCTAGAGATTGGCTTGTGCCCTGAAACTCATGGACAGATACTCTTTCCAAAATATTTATTTAGCTGTAACTATTATAACTGGATAGTCTTACTATCCATAAAAATGTCCAAACCATTCTTGATTTTTCCTTAGCTCAGGGCCGTAACTACCTCTTTTGCTCATAAATTCCTGAGTGTAATTAAGCATTGAGTGAAGAAAGCACTCTTTTTTATCTGTTTTGAATTTACCACGTTTCAGTATAATTGAATGTCCTCTTGATCTTGTGTTACGAGACAGGAGAATACCTTCTCCATCTCCTCTTACCACTCATATTTTATAGACTTTTCTCATATCCCCTCTTAGACATCTCCTTTCTAAAATAACAATCCCAGTCTTTTCCACCTCTCTCCATATGAGAGTTTCCCCAAGCCCTTGATCATTCCCATTGTCCTTCCCTGAACTCCTCTAGTTCTGCAATATCCTGTGTGAGAAGGGTGCTCAGTATTACACTGAGGCGCCTAGAGGAGGGTGAAACATTGACTCACTGATCTCATGGCATTGTATTTACTGTAGGATTCCCAATCCCATAGAATCATAGAACATCAGGGTTGGAAGGGACCTCAGGAGGTCATCTAGTCCAACCCCCTGCTCAAAGCAGGACCAATCCCCAACGAAATCCCACTCCTCCTGGATCCAAATGTTTTGCTTAGTTTCTGTCAATGCTTGCAATGTGAACAGAGTTTCACAGAGCGGTGTACTGTGATGCCCAGATCCACCTACTGAGTTCATACAGTTAAATTAGAACCTTGAAAAATATTTGAGAAGTTCAAGCTTTTCCCTCCAACGGGCATAAACGTTGCAGTTACTGACATCGAAGTTCATCTGCCATCATGCTGCCCATTCGCTTGGCTTGGTTAGTTCCCTCTGAGGACTTCTCTGAACTTGACTATGACCTCAATAATCTGGTGCCATCTGTAAATATTACCACCTTACCGCACACACACCCTTCTCTAGAATGTTAATAACTATAAAATATTTATTGTACTATTTTTTATAAATCATGTAACCACCCTTGCTATGATTCTCTCCCTTCTCAGGCACCTTGAACTTTTCTGAACCAGATCAATGCATCGACCACCTCATGGCATCTTTCAACTTCACCCCCTCTGATGCTTCAACATTCATCCTAATGGGCATC
The DNA here is from genome assembly GCF_015237465.2 of Chelonia mydas. Lineage (NCBI taxonomy): Eukaryota > Metazoa > Chordata > Testudines > Cheloniidae > Chelonia > Chelonia mydas. Next base: position 3,975,994 of record NC_057849.1, on the reverse strand, counting down.
CCTGGCCTGGAAACTGCCCACATCATGATTTCCATCCCTTTCTCTACGTTCTACATTATTGGGCTGTTGGGAAATTTCACAATTCTGTTTGTTGTAGGCAAAGAGCAGACCCTGCACAAGCCGATGTACCTGCTGATCTGCATGCTGGCGCTCACAGACATCGGCAAGTCTACCTCCATCATTCCTAAGGCACTGTGTATATTTTGGTTCAATTTGAAACGCATCACTGTGAATGGCTGCCTTGCCCAGATGTTCTTCCTTCATGTGGTTTCTGTTATGCACTCATCCATCCTTGTGACAATGGCCTTTGATCGCTACGTTGCCATATGTAACCCTCTGAGATATGCCACCATCCTCACCAATGCACAAATAGCTAAGCTAGGGCTCGTGGGTTTGATAAGAGCTGTTCTCTTCATTCTGCCCCTGCCCCTGCTCCTGAGCAGGCAGCCATTCTGTGCCAACCGCATTATCCCCCATACGTACTGTGAGCACATAGCTGTGGCAAAGATATTGTGTGGGGACATCACAGTCGACGGGACGTACAGCTTGGTGATAGTGTTTGTAGTCATTGGGTTAGACCTGATGCTCATTTTTCTATCCTATGGTCTGATCATCAGGGCTGTCTTCAGAATCTCCTCCAAGAAAGCCCACCAGAAAGCCCTCAACACCTGCACAGCCCACATCTGTGTGATGCTGACCTCTTATACTCCCTCACTCTTCTCTAACCTGACACATCAGTTTGGTCAGGGCATCGCTCCCCATGTTCACATCATCTTAGCCAACCTCAATTTCCTCATCCCCACCATGCTCAATCCTATCATTTATGGGGTCAAAAACAAAGAGCTTCGTGACAAAGTTGTTAAATACATCAACAGAATATGAAAGCCAGGGGCCATTGACTTTAATCCTGTCTGACAAGAGGGGGACAGGCTATCTCCTCATTAATCAAGGGTGCTCTGTCCCAGTTTGGCTGAGCTCAGCATTGTAGAAGTTCACAGTCTGAGAAGTTCCTCACACCTAACATCTTATCACTCCATCACCAAGCACTATACTCTCTGTTGCTGAGTTCCCTCCCTCTGACTATCACCTGAACTCTTTCAATATCACCCATCAGCCCCCAACCCTAGACACCCTCTTATTCGGACTTTCCATGGCTTCCAGACCACAAGATAAGACTGCAACTTTCTGAAGCAAGGCGCCTCTCTATTAGTCCCTGTGTGATAAATGGAAGCTACACTTTCTGATAGCCAAGGCAAATAAATAAACTACAAATGCTGAACTTCTTTATCCTATGTGCATTGATCTGTTGAACAAAATTTTCCTGATTTTTGTATGTCCAATCCTTCAGGAAGCTTGGATGATAAACCAAGTGTTTCAGTTTGAAAGTGCTAATACACAAAAGCTGCTGTAGGAATTGAAGACATTTTACCAAAGCTTATTGATGAGAGTTGTGAAAGTGTGCATTTTTAAGAATGGGACTGTGATGAGTTGAATCACAAAAACCCCTTTGGGGCTGCCAACTGATGTGCCAAGACTACTTCTACTCCTGCCTTTCCTGCTCGGTTGGGACTCTAAATCCCTGCCTGGTTGTGCCAGACATGCTTGCCGGCTACAAACACAGACCCAGGTCTGAACCCACAAACTGCAGGCTTAACTGAAAGCAGTGTAAGAAGTCTTCCTATCTCTAACACTCAGATGGCCAACTCCCAGTGGGGTCCAAACCCCAGATAAATCCGTTTTTCCCTGTAGAAAGCTTCTGCAGGGTAAACTCATAAATTGTTCACCCTCTTTAACACTGATAGAGAGATATTCCCAGCTGTTTGCCCTCCCTCCCCAGGTATTAATACATACTATGGGTTAAATAATAAGTAAAATGTGATTTTATTAAATTTAGGGATTTAAGTGGTTTCAAGTAGTAACAGACAGAACAAAGTGAATTACCAAGCAAAATATAATAGAACACACAAGTCTATGCCTAATACAGTAAGAAAACTGAATACAGATAAAACCTCACGCTCAGAGGTGTTCCAGTAAGTTTCCTTTTACAGACTAATCTCCTTCTAGTCTGGATCCAGCAATCATTCACACCCCCTGTGGTTACTGTCCTTTGTTCCAGTTTCTTTCAGGTATCCTTTGGGGGTGGTGAGTCTATCTCTTGAGCCAGCAGAAGACAAAATGGAGGGGTCTCCCAGGGGCTTAAATAGACTTTCTCTTGTGGGTGGAGACCCCTTCCTCTTTCCTATGCAAAGTCCAGCTCCAAGATGGAGTTTTGGAGTCACATGGGCATGTCCATGCATGATTCAGTTTTTACAGGCAGCAGCCATTGCCCACATGCTATATTAAATGTCTCCAGGAAGACTTCTTATGTGGATTGGAGTCTCCCACTATCCATTGTTCATTAAGTGTTTCTTGACTGGGCACTTAATTTGCACATTCCTTTCTCAAGAAGCTGACCAAATGCTTTCCTAAGGCTACTTAAAATCAGGCAAGTACACAGCCAATATTCATAACTTCGAGTACAAAAATGACACATGCATACAAATACGATGAATATATTCAGTAGATCATAACCTTTACAGAGATATGTTGCATGGCATATGTAGCATAAAACATATTCCAGTTATGTCATATATACATTCATAAGCATATTCCCATAAAGCATTATGGGGTGCAAAACCACAGGGACTGCTGTGTTAAACTACAACTTCACCTTCAGTCAAATTACTTACCGCTTTGCACAGTCGATTTTGGAGTCGCTTTCAGGTGGAGTTTTCGAATACACACTACCGATTCCTGTTGTCAAACATATCAAGAATAAGTGTCAATATGTCATCTTGGAGTTTGTAAAAGAGATGAAACAGGGATGGCCACCAAACATCTAGGTGACTGAATTGCTTGCAATACTAAGTCTTTCATGACCTAGATTGGCTGATATCTCATTTTTGCCATTGTTTTGTGGAGACCTTGGATAGTTGGAGCAGCAGTGGAAAGGTTTGCTAATGGACTACTTAAACTAGCATACTCACCCTTCCCTGAAGACCTTTTAGTGGGAGACAGAGGACCAGCCTAATATCTGGAATGCCCGGTGAATTCGCTGGTCCAGGTTTCCCAAGTTGGTAGGGATTAGGTTTGAGTGTTAAGTAGTTAAGCTATATAGCAAAGCTGAGCTGATAGCTTGATAGGAGACAGAAAGACTGATCCTCCTGCATGGTTGTTTGCCCTCTCATAGGGTCCTGGCACTGCATTAATCAGAGCACAATCTACCATGCGCAAATCTTATTTCTTCAACCAAATAAATCTTCAGGTACACTTAATGTATAGGGTAACATATTATGATATATATTCACAATATTAATATTGATTATCTCAGCCCCCAAACCATTACCTTTGGCCTAACTTATGACTCTTATGATTTCCATATTCTGTGGTGTACCCTGCCATTACCGATCTGTTCCAGACCTATTGTAAACATATTCTGTTTTTTGTTCAGTTCCCTGTTCAGTTCCCCAAAGCCAAAAGGGGTAACCGGTAGGCCATTTATCTACATCAAAGGTTATAAACCCTCATACTAAGTTGCTCTAGCTAATCATGCACGATACAGGCCTGTAGGTTCCTTGCATTACAGCCAACTACGATGAATAACTATTATGCATAACATATACTGGAAGTCAACATAAACAAAAAGCCAAGAAAATAATATAATCAATCAACCCAATAAAGAAATCACGTTCTGCAATATAGCAAGCTAGCAAACTGGCCTTATGTGCCACAAATCCCCCCTTTGATGGGGTGATTGCATATAATCCCCATCACATAGATAGCGGATGCGCGCAGACATGTCATGAGTGCCGGGGACTGGACAAGATGACCTCTTGAGGTCCCTTCCAATCCTATGATTCTATGTTCCACATTAATTTCCACCTCTTGGGGTGGAGGCAAGATGTCAAAATGGTGTTCTACCTCCTGATACATCTCTACAATAGGCATTATGGATACTTATTCACCAGCATCATTATCTGTTGCCTGTACGGGCAATTGCTCTCTTTCTTTTCATTTGTTAATCTTATATTGTATATATCTTAAAATAATTCCTATTGCAATACCTTGGACAATAATCCATCCCTTTAATCCAGCTTCTTCTCTGGGGGGCATTTACTGCTTCATCTCCCCCGTCTAATAATTGGACAATAGCTTGTTTAGCCTCATCCGTGTAATTCATAATTTGAATGAGGTGTGTTTCCTTTCGAGTTAATACTTATTTTAATTGTAGTCCCCGAGGGGGAATATATACCAGAAATGTTGGAGTGTTTTGGATAATCATGTCTTGATAAAAGGGATCAGATAAAATCATGGAAGTGTTCTCAAAGGTGGGAATAGGGGAAATTATTTGGTTTCCAATTGAGGTGAACTGCTGTGGAGTAAAAAACTCAGAAATTTAGATATGTGACCTGACACTCCAAGGAACCAAAGAAAGAAATGTTTGCGCTGGTATCTGCTGATGTATGACCAGCAGCAGAAGCATTCTACATCTGACAAAGACAGCAAGGATGAAATATTGCCTTTTAGAGTAACATGGCAGCTGAGCATGATGAGCAGCTGGGGAAAGCAAGGTGACGTCATAGGCAGAGGGTCGAGCACAAGGAGACGTTGCTAGACAGGAGGGCCTTGAAGGCTGGACTCAGAACGGGGGAAGTGAATCTGATAGGAGGGCAGATGCTGGGGAGAAGGGTCCTGCCACTTAGAGCCTGAGGGTATGTGACCACCTCCAGAGCACGTGTCTGACCTACAGTATCACCACAGCACAGCCAGGGCTTGGCAGGAGGCCTCTGACGTGTGAGGAACAGACTGAAAAGTGTCCTTACATTCCAGAGATGGCTGTTTGTGGTGTTTTCCGTGCCCAAAGGGTGGATTCCTTCTTTCCTTGAACCTTTCCCATTTGTTCCTTATTTTTCTTACCATTGGTGTTTAGTACATTGTATGTGGTTTGAACGTCATGCAATGATCAGCTGGTCAGGAAAGTGGCTGAATAGGAGAGAGCACTCGGAGTCAGGATACCCAAGCCCATGTCCTATGTGATCCCAGTTAGACTTGGGGGTCAAACCCTGGACCGGTCTTTGATGTGGGCAGTCCGGCGAGAGCCCAGTGTGATGTACTAAAGGGGGCATGCTTTGATACTTCCCACATGAAGTGACCTGCCAACCAAGAGCCAGCTGGGCATTCAGAGGCAGGCAATTTCTTCGAGCAGGGGGTTGGACTAGATGACCTTCTGGGGTCCCTTCCAACCCTGATATTCTATGATTCTATGATTCTATGAATCAGACAGTCAGGCAAGAGATATGAAGCGCTGGAGAGCGTATATCGAAGCTGCAGCTTGAGCAGGCAGGCACTCAGCCAGCTAAATCCTCCAGAGGGAGCAGGGTTGCCCAAAGCTCCCCACTGTCCCGGGACAGAGGGCCCCCTGCGTTAGAAGCCGTGCCTGGAGTAGGGCTCGGATGGAAGAGGATCCCAGTCTGATCTCTGGGATGGGCAGCGGAGGTTGGTGGGAGATAAGGAGGAAGAGAAGTGTGCATACTAGCAGCTCTGTGTCCTGGCTGGGGGCTTCGAGCTTCCCTGCTATCTAGGTTTTGGTGGGGGTGGGCCTGCACTATCGTTCCCTAAGAGCCCCACACTTGTCCAGGAAAGGACTTGCTCTTTCCCCCGGCACTGCCAGAAGGTAGGGTAGCGCACACTTGGCTCCCCACAAGTGAGCACCCTGCTAACCGGGGACAGTGCACCCTGATCCCATCCCACCCTGGCAGAGAGATGACTCACAGGGGGGCACACAGGGTCACATAACCCCCCTCAGTTTTCTGTCAGAGTTTGCCTGCCATGCCCCACTTCCCTGCGTGACACCTGCAGGGTTTGCCTGCCAGGCCCCCCACTCCCTGCACAGCACTTGCTGGAGACAGGGACCAGGAGAGGCAAACAGCACATGCAGGAAACAGCTGGGAGCTGCAGGGAGGGGCTGCTGCTTTAACTCCACAGGGAAAGGTAGGGGAGGAACAGCTGCTTTTCCAGCGGGGAACTCAGGGTAAGGAGGAGGCTGCCAGGAGAGGGGTGTGTGTGACTTGAGCGGTTTAAATTCCCCCCCGCCCATACATGATCAGCAGACAACGGTCCTCTCTGCTCCCTGGCTCAGAAGCTTCACTCGCTTGATCCCGGGAGCTTCCTCCCCAAAGTCAGGCAAGTGGGTGCACAGGAGATAAATGGGTGGGGGATCAGCTCCCCCATGTGCCTCCCTCCCCCATCTCAACAAGAGTGGGAATAAGGGCCACCATGGTCAGGGGAGTAGCATCCTGAGTCCCTGCACTGTACCCTGTCCAAGGAATGTTCCCAAAGCAGTGGCTCTGGAGATTTCAAGACAAATTAACCATTAAGTAGGTGTTGTCTGTCTGCTGTGACCGCCTTGAAATCCATCGCCCTCTCTTTCAATCCCTGATCACCTATCCCCACCCTCAGGCTTTCTGTAAGGAGCGGTTTCTGTTTCCACCTGTTCTACTTAACAGAATGATGAAGTTCCTTGGGACGAGGTCTTGGCTACGCTGTTGCGCAAACCGCTGTGCACATTTCTATACTGCATGAAGAATAAGGAAACTCCTTTCTTTTACTCGCATCTCTGACTTAATCCCATATCCTGCAAAACTCCTTCATCTTCTGGATGTCGCTGGGGTTCCTGCTGTTAGTGTGAGGACAATGCGGGATTGTGACTTACAGGTTTCAGGCCCTTCAACTAGGAGATAACTTTGGTGGGGATAGGCTCTGCCCTCCCCCCACCCCAGCATGCTTCAACACTGCTCTTTTAGTGGCTGATCAATTGGCTTGGCAGAATTCGGTTTTTAGGGTTTTATAACTGATGGGTAATATTGATTGTTTATTTTACACTTTTTTGTATTTTTTATAATTTTTAATTTTCGCAATAGTGGTAAATTATGCGGGGAGGTCAGATAAGTTTTTAATGACAGTAGAAGTTCAGATTCAAAGAGTTCAAGCTTTAAAGCTGTTAAAACACAAACCTGTGACATAGTGTGACAGATGTCTTGTAACTTAGTGGTTCTTTGGGTTTTTTGGGTATTTCAGGAAACTTGGAAGGAAACAAAATGTCACCAGGACCTAAAAAGAAGTTGTCAGGTGCACAGAACAGGAGCTGAAAGCTGAGGTAATGACTCCAGGGAAGAAAGGCGCAGACACAATGAAAAAATACTTGAAATCTGTTAATGGCAACCTGTGCAGTAGTGGCGAGACAGTCACAGCAGAGACATCAAGGAGAAATGCGTAGGCGATCCACAATTCAACGTTCAAAAATCCTTGCAAGAGAAACAGAGATACCCAAACAAAACAGAAATTCTTTATCTAGACCAGAATTATGCGGAGGCCACTAGTGAGAGAGATGAAACAATTCTCATTATGGCCCTTGATGATGCCATTTCTGATCCTGCTTTATGGCCCAATCTAACACCTAAAATTCGAGATCTGCTAGTGACCAACGGGCCACCCAAAGTAAAGGACCTTGACTTTCCTCTGGATAAGCAGAATCACCATTTCTCTATGATGTTTTTATACAGAAAGCTTGAAAATGGAGAAGTTCTGAAGCAGCGCTGGCTGCTTTACTCAGATTCCACTCTCAAGATTTCCTGTTTCTGCTGCAAGCTCTTCAACTTGAATCCAAAATCATCCCTAGCATTTGAGGGCTTGAATGATTTGCAGCACATGTCTCAGAATCTTGTGTGTCATGAAAAGTCGCATAGTCATTTCAATTCCTTCCAAACATGGGTAGAAGAAGAACAAAGGATAAAACAGGATAATTGTGTCCGCATGGGGCTTCAACTTGTGATTAAACAAGAGACAAAACAGTGGGAGAACATTCTAAAGAGGCTCATGACAATAACACTTTATCTTTCTAAAAGTAACATGGCTTTCCGAGGCTTATCTGACAGGTTGTCCAGGGTGAAGAATGGGAACTTCCTGGGTTTGGTGGAATTACTAGGAAAGTTCAAGGAAGTAATGAAGGGATATTTGCAATGCATACTATCGTGGGAGGTGACAGATCACTACTGTGGAAAAAGAATCCAGAATGAGATAACTGAATTATTAAGAAAAGAAAAGGAGTACTTGTGGCACCTTAGAGACTAACCAATTTATTTGAGCATAAGCTTTTATGAGCTACAGCTCACTTCATCGGATGCATACTGTGGAAAGTATAGAAGATCTTTTTATACACTCAAAGCATGAAAAAATGGGTGTTTACCACTACAAAAGGTTTCCTCTCCCCCCACCCCACTCTCCTGCTGTCAACAGCTTATCTAAAATGATCACTCTCTTTACAATGTGTATGATAATCAAGGTGGGCCATTTCCCGCACAAATCCAGGGTTTAACAAGAACGTCTGAGGAGGGGGGAGTAGGAAAAAACAAGGGGAAATAGGTTCCTTACAATGTATATGATAATCAAGGTGGGCCATTTCCAGCACAAATCCAGGGTTTAACAAGAACATCGGGGGGGGGGGGGGGTAGGAAAAAACAAGGGGAAATAGGTTACTTTGCATAATGACTTAGCCACTGCCAGTCTCTATTCAAGCCTAAGTTAATTGTATCCAATTTGCAAATGAATTCCAATTCAACAGTCTCTCGCTGGAGTCTGGTTTTGAAGTTTTTTTGTTGTAATATGGCAACTTTCATGTTTCCATTCGCATGACCAGAGAGATTGAAGTGTTCTCCAACTGGTTTATGAATGTTATAATTCTTGACATCTGATTTGTGTCCATTTATTCTTTTACGTAGAGACTGTCCGGTTTGACCAATGTACATGGCAGAGGGGCATTGCTGGCACATGATGGCATATATCACATTGGTGGATGTGCAGGTGAACAAGCCTCTGATAGTGGGGCTGATGTTATTAGGCCCTGTGATGGTGTCCCCTGAATAGATATGTGGGCACAGTTACAATGGGCTTTGTTGGAAATTATTGAGGAAGAAGTCCCGCAAGACATTACTGAAAGGTTAAGGGGTACAAAGTACTGCTCTGTGATACTGGTTTTAAACGAGTGGATGATCCACAGGGGTAGGACTAACTGATACTATACTCACTACTCTGAAGGAATGTGACATAAATATCCAAGACTGCCAGGGCCAGGGTTATGACAACAGTGCAAACATGAAAGAGAAAAACAAGGGTGTACAGGCAAGGATCCTTAATGAAAACACAAGAGCATTTTTCTTTCCATGTGGATGCCACTCGCTCAATCTTCTTCTCTTCTCCGCCTCTGCTAATTGTTGGAAAATTCTCACAGATCATGCCAATGTCACTGTGAAGCCAGTATGTGACAGACACTGGGAGTGGAGACTTGACAGCATTAAAGCTGTTCGATACTAAACAGCTGAAGTCCAGGATGCCCTCATCACAGTGGCTGAATTGGAGCAAGCAGGAGGAGGCAGTTGCTGCCTGAGAGGAAAGGACAACAACCTCACAACATACAGTCACCACAAAGTGCCTTGGGTGAGTGGACACCGTTCATGCTGTCTTACCCCAGACAGAGCTATTGGGATGATCACAGGGAGGTGTTAGGCAGTGGCCCAGGGAGGGCCACCTTACATCGCTGGCGGAAATAATAGGCCAGAGGAGACTAAACCTCCCCCGTGGCACAGCTGCTGCCCCACCACCTCTGAGAGTGTGGACACCTGGGCCGTGGTGGCCCTGCCTGTTCCCCACCCTGAGGTCCCCTCCCGCTTTTCCCCCATAGCTCCACAGCCTCTCTGCCTCTTTCTGTCCCTGCTTCTCCCTCCACTGAGGCCCCTGCCATGCCCTGCTTCTCTCTCAGTCCCTCCTCTCCTCCTCCGAGAGGCCCCGGACGCCTGCCACTTGCTGAATCTCTCCCCTCCTCAGCCCCCTTTCCCCATGCCCCCACCCCCCGCCCACCACTTGCTGAGTCCCTACTCTTCTCTAGGGACAGCAGTAGGAGCAGTCCCACAGCTGGGCCAGGCATAGGAGCCAGACATCAACCAAAGAACAGAGGCATGCAAATGCCATAGGTGACTAAGTGGCACAACGTCCAAAGAATAGAAGTGAACTAGGGACACTAGAATAAGTAAAGTTCTGTCTCGGTCCAACGACTTTCTCATTTACGTCGGAATATAACAAGACATTTCCATTTTCAGAGTACAGCGAGCCGGCAGATGCAGTGATCTGCTTTCCTTGCAGACAGTTTCCCGGTAGCTTGAGAGACCCTGTGTTCACCAAAAATGGTACACAAAACACACAAAATACACAAAAGATACACAAAAATCTGGAAATAAAGGAACGATTTCTAGGCTTTGTTGATTGCACTGAGCGAGAGGACGCTGGCACCGTCTATCACAACATTGGGTATTGCAAACTTGCCAGTTGTAGCACAGTGTTATGATGGGGCCGCTGTCGTGGCAGGTCATGTAAGTGGAGTACAGCAAAATATGCCGCAAGATCACCCCACTGCTCTATAGATACATTGCATGGCTAGTGAATTGCATTTGCTTTTATCTGAGGCATGCAGAGTTAACAGAATAGCTACTTGATTTTTCTTGTGAAGCTGGAATTGTCTGGTTTAAATGACAGGAGATGGGCATGCAGATGGAGAAATGCATCTGCTGTAAAAAACTCCGTGAGACAACTTCTCAGTCATTTGTTGGGACTGTCAGAGCCTCCCTACCGAAGATTTATTGAAGCGTTCAGTTTCTTGGAGAACGTGCAGAAAATAGATTTTTGTGTGTGCTTGATGGCTTTTTACTATGTTCTTAGTATGATTCACATAGCACAGAAAGCTCAGCAGACACAAGACATGACACTTTCTCAGGCCTGCAGCGTACGGCAGGGAACTGTCAAAGCATTAGAGAGTATGCAAAGCAGCGCTAAGTGGGATGCTGTTTGGGAGGAAGCCCAAAAGTTCTGTGAGCTCCCTAATGTCCCTGTTACCCCTGGCACAGAGGAAGAGTCTGCTCACAAACAACCTGGGAAAAAACCAGCCTTCCTTGATTGTTCAGATCATAGAATCATAGAATCATAGAATATCAGGGTTGGAAGGGACCTCAGGAGGTCATCTAGTCCAACACCCTGCTCAAAGCAGGACCAATCCCCAATTAAATCATCCCAGCCAGGGCTTTGTCAAGCCTGACCTTAAAAACTTCTAAGGAAGGAGATTCTACCACCTCCCTAGGTAACACATTCCAGTGTTTCACCACCCTCTTGGTGAAAAAGTTTTTCCTAATATCCAACCTAAACCTCCCCCACTGCAACTTGAGACCATTACTCCTTGTCCTGTCCTCTTCTACCACTTAGAATAGTCTAGAACCATCCTCTCTGGAACCACCTCTCAGGTAGTTGAAAGCAGCTATCAAATCCCCCCTCATTCTTCTCTTCTGCAGACTGAACAATCCCACTTCCCTCAGCCTCTCCTCATAAGTAATGTGTTCCAGACCCCTAATCATTTTTGTTGCCCTTCGCTGGACTCTCTCCAATTTATCCACATCCTTCTTGTAGTGTGGGGCCCAAAACTGGACACAGTACTCCAGATGAGGCCTCACCAATGTCGAATAGAGGGGAACGATCACGTCCCTCGATCTGCTCGCTATGCCCCTACTTATACATCCCAAAATGCCATTGGCCTTCTTGGCAACAAGGGCACACTGCTGACTCGTATCCAGCTTCTCGTCCACTGTCACCCCTAGGTCCTTTTCCGCAGAACTGCTGCCTAGCCATTCGGTCCCTAGTCTGTAGCAGTGCATTGGGTTCTTCCGTCCTAAGTGCAGGACCCTGCACTTATCCTTATTGAACCTCATCAGATTTCTTTTGGCCCAATCCTCCAATTTGTCTAGGTCCCTCTGTATCCTATCCCTGCCCTCCAGCGTATCTACCACTCCTCCTAGTTTAGTATCATCCGCAAATTTGCTGAGGGTGCAATCCACACCATCCTCCAGATCATTTATGAAGATATTGAACAAAACCGGCCCCAGGACTGACCCCTGGGGCACTCCACTTGACACCGGCTGCCAACTAGACATGGAGCCATTGATCACTACCCATTGAGCCCGACAATCTAGCCAACTTTCTACCCACCTTATAGTGCATTCATCCAGCCCATACTTCTTTAACTTGTTGACAAGAATACTGTGGGAGACCGTGTCAAAAGCTTTGCTAAAGTCAAGAAACAATACATCCACTGCTTTCCCTTCATCCACAAGCACACTCGGAAAACGTATTTTCCTGTGTGGGAGGCACTGTTTGGTGAATGGAATCACAGGTCTTCATCCCAGTCAATGGAAGTAGCTAAAAGTGTAAAAGATAGATAAATAAATCTAAGCCAAGGGTTTCAAAGTCCCGGGCCATAGGCCATCTGTGGCCAAACATCAACAAACTGACAGAACTGACGTGTTGCCAAGTGCCTGGCAAAAACACAAAACTCTCTGGCAGGCAAAGAATTGTATAAAGTTGTATGACAGCTTTATTATTTCTAAGAAATTTGAAATAAAAAATACAATATAAACATTTTCTTTTCTGAACACCATCTTCAGTGATATTATTGGCCCGTTGGGAGGATTTGAGGACTAGCGCTGGCCCTAAGGTAAATCAACTTTGAGACCCCTGGTCTAAACCTTGGCTCTTTCTCTCCTTTCTGGTGTTTCCGTAGTGCCGGATGATTCAATCAAGTCTGCAAGACTGAATTTGCCCTCAGAATCTGAGCCTGTTATCATTGAATCATTTCTTCACTCCCGGGGGGAGGATCTCAGGCTGAAGTTCTCCACGGTCCATTTTCTGCTCTTCCCACTGCTCAAGGAGCCAAGGGAATTGTCTGGGAGTCCTGCCAACCTGAGAGTCTGCAGGGACTGTACAGGGGAATGATAAAGGTCGCTGCCCAGCACAGAGAGTGTCAGTCATTGGAGATTCATACACTGATTCTTGGGGCTCTGCATTTCTGTCGCCGTAAGGAGATTTCCTCTCTGTGCTGAGCAGGATTTTGGTGAGTTACCAGTTTCTGCACTAAGTTAGAACTAAGGGCTCAAGAAGAGTTCAAGGTTTCAAGTAAAAAAAAAAAAAATATGGGCAGGAATTCACCAGCATGGCAACTTGAACTGTTTAGTATTGTCAGAAACGCCAAAGGGTTGACCTAGTAAAACTAGAATTATAACTGTACTGGAAATAGTTTAGACAAATATTTGTTTTTAAGAGAAGTTCCTTGTGTCTGAGTGTGTCCTTCTATCTGTCTGAGTAGCTTCCTTTTTTTGGTTTATGTGGATTTTCCTCTGGTTCACTCAAGTTTTCCAATTCAGCAATTTCACTGCACTGTTAAGAAGTGCAGACAAAGTTTCTGCAGTAGGTATTTGTGTTACCAGAAGGATCAAAACAAGAAAAGGCCACACACTAGCCAGATTCTGCTCTCACATTCTGCCTTCACTGGGTCAGTCCAGATTGACACTGGCCTCCCTGAGAGAAATATCACGGCCCATGTGTTTTGAAATTCCCATCTTTCTTGCCCAGTCTCAGAACACCACGTAAACTGTGGGTTTCCTTCAGACTCTTTCAGTGCCGTACAGAACAGCACTCTCTGTTCCAGGACGTGAAGCCATGATTTTCACAGTTCGGACCCGAACCTGAAACACTAAGGGTGAAATCTTGGTCCCATTGAGTTCAGTGGCAAAACTCTCAACACAAACAGGAGTTCACTCTAAATCCATGTGTAGGAACTTAAATAAATGGCTGGATTTACACCGGCCATCAGCCTCAAGTGCTTCAACTGGACTCGTCCTGTGGCCTCTGTGGACGGGTGAGCTCGTTCGGACCAAAGAAGAACTGACAGGATACTTGCTGAAGTCTGAAACTCACAGGCTTAGGGTTGAAAACAATCAGGGGAACAGTTTTTTTGTGGGAGGAGAGAGGTCTGCTCTCTCTCTGCCCCTGCATCTCTGCTTCTGGAGGGGATGAGAAGCACCAAAAAGCAGTTAAAATAAAAGCATGTTTCTACCTTAGGGGAAACCAGGAGGTCCAGGAACACATTGTGTTTGTGGATGTGCGGGGGGGAGGGAAGGGGATGTGCAGTATCCAAATCACAGTGACGTAGAGTCCGGAAACGAGGGAAAATTGGGAATGCACATTCTGTCTAATGCACAGACCAAAGAGGAGTCATGAAGGTGGGGGTGTCTCAGACTGTAAGAGAATGTGGACAACATGGTAGCAGATAGTCTCTGACACCATTCCCCATCCAGACCCTCCTTCCTCCCGTGAGCAGCCCCACTAGAGCCTCAAGAAGGGGGTATCTGCATTTCTAACGGGCTGCAATATGTTAAAGCTTTTTGTCACTTTGAGGAAGAGTTACTCACATTGGCTCCTTTTAGTCTCCACGTCCTCTCTCCCTCCCGCGGGTCCGTCCCTCTCTCCTTCCCTGCACAGGCTGAGCTGCTGCTGGGGTTCACTATGCCCCCAGAAAGGCAGTTCAGGCTGATCTCCCCCTTTTCCCTGGGGCAGGCAGACTCTGAGTTTAACCTCGTCTGCGAAGATGTTTCTGTGAGCTGTCGCTGTGGATTCTGACCCCTGGTTTTGGTCCTGGGTGAGGGGTATCACTGTGTGGCAGGTCTGGAAGTTGTGAGGGTGGGGGGCCTACATGGACAAGCGGGCATCCCTGAGGGGTCTGGGGGCAGGGCGTGGGATGTACATGGACAGAAGGGCAGTGCTGGGAGTTGTGGGGGCGGGGAATGGGGTGTACATGGAGAGGTGGGCACTGGTGGGGTGTATGGGGATGGGGAGTGTGGTGTACACAGAAAGATGGGCAGCGCTGGAGGTTGTGGTGCAGGGAGCGGGGTGTACATAGTGAAGCAGCAGCGCTGGGGGTTGTGAGGGCAGGGAGCGGGGTGTACACGGACAGGCAGGCAGCGCTGCTGAAATTACATTTTTCATTGTGATTGGTGGTCAAAGGCCAGCGCTGGGACCTTTCCTGGCCCCGAGTGCAGGTGGGCGGCTCTCAGGGTCTCTTTCCCCTGGCAAGCCTCAGAACTGCAGCCTGGGTGTCACAATCTTCACTCAGTGGGTTTCCAGTTGTTGTGGTTGAATGTTATTTATGTAACATCAGGCATTTCACCGGTGGAGAGAACCATTGATCTTAGCTCCTCAGCTGGTTCTCTCTCCCAGCATATTCTCACCCACTGTCTGTACTCTCCTTCCCCATCCCAGGCTGCCCCGATTCCAACTGCACCCTGGTCGCTGTGCTTAGATGCTGGGTTGTGTGTGTCTTCTCCCCGTGTGGTGTTCCAGCTCTGCGCAGACAGCTGGCACGGCAGACCTCGAGCGAACCGCCCAATGACCACAAGATCTGCTAAGGTACCATGGCACCCGGCCAGGTTTATTGTCGAAAAATCATGGTACTAGTATCCCACAGACTCTACTGGACCACTAATACATGAATGCCCATAAGAATGGACCAGCGCAGTAAATGGCAGGACTTTACCTTCCCCCCTAGGCTAGACAAAGACACTCCCTCTGAGATACATCTGTGTACCCCGATACAAACAAGTTACGTACTGCCCCTCTGACAGACTCAGTTACTGCCCCCTGATGTGGCTCGTTATCACCCATGAATTTGTACGTGTTGGTTCAATCAAGACATTTTCATTACGTCCTGTCATCCTGACCTTATCTTTTAGGAGGGGTCAGTGTCTTCCTGTTATTATTGGGGAATGTTTTTGTAGCATCCTCGATATTCGGATGGTCTGGTACCACGTGATATCGGGATGTGTTTGCGTGAGTGCTCTGTGCCTAGCACTTCTTCGGAACGTGTATTTCTGCAGTATCAGCCCTGTTCTGGCCAGATTTTGTGAGCAGGGCCTGCCTCATGCTCACAGCTTTTCTTGGCTTTTTATCAATAAAGCTTTGACTACTACTTTAGCCCAGGCCTCAGGCCTCACACCAGGCCTCTCATACAAGGGCTAATGTCTCAGGCTCCCTTCCTACGACTTCCCCCACTTCTTTTTCTTTTTCTCGGGAGGATGTTTACCCATCATATTGGAAAAGCATAATGTAAGGACTGAAGATGACCCACTGGGTTAAACACTGTTATGTGGCCACCTTATTTTCCCATCCACACATTTATGCCCCATCTGTCCCTTTGTCTGCACATTCCCTCGTACAACCCATGGACAGATTTTATTTTCCAGTTGTTTTTAGTCCCTCACACTGGATGTGGGAATGTTAGGCCCAGGACCATGACTGAGGAATGTAGTTTTATGATTTAGCCTTGGAGGCACTTTTAGGTAATTAACAGGTATGGATAGTGTGGATACGGTGCATATATTTCTATGTTACATATGAGTGCATAGGCATCGTATGTATGCGTACATGTGACAGCACTTTGTATCCAAGCATAACAATCTTTTTCCGGTCTGGGTGGTGTAGTTTGGCTCTTGTGGTTACTGCAGATAGCAACACATTCCTCTGAGGGCAATTACAGTTACCACTTGTATTATTATGGTAGTTGGCCGAGTGTTCTGAAATACTGGGATAGGCATTGCTGTAGTGTGCCCCACAGTGCTTTGTGTAGGAGAAGTGAAACAGAAATGTAGAGTAGTGACATTACAAATGAGGCCTTTATATATATATATGTCTTGTAATTAGTTACTACCCAGCCACCGGAGCTAAGGCCATGCCCCAATCCTCTGCCCCAGCCCTGAGCCCCCCCCAGCCCAGAACCCCTTCCTACACCCCAGAGCCCTCATCCCCAGACCCACGCCGGAGCCTGCACACCCAGACTAGTGTCCTGACCTCCTCCTGCACCCCAAACCCCTGCTCCAGCCCAGAGCCCCCTCTCTTACCCCAAACCCCTCATCCCTAGCTCTGTTGGGTCGTGGGCATCAACAATTTTCTTCAACTGCGTCCCCAGAAATTTTTCTGAAAACCACTGCTGTGGAGCACACGCCAGAGAATGTCCCTGAAATAATTCCTGGAGCAGAGCTTTTAGAGAAACTTCTCATCTAGATTTAAAAATTCTCAGTGATTGAAAATCTGCCATGACCCTTGGTTAATTGCTCCAATGGTTAATTACTCTCACCGTTTAAAGAATGTACACCTCTTTCCAGTCAAAATTGGTTTAACTTCAACTTCCAGCCATTGTAACATGCAAAACCTCTGTAGGCCAGACTGAAAAGCCCACAGTTAACTAGTTGTGTTGTTCCCCACGTTGGGCTAAAAGAAATCTGACAAGGTTCAACAAGGACAAATGTAGAGTCCTGCACTTAGGACAGAAGAACCCCGTGCACCGCCACAGAGTAGGGACTGAGTGGCTAGGCTAGGGAGGTGGTGGAATCTCTTTCCTTAGAGGTTTTTAAGGTCAGGCTTGACAAAGCCCTGGCTGGGATGATTTAGTTGAGGATTAGGTCCTGCTTTGAGCAGGGGGTTGGACTAGATGACCTCCTGAGGTCCTTTCCAACCCTGAAATTCTATGATTCTATTATTCATGTAGGTACTTAGGGACTGTTATCAAGTCACCCCATAACCATCTTCTTTAAATCCCCAAATAGATTGAGCTCCTTGAGTCTATAACTTTATGGCAAGTTTTGTAATCTTTTAATAGTTCTTGTCACTCTTCTCTGAACCCTCTTCAATGTATCAACATCCATCTTTCATCATGGACAACAGAACTGGACACAGGATTCCAGCAGCAGTCCCACCAGTGCTAAATTAGATGTAAAACAATTTCTCCACCTCTCCTTGAGATTCCTCTGGTTATCATCCAAGGATTTCTTTAGCTATTTTGGACACAGGATCATACTGAGAGCTCATGTTTAGCTAACTATATTAGAAGACATGTTGTTTGCTTTGACCCACTTTATCAACCAGTCGAGATTGCTCTGAATCAGTGACCTGTCCTCTTCATTATTTACGATCCCCCAATTTTGTGTCACCTGTAAACTTTATCTATATTCAGGCATGAGAAGGGAAAGTGGCTGAGTTGCTGACATATGTCTGTGCTGACACATGTCAGTAACAACTGTCACTTATTGTGATGGGATCCCCAGGGTGCAGCCTGGGACTCTGGGACCACTGTGCCCGCTTAACTCTCCAGCCTGGGCTGTCTCTCACAATGATTTGCTAGTGACAAGCAGCAACCCCTACAGGTGCTGTTATCACTCAGCACAACGGCATGTGGAGCCCCACACCCAGCTAAACTTCCTGAATGCACCCAGAGCCACTTATGAATCACACAAGGAAAGGCACCAACCAAATTCCCCCAGCTCCCAGCACTGTACCTCAGGAATATACCGTCTTGCACCGCTCAAGTCAAACAGTGCAAGTTTATTATTTGGTTCACCACTTCATCAATGGAAAGTGGATACACCAGCCATTGTAAACCCAAGCAGATTCACCAAACCCTTCAGGCAAACTCACTGGTCAAGAGAAACAGAAAAACAAATTTATTGACTACAAAAGATAGATTTTAAGAGATATTAAGCAATAGGCAAAAAGCCAGAGTTGTTACCAAAAGAAAAGAAAATATTAAGCATGGAGTCTAAACTTTCCTCCCTATTAGACTGGGCAACAAATAGATTAAGCATTTTTTTCTCATCCCACTGGATGTTGCAGTTCATAGTCCATAGGTATCAACCTTGAAACGAGGCCCAGTCTACTCTGTGGAGTCTTCAGTCTTCTGAGAATCCTTGTTGATTGCAACACAGGTCAGGGGGGAGAAGAGAAAAGGCCAAGCGTAGGACCACTGTGTTATGTTTTATATCCTTAATCCATGTGCTTGGAAAACACAAATCCAGGCATGTCTCGGGGCATTGCTGAGTCACCAGACAAGGCTGAGCAATTCCCTTAGTGTGGCCTTGTGCAAGCAAGTCATTGCATTGTAGCTGCCTTGCTGGACAATGGCTGTTCATGGTTGTTCGACACCCACCCGGGCGTTGTTGACTTTTTCTTGCTGTTGTCTCTGGGGAGCTGCTGATTCCCAACTTACAGCATGATTTAGTGACAATCATACAACACAATCTCACAATTTCAGGTACACTAATGATATCCACATATAGGTAGAACAATGACTTTCAGCAGATCATAACTTTTCCCCTGATGCCTCTCATGGCATGCTTTATCTGCAATATCACCATTATATATAAATGAGCAATATGGGGGTTATAGGGCACTCCCCTGATGCATAGAGTATCACAGATGTCTCGGACAAAGCTGGGTGACTGCAAGAAAGTGTCTTGCCAAAAGAAACAAGAGAAGTAACAGAGGTACAGTCCTGTAGGCCTAAATACCAAGCCCTCTGTGCCCTTCATGACCATTCTGTTCAGCACAAAGTCATATCTCACCGTGACAATATCTGTTTTCCTGGGGAAAAGTTGGCTCCTTTCCAACATGGGAATTACATTGTAGATCAATCCTATGGTCCATCTAGTCCAGTGTCCTCTCTCTGACAGTGGCAGCCCCAGATGCTATGGAAGAAGGTGTAAGAAACCCAGCAGTGGGTGGATGGGGGGGGATGACCTGACCGTCATGAGGGTGTCACCCTAATGCATAACAGCTACAAATTGATTTGTGCCCTGAAACTCATGGACAGATAGGCTTTCCAAAATATTTATTTAGCTGTAACTATTATAACTGGATAGTCTTACTGTCCATAAAAATGTCCAAAACATTCTTGATTCTTCCTCAGCTCAGGGCCGTAACTACCTCTTGTGCCCATGAGCTCCGCTGTGTAATTAAGCATTGAGTGAAGAAAGCACTCTTTTGATCAGTTTTGAACTTGCCCAGTTTCAGTTTAATTGAATGTCCTCTTGATCTTGTGTTAGAGATCTTTAGAGTAGATCCATCTACTCTTTACCAGTCATATTGTATAGACTTTTCTCAAATCCCCTCGTATTCATCTCCTTTCTAAAGTAACAATCCCAGTCTTTTCAATCTATCTGCATATGAGAGTTTCCCCAAGCCCTTGATCATTCTCATTGTCCTTCCCTGAACCCCTCTAGTTCTGCAATATCCTGTGTGAAAAGGGTGCTCAGTATTACACAGAGGAGTCCAGAGGAGGGTGAAACATTGACTGACTGATCTCATGGCATTGTATTTACTGTATGATTCCCCATCACACTTCTCCTGGATCCCAAAGTTTTGCTTAGTTTCTGTCAATGCTTGCACTGTGAGCAAAGTTTCACAGAGCTGTGTACTGTGATGCCCACATCCCCCTCCTGAGTTCATACAGTTAAATTAGAACCTTGTAAGACAGTTGAAAAGTTGAAGTTTTTCGCTCAGTGGGCATGCACGTTGCAGTTATTGACATCGAAGTTCATCTGCCATCATGCTGCCCATTCACCTGGCTTGGTTAGCTCCGTCTGAAAACTTCTCTGGACTTGACTCTGACCTAATAATGTGGTGCCGTGTGTAAATGTTGCCACCTCACTGCTCACCCCCTTTTCTAGATTGTTAATAACTATAAAATATTTATTGTACTATTTGTTATAAAGTGTGTAACCCCCCTTGCTGTGCTTCTGTCCTTTCATAGGAACCTTGAACATTTCTCAGCCAGATTCATGTGTCCACCACCTCATGGCATCTTTCAACCACACCCCCTCTGATGCTTCAACATTCATCCTAATGGGCATCCCTGGCCTGGAAACTGCCCACATCATGATTTCCATCCCTTTCTCTACATTCTAC
This sequence comes from Chelonia mydas, assembly GCF_015237465.2. Classification (NCBI taxonomy): domain Eukaryota; kingdom Metazoa; phylum Chordata; order Testudines; family Cheloniidae; genus Chelonia; species Chelonia mydas. The sequence goes on along the minus strand of NC_057849.1, from coordinate 3,955,297 downwards.
ATTATTGGGCTGTTGGGAAATTTCACAATTCTGTTTGTTGTAGGCAAAGAGCAGACCCTGCACAAGCCGATGTACCTGCTGATCTGCATGCTGGCGCTCACAGATATCAGCAGGTCGACCTCCACTGTGCCTAAGGCACTGTGTATATTTTGGTTCAATTTGAAATACATCACTGTGAATGGCTGCCTCACCCAGATGTTCTTCCATCATGTTTTTTCTCTTATGCACTCATCCATCCTTGTAACAATGGCCTTTGATCGCTACGTTGCCATATGTAACCCTCTGAGATACGCCACCATCCTCACCAACGCACGAATAGCTAAGCTAGGGCTAGTGGGTTTGACACGAGCTGTTCTCTTCATTCTTCCTGCACCCCTGCTCCTGAGCAGGCAGCCATTCTGTGCCAACCATGTTATCCCCCACACGTACTGCGAGCACATAGCTGTGGTGAAGATGTCATGTGGGGACATTACATTCAACGGGACGTGGAACTTTGTGTTAGTGTTTGTAATCATCGGGTTAGACCTGCCGCTGATTGCCCTGTCCTATGGTCTGATCATCAGGGCTGTCTTCAGAATCTCCTCCAAGGAAGCCCACCAGAAAGCCTTCAACACCTGCACAACCCATTCCTGGGTGATTCTGACCTCTTATACTCCCCCCCTCTTCTCTAACCTGACACATCAGTTCGGTCAGGGCATCGCTCCCCATGTTCACATCATCTTGGCCAACCTCTATTTCCTCATCCCCCCCATGCTCAACCCTATCATTTATGGGGTCAAAAACAAGGAGCTTTGTGACAAAGTGGTTAAATACATCTACAGAATGTGATTGCCAGGGGACATTGACTTTAATCCTGTGTGACAAGATTGGGAAAGGAGATCTCCTCATTAATCAAGGGTGCTCTGTCCCAGTTTGGCTGAGCTCAGCATTGTGGAAGTTCACAGTCTGAGAAGTTCCTCACACTTAACATCTTATCACTCCATCACCATGCACTGCTCTCTCTGTTGCTGAGTTCCCTCTCTCTGACCGTCATCTGAACTCTTTCAATGTCACCCATTAGCCAGCAACCCTAGACACCCTCTTATACGGATGTTCCATGACTTCCAAACCACAAGACAAGACTGCAACTTTCTGAAGCAAGGTGGCTCTCCATTAGTCCCTGTGTGATAAAACCAAGCTACACTTTCTGATAGTCAAGACAAATCAACACACTATAAATGCTGAACTTCTTCATCATATTGTTCGAAGATATAGCAGGCTGACCCAGAGGCGGACTTGCATTACCCATACTTTTACCTTCAAGATATATATTTTTTGCAATAATTTGTGGCTATAATTTTTTTTAGCAGCTCCCAGGGGAGGGAGGAAGGCGCCATGAACAGTTTTTGGGGGGCAGGAAGTGGCCCTACGCCCGGGTTGGTTTATGTAGCTGGGAAGGGGAGGGGGGGACATATATATTTTTTTTTACTTTTTTCAATATAAAGGGCTTTTTTTTTCTTTGCAGCTGCATGTTTATTAATTTTTATGAGCAACAGAGAAGGGAAGTATTTGGCAACTTATATTTTAAACAAAGAAATACTGAAAAATTTGCAACTTATGTATGAGATACAAAAATATTGCCTACATATGCTTTTGTCCCCTAATATTATGTTAGCACATTGGCAGCTCATTTTTATACGTAACCCTAAAATATCCCAACGCTCCCCTACTTTTTTAAAGAAGGGCCTAGGCGCCCCTACTTTTTGCACACTGAACAGCGGGGCATTTAGGCTGGAGGCCCTGGCTCCAGCTAGCTTGATACCTTGATTCACTGATTATGCTACGAGGAGAGGGAGAAGGAGGGTTATAAAGGGGCAAGCCATTGAATTTACAAATATGGTTTGGGGGGAGAGGCTAAGGCAGCACATAATTTTAAACGCTTTATAAATAGGATTCACATTACAATGAATAGGAACAACACTTTTACAACACAAGTAACGCGACTAAGAAGTGAAGGAGAGTTTATTAGGCCTGTTTGAATGGCACAGGCAATGTTAGTCCAAGCACAATTAGCAGGTAATTCCATTGCCAGTTGGAAGGCATTTGTTTCTTGAAGGGCCTTGGCTTTCAAACTCAGCATTCGCGATGCTCACCCTGGAGCTCCTGGACTAGCTGTATTACATGGTTCCAATTTAGCCAGGTGGGTTTTGGTACCACTGTAGTCCAGTTAGTCGGTATTGTTGGCCGTCCAGTTACATTAAGCCGATGCATCGCTGGTCTATGGTCTGGTAAGTGGAGTTTCCCAGCTGCAAGGAAAAGTTTCCTGCTCCAAATCCCACCCGCTCCACACACCTTCCACTTTCCAGAACTTGGCCATTAAGCACAGCTGATTTCTCCCCGCAAATTTTATTTTCCTGTTCCACCCAATGCTGAGGGGGTATCGGTTCTGAACACTGCAGGGGCGGTGGTTCCTGTGGCCAGCCCTTTCAGGTATTTTCCTGTCCCAGCCACGCAAGACCCATTTGAGGGTAGTAGACCTTGGATCCCATTAGAAATCATGTGTTATTATTTGTTATTACTACTTTGCTAAACGGGCTTTTGGGACCATTTTTATTTGCACTTACCCCTGAACCCTGGCTGTAAAAGGGTGGCCAAGGTCCATTCTCCTTTAGCTTTTTTTTGACAGTAAGGGTACACTGGCTCAGTGTACAGTCCCCTAAAATTGTCTCCCAGGTGGCTTTAAAGGGCCAATACACCTTTCATTGATTTGCTATATTGGTACCCTTTAACCCAGATGGCCATAAACCCCATCAGGCATACTGCAAGAGGTATACTTGATGATTCGTGAGGGTTTGTTGAACCTGGCTACATGCTTTTCCTCACAAAATAGTTTTTGCACTGTTTACCAGTTTATTGATAAGGGATTTTGTAATATTTTTGAGGGTTAGAATTACATTTTTTAGCAAACAGTGGGCTGAGCTAAGCGCAGATTCCTGTAATAATTCCCCCCCCCCATCCAGTAGCCCAAAGGCATGTTCCAAGCGTTGGATTTGAGCCTCTGAGTCAACTTTGTGCAGCAAGTTTCAACCTTCCCAGAGGTAGTTTGTGAGGGCTTGCCGGTTTTGGATGGTTTTGTTTAATTTTTATTTATTTAATTTAAACGAGTTGGAAATTACCCATAGCAGCATGTTTTAACCTACTTTGGTAAACTGAGAACAGTTAGCAAATGTAGTACTGAGATACCAGCTAGAGGGGAACAGAGTGATAGTTATTTGTAAATCAATTGCATTAAGAAGCACAGGTCTTTGGATGGGGGTGGACCATCACGGGGATAGGTGTGTTACAGACAATTTGGAAGGAGGTGGAGGAGGAGGGGGTGCAAGAGGTTTAATTAGGATACATTTTTTTTATTTTAAAAAGAGCAGCACGACATATCCAATTAAAAGGGGGGTGTCATGCCTGAAGAATTCAGGGGGATCCAGAGGGGAGCAAAATTTCCATTTGGCGTTTATGTTTTTTAGAGAGCCGAATTATTTTTTGCAGGGATAACCAGGGAGAAATACTACACACTTCTGCATAAACAATTGGGTAATTTATACAAAATGATTTAAGTGGTTATTTATTTCTTTTATTTTATTGTGAGAGTATTTGGATGCTTGTAAGGAGCCATTATTAAACCACTGAACAAAATGATTGGTTGGGCCACATTCATTTTGCAAGTGTACTTGGCATTAATGACTGAGAGTAGTAGGGTCAGTAAATGGTGGGCTAGGGGAAGGAGAAGGGAGAGTGGATTGACATGGGGTAATAGTGGATGCTTTAGGATCCATAGTGCGTGGTGGCAAAAAGGGTGTAGGCCTGAGGTCACTGACCACATTGGGTGCTTCGGGTAAGGCCGAACACCCTTTTCCCACCTCTCCAAATTTACATTGGCGAGCAGAGGGAATAAACTCCCAATAGCATGCAGTACTACAATTTGATATACCCCAGGGTTTTTTTTTGCCACCAAGGAATTGTTCTTCTTTGATACCAGGGCCACTCTTGAACTTGTGCTGGAGTGTAATACTTTGATTTCTGTTGTATTTTAATGTTTTTTGGATTAGGGGGTGGATAACGTGGTCGACTGTACCCGACCCATGCAGCCGTGGCCATAATTCTGGAAAATAAAAACAGAATCATTTCATTTCTTTTGGCATTTGGTTAAGGCATTGTATTGCTTTACTTGAGAGACATGAGCCCACCAGTGCTGACCCTCATGGGATAAGCACACCAGAGATGGATGAATCAGGTTAGACACCCGATAAGGACCCTCCCATCGAGGTACTGGAAAGGGGTGGGAGCCGTAAGCGCGATGCATTACCAGCATTCCTGGAGGAATGTGCATTTTCCCAGGACATGTGCAGTGTATATTGGAGAAGGGGCACTCTGCCATTCGGGGGCAGATTTTTATGGACACCCACCAAAGCAAAAATACGATCCCCCAGAGACACCCCAAGGGTTAGTGCTCCCAGCATTCCTCCCCTTTTCCTTTTCTTTTTCCTGTGCACACACACAAAAGTCTCTTTTGCCTAACATCCTTTGCACTGCGATTACTCTTTTTTACACAACTGTACCCCGATTACACCTCCATCTTGTACAACTGGACACAACCGGGGCAGCCAAGTTAAGTTCCAATAGAAACCCCTTACATTCCTTTAGTGATTTTGATTACATTACCCAATAGTCATATCATTTTGATCAGATTCTATCTCCTCCTGCTGCTTGCAGCAGTCCCTTATAGACCATTTCTGTGTGAAAAGGGATGTTTTCCCCCAAAATATCACCCCAAGCCCTAAACCTCCTTTCCTGGGGAAGCCTTGATAAGAATCCTCACCAATTGGTACAGGTGAACACAGACCCAAACCCTTGGATCTTAAGAACAATGAAAAATCAATCAGGTTCTTCAAAGAAGAATTTTAATGAAAGAAAAGGTAAAAGAATCACCTCTGTAAAATCAGGATGGCAAATACCTTACAGAATAATCAGATTAAAAACATAGAGAATCCCTCTAGGCAAAACCTTACGTTACAAAAAGACACAAAAACAGGAATATACATTCCATCCAGCACAGCTTATTTTACCAGCCATTAACCAAAAGGAAATCTAACACATTTCTAGCTAGATTACTTACTAACTTAACAGGAGTTGTAAGGTTGCATTCCTGATCTGTTCCCTGCAAAAGCATCATACAGACAGACAAACCCTTTGTTCCCCACCCTCTCCAGATTTGAAAGTATATTATCCCCTCATTGGTCATTTTGGGTCAGGTGCAAGTGAGGTTATCTTGGCTTCTTAACCCTTTACAGGTGAAAGGGTTTTGCCTCTGGCCAGGAGGGATTTTATAGCAGTGTATACAGAAAGGTGGTTACCCTTTCCTTTATATTTATGACAGGGGCATTTACTGCTTCATCTCCCCCATCTAATAATTGGACAACAGCTTGTTTAGCCTCATCCATGTCATTCATAATCTGAATCAGGTGTGTTTCCTTTCAAGTTAATACTTCTTTTAATTGTAGTCCCCGAGGGGGAATATATACCAGAAATGTTGGAGTGTTTTGGACAATCATGTCCTGTTAAAAGAGATCAGATAAAATCATGGAAGTGTTCTCAAAGGTGGGAATAGGGGAAATTATTTGTTTTCCAATTGAGGTGAACTGCTGTGGAGTAAAAAACTCAGAAATTTAGATATGTGACCTGACACTCCAAGGAACCAAAGAAAGAAATGTTTGCGCTGGTATCTGCTGATGTATGACCAGCAGCAGAAGCATTCTACATCTGACAAAGACAGCAAGGATGAAATATTGCCTTTTAGAGTAACATGGCAGCTGAGCATGATGAGCAGCTGGGGAAAGCAAGGTGACGTCATAGGCAGAGGGTCGAGCACAGGGAGACATTGCTAGACAGGAGGGCCTTGAAGGCTGGACTCAGAACGGGGGAAGTGAATCTGATAGGAGGGCAGATGCTGGGGAGAAGGGTCCTTCCACCTAGAGCCTGAGGGTGTGTGACCACCTCCAGAGCAAGTGTCTGACCTACAGTATCACCACAGCACAGCCCGGGCCTGGGCAGGAGGCCTTGGACGTGTGAGGAACAGAATGAAAAGTTTCCTCATGTCCCAAGATGGCTGTTTGTGGTATTTTCCGTGCCCATATGGGAAGTTCCTTCTCTCCTTGACCCTTTCCCATTTGTTCCTTATTTATCTTATCATTGCTGTTTGGTACATTGTATGTGGTTTGAACGTCATGCAATGATCAGATGGTCAGGGAAGCAGCTGGTATGGAGAGAGCACCCGGAGTCAGGACACCCTAGCCCATGTCCTATGTGATCCCAATGAGACTTGGACTCTAACCCAGGGCCGGCCTTTGACGTGGGTGGTCTGGTGACAGCCCAGGGTGATGTACTTGGTTGGCAGGTCACATGACGAGACCTGCCAACTGAGAGCCAGCTGGGCTTTCAGAGGTAGGCAACCAGCCAGCCAGGAAAGAAACAGGAAGCGCTGGAGAGGGTGGATCCAAGCTGCAGCTTGACCAGTTAGGCACTCAGCCAAGTAACTCCTCCAGAGGGAGCAGGGTTGCTCCAGAGGGAGCAGGGCTTGCCACTCTCCCGGGACAGAGGGCCCCATGTGTTAGAAGCGGTCATAAATATAAAGGGAAGGGTAACAACCTTTACGTATGCAGTAACATAAAATCCCTCCTGGCCAGAGATACAGAATCACGTTACCTGTAAGGCGTTAAGAAGCTCAAATAACCTGGTTGGCACCTGACCAAAAGGACCAAGAAGGAAAGAAGAAACTTTCCAACCTAGGGGGTGGGGAGAAGCTTTGTTTGCACTCTCTTTGGTTGTTTGCTCTCTGGACACAGAGAGAGAGACCAAGAAGGTTAACCATCTCCTGAAAAGATACTTGAAATGATATCTCTAAAATTACAGAAATTGTAAGTAAAGGCAAGGAAATGCGTTCGATTATTTTTTGTTTTGGCTTGTGAATTTTCTCTACGCTAAGAGGGAGTTTCATTCCTGTTTTTTGTAACTTTGAAGCTGAGCCCAGAGGGAAATCCTTTGTGTTTTAAAGCTTTTTATTTACCCTGTAAATTTACCTTCCAACCTGATTTTGCAGGTGTGATTCTTTTACTTTTTTTTTAAATAAAAGTCTTCCTTTAAGAACCTGATTGATTTTCAGTGTCCTAAACACCCACGGGTTTGGTTTGTGCTCACTTTGTAACCAACTGGTTAGTATATTATTCTCAAGCCTTCCCTGAGGGGGAGAACAGGGACTCCAAGGGGACCTTTTTCCTGGATTTTTGTCTAAATCACTTGGTGGTGGCAGCAATACCGTCCAAGGACAAGGAAAGGATTTGTGCCTTGGAGAAGTTTTAACCTAAGCGGGTAGAAATAAGCTTCGGGGGCCTTTCGTGCGGGTCCCAACATCTGTACCCCAGAGTTCAGTGCGGGGAGGGAACCCTGACAGAAGCCGTGCCTGGAGTGGGGCTCGGATGGAAGAGGCTCCCAATCTGATCTCTGTAATAGGCGACTGAAGTTGGTGGGGGAGAGGAGGAGAAGGAGGAGGAGTGCATGTGCCAGCAGCTCTGTGTCCTGGCTGGAGGCTTGGAGCTTCCCTGCTATCTAGGTTGCGGTGGGGGTGGGCCTGCACTATCGGTCCCTAAGAGCCCCACACTTGTCCAGGAAAGGACTTGCTCTTTCCCCCGGCACTGCCAGAAGGTAGGGTAGCGCACACTTGGCTCCCCACAGGTGAGCACCCTGCTAACCGGGGACAGTGCACCCTGATCCCATCCCACCCTGGCAGAGAGATGACACACAGGGGGGCACACAGGGTCACATAACCCCCCTCAGTTTTCTGTCAGAGTTTGCCTGCCATGCCCCCCTTCCCTGCATGATACCTGCAGGGTTTGCCTGCCAGGCCCCCCGCTCCCTGCACAGCACTTGCTGGAGACAGGGACCAGGAGAGGCAAACAGCACATGCAGGAAACAGCTGGGAGCTGCAGGGAGGGGCTGCTGCTTTAACTCCACAGGGAAAGGTAGGGGAGGAACAGCTGCTTTCCCAGCGGGGAACTCAGGGTAAGGAGGAGGCTGCCAGGAGAGGGGTGTGTGTGACTTGAGTGGTTTAAATTCCCCCCCGCCCACACATGATCAGCAGACAAGGGTCCTCTCTGCTAACTGGCTCAGGAGCTTCACTCGCTTGGTCCCGGGGGCTGCCTCCCCAAAGTCAGGCAAGCGGGTGCACAGGAGATAAATGGGTGGGGGAGCAGCTCCCCCATGTGCCTCCCTCCCCCATCTCAACAAGAGTGGGAATAAAGGCCACCGTGGTCAGGGGAGTAGCATCCTCAGTCCCTGCACTGTACCCTGTCCAAGGGATGTTCCCAACGCAGTGGCTCTGGAGATTTCAAGACAGATTAACCTTTAAGTAGGTGCCGTCTGTCTGCTGTGACCACCTTGAAACCCATCGCCCTCTCTTTCAATCCCTGATCACCTATCCCCACCCTCAGGCTTTCTGTCAGGAGCAGTTTCTGTTTCCACCTGTTCTACTTAACAGAATGATGAAGTTCCTTGGGACAAGGTCTTGGCTACGCAGTTGGGCAAACCGCTGTGCACATTTCTATACTGCATGAAGAATAAGGAAACTCCTTTCTTTTACCCGCATCTCTGACTTAATCCCATTTCCTACAAAACTCCTTTATGCAAGACTGCCAGGGCCAGGGTTATGACAACAGTGCAAACATGAAAGAGAAAAACAACGGTGTACAGGCAAGGATCATTAATGAAAACGCAAGAGCATTTTTCTTTCCATGTGGATGCCACTCGCTCAATCTTCTTCTCTTCTCTGCCTCTGTTAATTGTTGGAAAATTCTCACAGATCATGCCAATGTCACTGTGAAGCCAGTATGCGACAGACACTGGGAGTGGAGACTTGACAGAATTAAGCTGTTCGATACTAAACAGCTGAAGTCCAGGATGCCCTCATCACAGTGGCTGAATTGGAGCAAGCAGGAGGAGGCAGTTGCTGCCTGAGAGGAAAGGACAACAACCTCACAACATACAGTCACCACAAAGTGCCTTGGGTGAGTGGACACCGTTCATGCTGTCTTACCCCAGACAGAGCTATTGGGATGATCACAGGGAGGTTTTAGGAAGTGGCCCAGGGAGGGCCACCTTACATCGCCAGCGGGAATAATAGGCCAGAGGAGACTAAACCTCCCCTGCGGCACAGCTGCTGCCCCACCACCTCTGAGAGTGTGGACACCTGGGCCGTGGTGGCCCTGCCTTTTCCCCACCCTGAGGTCCCCTCCCGCTTTTCCCCCATAACTCCACAGCCTCTCTGCCTCTTTCTGTCCCTGCTGCTCCCTCCGCTGAGGCCCCTGCCATGCCCTGCTTCTCTCTCAGTCCCTCCTCTCCTCCTCCGAGACTACCCGGACGCCTGCCACTTGCTGAATCTCTCCTCTCCTCAGCCCCCTTTCCCCATGCCCCCACCCCCCGCCCACCACTTCCTGAGTCCCTACTCTTCTCTAGGGATAGGAGTAGGAGCAGTCCCACAGCTGGGCCAGGCATAGGAGCCAGACATCAACCAAAGAACAGAGGCATGCAAATGCCATAGGTGACTAAGTGGCACAACGTCCAAAGAATAGAAGTGAACTAGGGACACTAGAATAAGTAAAGTTCTGTCTCGGTCCAACGACTTTCTCATTTACGTTGGAATATAACAAGACATTTCCATTTTCAGAGTACAGCGAGCCAGCAGATGCAGTGATCTGCTTTCCTTGCAGACAGTTTCCCGGTAGCTTGAGAGACCCTGCGTTCATCAAAAATGGTACACAAAACACACAAAATACACAAAAGATACACAAAAATCTGGAAATAAAGGAACGATTTCTAGGCTTTGTTGATTGCTCTGAGCGAGAGGACACTGGCACCGTCTATCACAACACTGTAGCTCTTACAGGTATTCGGTATTGCAAACTTGCCAGTTGTAGCACAGGGTTATGATGGGGCTGCTGTCGTGGCAGGTCATGTAAGTGGAGTACAGCAAAATATGCTGCAAGATCACCCCACTGCTCTATAGATACATTGCATGGCTAGTGAATTGCATTTGCTTTTATCTGAGGCATGCAGAGTTAACAGAATAGCTACTTGATTTTTTTAGTGAAACTGGAATTGTCTAGTTTAAATGACAGGAGATGGGCATGCAGATGGAGAAATGCATCTGCTGTAAAAAACTCCATGAGAGCACTTCTCAGCCGTTTGTTGGGACTGTCAGAGCCTCCCTACCGAAGATTCATTGAAGCGTTCGGTTTCTTGGAGAATGTGCAGAAAATAGATTTTTGTGTGTGCTTGATGGCTTTTTACTATGTTCTTAGTATGAGTCACATAGCACAGAAAGCTCAGCAGATGCAAGACATGACACTGACTCAGGCCTGCCGTGTACAGCAGGGAACTGTCAAAGCGTTAGAGAGTATGCAAAGCAGCGCTAAGTGGGATGCTGTTTGGGAGGAAGCCCAAAAGTTCTGTGAGCTGCCTAGTGTCCCTGTTACCCCTGGCACAGAGGAAGAGTCTGCTCACAAACAACCTGGGAAAAAACCAGCCTTCCTTGACTGTTCAGATATTACAAGCACACTCGGACAACGTATTTTCCTGCGTGGGACGCACTGTTTGGTGAATGGAATCACAGGTCTTCATCCCAGTCAATGGAAGTAGCTAAAAGTGTAAATGATAGATAAATAAATCTAAGCCAGGGGTCTCAAAGTCCCGGGCCGTGGGCCATCAGTGGCCAAACATCAACAAACTGACAGAACTGACGTGTTGCCAGGTGCCTGGCAAAAACACAAAACTCTCTGGCAGGCGAAGAATTGTATAAAGTTGTATGACAGCTTTATTATTTCTAAGAAATTTGAAATAAAAAATACAATATAAACATTTTCTTTTCTGAACACCATCTTCAGTGACATTATTGGCCCGTTGGAAGGATTTGAGGACTAGCGCTGGCCCTAAGGTAAATCGACTTTGAGACCCCTGGTCTAAGCCTTGGCTCTTCCTCTCCTTTCTGGTGTTTCCGTAGTGCCGGATGATTCAATCAAGTCTGCAAGACTGAATTTGCCCTTAGAATCTGAGCCTGTTATCATTGAATCATTTCTTCACTCCCGAGGGGAGGATCTCAGGTTGAAGTTCTCCAGGGTCCATTTTCTGCTCGTCCCACTGCTCAAGGAGCCAAGGGAATTGTCTGGGAGTACTGCCAACCTGAGAGTCTGCAGGGACTGTACAGGGGAATGATAAAGGTCGCTGTCCAGCACAGAGCGTGTCAGATATTGGAGATTCATACACTGATTCTTGGGGCTCTGCATTTCTGTCGCCGTAAGGAGATTTCCTCTCTGTGCTGAGCAGGATTTTGGTGAGTTACCAGTTTCTGCACTAAAGTTAGAACTAAGGGCTCAAGAAGAGTTCAAGGCTTCAAGTAAAAAAAAACATCTGGGCACGAATTCACCAGCACGGCAACTTGAACTGTTTAGTATTGTCAGAAACGCCAAAGGGTTGACCTGGTAAAACTGGAATTATAACTGTACTGGAAATAGTTTAGACAAATATTTGTTTTTAAGAGAAGTTCCTTGTGTCTGAGTGTGTCCTTCTATCTGTCTGAGTAGCTTCCTTTTTTTGGTTTCTGTGGATTTTCCTGTGGTTCGCTCAAGTTTTCCAATTCAGCAATTTCACTGCACTGTTAAGAAGTGCAGCCAAAGTCTCTGCAGCGGGTATTTGTGTTACCAGAAGGATCACAACAAGAAAAGGTCACACACTAGCCAGATTCTGCTCTCACATTCTGCCTTCACTGGGTCAGTCCAGGTTGACACTGGCCTCCCTGAGAGAAATATCGCGGCCCATGTGTTTTGAAATCCGCATCTTTCTTGCCCAGTCTCAGAACACCACATAAACTGCGGGTTTCCTTCAGACTCTTTCAGTGCCATACAGAACAGCGTTCTCTGTTCCAGGATGTGAAGCCATGATTTTCACAGTTCAGACCCGAACCTGAAACACTAAGGGTGAAATCTTGGTCCCATTGAGTTCAGTGGCAAAACTCCCAACACAACCAGGAGTTCACCCTAAATCCACATGTAGGCACTTAAATAAATGGCCAGATTTACACTGGCCATCAGCCTCCAGTGTCTTCAACTGGACTCGTCCTGTGGCCTCTGTGGATGGGTAACCTTGTTCGGACCAAAGAAGAACTGACAGGATACTTGCTGAAGTCTGAAACTCACAGGCTTAGGGTTGAAAACAATCAGGGGAACAGTTTTTTTGTGGGAGGAGAGAGGTCTGCTCTCTCTCTGCCCCTGAATCTCTGCTTCTGGAGAGGATGAGAAGCACCAAAGAGAAGTTAAAATAAAAGCATGTTTCTACCTTAGGGGAAACCAGGAGGTCCAGGAACACACTGTGTGTGTGGATGTGCAGGGGGGAGGGAAGGGGATGTGCAGTATCCAAATCACAGTGACGTAGAGTCCTGAAACGAGGGAAAATTGGGAATGCACATTCTGTCTAATGCACAGACCAAAGAGGCGCCATGAAGGTGGGGGTGTCTCAGACTGTAAGAGAATGTGGACAACATGGTAGCAGATTGTCTCTGACATCATTCCCCATCCAGACCCTCCTTCCTCCCGTGAGCAGCCCCACTAGAGCCTCAGGAAGGGGCATCTGCATTTCTAACGGGCTGCAATACGTTAAAGCTTTTTGTCACTTTGAGGAAGAGTTAGTCAGAGTTAGCTCCTTTTAGTCTCCACGTCCTCTCTCCCTCCCGCGGGTCCGTCCCTCTCTCCTTCCCTGCACAGGCTGAGCTGCTGCTGGGGTTCACTATGCCCCCAGAAAGGCAGTTCAGGCTGATCTCCCCCTTTTCCCTGGGGCAGGCAGACTCTGAGTTTAACCTTGTCTGTGGATATGTTTCTGTGGCTGTCGCTGTGGGGTCTGGCCCCTGGTTTTGGTCCTGGGTGAGGGGTATCACTGTGTGGCAGGTCTGGAAGTTGTGAGGGTGGGGGGCCTACATGGACAAGCGGGCAGCCCTGAGGGGTCTGGGGGCAGGGCGTGGGATGTACATGGACAGACGGGCAGTGCTGGGAGTTGTGGGGTTGGGAAATGGGGTGTACATGGAGAGGTGGGCACTGGTGGGGTGTATGGGGATGGGGAGTGGGGTGTACACAGAAAGATGGGCAGCGCTGGAGGTTGTGGTGCAGGGAGCGGAGTGTACATAGTGAAGCAGCAGCGCTGGGGGTTGTGAGGGCAGGGAGCGGGGTGTACACGGACAGGCAGGCAGCGCTGCTGAAATTACATTTTTCATTGTGATTGGTGGTCAAAGGCCAGCGCTGGGAACTTTCCTGGCCCCGAGTGCAGGTGGGCGGCTCTCAGGGTCTCTTTCCCCTGGCGAGCCACAGAACTGCAGCCTGGGTGTCACAATCTTCACTCAGTGGGTTTCCAATTGTTGTGGTTGAATGTTATTTATGTAACATCAGGCATCTCACCGGTGGAGAGAACCATTGATCTTAGCTCCTCAGCTGGTTCTATCTCCCAGCATATTCTCACCCCCTGTCTGTACTCTCCTTCCCCATCCCAGGCTGCCCCGATTCCAACTGCACCCTGGTCGCTGTGCTTAGATGCTGGGTTGTGTGTGTCTTCTCCCCGTGTGGTGTTCCAGCTCTGCGCAGACAGCTGGCACGGCAGACCTCGAGCGAACCGCCCAATGACCACAAGATCTGCTAAGGTACCATGGCACCCGGCCAGGTTTATTGTCGAAAAATCATGGTACTAGTATCCCACAGACTCTACTGGACCACTAATACATGAATGCCCATAAGAATGGACCAGCGCAGTAAATGGCAGGACTTTACCTTCCCCCCTAGGCTAGACAAAGACACTCCCTCTGAGATACATCTGTGTACCCCGATACAAACAAGTTACGTACTGCCCCTCTGACAGACTCAGTTACTGCCCCCTGATGTGGCTCGTTATCACCCATCAATTTGTACGTGTTGGTTCAATCAAGACATTTTCATTACGTCCTGTCATCCTGACCTTATCTTTTAGGAGGGGTCAGTGTCTTCCTGTTATTATTGGGGAATGTTTTTGTATCATCCTCGATATTCGGATGGTCTGGTACCACGTGATATCGGGATGTGTTTGTGTGAGTGCTCTGTGCCTAGCACTTCTTCGGAACGTGTATTTCTGCAGTATCAGCCCTGTTCTGGCCAGATTTTGTGAGCAGGGCCTGCCTTATGCTCACAGCTTTTCTTGGCTTTTTATCAATAAAGCTTTGACTACTACTTTAGCCCAGGCCTCAGGCCTCACACCAGGCCTCTCATACAAGGGCTAATGTCTCAGGCTCCCTTCCTACGACTTCCCCCACTTCTTTTTCTTTTTCTCGGGAGGATGTTTACCCATCATATTGGAAAAGCATAAAGCATGGACTGAAGATAACCCACTGGGTTAAACACTGTTATGTGGCCACCTTATTTTCCCATCCACACATTTATGCCCCATCTGTCCCTTTGTCTGCACATTCCCTCGTACAACCCATGGACAGATTTTATTTTCCAATTGTTTTTAGTCCCTCACACTGGATGTGGGAATGTTCGGCCCGGGACCATGACTGAGGAATGTAGTTTTATGATTGAGCCTTGGAGGCACTTTTAGGTAATTAACAGGTATGGATAGTGTGGATACGGTGCATATATTTCTGTGTTACATATGGGTGCGTATGCATCGTATGTATGTGTACATGTGACAGCACTTTGTATCCAAGCATAACAAACCTTTCCCAGTCTGGGTGGTGTAGTTTGGCTCTTGTGGTTACTGCAGATAGCAACACATTCCTCTTAGGGCAATTACAGTTACCACTTGTATTATTATGGTAGTAGGCCGAGTGTTCTGAAATACTGGGATAGGCATTGCTGTAGTGTGCCCCACAGTGCTTTGTGTAGGAGAAGTCAAACAGAAATGTAGAGTAGTGACATTACAAATGAGGCCTTTATATATATATATATGTCGTGTAATTAGTTACTACCCAGCCACCGGAGCTAAGGCCATGCCCCAATCCTCTGCCCCAGCCCTGAGCCCCCCAAACCCAGAACCCCTTCCTGCACCCCAGAGCCCTCATCCCCACACCCACCCCGGAGCCTGCACACCCAGACCAGTGTCCTGACCTCCTCCTGCACCCCAACCCCCTGCCCCAGCCCAGAGCCCCCTCCCTTACCCCAAACCCCTCATCCCTAGCTCTGTTGGGTCGTGGGCATCAACAATTTTCTTCAACTGCGTCCCCAGAATTTTTTCTGAAAACCACTGCTGTGGAGCACACGCCAGAGAATGTCCCTGAAATAATTCCTGGAGCAGAGCTTTTAGAGAAACCTCTCATCTAGATTTAAAAATTCTCAGTGATTGAAAATCTGCCATGACCCTTGGTTAATTGCTCCAATGGTTAATTACTCTCACCATTTAAAAAATGTACACCTCTTTCCAGTCAAAATTGGTTTAACTTCAACTTCCAGCCATTGTAACATGCAAAACCTCTGTAGACCAGACTGAAAAGCCCACAGTTAACTAGCTGTGTTGTTCCCCACGTTGGGCTAAAAGAAATCTGACAAGGTTCAACAAGGACAAATGTAGAGTCCTGCACTTAGGACAGAAGAACCCCGTGCACCGCTACAGAGTAGGGACTGAGTGGCTAGGCTAGGGAGGTGGTGGAATCTCTTTCCTTAGAGGTTTTTAAGGTCAGGCTTGACAAAGCCCTGGCTGGGATGATTTAGTTGAGGATTAGGTCCTGCTTTGAGCAGGGGGTTGGACTAGATGACCTCCTGAGGTCCTTTCCAACCCTGAAATTCTATGATTCTATTATTCATGTAGGTACTTAGGGACTGTTATCAAGTCACCCCATAACCATCTTCATTAAATCAAATAGATTGAGCTCCTTGAGTCTATAACTTTATGGCAAGTTTTGTAATCTTTTAATAGTTCTTGTCACTCTTCTCTGAACCCTCTTCAATGTATCAACATCCATCTTTCATCATGGACAACAGAACTGGACACAGGATTCCAGCAGCAGTCCCACCAGTGCTAAATTAGATGTAAAACAATTTCTCCACCTCTCCTTGAGATTCCTCTGGTTATCATCCAAGGATTTCTTTAGCTATTTTGGACACAGGATCACACTGAGAGCTCATGTTTAGCTAACTATATTAGAAGACATGTTGTTTGCTTTGACCCACTTTATCAACCAGTCGAGATTGCTCTGAATCAGTGGCCTGTCCTCTTCATTATTTACGATCCCCCAATTTTGTGTCACCTGTAAACTTTATCTATATTCAGGCATGAGAAGGGAAAGTGGCTGAGTTGCTGACATATGTCTGTGCTGACACATGTCAGTAACAACTGTCACTTATTGTGATGGGATCCCCAGGGTGCAGCCTGGGACTCTGGGACCACTGTGCCCGCTTAACTCTCCAGCCTGGGCTGTCTCTCACAATGATTTGCTAGTGACAAGCAGCAACCCCTACAGGTGCTGTTATCACTCAGCACAACGGCATGTGGAGCCCCACACCCAGCTAAACTTCCCGAATGCACCCAGAGCCACTTATGAATCACACAAGGAAAGGCACCAACCAAATTCCCCCAGCTCCCAGCACTGTACCTCAGGAATATACCGTCTTGCACTGCTCAAGTCGAACAGTGCAAGTTTATTATTTGGTTCACCACTTCATCAATGGAAAGTGGATACACCAGCCATTGTAAACCCAAGCAGATTCACCAAACCCTTCAGGCAAACTCACTGGTCAAGAGAAACAATAAAACAAATTTATTGACTACAAAAGATAGATTTTAAGAGATATTAAGTGATAGGCAAAAAGCCAGAGTTGTTACCAAAAGAAAAGAAAATATAAGCATGGAGTCTAAACTTTCCTCCCTATTAGACTGGGCAACAAATAGATTAAGCATTTTTTTCTCATCCCACTGGATGTTGCAGTTCATAGTCCATAGGTATCAACCTTGAAACGAGGCCCAGTCTACTCTGTGGAGTCTTCAGTCTTCTGAGAATCCTTGTTGATTGCAACACAGGTCAGGGGGGAGAAGAGAAAAGGCCAAGCGTAGGACCATTGTGTTATGTTTTATATCCTTAATCCATGTGCTTGGAAAACACAAGTCCAGGCATGTCTCGGGGCATTGCTGAGTCACCAGACAAGGCTGAGCAATTCCCTTAGTGTGGCCTTGTGCAAGCAAGTCATTGCATTGTAGCTGCCTTGCTGGACAATGGCTGTTCATGGTTGTTCGACACCCACCCGGGCGTTGTTCACTTTTTCTTGCTGTTGTCTCTGGGGAGCTGCTGATTCCCAACTTACAGCATGATTTAGTGACAATCATACAACACAATCTCACAATTTCAGGTACACTAATGATATCCACATATAGGTAGAACAATGACTTTCAGCAGATCATAACTTTTCCCCTGATGCCTCTCATGGCATGCTTTATCTGCAATATCACCATTATATATAAATGAGCAATATGGGGGTTATAGGGCACTCCCCTGATGCATAGAGTATCACAGATGTCTCGGACAAAGCTGGGTGACTGCAAGAAAGTGTCTTGCCAAAAGAAACAAGAGAAGTAACAGAGGTACAGTCCTGTAGGCCTAAATACCAAGCCCTCTGTGCCCTTCATGACCATTCTGTTCAGCACAAAGTCATATCTCACCGTGACAGTATCTGTTTTCCTGGGGAAAAGTTGGCTCCTTTCCAACATGGGAATTACATCGTAGATCAGTCCTATGGTCCATCTAGTCCAGTGTCCTTTCTCTGACAGTGGCAGCCCCAGATGCTATGGAAGAAGGTGTAAGAAACCCAGCAGTGGGTGGATGGGGGGGGATGACCTGACCGTCATGAGGGTGTCACCCTAATGCATAACAGCTACAAATTGATTTGTGCCCTGAAACTCATGGACAGATAGGCTTTCCAAAATATTTATTTAGCTGTAACTATTATAACTGGATAGTCTTACTGTCCATAAAAATGTCCAAAACATTCTTGATTCTTCCTTAGCTCAGGGCCGTAACTACCTCTTGTGCCCATGAGCTCCGCTGTGTAATTAAGCATTGAGTGAAGAAAGCACTCTTTTGATCAGTTTTGAACTTGCCCAGTTTCAGTTTAATTGAATGTCCTCTTGATCTTGTGTTAGAGATCTTTAGAGTAGATCCATCTACTCTTTACCAGTCATATTTTATAGACTTTTCTCAAATCCCCTCGTACTCATCTCCTTTCTAAAGTAACAATCCCAGTCTTTTCAATCTATCTGCATATGAGAGTTTCCCCAAGCCCTTGATCATTCTCATTGTCCTTCCCTGAACCCCTCTAGTTCTGCAATATCCTGTGTGAAAAGGGTGCTCAGTATTACACAGAGGAGTCTAGAGGAGGGTGAAACATTGACTGACTGATCTCATGGCATTGTATTTACTGTATGATTCCCCATCACACTTCTCCTGGATCCCAAAGTTTTGCTTAGTTTCTGTCAATGCTTGCACTGTGAGCAAAGTTTCACAGAGCTGTGTACTGTGATGCACACATCCCCCTCCTGAGTTCATACAGTTAAATTAGAACCTTGTAAGACAGTTGAGAAGTTGAAGTTTTTCGCTCAGTGGGCATGCACGTTGCAGTTATTGACATCGAAGTTCATCTGCCATCATGCTGCCCATTCACCTGGCTTGGTTAGCTCCGTCTGAAAACTTCTCTGGACTTGACTCTGACCTAATAATGTGGTGCCATGTGTAAATGTTGCCACCTCACTGCTCACCCCCTTTTCTAGATTGTTAATAACTATAAAATATTTATTGTACTATTTGTTATAAAGTGTGTAACCCCCCTTGCTGTGCTTCTGTCCTTTCAGAGGAACCTTGAACATTTCTCAACCAGATTCATGTGTCCACCACCTCATGGCATCTTTCAACCTCGCCCCCTCTGATGCTTCAACATTCATCCTAATGGGCATCCCTGGCTTGGAAACTGCCCACATCATGATTTCCATCCCTTTCTCTACATTCTACATTATTGGGCTGTTGGGAAATTTCACAATTCTGTTTGTTGTAGGCAAAGAGCAGACCCTGCACAAGCCGATGTACCTGCTGATCTGCATGCTGGCGCTCACAGATATCAGCAGGTCGACCTCCACTGTGCCTAAGGCACTGTGTATATTTTGGTTCAATTTGAAATACATCACTGTGAATGGCTGCCTCACCCAGATGTTCTTCCATCATGTTTTTTCTCTTATGCACTCATCCATCCTTGTGACAATGGCCTTTGATCGCTACGTTGCCATATGTAACCCTCTGAGATACGCCACCATCCTCACCAACGCACGAATAGCTAAGCTAGGGCTAGTGGGTTTGACACGAGCTGTACTCTTCATTCTGCCCCTGCCCCTGCTCCTGAGCAGGCAGCCATTCTGTGCCAACCATGTTATCCCCCACACGTACTGCGAGCACATAGCTCTGGTGAAGATGTCATGTGGGGACATTACATTCAACGGGACATGGAACTTTGTGTTAGTGTTTGTAATCATCGGGTTAGACCTGCCGCTGATTGCCCTGTCCTATGGTCTGATCATCAGGGCTGTCTTCAGAATCTCCTCCAAGGAAGCCCACCAGAAAGCCCTCAACACCTGCACAACCCACACCTGGGTGATTCTGACCTCTTATACTCCCCCCCTCTTCTCTAACCTGACACATCAGTTCGGTCAGGGCATCGCTCCCCATGTTCACATCATCTTGGCCAACCTCTATTTCCTCATCCCCCCTATGCTCAACCCTATCATTTATGGGGTCAAAAACAAGGAGCTTTGTGACAAAGTGGTTAAATACATCTACAGAATGTGATTGCCAGGTGGCATTGACTTTAATCCTGTGTGACAAGATTGGGAAAGGAGATCTCCTCATTAATCAAGGGTGCTCTGTACCAGTTTGGCTGAGCTCAGCATTGTGGAAGTTCACAGTCTGAGACGTTCCTTACACTTAACATCTTATCACTCCATCACCATGCACTGCTCTCTCTGTTGCTGAGTTCCCTCTCTCTGACCGTCACCTGAACTCTTTCAATGTCACCCATTAGCCAGCAACTCTAGACACCCTCTTATACAGACGTTCCATGACTTCCAAACCACAAGACAAGACTGCAACTTTCTGAAGCAAGCTGTCTCTCCATTAGTCCCTGTGTGATAAAACCAAGCTACACTTTCTGATAGTCAAGACAAATCAACACACTACAAATGCTGAACTTCTTCATCATATTGTTCGAAGATATAGCAGGCTGACCCAGAGGCGGACTTGACTAGAAGGGCTGTTTTATTGCGGTACTTGTTCCCCTGGACCCAGTGGTTCAGTAAGCACTGAAGTAGTTACAGCACACCATCAACAGCACAAAATCAGCGTTCGGCGATGCTCACCCTGGAGCTCCCGGAGTAGCTGCATTACATGGTCCCAAGTGATGCCAACCATCAACAGCACATGGTTTTTGTTTAGGTTAGTAAGTCTGCCTCCATTTGTTACAACACCCCCAAAACCCTTATTAAGTAATAGAAACACCCACTGTTAGTAAACTCACCTTTCTTTATTGCTTATAGCATTACCCATACTTTTACCTTCAAGATATATATTTTTTGCAATAATTTGTTGCTATAATTTTTTTTAGCAGCTCCCAGCGGAGGGAGGAAGGCGCCCTAAGCCAGGGCTGGTTTATGTAGCTGGGAAGGGGGGGGGAACATAACATATATATTTTTTTACTTTTTTCAATATAAAGGGCTTTTTTTTTCTTTGCAGCTGCATGTTTATTAATTTTTATGAGCAACAGAGAAGGGAAGTATTTGGCAACTTATATTTTAAACAAAGAAATACTGAAAAATTTGCAACTTATGTATGAGATACAAAAATATTGCCTACATATGCTTTTGTCCCCTAATATTATGTTAGCACATTGGCAGCTCATTTTTATACGTAACCCTAAAATATCCCAACGCTCCCCTACTTTTTTTAAAGAAGGGCCTAGGCGCCCCTACTTTTTGCACACTGAACAGCGGGGCATTTAGGCTGGAGGCCCTGGCTCCAGCTAGCTTGATACCTTGATTCACTGATTATGCTACGAGGAGAGGGAGAAGGAGGGTTATAAAGGGGCAAGCCATTGAATTTACAAATATGGTTTGGGGGGAGAGGCTAAGGCAGCACATAATTTTAAACGCTTTATAAATAGGATTCACATTACAATGAATAGGAACAACACTTTTACAACACAAGTAACGCGACTAAGAAGTGAAGGAGAGTTTATTAGGCCTGTTTGAATGGCACAGGCAATGTTAGTCCAAGCACAATTAGCAGGTAATTCCATTGCCAGTTGGAAGGCATTTGTTTCTTGAAGGGCCTTGGCTTTCAAACTCAGCATTCGCGATGCTCACCCTGGAGCTCCTGGACTAGCTGTATTACATGGTTCCAATTTAGCCAGGTGGGTTTTGGTACCACTGTAGTCCAGTTAGTCGGTATTGTTGGCCGTCCAGTTACATTAATCCGATGCATCGCTGGTCTATGGTCTGGTAAGTGGAGTTTCCCAGCTGCAAGGAAAAGTTTCCTGCTCCAAATCCCACCCGCTCCACACACCTTCCACTTTCCAGAACTTGGCCATTAAGCACAGCTGATTTCTCCCCGCAAATTTTATTTTCCTGTTCCACCCAATGCTGAGGGGGTATCGGTTCTGAACACTGCAGGGGCGGTGGTTCCTGTGGCCAGCCCTTTCAGGTATTTTCCTGTCCCAGCCACGCAAGACCCATTTGAGGGTAGTAGACCTTTGATCCCATTAGAAATCATGTGTTATTATTTGTTATTACTACTTTGCTAAACGGGCTTTTGGGACCATTTTTATTTGCACTTACCCCTGAACCCTGGCTGTAAAAGGGTGGCCAAGGTCCATTCTCCTTTAGCTTTTTTTTGACAGTAAGGGTACACTGGCTCAGTGTACAGTCCCCTAAAATTGTCTCCCAGGTGGCTTTAAAGGGCCAATACACCTTTCATTGATTTGCTATATTGGTACCCTTTAACCCAGATGGCCATAAACCCCATCAGGCATACTGCAAGAGGTATACTTGATGATTCGTGAGGGTTTGTTGAACCTGGCTACATGCTTTTCCTCACAAAATAGTTTTTGCACTGTTTACCAGTTTATTGATAAGGGATTTTGTAATATTTTTGAGGGTTAGAATTACATTTTTTAGCAAACAGTGGGCTGAGCTAAGCGCAGATTCCTGTAATAATTCCCCCCCCCCCATCCAGTAGCCCAAAGGCATGTTCCAAGCGTTGGATTTGAGCCTCTGAGTCAACTTTGTGCAGCAAGTTTCAACCTTCCCAGAGGTAGTTTGTGAGGGCTTGCCGGTTTTGGATGGTTTTGTTTAATTTTTATTTATTTAATTTAAACGAGTTGGAAATTACCCATAGCAGCATGTTTTAACCTACTTTGGTAAACTGAGAACAGTTAGCAAATGTAGTACTGAGATACCAGCTAGAGGGGAACAGAGTGATAGTTATTTGTAAATCAATTGCATTAAGAAGCACAGGTCTTTGGATGGGGGTGGACCATCACGGGGATAGGTGGGTTACAGACAATTTGGAAGGAGGTGGAGGAGGAGGGGGTGCAAGAGGTTTAATTAGGATACATTTTTTTTATTTTAAAAAGAGCAGCACGACATATCCAATTAAAAGGGGGGTGTCATGCCTGAAGAATTCAGGGGGATCCAGAGGGGAGCAAAATTTCCATTTGGCGTTTATGTTTTTTAGAGAGCCGAATTATTTTTTGCAGAGATAACCAGGGAGAAATACTACACACTTCTGCATAAACAATTGGGTAATTTATACAAAATGATTTAAGTGGTTATTTATTTCTTTTATTTTATTGTGAGAGTATTTGGATGCTTGTAAGGAGCCATTATTAAACCACTGAACAAAATGATTGGTTGGGCCACATTCATTTTGCAAGTGTACTTGGCATTAATGACTGAGAGTAGTAGGGTCAGTAAATGGTGGGCTAGGGGAAGGAGGAGGGAGAGTGGATTGACATGGGGTAATAGTGGATGCTTTAGGATCCATAGTGCGTGGTGGCAAAAAGGGTGTAGGCCTGAGGTCACTGACCACATTGGGTGCTTCGGGTAAGGCCGAACACCCTTTTCCCACCTCTCCAAATTTACATTGGCGAGCAGAGGGAATAAACTCCCAATAGCATGCAGTACTACAATTTGATATACCCCAGGGGTTTTTTTTGCCACCAAGGAATTGTTCTTCTTTGATACCAGGGCCACTCTTGAACTTGTGCTGGAGTGTAATACTTTGATTTCTGTTGTATTTTAATGTTTTTTGGATTAGGGGGTGGATAACGTGGTCGACTGTACCCGACCCATGCAGCCGTGGCCATAATTCTGGAAAATAAAAACAGAATCATTTCATTTCTTTTGGCATTTGGTTAAGGCATTGTATTGCTTTACTTGAGAGACATGAGCCCACCAGTGCTGACCCTCATGGGATAAGCACACCAGAGATGGATGAATCAGGTTAGACACCTGATAAGGACCCTCCCATCGAGGTACTGGAAAGGGGTGGGAGCCGTAAGCGCGATGCATTACCAGCATTCCTGGAGGAATGTGCATTTTCCCAGGACATGTGCAGTGTATATTGGAGAAGGGGCACTCTGCCATTCGGGGGCAGATTTTTATGGACACCCACCAAAGCAAAAATACGATCCCCCAGAGACACCCCAAGGGTTAGTGCTCCCAGCATTCCTCCCCTTTTCCTTTTCTTTTTCCTGTGCACACACACAAAAGTCTCTTTTGCCTAACATCCTTTGCACTGCGATTACTCTTTTTTACACAACTGTACCCCGATTACACCTCCATCTTGTACAACTGGACACAACCGGGGCAGCCAAGTTAAGTTCCAATAGAAACCCCTTACATTCCTTTAGTGATTTTGATTACATTACCCAATAGTCATATCATTTTGATCAGATTCTATCTCCTCCTGCTGCTTGCAGCAGTCCCTTATAGACCATTTCTGTGTGAAAAGGGATGTTTTCCCCCAAAATATCACCCCAAGCCCTAAACCTCCTTTCCTGGGGAAGCCTTGATAAGAATCCTCACCAATTGGTACAGGTGAACACAGACCCAAACCCTTGGATCTTAAGAACAATGAAAAATCAATCAGGTTCTTCAAAGAAGAATTTTAATGAAAGAAAAGGTAAAAGAATCACCTCTGTAAAATCAGGATGGCAAATACCTTACAGAATAATCAGATTAAAAACATAGAGAATCCCTCTAGGCAAAACCTTGCGTTACAAAAAGACACAAAAACAGGAATATACATTCCATCCAGCACAGCTTATTTTACCAGCCATTAACCAAAAGGAAATCTAACACATTTCTAGCTAGATTACTTACTAACTTAACAGGAGTTGTAAGGTTGCATTCCTGATCTGTTCCCTGCAAAAGCATCATACAGACAGACAAACCCTTTGTTCCCCACCCTCTCCAGATTTGAAAGTATATTATCCCCTCATTGGTCATTTTGGGTCAGGTGCAAGTGAGGTTATCTTGGCTTCTTAACCCTTTACAGGTGAAAGGGTTTTGCCTCTGGCCAGGAGGGATTTTATAGCAGTGTATACAGAAAGGTGGTTACCCTTTCCTTTATATTTATGACAGGGGCATTTACTGCTTCATCTCCCCCATCTAATAATTGGACAACAGCTTGTTTAGCCTCATCCATGTCATTCATAATCTGAATCAGGTGTGTTTCCTTTCAAGTTAATACTTCTTTTAATTGTAGTCCCCGAGGGGGAATATATACCAGAAATGTTGGAGTGTTTTGGACAATCATGTCCTGTTAAAAGAGATCAGATAAAATCATGGAAGTGTTCTCAAAGGTGGGAATAGGGGAAATTATTTGTTTTCCAATTGAGGTGAACTGCTGTGGAGTAAAAAACTCAGAAATTTAGATATGTGACCTGACACTCCAAGGAACCAAAGAAAGAAATGTTTGCGCTGGTATCTGCTGATGTATGACCAGCAGCAGAAGCATTCTACATCTGACAAAGACAGCAAGGATGAAATATTGCCTTTTAGAGTAACATGGCAGCTGAGCATGATGAGCAGCTGGGGAAAGCAAGGTGACGTCATAGGCAGAGGGTCGAGCACAGGGAGACATTGCTAGACAGGAGGGCCTTGAAGGCTGGACTCAGAACGGGGGAAGTGAATCTGATAGGAGGGCAGATGCTGGGGAGAAGGGTCCTTCCACCTAGAGCCTGAGGGTGTGTGACCACCTCCAGAGCAAGTGTCTGACCTACAGTATCACCACAGCACAGCCCGGGCCTGGGCAGGAGGCCTTGGACGTGTGAGGAACAGAATGAAAAGTTTCCTCATGTCCCAAGATGGCTGTTTGTGGTATTTTCCGTGCCCATATGGGAAGTTCCTTCTCTCCTTGACCCTTTCCCATTTGTTCCTTATTTATCTTATCATTGCTGTTTGGTACATTGTATGTGGTTTGAACGTCATGCAATGATCAGATGGTCAGGGAAGCAGCTGGTATGGAGAGAGCACCCGGAGTCAGGACACCCTAGCCCATGTCCTATGTGATCCCAATGAGACTTGGACTCTAACCCAGGGCCGGCCTTTGACGTGGGTGGTCTGGTGACAGCCCAGGGTGATGTACTTGGTTGGCAGGTCACATGACGAGACCTGCCAACTGAGAGCCAGCTGGGCTTTCAGAGGTAGGCAACCAGCCAGCCAGGAAAGAAACAGGAAGCGCTGGAGAGGGTGGATCCAAGCTGCAGCTTGACCAGTTAGGCACTCAGCCAAGTAACTCCTCCAGAGGGAGCAGGGTTGCTCCAGAGGGAGCAGGGCTTGCCACTCTCCCGGGACAGAGGGCCCCATGTGTTAGAAGCGGTCATAAATATAAAGGGAAGGGTAACAACCTTTACGTATGCAGTAACATAAAATCCCTCCTGGCCAGAGATACAGAATCACGTTACCTGTAAGGCGTTAAGAAGCTCAAATAACCTGGTTGGCACCTGACCAAAAGGACCAAGAAGGAAAGAAGAAACTTTCCAACCTAGGGGGTGGGGAGAAGCTTTGTTTGCACTCTCTTTGGTTGTTTGCTCTCTGGACACAGAGAGAGAGACCAAGAAGGTTAACCATCTCCTGAAAAGATACTTGAAATGATATCTCTAAAATTACAGAAATTGTAAGTAAAGGCAAGGAAATGCGTTCGATTATTTTTTGTTTTGGCTTGTGAATTTTCTCTACGCTAAGAGGGAGTTTCATTCCTGTTTTTTGTAACTTTGAAGCTGAGCCCAGAGGGAAATCCTTTGTGTTTTAAAGCTTTTTATTTACCCTGTAAATTTACCTTCCAACCTGATTTTGCAGGTGTGATTCTTTTACTTTTTTTTTAAATAAAAGTCTTCCTTTAAGAACCTGATTGATTTTCAGTGTCCTAAACACCCACGGGTTTGGTTTGTGCTCACTTTGTAACCAACTGGTTAGTATATTATTCTCAAGCCTTCCCTGAGGGGGAGAACAGGGACTCCAAGGGGACCTTTTTCCTGGATTTTTGTCTAAATCACTTGGTGGTGGCAGCAATACCGTCCAAGGACAAGGAAAGGATTTGTGCCTTGGAGAAGTTTTAACCTAAGCGGGTAGAAATAAGCTTCGGGGGCCTTTTGTGCGGGTCCCAACATCTGTACCCCAGAGTTCAGTGCGGGGAGGGAACCCTGACAGAAGCCGTGCCTGGAGTGGGGCTCGGATGGAAGAGGCTCCCAATCTGATCTCTGTAATAGGCGACTGAAGTTGGTGGGGGAGAGGAGGAGAAGGAGGAGGAGTGCATGTGCCAGCAGCTCTGTGTCCTGGCTGGAGGCTTGGAGCTTCCCTGCTATCTAGGTTGCGGTGGGGGTGGGCCTGCACTATCGGTCCCTAAGAGCCCCACACTTGTCCAGGAAAGGACTTGCTCTTTCCCCCGGCACTGCCAGAAGGTAGGGTAGCGCACACTTGGCTCCCCACAGGTGAGCACCCTACTAACCGGGGACAGTGCACCCTGATCCCATCCCACCCTGGCAGAGAGATGACACACAGGGGGGCACACAGGGTCACATAACCCCCCTCAGTTTTCTGTCAGAGTTTGCCTGCCATGCCCCCCTTCCCTGCATGATACCTGCAGGGTTTGCCTGCCAGGCCCCCCGCTCCCTGCACAGCACTTGCTGGAGACAGGGACCAGGAGAGGCAAACAGCACATGCAGGAAACAGCTGGGAGCTGCAGGGAGGGGCTGCTGCTTTAACTCCACAGGGAAAGGTAGGGGAGGAACAGCTGCTTTCCCAGCGGGGAACTCAGGGTAAGGAGGAGGCTGCCAGGAGAGGGGTGTGTGTGACTTGAGTGGTTTAAATTCCCCCCCGCCCACACATGATCAGCAGACAACGGTCCTCTCTGCTCCCTGGCTCAGGAGCTTCACTCGCTTGGTCCCGGGGGCTGCCTCCCCAAAGTCAGGCAAGCGGGTGCACAGGAGATAAATGGGTGGGGGAGCAGCTCCCCCATGTGCCTCCCTCCCCCATCTCAACAAGAGTGGGAATAAAGGCCACCGTGGTCAGGGGAGTAGCATCCTCAGTCCCTGCACTGTACCCTGTCCAAGGGATGTTCCCAACGCAGTGGCTCTGGAGATTTCAAGACAGATTAACCTTTAAGTAGGTGCCATCTGTCTGCTGTGACCACCTTGAAACCCATCGCCCTCTCTTTCAATCCCTGATCACCTATCCCCACCCTCAGGCTTTCTGTCAGGAGCAGTTTCTGTTTCCACCTGTTCTACTTAACAGAATGATGAAGTTCCTTGGGACAAGGTCTTGGCTACGCAGTTGGGCAAACCGCTGTGCACATTTCTATACTGCATGAAGAATAAGGAAACTCCTTTCTTTTACCCGCATCTCTGACTTAATCCCATTTCCTACAAAACTCCTTTATCCAAGACTGCCAGGGCCAGGGTTATGACAACAGTGCAAACATGAAAGAGAAAAACAACGGTGTACAGGCAAGGATCCTTAATGAAAACGCAAGAGCATTTTTCTTTCCATGTGGATGCCACTCGCTCAATCTTCTTCTCTTCTCTGCCTCTGTTAATTGTTGGAAAATTCTCACAGATCATGCCAATGTCACTGTGAAGCCAGTATGCGACAGACACTGGGAGTGGAGACTTGACAGAATTAAGCTGTTCGATACTAAACAGCTGAAGTCCAGGATGCCCTCATCACAGTGGCTGAATTGGAGCAAGCAGGAGGAGGCAGTTGCTGCCTGAGAGGAAAGGACAACAACCTCACAACATACAGTCACCACAAAGTGCCTTGGGTGAGTGGACACCGTTCATGCTGTCTTACCCCAGACAGAGCTATTGGGATGATCACAGGGAGGTTTTAGGAAGTGGCCCAGGGAGGGCCACCTTACATCGCCAGCGGGAATAATAGGCCAGAGGAGACTAAACCTCCCCTGAGGCACAGCTGCTGCCCCACCACCTCTGAGAGTGTGGACACCTGGGCCGTGGTGGCCCTGCCTTTTCCCCACCCTGAGGTCCCCTCCCGCTTTTCCCCCATAACTCCACAGCCTCTCTGCCTCTTTCTGTCCCTGCTGCTCCCTCCGCTGAGGCCCCTGCCATGCCCTGCTTCTCTCTCAGTCCCTCCTCTCCTCCTCCGAGACTACCCGGACGCCTGCCACTTGCTGAATCTCTCCTCTCCTCAGCCCCCTTTCCCCATGCCCCCACCCCCCGCCCACCACTTCCTGAGTCCCTACTCTTCTCTAGGGATAGGAGTAGGAGCAGTCCCACAGCTGGGCCAGGCATAGGAGCCAGACATCAACCAAAGAACAGAGGCATGCAAATGCCATAGGTGACTAAGTGGCACAACGTCCAAAGAATAGAAGTGAACTAGGGACACTAGAATAAGTAAAGTTCTGTCTCGGTCCAACGACTTTCTCATTTACGTTGGAATATAACAAGACATTTCCATTTTCAGAGTACAGCGAGCCAGCAGATGCAGTGATCTGCTTTCCTTGCAGACAGTTTCCCGGTAGCTTGAGAGACCCTGCGTTCATCAAAAATGGTACACAAAACACACAAAATACACAAAAGATACACAAAAATCTGGAAATAAAGGAACGATTTCTAGGCTTTGTTGATTGCTCTGAGCGAGAGGACACTGGCACCGTCTATCACAACACTGTAGCTCTCACAGGTATTGGGTATTGCAAACTTGCCAGTTGTAGCACAGTGTTATGATGGGGCCGCTGTCGTGGCAGGTCATGTAAGTGGAGTACAGCAAAATATGCTGCAAGATCACCCCACTGCTCTATAGATACATTGCATGGCTAGTGAATTGCATTTGCTTTTATCTGAGGCATGCAGAGTTAACAGAATAGCTACTTGATTTTTTTAGTGAAACTGGAATTGTCTAGTTTAAATGACAGGAGATGGGCATGCAGATGGAGAAATTCATCTGCTGTAAAAAACTCCATGAGAGCACTTCTCAGCCGTTTGTTGGGACTGTCAGAGCCTCCCTACCGAAGATTCATTGAAGCGTTCGGTTTCTTGGAGAATGTGCAGAAAATAGATTTTTGTGTGTGCTTGATGGCTTTTTACTATGTTCTTAGTATGAGTCACATAGCACAGAAAGCTCAGCAGATGCAAGACATGACACTGACTCAGGCCTGCCGTGTACAGCAGGGAACTGTCAAAGCGTTAGAGAGTATGCAAAGCAGCGCTAAGTGGGATGCTGTTTGGGAGGAAGCCCAAAAGTTCTTTGAGCTGCCTAGTGTCCCTGTTACCCCTGGCACAGAGGAAGAGTCTGCTCACAAACAACCTGGGAAAAAACCAGCCTTCCTTGACTGTTCAGATATTACAAGCACACTCGGACAACGTATTTTCCTGCGTGGGACGCACTGTTTGGTGAATGGAATCACAGATCTTCATCCCAGTCAATGGAAGTAGCTAAAAGTGTAAATGATAGATAAATAAATCTAAGCCAGGGGTCTCAAAGTCCCGGGCCATGGGCCATCAGTGGCCAAACATCAACAAACTGACAGAACTGACGTGTTGCCAGGTGCCTGGCAAAAACACAAAACTCTCTGGCAGGCGAAGAATTGTACAAAGTTGTATGACAGCTTTATTATTTCTAAGAAATTTGAAATAAAAAATACAATATAAACATTTTCTTTTCTGAACACCATCTTCAGTGACATTATTGGCCCGTTGGGAGGATTTGAAGACTAGAGCTGGCCCTAAGGTAAATCGAGTTTGAGACCCGTGGTCTAAGCCTTGGCTCTTCCTCTCCTTTCTGGTGTTTCCGTAGTGCCGGATGATTCAATCAAGCCTGCAAGACTGAATTTGCCCTCAGAATCTGAGCCTGTTATCGTTGAATCATTTCTTCACTCCCGAGGGGAGGATCTCAGGCTGAAGTTCTCCAGGGTCCATTTTCTGCTCGTCCCACTGCTCAAGGAGCCAAGGGAATTGTCTGAGAGTCCTGCCAACCTGAGAGTCTGCAGGGACTGTACAGGGGAATGATAAAGGTCGCTGTCCAGCACAGAGCGTGTCAGATATTGGAGATTCATACACTGATTCTTGGGGCTCTGCATTTCTGTCACCGTAAGGAGATTTCCTCTCTGTGCTGAGCAGGATTTTGGTGAGTTACCAGTTTCTGCACTAAAGTTAGAACTAAGGGCTCAAGAAGAGTTCAAGGCTTCAAGTAAAAAAAAACATCTGGGCAGGAATTCACCAGCACGGCAACTTGAACTGTTTAGTATTGTCAGAAACGCCAAAGGGTTGACCTGGTAAAACTGGAATTATAACTGTACTGGAAATAGTTTAGACAAATATTTGTTTTTAAGAGAAGTTCCTTGTGTCTGACTGTCTCCCTCTATCTGTCTCAGTAGCTTCCTTTTTTTGGTTTATGTGGATTTTCCTGTGGTTCGCTCAAGTTTTCCAATTCAGCAATTTCACTGCACCATTAAGAAGTGGGTATTTGTGTTACCAGAAGGATCACAACAAGAAAAGGCCACACACTAGCCAGATTCTGCTCTCACGTTCTGCCTTCACTGGGTCACTCCAGATTGACACTGGCCTCCCTGAGAGAAATATCACGGCCCATGTGTTTTGAAATCCCCATCTTTCTTGCCCGGTCTCAGAACACCACATAAACTGCGGGTTTCCTTCAGACTCTTTCAGTGCCGTACAGAACAGCACTCTCGGTTCCAGGACGTGAAGCCGTGATTTTCACAGTCCGGACACGAACCTGAAACACTAACGGTGAAATCTTGGTCCCATTGAGTTCAGTGGCAAAACTCCCAACACAACCAGGAGTTCACCCTAAATCCACATGTAGGGACTTAAATAAATGGCCAGATTTACACCGGCCATCAGCCTCCAGTGTCTTCAACTGGACTCGTCCTGTGGCCTCTGTGGACAGGTGAGCTTGTTCGGACCAAAGAAGAACTGACAGGATACTTGCTGAAGTCTGAAACTCACAGGCTTAGGGTAGAAAACAATCAGGAGAACAGTTTTTTTGTGGGAGGAGAGAGGTCTGCTCTCTCTCTGCCCCTGCATCTCTGCTTCTGGAGAGGATGAGAAGCACCAAAAGCAGTTAAAATAAAAGCATGTTTCTACCTTAGAGGAAACCAGGAGGTCCAGGAACACATTGTGGTTGTGGATGTGCAGGGGGGAGGGAAGGGGATGTGCAGTATCCAAATCACAGTGACGTAGAGTCCTGAAACGGGGGGAAATTGGGAATGCACATTCTGTCTAATGCACAGACCAAAGAGGAGTCATGAGGGTGGGGGTGTCTCAGACTGTAAGAGAATGTGGACAACATGGTAGCAGATTGTCTCTGACACCATTCCCCATCCAGACCCTCCTTCCTCCCGTGAGCAGCCCCACTAGAGCCTCAGGGAGGGGGTATCTGCATTTCTAACGGGCTGCAATACGTTAAAGCTTTTTGTCACTTTGAGGAAGAGTTACTCACATTGGCTCCTTTTAGTCTCCACGTCCTCTCTCCCTCCTGCGGGTCCGTCCCTCTCTCCTTCCCTGCACAGGCTGAGCTGCTGCTGGGGTTCACTATGCCCCCAGAAAGGCAGTTCAGGCTGATCTCCCCCTTTTCCCTGGGGCAGGCAGACACTGAGTTTAACCTCGTCTGTGGAGATGTTTCTGTGGCTGTCGCTGTGGGGTCTGGCCCCTGGTTTTGGTCCTGGGTGAGGGGTATCACTGTGTGGCAGGTCTGGAAGTTGTGAGGGTGGGGGGCCTACATGGACAAGCGGGCAGCCCTGAGGGGTCTGGGGGCAGGGCGTGGGATGTACATGGACAGAAGGGCAGTGCTGGGAGTTGTGGGGGCGGGGAATGGGGTGTACATGGAGAGGTGGGCACTGGTGGGGTGTATGGGGATGGGGAGTGGGGTGTACACAGAAAGATGGGCAGCGCTGGAGGTTGTGGTGCAGGGAGCGGAGTGTACATAGTGAAGCAGCAGCGCTGGGGGTTGTGAGGGCAGGGAGCGGGGTGTACACGGACAGGCAGGCAGCGCTGCTGAAATTACATTTTTCATTGTGATTGGTGGTCAAAGGCCAGCGCTGGGACCTTTCCTGGCCCCGAGTGCAGGTGGGCGGCTCTCAGGGTCTCTGTCCCCTGGCGAGCCACAGAACTGCAGCCTGGGTGTCACAATCTTCACTCAGTGGGTTTCCAATTGTTGTGGTTGAATGTTATTTATGTAACATCAGGCATCTCACCGGTGGAGAGAACCATTGATCTTAGCTCCTCAGCTGGTTCTGTCTCCCAGCATATTCTCACCCCCTGTCTGTACTCTCCTTCCCCATCCCAGGCTGCCCCGATTCCAACTGCACCCTGGTCGCTGTGCTTAGATGCTGGGTTGTGTGTGTCTTCTCCCCGTGTGGTGTTCCAGCTCTGCGCAGACAGCTGGCATGGCAGACCCCGAGCGAACCGCCCAATGACCACAAGATCTGCTAAGGTACCATGGCACCCGGCCAGGTTTATTGTTGAAAAAACATGGTACTAGTATCCCACAGACTCTACTGGACCACTAATACATGAATGCCCATAACAATGGACCAGCGCAGTAAATGGCAGGACTTTACCTTCCCCCCTAGGCTAGACAAAGACACTCCCTCTGAGATACATCTGTGTACCCCGATACAAACAAGTTACGTACTGCCCCTCTGACAGACTCAGTTACTGCCCCCTGATTTGGCTCGTTATCACCCATCTCTTTGTACATGTTGGTTCAATCAAGACATTTTCATTATGTCCTGTCATCCTGACCTTATCTTTTAGGAGGGGTCAGTGTGTTCCTGTTATTCTCGGGGAATGTTTTTGTATCATCCTCGATATTCGGATGGTCTGGTACCACGTGATATCGGGATGTGTTCG
Organism: Chelonia mydas; assembly: GCF_015237465.2. NCBI lineage: Eukaryota > Metazoa > Chordata > Testudines > Cheloniidae > Chelonia > Chelonia mydas. The sequence goes on along the minus strand of NC_057849.1, from coordinate 3,921,794 downwards.
CGTGAGTGCTCTGTGCCTAGCACTTCTTCGGAACGTGTATTTCTGCAGTATCAGCCCTGTTCTGGCCAGATTTTGTGAGCAGGGCCTGCCTTATGCTCACAGCTTTTCTTGGCTTTTTGTCAATAAAGCTTTGACTACTACTTTAGCCCAGGCCTCAGGCCTCACACCAGGCCTCTCATACAAGGGCTAATGTCTCAGGCTCCCTTCCTACGACTTCCCCCACTTCTTTTTCTTTTTCTCGGGAGGATGTTTACCCATCATATTGGAAAAGCATAATGCATGGACTGAAGATGACCCACTGGGTTAAACACTGTTATGTGGCCACCTTATTTTCCCATCCACACATTTATGCCCCATCTGTCCCTTTGTCTGCACATTCCCTCTTACAACTAATGGACAGATTTTATTTTCCAGTTGTTTTTAGTCCCTCACACTGGATGTGGGAATGTTAGGCCCAGGACCATGACTGAGGAATGTAGTTTTATGATTGAGCCTTGGAGGCACTTTTATGTAATTAACATGTATGGATAGTGTGGATACGGTGCATATATTTCTATGTTACATATGGGTGCGTATGTATCGTATGTATGCGTACATGTGACAGCACTTTGTATCCAAGCATAACAATCTTTTTCCAGTCTGGGTGGTGTAGTTTGGCTCTTGTGGTTACTGCAGATAGCAACACATTCCTCTTAGGGCAATTACAGTTACCACTTGTATTATTATGGTAGTAGGCCGAGTGTTCTGAAATACTGGGATAGGCATTGCTGTAGTGTGCCCCACAGTGCTTTGTGTAGGAATATATATATATATATATATATATATATATATATATATATATATATATATGTCTTGTAATTAGTTACTACACAGTACTGTCTATTCATGTTATAGGTTACCCTTACTGCTGGTTGTTACCCTCTGGTAAACTTTACTGGGCAGGAAACAGGAGCGGCTAGCTTCTCTGGTCCATGGGTTGCATTGTTCTGTGGTACACCAGTAGCTGACATAGATCCAGTTGTTTCTTATGGATGCTGTTTTTCAGATAATCCTAACACAGCAATATTTAATAAATTGGTTACTGTCCATTCAGTAGCTTTAGTGTTGGTACCCAGATACCGAACAAGATTGTTTTGAAAAACATGTGCCTTACTTAGGACACAGTGTCACTGACCCCAAAGCGTGACTGGTACTAGCAGGGAATTTGTTTACCCAATTTGTAATTACCATGTAACTTACTTTTCTTACCAATTTGTTTTTTCCTTCCCTTCATGTTGTTTGCTGCCATTCGTTTGTTGATTTTTACTTGTGTGTTGGTTAAAGAGTTTAGCAATGTTACGCACATTGCAAATGATGTACAGCAATAACCCAGTTGCTTTTACATAGTTGCCAAGTTTAACTTAGCTGACAGTAGTTTCTAGGTGATCGCCAACTTCATTGTGCATATATGGTAGGTTCTCTTCCTACTACAGTCGCCAGTGTCTTCTCTATGACCCTGAGTCCCACAATCTCCAAACCGCCCCACACTTCCCACCGCTCTTCCTGTGCAGGGGGTGAGGTGCCTCCTGTCACACCTGCTCCCTTGGCTGCGGGCAGATCAGTGACTGTCTCTCACTGGTGATAAATATCATAGAGAGAAAGGCAAATGCCCGGGCGCTTGTGATCCTGCTCTTGTTACACCCATACCCACTGTTTGTGGCTCTGGGGACTGCTACACAGGAACGCAAGCTGAGAAGTTTCCACATTATATCATAAGAGTGGGCAACTCTGGGACATGTGAGGGCCTAGATAAATTCAGCTGGCACGTGCAGGAATCACTGGTAGCTGCCTGAAACAGTGGGCCACCGCAACACAGACGTTAAATCCAGGACTCTCTGCAATCATTTGTTAGCTGTTAGCCGTTCACGGTGACACTGGTACGTTCATTCCTCAGTGCGGAGATTTTATGCGGTCAAGTCATTTTTTTTCTCACTTAAATCGTTCATCCATGCAGTGTGTCACCGGATCCCTCAGTCTCATGAAACACACAACTAGAGTAATATTTTCAAGGTATCACAGTCACATGAGACTTTCTCCCCATCGGGCTAAATTTACCATGGTCATGAACAGAAAAAATGCCTTCAGTCAGCTCAGGCAGGAGCTTACAGGCAACATGCCTCCAGCTGACTCCTGGGGACATGTTCATAGATTCCCGGGCCAGAGGGGACCATTGTGATCTTCTCGTCTGACTTTCTGTAGGGCAGCATTTTTCAAAGTTCAGGTCGTGACCCAGTACTGGGTCGAAGCATGTAAGGCACTGGGTCGCTGTTAAAAGTCCTGTCGACTAGTGCCTACCTGCACCGACACCGCGCTGTGCCCCGAAAGTGGCCAGCAGTGGGTCCGGCTTCTAGACAGAGGGGCCACAGGGCTCCACATGCTGCTCCTACCCCGAGCACCAACTCCGCACCCCCATTGGCCAGTACCTGGCCAATGGGAGCTCAGGGGGTGGAGCTTGCGCCCCTCTGCCTAGGAGCCGGACCTGCTGCTGGCCACTTCAGGTGCAGTGTGGTCCATGGTGCCAGAACAGATGGGAAGCCTGACTCTGCACCCCAACTGTGCCGCTGATGGGGAGCCGCAGGAGGGGAGTCCGCACCCCAATCCCCTGCCCCAGCCCTGAGCCCCTCTCCCAAACCCAGAACCCCTTCCTGTACCCCAAAGCCCTCATCCCCAGCCCCACCCAAGAGCCTGCACCCCCAGCCCTGACCCCCTCCTGCACCCCAATCCCCTGTCCCAGCCCAGAGCCCCTGCCTGCACCCCAATCTCCTCATCCCTAGCTCTGTTGGGTTGCAGGCATCAACAATTTTCTTCAACTGGGTCCCCAGAAAAATAATTTGAAAGCCACTGCTGTAGAGCACACACCAGAGAATTTCCCGAAAATAATTCCCAGAGAAGAGCTTGTAAAGAAACATCCAACCTTGATTTAAAAATTCTCAGTGATGGAGAATCTGCCATGACCCTTGGTAAATTGTCCCAATGGCTAATTACTCTCACCATTTAAAAAATGTACACCTTATTTCTAGTCAAAATTTGTTTAACTTCAACTTCCAGCCATTGTATCATGCTACACCTCTGTATGCCAGACAGAAAAGCCTACAGTTAACTAGTTGTTCCCCATGTAGGTACTTAGAGACTGTTATCAAGTCACCCCATAACCAACTTTGTTAAATCAAATAGATCGAGCTCCTTGAGTCTATTACTATACAGCAAGATTTGTTATCTTTTAATAATTCTTGTCACTCTTCTCTGAACCCTCTACAATGTACCAACATCCATCTTTCATCGTGGACACCAGAACTGGACATAGGATTCCAGCAGCAGTCGCACCAGTGCCAAATACAGAGGTAAAACAACGTCTCTACCTCTCCTTGAGATTCCTCTCGTTATCATCCCAGGATCTCATTAGCTATTTTGGCCACAGGATCACACTGGGAGCTCATGTTTAGCTAATTATCCCTTCATGCCCCCAAATATTGTTCAGAGTCACTGCTTCCCATGCTAGAGTCCCCCATCGCGGAATCATCTCCTACATTCTTTGTTCCTAGATGCAGATATCTACACAGCTATATTAGAACACATATTGTTTGCTATGATCCAGTTTACCAACCAATCAAGATTGCTCTGAATTAGTGACCTGTCCTCTTCATTATTTATGATCCCCCATTTTTTTGCATCATTCGCAAACTTTATCAGTATTCAGGCATGAGAAGGGTAAGCGGCTGAGTTGCTGAAACGTGTCGCTGCTTACACATATCAGTTAACAACTGTAACTTATTGTGACGGGATCCCCGGGGTGCAGCCTGGAACCACGGGACTGTTGTGCCCCGTAAACTCTCCAGTCTGGGCTGTCTCTCACAATGCTTTGCTAATGACAAGCAGCAACCCCTCCAGGCACTGTGATCACTCAGCACAACTGCATGTGGACCCCACACCCAGCTACATTGCATGATTGCTCCCAGAGCCACTCATGAATCACACAGAGAAAGGCACCAGAGCCAAACCCCTCCAGCTCCCACACTGTACCCCAGGAATATACCGTCTTGCATGCTCAAGACAAACAATGCAGATTTGTTAATTGGTTCAGCACTTCATCAATGGAAAGTGCATATACACCAGCCTTTGTAAACCTGAGCAGGCTTACCACACACTTCAGGAAAACTCACTGGTAAAGATAAACAGTAAAACAAGTTTGTTGACTACAGATGATAGATTTTAAGTGATATTAAGTGATAGGCAAAAAGCCAGAGTTAGTTACCAAAATAAAATAAAATATAAGCATAGAGTCTAAACCCTCAACCCTATTAGACTGGGGAATATCTAGATTAAGCATTTTTTCTCATCCCACTGGATATTGCAGTTCATAATACACAGGTTTCACCCTTGAAACTTGGGCCAGACTCCTCTGCTGTAATTCCTCAGTCTAATTGAGCATTGAGTGATGAAAGCACTCTTTTTTATCAAGTTTTGAATTTTCCAGTTTTCAGTATAATTGAATGTCCTCTTGATTGTGTGGTATGGGACAGAGACAACACATTGTCCATCTACTCTTGACCAGTCAGTATTTTATAGACTTTTCTCCTATCCCCTCCTATTCATCTCCTTTGTAAGGTAACAATCCCAGTCTTTTAAACCTCTCTCGGAATGAGAATTTCCCTGGATCCTTGATCATTCTCGTTGTCCTTGCCTGAACCTCTATAGTTCTGCAATACCTTGTGTGAAAAGGGTGCTCAGTATTACACAGAGGATCCTAGAGGAGGGTGAAACATTGACTGACTGATCCCATGGCTTTGTATTTACTGTAGGATTCCCCATCACACTTCTTCTGGATTCCAAGATTTTCCTTAGTTTCTGTCCATACTTGCACTGTGAACAAAGTTTCACAGAGTGGTGTACTGTGATGCCCAGATCCCTCTCCTGAGTTCCTACAGTTAAATTAGAACCTTGTAAGACATTTGAGCAGTTCAAGTTTTTCTCTACAATGGGCTCACACATTGCAGTTACTGACATCAAAGTTCATCTGACTTGGTTAGCTCCCTCTGAGGACTTCTCTGGTTTTGACTATGACCTAAATAATGTGGTGCCATCTGTAAACGTTGCCACCTTACTGCTCACCTCCCCTTCCCAGATTCTTAATAATTATGAAATATTTACTGTACTACTTGTTACAACATGTGTAATCCACATTGCTGTGCTTCCCTCCCTTTGCAGACACCTTGACCATTTCTGAGGCTGATAGACGCATCGACCACCTCATGGCAGCTTTCAACCTCACCCCCTCTGACCCTTCAACATTCATCCTAATGGGCATCCCTGGCCTGGAAGCTGCCCATGTCCTAATTTCCATCCCTTTGTCTATGTTCTACATTATCAGCCTGTTGGGAAATTTCACTGTTCTGTATGTTGTAGGGAAAGAGCAGACCCTGCACAAGCCGATGTACCTGCTGATCTGCATGCTGGCGCTCACAGACATCGGCACATCTACCTCTGTCATGCCAAAAGCCCTGTGTATATTTTGGTTCAATTTGAAAGGCATTACTGTGGGTGGCTGCCTCACCCAGATGTTCTTCCTTCATGCCGTTTCTGTTATGCACTCAGCCGTCCTCGTGACAATGGCCTTCGATCGCTACATTGCCATATGTAACCCTCTGAGATATGCCACCATCCTCACCAATGCACGAATAGCTAAGCTAGGGCTCGTGGGTTTGATAAGAGCTGTTGTCTTCGTTCTACCTGCACCCCTGCTCCTGAGCAGGCAGCCATTCTGTGCCAACCGCATTATCCCCCACACGCACTGCGACCACATAGCTGTGGCGAAGATGTCGTGTGGGGACATCACAGTCAACAGGACTTACTGCTTGGTGATATTGTTTGTAATCATGGGGTTAGACCTAACACTCATTGCCCTGTCCTATGGTCTTATCATTAAGGCCGTCCTCAGAATCTCCCATAAGGAAGCCCACCAGAAAGCTCTCAATACCTGCACAGGCCACATCTGTGTGATGCTGACATCTTATACTCCCTTGCTCTTCTCTAGCCTGACATATGAGTTCGGTCAGGGTATCGCTCCCCATGTTCACATCATCTTGGCCAACCTCTATTTCCTCATTCCCCCCATGCTCAACCCTGTCATTTATGGGGTCAAAACCAAAGAGCTTCGTGACAAAGTGGTCAAATACATCTGCAGAATGTGATCACCAGGAGCCATTGACTTTAATCCTGTCTGACAAGAGGGGAAAAGGAGATCTCCTCATTAATCAAGAGTACTCTGCCCCAGTTTGGCTGAGCTCAGGATTGTGGAAAAGTTCACAGTCTAAGAAGTTCCTCACACTGAATGACTTATCACTCCATCACCAAGCACTGCTGTCATAGATATAAAGGGAAGGGTAAACACCTTTAAAATCCCTCCTGGCCAGAGGAAAAACCCTTTCACCTGTAAAGGGTTAAGAAGCTAGGATAATCTCGCTGGCACCTGACCAAAATGACCAATGGGGAGACAAGATACTTTCAAAAGCTGGGGGGAAGGAGAAACAAAGCCTCTCTCTCTGTCTGTGTGATGCTTTGGCCAGGGACAGAACAGGAATGGAGTCTTAGAACTTAGTAAATAATCTAGCTAGATATGCTTTAGATTATGATTTCTTTAAATGGCTGAGAAAATAAGCTGTGCTGAATGGAATGGATATTCCTGTTTTTGTGTCTTTTTGTAACTTAAGGTTTTGCCTAGAGGGATTCTCTATGTTTTGAATCTAATTACCCTGTAAGGTATTTACCATCCTGATTTTACAGAGGTGATTCTTTTTACTTTTTCTTTTATTAATTCTTCTTTTAAGAAACTGAATGCTTTTTCATTATTCTTAAGATCCAAAGGTTTGGGTCTGTGGTCACCTATGCAAATTGGTGAAGATTTTTATCAAGCCTTCCCCAGGAAGTGGGGTGCAAGAGTTGGGAGGATTTTTGGGGGAAAGACGTTTCCAAACGGACTCTTTCCAAATTATATCCCTGTTAGACGTTTGGTGGTGGCAGCGAAAGTCCAAGGGCGAAAGGTAAAATAGTTTGTACCTCGGGGAAGTTTTAACCTAAGCTGGTAAAATTACGCTTAGGAGGTTTTCATGCAGGTCCCCACATCTGTACCCTAGAGTTCAGAGTGGGGAAGGAACTTTGACAACTGCTCTCTCAGTTGCTGAGTTCCCTCTGTCTGACATCACCTGAACTCTTTCAGTGTCACCTGTCAGCCCCCAACCCTAGACACCCTCTCATTCAGACTTTCCATGACTTCCAGACCACAAGAAGATACTGCAGCTTTCTGAAATAAGGTGGTTTTCCATTAGTCCATGTGTGACAAATGGAAGCTACACTTTCTGATAGCCAAGATAAATAAACAAACTACAAATGCTGAACTTCTTTATCATATGTGCAGTGACCTGGAGAACAAAATTTACCGGATTTTTGTAGGTCAAATACTTCAGGAAGCCTGGATAATAAACAAAGTGTTTCAGTTTGAAAGTGCTAATACAGAAAAACTGCTGCAGGAATTGAGGACATTTTACTAAAGCTTATTGGTGAGAGTTATGAAACTGTGTTAAACTACAACATCACCTTTGTGTCAAATTACCTACCACTTTGCGTAGTCGATTTTGGAGTCACTTTCATGTGGACCTTTCAGAACACACACTACCCATTCCTGATGTCAAGAGTAGGTGTTAAGATTTCATCTTGGAGTTTGTGAAACAGATGAAATGGGGATGGCCACCAAACATCCAGGTGACTGAATCACTTGCAGTACTAAGTCTTTCATGAGCTAGATTAGGCAATCTCTCATTTTTGCCATTGTTTTGTGGAGACCTTGGACAGTTGGAGCAGCATTGGAGAGTTTTGCTTGTGGTTCACTGGCCTGATACTCAGGACAATCAAGCTGAACATGGTTGGGTTGAAGTTCTCGAACACACGGATGCCGCTGAGGACAAAGACTTTAGTGAACTTTGCTTATTTGCTCTTTTGTTGCTGCCACTACCTTTTAGCAATGCTGCAACTGAAAGATTGCTTTCTCAAATGGACTTGATAAAAACAAAACTGTGCAACAAGATGCAAAAGGAACTTTTAGAAAACTTCCTTCATCTTAGGGTGTATATTGTTGACCTGAATTTATGGGCTACTGTAATTACGGTTTGCCGATGATCTGATCAGAAGATATTCAGGTTCTCGTCCCAATTCAGACTACAGGGAGAAAACTCAGAGTTCAACGACACGAGCAGACCCTCGGGTTGTGTGTGGCAAGGAGACTTATACTGAGGACAATACCAGAATGTTAAGATCTTTATTAAAATGAATGAAAAAATAATCAAAGATATAAAACACAGAGTCACAAAGAAGTAACACAGTTCTATGACCCCTGGTGGTAACATCCCTATTCTAAAAGATGACTTAAACTAGCATGCTTCCATGTTCATCCTTATAAAATGATTGTGTGGTTTCCAATGAAAAGTTTGTCAGGAAGGCCAAATCATACTTGGAGTTGCAGCTAGCAAGAGATGTTAAGAGGAACAAGAAGGGTTTCTTCAGGTATGTGAGCAACAAGAAGAAAGCCAAGGAAAGTGTGGGTCCCTTACTGAATGAGGGAGGCAACCTAGTGACAGAGGATGTGGAAAAAGCTAATGTACTCAATGCTTTTTTTGCCTCTGTCTTCACGAACAAGGTCAGCTCCCAGACTGCTGCACTGGGCAGCACAGCATGGGGAGGAGGTGACCAGCCCTCTGTGGAGAAAGAAGTGGTTCGGGACTGTTTAGAAAAACCGGACGAGCACAAGTCCATGGGGCCGGATGCGTTGCATCCGAGAGTGCTAAAGGAGTTGGCGGATGTGATTGCAGAGCCATTGGCCATTACCTTTGAAAACTCATGGCGATCGGGGGAGGTTCCGGATGACTGGGAAAAGGCTAATGGAGTGCCCATCTTTAAAAAAGGGAAGAAGGAGGATCCGGGGAACTACAGGCCAGTCAGCCTCACCTCAGTCCATGGAAAAATCATGGAGCACGTCCTCAAGGAATCAATTCTGAAGCACTTAGAGGAGAGGAAAGTGATCAGGAACAGTCAGCATGGATTCACCAAGGGCAAGTCATGCCTAATCTAATTGCCTTCTATGATGAGATAACTGGCTCTGTGGATGAGGGAAAAGCCATGGATGTGTTATTCCTTGATTTTAGCAAAGCTTTTGATATGGTCTCCCACAGTATTCTTGCCAGCAAGTTAAAGAAGTATGGGATGGATGAATGGACTATAAGGTGCATAGAAAGCTGGCTAGATTGTCGGGCTCAACAGGTAGTGATCAATGGCTCAATGTCTAGTTGGCAGCCGGTATCAAGCGGAGTGCCCCAAGGGTCGGTCCTTTGGCCGGTTTTGTTCAATATCTTAATTTATGATCTGGAGGATGGTGTGGATTACACCCTCAGCAACTTTGCAGATGCCACTAAATTGGGAGGAGTGGTAGATACGCTGGAGGGTAGGGATAGGAAACAGAGGGACCTAGACAAATTGGAGGATTGGGCCAAAAGAAATCTGATGAGGTTCAACAAGGACAAATGCAGAGTCCTGCACTTAGGACGGAAGAATCCCATGCACCGCTACAGACTAGGGACTGAATGGCTAGGCAGCAATTTGGCAGAAAAGGACCTAAGGGTTACAGTGGATGAGAAGCTGGATATGAGTCAACAGTGTGCCCTTGTTGCCAAGGACGCTAACGGCATTCTGGGCTGTATAAGGAGGGGCATTGCCAGCAGATCGAGGGATGTGATCATTCCCCACTATTTGACAATGGTGAGGCCTCATCTGAAGTACTGTATCCAGTTTTGGTCCCCATACTAGAAGAAGGATGTGGGAAAATTGGAAAGAGTCCAGCGGAGGGCAATAAAAATTATTAGGGTGCTGGAGCACATGACTTATAAGGAGAGGCTGAAGGAATTGGGATTGTTTAGTCTGCAGAAGAGAAGAATAGGGACTTGAAAGATACTTTCAACTACCTGAAAGGGGGTTCCAAAGAGGATGGATCTAGACTGTTCTCAGTGGTGGCAGGTGACAGAACAAGGAGTGATGGTCTCAAGTTGCAGTGTGGGAGGTCTAGGTTGGATATTAGGAAAAACTTTTTCAGTAGGAGGGTGGTGAAGCACTGGAATCGGTTACCTAGGGAGGTGGTGGAATCTCCTTCCTTGGAGGTTTTTAAGGTGAGGCTTGAAAAAGCCCTGGCTGGGATGATTTATTTGGGGATTGGTCCTGCTTTCAGCAGTGGGTTGGACCAGATGATCTCCTGAGGTCCCTTCCAACCCTGATAGTCTGTGATTCTCTGATGATTCTATGATTCTGCGTGTCTTTGGAAGGCTCACGATGCACTGGGCATTGTTGTTATAGTGGTGTTATAGCAATTGTTGTTACAATAATGTTATTGATATTGAAAAAATATTGAATCTATTTCCCTAAAGTTAAGTATCCTCACACCTTCTTGTCAACTGTCTAAATGGGCCATCTTGATTATCACTACAAACGTTTTCTTACTCCTGCTGATAACAGCTCATCTTAACTAATTAGCCTCTCACAGTTTGTATGGCAACTTCCCTGTATGTATATATATTTCTTCTTACTATATGTTCCATTCTATGCATCTGATGAAGTGGGCTGTAGCCCATGAAAGCTTATGCTCTAATAAATTTGTTAATCTCTAAGGTCCTCCAGTAATGTTACAGTAATGTTATAGGTTGTAATTTCATGTATATAGTTATGAGGCTGAAAATGGGTCCTCATGGCTTAAAACAGGCCCAGGCAAAACTCTCCAGGAGCAGGGGGGCTCCCCTAAATGGTGCCTTGCCCAGATGGTCTCCCTCTGCTCCCGGGCTGGGATGGGAGCTACTTTAGCCTGAGAAGGAGCTTGCTCACAGGTTGAAGGCAGCCTTGGCTGAACAGGGGCTGCTGTGTGTTAATGACCCAGCACCCCCTGCCCCATCCCTGAAGTAACTGGACACTGACATATCTCCTTTTTGACCATACTTTCTGATTGAAAACCGGATACCTGGCAACCCTAAATGGCACCCAGAAGCCAAAAGCCAGCCTGTCCTGGTAAAACCCAGACGGGTGGAAACCCTATTAACTTAGGTTTCTCTGTATGAACCATCTGTATACTTATGTCTTTGGGCTTTTCCTGTACTCTTCACTCACACTCCTTGTGCTAAGGGTCATGACGCTGGGACAGAGGCATCTATCTATAAATAAGTTGGTCATTAAAGACTATCAGGACTAACAAGATCTTGCCAGGAAGAAAGCAGTACCAGCATTCCCTAAACAAAATCCAGTTTTCTCCAGCATCTCTGCAGAGGAGAGGGCGTGGAAGGAATGGAACCTCCCCAGAAAAGGGGACAGAGAGAGGAGGGGTTGGTCCAGCCCTTTAAAAACACAGAGACTGGATGAGCCAGAAGAAGCTGGGGGAGGAGAGAGGTGCAAGGGCGGCAGAGGGGACTCTTGGGTTGCAGGGCTCTGGCTGCAGCAGAGACAGACTCCAGCTGCAGGGGAAGCCAGGAATTACAGGGGTGGCCTCTGAACACCGTAGGGGGCTCTGACCAAATCTCAAAGAGTGCTCCAGGGCGGTGAGGACACTGAGGCAGGGAATGGCGCGCAGGTGTTGTATTGTGTTTCCCTACATCTGGGTGTGACATTCTGCACCCCATATCCATCACAGTGGTATGATTATGATATGGTTATGACATAATTCTGATGTATCTGGTGTTAGGATATAGATATTGAGGCCTGTCTGTAAAGCCCTCGGCTCTAAGAATTTAGGTGTATTCTTATCACTTGGCTAGTTCTAGAGGTACAAAAGAGAGAATCAAAATCACTGTCTGCTGCTGTAAGGGCCTTCTCTCACTGTGACAGTCTGAGGCCCTGTTCTTAGGCTAAGGCCTTTGGCTAAGCAGCAGAGGCAGCCATAAGCTGGGAAGCCAAGGGTCACCTCCTCACATTCCAAACTAGTCCCATTGAAAGAAGGTGCTATGGGGCTGTTAGGATACAATCCTGTCCTGATAGTGCCTATCGCCTCCAGAGAAAGGGAAGTGCCTAGAAGACGTAAAAGGAAACTTAGTTTGATAGCATCCTGTCTGGCAAGAACTCACTTATCCATAGCTGGGCTGTGAAATCCTCACTTCTGTGTTATTCTATCATCTACCATTTCCCTATTGTTTGTCTGTATAATCTCTGTCTGGTTCTGTGATTGTTCCTGTCTGCTGTATAATTAATTTTGCTGGGTGTAAACTAATTAAGGTGGTGGGATATAATTGGTTAGATAATTATGTTACAATATGTTAGGATTGGTTAGTTAAATTTCAGTAAAATGATTGCTTAAGGTATAGCTAAGCAGAACTCAAGTTTTACTATATAGTCTGCAGTTAATCAGGAAGTGAAGGGGGGAATGGGAACAGGGAATGGGGGTGGGGAAATTAGAATCATGTTTTTCTAAGGCAGGGAATGGGAACAGGGACACAGGTGTAAGGCTCTGTGGTGTCAGAGCTGGGAAGGGGGACACTAAGGAAGGAAACTGGAATCATGCTTGCTGGAAGTCCACCCCAATAAATATCGAATTGTTTGCACCTTTGGACTTTGGGTATTGTTTCTCTCAGTTCATGCGAGAAGGACCAGGGAAGTAAGCGGGTAAAGGAATAAGCCCCCTAACATCTTGTACAAAATATGTTATGTGAGGTTTCATTGGAAAAGCTATGATTTGCTGATTATGATTATCCTATTTGTATGCATGCATCATTTTTGTATCAGGAGTTACGAATATCGACTATGTATGTCAATTTGAAATGTGGTTGCACCTGGGTAACTCCCAGAAGGCAAGATGCTTCCAGCCTAGAAAGCCGATTCTGAAGGGCCTATTCAGGGTAATGGGCCATTAGGAGAAACAACAGGCCTGAGAAGAAGCTCATCCCCAGCCTGGTGAACCTTCCTTGGAACGCTTCCGTCAGCCTATCGGTAATGGCTGCTATGAATCAGCGAAGCATAAAGGGCATGTGACTAAACCACATGACACTGAACTCCAGTTTGGTACCTGTATTTTTCCACAAACTAGACTGGGAACTTGGCTTGGAACAAAAGGGTTCCTGCCATGTGGAAGAAACCATAAAAGGGGGCAGCGACATCACCAAGTGGCCTCACTCCCCACACAAAAACCTGGAAATACAGGACGAACAAAGACTGAACTGCAGGAAGTGCTGTTCCCAGGCTGAAGGTGTTTCTAGCCTGTGTATGGACGTTTGATGGACGGTTTGTACTATCTAACAGGGTGAGACACTGCTTGATTCAAATCCTGTTTAGTGTATAAGACTTAGCCTGTGATTTTGTTTATTTCTTAGGTAACCATCTTTGATCAGTTTGCTATTACTTATAGTCATATAAATCTTTCTGTATTCAGTAAATCTGTTTTCTATTTTTTACCTAAATGAGTGCGATTTGCTTGAAAGGTGGGGAAAACCTCAGCTCACTTAACAAAGGTTTGTGCATTGTCCTATTCACATCAAGGGAGGGGCATACTCAATAATAAATTCTAACTGGTCAGGCTTCTGACCAGGGCAGGACGGTATAGCTCTGGGGTCCTAGGCTGGGGAGCTGGGAGTCTTTTGGCTGGAGCCTCTCTGTTGTTGGTTCATGAGTGGCTGGCCAGAGCATTCATGAACACAGCTGAGTGTGGTTCCTGCCTGTGGATATTGGTGTGAGTGCAATCTTGGAGGGCTTTGCAGCTTGTCACAATGTTACAGTGCAAGAGGGGACCTAGATTGGTGAGACAGAGGGCTCAGCTGTACCCCAATTCCAGGTGGCACCCCACAGATGACCCACCGCAGCGGCGCAGTGAGCAGGATGAAATGCACAGCTTGTTGTTCTGAGTGAGATTTGCACTTCATACGCTGGTGCAGAGATTTTAAGTGAGACTTTAAGTGTGGCTTGAGATCAGTCAGAGAGGTTACCAGTTAGTTATTTTCTGTTTGCTTATTTCGGGAAAAGGAAGTAGTGACAGAAAAGCAGAAAGATGAGTGAAGGCAGAGAAGCCCTTACAAAACTGGAGCTCTTTAGAGTGCAGGCAGCAAAAAAAGAAAAGGAACATCAGAGACTTTTGGAGTTAGACGCAGTAGCACATCAGATCGCTTTGGAACTGAAACAGTAAGCAACTGAGGCCCAGAAACTGTACAGGGAGATGTCAGCAAACCAGTCAAGTGCCTGAAACCACTATGGCTTATTGCTAAAAGCAGCCAAGTCAGCAGGCCGTCAAGTGGCCATGTAGCAGCCTCAGCTTGACCAAGGCAGGAGGGGAGGGGGTTTTTGGTGCCACAGAAAGGGCAGCTTGTCCCCGCTTCCTTCCTGATAAGAACTGTGTTGAAGTTGCTGATACACACATTTTAGAAGAGCTGGATGTGCCCCCAGCAATGTCTATTAGGACCTCAAGGCTGTAAACTCTGGAAAAACCCACACCTGGTTAATCAATAATCAGAAGGAACCTCTTGTTTGACCATTGAAACTGCTTATTTAACAAGTTTTCTTTAAGGCACATGTCATTGTATTACTAATATATAACTAAGGGGGGAAAGTTTGAGGTAGGGGGGACTTTTTGGACTCTCCCCCTGGATACATCTTGCAGTCCCCACTGGCAGACGGAAGATTTGGCCATCGGAAGCCTGCTGCTGTGTCACTCGAGAGCCACACTCAGCTTTGGTAATTATCAAGGGTTGGGGGTGTTTTACTAACCTGTTGCGGATGTGCGTATAAGTGCTTGAGACTAAGTAAAGTTTAGTTTTAAGTGAAAGCACTCTTGTGTCATCCTGTTTGTGCCAGCCATCTATCGGTCGGACGGCTGTGTCTCCCCTGATTTATTTCCTGACACCGCCTTGCACAGAGTAAAAGTTACCAAGAGCTATGGGTTGAAAGAACCCCAGGTAACAAAACTAGCCATGGAACTGTGAGCCAAAGAATTTGAGGAAAAAGAAAGAAAGTGAAGGTACCAGTTGGACTTGTTAGAGAGGCAGAACCAGAACCCCCATACACCACTGATTCCCACCTCTGTAAAAATCCAGAAATGGGAGTGGTTGTGTCCTGCATACAATGCGGCAGGGGGTATTGCTGGATATTTCGCCAGCTTCGAGAGGCTTGTGTGATTCATAAGATTCCTGATGACCAAAAGATGCCCAGTTTGGTTGCAAAGATAACTGGTAAAGCTCTGAATGTATTCAATAAGATGCTAATTACTGATGCTTTCGATTACTGCAAATTCAAAGACATGGTTTTGAAACACTTTCCGATTATTCCTGAAACATATAGAGTGAAATTTAGGTACCTTAAGGGTTCTGGGATGAGCAATGTGGAATATGTAAACTAGATGAAAGATTTGATGGAAAAGTGGGCAAGGGGCAAATGTGTTACAAGTTTTGAAGGAATGTTGGACCTTGTGGCTCAGGAGCGTTTCTTACACATATGTAAAGATGATGTGAAACAATGCTTATGGGACAGAAAGATGACAAATGTAGATGAGATGGCTGCTCTAGCTGACGATTTTCAGCAAACACAGGCATCTATTGTGAACAAACCCCAGACGGAGGAGTTTAAACTTGGTGGGAAGCAGCGTTCCCGTTTTACTCCTGGGAAGAAAGAGGCTGTCTGGGAGGCTGGGTACTCACCTCTCCCAAACCATTCATCTAATCCTCGACCCAAATCTCCTGTAAAAATAGCAGAACCCAGAAGGTGCTGTCATTGCAATTCCACTGACCACCTGGGGAATGAATGCCCTGTGCTGGGAGGAAGCAGGTAGCCCATGGGAATGCTGCGACCCTGAGCACAGAAGCCCCTCAGGCACCTGTCACTTATACTGGGTTGTAAAATCAGCATTATTGGCAGGAAGCACCTTGGGTGGGAAGATACAGTGATAAAAATGTGTGTGGTTAGGTTGAGTATAGTGCAAGAAGGTGACACGCTGCCAGGACAGATTTCACAGCTTTTATTAGTAGGAGGTTACAAAACCCTGTACCTTTGGCTAAAGTGCACATAGAAACCGAGGGTTTGGAAGGTGTATTATTAGCGGGGGTAGTAGATAATAATCCTATTGATACGCTAATCGGCAATTATTTCTTCCATGTAGCTCAGGCTGTTAATGGTAAAGTCCCAGAAACTGCTGAGGGAATGGGAGAAAGTCTTCTTTAGTCCTCTGCAGCAGTGAGAAACTGCATATTTCTCGGGGCAAGGGTGGCTTAGGCTGGCTCCTGCCCTGCCGCTGAAGGCGGTGTTTCCTCAGAAAGGGAGGAGAGCATATTGCCTTTCAGTGAGACGGCTGTTTCAGATGTTAGCTGCAAGCCTGTCACAGATGAACGAGGGACTCTTTCCACTCTCGGGAGCATAGGGAGGTGTGTCCCAGAGGGGAGCCCAAAGATGGTGATTGAATCCTAGAAACCTCTGGGAGGTGGATGAGGGTTCCGTTAACTCTGCAGCTGGATGCAGCCGCACCGCAGGAAGGGAACGGGATGGAGCACCAGCTGGTGAGATAACTGTCCAGGCTGCATCGGTAATTTTCACTCCATGCATCCGAAGAAGTGGGTTTTTTACCCACGAGAGCTTATGCCTAAATAAATCTCTTAGTTTTTAAGATGCCACTGGACTCCTCATTGTTTTTGTTAATACAGTGTGTTGTTTGAAATGAAAAAAGGAAATCTGCTCATGAACTGGGTCTGGTGCAATGTTCTGTCCACATTGAGAGTGGGGTGGACTGGGTAATAAAATTACACTGGTCAGGCTCTTGACCAGGGCAAGAAGGTACAGTTCTGGGGTCCTAGGCTGGGGAGCTGGGGGGAAGTGGCTGGAGCCTCTGTATTGGTGGTTCATGAGTGGCTAGTGAAAGCATTCATGTAACTGCAGCTACCTAGTATGGCCATTCAGATGTTCCTATATAGATCCCAAATGTCTCTGCCCCTTGCTGTAATTCTCTAGACCCCACTCCCTCCCCCAGAGCTCAGATAGAAACCAGGAGTCTTGACAGGCTCTCTCTCTCTCTCTCTCTCTGCAAAGTAGGTAACAAAGTAAGAATATAAATTAAAAATTTTAACCTAACCAGCCACTGTCAGAGACAGGATCCTGGGCTAGGTGCACATCCATGTATGTTTAGGAACCCAAAGCGTCCTGACTTTCACAGCTGCTCAGCATCCACAAGGCCTTCCTGGGCCACTTGTTACATTTTCTATATGGACTTTTGTGGTTAACAAATAAACAAGAGATGGAAACTGCCTGTAGCATTTGCTCAGAACCAGCCCCTGGAATTATGTTCACTTGCAGTATTTGATTCAGCCACTAGGTGTCTCTGTGCGCTGTACACCACTCCAGCGAGGGGGTGTCCCTGGTAGGGCTTGCACAGGCACAGAGCCACTGAAGAGCTTCCGCCCCACAGCCCGGCGGGAGGGGGCAGGGGGCAGCGGAGGAGGCTGGCTGCTCCCCAGCGCAGAACTAGGAAGCGGGCGGTGTGGGGGCGGATTGTTTCCTACTCCGGGCACACTCCCGTCCCTCCTCCCGCACCTGGCGGAGCTCAGCAAGGCGAAGTACCGGATGGTTATCAAGGAGAGGAGGCTGCCCGCATTTCTGAGAGGGGTTAGATGGTGGGTTCAGGGTCAGGGCCCCGCACGGTGGCGGTGGCAGGTTCGGGTCCTCGCCGCTGCCCGGCCCCGCATGGTGGCAGGTGGGGGGTCCAAGTCCCGCTGACGCCCGGCCCGGCACAGCAGCAGTGGTGTAGTCCCGCTGCCCAGCCCGCACCCCGGAGTCCAGTGCTGGCCCCGCTCTGGACGGGGGCGCCGGGCATCGGGGACTGTGGGCGATGTCAGGGTGCGGGGCGCTGTGGTTCTCAGCCTGCAGCCCACTTAACGTATCGTGGGCCACATCTGCGGTGCACAGTGACAAACCGGCTGAGAGCCACTGCTCTGGGTGCGGGAGTTTTGTGTGCGCCAGCTGGCTGTTAGCTCTCTGCCAGCCACTCGAGCCCTCTGCTCCGAGCTAGGCCAGCCGGGCCGGGTGACTGTGGATGCACTCCAGGCCCCGAGTCCGTTCAAAGCATTCCCTTGTGGTACCCAGCCCTCCACCCCCGGCTCCCAGAGAAATCCCAGACCCTCTGGAGCCCTGGGACCCCAGTTTACCAGTTTTCCCTTAGCCCACTGCACCTGTCCCAGGCCCGGCCCTGAGTCCAGATGGAAAACAAAAGGAAATGTATTGAAGGAAGAGAGTTAAATGGCTATGTACAAAACACAGTCAGAAAATGCCACCTAGGGCCAAGGCCTGTGAATAGTCCCTTTTCCTCGCTGATCACAGGGCTTCACTCCAAAGGTTGGTCTTTTGCAGTATTTGCTGGCCCCAGGGAGCCGGGACCCAAACTTTCCCTAGCACCCCGCCTCTGCTAGCTACCTCCTCAGTGAACGGGAGCAGAGTGTCTCCCTCCACCCCAGGACAGACTGAATCAGTCTTTTGTCTTCGTTCACAGACGGGGCCAGCCTCTGTCTGCGGTAACATGCCTTTCTCCCGCCACGTGGCTTCGATGATTATAGCTTGTTTGTGATAGTTTCCACCGGGCTCTCGCCACGTGACTCGCTTTCACTCCAAGGCCATGGGGCCACGATTCTCAACATAGTTACACTAGCCCTGAACTATTGGCCCCGCACACATCTCATAGGGATGTAAATTAGTTACCAGCTTTCAGCAGTGACCTCACATGCTGCCCTTTATGGAGAAACACCAGCAAAGGGGTATTTTAGGTGCAGTGATTTTGTCAGCTCTGAGACAAGAGTTGCCCGTAAAGAAGAGTGAACCCTTTGCCACAATGTCACAGAGGCCCAGGGCTGAAGGGCCCAGGTCCAGACGGGGTCGTCCCTTGCAGGGTGAGGCAGGGAGCAGCGTGTTGGGGAATGGTGCCTTCGCTTTCACTGACTGGAGGACTTCCACCTCCGGCTGGCATTAAAGCCACAGAGCCACATCTTACAGGCCTTACTCAGCTTGGGACAAGCCCTTGTGTAGCCAGCCAATGCCGCAGACACAGAGCCACCATGCTTATCATGGGGATTGAACCCAGGTCTTTTGGCACCAAAAGCACCAGCTGCTACCACCTGAGCTGACAGAGCAAACCTGCTAGCCAGGCAGGGAGTAGCGGGTCTAGACGCTGGGCCCGAGATTCCCCACAAAGCATTTCGTGTGTGGCTCCTAGAGACCAAATACTGTGATGGTATTTTGCAGGGAGCGACAAAGCCTTTCTGCAGCGTGACCAGGGGCTGGTAGAGTGCCACTCCCGTCCCCAGTGACACCTCCTCCAGCCCCTCGACATTCGGGATCCCTGGCCTGGGGGCCATGCTGTTCTGGATCGCCCTTCCGTTCTGCACCATGTCTGTTGCTGCTCTGCTGGGAAGCAGCATCCTTCTGGTCATCATCCAAAGCCAGCACTGCATCCACGGGCCCATGGACATCTTCCTGGCCATGCTGGCTGCCACTGATCTGAGGTATCGCTGCATCAGTACAGCTGTGCCGCCCGCAGCTCACTTGTGTAGACATAGCCTAAGTCTGTGATGCCAATACGGTTATTCTGATCAGCCAAACTTGTGATCTCATCACAAAACGACAGCCAGTTTGTTTGGCAAGCCCTATTTCCCATAAATCCATGCTGCTCAGCATTGATTATGCCATCCTTCAAAGCTTTACTGACGGCATCCCCTATCACGCTTGACATGCTTTTCTCCTGGGATTGGGGTCAGGCTAACTGGACTAGAGTTATCTCTGCACAGTGCTCCAAGCTTTATTAAAAATAGCTCAGAGAGCTGCTCAGAGAGCTCCTCAGCCAACTCCTTTAGTACTCCTGGGTGCAAGTTGTCCGGTTCTGCAGAATTTGAAGAGATTGTCTTATTCCACTGAATTACTGTTCACTTTTCAGCAGAGGGTTCCTAGTGCAAGGCTAGATGGCCACTGCCTGCAGAATTATGGCAGGGTCAATGGCACTGCCACCAGACATGGAGGTGACAGCCCCAGCCCTGCAGATGACAACGTGGCTGGAGGTCCTGCTGCCAGATATCTAAGCAGAGGCATTTCACCCCCCTAAGGGGCACAAGAGTGTTAATTCCTTCTTAGCCCTTCAGTCTTTAAAGAGGCATTTTGCTTTCAGAAAACACTGGAGTCCCTGGAGATTCCCAGGTCATGTGGAGATTCTGCTGGGATTTGCTGACATTGATTTATAACCATCCCCACCGTAGCAAGCCTGGCAGACGCATCTGTTCCTGGCCTGTGTTCGGAGCCGTCTGACTGAGAGGACTGTTCTGGGGGAGCTAGTGGGGATTGGTGCCATTATTCACACCTGTCTTACTGAGCAGAGGGACGGAGCCCACTGAAAGGGGCTTGTGTGTCCCCGGGGAGCAGGACCCACTGAAACAGGTTTGCCTTGCACAGCACAGGGAAGTGTCTACAGGGTTTAGGAAGAACATTAGTTTCAAAATGCAGCCCAGGTAAGCAAGTTAATACTCCGACAACTTCAAATAGCTACCTGCCTCCCTACTGTACTCTGTGTGTCTGTGTATTGTGTATGCACATGTATATGTTTGTGTGCATGTTTAAGGGGACTGTTTCCCCCTTACTAACAGTCAGTGGGGAGTTTTGGCTGGCTAGCTCCCAGTACTAAAAAGGGGGAAGGGTCGATGGGGAATCAGGACCCTGAGACTGACAGCCCCCAGGAACAATGGGGAGAGCCCAATGCTCCAGGTCAGCCTGAATGACAGGACGGGCAGGCTAATCAGGGAGTCAGGAGGCCAGGGAGGTCCCGTCCTCCCTGTGAGCTGGACTTGCCTGTGTCAGACAGAGTGGGGCCAGGCTGAGGAAAAAGCAGGGGCCCCAGCTGATCTGGGGAGCAGAGCTGGGCCAGATCCAGAGAAGCAGCCCAGAGAGAGCAGACCCTGTCCTGGGAGCAGAGCTGTAGCCCCAAAGCCAGAGGCGCAGCCCAGGGAGAGCAGACTTGCCCTGGGAGCAGAGCTGCAGCAACCAGAGCCAGAGGGGCCAGAAAAGCAGCCCAGGAAGCAGGTCCGTGCTGGGAGCAGAGTCACAGAAGCAGCCGGCAGAGCAGACCTGTCCTGGGAGCAGAGCTGCAGCAACCAGAGCCAGAGGGGCCAGAGAACCACCCCAGGGAGCTGGAGGCAGAGCAGCAGCAGCCGTGTAGAGACCGAGTGGTGGAGCTGGGGCTGGAGCAGTCCGGAGCTGGCCGTGGTGAGCAGCTGGGGAGAGCGCGGGGGACCCTGGGCAGTGGGCCCAGCACAGGGAGACGCCTCAGCCAAGGGGCTCTGCAGGCCAGGCTTGGATCATAACCCCGACAGGGCGGGGGCGACACTGGAAAGAAGGGTCCTACCACTTAGAGCCTGAGAGCGTGTGGCCACCACCAGAGCGAGTGTCCAACCCACAGCATCCCTGCAGCACAGCCAGGGCCTGAGCAGGGGCCTGGGACTCACAAGGAGCAGACTGTGAACTGCCCTGACGTTCCAGAGACGCTGTTTGTGATGTTCCCTGCCACCGAGCGGGGTGATGTGTTTCCTTTAACCTTTCCCATTTCCCCTTATTCTTTTTAAAATTAATTGTTGATTAAATAACTTGCATTTGCTTTAACTTGTATGTAGTGGTCAGTGGGTCAGAGAAGTGCCCAGTGCAGAGAGAGTAACCCGGAGTGGGGACACCCTAGCCCCTGTCCTAGGTGACCACAGCAGGGTTGGGGGTCGAGCCCCCCAGGAACCCTGGGCCCAGCCTTGTTGGGGTTACGAGGACTCTGCCAGACAGGAGAGTGGAAGGGGAGCCCTCAAGGGCAGGGAGGCCACTGGGTAAAGGAAGTGGGAGCGAGGACTCAGATCCTTTCGCTAGCCCACTTCACCGGGGTCGTGCAGAAGCCAGGAAAGTTCCCCACAATAGCAGGACTATTCCCGCGCTTACACATGTGTTGTCCGTTTGCGTGTGTGTGCGTATGTATGTGGATGCTCAGTGTGTGCATGACTGCGTGTCTGTCTGTGAGGTATTGTGTGTGCAGGTGCAAGGGCTGTGAGTGTGCGCTGAGGGTGTGCACTGTGAGTGTGTGTTTGTGTATTGTGTATGCACGTGCATATGTGTTTGTGCTGTGTGTGTGTATGTGCATGCTCTGTGCGTGAGCGTGTTTGTGTGGTGTTGTGTGTGCAGGTGCAAAGGCTGTGTGTATGAGCTGTGAGTGTGGGTATTTGTGTATTGTGTATGCACATGCATATGTGTGTGTGTGCTGTATGTGTGTGTGTGTGTACAGGGCGAATAGGGTGGAAGCTCCAGGTCTGTCACCTTCCAAGAGCAGGAACATGTCTCAGGGCTGGAGGAAGACAAACCCCAGGACAATCACAATCACAACAGCTCCTTCATGCCTTACAGTCCCTGAGTCAGCGATGTGCCCAGGCCCATGCCCTGCCTCTCACAGTGGCTGGCGCGGAGTGATACAGAGACGCCCTCCCCAACCACCCGCAGCGACACACCGTCCTGGCGGGTGTGGAGCCCGCGGCTCGCCAAGGGGCAGGGTGGGCGGGATAGGAAGCAGACAGAGCGTATTTACTGAGCCCCCCTCACGGGGTACCCCTTGGGCCTACCTGGAAGAACTGGCCTAGTGGTACGTGCACCGCTCGGAAGGGGCCCAGCAGCAGCTTCTGCCCCTCCCCACCAGCGGAGAGAGCGGGCCAGACACGCCACTGAGAAAATGGCTGCAAATTAGGGGATTAGCCTGTTGGCATAAAATTTCCAGCTCTCGGACACTTCAGCCTGTGGCCTGGGCTCCGGGCAGTTGAGCTGGGCTGGGGGTGGAGCGCTTGGGGCTGGCCTTGAATAAGAGGGAAAACAAACCAAGACAAAAATTGCGAGGACAGGCGTAGGGTTCCCCTCCCTGCTGGGGCCGAGGACGTGGGATGTCGGTGAGTAGCCAGTGTCAGGGGCTGGATATCACGGGGGACAGAGTAAAGGGAATGGGGTGCACCTGTTACGCTGTTGACCGCAGACAGGCAGAGGCAAGACCCCTTCACACTAGGGGCCAGGGGTAACGAGGTGACTCACAGCCCCGGGCCCCGAGAACCATCACAGAGAGCAGCCGTTGAACTATCCGAGCTCACGGACAGCCGGCTGATTAGCCATTCTTTGCATGCACAAGGCCGTCACACGCTCTATTAATCGCTCGCAGTCTCCGGAGCCGTTCTGCTCCAGTCGGACGTGGCCCTCAGCATATCATGTCACCCATCAACAACGGCAGCCTGAGACCTTCCGCATTCCTCCTGGTCGGCATACCGGGGCTGGAAACCACGCAGCACTGGGTCGCGATCCCTCTGTGCTTCATGTATATTGTGGCCCTGCTGGGGAACGGCATTGTTCTGTTTGTTATAAGGACAGACCCCAGCCTGCATGAGCCCATGTATGTCTTCCTGGCCATGCTGACCATCACCGACTTGGTGCTGTCCACATCCACCCTGCCCAAAATGCTGAGCATCTTCTGGCTGGGATCCAGGGAGATCGGGTTCCACGCCTGCCTCACCCAGCTGTTCTTCATCCATGCTTCCTCGCTGGTGGAGTCGGGCATCCTGGTGGCCATGGCATTAGACCGCTACGTGGCCATCTGCAACCCCCTGCAGCATGCAGCCATCTTGAAAATCAGTATGGTGGCCAAGATAGCGCTGCTGGTCTTGGTCAGAGGCCTCGTTGTGATAGCCCCCTTGCCCTTGCTCCTCAGGAGGCTGCCTTTCTGCCAGGCCTACATCATCCCCCACTCCTACTGCGAGCACATGGCCGTGGTGAAGCTGGCTTGCACAGACACCACGGTCAATGCAGCATACGGCCTGGTCATGGCCCTGCTGGTGGGGGGGCTGGATGGCATGTCCATCACTCTGTCCTACGTGATGATCCTTCAGGCTGTCTTCGGCCTCCCTTCCACCCAGGCCCGGCTCAAGGCTCTCAGCACCTGCATGTCCCACATCTGCGTCATCCTCATGTTCTACATCCCTGGGCTCTTCTCCTTCCTGGTGCATCGCTTCGGCCAGAGCGTCCCCAACCCCATCCACATCCTGCTGGCCAACCTCTACCTCCTGGTGTCACCCATGCTGAACCCCATCGTGTATGGGGTGAAAAACAAGCAGATCCGCAGTCGGGTGACCAGGGTCTTCCACGTGAGGGGCCCCTGAGTGCCAGAGGGCAGTCGCTTCATGCTTATTTCTCCAGATACCACACACAACTTTTATTTTTTAAATGTACCATAATTATTAATAATAAAACAATCATTGAGTATCACTGGGACTCCACATGGTGCCTTAGGGACATAGGGGAAGCTGGGCTTGCAGCAGCCCATCTAACAAAAAGAGTAGACAGTGAATCAGTGGGCCCGGCGCTGTACATACACCTGGTCACAGACAGTCCCTGCCCTGACAAGTGCCGTTCATAGAATCATAGAAACATAGAAGATTAGGGTTGGAAGGGACCTCAGGAGGTGTCTAGTCCAACCCCCTGCTCAAAGCAGGACCAACACCCACTAAATCATCCCAGCCAGGGTTTCGTTAAGCTGGACCATAAAAACCTCTAAGGATGGAAATTCCACCACCTCCCTAGGTAACCCATTCCAGCCCTTCGCCACCCTCCTAGTGAAATAGTGTTTCCTAATATCCAACCTAGACCTCCTCCACTGCAACTTGAGATCATTACTCCTTGTTCTGTTATCTGCCGCCACTGAGAACAGCCGAGCTCCATCCTCTGTGGAAATCCCCTTCAGGTAGGTGAAGGCTGCTGTCAAATCCCCCGTCACTCTTCTCTTCTGCAGACTAAACAATCCCAGTTCCCTCAGTCTCTCCTCGTAAGTCATGTGCCCCAGCCCCTAATCATTTTCATTGCCCTCCGCTGGACTCTCTCCAATTCAATGGAAATAGCTAAAAGTGTAGCTTCAGGGCTAAAATGTGATCAAGAGGGCATTGTTGAACTGCTCAATAAAT
The DNA here is from genome assembly GCF_015237465.2 of Chelonia mydas. Lineage (NCBI taxonomy): Eukaryota > Metazoa > Chordata > Testudines > Cheloniidae > Chelonia > Chelonia mydas. Next base: position 3,896,736 of record NC_057849.1, on the reverse strand, counting down.
TTGCAAGTGCCCTTTCAAACAATTCAAAACTTGCTCACACAGAGATGGAGGGACTCAGTGAGTGGTGGGCCTTGGGGGACTGGGGGTAGAGGAGAGGAGGGAGGAACTCGGCTAGAGGTGGGCGGTGAGAGTCTTGGGGGGATGGTGGAGGGACTCAGCGAATGGCGGGAGGAGGGACAACAAGTGGGGGAGTGGAGGAGATGAGGGACTCAGTGGGTGGGCAGCAGCAGAGGTTCCAGCAAAACGGAGAAGCTGAAAATATGATAAGGAGTACTTGTGGCACCTTAGAGACTAACCAATTTATTTAAGCATAAGCTTTCGTGAGCTACAGCTCACTTCATCGGATGCATACTGTTTTTTCCACAGTATGCATCCGATGAAGTGAGCTGTAGCTCATGAAAGCTTATGCTCAAATAAATTGGTTAGTCTCTAAGGTGCCGCAAGTCCTCCTTTTCTTTTTGCGAGTACAGACTAACACGGCTGCTACTCTGAAACCTGAAAATATGATGCTTATTTCAAAGTGAGCTTTACATAGAGTGGGTCCAGCAATGCACCGAGGCCTCAATGTGTTCTACATGGCGAACTACTGGCAAGCAACAGTACACAACAGTATGCCGCCCTGCAATGTACACCAGCCTCTTGACACAAGACACCATACCTCCGTATCTAAACCTGTCAAGTTTTTTCAGAGGAAGCTCAATGAGTTAACAGGACAAAAAAATTGTTGAAATGTACAGCACTGTTAACATGAAGGCTACTGAGGCTTCTTACTGTGTGGCTTTGCGCATTGCCAAAGCTGGTAAACCGCACAACACAGGCGAGAAACTGCTAATTCCAGCTGCAAAGGATACGCACGCGGTGATGAGAGCAGAGAAAGCAGCATTAAAGCGAGATGTGATCCCACTCTCTAATGACACAGTTTCACACCCTATTGTGGAGATGGCCACTGGTGTAAAAGAGCAGGTCCTAGAAAGTGTTCGTAATAGCCCATATTATTCAATGCAGACAGATGAGTCTACCAATATTCCAAATGCTGCACAGCTGCTGGTGTATATTCATTTTGCTGCAGGAATACAATTAAAAGAGGAATTTCTGTTTTACAATCCACTGGTGAAGAGCTTTTTAAACTATTAAATAATTTTGTCCAAGACACAGGCCCTGATTGGAGACATTGTTTTGGAATTTGCAGCGATGGAGCATGGTCCATAATGGGATGACATAGTGGGCTTGTGACAAGGGTACAAGAAGTGGCTCCCACAGCTACCTTGAATCATCGTATGATTCACAGACAGGCTTTGGCTGCTAAGAAGATGGCAGAGGAGCTCAGCAATGTTCTTTCATTTGAAGTAAAAATTATAAACTTTATAAAATCGCGCCTGGTTAATTCAAAGGTTTTTGCCATTTTATGCGATGAGACGGGGCAAACTTCACACAGGGTTGTTACACGCAGAAGTTTGTTGGCTATCCAGGGGCAAAATGCTGACAAGTCTCTGTGAACTGCGTGAGGAAGTCCATGTTTTTCTTGCCGATAATATGAATATGGCAGCCAGATATGACAACAAGCATTTCCAAAAAGTGTCACGGAAATGCTGTACAAATGGAGAGCGACTGAACTCTCTGAATGTGTCACTTCAGGGATGAGATGCCAATGGTTTAATTGCTAACGAGCAGATATCAAACTGGAACCATGGTCTTCAAGTGTGCAGCAGGGATATGTTTGCATGTTTTCAACACTAGCAGGACATTGCGCAAGAGCGTGGTGATCTGTCAGTTGACACTATCCAGGACATAATTGTTCAACATTTAGGGTCTCTGCAGGAGCAGTTTCATGAATACTGAGACATTCTATTCCTTGGGGGACCATCCTGGAATCCTCATTTTCCACATTTTTATATAATCGTGATCTTACATATATAGCATGTATAAAGCTGGTAAGGTATCAGGGGAAAGGTTATGATCTACTGAGAGTAATTTATCTATCCATATTTGTATATCATTATTGCATATGAAGTTATGAGAATTGTGTTGTATGGTTGTCACTAAAACATGAGGTAAATTGGGGAATCAGCCAGATATTAGTTCCTCTGAGGCAACAGCAAGGAAAGTAACCAACACCTGAGCGGGGTGTCAAACAACCCATCAACAACCATAATCTAGCAAGGCAACTACAATTCAGTGACTCACTTGCAAGAGGCCACACCAGGGGAATTGCTCATCCTTGACTGGAGACTCAGCAATGCCCCCCAGACATGCCTGGACTTGTGTTCTCCAAGAACATGGACTGAGAGTATAAAACCAAACACAGGGGGCCCACGTGGGGCCCTTCTCCGTCACCCAAGGAAGACTCCAACTGAGGGGACTGGCCCAGATTTCAAAGTGAAACCTGTATACTATGAACTGCAATATCCAGTGGGATGAGAAAAACTGCTTAATCTAGTTGTTGTCCAGTCGAATTGGGTTGAGAGTTTAGACTGTGTGCTTACATTTTATTTCTTTTGGTAACTAACTCAGACTTTTTGCCTATAACTTAATATCACTTAAAATCTATCTTTTGTAGTCAAATTTGTTTTACTGTTTATGTTTACCAGCGAGTTTGTATGAAGTGTGTGACAAATCTGCTTCAGGTTTGCAAAGGCTGGTGTATATCCACTTTCCACTGATGAAGTGGTGAACCAATTAATAAATCTGCATTGCTCATCTTGAGCAGTGCAGATGGTATATTCCTGGGGTATAGTATATTCCTGGGGTATATTCCTGGGAGATAGAAGGGTTTGGCTCTGGTGCCATTTTCCTTGTGATTCACGAGTGGCTCTGGGAGCATTCATGCAATCTAGCTGGATGTGGGGCTCCACATGCTGTTGTGCTGAGTGATCACAGCACCTGGAGGGGCTTGCTACTTGTCACTAGCAAAGCATTGTGAGAGACAGCCCAGGCTGGAGAGAATTAAGGGGGCACAGCGGTCCCTCAGTCCCAGGATGCACCCCGGGGATCCCATCACAAATATTTTCCTGAAATGGGCAAAGACTAATGTAATCAATGGATCAGGAACCCATTCAGCTTTCAGCCAAACCCTACAGTTATGCTGTCTTCAAAAGAAGAGGAAAGCCTTATCACCCTGTCAAGCAATAAGGAACTGCAGGACAAATTTCCACAAATGCCAGTCACAGACTTTTGGTTATTATGAGTTAACACACTGGGCTCTTAAAGGGCTCGTTTCCTTTTCAGCTAAACTTCTACCCGGCAAAGGTTTTTACGCTCAATATTTCCTAATACTTAAGGAGAAGGGAGATTGGAGACCCAGCCTAGGCCTCAGAGCACTCAAGAACTTTGTCCAAGCTCAAGAATTCAAGATGATCATTCTAACAATGATTATTCCAGCATTGGAACAGGGAGACTGGTTTTCAGCCCTTGACCTCCAGGATGCCTATTTCCATATCTCAATCTGACTGTCCCACAGACAGTTCCTCAGGTTCACCCAAGGACAAGACCACTACCAGTACAGAACGCTCCCCTTTGGGCTATGATCAGCTCCAAGAGTATTCTCCCAGGTTCTCTCAGAAGTGACCACTCACCTATGCTCCCAGGGGATCATGATCTACTCCTACCTAGATGATTGTCTCCTCACAGATTGCTCCTTCAAAGAGGCCTGTCAAGGTGTGCCAAGACTGCAATAGACTCATTCACGGAACTGGATCAGCATCTAAAAATCAACCTTCACCCCGGTACAGAGTCTAGAGTTCATAGGGACCATCCTCCACTCGTTATGGACCAAAGCGCTCCTGTCTCAGCACAGATTCCTCTGCTTGGCCATGATCATAGAGACAATTCAAAACAGCCCTCAAATATCAGCCAGACACTGCCTCCAACTCGCACAGTTGCCAACTTTAACGCGGTACATAAGCACTCCAACTTTCACAATAGGCCAAAAATCAAGCTAATCCCATTTCAAAACAAGGTCAAAACAAGCCAATCCCTAAGAATCCCAACACTCTATGTGACAAAATCTCCCCGGCGTGCAGTCGGAGACTATGGTGGGCCTGCTGTGCGTCCCTGACTCTCTCCACCCTCCTTGCCCCTGCTTGCAGGGAGCAGGTCAAAAAAAAAAAAAGAAGCAACAAGCTACAAGCCAAAAACTAGCCAACAAGCGACTCACAAGCCAATTAAGCCAAAAACAAGCCCAATTTCTGTGTTTTTTTTCGCGGGTGAGCATGTCTGCTCCTGGGGCAGTGGCTATGCCTCATGCCAGGCTTCATATGCCACCGGCAGTTGTGGTTCAACTCGATCTACAGACCAAACAGAGACAGACTAGAGAAAACTTTGGCACTGACCACCAAGGTCAAGAACTCCCTGGGCTGGTGGAAAAACCCAGCAGAGCAGATTTAGATTAAAACTTAGCAAAAACTTCCTAACTGTAAGAACAGCAGGACAATGGAGCAGACTGGCTAGGGAGGATGTGGAAGCTTCTTCACTGGAGGTTTTCGAAAGGCAGATGGAGAGCCATGTGTCCTGGACACAACAAATCCTGCATCTTGGCAGGGAGTTAGACTAGATGACAATTGCGGTCCCTTCTAACCCTGTGGTTTTATGAGTCTATGAGGAATTTGACTAGGGTGCCCAGACATCCCAGTATTTAACCCTTTGTTCCATGTCCCGATCAATGTACGATCGGGACGCCATTTGTCCCAATATTCAAGTAAAATTTAAAACTTGGTAGTGACATAGAAAATTAATTGATTTGGGATGTCCTATTTGTTAACCCAATTGTGCTCTATGTTACCTGCTGGGAATTTTGGTTTTTCAGGTAGTTTTCCAGTTTAACACAATTCACAGTAGGGTAATGTAGTTTACATTACAGTTCTGAACCACAGTGCATAGTATAGCACAAATGACAGTGGGTGCATAATAACACATATGCATACAGAGACTGCACCCTTTACCCGTGTTATTTGGTTAGTGAACAAACAAATGTCTATGTTTAAATATGGATTATAACTACTTAGCATTAATTACCTTTTTAGTGGCATTTTAATATGTAATTATGCCTTGGTGAGTTATCAAATGAAAATGAGATAATAAGGATAATACGCTTAAACTGCTTTTTAATTAATACAATGTGTTAATTATCAATTTATGTCTACAGTATATTGTGTTAGCGATGTTATATTGTAATTGTTGAGGTCATGAATATAACATTACTATTAATACCATATTTATGTTTATGTATGATACAGTGTATCACCCTCCCCATGTGTCCCGATATTTTAGATCTAGTCACTCTAATTTATTTGACTGGGTGTTGGGGACTGCTCCCAGAACAGAGACTGCAGTCCTGCATGACCAGCTCCAGAGTCAGGATGATCATAGAATCATATAAGATTAGGTTGGAAGAGATCTCAGGAGGTCATCTAGTCCAACCCCCTGCTCAAAGCAGGACCAACACCCACTAAATCATCCCAGCCAGGGCTTTGTCAAGCTGGGCCTTAAAAACCTCTAAGGATGGAGATTCCACCGCCTCCCTAGGTAACCCATTCCAGTGCTTCACCACCCTCCTTGTGAAAGAGTGTTTCCTAATACCCAACCTAGACCTCCCCCACTGCAACTTGAGACCATTGCTCCTTGTTCTGTCATCTGCCACCACTGAGAACAGCCGAGCTCCATCCTCTTTGGAACCCCCCTTCAGGTAGTTGAAGGCTGCTATCGAATCCCCCCTCACTCTTCTGCAGACTAAACAAGCCCAGTTCCCTCAGCCTCTCCTCATAAGTCATGGGCCCCAGCCCCCGGATCATTTTCATTGACCACTGCTGGACTCTCTCCAATTTGTCCACATCCTTTCTGTAGTGGGGGGACCAAAACTGGAAGCAGTATTGCAGATCTGGCCTCACTATTGCCGAATAGAGGGGAATAATCACTTCCCTCAAGCTGCTGGCAATGCTCCTACTAATGCAGTCCAATATGCCGTTAGCCTTCTTGTCAACAAGGGCACACTGCTGACTCATCTCCAGCTTCTCATCCACTGTAATCCCCAGGTCCTTTTCTGCACAACTGCTGCTTAGCCACTTGGTCCCCAGCCTGTAGCGGTGCATGGGATTCTTCCGTGCTACATGCAGGACTCTGCACTTGTCCTTGTCGCATCAGATTTCTTTTGGCCCAATCCTCCAATTTGTCTAGGTCACTCTGGGCCCTATCCCTACCCTCCAGCATATCTACCTCTCCTCCCAGCTTAGTGTCATCTGCAAACTTGCTGAGGTGAAATCCATTCCATCATCATCTCGATCATTAATAAAGATGTTGAACAAAACTGGCCCCAGGACCGACTTCGCTTGATACCAGCTGCCAACTAGACATTAAGCCATTGATCACTGTCCATTGAGCCTGACAAGCTAGCCACCTTATGATGTGCTTATGTAGGCACCTTCTACTGGAGAGGCCTCTGAACTTAGTTGGGGGTGTTCCATTTGGGAAGATCCTGAGTACTGCAATCCAGCCTTGGAGACTACATCTCCCATGATGCCTTCCAGGGGATGCAGGGAAGCGTGTTCTGGGCTACACCTTGGAAGGGAGTTTAGATCCTGGTCAGGGGAACGGAGATTGCTTTGTGGAGCTCTGTCCAAGCCAGAAACTGCTGCTGAGAGCCTGCTGGGGCTTTGCCCGAGCAGGGAGCCGCAGAGGCTGTTGCTGGGCTTCATTGCAGACATGGCAGAACTGTTGCTGAGCGCAGAACTCACAGATGTTGGCCTGCAGTCAAACCAGTGTGTGTAACCAAAACCTTTGTTGTTTGGGAAATTGCAGTGGTCTTACCATCTAACCAGAATCCAGGGTTATAACGATTCCGGTCTTCAGAGGGACTGTCCAGCTTGAAATGAACCCAAAGTTAGAATAGTTATGCCCTTTGTTGCCTGGGCTGGACTGTTTTACTGACCTGACAGAGTGCTGTCCCGGGCTTCAAGATCTCCACACGCGCCCACTAACACAGATTCAGAGGAGTGCACTCATGGGTGGAGTAACAGTCCCAGTTCTATAGATCTATATCATATCCCCTCTTAGTGAGAAGAACGGCCAAACTGGGTCAGACCAAAGGTCCGTCTAGCCCAGTATCCTGTCTTCCGACAGTGGCCAATGCCAGGTGTTTCAGAGGGAATGAACAAAAAAGTTATCATCAAGTGATCCATTCCCTCTTGCCCATTCCCAGCTTCTGACAAACAGAGGCTAGGAACACCATCCCTGCCCATCCTGGGTAATGGCCATTGGTGGACCTGTCCTCCAGGACCTCTTTGGACCTATCCTGGGGAACTCTGGTGCCTACTGCTCTTGTGCCTTTGACAATCTATTGCAGTCTTGGCCTTCACAACATCCTCTGGCAAAGAATCCCACTGAATACAGATGGACACTGGGCACCTAACTCACATCTGTGCCTCTGAACATCTCCCTCCACCCTGCCTATCCTAATTAGAGCCTGTGCAGTGACTCTAGCAGTCCACAAGCTTCAGAACACATGCTGAACATTGAAGGGGCCCAGGAAGCTGCTCCTGCCCATGGCACAATATTGCCCTATGGGGGATTATGACGGAGTAGGGGCAATCTGTGCTGCCCTCGGTCAGACAGATGCTATTAGACGGGAGGGGCTATCACTCTGTGTTTGAAACAAGGATGTGCGAGAGCCTTTCCATTGCACGTCACGTTCTCAGGGATTCAGCGCAGGGCTCGTCAGCTGGGAGGGGAGGAGAAGATGCTCAGATTCTATGGTGATGGGCAGCAGCATGGAAATGCTGATAGACAAATGAGTACCTCTAAACCTTGTCTCTTCCTTTTGTCTCCGGGGTTTCTGTAATGACGGACCACTCTGTCAAGTCTGCACGACTCGGTTTGCCCTGAAAATCTGAGCCCTGGTTATCAGCGGATCATTTCTTTACTCCCGGGGGAGGGTCTCAGGCTGAAGTTCTGCAGTGTCTATTTTCTGCTCTTCCCACTGCTCACAGAGCTGAGGGAATTATCCAGGAGTCGAGGCCACAGGGACTGTTCAGGGGAATCATAACGGTTGCTGTCCAGCATGGCGAGCGTCAGACATGTGAGATTCATGCGCTGATTCCCATGGCTCTGTCTTCCTGTTGCGATAAGGAGATTTCCTCTCTCTGCTGAGCAGGATTTCTGTGAGTTGCCTGTTTCTGCAACTCACCTGAGGGTTAAGGAAGAGTTCAAAGGTTCAAGTCAAAAACCATCTGGGCAGGAATTCACCAGCACGGCAGCTTGAACCTGTTCTGTTTATTCCCACTGAAGCATCTGGCATTGGCCACCGTCCGAGGACAGGATACTGGGCTAAATGGACCATTGGTCTGACCCAGGAAGGCCATTCTTATAAAGCTCAATTTGTAGGGGTTTCTTTGTCAGAGGTTTTCCTTATGCCTCTGGAACAAAGACCGGACTGGGGGAAGTGCCGGTCTCAGGCTAAAAGGATTTCTAGCCTGTGTATAGAAATCTGGTGGACGGCTTGTATTACCAGCCAGGGTGAGAAATTGCTCATTCGTATCCAATCTATCTAATATGTTAGGCTTAGTTTACAGTTTTATTTATTTTCTTGGTAATCTGCTTTGATCTGTTTGCTATCACTTATAATTGCTTAAAATCTCTCTTTTTCTACTTAAACTTGTTTTTTTCTTTATCTAAAGCAGTGTGCCTTTGAGTGAAGTGTCTGGGGAAAATCTCAGCTTGGTTCAGACAGGCTTGTTGCATATCCTTCCCACATCAAGAGGAGGGTGAACTCTATTAATGAGCTTACATTGTACAGATCCTTGTGCAGTGCAAGACAGTATAATTTTGGGTTTATACTCCAGTTGGGGGTGTGAGCCTGGGGGGCTGGGAAATTGGCTGCTGTCTGCTGTTTGTACCTGGGTGGCTTAGGAAAGCCCTCTGGTAGCTCAGTTGGGTGTATGGAACCATCTGCTGTCGTGTTGGGTGATAACAGGACCTGGAGAGGTTGAATCACAGCACAGTATTGTGAAAGAGGGCCAGCCCAGCAGGGTGGTTAGAGGGGTGCAGCAGTTCCCACGACTCCCAGACTGCACCCTAGGGGTGACAACCCATCACACTCATGCCCCAACCTGTGACACAAGCACAGGGGACGGAATGAAGCCCAAACAAAAGATCCAGATATAGCAGTTGTTTGATTCCTTTTCCACTGTGTTCTCACCCCGGCAGGGCACGCCTACCTAAAATACCACCATACTGAAATGGCCTCAGGGCAACAGATCAGGGAAACTCCGTAGCTATTCCCTGGTAAAATGTAGGATAGAATGTGAGATGAACTCCAGGTGATTTTGGCCATGGGAGTGGTGAAGGAATCACACACTGTACTCGTTCTGATGCAGGATAACACAACCTGTTTCTGCATCAATTTCTGAAAGATCAACACAGTGTTGAAATTTGATGCAGAGAGTAGATGATCTATTAGAACAGTTTGAGCTGCCAGATATATACTCACTTTAGACCTCACAAAGGGATACTGGCAAATACCTTTGATGCCAGAATCCTACAAGAAGAAAGCCTTTTCCATGCCCTTCGGCTTGCGTCAATTCAGCATCAAGTCATTTGGCCTCCACAGGGTGGCAGTGAATTTTAAAGGCTAATGGACTGGATATTACAACTGCATGGGAAGCATGCAATGGTATGCTGCTACGATCAATTGAAAATGGTTTCTGGTCCCATATCTTGAGGCAACATTCCTACACATAGTGCAGATGGCAGTACGCAACACACAGAAAAGAAAGCCATTATCAATTGCTAGGCTGAACAGTCCTGAAGACTCAGTTTGCTCTGACAATCTGAGCCCCTGGTGTCGGCAAATCATTTCTTCACTCCCAGGGGAGGAGCTCATGCTGAAGTTCTCTAGGGTCAATTTTCTCCTCTTCCCACTGCTCATGGAGCCAAGAGAATTGTCTGGGAGTCCTGCCAACCTGAGAGTCTTCAGGGACTGTACAGGGGAATCATAAAAGTCACTGTCCAGCACACTGAAAGTCAGACATATCAGATTTATACACTGATTCTCAGGGCTCTGCCTTCCAGTTGCAGTAAGGAGATTTCCTCTGTCTGCTGAGCGGGATTTTGGTGAGTTGCCTGTTTCTACATTAAAGTTAGTGCTCAGGTTCATGTCAAGAACCATCTGGGCCAGAATTCACCAGGACAGCAACCTCATCTGTTTATTACTGTCAGAAACACCAAGGGATTTTCCTGGTAAAATTGGAACTACAATAGTCTAAATAGTTTAGACAAATATTTTTTTATTGTGATCAGTTCCTTGTGTGTTACTGTGTGTCCTTCCATCTGTCACAATAGCTTCCTTTTTTGGGGCGGTGTGGTTATTCCTCTGTTTCGCTCATGTTTTCTAATTCAGCAACTTCACTGCCATGTTAGGAAGCGCAGCCAAAGCCTCTGTGGTGGGTGTCTGTGTTACCAGAGGGTTCACAATAAGAATGGGTCACACATGTCACAAATATAAAGGGAAGAGTAAACACCTTTAAAATCCCTCCTGGCCAGAGGAAAAACCCTTTCACCTGCAAAGGGTTAAGAAGCTAGGATAATCTCGCTGGCACCTGACTAAAATGACCAATGAGGAGACAAGATACTTTCAAAAGCTGGGGGGAGGGAGAAACAAGGGGTCTGTGTCTGTCTGTGTGATGCTTTTGCCGGGGACAGAACAGGAATGGAGTCTTAGAACTTAGTAAGTAATCTAGCTAGATCTGCATTAGATTCTGATTTCTTTAAATGGCTGAGAAAATAAGCTGTGCTGAATGGACTGGATATTCCTGTTTTTGTGTCTTTTTGTAACTTAAGGTTTTGCTTAGAGGGATTCTCTATGTTTTGAATCTGATTACCCTGTAAGGTATTTACCATCCTGATTTTACAGAGGTGATTCTTTTACTTTTTCTTCTTTTAAAATTCTTTTTTTAAGAACCTGATTGCTTTTTCATTGTTCTTAAGATCCAAGGATTTGGGTCCGTGTTCACCTATGTAAATTGGTGAGGATTTTTATCACGCCTTCCCCAGGAAAGGGGGTGCAGGGTTTGGGGAGGATTTTGGGGGGAAAGACGTTTTCAGGCAGGCTCTTTCCCGGTTATATATCTGTTAGACGCTTGGTGGTGGCAGCAATAAAGTCCAAGGGAAAAAGGAAAATAGTTTGTACCTTGGGGAAGTTTTAAACCTAAGCTGTTAAAAATAAGCTTAGGAGGTTTTCATGCAGGTCCCCACATCTGTACCCTAGAGTTCAGAGAGGGGAAGGAACCTTGACAATACACTGGCCAGATTCTGCTTTCACATTCTGCCTTCAGTGGGTCACTCTAGATTGACACTGGCTTCCCTGAGAGCAAAGTCAGGGCCCATGTGTTTTGGAATCCCCATCTCTCATGCCTGGTCTCAGAACGCCACATAAATTAGAGGTTTCCTTCAGACTCTTTGAGTGCTTTACAGAGTAGCGCTCTCTGTAGCAGGACCCGGAACTTTGATTTTCGCAGGTTGGGCCAAAAGTTAAACTGTAAGGGTCAAAACTTGGCCCCATTGAGATCACCCTAAATCCACAGGTAGGGACTTAAATAAATGGCCTGATTTACACCGACCATGAGACTCCAGTGACTTCAACTCCCGTAGCCGTTAAGGACGGGTGGGCTCGTTTGGACCAAAGAAGAGCTGACAGGAGAGTTGCTGAAATCTCAAACTCACAGGCTTAAAGGTTCAAAACAATCAGGGTAAAAAAAAAATTCAGGGAGAGGGAGGGGTCTGCTCTGTCTTGAGCCCCAGCATCTCTGCTTCTGGAGAGGATGAGAAGCACCAAAAGGCAGTAAAAATATAAGCATGCTTCTGGGTTAGAGGAAAGCAGGTGGTGCTGGAAATCTCATTGGGGGAGGTCCAGGAACTCTCAGTGTGTGTTGGGGGAGAGTGGGGGGGACATGCAGTATCCAGATCACAGTGGTGCAGAGTCCTGAAACTGGGTGAAATAGGGAATGCGCATCCAGTCTAATGCACAGACCAAAGAGGCATAACGAGGCCTCCTGGGGCAGGGGGTGTCTCAGACAGTAATGTAACTTGGATCACACTGTAGCAGACTATCTCTGACACCGTCTGCAATCTGGACTATCCCTCTTCCCGTAAATAATTCCACTACAGCCTTGTGGCAATGTCAGCAATTGCCAACCTGGAAAAGCAGCCTCAGGAAGGGGTGTCTGGGTTTCTGATGGGCTGCAATATGGTAAATCTTTGTGTTGTTTTGAGGAGGAGTTCCGTACGCTGGCTCCTTTTAATTTCTATGTCCCCTCTCCTTTGGCTGGGCCTGTCCCTCTCTTCTTGCCTGCACAGGCTGAGCTGTTGCTGGGGTTCCCTTCCCGGAAAGGACATTCAGGCTGATCTCGCACTTTTTCTCGGTGCAGGAAGACACTGAGTTTAACTTAATCTGAGGAGATATTTCTGTGAGCTGTGGCTGTGGGGTCTGGCACCTGGTTTTGATCCTGGTTGAGGGTGCCATTGTGTGGCAGGGGTGGGGATTGTGCGAGCCAGGGACATACGTGGACAGGCGAGCAGCATTGGAGGTTATGGGGGCAGGCAGGGGGTATATCTGGAAAAGCAGAGAGCAGTGGAGGTTGTGGGGGTAGGCAGGGGGTGTACACACAGAAGCAGGCAGTACTTGAAGTTGTGGAAATCTCACTCTTGGCTTTCAGCCTGCTAAGCCTGAGCAGCTTTCCATCCCTGCTATAAGTGATTTCAACGCCAGCTGTGAACTTCCCAGCAATTGGGTAAAGAGTTCAGAGTAGCAGCCGTGTTAGTCTGTATTTGCAAAAGGAAAAGGAGTTCTTGTGGCACCTTAGAGACTAACCAATTTATTTGAGCATAAGCTTTCGTGAGCTACAGCTCACTTCATCGGAGCTCAAATAAGCGAAAGCTTATGCTCAAATAAATTGGTTAGTCTCTAAGGTGCCACAAGTCCTCCTTTTCTTTTTGGGTAAAGAGTGACGGCAATAAAAACTGCAAACACGGTTGGAGCGATGTTACAGCCCGATCTGACTCCTGTTTGTACTTTGAAAGGTTCACCCTGGGAACTAGTGCTGCTCAGAACAGTCGCTTTCACGTTATCATGAAGCAATTTTCGGACACTGATGTATTTGTCAGGCATCCAGTCTTAGAGAGTACAGTCCAGAGGGCAGGGCGATTCACTGAGTCAAAGGCCTTAGTTAGATCAATAAAAGCTATGTACCGTGGTTGGTTTTGCTCCCGACACTTTTCTTTTTTTAGACAACATCTATTGTGGAACTCCACTATGCTGATGACAACACAATCGTTGCCCACTCTGAGAAAGATCTTCAAACTATCTTGAATGTGTTTGCCGATGCTTACGCATGTCTTGGTTTCACTCTTAATATCAAGATGACTAACGTGCTCTATCAGCCCTCTCCAAATGAGGTATTCCATGCCCCATCTATCAAAATTAATGGCGTGGCACTGGAGAATGTCGATCATTTCCTCTACCTTGGAAGTCATCTCTCATCCAAGGCAGATATTGATGCAAAAATACAACACCGCCTGAGCTGTGCCAGTGTAGTTTTTTCTCGTTTATGGCACAGGGTCTTTGAAGATCACGACATTTGAACAGACACCAAGCTTCTTGTTTATCAAGCCGTTACTCTCCCAACACTGTTGTATGGGTCCGAAACTTGGACAACCTAGACACCACTTGAAAGTCCTTGAGCATCAATGCTGCCTTCATAAGATTCTGAAGATCAAATGGGAAGACAGGCGCACCAATATTAGTGTTCTGGAAGAGGCAAAGACCACCAGTATCGAGGCAATGATCATCCATCAGCAATTCCACTGGACTGGTCATGTTGTCCGGATGCCAGACCACTGCCTCCCAAAACAGGTCCTGTTCTCTCAGCTGAAAGAAGGGTACCGTAACGTGGATGGACAACGGAAGTCTTATAAGGACTTGCTGAAGGACAACCTAAAAAAAGTAATATTGACACTGACACTTGGGAGACACTTGCCCAGGATCGCTTAAAATGGAGTGAAGTCCTACTTGATGGTCTTCTGCATTTAGAACTTGCTTGCTGACAAGCTGAAGAGGACAAGGGGCGCAGGAGGAAGGAGAGACTTGTCTCCAGTCACGGTCAACAGCCTCCTGCTGAGCCTGAAAACATCTGCCCTCATTTTAATAGAACTTGTGGTTCAAGGATTGGCCTTATTAGCCACCTGAAGACCCATAATTCCCATGGAAGATGATCATACTCGGTAACGAGTTATCGCCCCATCATCATCATCACTTGAGGTTGTGGGGGCAGGCAAGGCAGTCTACACAGAAAAGTGGGCAGTGCTGGAGATAGGGGGGCAGGCAGGGGCTGTACACAGAAAAGTGGGCAGTGCTGGGGATTGTGGGGGCAGGGACAGGGATGTAAATAAAGAGGTGGGAAGAGCTGCTGAAATTCAGTTTTTCTTTGTGATTGTTGGCATTTCACCCATGAAAAGAACCATTGATCTTTGGTCCTCAGCTGGTTTGATCTCCCATCTTACTCTGACCCCATTTGTACTCTCCTTCCCCATCCCAGGCTGCCCCAATTCCAACAGCACCCTGGTCACCTGTGTCTTCTCCATGTTCCCAAGTCATCCCTGGCTCCCACCACCTCCGAGCCTCCCCATTCTCCCCACACATCATCTTCTGCAGGGGGTGAGATGTCTCCCATCACACCTCCTCCCTTGGCCAGGAGGTAATCAGTGACTGCGTCTCACCCATGAGAAATCTCACACACGAGTGGCAAATGCCAAGGCACCTGTGCAGCTACTCTTGGTGCTTTGGGGGCTGCTACACAGGAACAACTCGCAAGCTGAGAAGTTTGCACATTATATAATGAGAGCGGGCAGCTCTGGGACATGTGAGGGCCTAGATCAATACAGCTGCCATGTGCAGGAGCCAGTGGCAGCTGCCTGAAACAGTGGGCCACTGGGACACAGACGTTAAACCCAGGATCCTCTGGGACCATTTGCTAGCCAGCTCTGTTAGTCATTAATGGTGAGGGTCATACACTCATTCCTCAGTGCATAGATTTTATGGGGTGAAGTCATTATTTTTCTCACCTAAAACGTTCGTCCATGCAGAGCCTCATGGGATCCCTCAGTCTCGTGAAATACACACCTCGTGTAACATTTCCAAGGTGTTGCAGTCACATGAGAATTTCTTCCCACCGGGCTAAATTCAACACAGTCATGAATAGAAAAATTGCCTTCCGTAAGCTCAGGCGCAAGCTTTCAGGGAAAATGCTTCCAGCTGACTCCTGGGAACATGTTAAAAGACTCCAAGGCCAGAAGGGACCATTGTGATCATCTGGTCTGTATAACACAGGGCTGAGAATTTCCCCAAAACTATTCCTAGAGCAGATCTTTTAGAGAAATATCCAACTGTGATTTAAAAATTCTCATTGATGGAATCTTGATAAATTGTTCCAATGGTTAATTAATCTCACCATTTAAGAGATGTACACCTTATTTCCAATTAGAATTTCTTTAACTTCAACTTCCAGCTGTTGGATTGTGTTGCACCTTGGTATGCCAGGCTGAAAAGCCTATTATTAAATATTGGTTCACCATGAAGGTACTGTGGCAGAGCACTGGCTTTGCCTTCGGGGTGTCCTGCACTTCTAGGCAGTTAGGGTTTGCCTTAGAGGTTTGTTGTGACCCTCAGTGTAGCCTCTATCCCCTCCTAGAGGCGAGGGTTACAGTTTACTGAGCCACCTTCGTCATCGGCTAGTCAACGGGTTCGATGTAAGAACCCTCTTTAGTCTCCGTCTTCCTTCTCAGGGAGCA
Organism: Chelonia mydas; assembly: GCF_015237465.2. Lineage (NCBI taxonomy): Eukaryota > Metazoa > Chordata > Testudines > Cheloniidae > Chelonia > Chelonia mydas. Next base: position 3,880,908 of record NC_057849.1, on the reverse strand, counting down.
TTTGTGTAGAAATGTGTGTGTGGGGGGGGATTGGGGAGGAACCCGGGCCCACCCTCTTCTCCAGGTCCCAGCCCGGGGACCCTAATTGGCAGTTTTCCTGTACTACCAGAACTATAGCCCTTCCCTGGGCTACTTCTCCAAACTGCCCCTCCTAGCATCCTCCTTGGTACCTGACCACGCTTGTTCTCCCGGCTCTTTTACTGCTCACCTTCTTTCTTCCAGTCTTTCCACAACACACCTTCTTACGCCCAGCTCCTACCAGCCAGTCTCTCTGAAGGGGCTTCCTTTTAAACTAGTCCCAGCTGGTTCTAAACAGGCTTCAGGTGATCTGATTAGCCTGTTGCTTCTAATCAGTTCTTATTTGATTCCAGGTGTCTTAAGGAGTCTGCTTGACTTAATTGCTTCTAGCACCTTCCTGACTGCTCTGGCACTTGCCCTGGTCACTCAGGAAACAGAAAACTATTTATCCAGAGTCCAATGTGTTTTCCTTCTATCAGACTCCTGCACCCAACTGGTCTGGGTCTCTCACAGTACTTACAGACTGTTATCAAGTCACCACTTAACCATCTTTGTTAAAGTCCCCAGCCTGTAGCAGTGCATGGGATTCTTCCTTCCTAAGTGCAGAACTCCGCAATTGTCCTTGTTGAACCTCATCAGATTTCTTTGGCCCAATCCTCCAATTTGTCTAGGTCCCTCTGGAGCCTATCCTAACCACCAGTCATATCTACCTCTCCCCCCAGCTTAGTGTCATCTGCGAACTTGCTGAGGGGGCAATTAATCCCATCACCCAGATCATTAATAAAGATGTTGAACAAAACCAGCCACAGGACCAACCCCAGCGCACTTGGCTTGATACCGGCTGCCAACTAGATATTGCACCATTGATCACTACCAGTTAATCCAGCTTTCTATCCACCTTATAGGTGGATTTTTCTCTCCTTGATATTCCCCTCCTTATCATCCACGGATCACACTGGGTCTTTTGGCCTCATGGTCACACTGGGAGCTCACGTTTAGCTAATTATTCCTTCATGTCACCAAATCTTCTTTAGAGTAATTGCACTTCCCACGAGAGTCCCCCAACGTGTAAGCATTGCCTACATTCTTTGTTCCTAGACGTAGATATCTACATAGCCATATTAGAACACATTGTTTGCTTTGACCCAGTTAACCAATCAATCCAGATTGCTCTGAATCAGTGACCTGTTCTCTTCATTATTTACAATCCTCCAATTTTTGTGTAATTTGTGAACTTCATCAATGTTCAGGCATGAGAAGGGTTAGCAGCTAAGTTGCTGACATGTGTCTCTGCTTACACTTGTCAGTTAACACCTGGAACTGATGCCTCAGGCAAAGCTGCCTGCCTGAAAGAAAGGGTCTCACCAAAAGAAACAAGGGAAGTAACAGAGGTATAGGCCAGTAGCCCTAAATGTTAAGACCCTTATGCCATTCGTGCCCATTCTGTTGAGCACAAAGTCATACCGCAGCATCATTGGCTGTATTTCAAGGAATCCCTGTTGAGGTTACAGGGACAAACCATCCCGATGAGTCGAAAGAATAGGAAATATGGCAGGCGACCAGCTTGGCTTAACGGTGAAATCCTAGCGGATCTTAAACATAAAAAAGAAGCTTACAAGAAGTGGAAGGTTGGACATATGACCAGGGAAGAGTATAAAAATATTGCTCGGGCATGTAGGAATGAAATCAGGAGGGCCAAATCGCACCTGGAGCTGCAGCTAGCAAGAGATGTCAAGAGTAACAAGAAGGGTTTCTTCAGGTATGTTGGCAACAAGAAGAAAGCCAAGGAAAGTGTGGGCCCCTTACTGAAAGAGGGAGGCAACCTAGTGACAGAGGATGTGGAAAAAGCTAATGTACTCAATGCTTTTTTTGCCTCTGTCTTCACTAACAAGGACAGGTCCCAGACTGCTGCGCTGGGCATCACAACATGGGGAGTAGATGGCCAGCCCTCTGTGGAGAAAGAGGTGGTTAGGGACTATTTAGAAAACCTGGACGTGCACAAGTCCATGGGGCCGGACGAGTTGCATATGAGAGTGCTAAAGGAATTGGCGGATGTGATTGAAGAGCCATTGGCCATTATCTTTGAAAACTCATGGCGAACGGGGGAAGTCCCGGATGACTGGAAAAAGGCTAATGTAGTGCCAATCTTTAAAAAAGGGAAGAAGAAGGATCCTGGGAACTACAGGCCAGTCAGCCTCACCTCAGTCCCCGGAAAAATCATGGAGCAGGTCCTCAAGGAATCAATCCTGAAGCACTTACACGAGAGGAAAGTGATCAGGAACAGTCAGCATGGATTCACCAAGGGTAGGTCATGCCTGACTAATCTAATCACCTTCTATGATGAGATTACTGGTTCTGTGGATGAAGGGAAAGCAGTGGATGTATTCTTTCTTGACTTTAGTAAAGCTTTGACACGGTCTCCCACAGTATTCTTGTCAGCAAGTTAAAGAAGTATGGGCTGGATGAATGCACTATAAGGTGGGTAGAAAGTTGGCTAAATTGTCGGGCTCAACGGGTAGTGATCAATGGCTCCATGTCTAGTTGGCAGCCGGTGTCAAGTGGAGTGCCCCAGGGGCCGGTCCTGGGGCCTGTTTTGTTTAATATCTTCATAAATGATCTGGAGGATGGTGTGGATTGCACTCTCAGCAAATTTGCGGATGATACTAAACTGGGAGGAGTGGTAGATACGCTGGAGGGCAGGGATAGGATACAGAGGGACCTAGACAAATTGGAGGATTGGGCCAAAAGAAATCTGATGAGGTTCAATAAGGATAAGTGCAGGGTCCTGCACTTAGGACGGAAGAACCCAATGCACAGCTACAGACTAGGGACCGAATGGCTAGGCAGCAGTTCTGCGGAAAAGGACCTAGGGGTGACAGTGGACGAGAAGCTGGACATGAGTCAGCAATGTGCCCTTGTTGCCAAGAAGGCCAATGGCATTTTGGGCTGTATAAGGAGTGGCATAGTGAGCAGATTGAGGGACGTGATCGTTCCCCTCTATTCGACACTGGTGAGGCCTCATCTGGAGTACTTTGTCCAGTTTTGGGCCCCACACTACAAGAAGGATGTGGATAAATTGGAGAAAGTCCAGCGAAGGGCAACAAAAATGATTAGGGGTCTGGAACACATGACTTCTGAGGAGAGGCTGAGGGAACTGGGCTTGTTTAGTCTGCAGAAGAGAAGAATGAGGGGGGATTTGATAGCTGCTTTCAACTACCTGAGAGGTGGTTCCAGAGAGGATGGTTCTAGACTATTCTCAGTGGTAGAAGAGGACAGGACAAGGAGTAATGGTCTCAAGTTGCAGTGGGGGAGGTTTAGGTTGGATATTAGGAAAAATATTTTCACTAGGATAGTGGTGAAGCACTGGAATGGGTTACCTAGGGAGGTGGTAGAATCTCCTTCCTTAGAAGTTTTTAAGGTCAGGCTTGACAAAGCCCTGGCTGGGATGATTTGATTGGGGATTGGTCCTGCTTTCAGCAGGGGGTTGGACTAGATGACCTTCTGGGGTCCCTTCCAAACCTGATATTCTATGATTCTATGATTCTATGATCATAATGTCTGTTTCCATGGGAGAATTTTGCCTCCTTTCCAACATAGGAATTGCATCGTGGATCAGACGTATGGTCCATCTACTCCAGTGTCCTGTCTCTGACAGTGACAGCCCCAGGTGCTGCAGAAGAAGGTGTAAGAAACCCAGCAGTGGGTGGATGGGGGGATGACCTAACCATCATGAGGGTGTCACCCTTATGCCTAACAGCTAGAGATGGGCTTGTTCCCTAAAACAAGTGGGTATATAGGTTTTCCAAAATATTTATTTAGCTGTAACTATTGTAAATGGATAGCCTTACTATCCATGTATATCTCCAAACCTTTGCAGATTCTTGCTTAGCTCATGGCCTCAACTACCTCCTGTGGCTACGAGTTCCTCAGTCTAATTAAGCATTGAGTGAGGAAAGCATTCTTCATCAGTTTTGAATTTGCCATGTTTCAGTTTATTTGAATGTCATCTTGATCTTGTTTTATGAGACAGGGAGAACACATTCTCCATCTACTCGCTACCAGTAATTTGTAGATTTTTCTCATATCACCTCTTATTCATCTCCTTTGTAAGGTTACAGTCCCAGTCTTTTCAACTTTTCTCTTTGTGAGAGTTTCCCCAGGCCCTTGTTCATTCTCATTGCCCTTGCCAGAACCCTTCTAGTTCTGCAATATCCTGTGTGAGAAGGGTGCCCAGTACTACACAGAGGAGTCTAGAAGAGGGTGACACATTGATTGATTGACTGACTGACTGGGAGGGAGAGATAGCTCAGTGGTTTGAGCATTGGCCTGCTAAACCCAGGGTTGTAAGCTCAATCCTTGAGGGGGCCATTGAGGGATCTAGGGCAAAAATTGGGGATTGGTCCTGCTTTGAGCAGGGGGTTGGACTAGATGACCTCCTGAGATCCCTTCTAACCCTGATATTCTATGACTGATCTCATGGCATTGTATTTTCTGTATGATTCCCCATCCCACTCCTCCTGGATCCCAGTGTTTTCTTAGTTTCTGTCTGTGCTTGCACTGTAAGCAGGGCTTCCCAGAGCTGTGTACCATGATGCCCAGGACCCTGTCCTGAGTTCATACAGTGATATTAGACCCTTGTTAGGTTTTTGAGGAGTTCATGCTTTTCCCTCGAATGGGAATATACGTTGCAGTTATTGACATCGAAGTTCATCTCTCATCATGTTGTCCATTCACCTGGTTGGTTAGTTCCCTCTAAAGACTTCCCTGAACTTGACTGTGATGTAAATAATCTGGTGCCATCTGTAAATGTTGCCACCTCACTGCTCATGACCTTTCTAGATTGTTAATAAATATAAAATATTTACTGTACTATTTGTTATAAAGTGTGTAATTCCCCTCACTGTGCTTCTCTCCCTTCGCAGACACCTTGAACATTTCTGAGCCTGATCGACGCATCGACCACCTCATGGCAGCTTTCAACTTCACCCCTTCTGACCCTTCAACATTCATCCTAATGGGCATCCCTGACCTGGAAGCTGCCCATGTCCTGATTTCCATCCCTTTGTCTATGTTCTACATTATTGGACTGCTGGGAAATTTCATGGTTTTGTTTGCTGTAGTCAAAGAGCAGACCCTGCACAAGCCGATGTACCTGCTGCTCTCCCTGCTGGCCGTCACTGAAATCAGCACATCTACCGCCATGGTGCCAAAGGCACTGTGTATATTTTGGTTCAATTTGAAAGGCATTACTGTGCGTGGCTGCCTCACCCAGATGTTCTTTCTTCACGCAGGTTCTATGATGCACTCAGCCGTCCTCATGACAATGGCGTTGGATCGCTATGTTGCCATATGTAACCCTCTGAGATACGCCACCATCCTCACCAACGCACGAATAGCTAAGCTAGGGCTAGTGGCTTTGGTAAGAGCTGTTCTCTTCACTCTGCCCCTGCCCCTGCTCCTGAGCAGACAGCCATTCTGTGCCAACCGCATTATCCCCCACACGTACTGTGAGCACATGGCTGTGGCAAAGATGTCGTGTGGGGACATCACAGTCAACAGGATGTATGGCTTGGTGATGGCATTAGTCACCTGGTCAGACCTGACGCTCATTGCCCTCTCCTATGGTCTGATCATCAGGGCTGTCCTCAGAATCTCCTCCAAGAAAGCCCACCAGAAAGCCCTCAACACCTGCACAGCCCACATCTGTGTGATGATGACGTCTTATCCTCTCTTCCTCTTCTCCACTCTGGCACACCGGTTCGGTCAGGGCATCACTCCCCATGTTCATATCATCTTCACAAACCTCTTCTTCCTCATCCCCCCCATGCTCAACCCTATCATTTATGGGGTCAAAACCAAAGAGCTTTGTGACAAAGTGGTCAAATACACTTGCAGAATGCGATCTCCTGGGGCCACTGACTTTCAACCTGCGTGACAAGATGGGGAAAGGATATCTCTTTGTTAATCAAGGGTGCTCTGCCCCAGTTTGGCTGAATTCAGCATTACAGAAGTTCACAGTATGAAAACTTCCACACATCTAACATCTTATCACTCCATCACCAAGAACTACTCTCTCCATTGACAAAGCCCTGGCTGGGATGATTTAACTGGGGATCGGTCCTGCTTTGAGCAGGGGGTTGGACTAGATGACCTCCTGAGGTCCCTTCCAACCCTGATATTCTATGATTCTATGATTCATTGCTGAGTTCCCTCTCTCTGACCATCACCTGATCTCTTTCAGTGTCACCCATCAGCACCCACCTCCACACACCCTGTCACGCGGCCTTTCCATGACTTCCAGAATTCAGATGTGTTTAGAGCAGCGGTTCTCAAACCATGGGAGGTGTGGGAATGTGTAAAGGGAGGGGCAAGCTGTGCATGTGTGTTTTTGTTTTTTTAAAGAACTCTGGATGTCAGCCCCAGGCAGCTGGGGCGCCTGCAGAACAGCCAAAAGGCCATGTTTGCATGGCAGAAGCTGCTCCTGGTAGCAAAATCGGATGGATGCTTTTTCTGCCGCTACACCGGCAACCCCCCAGAACTCAAATCAGGCTGGTGCCCTGTGAGCCTCACTAGGTGCCTCCATCCAGCCAGTTCCTCTCCAAGCTGTGCCCAGAGACCCCCCTTCACACGCAATACCAGGTTTACCATGGTGCCATCATGCTGGGCCCAAACTTGGCGGGATACCATAACGACTACATATAAGTGTACAAATCGTGATGTATTTCAATAGAGAACGTGTGTCCGTATGAAGAATGAGGTGCTTGTGACAGAGAGCTCAGCAAGAAAGGCTGAGTCAGCACTCTGTTCACAGAGGCTCCAAACAAGCATGGCAGAATGGAGCTGAATACGCGGATCTGTGCTTAATTTATGGGTGGGGCCAGGCAGAAAGGCTAATTAAGCCATTAGGCAGAGCCCACAAATAGGCACAGGGAGGAAGTGGAAAGGAGGGGAAGCAGGCAGCAGGGGGAGAGAGAGATTGCTCTCTCGTTTGTTACGAAGGTGGTGGGAATCCGTTTGTAAATTAACTGCACAAGGTGTTGGATGAGCACAAGGGTCTCTGTGTAGTTTGTAGACTGGGACACAGACAGGAGCCAGGAGGCCCTGATAAAATATATACGAACATTTTCAAACAGCTTGTTTTTCCTGTAAGTGCCATATAATCAGGTTGTCGTGGTTTTATTTCCGCCCTGCCGTCACTGACAGTGAAGCGCATGGCGTCACACGGTCAGTGGTGCAGGTGCATATGTACGCACTGCAGCCTACCGCAGGCACGGGTGAGCTGCAGAGCGAGAGACTATAAACATCGGCGAATTGTCAGTAGGGGGGAGAGAGAGCTCAGTGGTTTGAGCATTGGTCTGCTAAACTAAGGGTTGTGAGTTCAATCCTTGAGGGGGCCATTTAGGGATCTGGGACAAAGCGGGTTGGACTAGATGATCTCTTTATTTGTAGGGGGGAGGGATAGCTCAGTGGTTTGAGCATTGGCCTGCTAAAGCCAGGGTTGTGAGTTCAATCCTTGAGGGGGCCATTTAGGCATTTGGGGCAAAAATTGGGGATTGGTCCTGCTTTGAGCAGGGGGTTGGACTAGATGACCTCCTGAGCTCTCTTCCAATCCTGATATTCTATGAATGAATGAACAAGTCCAAGTGACAAAGAAAATAATGATGAAAAAACATTTAAGTGGTGCTCAAAAACAGAGATGTAAAGCAGAAGTTGAAGAGCAGAATGCAAAACTGAGCCATTTAAGCAGTTGCTTTATTGATAACAATGTAGAGACTCCCATTAATTATACTCATACTACTAGTAATGATGATGGGTATGTAATTGAGGATACTTGTACCGTGCTGGGTCCAGCCTACATCTGGGGAGTCAGTTACTGATGGGGATGAGGAATTTTACCCTACGTATATCAATATCATCTGTGTCATTAGCCAGACCTGGGAGGACCATGTGTCCCAGGTGAAGAGGGGGCTGAGTCACCTCCAGGATGCAGGGCTGATTGCAAAAGCTGGGACGTGCAAGGAGCGGGTGGCAAAGGTGCCCTACGTGGGCCCCAAGATGGGGAGCAGCTGCCTGAAGCCAGAGCCGGTCAAGGTGGAGGCAATCAGAGATTGGCCCGCTCCCCAGACTAAAACAGGCCCAGGTGTTTATTGGGATGGTTTGTGCCCCACTTTAGTGCCATAGCTGCCACCATCACTGAGCTATGCGAGAAGGGGAAGCCAGACAAGGTGGTCTGGACCACGCAGTGCCAGAGGACTTTCTGTTTGCTGAAGGAGGATCTCGTCAAGGCCGATTTGCTGGTAAGCCCAGACTCTCACAAACCCTATACGGTGTTCACTGATGCCTCAAACAGCTGGGGAGACATCCCATCGTGTACCTGGGCAGGAAGCTGCTCCTCCAGGAGCAGAACTACGTGGCCATAGAGAAGGAATGTCTGGCCATGGGATCTAATTGGGTGGCATTTCACTGTGTACACTGACCACTCACTCCTGCTGTGGCTGCACCAGATGAAAGGGGCCAATGCCAAGCCCCTGAGGTGGAGTCTGACCTACCAGGATTATGATGTGGAGGTGGTCCATGGTATGGGGAGTGCAAATGTTATAGCCGATGCTTTGCCCCAGAGCGGGGGGAGGCTGATCTTCCCCATATCACTGGCTAAAGTGACCCCGCTCAGTTAGGTCTTGAAGGGGGAGGGATGTGACAAAGTGGTGTTTTCTCTTGTTATGTTGTATGTGAGCCTTACTGTTTTGCATGAATACTGTGTGTGCCTCAGTTTCCCTGTGTATTGCACCACTGCCAAGGTAGTGGGAATAAGAGTGTGAGACTTTTGCTGAGACCCTTTGGGGCAGATGAGGAGGCTCCAGCTGCCTGTGCATAAGTCTTCACTAACAAGGACAGCTCCCAGACTGCTGCGCTGGGCATCGCAACGTGGGGAGTAGATGGCCAGCCCTCTGTGGAGAAAGAGGTGGTTAGGGACTATTTAGAAAAGCTGGACGTGCACAAGTCCATGGGGCCGGATGAGTTGCATCCGAGAGTACTAAAGGAATTGGCGGATGTGATTGCAGATCCATTGGCCATTATCTTTGAAAACTCGTGGCGAACGGGGGAAGTCCCGGATGACTGGAAAAAGGCTAATGTAGTGCCAATCTTTAAAAAAGGGAAGAAGGAGGATCCTGGGAACTACAGGCCAGTCAGCCTCACCTCAGTCCCCGGAAAAATCATGGAGCAGGTCCTCAAGGAATCAATCCTGAAGCACTTACACGAGAGGAAAGTGATCAGGAACAGTCAGCATGGATTCACCAAGGGTAGGTCATGCCTGACTAATCTAATCGCCTTCTATGATGAGATTACTGGTTCTGTGGATGAAGGGAAAGCAGTGGATGTATTTTTTCTTGACTTTAGTAAAGCTTTGACATGGTCTCCCACAGTATTCTTGTCAGCAAGTTAAAGAAGTATGGGCTGGATGAATGCACTATAAGGTGGGTAGAAAGTTGGCTAGATTGTCGGGCTCAACGGGTAGTGATCAATGGCTCCATGTCTAGTTGGCAGCCGGTGTCAAGTGGAGTGCCCCCAGGGGTCGGTCCTGGGGCCTGTTTTGTTTAATATCTTCATAAATGATCTGGAGGATGGTGTGGATTGCACTCTCAGCAAATTTGCGGATGATACTAAACTGGGAGGAGTGGTAGATACGCTGGAGGGCAGGGATAGGATACAGAGGGACCTAGACAAATTGGAGGATTGGGCCAAAAGAAATCTGATGAGGTTCAATAAGGATAAGTGCAGGGTCCTGCACTTAGGACGGAAGAACCCAATGCACAGCTACAGACTAGGGACCGAATGGCTAGGCAGCAGTTCTGCGGAAAAGGACCTAGGGGTCACAGTGGACGAGAAGCTGGACATGAGTCAGCAGTGTGCCCTTGTTGCCAAGAAGGCCAATGGCATTTTGGGATGTATAAGTAGTGGCATAGTGAGCAGATCGAGGGACGTGATCGTTCCCCTCTATTCGACATTGGTGAGGCCTCATCTGGAGTACTGTGTCCAGTTTTGGGCCCCACACTACAAGAAGGATGTGGATAAATTGGAGAGAGTCCAGCGAAGGGCAACAAGAATGATTAGGGGTCTGGAACACATGACTTCTGAGGAGAGGCTGAGGGAACTGGGATTGTTTAGTCTGCAGAAGAGAAGAATGAGGGGGGATTTGATAGCTGCTTTCAACTACCTGAGAGGTGGTTCCAGAGAGGACGGTTCTAGACTATTCTCAGTGGTAGAAGAGGACAGGACAAGGAGTAATGGTCTCAAGTTGCAGTGGGGGAGGTTTAGGCTGGATATCAGGAAAAACTTTTTCACTAGGAGGGTGATGAAACACTGGAATGCTTTACCTAGGGAGGTAGTAGAATCTCCTTCCTTGGAAGTTTTTAAGGTCAGGCTTGACAAAGCCCTGGCTGGGATGATTTGACTGGGGATTGGTCCTGCTTTGAGCAGGGGGTTGGACTAGATGACCTCCTGAGGTCCCTTCCAACCCTGATATTCTATGATTCTATGATTCTATGATAGCCGACGCCCTTCATAACCCGAGACCCAGGAGGAGGATGCGACCAGATGACACTTTGCCCAGCTTCCAGCGACCGGACCTCCAACACACCCCTTTCCTCTCCTCCTGGTCTTTGTCTCGCTTCCAGGGAAGTCTCCTGTATGGGACTCGGACAGAGGAGTCCAGGGCATCTGGCCCAGGGTCCCCCCCAAAATGGACTTTGCTAAAAGTCACTGATTTCTGTGCTAACGAGCTCTTTTTTATGCAGTGTTCTTGTTGACTAATAAACCTTCTGTTTTACAATGCTAGCTCAGTCATGGCTGACTGCAAAGTTGGGGTATCATAGAATCATAGAATCATAGAATATCAGGGTTGGAAGGGACCCCAGAAGGTCATCTAGTCCAACCCCCTGCTCGAAGCAGGACCAATTCCCAGTTAAATCATCCCAGCCAGGGCTTTGTCAAGCCTGACCTTAAAAACCTCTAAGGAAGGAGATTCTACCACCTCCCTAGGTAACGCATTCCAGTGTTTCACCACCCTCTTAGTGAAAAAGTTTTTCCTAATATCCAATCTAAACCTCCCCCATTGCAACTTGAGACCATTACTCCTCGTTCTGTCATCTGCTACCATTGAGAACAGTCTAGAGCCATCCTCTTTGGAACCCCCTTTCAGGTAGTTGAAAGCAGCTATCAAATCCCCCCTCATTCTTCTCTTCTGCAGACTAAACAATCCCAGCTCCCTCAGCCTCTCCTCATAAGTCATGTGCTCTAGACCCCTAATCATTTTTGTTGCCCTTCGCTGGACTCTCTCCAATTTATCCACATCCTTCTTGTAGTGTGGGGCCCAAAACTGGACACAGTACTCCAGATGAGGCCTCACCAGTGTCGAATAGAGGGGAACGATCACATCCCTCGATCTGCTCGCTATGCCCCTACTTATACATCCCAAAATGCCATTGGCCTTCTTGGCAACAAGGGCACACTGCTGACTCATATCCAGCTTCTCGTCCACTGTCACCCCTAGGTCCTTTTCCGCAGAACTGCTGCCTAGCCATTCGGTCCCTAGTCTGTAGCGGTGCATTGGATTCTTCCATCCTAAGTGCAGGACCCTGCACTTATCCTTATTGAACCTCATCAGATTTCTTTTGGCCCAATCCTCCAATTTGTCTAGGTCCTTCTGTATCCTATCCCTCCCCTCCAGCGTATCTACCACTCCTCCCAGTTTAGTATCATCCGCAAATTTGCTCAGAGTGCAATCCACACCATCCTCCAGATCATTTATGAAGATATTGAACAAAACCGGCCCCAGGACCGACCCCTGGGGCACTCCACTTGACACCGGCTGCCAACTAGACATGGAGCCATTGATCACTACCCGTTGAGCCCGACAATCTAGCCAGCTTTCTACCCACCTTATAGTGCATTCATCCAGCCCATACTTCCTTAACTTGCTGACAAGAATACTGTGGGAGACCGTGTCAAAAGCTTTGCTAAAGTCAAGAAACAATACATCCACTGCTTTCCCTTCATCCACAGAACCAGTAATCTCATCATAAAAGGCGATTAGATTAGTCAGGCATGACCTTCCCTTGGTGAATCCATGCTGACTGTTCCTGATCACTTTCCTCTCGTGTAAGTGCTTCAGGATTGATTCTTTGAGGACCTGCTCCATGATTTTTCCAGGGACTGAGGTGAGGCTGACTGGCCTGTAGTTCCCAGGATCCTCCTTCTTCCCTTTTTTAAAGATTGGCACTACATTAGCCTTTTTCCAGTCATCCGGGACTTCCCCCGTTCGCCACGAGTTTTCAAAGATAATGGCCAAGGGCTCTGCAATCACAGCCGCCAATTCCTTCAGCACTCTCGGATGCAACTCGTCCGGCCCCATGGACTTGTGCACGTCCAGCTTTTCTAAATAGTCCCTAACCACCTCTATCTCCACAGAGGGCTGGCCATCTCTTCCCCATTTTGTGATGCCCAGCACAGCAGTCTGGGAGCTGACCTTGTTAGTGAAAACAGAGGCAAAAAAAGCATTGAGTACATTAGCTTTTTCCACATCCTCTGTCACTAGGTTGCCTCCCTCATTCAGTAAGGGGCCCACACTTTCCTTGGCTTTCTTCTTGTTGCCAACATACCTGAAGAAACCCTTCTTGTTACTCTTGACATCTCTTGCTAGCTGCAGCTCCAGGTGCGATTTGGCCCTCCTGATATCTTTCCTACATGCCCGAGCAATATTTTTATACTCTTCCCTGGTCATATGTCCAACCTTCCACTTCTTGTAAGCTTCTTTTTTATGTTTAAGATCCGCTAGGATTTCACCATTAAGCCAAGCTGGTCGCCTGCCATATTTACTATTCTTTCGACTCATCGGGATGGTTTGTCCCTGTAACCTCAACAGGGATTCCTTGAAATACAGCCAGCTCTCCTGGACTCCCTTCCCCTTCATGTTAGTCCCCCAGGGGATCCTGGCCATCTGTTCCCTGAGGGAGTCGAAGTCTGCTTTCCTGAAGTCCAGGGTCCGTATCCTGCTGCTTACCTTTCTTCCCTGCGTCAGGATCCTGAACTCAACCAACTCATGGTCACTGCCTCCCAGATTCCCATCCACTTTTGCTTCCCCCACTAATTCTACCCGGTTTGTGAGCAGCAGGTCAAGAAAAGCGCCCCCCCTAGTTGGCTCCCCTAGCACTTGCGCCAGGAAATTGTCCCCTACGCTTTCCAAAAACTTCCTGGATTGTCTATGCACCGCTGTATTGCTCTCCCAGCAGATATCAGGAAAATTAAAGTCACCCATGAGAATCATGGGTACAGGGCCCTCTGGCTTCCCCAGGGATCCAATCCAGGTGGGCCCGCCGACCCGCCAAGGGGAAGTGTAGGGTGTGAACAGGGATGCTGAATACTCCGAGGTCAGACCAGGAAGGCCATAGCCAAGGGGGCTTTTTGCCCTGGACAGCCTGAGGGAAGTCACACTACACCAGAGTCCTGGCTGGCTTCATACAGAGCGGTCCCAGAGCACTGGACCTGTGAATCCATGACAAAAGGATCAAAAATGCTTTATGTGCTACAATGGTTCAAGAAAGATGTAGCAGTCTTACTCAGTTACCCATGGAATCTGAGACGGTGAAGGCTGTAGACTTCTCCAGTTTGACTGAAACGTTTGCGGCAGCAAAGGCATGCCAAAAATCCGAAGACATTTGTCATGTCTGTGACTAGAACCCTAGCTACACGCAGCGGATTGTTTGCATAAGAAATTCACATTAATATTTGCTCTAATGTACAAATTACTTACCAGAAGTCAGATGAGTATGAATAATGCTGTAAATAAAATGTATTTTTTTTTATTCTTATTTTTAAAATGTTTTTAAAACAGTTTTGAACTACCATGGCTTGAATTAAATTTTTGTATGAAATTGGGGCAGTTTTACCTGAGAAATGTAAAGGGTAAGACACGGGGAAGGTTCCCTTTTAGTGGGAGCAGTAAGCGGTTAAACATAGAAGAGAAAAGCCAAGAAAGAGAACCACTGAGATGATGATACCCAGGATGATCTGAAAGGAGCGGACAGATATGTTTTCAGCTATCTCCACCATGGAGAAAAATATCAAGGAGCGTGTTCCTTTCAATGTACCCTGGCAAATGCTATGAGAGGAGCGAGGCATAAACAGTCACGGGGAAGCCTGTTAAATCAGAACATGGGCCATTTAGTTTTTAGAAAGCTCAGTACAGCTACTCTAGCTTTAAAAGTTCCCTGAAGGTTCATAGAAAGATTGAAACTGAATTCTAAGCAGGAAGGGAAAGAAACAATATGCCTCTTTTAATAACTAAAATGGGGCAAAGTGGGGGTGGGACATAATTGGGACTTAAGGAAGGACATGAAAAATCACTGCTACTCTGGATCCTACTTAGGTTTTTCACAGATAAGTTACCATAGGATTTAAGGAAAAGCCATTCTACAATTTCAAAACAGAGGAGCCAGCAACACTAGCCCAGCTCAGTATCATTGTCACCCTTGTCAAGCTCTGCTGGAAGTCTCTCCTTGTGACTGGGTGGACCAGGTCCCGAGGCCCGCTGCTGCAGGCCTCCCAGTCCTACCACACCCTGCCCCAGAAAGAGTAGTAAAGGTGAGTCTTCCAGGCTGCCAAAGTGGCTGTGAGGAATACCGCCAATCAGAGAGAGGCTGCAGGGAGCAGCCAATCAGAACGTGGCAGGTCCAGCTAAAAGGAACTGCAGTACCTGAGACGAGTCACTTGCTGTTTGGAAGCAGAGGAGCAAGGATGGTGCTCCTGGCTGGCTGAAGTTCGCAGGGACAGAGCAGTTGCTGGCAGGGATCAGGGGAGCAAGAAGGAGCTCCTGACTGGTGGCTGTTGGAAGTTACTTTGCCTTTTACAATGGCACCAGTAGGAGCATGTACCTGGTGCACAGTGAAACCAGAAAGTGGAGTTATTAGACTAATATATTACGATTCACAGTCATGTAATGGACATGAGTAGGGCCGGGTGAAAGATGGATAAATGTGCGTTCAAAATCAACACTGGGAAATCTTCAGGAACCCAAAGTGCTTCAGCAAATATGGTAGAATCTATGGCAACAGTGGACAACACTGAATTGGCTAACAGTAGTTGTGGTACCAACGAGAGTAAACAAAACACAAAAAACAAGGCAAAGGGAGATCTTTTCAAGAGAGCTGAGGGGTGCAGTATAAATAGACAGCTTCTAGTAGTGCGAAGGATTGTGTTCTCTGCTCTGTATGCTCCAAAGCAGCTGCGGCTGGATATCTTCTCCCATCTACAAGTAGAGACAAAGACTCATTCGTAGCTTTTGTGAATAACGGGTCTTGATCATGGAACAAAGCATTAGAAACATTTTCATCCCATGAAAAGTCTTCTGTACACCGAGCTGCTGCTCAGGGTGTATCTGCATCCAACAAAGGAGAACATATCAGAAGTTTTACGGCGGCCGGCAAAGAATGTGATATGCAGCAGGCAAGGATTTCATTGCTGAAAATTATAACATCATTGCAGCTTTTAGCAGCACCGGGAGTGGCCTTTCATGGACATAAAGATGAAAATTCGAATATTGTTCAATTGCTACGTATGCATGACGAGGAAGCACCCAAGCTTAAGAGATGGCTGCAGCGAACGTCTTGTAAATGGATGTCTCATGAAACCATCAAAGAAATGCTCCCCCTGATGCCAGATGACGTGCTGTGAAAGCTATGCAGGTTTGGACAGGAAAGTCTTGACTAGGCACTTAGATGGATACTCTTTAACAGAATTGTTTGCTGTGTTGTCAGTTGGCACTGCTCCGGTTCAGTCTGGACATTAGGAAATGCTGAGGTCAGTGTTACGACGGGGCCAGGAACGTCAGTTGTGTACTGTCTGGCAGACAAGCTGGGGTCAAGCATGAAGAACCCAAAGCTGTGCACGCACACTTTATGGTGCACGCATTAAACCTGGTTGTGCAAGAAATGACGCAACGAATACAGCCTGCTCGGAACTTCTTATCTCTAACGAGTGAGCTGATCGTTTTAATCAGCTCTCCAAAAAAGATGGCCAGCTCTGAGACCTTACACGAAGTGGAAGCTCCTGCTGCTCAATGTCTTTGCTCTTTCTATTCCACGAGGTGATGTCCACGTGCTACATCCCTGAGATGAGTGGCTTCGATCTACAGTATGCTGCTGTCGACCGCAATAATTCCTCTGATACTGGAACACCCAGCTTTGTTACTCTAACTTTGTAAGTTTGAGACATTTTTCAACCTGCAACTCGTTCTACTTATTCTTGAGCAAGTAAAATTGGTTGACACGTGTCTCCAAAAGACCAGCCTGCATTTGCAGGAAGCAAAGAGAACGATTTCTGATTGAGAAACAATGGCTTTGAGCATCTGTGGAAAGAAGTTTCTGCAAAGGCTGAGCAGCTGGATCTTGAGGAGCCCCGCCCGCCTGGCGGAAGGAAGGAATCAACGTGAACTGATGAAGGAAGCAGTGTCCATGCTCTAGCTACACCTATGCGTGTGCATCAAAAAGCATTCACCAAAGTTTTTGACCTTGCCACAAGGTGTCTTGACTTAAGATCGGCGTCTGAAGAGTGTAAATAAGCTGAACATATCCTTCCCTCCCAACTGGCAGAGACCCCCAAACCGAAAGTACCCATCGGCAAAAACAAACGTCAGCCCCTGTGGCTCTGCCCCACCGTAGGTGCAGCCCCTGGCGGCCATTACAGGTGTGAGCGCCAAGTGAAGCTTCCCACGCTCAGTGCGCTGCTGTGGTCCCTCTCCCGTGTGGATTCTCTGACGGCGAGCGCAGGAGATGACAACGGGGGAGTCGGAGCAGCAGCTGTGGCTCCCATGCTGGGCGGGCAGGGGAAACGCTGCCTGACCCAGGTTTATCCCACCTCAGTCCACACAACTACTGGGGAGAGAGGCCCTGCAATACCACACCCTGCAGTGTCCAGCCACGGCAAACCCAGCCTTGGCAGACTCCCCACAGGCAGGGGGCTGCCGCTCCAGTTACCCACAAGGGGGGCAGTGGGGACGGTAGCCAATGAGCTGGCATGGGCGGGAGGCCCGGGGGGGGGGGGGTGTCAGTCACTGCTGTGTCTGCTCCCTGAGTCCAGCAGCCCGACATCATCTCAACTGGGAGAGACAGACACTCACCCAGGCACCAGGAACCAGTGCCAGAGCAGGGTCTCTGGGGTGGGATCGGCGTCCTGAAGAGATGCAGCCAGACAGCATGAGATACCACCGCCTCCTCCCCCTCAGCAGGCGGGCCAGGAAACACAGGGTGCCCAGAATGCAGAGGGTGTGCATGAAAAGCGCAGCTGGAAATCCTTTCCTTCAGCAGGGCGCCAGGGCTCAGGCAGCAATTCCAGCAGCGAGTGCCATTCTCTGAGACGAATCGTGGCCATTTTACACAGCGTTTGGTGCCACTAACACACTGACATGAAGTTACTAAAGGAGACGTCCTCCACGGCTTAAAGCAGCAGCATGTTCCGGATACAACCGGGACATACGCCCACACACTGCCTGTCCCAGGGATGCCCCGTGTTCAGGTGGCTAAAACAGGGCACACCCCCTAACGACAGCGGGGACTGGGGTAGGCCTCGGGGCTCATGATGTACTCCCTGTGCCTGGTGGATACGAGGAAAGGAGGGCGGAGATAAGCCAGAAATGGATGATGCTGGAGTTTTCTAGGGCACCAGTCCATTGGTAGTTCTCAGCACAGTGCGCCTGGCACCCAGGGGCCGTGCTACTGCGCCAGAAGCTGCCCATACAATGGAATCACTTCACCTTGGCTATGCATCTACACGACGGCTTCATGGTCTCACTGACACAGAGATGACGGGCAACAGACCAAGTGCAGGATTTCCCCAGGTGCTCTAAACAGAGAGACCGCTCACCGAAGTTTCTAAGATCCTGGCCTATCAAAAGCAGGTCTACTCTTTGGGGACTGTTGGATGTGATCTGTAAAGTGTGACATTATTAGGCAAGTCTGTCTCGGTCAGATAATCCAGGTCAATAACGAATCTTTGCGAAGGGTTTGAAGTTGCTCAGCCTCCCAGAGGCATGGGGCAAAGCGTGGAACTGTTACAGTACAAAATTAAACTGCTTGATGCAGAGAAGGTAAAAGAGAGACAGAGAGAGAAAGCCATGAAAGAAGAATTAACGTAAGGATTAGGGCTCTCCTTTAAGGCAGAGAGGAAAATGAACCCATTCCGTTTCTAAAATCTGCCTTTGGTACCTTCGTAAAGATGGAGGTGACTCAGACACAGCTATTGAAAGAGCTCAGAGCATTTTATGCCCCCTCCCAAAACCAACATAGACACGATACGAGGATTACGGTTCTTTGAGCCAAGCGAGCAGATTTTGAGAAGAGCCAGAGAACACCGTAGTGAGTCTAGGAAGGCACAAAGTGCCGATCTTTCAAAGTGTAATAACGACAACTTCAAAGAGGAAGGAGCTGAATGAAGTTCCCTCCTACCTTAGGGGACCTTGTATTAGATATAGATGTGGGCGGGGGGACGCATCCTGTTTAGGCTCATGGTGATTCATCAAAGCCAGCAATACGGCATAAGGGAGAACAGTGACGGGGTTAAAACCCTCACAAAACTAACTCTAATGGAAAGTCGCTTTAAACCCCAGGAGGAGTCACATGGATGCCATGAGCCAAAATACACAGCAGCAAGTGGTTACATATAGAAGAAAAAGGCAATTAGGACAGGAAGAGAAAGAGAACCACTAGGATGCTCACGCCCAGGATCAATACAAAGGAACAGACTGATAAAGAAATGTTGAGCTATCTCCACCGTGGAGAAAAATATCACGAAGTGTGTCTCATTGTGCACCTCCAAATGCGACTGGAGGAGGGAGGCGTAAACAGTCATGAGGAAACCTGTTAAATCAGTTCCTGGATCGTTTAATTTTTAGAGAGCTCAGTCCAGCTCTCTTAGCTTTAAATGTCCCGTTGAAGTTCACAGAAAGGGTCTTGCAGATTGGAAGTGAAGCGTAAGCAGGAAGGGAAAGAAACAACATGCCCGTGTTAATAACTAAACGAGGCCAAGCTGGGGTGGGCCATATTTGTAACTTCAGCGAGGACATGAAAGAAAAATCACGGCTGTGCTGGGTCCTTGTTAGGGTTCGTCACAGGTGAATGACTGTAGTATTTAATGTAAAGCCATTCTCCAGTACCAAAGCAAAGGAGCCAGCAACACTAGACCAGCTCACAACCATTGTCACCCTGTTGCAGAAGTACTCCTTTTCTTATTGTCACCCTGGTCAGTCTCTACCAGAATTCTCCCCCGATGAACACTTCCATCTGCCGGGGCAGGGCAAAACGCTGAATGCCCCAAAGGGAGAGAATTCCCCGGAGAATTCTGCCCCACATGCAGACCCTGGTGGCCATTACAGGCGTGAGGGCCGACTGAAGCTTTTCCCACATTCAGTGCACGGCTGGGGTTACTCTCCTGTGTGGATTCTCTGATGGCTAGAGCAGGAGACGATGACTGGGGTGTTGGAGGAGCAGCTGTGGATGCCCTGCTGGGTGGGCAGGGGCAAGGCTGCCTGGCACAGATTTATCCCCCCTCCTGTCTGCACAGCTACCTGTGGGGGAGGTTCTGCAACACCACACACTGCACAGTGCCCAGCCACGGCCTCTCCAGCCCGGCAGCCTCCCCACAGGAAGGGGGCTGCAGCCCCAGTTACCCAGGAAGAGGAGCAGTGAGGTCTGTAGTCAATGAGCTGGCATGGTCTGGGGGGGGGTGTCAGTCACTGTCCTGTCTGCTCCCCAGGCCCATCGTCTCAAAGGGGAGAGACAGACACTCACGTGGACACCAGTAACCTGCACCAGCCACCCACTGGGAAGATCACGGTCCTTGGGGTGGGAGCGGTGTCATGATAAGAGGGAGCCAGACAGCACGAAGTGCCATCACCTCCTCCCCCTCAGCAGGTGGGCCAGGAAACACAGGGCACCCAACCTGCAAGGGGTGTGAATGAAAAGTGCAGCTGGAAATCTCTTCCTTCGGCTGGGCGCCCGGGGGCGGGCAGCAATTCCAGCAGCAAGTGCCATTCTCTTAGACGAATCGTGGCCATTTTACAAAGCATTTTGGCATGACTGGGCCCAATGCAGCCTGCCAGGGATGCCATGTGTTTGTGCGTGCTGACGTTGCTAAAATACGGCATACCCCAGAAAGCAGCAGAGGCTGGGGTAGGTCTCGAGGTTTATGCCCCACTGCCTGTGGGTGGTTAGGAGGGAAGGAAACTGGGGTATAAGTAGATCATCCCGTGGTTTTCCAGGGCTACAGTCCACTGATGTTTCCCAGGAGAGCGTGCCTGGCACACGGGGGCCATGCTACTTAGTTAAAACATACAATGCCATACAATGAAATCACTTCAACTCACAAGGAGCCTGCAGTCCAGCTTCCTAGACAGTCCGGCTGTCATCTCTGTGTCAGTGAAAGAGCCTAATCTTGAACTGAGTTGCACAACCTCAATATCCCACCTGCATTGGGGGAAAAATGCAGTTTTTGCTTGTTAGTGGCAAAAAGAAAAAGGAGACAGTCTACTATCAGAGTGGTCAGGAACTCTATTAAAAATATTTTCAAGTGGAGGATTTCCCCAGCCCCTCTGAACTGAGAGACCACCCACGTAAGTGTCTGAGATCATGGCCTATCAAAGGGACCTCTAATCCTTGGGCACTGTCAAAAGTGAAGTGTAGCATTATTAGGCAAGTTTCAGAGTAACAGCCGTGTTAGTCTGTATTCGTAAAAAGAAAAGGAGTACTTGTGGCACCTTAGAGACTAACCAGTTTATTTGAGCATGAGCTTTCGTGAGCTACAGCTCACTTCATCGGATGCATCCGATGAAGTGAGCTGTAGCTCACGAAAGCTCATGCTCAAATAAACTGGTTAGTCTCTAAGGTGCCACAAGTACTCCTTTTCTTTTTATTATTAGGCAAGTCTGTCAGACAATCCAGGCCAATAACGAATCTTTGTGAAGGGTTTGAAGTGGTTTAGCCTCCCAGAGGCATGGGGGAAAGCGTGGAACTGGGAACACTGTTACAGTATAAAATTAAACTGCTTGGTGCAGAGAAGGTAGGAGAGAGAGAGACAGCCATGAAAGAAGAATTAACATAAGGATTAGGGCTCTCCTTTAAGGTCGAGAGGAAAATGAACCCATTCCATTTCTAAAGTCTGCCTTTGGTACCTTCGTAAAGATGGAGGTGACTCAGACACAGCTATTGAAAGAGCTCAGAGCATTTTATTCCCCCTCCCAAAACCAACATAGACACGATACGAGGATTACGGTTCTTTGAGTCAAGCGAGCAGATTTTGAGAAGAGCCAGAGAACACCACAGTGAGTCTAGAAAGGCACAAAGTGCCGATCTTTCAAAGTGTAATGACAACTTCAAAGAGGAAGGAGCTGAATGAAGTTCCCTCCTACCTTAGGGGACCTTGTATGAGATATAGATGTGGGCGGGGGGACGCATCCTGTTTAGGCTCATGGTGATTCATCAAAGCCAGCAATACGGCATAAGGGAGAACAGTGACGGGGTTAAAACCCTCACAAAACTAACTCTAATAGAAAGTCGCCCTGAACCTCAGGAGGAGTCACATGGATGCCATGAGCCAAAATACAGAGCAGCAAGCAGTTACATATAGAAGAGAAAAGGCAAGAAAGAGAACCACTGAGACAACACCATACAGGATGAATCCAAAAAAGCAGACTGAAACCGGCCTTAAAGACCACCGGCGGGTCACCGCAGACTAAGAGGTACAAACACACACCCGGCCAGGGGGCACTCGCGTGAGTGGAGTGGCACCCCGTCACACTCCTCATGAACAGTTCACTCTGCCAGGACAGGGCAAAACCCTGAATGCCCCAAAGGCGGACACATAACAGGACTCTGCTCCAGATGCCGTCTGACGGCCATTAAAGGCCTGACCGCCGACTGGAGATTTCCCCACATTCAGTGCACAGCAAGGGTTACCCTCCCATGTGGATTCTCTGACAACTAGAGCAGGAGACTATGACAGGGGAGTCTGAGGAGTAGCTTTCAGTGTAGCAGCCGTGTTAGTCTGTATCCGCAAAAAGAAAAGGAGGACTTGTGGCACCTTAGAGACTAACAAATTTATTTGAGCATAAGCTTGCGTGAGCGACAGCTCACTTCATCGGAGTAGCTGTGGATCCTGTGCTGGGAGGGAAAGCACCGCTGTATCTTGTAGTTGCAGGTCTCCAGGAGGGCCATGCGGCTGGGACTGTCCAGCCCTTCAGCAAACTGAATCAAATAACCTTGCCAGAGCCCTGGAGAGACCACAAGAGTGGGACGGAGGGAGGAATTCATACTGATCTGGGGAAGCAGCCAGAACAGCTGTTGCCCCTTGCCCATGAGGACAATCTTGTCCGAGGGTGGGTTTCCTATCCCCAGGCCGTGACAGCCCTTCTGCCAGGCAAAGCCAGCAGCAACCAGGGCTGGGGTCAATATCTAGGTGTTCCTTTCCATTGATACAACACAGAACCAGCTCAAGTCCCCACCAGTAACCTGGGAAAATTACATACCGCCCATGGGTGCCTCTAAGAGGCAATACTTCCCCACTCACAAGCACAGAGTCTGAGTGTAGAAAAGAAACTTTTAATAAAAGGAGGGAAGTAACTCGGCGTTAATTTGGGAAAACACTTCAAACAGGGTTCATAAACCTAAACCATGAGCAACAGACCCACCCCGACGTGAGTTGAGCAGTGTCTTTTTCCCCTCAGGTTCTTAAGCCCAGCAGCCTAAAAGTCCCATTAGCATGCCCGTCCCTTCTGTGCACCCCACTCAGACTTACTGTCCTTGGTCAGTGGAGACCCAGAGTTCAAAGCTGCATCTGCAGAGTTCACCTGACACCCTGGGTGGAGGTAAGGAGGCTCCACTGCTTGGGCACTCGCCCGCTGCACCTCTCCGCCCACTCTGCTCACCACTTCACCAGCCACTCATTCGCCAGCAGAGTGTCAATCACCTTCACCTGCCTCTCTGCTGTGAGTGCCACACATCAGTCACGTTGTGATTTTCAGCTCTCTGCAGGCTGGCAGAGACTCTGCCCCACCTCAAGTGATTTCAGCTCTCCGTGGTGGAGCATTTAAAATAACTAAAGAGGACCCGAATGTAGCCTATTTAGCTCTTTCGTTGAACAGTGGGGAGGAACAGATCCAACCAGTCTGGGGACGCCGAGGGAGAGTCCAAACACCTCCTGACTGAGGCATCTGTCCCCACCCCTCCTCTTTCACAGGGCTCTGGCATTCGAGCCCCTGGCTCAACTAGGTTCTTGCAACGGAGTGTGACCCAGTCCTTCGGGACAGGTTAAGCACAGTCCTGCTTCCCTGTATTCCTACAATAATTACAACATTGGTAACCATATTTCACTACCCCTGAATTCAGTACTAAGGTGATTTGTAACCCAACACCAGCCACAGTTGATCTCTTTGACACCACTCTATCTGCTGAGATATCTAAGCAGAGCAGGAGCAAACTGTATTTACGTAAACACACCTGAAGTCCCTCTCCCTCCCAGCTATCTGCCAGGGCAGCATTCATTCAGACCCTGCTTACAGTAATAAGTGTTATATAGTGGGATTCCTGACACACCTCTTCCGTTTGGCAGCCTGACCATCTCTGATCTCTGCTCAGAGAAATCAGCTGATCCCAAGCATAGACGCTTGCATAAGGAAACAAGCCAACAGCCAATCAGCACTACACACTGCACGAGAACATGGACACCAGCTCTGTTCAATGGCTCATGACAAGGCCAGAGCCGGAACTGACTGGGGAGTATGTGTGTGGGCAACTAACTATACAGCAGGAGAACTTCTGGGAGCATTTCCATGTCACCCATCAGTAGCCAGAGCCCCTGGAGCTCCCTGGAAACCAAGAGAGTCTGTTATATCCCAGTCATTAAAGCTTTGGGTACCGCAGGGTGGAAAAGGGCTAGTGAACGGGGGGCCACAAACAGGGGAGTTTGAGACGGAGTTGGTAGGAGAGAGTTGTAATATAGTCGCTACGGTTAAGAAGGGCTGCATTGCCAGTACCAACGCTGCTCCTGTCTCCTCCACCCGCGCCTGTATCCAGAGAGAGAACATAACCATGGATGCCTCTACCCAGATCCTGGTGTGGATCTGCAGAGACTGGCCTGCATTTCCCACTCACAGAAGGCCAGGCTGGGGAGACCATCCAGTGTGAAAGGTGGAATCTCTCAGGAAGCAGGTGGGAGAGTGACAGAAGAAGGTGGCTTGGCTGAGGAGCATCCGTGCCCACGAGGAATTCATTGACAGTATTCATATGGAGACGTCCAAGGCTGAGGAAGCTGTCCAGCTACAGATGTCTGCATTCAGTGCCCTGCATTTTCTGAAGAACAAGTACCAAAACCGCTTATCATAGAATCATAGAATATCAGGGTTGGAAGGGACCCCAGAAGGTCATCTAGTCCAACCCCCTGCTCGAAGCAGGACCAATTCCCAGTTAAATCATCCCAGCCAGGGCTTTGTCAAGCCTGACCTTAAAAGGATCTCTAAGGAAGGAGATTCTACCACCTCCCTAGGTAACGCATTCCAGTGTTTCACCACCCTCTTAGTGAAAAAGTTTTTCCTAATATCCAATCTAAACCTCCCCCATTGCAACTTGAGACCATTACTCCTCGTTCTGTCATCTGCTACCATTGAGAACAGTCTAGAGCCATCCTCTTTGGAACCCCCTTTCAGGTAGTTGAAAGCAGCTATCAAATCCCCCCTCATTCTTCTCTTCTGCAGACTAAACAATCCCAGCTCCCTTAGCCTCTCCTCATAAGTCATGTGCTCTAGACCCCTAATCATTTTTGTTGCCCTTCGCTGGACTCTCTCCAATTTATCCACATCCTTCTTGTAGTGTGGGGCCCAAAACTGGACACAGTACTCCAGATGAGGCCTCACCAGTGTCGAATAGAGGGGAACGATCACGTCCCTCGATCTGCTCGCTATGCCCCTACTTATACATCCCAAAATGCCATTGGCCTTCTTGACAACAAGGGCACACTGCTGACTCATATCCAGCTTCTCGTCCACTGTCACCCCTAGGTCCTTTTCCGCAGAACTGCTGCCTAGCCATTCGGTCCCTAGTCTGTAGCGGTGCATTGGATTCTTCCATCCTAAGTGCAGGACCCTGCACTTATCCTTATTGAACCTCATCAGATTTATTTTGGCCCAATCCTCCAATTTGTCTAGGTCCTTCTGTATCCTATCCCTCCCCTCCAGCGTATCTACCACTCCTCCCAGTTTAGTATCATCCGCAAATTTGCTGAGAGTGCAATCCACACCATCCTCCAGATCATTTATGAAGATATTGAACAAAACCGGCCCCAGGACCGACCCCTGGGGCACTCCACTTGACACCGGCTGCCAACTAGACATGGAGCCATTGATCACTAGCTTCCCTGATGCTAACCTGGAAGCTTCCCTTCTAGTTTCACAGGAGACCCGTGATCCTGCAAACTTTCCATTCAAAGAATTCCTGAACATCTGTAAGTAGTCTGATCCACATAATGGATTTGTTAAATTTAAATTTTGTTATCACACTGTATTAGTAAAGTACAATGTAACAGGCTTATGTTGTTACTATTATCATTATTACTACTGGATTGGATTGATTGATTTTTTTGTCTGTGAAAAAAATTTTGGACATATTTGCAGATTTTTTTTCCCATTATTTGGACTTTTATTATGTGAAAGCATTTTTAAATGTAGTTCAGAATTGTTGTACAGACATCCACCTTTTACCAAAAAAGCAAAAGAAACAAAACAGACAACATGCAAAGTACCTTCTTTGTGTTTCAATTGTGTTTGGATACATTAAAGAATAGAGACTACTGGACATTATTTCTGAGTCAGCAAAGAAAAAAAGGCCTACATAAATTACAGGTATTTGGATGTATCTATGTGCATTTTTATTTGTTTTTCCTATAATTAATTAAGTATTTTAGGTAAAACTGTCAGAGTGGCCACGAGCAAGAGATGATGGACACAGTCTGAGGCCACCAAAAACTTTGTAGTGAGAACCCCTGTTCTAGAATACTCAGGGAGCTGACTGAGGAGATAGGTGTAGCCTGATCTATAGATTATGTATTAATTATATTGATTACTTAAGAATTACCAGTTACCACTTTGAAGGTTGACAGGTTCTTGTCCCAAGATCAGGCCCAGTAATATTCAAATTATATAGTTGGAAACCCCGATGTGCACCGCTGCAACATACACACGATAGGAACACTTCTATAATTACAAATAGTTTATTAATACATTTAGCACAGTGACAAACACTCCAACTTAGTAAGGTAGACAGAGATACTTCAGAATGTACATCTGAATATCCGTATACTCATAGAATCATAGAATATCAGGGTTGGAAGGGACCTCAGGAGGTCATCTAGTCCAACCCCCTGCTCAAAGCAGGACCAATCCCCAACTAAATCATCCCAGCCAGGGCTCTGTCAAGCCTGACCTTAAAAACCTCTAAGGAAGGAAGAAGATTTCACCACCTCCCTAGGTAACTCATTCCAGTGCTTCACCATCCTTCTAGTGAAATTTTTTTTCTTAATATCCAACCTAAACCTCCCCTACTGCAACTTGAGACCATTACTCCTCGTTCTGTCATCTGCTACCATTGAGAACAGTCTAGATCCATCCTCTTTGGAACCCCCTTTCAGGTAGTTGAAAGCAGCTATCAAATCCTCCCTCCTTCTTCTCTTCCGCAGACTAAACAATCCCAGTTCCCTCAGCCTCTCCTCATAAGTCATGTGTTCCAGCCCCCTAATCATTCTTGTTGCCCTCCGCTGGACTCTTTCCAGTTTTCCCACATCCTTCTTGTATTGTGGGGCCCAAAACTGGACACAGTACTCCTGATGAGGCCTCACCAATGTCAAATAGAGGGGAACGTCCCTCGATCTGCTGGCAATGCCCCTACTTATACAGCCCAAAATGCCATTGGCCTTCTTGGCAACAAGGGCACACTGTTGACTCATATCCAGCTTCTTGTCCACTGTAACCCCTAGGTCCTCTTCTGCAGAACTGCTGCCGAGCCATTTGGTCCCTAGTCTGTAGCGGTGCATTGGATTCTTCCATCCTAAGTGCAGGACTCTGCACTTGTCCTTGTTGAACCTCATCAGATTTCTTTTGGCCCAATCCTCTAATTTGCCTAGGTCCCTCTGTGTCCTATCCCTACCTTCCAGCGTATCTACCTCTCCTCCCAGTTTAGTGTCATCTGCAAACTTGTGGAGGGTGCAATCCACACCATCCTCCAGATCATTTATGAAGATATTGAACAAAACCGGCCCCAGGACCGACCCTTGGGGCACGCCACTTGATACTGGCTGCCAACTAGAGATGGAGCCATTGATCACTACCCGTTGAGCCCGACAATCTAGCCAGGATCTACTCATACCATCCCTTGCAGAACAGAAATGTTAGCCATCACCTCCCAAGGGCTACATCTCTCTCTCTGACTGCCCATAGGCTGGGATGCCACTATGTCTGATGCGTAATCGGTAAGGGTTTCTCCCCTATTCCTTATTTGTATTTCTTCACCTTACTAATGTTGGGGTGTGCTTCTATAGGTTAGTATACAATCTCAACTTATTATCATGTACGTCATTTTGATGCCACAGCACTCTTATGGTTAGTCATCTGCAGATGTTCACTCATATTCCTGTGGTTGGTAGGTGTCATTATGATCAAAATTCCCCCTTGCACATTCTATTTTCAGTTCCCCAGATTTCTGGAGGACCGTTAGGTCATTTATCTGTGCCAAAGTTCAGAGGCCTCAAGTCTTATGCTAACTGCTGAAGCCAATGCCTTACAGGATACAGGCCTGTAGGTTCCTTGCATTACATTGCTGCTGAATAGAATAAAGACAGAATATAATGAAGGCAAGACAGTGAATATAATAAAGGCAGGTTAGCCTTATGGGCTACATAGGGGATATCTGAGCCATTAGCGATTTTCTTAAAAAATTCATGCAAAACGGGAAAGATTCCAGAGGACTGGAGAAGGATAAATTATAGTGCCAATCTATACAAAGGAAAATAAGGACAACCCAGGGAATTACAGACCAGGCAGCTTAACTTCAGCACCCAGAAAGATAATGGAGCAAATAAACAAGCAATCAATTTGCAAACACCTAGAAGATAAATAAGTGATAAGGAATGGTCAACATGCATTAGTCAAGAACAAATAGTCAGACTCACCGAGTAAGTTTCTTTGACAGGGCAACAAGCTTTGGGTATGGTGGGGGGGAGGTAGATGTGGTATATCTTGTCGTTAGCATCAAAAGTTTTACTGTCTTGCATGACCTTCTCATAAACAAACTAGGGAAATATAACCTAGATGGAGCTACTATAAGGTGCAAAACTGGCTGGAAAACCGTTCCCAGAGAGGAGTTATTGTAGAGCTGAAGAATGAATTTTATTTAATTACTATTATTAAGATTTTATTAATAGGACTTTATTTTGTATAAATGAACAAACAGAACTTCATGAGTGAAGTTATATGAATGAAACAGCATTCATTCATAAAATCGGTTATCACAATAACCGGCTAAATGGCAATAAAGCCGCTCGTTAAGTCCCCACAGCTCATGCGTATTGAAAAAATCTGCAGCTGTTTGGTTCAATTACTGTCCGCTTGTTAGAACTGTAGCTGTTCGGCCGGCTGCTCTTGCAGTTTCAGGTTAATTGCTGCTTGGATCACTGATCCTTGCTGTCTGGGTCACCGTTTTAACATTGTAACTCCTGTTTACGGTTTGCCTCCCAACATTGTAAATTTTTCATTACATCTGTTTTAAAAAGACTCCATATTGTAACTAAAACTCCATTTTGAAATGCTTACTCCATTTTGCAAAACGCTGCGGTACCCTTATTAACTTAGTTCAGATGTGTGAAGGAAGTCTGTATGGATGATGGAATCAACTTCCAGCCCCAGCCCGTCCTGATAAAGTGAAGTGCAAACACCAAGGGCTGAAGATATCAACAACAGCCCTGACAAAGTGAGAAGAGTCCACCCTAAAAGAAAAGAACAAAGGTGCGATTGAAACAAGATGAAAGTCAGGTCCGAGGCTGAAAGTCACGCCTGCAATGGACGGGTGATCAATCACACCGAACCCAGAGGCAACCTGACACAGCAAGACCCGTACACTCTTGTTCAAACTAAAGCCTATAAGAAGGATGGGTGAAATGGAGGACTTTGGGTAATGTTCTGCGGACAATAGCGAAAGGCATCGGTACGAGCCTGACAGAGACCCGGCTCGTCCTTGTGCCCGGCTTTCCTGGCCAGTTAGCCCCCACGAGCTGCGAACTCGAGCTGCGAACCCAAGCTATGTCCAGGACTGGTAACTATACAGCGGCTGCGGAACATTTGGGGGTGGGTGGGGGTGTTTGCAGGGGGGAGGTATTAGCTATTGGTTATACATCAAATTGTGTTCTCATAATAAACGTGGAATATTGCCTTGTCCCCTGAAAAGATCCTGTGTATTCTTATCAGCATAAGAGGCTCCCTGCCCCACAGCTGGTGAGTCATCTCCCTGCATCTGCAGAGGTAACAATCAACGGACCCTGATTAGACACCTGGGAATAGAGCACAGCGGGTTCTATCTCAGGAGGAGCATGGGCAGACTTTGTACCCCTAAGCAGCTCCTTAGAGAGAGGAATATTTTATTCCCAAGCACTTGGCCTCGTAGTGACAGCTTTACCAACTTCAGTCCATGACCGGTTTCTCTAATAGCTCTTTCCAGGTACCGGCGTCTATGACAGAGCGCTCTCGTAGTGAGGAAGTGATCCCGAGTATGGCAGAGGGTCAATAGCCTGGCTGAACTCTATTGAATTCAGATAAGCCTTACAATGTACCCCGAGAAGTTTAATTCAGTATTAGAAATGCAAACGTTTCTGTACTGTTGTGAGTGTATGGCACTTCTTTGGCAAGACGATGAGATTAATGCAAGCTTTGGAAGCTATGAGGAAGCCCCAAAGTATCTTTGGAACTATAACTGGGAAGTGGATTTTCTTCGGAAATACCTTGAGGTGAAGGGAATGCAAGTTCTCCCGCTCTGAAGCCAGTTTTTGGAAGACCTGCCCTGGGGAGAGACACCCATTGTATACTAAGCGGCGGAGAGTCCTGTGGCACCTTACAGACTAACAGACGTACTGGAGCATGAGCTTTCATGGGTGAATCAAAGACCCCTGATCTGTGTAAAAAGGCGGACTGGCCCTGTCATGTGTGTGCTTGTTCTGAGTGGAAGCTGTGATTAATTTGTAAGCACAAGGACTGCCCTAGGTTGAAAGATTTATCCTACCAGAACCCGTGTTAGAGTTGGGATGAACTCTGCTAAGCTTATTAACATGCATCTAGGTTCTCTCATTAAATGTTTTCTCAGTAATGTTTTCACCTTAAGAATAAAGCAGGTGTGCTTATAAAACGCTGTGTGGTGCCATAGTGGTAGCAATCCCTCTGTTGTCAGTCTCTGAGAAGAAAGCACATGGGCCTCGTTAGGCAGACCGTCTGTGCAGGGAACCAGTGCAAGCAGTTCAGCCTGGAGAAACCAGGTCTACATCCAAGAGACAGAGCAGCTGGGCAGCGAATAGCCGGAGAGCGGTGCCCTGGCTGGATCGCTGAAGGGACAAACAGGAGCAGTGGCTCTGAACGGATGTACACAGCACTGCAGCATTTATGGAGTGCTTGTCCTCCTAAAAACCTGGGTACCAACACATCCAAGCTTTCTATTCCACCCCTTGTTCTTGTTCAGGGTGGGACCCTACACCATGATCAGGGCAGCTCTAGCATGCAGACATTGGTTTGCTTTAAGTTTCGTGCAAAATGTCCATCACAAACAGTCTTTGAATCTGCGGACATTGCAACCCTTCTTAGTCAGTCAATAACAGGATTTGTAGAGGTGCCATTAAATTTGAACAGCTATTGCAGAAATAACAGTGACTCATTTTTACAAAGTCTGGGTTTGTTCCAGCAAAACCCTACAATCACAGGATTGCAAAGAGAAATATTCTGACAAATTTAGTTTCCTGAGGAGTAGTTTTTGCTCAAATCTAACACTAGAGCAAAGTGTAGAACTGGATGTTGTTTAGAATGATAGAGAATTAGGCTGACGGTGGAGAACAGAGATCAGAAGCTTTGAAAAGCATTGCAATGGCTGCAGCTGCTCTAAACACTAAGCGACATTTTTGGATTATCTTTGTGAGCTTCTGTACTGCTCTTAGGTGCTCCATTCAGAACAGCAGAATTGCTGCAGCTGTGTGTAAGGGAATAAAGCCCTTTGCAGCTGCGGCTGGAGCTCCCTGTCACCCAACTGCAGCCATCCTCCCCCTTTGGCATTTGCAGAGCTGCTGATAAAGCCCACCTGACTGGCCGCTGCCAGGTCGGGAAGTGCAGCATGAAGAGCTCAGGCTGGCAGGGCTTTCCCTGTCCAAGCCCCCAGGTCAGGTCTGTCTCCAAAAGAGACTTTCCCTCGCAGCCCCTTGCCACTGTCCGGTGAGCCCTGTGCTGGGTGATCCTGCAAAGGCTCCATTCCTGTTAGTCTAACCCAGAGCCAGGCTAGGGCAACTGCATGGAGCTGCTCCTCCCTGCAGCCGAACAGTCCTAGCCAGGTGTGTGCAGACCCAGGGTCTTCCTGGTGCTCCCTGCAAACTCTCCTCGCCGGCGGCCCCCCGGCTGCAGGCAGAGGCCGACAGGCAGCTATTGCACGTGTCCCGGAGCTCGTGCAGCGGGGCTCTGGTGCAGACCCCCCCGCCGGCTCTGTCTGCAGGAATAACTCGCCCTGCCTAGGAAGGGAAGCTCCTGCAAGAGCTCTGCAGGCCACCTGGGGCATGTTTTCAAGCTTTCATCTGTAACCAGGCTGATATCGCGGTGCCCTTTACAGCTGAGATTCTCAATCCCAGGAGCCGGGATACGGAGGAAAACATCGAACATCGGGAGACTTGAGATCAGATCGCTGACGGTCGTGCAGGGTGACTGCTGGGGCCGGGGGAGGCTGTGTGCTTGTGAACTGTGGCAATAAGTTGTTCTGAAGCACAAACAGGATGTGTCGGGCTGGCTGGAGTGGCTAAGGAGTGTCCGTCCCAACCTCAGGGCAGACGGCTAAGGAGCAGGGCACACGTCCCAAAGTGGTTGTGACTTCTGTACTTGGATTTCGCCAACCAGCTATCAGTGTGAACCCCTCAAGCATGACCACAGCCTTACCATGGAGTCACAGACCGTCACCTGGGTACACTGATCTGTCTTGCCATCCAGGTAAGCCTGCTGCCTGTGTGATAAATGGTCCCTTACACCAAAAATCACAATATTCAGGTTACTCGCAGTCCCAAAGGACCAGTCACTTTCCCCAAATGCACCTCAGATCTCACACCAAAGACACCGCTACAATAAAGATTTATTAACCAAGAAAGAGACATGGGTTATTTACAAATTTAGAGCATGTTTATAACACACCAGCGAGTTACAGTCTTAGGTTCCAAAAGGAGATAGACGCTGCTCTAATAGGCAAGCTCTGTGTGTCCATTGAGCTAACCCAGGCTAAGCAGCTGGGGAGTCCGCGCTTATGCTTAGAAATCTTTGCCCCCTCAGAATCGGAGCAGCACGAAGAGGGACAGTTCCCTTCTCGGTAGGGATTTTTAGTCCTTTTCCCCTGAATTCAAGTTGATGGGACAAGTCCACATGCACGTCTCCTCTTCATGGACGTGGGGGGGGGAGCAATTAACACAGTATTTTGTCCTCACGTGGTAAATCTCCCCTGACGATGAGGGTTTCTAGTTTCATAGCAAACACTTTTATAGTTACAGAGCAAACATTTAACTATTACATTTCATAAATTGTGAACACTAAACACATTTTTATAAATCCAGTGCCCATTTTAACAATACCAACACACAGGTGAGCCAGGTGGGTTTCCAGCTATGTGTTTGTCAGTGCTCAGTGAGGCCTAGGGGCCTTGGCGTGAGCTGGCACCTGGTTTGCCAATGTCACAGCATGCTTGGATTGAAATGAGTTTATTGGTGCAGCCAGAAGAACACCTTCCCCCTGGTGTTTCCACCAGAAGCTGGTTTGCTGAGCATTGCTTTTTATATGTAAGCCATAAAGCAGCGTCTCGAAGTCACCTCAGCATAGACAGTGGGGCCCAGCGAGTTGGAGGATTCCAGGCAGGGGAGGAGATGGTCTGCTGTCCGCTTTGGGGCGGCTTGTGTGGAGGGTTACAGCCCCTCTGCTGCCCCTACTAAATTGCTTTTGTAAACTGAAAAATAAATTAACAGTACATACCTCAGTGGATATTAGTCATTTCCTGATTTTACATGCAGAGTTAACCTTCAAACCAACAGAACCTAGAGCGACTGGTGTGTATTTATGCAGGATGCAATTTCAGCCGCAGGCGTCAGGGCAGTTTCAGGGGATTCGTGGTGTGTTAATAGCACTGTTTGCCTCTTCATTCAGCACAACCGATGATAAAGCACAGAGTAAATGCTGAGCCACTTACCACTCATGTAAACAGATGTAATTCCGTTTATTTCACCTCGAGTTCAAAGCGGAGTTGACCAGCGTGGTTGTTTTTTGAATCCCCCCTGTACAAAGTGTAATGCCGTCGAGCTAGTTTTGGAATGAGCCCTCCCACGAGGGTGCTGAACCATCGTGTGGCCATTAATATCGCAGCATTGGTAAAGAGAATGCCTCTTCAATACCCACGCAAAATCCATCCAAAAGGTGGCCACAAATTATCTTCCTGTCCAGTCAATCTGACCCCATTCTTTGCCTTTGAGCATCTTTACCGGCTCCCCTTTCTCCACACCGCCACATGTAAACATCTCCTCCCTGGCCTTCAGAGTCCCACTTGTCTCTCATCACATCTCCTTGATGCCTGGCCCCATCATCTAGCTGTCCTGCACCAGAGTTAGCTGCATTCCAGTGGTGAGTGACATCGTATGATTTGAAGTGTTTATCTTAAAGCTCCAGCCCCTGGAGCCAGCTGAATACACCAGAGTCTCAGCTTTCATTTTTTTAAAAAGGGGCCCTTATAATTACAGAGATGAGCTTCCAACATGACCCTTAAAGGTACAAAAGCCAGGAGATGGAGCTCCAAATGGATTCCTTTTTAAAATCTCACGATTTAGGGGCCGGCTGACTTGTAATTTTTGATAACCTTGGTTTGACAGTGCTGAGCAAGGATAAGCATCTTGGGCCCTTCTGCACCCAGGCTCTGTAGCAATCCAAGTTTGGTTTCCAGGCAGCTTAGATGCATCCGCTTTGTTTTTCTGTCCTAACCTGGCTGCTGATGGTAGTTCCTGAAGTCCTGTCTACTGCTGACCATGAACCATGTCAGAATTTAACAGCAGTCACGTCAGCCCCTCCTCATTCATCCTGCTGGGTGGCCCAGGCCTGGAAGCTGCACGTCCCTGGCTCCCCATCCCTCTATCCTCAACGTACATTGTGACTCTTTGGGGGCACTGCACCATCCGAATCGCTACCCAGACAGAGCCAAGCCTCTGGATATTTTCCTGCGCATGCTGGCTGTGATTGGTCTAGTTCTGTCCAGCTCCACCTTGCCCAAAATGCTGTGTGCATTGTGGTTCAGAGCTGGGGAAATTCATTTCTGTGCCTGCTTGGTCCAGATGTTTTTCATTCACTCCTTCATGGAGTCGACGGTGCTGCTAGCCACGGCCTCCAATTGTTACATTGCCACGTGCCAGTGGTCCCCAAATTCTGTGGCACCCCACCCCCCCAAGGGAGAACAGAGGAATGTTTGGGGGGGTGGGGGTGGCAGGTCTCAGGCTAGCCCCCACAGGGTGGGGAGGGAGTGCCCCACTCCACCCTGAGCTCTGCTCCGGCCCCGACCCCAGCTGTGGCTCTGCTCCTGGCCCCAGCCCCTGGCTCAGCTCCAGGCCCTGGCCCTCAGCCTTCACCCCTGGCTGCGACTCTGTGTCCAGCCTCAGCATCCTTACCCTGTCCGTGACCCCTCTCCAAGCCACGGCCCCACCCCTGGCCTGGCTCCTGGAGGGGCGCGGACAGGGGTAAGGAGGAGCATGACCGAAAAGTCTGGGGGTCACTGCCATGTGCCATCTCTTCATCTACGAACCCGCTCTGGCTCGGGGTGGGGGGAAATATTTTGAGAACTAGGTAGAACTTGGTTTGTAGCATCTCAGGGCAGGGCCTTCGGGCCGAATTCGCCTCTCGTGCTAGCATTGTGCCAGGACGACTCCGCTGCCTCGCTGCCTCGCCCGTGATCTCACACGAGGGGGCGAGCCCTCTCCTGCTGCTGCACCGTAGCTCGTTGTGATGCTCCAGCCCTGCGCTCGGTGCAGCCCAGGGCCCGTCCCTGCACGGGGGCTGGCAGGCCCGGCAGCATGCCGTGCTTCCCGAAACCTGCCGTAGCGCCAGGGCTGGGCCTGCCTGCCAAGCCACCCCCGGCTCCGGCCTGTGGCTGTCGCGCTCTGCTGGGCATTGCACAGAGGGTCTCCTAGCCCGCCCTTGCGCCGAGCTCGGCGATTCCCATGCACCAGGCTCCAGCATCCCCCAAGCTCACTGGTGCCTGCCGAGGTTGCTCTAGCCCCTGCCTCCAGGTCACTGGGGGGCAGGCAGGAAGCCCAGGAGTGTGTTGGTCTCAGAGCCAATCTACCCTGAGGAGCAGACAGGGTGCACCCCGCACCTACCCTAAGGGGCAGACACATCCCCCACCTACCCTGGGGGACATGCCACTCCTAGCCACCTCCTCTGGCCTCTTCTCCACCTCCATTGGGGGGCCAACCAGGGTGTGCCCCCTGCACCTATCTTGGGGGGCAGACATAGGGTGTCCTGTCCCCCCAGATACACCCCCAGACGCAGCTGGACCCAAGCCCCCGTATCTACTTGCAGGGCAGACACAGGGAGCCCTGGCTCAGCCAAACACCCCAGCCATCTACCCTGGGGACACACAGGAATCTCTGCGCCCCACCCCATGCCCCCAGCTCAGCCAAACAAGCCCCCTCCCCCTTCTACCCTCTGGGCAGACACAGGGAGCCCACACATCTCAGCCATGCTGCCTCCTCCCAGGGATCCCGACCCCACTGCGCTAGGCACTGTACAAACACAGAACTGGCCTGCGTTAGAAATACTGCCCCACCCCAATGCAGGAGGCTTGTGTGAGGTGAGGCCAGGGCAGCCGGGGTCTGAAGGAGGCAACTCCGCAGTTCAGCATCTGCCACGATGACTGCGCGAATCTCCCACGCACAGAGAAGCAGGACATTCAGCTCCACGGAGTGGGGCCCAGTCCCTGTCAATGGAGCTTGGGGGCGGGGGGGAGAAGGGGTAAATGAGGGGCGACTCCCAGAGCCTCCATTCCCTTTCTCCTGTCTGAAAGGTCTCCGCCGCGAGAGCAGCAGCAGATGCTCGGGGCTGCCCTGAGCCCGTCACCGCTGGCCGTCAGCCTCTGAACCCCGGGGGCCCCTGCAGCTTAGGGAACAAGGGGCCAGGCGCAGAGAAATCTTGCAGCGCCACTGCCCCGGCTCCGCAGAGAAATCCTCCACTCCTCTCGCAGGCTGCCAGCTCAGCGCTATTCACCGGCACGAAGTGACCTGCAAACCGTGGGGGAGCTGTGAGTTCCCCCGCGAGGGCAGCGCTCTGTACAGCCCCTAGCGCTGCCGGCCCCGGAGAGCTCGCGACGATTGTAATACTCATACACGCGGCCCATGGAGGAGGATTTGGGCCCTGCAGCTCAGCCAGCCTGCTGGAGCCTCGGAGCACACCAACAAGAACAACGTGGGATTAAACCAACTAACTTTATTAAAAGTCTTAAGGGAGAGAAACACCCAGGTAGGAGCCAAAGCCCTTTGTGATTCCTTCCCCCCGCAGCTGATCTGTGGGGTTGAAACAGAGCGTGGAAGTTTGAACACCAAGGAGTGGCTTTGAACCGGGTCACTGGGCACCAAGTTTTGCTTTCCGGGGAATTCCCTCTACAATCACAAAGCAGGATTTTGGCCCAATGCTCCCCAGGTGATACGTTCACGCAGACGCACACAGATCATTCTTACCGGACGTACTGGACACGGAACTTCTATGTACTATTGAACTAGGACAGTTTAGATTTCGTTTCTTTAAAATGCTTGTGAATAAATGCGCATCCCCTCTCAACCGTCTTCGTCCTCTGCCTACCAGGGCCAAACCCTCCAAAGGAAGCTCCACACCACCAAGGAACAACTAGTGCGCTGAACTGGTCTCTGAGCTAAGGCAGGAGGGGCCCCTGGGACAG
Organism: Chelonia mydas; assembly: GCF_015237465.2. NCBI lineage: Eukaryota > Metazoa > Chordata > Testudines > Cheloniidae > Chelonia > Chelonia mydas. Next base: position 3,843,607 of record NC_057849.1, on the reverse strand, counting down.
GAAATAAATTTAGAAATGAAGCAAGAGCAAGTGCCACGTCTGTTGGGCGCCACGGAGAATCCAAAGTGCTTCAGACACAGAAATGACCGAGGAGAGCTGGAATTCTCCGCTAGGATCCCATATTTACAGAGCAATTTCCCCCCGAAATATGTGGTTTAGAGCGTGCACATCAGCCCGGAGCTGAGTGAAAATGCCAGCTCTTGACAGACTGAGGTGAACAAAGGAAATCCAACAGCGTGGAGCGGATGGGAACTCTGAGCTTCATTGAACTGGTCGCCTGTGATGTTCTAATGCTTTGAATTAAATGAACAGCCAGGCCTATATCATAGGACACATGGAGAGAGAGAGAGTCTCCCCCCACATGCAGACAGGCCCTCTCCTGGCATGGAATGGCAACTCTGCAGCACTCTCACCTCTTATCAAGCATCATTATGGTTCCTTCCCAATGTGCTAAATTAAGGCATATTTCCACCCAATTCAGCCGACTGGATTTCAGTGGAAAGGGGTGGCCAAAACATGGCCAAGTAGCCAGCTGCAGAGTTCTATAGTGCAGCCCTCAGCCAGCCTCATCATGCCTATGGGGGGGTTCAGCCCATGGAGAGAGGTCCCAGCACGCAACACTCTGTTTAGCCTTCGTACGCACCTCAAGCTGCAGAAGGGCCTGCTGGGCTTGCTTGTCTCCAGGGACCAAACGTGTGTCAGAGACGAGGGCAGCTGCATCGCCTCCATGCCATGGGCTGGTGACCGGCTTCCTGGGATGCTCTCGCTTTGCTTTCATTGGCTGGTTCCTAGAGGCTGGTTTCACTGCTTCGCACGCTTGCCTGGACACGTGCGTTTATCGTACAGGGAACGCCCCAGGGCCAGAGCCTGTGTGCTGCCCCCAGCCTTGTGGAAGGAGGGGCACCTCTCCTCTCCCCTCCGGGCAGGCTCAGTGGTGCAGAAACCAGGACACAGACATGGATTTGAAACAGGCCCCAGCTGAGACAACCGGGGGAGGCCTTAAAGAAGGTGGCTAACGGCATATCGGGCTGCATTAGTAGGAGCATTGCCAGCAGACTGAGGGACGTGATCATTCCCCTCCATTCGGCACTGGTGAGGCCAAACCTGGAGTATTGCGTCCAGTTCTGGGGCTCTTACTACAGAAGGGATGTGGACAAATTGGAGAGAGTCCAGCGGAGGGCAACAAAAATGATTAAGGGGCTGGGTACATGACTTACGAGGAGAGGCTGAGGGAACTGGGATTGTTTAGTCTGCAGAAGAGAAGAGTGAGGGGGGATTTGATAGCTGCTTTCATAGACTATCAGGGTTGGAAGGGACCTCAGGAGGTCATCTAGTCCAACCCCCTGCTCAAAGCAGGGCCAATCCCCAATTTTTGCCCCAGATCCCTAAATGGCCCCCTCAAGGATTGAACTCACAACCCTGGGTTTAGCAGGCCAATGCTCAAACCACTGAGCTATCCTTCCCCCCTTTAAATTGGAAGGGACCTCACAAGGTCAACTAGTCCAAAGCCCATGCTCAAAGCAGGGCCAATCCCCAATTTTTGCCCCAAACGGCCCCCTGAAGGATTGAACTCCCAACCATAGGTTTAGCAGGCCAATGCTCAAACCACTGAGCTATCACTCCCCCATGATAGTGATTTCAACTACCTGAAGAGGGGCTCCAAAGAGGCTGGAGCTCCACTGTTCTCAGTGGTAGCAGATGACAGAAAGAGGACCAATGGTCTCAAGTTGCAGTGGGGGAGGTTTAGGTTGGATATTAGGAAAAACTTTTTCACAAGGAGGGTGGTGAAGCACTGGAATGGGTTCCCTAGGGCGGTGGTGCAATCTCCTTCCTTACAGGTTTTTAAGGCCTGGCTTGACAAAGCCCTGGCTGGGATGATTTAGGTGGAGTTGGTCCTGCTTTGAGCAGGGGGTTGGACTAGATGACCTCCTGAGGTCTCTTCCAACCCTGATATTCTATGATTCTATGACAGCACCCGCATATTGTTGTGAAGGCTTTCCCTTAGACACTGGAATATATCACATCCCCCTTAACTTTGGGCCAGACACTTGGCTACTGGCTGCTGGCCCAGCTCTCTTGGCTTCAGCCGAGCAGTACCATTAACACCAGTTGAGGATACAGCCCATTGGCCGTAGCTAACTTGGCTGCTCGTTCCTTCAGGGTGCGAAGGGCCTCAAACCAGCTGGCTCAGTGCCATTTGTACCTGTTTTGGTCCCCTAAACGCTAGGGCAGGGGATGACTTTGCAGCAGTTTTGTAGAACTGATCCACCAAGCTAAAGGACCTCACCTTAGCATGGTCTCAAAGTTCTGGGTATGGGATTAGTTAGCCCCTTCACGTAGCATGTGCATGAATTTAGTGAGACTAGTGATGGCGGTGGCTTTTCTTATGTTTGTTTAATTCCTCATCGGCAGGGGAAAGAGGAGAAGTCAAAAAGGGGACACAGGAGAGAAATCTCGCTGCTGAAGAGTAACAAGAACCAGCTCTGTCGGTTTTTTTCCCCTTGACCCCCCACCACACGTAGTTTAACAGCGTTTGCCCAACTTCCTATGGCTTTGTAGCACGTCCAGTTCTCTCTAGCTCTTACTCCGATTCTGTCGTGCTCGTGATAACCTGTCAGGAAGCAGGTGTCATTCCGGGGTGAGATTTCCCTCCCTGCAAGGACCTTTCAGGTGACACTGGGGTTCTTGCAGGGGGAGAGGCGTGGGGGTGGTCACCAGTGGCATGTCTGAGAAGCCTCTCCCCCTTAGTGCCAGCACCGCACCCAGCCCCGTGTCATAGGCGTTTCACTGGTGCAACGTGCGTTCTTGTGGATTTGAGACCAGCCTCTCTTGAAATGCTGCGCGGCTCCCCTTCCCGCCTCCCCGTGCCCCCCCGGTGCCGGTGGCACAGGCCCTGGGGCTCAGTACACGGGCGGGGTGCCCCCTGCGTGCGTCCGCTGGTGCCTGCCCAGGTGGTACTTGTGGCTGAAGCTGCGCCCGCACTCGGCACACTTGTAGGGCTTCTCCCCGGTGTGGATGCGCCGGTGGGCCACCAGGTAGGACTGGTTGCTGTAGACGCGGCCGCACTCGGTGCACGAGTAGGACTGGCGGTCGCGGTGGCTGCGCTGGTGCATGATGAGGTCGGTGCGGGAGCCGAAGGCCTTGCCGCACTGGGTGCAGGTGAAGGAGCGGCTCTCGCCGTGCACGCGCTGGTGAACCAGGAGCTCGGGGCGGGAGCCGAAGCTCTTGCCGCACTTGTTGCAGTAGACGAGCCTCTCGGCGTGCGAGCGCTGGTGCGTGATGAGGTCGGTGCGGGAGCCGAAGGCCTTGCCGCACTGGGTGCAAGTGAAGGACTGGCTGTCGCCGTGCACGCGCTGGTGAACCAGGAGCTCGGCGCGGGAGCCGAAGCTCTTGCCGCACTGGTTGCAGGAGACGAGCCTCTCGGCGTGCGAGCGCTGGTGCATGATGAGGTCGGTCAGGTAACTGAAGGCCTTGCCGCACTCGGGGCAGGGGTGCACGTTGGCGGCGTGGCTGGCCTGGTGCCGGCCGAGGTCGGCCTGGCCGGCGAAGACCTTGCCGCAGTCTGTGCACAGGCACCATGTGGACTCGGGGTGGGTGCGCTCGTGCAGGATCAGGTCCGTCTTGGAGCTGAAGCGCCGCTCGCAGCTGCCGCACGGGAACCAGCGCTCCTTGGGGTGGCACAGCTGGTGCGACGCCAGCTCGGCGTGGAAGCAGAAGCTCTTGCCGCACTTGGCGCACTTGTAGGGCCGCTCCTCGGCGTGGATGCGCTGGTGGCTCAGCAGGGCGGGGTGCGAGCGGAAGCTGTCGCCGCAGTCGATGCAGGCGAAGGGCTTCTCAGCCTCGGGGGCCCGCAGGGGCGCGGCCGGCTCAGCACCGCCCTCCAGGGCCGCGGCCGGCCCCGCGTGGGCCTGCTGGTGGGTCACCAGCTCGGCGTGGGAGCCGTAGGCGCCGTCGCACCGGGCGCAGCGGAAGGGGCGCTGGCGGGCGTGGGTGCGCTGGTGCACGGTGAGCGCCGCCTTGTGGGTGAAGCTCTTGCCGCAGTCGGTGCAGACGAAGACGCTCTCCGCCGTGTGGCCGAGCTGGTGCTCCACCAGGGTGGCGTGCCGCCCAAAGCTCTTGCCGCAGTCGGTGCAGATGAAGGTGCGCTCCGCCGCGTGGCTTTGCTCGTGCTCGCCCAGGGACGCCACGTCTCCAAACCGCCACCCGCAGTCGCTGCAGGCCAACGCCAGCTCCCCCACGGGGCTCCTCGGCTGGGAGGCCCTGGTGCTGCGCTTCCCAAGGGCCCTGGTCCACTCCGCAGGAGCGTCCTGCCCGCTCCCTGGCTGGCGGCCAGGGGCCAGAGGGCTCTCATAGGGCTTCCCTGCCAGCACGCAGGGGGCCTCCAGCTCCTTAGTATGGTCCTTTCCTGGCCCTTCTTCCTTAACGGCTTTCGCAGGCCAGTCACCTGTGCAGGGCAGGGGAAAGAGAAGCCAGAGACACTGTTAGAGGCTGCTAAGGCAGGGAACAGCACCAGGGCCATGCCACTTCCCACTAGAGTGCAGTTACCAGAGGGAATGTGTACACAGACAGCTCCTCGCACTGCTCTGCTCCGGTGCGTTTTTACCGCTTTCCCCCGTTATGTGGTGTAGAGACTCGGGTCTCAGTTCTCCCCGCCGTGCCCCTTGTCTAGCCAGGGCATCTCCGCAGAGGGTATGGGAGCGGCTGCCATTCGGAGTGAGTTTGCACAGGTGTGCGTGACCATGCACAGTGCAAGGTCATGGCAGTTCAGGGCCAATTCTCACTTCGCACCAGGAATAACTCCAGGAAAGCTAAAGGAGCTACAGTGGTGTCAGAATCAGGCCCTCTGCCTGAGGGAAGAGCGGGATTCTCTTCTGGTTTGGGCATCTTCAACAGAGATGCTAGCGAAGTGCCATTTGTGGGCCCGGCTGCTACCCCGACTTGCATCTGTGCAGCTCCACTGAAATCAGTAAGGTCCCCCCGGGGCAAACAAGCCTGCAGAATCCTTCTAGTCACAAGAACATGAGAACCGCTACCCTGGGTCAGAGCAATGGACCATCTAGCCCAGTGCCCTGTCTTCCGACAGGGGCTAGTGCCAGGTGCTTCTGAGGGAATGAACAGAACTGGGAAATTATGGAGTGATCCATCCCCTGCCATCCAGTCCTAGCTTTTGGCAGTCAGAGGTTTAGAGCATGGGGCTGTGTCCTGACTATCTTGGCTAATAGCCATTGACGGACGTGTCCTCCGTGAACTTATGTAATCCTTTTTTGAACCCAGTTATCCTTTTGGCCTTCACAACAGCCCCTGGCAAGGAGTTCCACAGGTTGAGCGTGCGTGGGGTGAAGAACTACTTCCTCATGTTTATTTTAAACCTGCTGCCTATTAATTTCATTGGGTGACCCGTGGTGGTTCTGCGACGTGAAGAGATAAATAACCCTCCCTTGTTCACTTTCTCCACAGCACTCATGATTTTATAGGCCTCAATCATATTCCTGCTTAGTCGTCACTTTTCTAAGCTGAACTGTTCCTCATACGGAAGCTGTTCCATGCCCTCATCATTTCTGTCACCCTTCTCTGTCCTTTTTCCAATTCCAGTACATCTTTTTTGAGACGGGGCGACCAGAACTATACACAGTATTCACGGTGTGGGAGTGCTATGGATTTATATTGCGATATTATCATATCTTCTGTCTTATCGATTCTTTTCCCAACGGTTCCTAACATTCTGTTAGCTTGCGTGACTGCTGCTGCACATTGATTTCAAAGAACTCTCCACAACGACTCCAAGATCTCTTTTTTGAGTGATAACAGCTAATTTGGACACCATCAGTTCGTCTGTATAGTTAGGATTATATTTTCCCAGGTGCATCACTTTGCATTTATTTACATTAAATGTCACCTGCCATTGTGTTGCCCAGTCACCCAGTTTTGTGAGATCCTCTTGGAACTCTTCCCAGTCTGCTTTGGATTTAACTATCCTGAATAATTTTGTACCATCTGTAAATTTTGCCCCCTCCCTGTTTTCCCCTTTTTCCAGATCATTTCTGAACATGTTGAATAGGACTGGGCCTCATATAGATCCCTGGGGATTTAGTTGTCTGCCTCCATGTGATGTAATTGAATGGGACTCTTGTTTGCCTGTTTCATGCTAGAGGGAAGGATGGTCCAGCAGTTAGGTTGCTTCCCTAGGACTCAGAAACTGCAGGTTCAATTCCCTGCCACAGCATCTAACTGCCATTTGTGTCTTTCCAAATCTCCCACAAAGACTTTTTGTGCTTTGGCTGCCCAGGGTAGCTGCATTAAAGCCTGTGAGATGCTCAGACAGCAGGGCAATTGGTGCCATGTTAGTACTTAGGCAAAGGAATTTACAATGCTGTGTGAGCCAGCAAAAAATAATAATAATCCTGTTTGCTCTTCACCGCTCTGGAGGAGAAAATGCAAAGTGAGATTTCAGCAGAAAAGGATTGAGGCAAAGGCAGGAACAAAATCCAGTTGTTTTCATAGACTAGAATTGCGCCTCAGGGTTCGATTTATTTTTTTAAATCACACACAACAAATGAAATACACAGCTGAGCCCTCCCCTGGAATTTGGTGCAGATCAGAGATGAACAGAGAAAGCCGAGTTTGAATTGACTGAATTCCCTTGGAGTGATTTTTTTTCAAAATCAAACAGAAACGGGAAGTCACAGGATGATCCCACAATACAGTGTTCTCACAATAAAGCAGAGCTCCTCCCCCCCAGACCAGCACCCTGTCCGCTCGACTATGCCGCCTTCCTCGTAGCAAAACCTCAATTCATCGGATTTATTTTGTCTAACCAATCTGGGCAACTATCCAAAAGATACCCAATAAACTTCCAGGCCTGACCAGGCTGGTCTCTGCAGTAACCCCATTGAAGTCAATGGACTTACACCAGTGATGGATTCAAGAGGACTGACTTACATCCTATTAACTTCAGCTGGGTGGCAAAGGAGTAAATCAGGGTAGAATCTGACCCAGACTTCTGAAGAGTTATATGCCAGAGGAGACAGGAGAGTCAAAAGGAGGGACACCCACTGGCAGGCTATTGGGAGTGAGGGAAAATTCATGATTGACACCTGTGACTAAGACGTGACAGATGTGGATAAATAAAAAGGGAGACGACGTATTCCCGATGGATGAGAATAGCTCTGTGTGAGGGGCCCACAGAGTCTGTGCGCACCACTTACCTCCCGGTTAAGGGACGACTAGGGTTTGTGTGGGCCCCAACATGATCTTGCTTCCTGACTTGTGTAGTCAGAACCGCAGGGACAGAATGGGCCACCTGGGCAAACAGCCGAACGAGCTTCCAAGTGGGCTGTGTGAATGGGATGATATGGAGGGGCTGCCTGTGATGACAGGGGCTGGATTCCATGACCCAGGAGGTCTCTTCCAGTCCTATGTTCCTGCCCTCCTAGGCAGAGCTGTGTAGTATCACTGTTACACACTGGCAGCTGCGTTCCACCCCAGAAGCGGTTGCATTTCAGGAAATGGGCGAGTGATCTATGTTTGAAGGGCTTGTGATGCACTATGGGCATCTCCCAGGAAATGGGACACTATTCCCTCACCTGTGGAGTTCTTGCGGGTACTTTGTCTCTTTGCAGAGTCCAGGACATCCATGTGCTCACTTCTTTCCGTCTTTACCAAGTCACGTTTGGCACCAGGATACCCTACAAGCAGAAGAGAGAGAATCATCACTGTGAAAATTTCCCCCTGCCTCCCAAGGGCTCACCAACAGGTGGGACAGCCAGGCTTAACCCAGGATATCCATACCGACCATCAGCCTGCAGGGTTGGGCTGACCCAGCAGCTCGTAGGTTAACAGCCCCCAGCCCGGAGCCCAGACTGCGCCAACCAGCGCTCTGGAGGGCAGGCAGCTCGAGCTGCAGGCCAGCTCCAGATCCCAGGCTAGAGGGAGCTCGGGGCGGCAGCTCTATTAACATACAAGGGGTTAGAGGGACGCCCATCACACACGCCCTGTCTGAAGCCCCAGGTACCTGGCTGAGCACATGGGGCCTGGTGCCCTGCCCAGTGAGCCACCACTGACCTCCCCTGGCATCACCCCCGGTGGCAGGGCATCCCGAGAGACCTAGCATGCTTGGGAGTGGGGCCTGAGGCCCGGAAAGTAGCTTTTGAGGTCCGGTTCCAGCTCCTGGGTGGGTTGGGGCGTTCACACTGGTCTCTGGGCTGCTGGGGGCTCAAGCAGAGAAAGGGGGTACATGCATCTGCTCAGATCTGCCCAGAAGTTGCTGCCTCTCTCCATAACAGGCCTGAGGTGGGGACCAGGAGCAGGTTCCGGGGATCTCTGACTGAAGAGCAGCAGAGACCCCGCCTTCAGGATGCTCCCTGGGCAAGTCAGCGACAGGGGTCTGGGATTTTGGAGCTGTAGCCCCCGGGAGGGAGCAGCAGCTTCAGGCCGCAGCCGTGTGCTTGTCCAGCAGGAGGACAGAGCAACCCCAAGCAGCTGGATGCTGCCAACACAGCGGACTCCTGCCCGCCCAGCCAAATACAGCAGAACCGCAATCTGATGAACCAATTGGCGACTGAGGAGTTAATCATTGAACACCTCAGTTACAGGGGTCCGGTGCATAACTTAATCGATTAATCATTCAATGACAGTGTACATAACAAATGGTAACTGTGTACAGTGCACCTGATTTTTCTTTGTCTGAGAGACGTGCACTTCTCCTTTGCCTCCAAACCTTGTTTTTTTCCAAAGCTGTCCAGCTGTTGGAACGCTGGCCGAAGGACTGAAGTCACAGTTGGCGGCAGAAAAATGGCTTATATAACCAGCCATTCATATGATCAATGTTCATAAAATGGGGGTTCTATTTTAGTGGGGGAGGAGAGAGCTGGGGGCTAAAAGTTTGGGGTTGGGGAAGGGACCAGAGTTGAACTACCTCTTCCTCCTAAAATTACGTCCAAGTTTTTTGAGACTCTTCTACTTCTTGGGGTGCATCCTAAAAAGCAACCCCCTTCCACCCCCAAACATCCTCTTTGGGAGAGAAGAGTTCAGAAGCTAGAAGGAAACCGGGCTGGCGCTCCATGAAATTCTTTCAACGCAATTCACTTTCACCCATTTCTCCGAGCATTTTCACAGTCAGAACAGTTCCAGCCATTCCGAGGAACAACTGGTCCAGGTTTGTCCTCTGTTTGGTCTGGACTGTATGAAGAGCTGGTTGACATTTTTAGATGAAAAATGTTTTGCAAATATTTGAGGATTTCCCCCACTCCGCCAGCAAATTGTGTTTTGACCCATTTTACAGAGCGGTCGGAATATTTCAACGCAAAAACGTCCAGGAAAATTTTCAAAAATGTTGCTGCCTCTGCCAAGCAGCAGTAAGTGTTTGCAGGTGATGATTAATGAACAGTGCAATGCGTCAAGCGAGGGATGTTTTCCAGCAAGCGGCCAGTCCTTTTACAATGGGATCACTCACCCTGGGGGACCACTCCCGCAGTGAAGTCCAGGGCATCTGGGAACTGGGGTTCATCCTCCCTTTCAACCTTTATTGAGATGTCCAGTCGGGGAGCAGGATACCCTGAGCAAGGGAGAGCAGAAAAAGTTTTGCCATCACATTCATCTTTTCCCTGAATTTTCAAAAGCTGGCAGTTCCATACTCTCAAAATGCAGGTTAAAGATTATTTAGATAAGTTGGATGTATTCGGTCAGCAGGGCCTGCTGAAATTCATCCTAGAGCACTTGGGGAACTAGCTGAAGCAGTCTCGGAGCCGTTCGCAATGATCTTTGAGAACCCATGGAGGGCAGAAGAGGTCTGAGAAGACTGGAGAAGGGCCAACAGTACCTATCTTTAAAAAGCGGAACAAGAGGTCACAGGAATTTTAGACCAGTCAGTCTAATTTTAGTACCTGGAAAGATACTTAAGCAAATGATTAAACAATCAATTTGTAAGCACCTGGAGGGTTATAAGGAACAGTCGGCATCCATTTGTCAAGAACAAATCAAGCCAAACCAACTTAATTTCCATTCCAGTCTGAATTCCCGTTGCTCACCGGAGCAGACGCTGGCTGGAGTTTCCTCCCCTTCCACGTCCTGAGAATCCATGAGTCCTGCTCAACCCGTCCCCTTTCACCCTGGGGAAAGAGGCAGGGATTAGAAGCGGCACAAAGCCCGAGCACGGCAGAGGGATGCACCGCGTTATAACGTAAGGTTTCACCCGTCTCGGCAGAACCATGCACGTTTCCAACCGCTGCGACGTCTGCTTGGCGAGGGCAGCGGGAGCAGAGGAAATGGGGGTCCCTGGTGCAAGGGCCAGTCCGTGTCTCCTCTCAGGCTGCCATGAGGCGGGTAGTTAGAGCTAACTGTAGGGGCTACTCTCTGGGAGTTGTCATGTAGATGCTGGGCCTCTAGGACCTGGGCTGGGACCTGCCAGTTCTCTCCATACACCCCGCTGACCAGTCAGTACCCGGCAGGCGGCCCAGCAGCCAGGGGCCGTGACTCCACAGCCAGCCAGCACGCCATGAGGAAGGTGAGTGGTCTTGTCATTCTCTTTGTAAGGCCATGAATCCACTAGGAGTCTGGACCATTTGGGGACCCCCGAGCGCTGAAGCCAGCCTGGGCCTTGCACAGACTATCCAGAGCCCACTGAAAGAGCCAAACGGGACCCTCACCCGGCAGAAATCAGCCTCCCTGAACTCACCCTTAGGCACGACCCCAGACTGCACCGCCGGCCATTCTCCCAGCTCCTCCCCGGAGGGGCAAGCAGCGGGGACGCCAGGGAGCAAGGCGTGCACCTGAAAGACAAATCGTGTGACGAGCTCAGCACCATGCACTCCAAACGATCTCTGCAAGGGCAGGAGGCCTGGATCCAAGTGACACACACACACACAATCACATGTGTGATCATGCTTCCGGCTAGCAACCGACCCCTGAGCCTGAGTAACTGTTTTTCAAATAAATAAATAAATAAATAAATCAGCTCTGGGAATTACTTTGCGGGGGTTCGCTGGTCTGTGCTGCCCAGGGGGTCAGACGAGCGGATCAGCTCGGTCCCACAGAAATCTCTTGGCAGCTGATTTGGTCTTAGCCCCTTGTAGCTCAAGGCCCATTGCTCTCCCTAGGTCGGGGGGGCTGGAAATCAGACCGGGAAGGGTTACCAGGCTGGGGAGCCAGTTCAGTGGGGGGCTTGGTAATCTGCAGGCATAAAAAGGAGAAATACGAAAGGGGCAGCTGGCCGGGTGTGTGGGGAGACCAGGCCTGGCCCCCCTACTTGGGGCCCAGAAAGTGGGAGGACTTTTATTTGGACCCTGTCAAAGGCCGAATGAGAGCTTTTGTTTCCCTGTTTGGGATTCCCTCCATTTTGAGCCCTGTTATCTGTATGAACATGGCCAGGATACGTCTCACACAAGCCCACACGCCCCCTTGTCCACCCCAACATCCCCCCACCTGCAATCATGCGCCCTCACACCTTTCAGAGAAGGGAGTGAAGTGCTGGACCAGACGGCACTGTTTTCACGGTGCTAGGCCCGGTGTGTGTGGGGGGGTGCATTCTTCTCTGAAATGTGTCCTAGGGATAAAGCTGCTCTATGCTTTCCTGCCCAGTGGGTAGCCCAGGAGGCTAAGAACTAGTCTACATGGGGAAGTTTCCTGGCATCATTTTGCAGGGATAAGTCCCTGCATGGACATTCTTACCCCAGAATAAGACGGCTTCCACCTGTTAGCTTCCAGCACTTTGAAGGCGACAGAAGCTAAATCAGACAAACAAGGTGGGGGAGGTAATTATTGGACCAACTTCCATTGGAGTCAGAGACAAACTCTGGATCCACAGGGCTGCCAGCATCCTTGCAAGGTGGGAAGGATGGAATCATTGATCATTACCTGTTAGGTTCACTCCCTCTGGGGCACCTGGCACTGGCCACTGTCGGTAGACAGGATACTGGGCTGGATGGACCTTTTGTCTGACCCAGTATGGCCGTTCTTACGTTCTTGTAAGGGCCCACTCAAGGTGAAGGCCCATTCAAGCAGTCACAGGACAAAAAGAGGGGGTTACAGATCGTTGTAATATGCCATAAATCCAGTGTCTATGTTCAGGCCATGACTTTGTGTCTAGCACAGGGGTCTCCAAACTTTTTGGATCGCGCACCCCCAAGGCCAGCTCTAGGGAAGCAAAAAAAAAAAAAAAGAGCGGCCCCGGCGTGTCGCCGAAGATGGAGCGGGGAGAGCCGAGCTGCCACCAGCCTGGCGCCAAAGATGGAGCGGGGAGAGCTGAGCCGGGGGAGAGCCGAGCCGCCGCCAGCCTGGCACCAAAGACAGAGCGGGGAGAGCCAAGCCGGGGGAGAGCCGAGCTGCCGCCTGCTGCCGGCCTGGCGCCGAAGACGGAGCGGGGAGAGCCGAGCTCGGGGAGAGCCGAGCCGGGGGAGAGCTGAGCTGCTGCCGACGAATCAAAGGTCCAGGAGCGCTGCTGCCACCGTGATGGCGGCGCTCCTCCTGCCGCGCACCCCCAGGGATGGTCGTGCGCGCACCCCGCTTTGGAGACCACTGGTCTAGCAGATATCACCTCACCCCCCTGGGCTCTCCAACAGCCTGAGACCCACAGGGCTACAACTACACTGCATAAATCAGAAAGAGCCATTCTTCCTGGGGGGCAGGTGTCCGCAGGGGGAGTTACACCAACCTAGCGACATACAGCACAGCGTCCCAATACCAGCAGGGCGGTGCCGGGGCTCCCCCCGACGGTGCGGCCGTCCCCGGGGCTCCCCCCGCCGGTGCGGCCGTCCCCGGGGGTCCCCACAGGGGTGCTGGAACAATTTGCATCGTGGGGGTGCTGACGGCCAGTTACTGTAAACCCTGCAGATGAGGGAAACCTCTTTAAAACAGGGGGTGCGGGAGCACCCCTAGTTCCTTCACCCGTGAGCAGCGACGCCAGCCCGCCAGGCCCAATAAACTCCCCCGCCCCGTAGACAAGTGCCAAGAATTAGCTCGAGCCCTGGCTCTGCTCCCCAGCCCTGCACAACTCCCCTCTCCGGCGGGCACGAGGGCAAAGCCCCCCCTGCGGCAGGGCGAGCAGCGCCCCCCTGGGTGCAAAGCGCCCCGCTGCTGGGGGGGGGGGGGCGGGGGGCTGCCCAGCTGCCGGCGGGGGGGCCCAGCTGCTGGGGCGGGGCTGCCCAGCTGCCGGCGGGGGGGGGGGCTGCCCAGCTGCCGGCGGGGGGGGGGGGCTGCCCAGCTGCTGGCGGGGGGGGGGGGGGGGGGGCTGCCCAGCTGCTGGGGGGGCCCTGGCCCGTCTCGCTGCAGCCCGGAGCCGGGGTGGCTCCCCCCCCGGACTGGCTGCGGGGCCCCGGGGCGGGCGCGTTACCTGCAGCCGGGCTCGGCGGGCCCCGGGCTCGCGGCGGCCGGGCAGGAGCCGGGCAGGAGGCCGGGGCGGGCCGCGCTCGGCCAGGCAGGGCCCCGTGCGGGAGAGAAGCGGCGGCTGCCTCCGCCCAGCGCGGCCCCCGGAGCCCGGCGCTGCTGGCCGGGGGAGAGCGGGGGGGCCGGACTCCTGGGTTCTGTCCCCGGCGGGGGGGGGGAGGAAAGGGAGGAGTTTAGGGATTAGAGCAGTGGGGGGGGCTGGGATCCCGGACTCCTGGGTTCTGTCCCCGGCGGGGGGGGGGGGGGGGGGGGGGAGGAAAGGGAGGAGTTTAGGGATTAGAGCGGCGGGGGGGTGGGTCTGGGAGCCAGGACTCCTGGGTTCTGTCCCCGGGGGGGGGGAAGAAAGGGAGGAGTTTAGGGATTAGAGCGGGGGGGGCTGGGAGCCTGGACTCCGGGCTTCTGTCCCGGGGGGGGGGGGGGAGGAGTTTAGGGATTAGAGCGGCGGGGGGGTGGGTCTGGGAGCCGGGACTCCTGGGTTGTGTCCCGGGGGGGGGGGGGAGGAAAGGGAGGAGTTTAGGGATTAGAGCAGTGGGGGGGGGCTGGGATCCCGGACTCCTGGGTTCTGTCCCTGGTGGTGAGGGGGGGAGGAGGAGGAAAGGGAGGGGTTTAGGGATTAGAGCGGCGGGGGGGGGGGGGGGGGCTGGGAGCTGGGACTCCTGGGTTCTGTCCCTGGTGGGGGAGAGGAGGAGGAGGAAAGGGAGGGGTTTACGGATTAGAGCGGCAGGGGGGGTTGGGTCTGGGAGCCTGGACTCCTGGGTTCTGTCCCTGGGGGCGGGGGGGAGGAAAGGGAGGAGTTTAGGGATTAGAGCAGTGTGGGGGGGGCTGGGATCCCGGACTCCTGGGTTCTGTCCCCGGGGGGAGGAAAGGGAGGAGTTTAGGGATTAGAGCGGTGGGGGGGGTGGGTCTGGGAGCCAGGACTCCTGGGTTCTGTCCCGGGGGGGGGGGGAAGGGAGGAGTTTAGGGATTAGAGCAGTGGGGGGGGGGGGGGGCTGGGATCCCGGACTCCTGGGTTCTGTCCCCGGTGGGGGGGGGGGAGGAGGAGGAGGAAAGGGAGGGGTTTAGGGATTAGAGCGGCGGGGGGGGTGGGGGGCTGGGAGCCGGGACTCCTGGGTTCTGTCCCCGGCGTGGGGGGGGGGGGGGGAGGAGGAGGAGGAAAGGGAGGGGTTTAGGGATTAGAGCGGCGGGGGGGGGCTGGGAGCTGGGACTCCTGGGTTCTGTCCCTGGCGTGGGGGGGGAGGAAAGGGAGGGGTTTAGGGATTAGAGCGGCGGGGGGGGTGGGGCTGGGAGCCTGGACTCCTGGGTTCTGTCCCTGGCGTGGGGGGGGAGGAAAGGGAGGGGTTTAGGGATTAGAGCGGCGGGGGGGGTGGGGCTGGGAGCCTGGACTCCTGGGTTCTGTCCCCGGCCGGGGGGGGGGGGGGGGGGAGGAAAGGGGGGGTGGTCTGTGGGTTAGCCGGGGGCTCGGAGTTGGACTCCTGGCTTCTGCCCTTAGCTCTGGCAGGAGAGGCGGGGTCTAGGGGTTAGCTGGGTGGGGGCAGGGCTGTTACAGCTGGGACTTCTGGTTTCTGCCCTTGGGGAGGGGGGTGTCTAGGGGTGAGCGTTGAGGCTGGTAGCCTGGACTCCTGGGTTCTATTCTGATCTTTGCTAGAGCCTTGCTGTATGACCAGGTCAGTTACGCCACCTTTTCCAGTCTTCCCCACTAATTTTGGCTCCCTGAGATTTGGGGGCGGGGAGGGGGAGGCCAATTGGAGGTTTGTGTGACTTAATTTTCAGAGGTTGCTGAGGATCTCCAGGAGCCAAAGACTTTTGAAGACGACGACTAACTGTGATGTGCCTCAGTTTCCCCGTCTGTAAAATGGGGCTCAGGCCCACATGGTGATGGGTTGGTGAGGCTTAATTCACCAGTGTTTGTATTCTAGACTGACAGCCTTGGGTGGAGAAGGGCAAAGCATTATTTTCAAGGTGTTTTACATAACTCCGCCCCTCCCCACTTATCTGCCCAGATGCTAGGGTGAGGGGCATTTTCTGAACAGCCTCACTATGCACAGTGACTCGCCCAAGCACAGCAGGAGTTCCTGGCTCTCGGTCCCATGCTCAGAATCTGGAGTTGTTCACTCTGTTCCATAAGGTGTGTGTTTCCTTTGAAGTAATGAGTGTGGACCCCGTCCCTCTGCTTTGTGGGTGGTGGTTACTGAAGACGGGGTATTAAAGAACCTCAGACTGAACCCCGCTGTGGTAGCAGAGGATGCAGAACTGGGTCTTAAGCATCACCAGCCACAGCTGTTCAAAAATCATGAGTCAGACGAGACCCTTCCCCAAATCACATTCAGGTTCCCGCTTCACAGGTTATTCCCTCTGCCACCAAACCTACTCGAGAAAAAATGAAAGCTGAGATTTGTGTGTTAGTTAGCACTTGACTTGTGGGGCAGGGGCGTTAGAAGAGATGTGCGGTATCTTGAGACTGGGCAGTACTGCCTTCTGGGTGCCAGCTCTGGGGAGCAGCACTCGGGGGGGAGAGCCTTCGACACTGACTCGCCCTGAGGCTTTGAACAACTCACCGAGCCCAAAGTGTTCAAAGCTGAGTGGCTAAAGTTAGGCACCGACATTCGTATTTCGGCTCCTCAACGAGCAGCCTGATTTCCAGAGACCCTGAGTTCCCGCCTAATTCCGGGGGAGCTGCAAAAGCTCAGCACCGCTAAGGATCAGACACTGGATGCTCTTGCGAAATGCCGGAGAGTGGACAGCAGAGAGGCAAGGTGGAGGAGGTAATATCTTTTACTGGACCATCCGCTGTAGGTGAGAGAGACAAGCTTTCAAGGTTACACAGAACTCTTAATCTGGTCTGAGTAGGGTTAGGATATAGATATTCAGGCCTGTCTGTAAAGGCCTAGACTCTAAGACTGTAGGTGTATTCTTATCACTTGGCTAGTCATAGAGGTATAAAGGAAAGAATCAAAATCACTGTCTGCCGGTGTAAGGGCCTTCTCTCCCTGTGACAGTCTGAGGCCCTGTGCTTAGGCTAAGGCCTTTGGCTAAGCAGCAGAGGCAGCCATAAGCTGGGAAGCGACCAGTCACCTCCTCACATCCCAAACTAGTCACATTGAAAGAAGGTGCTATTGGCTGTTAGGAATACAATCCTGTCCTGATAACGCTTATCACCTCCGGAGAAAAGGAAGTGCCTAGAAAATGTAAAAGGAAACTTAGTTTGATAGCATCCTGTCTGGCAAGAACTCACTTATCCATAGCTGGGAAGTGAAATCCTCACTTCTGTATTGTTTTGTCATTATAGTTCCCACTTTGCTATTGTTTGTCTGTATAATCTCTGTCTGGTTTTGTGATTGTTTCTGTCTGCTGTATAATTAATTTTGCTGGGTGTAAACTAATTAAGGTGGTGGGATATAATTGGTTACATAACCATGTTACAATATGTTAGGATTGGTTAGTTAAATTTCAGGAAAATGATTGGTTAAGGTATAGCTAAGCAGAACTCAAGTTTTACTACATAGTCTGCAGTCAATCAGGAAGTGGGGGAGGGGGATGGGAACAGGGAATGGGGGTGGGGAATTGGAATCATGTCTTGCTAAGGGCAGGAACGGGAACAGGGACACAGGTGTAAGGCTCTGTGGTGTCAGAGCTGGGAAGGGGGACACTAAGGAAGGAAACTGGAATCATGCTTGCTGGAAGTTCACCCCAATAAACATCAAATTGTTTGCACCTTTGGACTTCGGGTATTGTTGCTCCCTGTTCATGCGAGAAGGACCAGGGAAGTAAGTGGGTGAAGGAATAAGCCCCCTAACAAGTAGCTCAAAAGCTTGTGTCTTCCATCAGCAGAAGTTGGTCCAACAAAAAAATATCCCGTCCCCCACCTTGTCTGTAATGTCCCGGGACAGACAGGGCTACAACAACACTGCAGAGATTGGCTCGATCATAGATGTGGGGTCGGGTCTGACCTATCCCATCCCCCGGGGGGCAGCGATACACTTTATCATCTGCCAAATCTGTAACCGAAGCAACAGCCTGACTTGGAATCTGTACCTGGCCTTTTCCTTGCAGGCTGTGCAGCCTCTCTAGTGATCTACTTCCCTGCCGCCCAGTGGGGTGGAGGACACAGTCTGTCCCTGAGCGTAAGAAGCTCCGGCTCTATTGTAATGAGGGTCAGGGACCATTATGATGATCCCCCATGGCCTCCGGCATAGCATAAGACAGAATTTCACCCAGTAATTTCTGCATCTAGTCTGTAACATCTGAGCCTGAGCAGATCTCTCAAAAAGGGATCCAGTTTTGATTTAAAGACCTGAGGTGAGGGAAAATCCAACGCCTCCCTTGGTAAATTGCTCCTATGGTTAATAACCCCCATTGTTAAAATTTGGGCTAGTTATGCCTGTGTCTGCTAGATTAAAGAGCCTTTTGCTGGCAGAAATCTCTTCCCCGTAGACCATGATCAAGTCACCTCATGAACTTCTCTTGGATCAACTCCATAGATTGAGCTTCTTAAGTCTGTTGCTATCTGGCAGGTTTTTCAGACCTTGAATCATTCTTGCAGCTCTTTTCTGAACAGTTTCAATTTTTTCAACATCTTTTTGGAAGTGTGGACACCAGACTGAATCATAGAATCATAGAATATCAGGGTTGGAAAGGACCTCAGGAGGTCATCTAGTCCAACCCCTTGCTCAAAGCAGGACCGATCCCTGACTAAATCATCCCAGCCAGGGCTTTGTCAAGCCTGACCTTAAAAACTTCTAAGGAAGGGGATTCCACCACCTCCCTAGGTAACGCATTCCAGTGTTTCACCACCCTCCTAGTGAAAAAGATTTTCCTAATATCCAACCTAAACCTCCCCCACTGCAACTTGAGACCCTTACTCCTTGTCCTGTCATCTGCTATCACTGAGAATAGTCTAGATCCATCCTCTTTGGATCCACCTTTCAGGTAGTTAAAAGCAGCTATCAATTCCCCCCCTCATTCTTCTCTTCCGTAGACTAAACATCCCCAGTTCCCTCAGCCTCTCCTCATAAGTCATGTGTTCCAGTCCCCTAATCATTTTTGTTGCCCTTCGTTGGACTCTCTCCAATTTTTCCACATCCTTCTTGTAGTGTGGGGCCCAAAACTGGACACAGTACTCCAGATGAGGCCTCACCAATGTCAAATAGAGGGGAATGATCATGTCCCTCGATCTGCTGGCTATGCCCCTACTTATACAGCCCAAAATGCCATTGGCCTTCTTGGCAACAAGGGCACACTGTTGACTCATATCCAGCTTCTCGTCCACTGTAAACCCTAGGTCCTTTTCTGAAGAGCTGCTGCCAAGCCATTCGGTCCCTAGTCTGTAGCGGTGCATGGGATTCTTCCGTCCTAGGTGCAGGACTCTGCACTTGTCCTTGTTGAACCTCATCAGATTTCTTTTGGCCCAATCCTCCAATTTGTCTAGGTCCCTCTGTATCCTATCCCTACCCTCCGGCGTATCTACCACTCCTCCCAGTTTAGTGTCATCTGCAAACTTGCTGAGAGTGCAGTCCACGCCATCCTCCAGATCATTTATGAAGATATTGAACAAAACCGGCCCCAGGTCCGACCCTTGGGGCACTCCACTTGACACCGGCTGCCAACTAGACATGGAGCCATTGATCACTACCCGTTGAGCCCGACAATCTAGCCAACTTTCTACCCACCTTCTAGTGCATCCATCCAGCCCATACTTCTTTAACTTGCTGACAGGAATACTGTGGGAGACCGTGTCAAAAGCTTTGCTAAAGTCAAGGAATAACATGTCCACGGCTTTCCCTTCATCCACAGAACCAGTTATCTCATCATAAAAGGCAATTAGATTAGTCAGGCATGACTTGCCCTTGGTGAATCCATGTTGACAGTTCCTGATCACTTTCTTCTCCTCTAAGTGCTTCAGAATTGATTCCTTGAGGACATGCTCCATGATTTTTCCGGGGACTGAGGTGAGTCTGACTGGCCTGTAGTTCCCAGGATCCTCCTTCTTCCCTTTTTTAAAGATGGGCACTACATTAGCCTTTTTCCAGTCTTCAGGGACCTCCCCCGATGGCCATGAGTTATTAAAGATAATGGCCAATGGCTCTGCAATCACATCCACCAACTCCTTTAGCACTCTCGGATGCAACGCATCCGGCCCCATGGACTTGTGCACGTCCAGCTTTTCTAAACAGTCCCGAACCACTTCTTTCTCCACAGAGGGCTGGTTACCTCCTCCCCCTGCTGTGCTGTCCAGTGCAGTAGTCTGGGAGCTGACCTTGTTCGTGAAGACAGAGGCAAAAAAAGCATTGAGTACATTAGCTTTTTCCACATCCTCTGTCACTAGTTTGCCTCCCTCATTCAGTAAGGGGCCCACACTTTCTTTGGCTTTCTTCTTGTTGCCACCATACCTGAAGAAACCCTTCTCGTTCCTCTTAACATCTCTCGCAACTCCAGGTGTGATTTAGCCTTCCTGATTTCACTCCTACATGCCCGAGCAATATTTTTATACTCATCCCTGGTCATTTGTCCAATCTTCCACTTCTTGTAAGCCTCTTTTTTATGTTTAAGGATTTCACTGTTAAGCCAAGCTGGTCGCCTGCCACATTTACTATTCTTTCTACACATCGGGATGGTTTGTCCCTGTAACCACAATAAGGATTCTTTAAAATACAGCCAGCTCTCCTGGACTCCCTTACCCCTCATGTTATTCTCCCAGGGGATCCTGCCCATCAGTTCCCGGAGGGAGTCAAAGTCTGCTTTTCTGAAGTCCAG
The DNA here is from genome assembly GCF_015237465.2 of Chelonia mydas. Taxonomy (NCBI): domain Eukaryota; kingdom Metazoa; phylum Chordata; order Testudines; family Cheloniidae; genus Chelonia; species Chelonia mydas. The sequence continues at coordinate 3,823,480 of NC_057849.1, read as the reverse complement.
GGTCCGTATTCTGCTGCTTTCCTTTCTTCTTTGTGTCAGGATCCTGAACTCGACCATCGCATGGTCACTGCCTCCCAGGTTCCCATCCACTTTTGCTTCCCCTCCTAATTCTTCCCGGTTTGCGAGCAGCAGGTCAAGAAGAGCTCTGCCCCTAGTTGGTTCCTCCAGCACTTGCACCAGGAAATTGTCCCCTACACTTTCCAAAAACTTCCTGGATTGTCTGTGCACCGCTGTATTGCTCTCCCAGCAGATATCAGGATGATTGAAGTCGCCCATGAGAACCAAGGTATGTGATCTAGTAGCTTCTGCGAGTTGCCGGAAGAAAGCCACGTCCACATCATCCCCCTGGTCCGGTGGTCTATAGCAGACTCCCACCATGACATCACCCTTGTTGCTCACGCTTCTAAACTTAATCCAGAGACTCTCAGGTTTTTCTGCAGTTTCATACTGGAGCTCAGAGCAGTCATACTGCTCCCTTACATACAGTGCAACTCCTCCACCTTTTCTGGCCTCCCTGTCCTTCCATGACAGTACTCCAGTCATGCAAGTTATCCCACCAAGTCTCTGTTATTCCAATCACATCCTAATTCCCTGACTTTGCCAGGACCTCCAGTTCTCCCTGCTTGTTTCCCAGGCTTTGTGCATTTGTATATAGGCATTTGAGATAACCCGCGGATCGCCCCTCATTCTCAGTATGAGGCAGGAGCCCTGCCCTCTCGCGTGCTCCTGCTCGTGCTTCCTCCCGGTATCCCACTTCCCCACTTACCTCAGGGCTTTGGTCTCCTTCCCCTGGTGAACCTAGTTTAAAGCCCTCCTCACTAGGTTAGCCAGCCTGCTCGTGAAGATGCTCGTCCCTCTCTTCGTTGGACTGGACACGGTATCCGGTAATGGTCTCACTGTTGCCAAAGACAGACACAACGCTATCTCCCTACTCCCCCTATATATTCCCCGGCCCCTGCTAAATGGTTCCCGACAAGGGTTCGGCCGTCCCCGCAGCCAGCTAGGCCTATCCCCTCCGTCCCTTTCCTTGTGACAGGCTCAGCCTGCATGCCCAGCTTCCCGCTGTCCAAGCCTGCCTGTAGCAAACGTAAGGGCAGGCTCAGTACACGTGACCAGGGCGCCCACATGAAAAACAGACTTCTGGTCTGTGGGGGATGGGACAGGAGTGGTGCTAGCCCTCGGGTGGCTCCTTCCCCCTGAAACGCACCCGGAGTGGGAAATGTGCTGGCAATGGCAGGGTGGCTGTTCGCTGCTTTGTCTTGGAGAGCAGCGGGGCTCCGGCCAGTCGTCTGTCCCTGTGCAGTTCTGGCCTCTGAACCCCCATGCCAAGGGGCAGCTCGCTGCTCCAGGGAACTGCCTGGGAGGTTTCCTTGGCTAGGCAAAGAGGCCTGGTGCAGCTCCTATTCTGTAGTTATTCGCAGACGTAGAGCACAGGCAGGAACCATGCAAGTTCCCGTCACGCTGACCAGTCACTGTGCCACAACCCAGACCTGGAGAGACGGACCCCGTCCCGTGCTCAGAGAGTCTGCATGGCTGGCCAGTCTCTTTGGTCTCTCTGCAGAGCCTGGGAAATAGACACGGGGAAGTGGTCAGTTTGGTGGCACGGACTGTGATCTCCACTTGTTTTCACGTGAGCCGCAAGACAGCCATCCGAGAGTGACAGCAGTTGGATCCAAACACCCTGACCAAGCCGTGAAAGGCAGTGTACCCTGTTCCCAACCCTCAAAGTACTCCAAACAAACGTGTCTGTTACCCTTTTATGAATCGGCTTGTTTTTCACCCCCGTAAGTATTTAGCATGGGGGGAACAACTACACAGAGGTTGGCCAGCAGGATGTTGTAGAATAATAGCATGAAACAAATGTGGGAGCCGCAGGTGCTGAGAACCATGAGCCAGGTGTCCTTGGATGGCAGCTGGAAGACGGCCCTGAGGATCAGAGCATAAGACACAGCGATAAAGGCGACATCTAGCCCTGTTGACAACAGGGCAACTGTTAAACCATACACAACGTTGACTTTTATATTGGCACTGGCCAAGCTGCTTATGCCCATGTGCTCACAGGAAGAGTGATGGATAATGCAGTACGTAAGTCTTTGAAGCAGCAAGATGAATGGGAGAACTATATAGAGACTTCTAATTACAGCTGCCAGCTCTATTCTCCATACTACCGAGTGCGTTAATACAGCTGCATATCTCAAGGAGTTGCAGATGTTAATGTACTGATCAAACACCATTTGTCTGATGTTGCACCCCATAATGCTTTACGGTGTCAAAGTTTGACCCAGACTCACAATTTATCAGACCACTCTGTTTTATTAGCAAAGCTGCTCTGCTAATACATTTAGAAGTGAGTCCCCCGAGTGGGGCTTATGTCTCTTAATTTATACAGTTTTTTTGAGAACAAGTTACAGAGAAGTTACAGACAAAAGAAGAAAAAGATTTTAGTCACCACCCTTCGAGATCCCTGAGACCAGTCACGTATCTTCAATTACCTGCCACCCTTAACAATCTCCTTTAACAGCTTCCAGTTAACTTAACTAATTGCCCTTCACACCTTCCATTCTGATGCCTGCTTCTTAGACGTGCTGGCTCTATCTTAATTGTTTCTCCATTCAAAAGCTAACTATCCCTACGTGTGCTCCCTCAGATACTTTGTAACATGTTTTGGCATGCCCTCTCATATACAAGGTATCCAGCATGTCCCCTTATACAATGTTATACTTATACAATGTTATACTTCCACAATGGGACTATGCTTATGAATGTATATATGACTGTAGTGAGGTGGCTGCCCCACTCCTATGCTAGATGGGGCTTCAGCAGGCCAGAGAGGCTGCGCAGGTGGGCGGCCAATCAGAGAAGGCCTGTGAAAAGTGCTGGGGTGTAAAACAAGATGATGATACAGACGTGGGAGCCACGGGTGCTTAAAGCCTTGAGCCAGGCATCTTTGGTGGGGAGCCTGAAGACAGCCCTGAGGATCAGTGCATAAGAGATGCCAATAAGCACAACATCTAGTATAACGGTTACAATCGGCACTGCAAAGCCATACCGGATATTGATGGTTATGTCTGCACAGGCCAGTCTGGCCACCCCTATATGCTCGCAGTATGAGTGCGGTAGGACGTTGCTTCACATAAAGTGAAACTGAAATGTGCTTTCTTTGAATGCCATACAAACCAGAGTCTAAGAGCTACATTCAGACCTGTAAAGAACAGAAACATATCATGTGACAGTGACCAGTCAGGAAGCTCAGATGTCAGATAGGAACACCTGCAACCCACTGTAAACAAGCCACAGTGCAAGCGTTATTGGGTGAATAATTTCAGATAACTAATATATGAAAGCAAATCTCAGTCAGCTCTAGGAGGATACACAAACAGAAACCAAAATGGTGAAGTTCAGCTCTATTTGGAATGATTCACCCAGCTGTATTCCTACTTTGTATTTTCCCGTTGAGCAATGCTGAATGCAACAGTCAGCTACTGAACAACTAAATACGGCAACTCAGTTTAGTCACTGCAGAATGGATCACTAATGGCTTCATAGATTCTAAAGCCACAGGGGACCAGCGTGATCATCATGTCTGACCTCCTGTATAACACAGCCCAGAGGACTGTCCTGAATCAATTCCTGTTTGAACTAGAGCAGATCTTTCTAAAAGCCCTCCACTCTTGATTTAGAGATTGTCAGGGATGGAGAATCCACCTCAACTTGTGGTAACTTGTTCCAAGGGCTAATCACCCTCACTGCGAAGAATTTGTGCCTTATTTCTAGTCTGAATTTGTTTAGCTTCACCTTCCAGCCATTGAATCTTGTTAGACATTTGTAGACTGAAGAGCCCTCTATTATCACATTTCTGTTCCCCAGCTCGGTACTCCTAAAGTGTGATCAAGTCACCCTTCACCTTCTCTTTGATAAACTAAGGTCTATCACTATAAGGCAGCTTTTCCTATCTTGTAATCATTTCCGTGGCTCTTCTCTGACCCCTCTCCAGTTTATCAACATCCTTCTTGAATTGAGGACACCAGAGCTGGACACAGGATGCCAGCGGCAGTCACCCCAGTGCCAAATACAAAGGTCATAGTGTGATGGGTTGGATCACAGAGATGCCGTTGGTGCTGCCAACTGATGTGCCAAGACTACTTCTGCCTCTGCTTTCCCTGCCAGCCTGGGACTTCAGAGCCCTGCCTGGTTTGAGCCAGACCCGCTAGCCTGCTGCAAACCCAGAACCAGGTCTGAACCACATCCTCTAACAGCTGAAGGCTCAATTGAAAGCAACTTTGGAAGTGTTCCTGTCTTTAATACTCAGATACCCAACTCCCAATGGGGTCCAAACCCCAAATAAATCAGTTTTACCCTGTATAAAACTTATACGGGGTAAACTTATAAATTGTTCACCCTCTATAACACTGATAGAGAGATATGCACAGCTGTTTGCCCCCCCCCCCCCCCCCCCCCCCCCGTATTAATACATACTCTGGGTTAATTAATAAGTAAAAAGTGATTTTATGAAATACAGAAAGTAGGATTTAAGAGGTTTCAAGTAATAACAGACAGAACAAAGTGAATTACCAAGCAAAATAAAATAAAACACGCAAATCTAAGCCTAATACAGTAATAAAACTGAATACAGATAAAATCTAACCCTCAGAGATGTTTCAATAAGTTTCTTTCACAGACTGGACACCTTCCTAGTCTGGGCCCGATCCTTTCCCCTGGTACAGCCCTTGTTCCAGCTCAGGTGGTAGCTAGGGGATTCCTCATGATGGCCGCCTCCCCTTGTTGTGTTCCACCCACTTATATATCTTTTGCATAAGGCAGGAATCCTTTGTCCCTCTGGGTTCCCACCCCTCCTTCTCAATGGAAAAGCACCAGGTTAAAGATGGATTCCAGTTCAGCTGACATGATCACATGTCACTGTAAGACTTCATTACCCACTTGCCAGCACACATGTACACAGGAAGACTTACAAGTAAAACAGAGCCATCTACAGATAATTGTCCTGGTTAATGGGAGCCATCAAGATTCCAAACCACCATTTATGGCCCACACTTTGCATAATTACGATCGGCCCTTAGAGTTATATTTTATTTTTCTAGTTTCAGGTACAAGAATGATACATTCATACAAATAAGATGACCACACTCTGTACATTATAAGCTTTGTAATGATACCTCACAAGGGACCTTTTGCATGAAGCGTATTCTAGTTACATTATATTCACATTTATTAGCATATTTTTATAAAATCATATAGAGTGTGTCACACAGGGATTTGACCATAGGTCTCCATGTTAGGGGCTTATTCCTTCACTCGCTTACTTCCCTGGTCCTTCTCGCATGAACAGAGAGCAACGATACCTGAAGTCCAAAGGTGCAAACAATTCAATGTTTATTGGGGTGAACTTCCAGCAAGCATGATTCCAGTTTCCTTCCTTAGTGTCCCCCTTCCCAGCTCTGACACCAGAGAGCCTTACCTGTGTCCCTGTTCCCATTCCCCCCCCCCCCTTAGCAAGACATGATTCCAATCCCCTACCCCATTCCCTGTTCCCATCCCCCCCCCCCTTACTTCCTGATTGACTGCAGATTATATAGTAAAATTTGAGTTCTGCTTAGCTATACCTTAACCTATCATTATACTGAAATTTAACTAACCAATCCGAACATATTGTAACATGATTATGTAACCAATTATATTCCACCACCCAGCAAAATTAATTATACAGCAGACAGAAACAATCACAGAACCAGACAGAGATTATACAGACAAACAATAGGGAAATGGTAGATTAGAACAACACAGAAATGAGGATTTCACATCCCAGCTATGGATAAGTGAGTTCTTGCCAGACAGGATGCTATCAAACTAAGTTTCCTTTTACATCTTCTAGGCACTTCCCTTTCTCTGGAGGCGATAGGCACTGTCAGGACAGGATTGAATCCTAACAGCCCAATAGCACCTTCTTTCAATGTGACTAGTTTGGGATGTGAGGAGGTGACCAGTCACTTCCTAGCTTATGGCTGCCTCTGCTGCTTAGCCAAAGGCCTTAGCCTAAGCACAGGGCCTCAAACTGTCACAGTAAGAGAAGGCCCTTACACCGGCAGACAGTGATTTTGATTCTTTCTTTTATAGCTCTAGAACTAGCCAAGTGATAAGAATACACCTAAATTAGAGTCTTGGCCTTTAGAGACAGGCCTGAATATCTATATCCTAACACTCCACATCCCATGCGAGCGCCCGGTTTACTGGGCTGTGGGTTCATTGTCTCTCACAAGGACAGCGTGTTGCGGGCCAATCCCCACTGACCACGTGGCAGATCACTCCGCCATTGTTAGGGTCCGAGGCTGGGACGCGCTGGAGTCAGGCGGGCCTGCATCCCCTACCCCCTGCCACCCCACCCCTGGGGTGGGATCCTCCTCAGAGCAGGCCAGGAGGCCTGTGTTAGTCTAGTGCCCGCTGAGTTAGGACACTAGACAGTGCTGGCGCTCACCCTTAACTGAGCCTATGGTCACAAGTCCCTGCAATCAAAAGGAAAATACATGCTTATGAATTTGGGAGTATGAACGTGAGCCTTTTGGTGGATCAGCTGGAGAAGCTGGACAAAAACCAGGTCCTGGACATCTACCGGGAGACCATGGCTCTGCAGGAGCAGCTGAAGGCATGCCAGGAGGAGAATGCCACCAAACAGATTGCCCCCCGTCAGCATGGCCTCTATTTCTTGAACGGGGGGGGGGCAAGAGAAGGGGATGACTTGCGGATTTCCAGCTACTGCCAATGCCCACTCCCCAGAGTTCAGCCCACATAGCCGGAGGTGGGGTGGGGAAGAAAGCTCCCCACTCTGGCTCCCCGGCTGCCAGTGTCTCCCTTGTGACCTTAATCACCCCACCCGTAGAGGCAGAGGATGGAAGGTCCATGGAGTCCTGAATCTCCTTTGTATCCCAATTTTATAACCATTTATTTTCCTTTTGATTCCAGGTACCCATGAGTACCATGGTGGACTCATGGGTATCAGCAAACCTGTCTTGACACAGGTGAACTAGAGGGGGCTTGCCTATTCCCATTTCACTGTCCTGCTAACCCAGAGAAGGAACTTTACCGGGTGGCACCTTTGAACACAGATGGGAGATCACTGGGATAGTACAGTCTTTACCAGTGATATGATGATTTGCTGCTGTACAGAAATGATTGAGAGAAGAGAATTCAGTGTGGACAAGGTCGTGATATTACCGTGTATAAGAATTATATGTACTGTAACTCTACAATACTGGCACTACTTATACTCCATTTAAAACAAACCAACTAGTTCAGTCTAAAATACATCACAGATGCCATCTATAACAACTGCGTTTCCTATGCTGGTGCGTCATGGCAGGACATTGACTTTGCTGTTGATGAAAGTGGGTTGTAGATAATTTATTCAACAGAGGCAAATACAGGTAACATTGTGATTAGCAAACTCTCTGCAAGTGCAAAACACCTGGTATAGCAGGCCACACAAACCTTCTGTTTCCAATGCTTTCTTTATATGTGGGGTTCATTATGCCATTAGATCTGTCCACACTCGGCAGAAGGTCTTTTGTATGTACAATATCAAGACCAGGAAAGAGGGCAGAATTAGCACCATGCTGGATAAAATGTTTAACACAGTGCAAAGTATCAACTTGTGACGAAGTGGGAATGTTCTTAATGTTTTCTCTGGTTTCAGAGTAACAGCCATGTTAGTCTGTATTCGCAAAAAGAAAAGGAGTACTTGTGGCACCTTAGAGACTAACCAATTTATTTGAGCATAAGCGTTCGTGAGCTACAGCTCACTTCATCGGATGCATACTGTGGAAACTGCAGAAGACATTATATACACAGAGACTATGAAACAATACCTCCTCCCACCCCACTCTCCTGCTGGTAATAGCTTATCTAAAGTGATCACTCTCCTTACAATGTGTGTGATAATCAAGTTGGGCCATTTCCAGCACAAATCCAGGTTTTCTCACCCTCTGCCCACCCCACCCCCCCCCCCCCCCCACAAACTCACTCTCCTGCTGGTAATAGCCCATCCAAAGTGACCACTCTCTTCACAATGTGTATGGTAATCAAGGTGGGCCATTTCCAGCACAAATCCAGGTTTTCTCACCCCCACCGCCCCCTTTTTCCAAAAACCACACACACAAACTCACTCTCCTGCTGGTAATAGCTTATCCAAAGTGACCACTCTCCTTACAGTGTGTATGAAAATCAAGGTGGGCCATTTCCAGCACAAATCCAGGTTTTCTCACCCCCACCCCACACAAACTCACTCTCCTGCTGGTAATAGCTCATCCAAACTGACCACTCTCCTTACAATGTGTATGAATACTGTGTGGGTGCCTCAGTTTCCCCTACGCATTTCTTAAGCATCTAGGTGGTGGGATAAGGGTGTGTGAATGTGGCAGAGCCCTAGGGGGTCAGTGAGATGGTGTTTGCACAAAGAGTGGCCAACACCCTGTCTCCTGGCAACTGATGGCCTGGGCCCCTCCTCTGCAAAGGTGCCAACTGAAGATGTTGGAGAACAAAGAGATCAGGTGGCCTCCTGGCCCAGGAAAGAGACAAAGGAGAGGAGGGGCTGGAGAGTTTCAGTTTGGAGCTGGCTGGGGAAATGGAGCAAGACTCAGATGGGGTTCTGGCCTTCCTGCCCCCCAAGACGGATCTGACTGAGGGGTCCTGTTCGAGGGGTCCTGTTCTCTGTACCTACAAGCTCTATTTTAGACCATGTTCCTGACGTCTAATAAACCTTCTGTTTTACTGGCTGGCTGAGAGTCAGGTCTGACTGTGGAGTCGAGGTGCATGGCCCTCTGGCTTCCCCAGGAGCCCCACCTGTGCGGACTCATTGTGGGAAGCTGTCATAAATATAAAGGGAAGGGTACACACCTTTAAAATCCCTCCTGGACAGAGGAAAAATCCTTTCACCTGTAAAGGGTTAAGAAGCTAGGATAACCTCGCTGGCACCGGACCAAAATGACCAATGAGGAGACAAGATACTTTCAAAAGCTGGGAGGAGGGAGAAAAACAAAGGGTCTGTGTCTGTCTGTGTGATGCTTTTGTCGGGGACAGAACAGGAATGGAGTCTTAGAACTTAGTAAGTAATCTAGCTAGAGATGCGTTAGATTATGATTTCTTTAAGTGGCTGAGAAATTAAGTTGTGCTGAATGGAATGGATATTCCTGTTTCGTGTCTTTTTGTGACTTAAGGTTTTGCCTAGAGGGATTCTCTATGTTTTGAATCTAATTTCCCTGTAAGGTATTTACCATCCTGATTTTACAGAGGTGATTCTTTTTACTGTTTCTTCTATTAAAATGTTTCTTTTCAAGAACTGAATGCTTTTTCATTGTTCTAAGATCCAAGGGTTTGGGTCTGTGGTCACCTATGCAAATTGGTGAGGATTTTTACCAAACCTTCCCCAGGAAGTGGGGTGCAAGGGTTGGGAGGATTTTGGGGGGAAAGACGTTTCCAAACAACATTTTCCCAATAAACACAGATAAATGTTTGGTGGTGGCAGTAGAAGTTCAAGGGCAAAGGTTAAAATAGTTTGTACCTTAGGGAAGTTTTAACCTAAGCTGGTAAAAGTAAGCTGAGGAGGTTTTCATGCAGGTCCCCACATGTGTACCCTAGAGTTCAGAGTGGAGAAGGAACCTTGACAGAAGCGCATGGTGTGGAAGGAGATGCTGAATGCTCCGAGGTCAGCCCCACAAAGGTCGAAGCTGTGTAAGCTTCTTGCCCTGGAGGCAGTCTGCTCACAGAGAGGAGGCTCCCCCAGAGTCCTGACTGGCTTCGTATGGAGTTGTCTCAGAGCAGCGCCCGGTGACTCCGTGACAGAACGACCAGCCCTTGAACCATAAGTTGTAGGTGGACAATGACGGCAACTTACAACTGGAGCTTCCACCCCACCCCCCAGTGAGAGCTTTCTTTGGTTCTGTGGAAATCAGTCATGCAGAGGAAATATGCAGTTATGTTTTGACAGAACAAAGAGCAATGGTCTCAAGTTGCAGTGGGGGAGGTCTAGGTTGGATATTAGGAAACACTTTCACTAGGAGGATGGTGAAGCACTGGAATGGGTTACCTAGGGAGGTGGTGGAATCTCCTTCCTTAGAGGTTTTTAAGGCCCAGCTTCACAAAGCCCTGGCTGGGATGATTTAGTGGGTGTTGGTCCTGCTTGGAGCAGGGGGTTGGACTAGATGACCTCCTGAGGTCCCTTCCAACCTTGATATTCTATGATTCTATGTTTTTTACTGACACTTTCATAAGACATCAAAATAATCATAGAATAGTTTGATTAGAATCACTAATCATTAAAATTAATAACTGAGAACAATTAGAAAACTAACAATTAGAGGCAGAGATTTACATGGAGGAGAATTAGGGACTAATCTTGAGAGAAAAAACAACTTCTTGGGTCATGGTTGTGGAAAGAAATTCAATTAAACCAAAAGGCTGCAAATTTAAAATGGTGGTGTGACGGGTTGAGTCACAGAGACCCCCTTGGACTGCCACCTGATGTGCTGAGACTACCTCTGAGCTGGTTTCCCCTGGCAGCTTGGGACTTCAGTGCCCTGCCTTGTTGACCCAGACACACTAGCCTGCTGCAAACACAGACCCAGGCCTGAACCACGTCCCCCACAAGCTGCAGGCTTAACTGAAAACAGCTTAAGAAGTGCTCCTGTCTCCAGCACCCAGATACCCAGTTCCCAATGGGGTCCAAACCCAAATAAATCCATTTTACTCTGTATAAAGTTTATACAGGTTAAACTCATAAATTGTTCTCCCTCTGTAGCACTGATAGAGAGATATGCCCAGCTATTTGATCCCCCAGGTATTAATACTTGCTCTGGATTAATTAATAAGCAAAAGTGATTTTTATTACATATAAAAGGTAGGATTTAAGTGGTTCCAAGTAATAACAGACAGAACAAAGTGAATTACCATTACCAAAATAAAACAAAAACATGCAAGTCTAAGCCTAATACAGTAGGAAAGTAAATGCAGGTAAATCTCACCCTCAGAGATGTTCCGTTAAATATCTTTCACAGACTAGACTCCTTCCTAGTCTGGGTCCAGCAATCATCCCTCCTCCCCGCCCCCCGTAGTTACTGTCCTTTGTTCCAGTTTCTTTCAGACGTCTCTTTGTGATGGAGAGGCTATATTCTGAGCCAGCTGAAGACAAAATGGAGGGGTTCCCAGGGCCCTATATATTCTCTCTCCTGTGGGTGGAAACCCCTTTGTTCTCCTGTGCAAGATCACAGCAACAAGATGGAGTCTGTTGTCACCTGGGCAAGTCACATGTCTGTGGTGATTCAGTATTTTGCAGGCCGACGCCATTGTTTACATGTTAGTTTTGAATGCTGCCAGGAAAGCTCAGATGTGAATTGGCATCTTCCAAAGTCCATTGCTAGTTAGGCATTCCCAATTACTTGAATAGCCCCTTCACACTATGCTGACCAAATCTGCCTTATGTGCTTCCTACAGCAAACACTTTAAATATAAGCATAGAGCCAACGCTCATAACTTCAGATATAAAAAGGACACATGCATACAGATAGGATGAATATAGTCAGTAGATCATAACCTTTGCAAAGATATGTTACATGGCATATCTAGCAAAAAACATATTCCAGCTATGTCATATTTACACTCATAAGCATATTTCTACAAAGCATTGTGGGGTGCAACGTCACAGGTGGAAGGAGGGGTTGTTGTTTTTACACAACACAATTCGCCTTTGGTACTCACTGCCACAAGATACCATTAACGGGTAAGAGCTGAGCAGGATTCAAAAGAGACTTGGGCATTAATAGAGATGAGAATACCGAATTTACAGTAATGAGGGTTAAATGTATATTTAGCAGGGACTAAAACCTTCCTGCTTCCGGGCATAAGTCAACCACTAACTGAGGAGATTTAGGAAGAAACTTTCCCACACACAGGATAACTGTTTGTACTCCTGTGGGGTTTCCTCTGAAGCAGCCAGGACTGGCTACTAGAGACAGGATACTGGATGGATGGACCACGGCTCTGATCCAGCCCGGCGGTTCCCATGTCCCTAGATATCTACAGTATTGAAGTCAAAATTGATTCTTTGTCTAACTGGCCAAAACCATTCCTTAACTGGATGGGTTTTTCACCTCCATCATATGTGAAGTGGCAGCAGTGCTCCATGGAAAGGCAGACATTTTCAGTGCCCGTCAAGGTGAGCGTAACGCACTTGTCAGCATCCTTGTGCCTCTCTGTCTGGCATAAAGTGGGCAGCACAAGGACTAACCTCCCATTTGGCCTTCCCCTCAGACTAGTGAGACCCTCCCTCTTCTGGGGATGTCATTAAAATTGATCAGAAGGCTACGAATAAATGGATCTCGAGCCCACATAGTGCCATGGCCCTGGGTGTGCAGTGACACATCCCGGGAGCTGATACTGTCTCTTTTGCTACAGGGAGTTAAAGTGTTAACTTCCATTTCTCGGTGCCAAGGGACCCTCCTTGTCGTGCGGAAGAAGCTACGAGTAAGTTTCATTGTTCAGTTAGCAGCCCATCTGGGGTACTCGGCACCATTTCCACTTCTGCGAGAACATGCAGCCCGCTTGTACCCGGATCTGCTTGGTTTTCATCCCGTAAACAATGGGGTTTAGCATGGGGGGGATGAGCACATAGAGATCGGCCAGCAGGATGGGAATGTGACGGGGGATATGATGGCCAAAGCGATGGGTTAGGACTGTGAAAAGTGCTGGGGTGTAAAACAAGATGATGATACAGACGTGGGAGCCACAGGTGCTTAAAGCCTTGAGCCGGGCATCTTTGGTGGGGAGCCTGAAGACAGCCCTGAGGATCAGCGCATAAGAGACGCCAATAAGCACAACATCTAGTATAACGGTTACAATCGGCACTGCAAAGCCATACCAGATATTGACGGTTATGTCTGCACAGGCCAGTCTGGCCATCCCTATGTGCTCGCAGTATGAGTGCGGTAGGACGTTGCTTCCGCAGAAGGGCAGCCATTCAAGCAGAAAAACCACGGGGACAATTATACAAAAGCTTCTGATGACTATGGCCACAGCGATTTTCCCAGTCTTCGCATTGGTGAGGATAGTCGTGTATCTCAGGGGGTCGCAGATGGCTACGTACCGATCAAACGCCATGGCCAGCAGGACAGCCGACTCGGCAACAAACCCAAAGTGAACAAAGAAAATCTGGGTGAGGCAGGACTCGAAAGCAATTTCCTTGGCCCTAAACCAGAAGATGGCCAGCATTTTCGGCACTGTAGAAGTAGATAATAATAAATCGGTGACCGCCAACATGGAGAGGAAAAAGTACATGGACTCCTGGAGGCTGCGCTCTGTTGCAATGAAGAACATTAGAACACAGTTCCCTAAGAGAGCAACAATGTACATCAAAGAGAAGGGGATGGCGATCCAGGTGTGCCAGTTCTCCAAGCCCGGGATGCCGATGAGAATGAATGTGAGATGACTGAATTTTGTGCTGTTGAGAGCAGACATGAGGAGCTGTGGGTTCTGCTTGGACGCTAGGCAAAGCTGGAAACAAAGACAAGGTCAGTACTTGCTGGGGTAATGCCCCATTCACACTCACTTCTCACTAACATTCTAGAGTGAAACTCACCCCCAGCCGAGAGCTTGCACAAGGCGCAGGGCCCTCTCGGCCACCAGAAACAGGTTTTTTTCAGGAAATAGTGCCAAAGATTCACATAATGTGAAACTAAAATGTGCTTTCTTTGAATGCAATACAAACCTGAGTCTAAGAGCTACATTCAGACCTGTAAAGAACAGAAACGTACCATGTGACAGAGACCGGTCAGGAAGTAGCTGGTACAGCACTTGTTCCCGCTCAGGTGGTAGCTAGGGGATTCCTCATGAGTGCAGCCGCCTTTGTTTGGTTCCACCCCCTTATATGGCTTTGGCACAAGGCGGGAATCTTTTGTCTCTCTGGGCCCCCACCCCCGTTCTAAATGGAAAAGCACCCAGGTGACATGGTCACATGTCCTGTGAGACACCCAAGCGTTCATTCCTCCCAGCCTGGCTCACAGGGAGGCCTGCCTGCAAACAGAGCCATCCAAGGTCAATTATCCTGGCTGATGGGAGCCATCAAGATTCCCAACCACCATTAATGGCCCACACTTTGCATAATTACAATAGGCCCTCAGAGTTATATTTCATATTTCTAGTTTCAGATACAAGAGTGATACATTTATACAAATAGGATGACCACACTCCGTAGATTATAAGCTTTTTCATGATACCTTACAAGAGACCTTTTGCAGAAGCATATTCCAGTTACATTATTTTCATACTTATAAAGTATGAATATAATGTATGGCAAACTTATAAGATAAATATAATGTATGGCAAATAATTTATGGCAAACTTCTTGCCATAAATATTGTTGGGACAAAGACCATAGCAGATTTTTTTTTTAAAGGATTGAACATTTGGGTGGAGGAGGAGAACAACCAGAATTACACAACTGTAAACATTTTTAAAAATGCATCGCTTTTGCAGGGGATATAAACCCCTACTCATACTTGAGGGTCCCCTGTTCATACGTCCAAGAATTACATTAGCCCCTTTTGACCCCAGCAACACACTGGGAGCTCATGTTGAGCTGATTATCCACCATGACCCCCGAGTCCTTTTCAGATCCATCTACCCTGGGTCTCCCTGCAGCACTCCTGTCATAAATAAAGGGAAGGGTAAACCCCTTTAAAATCCCTCCTGGTCAGAGGAAAAATCCTCTCACCTGTAAAGGGTTAAGAAGCTAAAGGTAACCTCGCTGGCACCTGACCAAAATGACCAATGAGGAGACAAGATACTTTCAAAAGCTGGGAGGAGGGAGAGAAACAAAGGGTCTGTGTCTCTCTGTCGGTATGCTGCTTTGCCGGGGACAGAACAGGAATGGAGTCTTAGAACTTTTAGTAAGTAATCTAGCTAGCTATGCGTTAGATTATGATTTCTTTAAATGGCTGAGAAAAGAATTGTGCTGAATAGAATGACTGTCCCTGTCTGTGTGTCTTTTTTGTAACTTAAGGTTTTGCCTAGAGGGATTCTCTATGTTTTGAATCTAATTACCCTGTAAGGTATCTACCATCCTGATTTTACAGGGGTGATTCCTTTACTTCTATTTCTATTAAAAGTCTTCTTGTAAGAAAACTGAATGCTTTTTCATTGTTCTCAGATCCAAGGGTTTGGGTCTGTGGTCACCTATGCAAATTGGTGAGGATTTTTACCAAACCTTTCCCAGGAAGTGGGGTGCAAGGGTTGGGAGGATTTTGGGGGGAAAGACGTGTCCAAACTACGTTTCCCAGTAAACCCAGTTAGAGTTTGGTGGTGGCAGTGGTTATTCCAAGGACAAAGGATAAAATTAGTTTGTACCTTAGGGAAGTTTTAACCTAAGCTGGTAAAAGTAAGCTTAGGAGGTTTTCATGCGGGTCCCCACATCTGTACCCTAGAGTTCAGAGTGGGGGAGGAACCTTGACAACTCCCTTTGATATCAATTGCAGATCCATTGTGATAACTCTACACCCCAGCCAATGGACTGTAGTTAACAATGACATTCAGCCCTCTCCACAGAATGGATTTGCCATCGCCTGATATAGGGAGTCTGCAGGCAGGTTCTAATCCTCATCTTTAATCAATAAGTCAATCATAAGAGTTAGTGCTAAATAACCAAGTATTGAAAGAGCCTAAACCTCACGCTTCACATTGAAAACAATGGCCAACTATTACCAGTCAGGAGGATCCCTGAAGAAGTGTCATGTTATCCCACATCTGCCAGTTCGGGAGCTTCTTGCCCCTTCCCTGCAGCACCTGGTGCTGCTCACTGCTGGAGGGGGGGGATGCTGGACAGGACAGACCCTGGTCTGACCCAGTCTGGCAATGCCTCTGTTCCTACCTTTGTAGTAGCTTCAGTTTGTTCTTTGGTGCTTTTAATTAGTCTGGCCCAAAGTAGCAGATTGTCAGTCAAAACGTTATGGAGTCACAGTCTAACCCCAGCTCGGAGATGCCCAGAAGACTCTCCAGGGTAACAGAGGAGCAGGAACCTCAGGTACGAATGACAACCCATACCCATCACCGTCTGCCGGGTCAGGAACTGGCCAGGTGTCCCAGGCAGAGACATGGCATTACAAACCCTGCCTGGGCGACTGGCATCTCCCTGGCTGGGAGCCTGGACGCTGTATCTCTTAGTGGCATTTTCTCCTGGCTGCCAATGCCCTGCCTCTCACCCTATTCCATCACACTGCTTAAGTGACAAAGGGCTCCTTCCAAACCGTGTCCGGTTGTCACACGGGGCCAGATCCCCAGCTGGGGGAATCCCCACGGCCCCACCAAAGGCGATGGAGCTATGTCCCGTGACACTGGCTGATGACCTGGCCCTTTGTTATCTGAGGCTTACAGATTTCCTTGAAGCAGTAAGGTGAAAACTGGAGTTGTTGCAGCCACCCTTGGGAGAATGTCTTGGGTCAGTTTATGATCCAGGGTAACTGGGATGTTACAAGAAGACAGCCACATTTCATATCCCTTTGCAGTAGTTACACACAGTATTTCCATATGACCCACTGGGAAGACAAAGCACACTTCAGCCTTGCACGCATGATTTGCAGAGTGGAGAATTCAGCTGCTCTGTTAGAATTGCACTTTCCCTGAAAATAGAAAATAAACAATAGTTTCTATCTCCCTGTCTTCCTGTCCCTCCACCCACCATCTTTAGTATTTCTAAGGCACTGTCACCTCAGTATCTAAAGCCCTGAAGTTCGTTATCATTTTATAGCTGAATCATTTGGAAGCTTGGCATAACGAAATGCTAGTGATTCTGGCCTGCTCTCGTCTGAGCTCTTGGGACGGGAAGGGAAATCAAGACATGCCTCCCCTCTCTGAATGGGACACGAATGATCTGTAATAATAGCACTTCGCAGAGCATAGCAGCATCAGCCCCACGGGGAGGTGCAGCAGGGATTATCTCTTTCTTGTACACTGGAAAAATGAACACAGGCCTTCATCTTACAGGGACCTCTCCCGTGGAATGCCTTTGCAAGATCCGGGCCAGGGAGAGGCCAGGTGATGGGACAAGAACTGGGAATGCCTAGTTTCCATTCCTGGGCTCACTGCGCCCAGCTGCAATACCCGATGAGAATACTGCAGCTCGTTGCAAGCAGAAAACACACTCTGTGAGGCATTGCATTCCAGTCTATATTTTCACTGTCTGTTCTTTGGCTGTGGGCTCAATCCTGGAAGATCCTATGTGCCCTCAGCTCCCACTGAAACCAGCGGAGGTTGAAGGTGCCCTTGGACTGGGTCCTTGGCATGCTAATGTTCCCACTGATGACACACAACGGGCACCTTTCTAAAGAGAGGGATGCACCAGTAATGGAGGCCTGCCCCGATCCCAAACGACTCACCAAGCTCCTGCTCCGGCCCGGGCTGAGGAATCTCGGCCTGTGATCCGGGTGGAGAGCTCCAGGCAGTGAGAAGCACACTGACCAGGGCTCAGACACAGGGATATTTATACTGCCTCCCTGGGAATCCCAGGAGGGCTCCGAGCCAGCAGAGAGCCCCAGGGACTCACCAGTTTCCATCTCAGCCTCATGCAGGTGCGATCTTTAAACGGGAGATTTCCCAATGTTTGTATGAACGATATTCCTGATGGCTTTCCCCATCGCCAGCACAAACACCCAGACTCTGGCGGTTATTCCACACGGGGAACAGGGGAGCACCTTCAAGCCCTAACTGGGATCAGGGAGCTGCTGCACTGGGCTGGACACATACAGCGAGAGCAGCTCCTGCCCCAGAGAGCTCTCAATCTAAACAAAGGGTGGGAGCAAGGAAGTCCCATTGCCCCCAGTTTGCAGGTGGGGAACAGAGCTCCAGGGATGCTAAGTGACTCACCCAAGGTCACACAGGAAGTCAGTGGCAGAGCGAGGAATTGACTCCAGGGCTCCCAAGTCCCAGCCCAGAGCTGCCATCACAACACCATTCTTCCTCTCTGAGACCGTGTCACAGGGTGCTCTTCTCGCATCTAGGGGCGCTCCCTTCTGGCCACGTCTGGGGATTAGCTCGACCAGGCCCACACCCCTTCCTGTGGTTGCACCCCTCACTCTCTCTCTTTCTCTCTCATGGGACTTGACTGCTCCCGCTTGGTGGCTTGGCCCTCCCCCCCAGGAGAATGTGGGTTTCCCCTTCCGGGGACGTTGCATGCCTCAAAGTCTCTCAGGACCCACTGACCATCTTTCACTACCCCTTAGCACTGCGACTTTGCCAGTGCCTGGCAGGGGAAGCCAGGTGTCCAGTTTTCAACTGGAACACCCATTTGCAAAGGGACCCTGGCAGCTCCATTTGGCACAGCTGACCGGGCCACTAAAAGTCCGTTTGGCCACAGCAGGGGCTAAGGCAGGCTCCCTGCCCGGCTCCGCATGGCTCCTAGGAAGCAGCAGCATGTCCGGCTCCTAGGCAGATGGGTGGCCGGGGGGCTCAGCATGCTGCCCCCACCTGCAGGTGCCACCCTGAGTGCCAGCTCTGTAGCTGCTTGACAGCGCCTGCAGCCTCTCTCTGCAGCAGCCTTCTGCTCTCAGCTCCAGGGCTCCCAGGGCCGGCCCTAGATCGAATAGCACCCCAGGCAAGGATCATCTGTGGCTCCCCCCTTCATTTGTTAAACCTTTGAATACCTTTTTTTTATTGCATTTGTTGCCCATTTCACGACTTCAATGCATTGTTCACATACATGGTTTATCCCTGCCATATAAGACGATACATTTGCAGGCTAGAATCTGTAAATCTGTATTTATTCATGCCATATATAAGCAAATAAAAAAATAGTTTCCTCTATGCTTATAGGAACTTTTTAATGTTAAAAATCCCTGAAATATACAAACACCGAGACATTGCTCTGTGCACCGACATTGGGAGGACCAGCATTAACTCGTGTTCCAGCAGGTGACGGCTGTACACTGTTAACCCTCGTCCTTTCGTTCAAAAGGTGGCGTTTCCCGCCTTTGCCCTGGGGAACTGCAGGACAACGACTGGCCAGGGGCATTTTCAAGTGGTACCATAACGAGCGAGCTCATTAAATACGTCCTTTATTAGGCGCGACTTACAGGCTTCGAGTCTTAAAACACAGGAACACTTCCACACCTGCACAATGAAACAAAGTTCACATCATCGCAGCGGGGCTCTTACTTCACTTTGCTCTTTGGTCACGTTCTAGGAGGTTCGAGGAAAACGTTGTTCTCCTGGAAGGTTCCACAACATTTGGCAAAGGTCCGGAACATTCTGGGCGGCTGGTGAAACATGAACCCAGCTACGGAATACCGGAGACATTTTCCTTCAGACATTTCCTTCTCCCTTTTGTCGCTAACCACAAAAACAGCACCCTGAGCCCAGCACCCCCCTACCAAAACCTGGCCCTCCAGCCTGGGTCACCTGCCCCTAAATCCGGCCCCTAAATCTGGTTCCTGACCAGCTGAGCCTCATCTCTAATTAGTCCCGGCTCCTCCTAGGTGGTTAATTGGCCCCCCAGCCAGCTGAATCCCTTCAGGCCGCGTGGGGAGTGGATATGCCATCGCACACCCTCCCCCTCACGCCTGTAACCCTAGGGGTGCCCCGTGCTCGGCATGTTCCTGAGCTGGGGCCGCAGTCCATCCCTCTCTCATTCGAGGTATGAATTGATGCTTTTTCATACCTGGACCCTCCTGCAGAGTCCCATTACTGTGGCACCCATAACCCCTGAGTAAGCTCCTGTGCATCCAGACCGCCCCTGCACCCAGATCCCGCTCTGAGCCACCTGCACCCAGATTGCCCCACAAAGAACCCTCTCAACCCACACCTGGATCCCCCCCACATTAAGCCCCTCTGCACTTGGGTCCTGTCTGGCTGAGCCTGCCTGCTCACACCTGGTACACCTGGCATTGAGGGGCAGGACCTGGGTGTTTCTGGGGCAGGATTGGTCCTCGCGTTGTGTCAGTGTCGGGTGCACCCCCACCGCTGAGTCCATGTGCCGGGGCGGGGAGCTGCAGAGGGATCTCCCACCTCAGTGCAGCTAGTGGCCTGTGCTCCCCAATGCCATGCTGGAGCCTCCACATTTATTTGACAAACAAATTTTGCAGAATTTTGTTAGAATATTTAAAATATTGCACACAGAATTTCTAATTTTTTGGTGCTGAATGCCCTCCGGAGTAATGGAGGATAGGTCTATCCATGGCTATTAGCCAAGATGGTCAGGGCTGCAACCCCATGCTCTGGAGGTACCTAAACCTCCAACTTCCAGAAGCTGGGAATGAGAGACAGGGGATGGATCACTTGATGATTCCCTGTTCTGTTAATTCCCTCTGGGGCACCTGGCATCGGCCCCTGTCAGAAGACAGGGTACAGGGCTAGATGGACCTTTGGTCTGACCCAGTGTGGCCGTTCTCATGTTCTTCCTTAGTCTAAAATAAAGGTCATTTATGACCCCCCGCATCACCTCCGGTCCCCTCCCCCCGCTGTTCTCGCCCTTGGGTGCTAGAAACAAGGGGAAAGGGAAGGAAGGAAGCAAGAAAGGAGAGGGAGTTTACTGGCCCAGGGGCAGCCCCATTAGCCCCTCCTTACTGGCTGTCCCTGTTGCAAGGCACCTGCCATACTTTTTGGTGCTTCATCAACACTTGTAAGGATGTCTGTGCCCAACCCCAGGCTCTTGTCTCACCAGGAGCGTAGACACGGCCAGAGGGAGCTCCATTACCAGCCCCCACGAACATTTTCAGAATAATTCTTTCCTTGCCCTGTTTGTTGAGCTGCAGCCCTTGGCTAGAAACACTCAGAGGAGGGCTTGTGCAAGGCACAGCCTGCCTCCGGCAAGGAGCAGCACAGAATGCCTTCTGCTCTCTGAGCCCCTGGTCCAAAGCCGGCTGCATTCACCCAGCAGGATTGGGTCAGACTTTAGGGCTCGCGCTCGCCCAGGGCGGAGTGCGCTCTGCTCCCATCGGCGTGGGGGTCAGGGCTGTCACGCTGCACAGGCTCCCAGGTAACGCTCTGCACTATGGGCGAGGAAAGTGTGAACAAGAGGAGCTCACGCTGCCCACACACACAAGTGAGGCTGCAAGTTGCGTGTGCGAACAGCATGGGGTGCATGGGAGAGAAATAGCAAGGGCCTTCGGCACGCGCTGGGAGGTTGAAGAGACATGCAGGTCACCTCACTTCGTACACCTGATGGGGAAGCGCTGTGCCATTTTACGGCAAAAACCCCCAGATCCCTGGGGCTTGAATGCTGCCTGCAGTTCTGGTCGCTGCAGCTCAGAAACGATATATTTGAATGGGAAAAGATTCAGAGAAGGGCAGTGAAGATGAGGAAGGGGATGGCGCAGCGAAGATGAGGAGGGGGAGGGCACAGCGAAGATGAGGAGGGGGAGGGCACAGCGAAGATGAGGAGGGGGACGGCACAGCGAAGATGAGGAGGGGGACATCAGAGCGAAGATGAGGAGGGGGATGGCACGGCGAAGATGAGGAGGGGGATGGCACAGCGAAGATGAGGAGGGGGACGGCACAGCGAAGATGAGGAGGGGGACGGCACGGCGAAGATGAGGAGGGGGATGGCACAGCGAAGATGAGGAGGGGGATGGCACAGCGAAGATGAGGAGGGGGACGGCACAGCGAAGATGAGGAAGGGGACGGCACAGCGAAGATGAGGAGGGGGACGTCAGAGCAAAGATGAGGAGGGGGATGGCACGGCGAAGATGAGGAGGGGGATGGCACAGCGAAGATGAGGAGGGGGACGGCACAGCGAAGATGAGGAGGGGGACGTCAGAGCAAAGATGAGGAGGGGGATGGCACGGCGAAGATGAGGAGGGGGTTGGCGCAGCGAAGATGAGGAGGGGGAGGGCACAGCAAAGATGAGGAAGGGGACGGCACAGCGAAGATGAGGAGGGGGACGGCACAGCGAAGATGAGGAGGGGGACGTCAGAGCAAAGATGAGGAGGGGGACGGCGCAGGAAAGATGAGGAGGGGGATGGTGCAGCGAAGCTGAGGAGGGGGATGGTGCAGCGAAGATAAGGAGGGGGACGGCACAGCGAAGATGAGGAGGGGGATGGCACGGCGAAGATGAGGAGGGGGACGGCGCAGCAAAGATGAGGAGGGGGATGGCACAGCGAAGATGAGGAGGGGGACGGCACAGCGAAGATGAGGAGGGGCACGGCACGGCAAAGATGAAGAGGGGGACGTCAGAGCAAAGATGAGGAGGGGGATGGCGCAGCGAAGCTGAGGAGGGGGATGGCAAGCGTCCGTATGAGGAGAGGTTAAAAAGACTGAGGTAGTTCAATTTAGAAAAGCGCCAACCATAGCATGGAGAAAACGAATTTGTTCGTCTCTAAGGTGCCACAAGTCCTCCTGTTCTTTTTGTGGATACAGAATAACACGGCTGCTCCCTGGAAACCTGAATCAGGAAGAGTTCACAGAACCCAAGGACTGGGGTTCCCCCAATGAAATGAACAGGGAGCGGGTTTAAAACAAAGGGAAGCATTTCCTCACACTGCGCACCGTCAACCTGTCGAACTTGTTGCCAGGGGATGTTGTGAAGGCCAAATAACAGTGTTCAAAAAAGAATTCGATCAGTTCCTGGAGGAAAGGTCCATCGATGGCTATTCGCCAAGATGGTCACAGTTGCAACCCCATGCTTTGGATGTCCCTCGCCTCTGACTGCCAGAAGTTGGGAATGGGCGATAGGGGATGGATCACTTGATAAATTGCTCTGTTCTGTTCACTCCCTCTGGGGCACCTGGCACTGGCCACTGTTGGAAGACAGGGCACTGGGCTAGACGGACCATTGCTCTGACCCAGTAGGGCCGTTCTTATGTTCTGAGCCCCCCACTGGGATTCCCAGGGCGGCAGTATAAATATCCCTGTGTTTCAGCCCTGGTCAGTGCGGATTCCCCACCGCCTGCCGCTCCCCACCCAGGTCACAGGCAGAGATTCCTCATCCCTGGTGGGGGCAGGAGCCTGGGGAGTCCTTTGCATGGCCATGTAGTTGGAACAGCTGACGTCAATCCAGCGCTGAGGGGCTATGAAGCAGGGACGGTGGAGTAGCCCATTCCAATCTAAACTGGAGCCGGTCGGGCATTTTTTGAGGTCACATTTGTTGGTGGGAAATGCCAGTGTCTCCAAAACAAACCTTTTCACAGGAATGTGTTGGTTTCCATGAAACCTTCACCAGGAAGGTCCTCAAGATGGAACAGCTCATGAGCGAGTGCTCCCCAAGCCTGAATTACCCATGGCAGGGGGTTCACATAGCTGTGGGAGACCTAGATTTAAGTCCAAACTCTGCCTGATTTGGAGCCGGGATTTGAACCTAGGCCTCCACGTCCCACACGATGGCCTGTGCGTAACCCTGACTGAGGAATGCACATCTCAGTTAGCTACATTTTTTTAAAACAGAGCCAAGTTGTGAACATTTACAAACAGTCACTCCAATTTTCAGTGACTTAAGAAAAGACCCCGGGGATTCTTATGCACTCAGCAGCACCCAGGAAAATCAACGAAAAACTCCCATTAACGTCAATGGACTCTGGATCAGGCCCAAAGGAAGTGTTGCTTTTTGGGGGGAGAGGAAAAGTTTGGTGAAAGTTTGACCCAAAACATTCCTCCCCTTTGTGGACGCTGAGATGCAGCTAAACCACAGACGAAATGTTCATAGAGTCAGAGATTATCTGCCAGGAGACCACTGTGACCCTCGGCTCTGATCTCTGGTTTAATACAGGACGTAGGGCTTCCCTGCATTATTTCCTGTTTGAACTAGAGCAGAGCTTTTAGCAAAACAGCCCATCTTGATTTAAAAATTGCCTGTGATGGAGAATTCTTCACGACCCTTGGTAAACGGTTCAAGGGATTAATTACTTTAACCGCGAAAAATGTACGCCTCATTTCCAGTGTGAATGTGTCTAGCTTCCACTTCTGGCCGCTGGATCGTGTTAGACCTTTCTCTGCTGCACTGAAGAGTTCATTATTAAATATTTGTTCCCCATGTAGGTGCTTACAGACTGCGATCATGTCAGCCCTTAACAATCTTTTTGTGAAGCTAAGTAGATGAAGCTCCTTGAATCCATCACTGTAAGGCAGGTTTTCTAATCCTTTAATCATTCTCGTGGCTCTTCTCTGAACCCTCTTCTCTCCATACTGCTGGAACTGTGTCCTGTGTTTTCTGTTCTCACACATCCCCACAGAGCATCCTGCTTCTGGGGGCAGCTGCAAGCCAGTCCAAAGTCTATGCATCACTTAAATCCTGCTTCAGCTTCTGCAGGGGGTGAATCCCACCTGCGGGTACATACTCCACATTCAGCGTGTGAATCCCGGCGGCTCACATATTTACTGATATTGTCTTTGCCAGCAGGGACGAGAACCTGATCCAGAGTCAATGTGACGTTTCAGGGTTGATCCAACAAAGCACCTTTCTGAAGCTCCCTCCCCGCGCTGACCCTGATAACAAGTCTACCTGCATCGGTCAAGGAGCAGCCCCGCTGCAGAATTCCACACAGCTTCCTCATGTGGGCCAACACGAGATCACTCTCTCTCGAATCTGCCTCATGCTCACCCCATAAATGATGGGGTTTAACCTTGAGCAGGGGATGCACAATTGCTGGACCCAGGTGTCACAGCTGTGCTAACGCGTCCATCCTGCACTGCACAGACCTTCTGACTTGGGTCTGAGGCTTGGCCTGCGTCCACACTGCAAAATGACAGGGCTTGGACTCGAGTCCCTGTGGGACTGGGGCTCTGACCCACCCTGCTAGCCAGGTCCTAACGCCTGGGTCCTGAGTGCTTGCTGACCCAAGGGAGATTGACTTGTGAGTGGATGGAAGCGGGGCTCACACCTGAGTCAGACCCTGGGCTTATGTGCAGTGTAGACAGATCTGCATATGCTTGTGGGCTTGAAGGCCAGCATATTCAGAAGTGGCCACATCACCCAGCAGCTGGTGTTTTCAGTGGTAATATCTGGGTGCCAAGCAGAGCTGGAAAAAAACCTACTTTCCCCCCCAACCCCAAGTTATGAAATTTTCTGAGAAAAAAGGGACAGGGTTTTTTCAACATTTTTTGTGCAAGACGTGTTTCATTTTTCTACCAGCACTAGCACCGAGCTTCTTTGAAAATCTGGGGCCAGGCGTGTGAGGGGCACACGCCCTTCTGAAAATGTAGCCCTCCAATGCTGCGGTTTCTTGGTTGCAAGGTGGCATTATAAAGGAAAAGGGGCATCAATATTATTTCAGCTGCTCAGGCCGGGGACCGAGAGATCCATAGGCTTTAATGCTAGAATGACCCCTGTGACCACCTGCTCTGAGCTCCTGCATAGTGTGGGCCATAGAATCGTACCTAGCCCTTTCTACGCCAAGCCCATAACTTCTCTTTGAGCCAGAGCAGAGGAGAACAAAGAGCCACCTACTCTCAGAAATCTCTTCCCCATGAAGGTACTTGTTGCCCATGATCTAGTCACCTCTTAACCTTCCCTTGGACAAGCTAAATAGATAGAGCTATGGTTTGGGATGCTGGGACATTGCTTGTCATTTGTCAGTGTCATTCCCCTTTAAAATGCTGTCTGAATAATAATGCACTATAAATAAATACTAACTTCTGAGATTCTGGCCTCTCTGGGCTTCACCAGAAACGTGGCTGTAATTCAGCATATGCCAGTTCAGAGTGGAATGCTAACGTGTGGAGAAACAATGCAGGCTTCTGGGTTTTGCCACTGGCAGAAACCCTTGCCACAGCCAGACCCACAGAGCAACATCTGCGTAACGTAGATGATGTGTTTGGAGGTGTTGCTGGTAATGCAAAGACTAAAGGGTAAATTGTATCCTAGGTAGCAGAGACACCAGGCCCTGAAAACGCCAGCCCGGCTCTGAAGCTCTTAATGGTCTTCGGTGCCTGGCTCTGTGTCAGTTGTTCTTGGTTTAAGTGGTCAGCACAAGTGCCACTCAGGCCCATGCAGGCTGGGTCAGTAAAACCACTTGTAATGCAAATGATGGAAAAGCAGGAAATGGCTGAACCAAACTGACCGGGTAAGTTCCTGTTAATCTTTAATGCACCAGGCAGTTTAAGATTCAGCAAGTCCAGGAGCCTGCCTGAGGCTCACTGCTGGGATTCATAAGGAGGCAATGTTAATATCCCCACGTCTCAGCCCCAGTCAGTGGCAATTCCCCACCACCTGCAGCTCCCCGCCTGGATCACAGGCGCAGAGTCTTCGTTCCCAGCCAGCACAGAAGCCTGGGTGAGTCTTTTGCATTAAACTTTTGGGCTTGGGGGCAGCTCAAAGTTATTTTAAAAAATGTTCTAAGGTCGGAAATGTTCAGCTGGGACAAATGACTCCTCTGAGAGGCACTTCTAGGATAGGACTTAGTTCAGTGGGGTTTGCAAGCTGGCTACCTCCTGCCCTGTATGATTCTACACTCCATGAACATGAAGGGAACAGGCCTTGGCTGTCAAAAAAGTGGGCAAATGCAAGGTCTCCTTCTGGGAGGGTAGCTCCGGGCTTTTCCTGACTTAGCTCAGCATGTGACTTCATAATGCATTTTCAGTTTGATAATTAGAATTCTAGCTAGCTGGGTTGGTGATGACCAGGAGAACCACATGGTGACTTGCCTACCAGCGCAGAGGTTGCGGACCTCACAAGGCATCCAGACAGACTCATGTGTAGTGCTGGGGATGAGCTGGTGGTCGTGGTACATGTAGGTACCTGTGACATAGGGAAGGATAGGAGAGAGGTCCTGGAGGCCAAATTTAGGTTGCTAGATAAGAGAGAGAAATCCAGGACCTCCAGGGTAGCATTCTCTGAAAGGCTTCCAGTTTCACGCGCAGGGCCAGTTAGGCGGAGCTGCAGGGTCTCAATGTGTTGATGAGACCACGGTGTAGGGAGGAAGGGTTTAGCTTTATTAGGACCTGGGGAACCTTTTGGGAAAGGAGGAGCCTACACGGGAAGGATGGACTCCACCTAAACCAAAAGGGAACCAGATGGCTGGCGTGTAAAATTAAAAAGGTCTTAGAGGAGTTTTTAAACTAAGGGCTGGGGGAAAGCCGAGTAGTACGGAGGAGCATGTGGTTCGGAAAGAGACATCCCTTAGGGGAGGATCCCTATATCCTAGTAAAGAAGAGAAGATAGAAGTTGATGAAATATAGGCAGAAACTGAAGAGAAACAGTCACAGAAAAAGAGTGACAATCTGTTCCATCACATTAAGGCAGACAAGGAAATATTGGCAGATTTTATAAGTGCTTGTGTGGAAATGTTAGAAGCCTAAATACTAAGGTGGATGAACTGTAGCACCAGGTATTAAGTGTGGATATCAATAAAACAGGCATCATAAAAACTTGGTGGAGCAATGATAATTAATGGGACAGTGTAATACCAGGGTAAAAAATGTAGAGGACTGACAGAGTACGTGCTGGGGGGTGGGGTGTGGCACTATGTGTGAAAGAAAACAGAAAGCCAAATATAGTAAAAATCTTAAATGAATCAAACTCTATGGCTAGAAATCCCATGCTTGAATAAGAAGGATATAGCAGTAGGAATATTCTACCGACCACCTGACCAGGATGGTGATGGTGAGTGTGAAATGCTCAGGGAGATTAAAGAGGCTACAAAAACAGAAACCCCAATAATACTGGAGGATTTCAACTATCCCTGTATTGACTGGGTACATGTCAGGATGGGATGCAGAGGTAATGTTTTGAGACACCATAACGACGGCTTCCTGGAGCAGCTAGTCTTGGAACCCACAAGAGGAGAGGCAATTCCTGATTTAGGCCTAAGTGGAACATAGGATCTGGTCCAAGAAGTGAATATAGATGAACCACTTGGTAATAACAACCATAATGTAATTAAATTTAACATCCTTCTAGGGCAGAAAATACCAAAGAAACATGCCACAGCAGCGTTAACTTCTAAAAGGTGAACTACACACAGATGGGGAAGCTAGATGCACAGAAACGAAAAGGAACAGTGAAATTCCTGCCAGCTGCATGGAAACTCTTTAAAAATACCATAATAGAGGCTCAAACTAAATGTATACTCCTTCCCCCTCTCCCCATATCATAATGCCACTACACAAACCCATGGGTCCCCCATACCTTGAATACTACGTGTAGTTCTTATCACCCCATCTCAAAAACATATATTGGATTGACAAGGTACAGAGCTGGGTGATAAAAATGATTAAGGGTATGGAACAGCTTCCGTACAGGGGTCACCCGATGAAATAAATAGGCAGCAGGTTTCAAACAAACAAAAGGAAGTACCCACAGTCAACCTGTGGAACTCCTTGTCAGGGGATGTTGTGAAGGTCAAAGGTATAACAAGGTTCGAAAAAGAATGAGATAACTTCCTGGAGGACATGTCCATCAAAGGCTATCAGACAGCATGGTCAGAGACATAACCCCACGCCTGGGTTGTCCCTAAACCTCTGACTGGGAAAAGCTGGGAGTGGACGGCAGGGATGGATCACTCGATAATTGCCCTGTTCTGGTCATTGCCTGGGAAGCACCTGGCACCAGCCCTGTTGGAGGACAGGATGCTGGGCTAGATGGGCTGTTGTTCAGACCCCGTCTGGCTGTTCTTATGCTTTGACACCAAGTCCAGATGTCCTTGCTGGGATATGGGGGAGAGCAATAGCAAAGAAAGGGCTTGGCTCTCGGGCTGAGTGCATTTGGTTTCTCGAATGCTGATCCGGACAATGGCCATTGCACGCCCCCGCAGCAGAATCACCCTTCATGCCCTGGTGGCCCTGTGCACTTTGTGGCAATTGAAAAACCTGCAGAAAAGCAAAGCAAAAGACAAGGAAGCCCCTTGTCTGGGCTGTGATTACACAGCCTTGCCTGTGTGTCTAGCATGGCCTCTCGCACCTGACACCAAATACCGCTTGCTTGTAGTTTGTGCTATTGGCTGTCAGCCGGTCAGAAAGTAATATAGTTCCCTGGGCAGTTCCCTGGCCCTTGTTCTTGCAGTCGTGGTGGAGAATGGGCTGTTCCCCTCACTCTGTTCCCGGAAGGCAGGAAGCATTGTCCCCATTTCACAGATGAGTAGCTACGGCACAGGTAGATTAAATGCCTCACCCAGGACGGCTGAGCTGACAATTGAATCAAAGTCTCCCATGTGCTCAAGCCCTGTCCACTAGCTTAGTGTTTCTCAGCTCCTGAGTCATCACCCCTTTCCCCAGGGGTCCCAAAAGGGGAGGTCAGCTGGCATAGCTGTAGTAGGAGCTATAGTATACAGGCCTATCATTGGCAGCATGGAGACCCTTTTCGGATGTGTATGGAGGATACGAAAACCTGAAAAGTCTGGGAAACACCAGCCCAGGCATCCTTGCTAAGCAAGGGCACAACCCTATGAAGAGTGACGCACTGGGGTAACTCTACACTTATGAGTTGTACATGCGTGAGGAGGTCCATTGGCTTCAACGGGGCTACTCAGGAGCACAGTTACTCCCATGTGTAAGTGTTTCTAGGATCCGAGTGCACAGAGACTACGGTGATGGGCAGCAATATTTCAACCCAAAGTCAGAAAGGATCTGGCCCATTATAACTGCACAGCCAGAGAAGAAGCCCTTAGCACTAAAATTAAAGAGGGTGAATGGCAGGGAACTAGCTGGTTAGTGGTTTTACTTCTTGAGTCCATTTCAAAAGAGGGAGAGAGATTCCTTCATGAATTAAGTCCCTGCTTTTTAAACATCTTCTAACTGGAGTCATTTCAGAAATAGATGTTTGTAAGGGGCGAAGCTATGTCTGGTCCAAAACGATTGTGTGAGCCCTAGCTAATCAGAGGAGTTATTTATGCATTTGTCTTTCTCTACAGAGCCAGTGTGAGTTCAAACCCAGGGCCCACCATGCCGACTCTCAACCAAAGCAGCTTTGATCCTATAACATTCATCCTGACCGGCATCCCGGGCATGGAAGAGTCTCACATCTGGATCTCCGTCCCTGTCTGCCTGATGTACGTTGTTGCTCTTTTTGCCAGCTCGGTTTTACTCTTCATCATCATAACAGAGCGCAGCCTCCACGAGCCCATGTACCTTTTCCTGGCCATGCTGGCGGTCGCTGATCTAATGTTATCCACGACTACCGTGCCCAAGATGCTGGCCATATTCTGGTTTAGTGCCAAGGAGATTTCTTTTGATGCCTGCATTACCCAGATGTTCTTTACCCATTTTAGTTTCATCGCAGAGTCAACCGTTTTGTTGGCCATGGCGTTTGACCGGTACGTTGCCATCTGCTATCCCCTGAGATACCCGGCTATCCTCACGCACTCAGTGATAGGGAAAATAGCTGTGACAGCTGTTCTCAGAGGGTTGTGTATAATGTTCCCACCTATCTTCCTCCTGAAGAGGCTACCGTACTGTGGCCACACCGTAATGCCTCACACGTACTGTGAGCACATGGGCATAGCCCGGCTGGCCTGTGCTGACATCACAGCCAACATCTGGTACGGGTTCACCACAACTCTGCTGTCGTCGGGGTTGGACGTCATGCTCATTGCTGTGTCTTACGTGCTGATCCTCAGGGCCGTCTTCCAGCTCCCGTCCAAGGACGCCCGGCTCAAGGCTCTCAGCACCTGCGGCTCCCACTTCTGCGTCATCCTGTTATTCTACACACCGGCCTTTTTCTCGTTCCTTACTCACCGGTTTGGCCACAATATCCCTGGACACATTCACATCCTACTGGCCAATCTCTATGTGATTGTTCCCCCCATGCTAAACCCCATCGTCTACGGAGTGAGAACGAGACAAATCCGGGAACGAGTGACCCGCATGGTCTCCCAGGCCTGGGGATTTCACTGCTTCTGCTGGGGGAGGGGATGTTGACCTGCACATAAAGGTGAGAGACGCGGACTGGGAATGAGCAATTGGTAGTGAGTGCCGCCACAGGGCTGAGCCCTGAGCAACGAAACTCACCAGCAGGTTCCTTCGAAATGAAACCAGATTGCTTCAAAGGCGGGTTTTCAGGAGATGGGAGACTGGTTCATCAGGTCTTTTCATCACTGGAGGTTCCTCCCGTGATGTTTGCTTCCTGTGGCTCAGATGAACCATCAGACACTCCCCTCCAGCACAGATCAAATGCAGAACATTCAGAAAATAGCAAGGACTGCCAAGATCTCTGTGACTGTGATCGTATATAAACATACCTGTCACTACTGTTAGTCTGTCCACCCCTTCCCTCCCAGGTGTCTGTTTATTCACCTGTTGTGCATTGCCTTAATCTTAGACTGTCAGCGTTCTGAGGTGCAGGCTGTCTTTGTGTTAGCAGGAGACTGCCTAGCTCAGTGGGGCCCAGATCTCTGATTGGAGTCCTCAGGTGTTACTAGGATACGGATAATAGTCATAACATATGATGATGACAACACTCTTTCCATTCCATTAGTATCGCTGGAGGATGTTAAACAGCAGCTACTAAAGTTGGACATTTTAAAATTAGCAGGTATAGAGAAAATGCATCCAAGGGTTTTAAAAGAGCTGTCTCAGGTGCTCAGTGGACCATTAATGTTGGGACGTTCCAGAAGACTGGAAGAAAGCAAATGTTGTGCCAATTTAAAAAAAAAAAAGGCAAAGGGGATGATCCAGGTAATTATAGGCCTGCCATTCTGACATTGATCCTGGGTAATGGAGATGGGTGATAATGGATTTGATTAATAAAGAATTAAAGGGTAATATAATTAATACCAATCAACATGAGTTTATGGAAACTAGAGCCTGTCAAACTAATTTGATATCTTTTTTTGTCGGACTCAGGAGACTTGGGTTCTATCCCCAGCTCTGCTTCTGGCCTGCTGGGTGATCTTGGGCAAGTCACTTCCCTGCTCTGTGGCTTAGTTTCCCCATTGGTAAAGGGGGGATAATGCTACTGACCTCCTTTGTAGTACAAGATTTGCCACTGAAAAGCATGATGTAAGAGCATGGTTTTGTTACTGTGTACAAAATAGGTGTGAAACACTAGGGAGAATGTTTCACACGCACTCTGCAGAGGAGCAAATGAATTACTAGGAGCTGGGCAGGGAATCAGGCCCATGGAACCTACAAAGAGTGAACGTGGCTGGGGTTTATGTTTAGAGCATGAATGCCCCCAATTGTTTCAATGCCCTCTGTGCTAGATCTGCCGAAACCTCCGCTGATCTAGGCAAATCCTGGCCCATCCCCTTATAGGGCAGAAGGGGCCTGTCTAAGGTGAACCCAGTTCCATTCTGTTGGAGGCATAGTTCAGAGATCTGGTGCAAGATGTCTGCACCCGGATCTACCTCATCTTTGTGCCATGTGCAGGGTCCCTCTGCATCAGAGTTATGGGGCAAGGCGGTGGACCTGCTGCCATCAATTTCCCCCTGCCCCCCCAAGTAAGGAGAGAATGGCAGCGCCTCTGAAGGGAAGGTTCCTTCCCGTGGTGCTGATAAACTTTCTGGGCCATGCCCGGAGGCTCTGGTGAGATGGGAACGTGGGCTGGGAAGGGGTTAGATGTGGCCCATAATGAAGTTGCTCTGGGGTAAGGGAATGGAGGGGCCAGACATGATTGCCTCACAGAGACGGGAAAACACGAGATGGCGGCAGCTCTTTCAGCACTGGGATGGCTGTCTGCGGACCCCTGGAGCATTACAATACGGGGCTGAGAGCTGCTCGAATGGCAGCCCAGCCCCTTTCTGGTCCTCCCTCTTCCGGGGCCAAGCAGAGGCGAAAAGCACTTGGTTCCCTTGGGATGGGATTTTCACAAACACCTAAGTGACTTAGGAGCAGCAGCCCCATTGGAAGTCAAAGCTACTGTAAGCCAACGGGATGTGTGTTTCTAGATTGTGTAGGCCCGTTTGAGACAAAGACACACCAAAGGAGATGTTGGGACTTATTTTCCCAGTACGTTTATCAAGGTTTACCACAGCAGACCTGCCACACAAACTTTCTTTGATGTAATTCAAAGGCCACTTGGTGATAATTATACCCAATGTACTAACATAAACATATGCATCTATATTCTGTGCCCACCAGCGTACAATTATAAGTACCAACGGGATGAGGCCCAGGAGCTACCTTCCCATCATGGTGCTCTCCAGAGGGGTAAGGAAAAGCTTTGACAAAGAACCCTTGAAAAACCTGGCTTTTTATGCACTATAACACACAAGAGGTGTCGTTGCCAGTTATTGGACCTTAGCTAAAGCCAGGTGAGGGACTTTTAGGGGTGAACCTTGCCCTGAGGTCTGGGTAGGAGAAGATTCATGGCTGGGCCCCTTTCTTCCCAAGGTTTCCTTCTTATCTCATTTTCCCATATTTCGTTCTAAGCTGCATTTCTTTACAATAAACTAAAGAAACTGATTATTTTCTGCACCTGGTGTCCAACTCACTATGTTTTCTTTGTCTCTACTGCTTTAACCCAAACCGTAAATGAAATAACACTGGTATTTCCAGGGGCACTAGAAGTCCAACACAACCAGTCCCTCTTGCTCAGGATCGCATTCTTTTCGGTCACATGCTCTGGGGCTATCACTCATGTTAAGATCTAGGCTCAATTTAAAATCACAGTTCATCCAGGTTTCAGGTGGGCACCAGGGCCTTGACGCTGCTGTGTGGGAGAGCAGGATGGATGATGTTTACACTTAGCAGAATGGGATTTTTTATTTGTATCATTTCAGCAGATAAGCTCAATGTTTCTTTTTAAGCATTTTTTCCCTAGCTTTATTGATTGAAATTTTCACAGTTGTGCACAGCTACGGGTTCGAAGCATTTTTCTTTTTGATTTTCAAGACTAAATTTTCACAGTTGCGAGAAATGATGAGGGGAGATGAGACAATAATTATTCAATGACAGGCCATGTTGAGATTCAAACAGTTAAATCTTTATAGCCATTAAAACCCAAATTGTCGACATTGTGTGTGAAAATATACACAGTAAATCACCTTAAATTGAACTCTCATATGTTCTCAAGCAGCATATTTCTTGCCTGGCTGCCAATTTTGATTATTATAGATGGAAATATTTTTTGGTCAGGTTTGGCGTGTGACATTGACATTTACCGAAAGAAATCCAATCCCCTTCCTTGCCCAGTGATGTCCAGCTGGGCTCCGACCCTGGCTTGGCTCGGGAGAAAATCTCTAGATCCTATTGCAATGCTGGTGGAGAAAAGTGAACCCAATGGGAAATAGGGGTCGGACGTTGGGGGGGAATCCAACCCACTTCTCAAGAAGGATTTGGAGAGCTGCTGAGCAGGAGGGGGAACTTATCTGAATGACAGCTCTACCCCGCCCCACGCCTCGCTGCTCAGATCCCTGGTCACCCTGTGGCGTGGCTGCTGTCTTACTAAGAGGCTTTTTTCTGGGACCCAGCGAGGTAGGGCAGCATTTTATTCCCCATTTCATAGAAGGGGAAACAAGGTTCTGGGTCTCACCCAAGGCCACACAAGGAGTTGGTGGCAGAGCCAGGAATTGACCCACATCCTCCCCATTGTTTTAGAGACCCCCCATGGGCCTCCTGAGAAAGACGGTCTGGGACAGGTGCCTGTCCTGGGAGGGCGCCCCTCAGGGTCGAAGTGGGGCGAATGGCAGTGAAACGTGTCTCAACCACCCGCTCAGAGACTGGCAGACGTCAGTGCAGCTTAACCGTGGGGCAGGAACACGCAGAAACACACTCAACAAGCTTCCTTCTCTGGCCAACCCCTGAAGGCCTCGTCCAGTCCCTCCTCCTGGGGGAGTTCTGGCAGTCACTACAGGTTCGGGGAGAGGTTGGGGGTTTCTCGGGGAGTCAGGGTTTGCCCTGAGGAGGGGTTTGTTTGGGCAGCTGGAATGGATTCCCTAGGGGCCAGGCTGGCTGGGTGCTGCATGTTTTATGGGCCCAGGGGTCTGTTTTTCTAGGGATGGGACAATACATTGACTTATAGGACATGGCTGTGCTAATTGTGAAGATCACGCAAGGAGTTCCAGCAGGGACATGCAGCACGGAGAAAGAGCTGACTGGAAAGCTGAAGGATTTAGAGACGGGAAGTTCTCCAAGAACTATTCTGTGGGTTCTTGGGAAACATCTGTTCACCCATTGTCTCATCCTCTCCCCTTCAACTGGTGAAGCTCAGTCTCAATGGAGCTCTGCTGATGAACACCACTGGAGGATCTGGCTGTCTGCAGCTGCTAAGTGTGTTTCAAGTTTGGATCATGGCTTTTTGTAAGACCCTCTGATTCCCTTGTCAGGGCAGTAAAACTTTATTCATATTGTTACCCCTTTTGGCCTAAACGGTTGGACAAAGTTTGGGACCCTGCAAGTTGTTTCTGTTAGGAAGCAAACCTGATGATGCAGTCACGCATTTGTTTGATGGAATCCTGTTTATTTACACAGAAGGTACAAAGTCCTTGTTCCTTGACTCCAGGAGGAACTAAGGATAGTTTCCTTGTTTGCAGCTCCAAGCCTCTTTCTGCCAGCACTCTGCCAAAAAGCTCTCTCTGACCTTTCTCAGGGCCACTCCACCAGCGCTTCGGGAGCAATTTGGTGCTTCCTTCCTGCCTTCTTTCCCAGCTTCACTGGCCTTGCTGCAGTGTCTCTCTCAGAGACACCCAGACACACTCAGTTCCATCTGCATTTCCTGTATCAGTCCCCAGGGAAACCCATTGGGCTACACAGTTCAGCATCTATTCAAGCCTAGCCTGTGTGATGGGTGGTGGCTGCTATTGTTTCAGTTCCCTGGTTAATAAAGGAGCTTACTCACTTCTTCACATTCATCCTGAATGAAAGGCGGCTGCTACACTCCCGCAACTTCAACCGGATTTAACCCAGCCCAGAATGACATTTTAAGTTTGTGCTGGGTAAAAGTGATGGATGACAGAGAAATCTCCATTCCCTCCCCACAGAAGTTGCCTGAGTAAAGACTGAGTAAGGATCCCAGAATTATTTATTAGTAGAACTAAGATTATTACAAATTTGGGGACAAATTCACCTGTGATGTGCGAAGACCCAGCTCCATTGCCCTTGGTCTAGTTGCATCTACTTATGCCACCGGGGAAGAATTTGGGCCTTTGCCAGGAAATTGCCACGTTGAGGTTCTCAGAGCGAGTGGCTTGCGTGGGGGTTAATGTAGAGGAAACGGCTGGTATCACCCACGGGTGCCATGGCAGCTTATGGCATCAGCCGTGATGTCACAGTGCAGACACAGGAGGTTGCAGGCAGCTCCAACACCTGCTGCAGGTCAGCAGAGGAGCAGAGCAGCAGGGGAGCCTGGGCCTTGGTTGGAGACACCGAGGAGGTCTCCCCCTTGGTCCTCTCCAGAGGCCCATGATGAGAGAGGGCCAGTAGCGGGGAAGCAGAAGACGCTGTGTCCTTTGCCTCACGCCCCCATCCTTGTGCCAAAGCTCGCAAATGTCCTGTTACTGAGGCTCCATTCCACTAAGCATGGTCAGAAGCGGAGAAGTCCCTGGAGCTGGTCTAGAGGCTGCCGCCACTCCCCAGCTCATCAGGGTGACAGTCAAGACTCCCGGGCAAAAGGAGGAGTTTGTGGTGCCCGAGGACAGGCTCATCAAGGAGTTTAAGGCCGGCGTCTCCACCCGTTTCTCCTCTCCCACCGACCGGCTCGTGCTGATATTTGCTGGCAGGATTTTAAAAGATCACAAGACCCTGAGCCAACATGGCATCCAGGATGACGCCACCATCTACCTCGTCGTCCAGTCGCAAAGGAGACCCCAGGAGTGTCCGGGTCAGTGCGCCGGCTCCCCGGAGGGTGCGGCCGCCACCCAGTTGGAGAACGGCTGCCTCTCCAGGCCGGGCTCTGCCAGCAGCATGGCCTTCGGCACGGCCGGCCTGCAGGAGCTTGTCAGCAACCTCGGCCTGAACACGGCCAACTTCTCCGAGTTTCAGAGCCAGCTCACGTCCAACCCCGAGATGATGTTCCAGCTCTTGGAGAACCCCTTCATTCAGAGCCGGCTCTCCAACCCCGACCTGATGACCGAGCTGATCACGGACAATCCTCTGAAGCAGCAAGTGATCCAGAAAACCCCAGAGATCGGCCACTTCCTGAACACTCCCGACATGCTGCGGCTCATGCTGGAGCTCGCGCGGAGCCCAGCCACCGTGCGGGAAATCATGAAGGACCCCAGCCAGGCCTTGAGCTTTCTGGCCAGCATCCTGGGCGGAGGCCGTGCCTCGCAGCACGTGAGCAGGGATCACCCCGATTTAACGCGGGAGGAAGCACAGACACAGGCTGCGGGGAACTCATTTGCTTCTCTGAGGAACAGCTCATCCCTCACCAGCAGCCAGACCCCTTTGAGTAGAAGAAGAAGAGCTCCTTCACCCCCGGCTTGTCCTCCGCCCTCCAGCTGCCCCAGTGACACCAGCAGCAGCAGCCGTAGCATTAGCGACTACCCAGCGCAGAGCTGCTTCGGACCCACTCCAGACCCAGGAAGCACCGCCGCCCTCTCAACAGCCATCAAGGGCTTGCTGCAGCAGACGGTCAAAAAGCTGGTGCAGGACATCCTGCTCGGGCCAGGTGCGAGGAGCGTGCAGCAGTCGCTCGGCCTGAACCCCGACCTGGGGACAAAGACGCTGCCGCAGAGCCCCGCGACAGCTGGGCAGCCCCCGATGCAGCCCCTCCCCACCTTCCATCAGCAAATCTGGCACCCAGAGGAGCTGGCGCCCATGCCGGCCTCTAGAGAAATGCAAGCGCTGGCACAGATTCAACAAAGGCTGCAGGCCCTGGCAATGGGAGAACCCGGCATCCCACTGCAGCTCCTGTCTCCTTTAGCGGGGTCGGGGCACACGGCAGGCTCGGCAGGGAGAGCGCCCCCGAGCCCTGGGCTCAAGGAAGCTGCACAGCCAGCCTCAGCC
Organism: Chelonia mydas; assembly: GCF_015237465.2. Lineage (NCBI taxonomy): Eukaryota > Metazoa > Chordata > Testudines > Cheloniidae > Chelonia > Chelonia mydas. The sequence continues at coordinate 3,785,689 of NC_057849.1, read as the reverse complement.
GCACCAAGCCAGGAGTTCACTGTTCAGCAAATGCTGCAGGCCCTAGCTGGAGCAAATCCTCAGCACGCCCCAAATCTCTGACGAGCAGCTGGAGCTGCTGACCGCAATGGGCTTCCCAAGCCGCCGTGCAAATTCACCAGCTCTGCTAGCAGCAAGAGACGACGCTGAGGCGACAATGGACAGGCTCTTGGGCTCCCAGCACGGCTGTCGCTTAACACGAAGAAAAACCCAAACCGAAAAGAACACCATGATTTCTGATAAAAAGGCCGTAAATCTTTCAAGCCCCATTTTTGTTTATTTCATTCCAGGTCGTGTCACTCTGCCTAAGGTAGGAGAGCACCAGCCGTCGCCGCAGTGGGGCTCAAAGCTTCCTCTGTAAAAGGGGTTTCCTGCATCAGAAGCAAATAAAGTGATATGAAGAAAAAATTAGAGCTATCAAAAAAAAATGTATTTTATTTTCCAAGAACAAAAGGTGGAGGAAACCATTTCCTGGTGGTTCTTAGCAGCTGTTTGATGAACACCTACAAAGGTGGAGGAAAAAGTCATTTTTGGTTGAATTCTTTCTTTTGATTAAACATTTCTGACCAGCTCTAATAATAATCAGTTACCAATTGTAGTAGGAAGAGAGAGCCAGAAGCATGGGCCTTGTGCAAGGCCCGAAGCCTGAACCAAAGCCAGCAAAAGTTACGCTCTGAGCAATGGTCAGACCCTGTGAGAAGCAGAAACCTCCCTATTCACCACCTGTCTTTGTACTTTTACTCCTCATATTTCAGACAAGATATTTTGTCAAACCGTCTTATCGTGTGCGAGGCTGGGGCGTTGTTGTGCTGGCCTGCTGGAATGGGCTCCCCTGCTCGGTGTGTTCTAGCAATCCTAGCGCCGAGTTCGGGTACTGGACGCTGACTGGCGGGATTAGGGAAGCATCTGCTTTTGACGGGGCCTGACTCTTGCTTGTAGTGTAACTTTTCGCTGGCTGTGGTTTAGGCCTTGAACCAGGCCCACGTTCCCGGCTCTCTGTCCGCTACACAACACGTATTTATTTATATTTCGAAAACATCGTTGTCGTGACTGTTCATCGCATGTGTGTTACCCACGGCTCCTAACACTGTTACTCCCCTGCTCCCTGTCTCTTCCTCCCCATTCCTTCCCTTGGGGCCTAAGTCAGCGAGGTCCATCGGCACATGCCTAACTGCGAGCACGTGGGGCTGCCCATGCATTTAAAGTTAGGTGCACGTTTAAGCTCCTTGCTGAATTAGGGCCCTGTGTGTTACCCCTGCGTGGTGTGTCTTGTTTTATTAATTATCGTTATCTATTTGCATTACCCTCCCGCCAAGGAATCCCAGCCATGGACTAAGTCCCCGTTGTGCCAGGCACTGTATGAACACAGAACAAGAAGTATAGGAGGAGAGGTGCAGACAGACAGATGGGGGCATGCCAGGAACAAATGAGACACTCTTGGCCAGTGTGATGGGCCATGGGCTCAGCACACCAGCTGCTGAATTGTCCAGTTCATGGAGCTCATGGCCTGCTAATGCCTGAGGACATGAGTAACTTCACTTACAGGAGTGGTCCCACTCACCTAAACAGCGGCTATTGGTGCTCTGTGGCTCTAAAAGACCAGCCGGCTGGCACGTAGAGGACGGAGGTGACTGGGTTATGGAGCCCAGTTTGAAAAGGATGGCATTGAACCATAGAACAAACGCTCACGTACGCCTAGAAATCAGTCCGGCCCTTTGTCAGACTCTGCAGCCATCCTGCAAAGGAGGTGGAAGTATTTTCCAACCCTGGCTGTAGCCCTGCTCTGCAGGGGACTCAGGGGCCTCGGGCAGGTTTTGCACAGGTTGTGCACGTTTGGGAAAGAGAGGAAAAGGGCCACTTGGTCAATCAGTCACCAGCTCCACAGCATACATAATGCCGCATTAGTTAGCTCCTTAGGAAGATTTATACTCGGAGCTTGGTTAAAATGTTAGCTTAATTGCCTCACTGCTCCTTGGGAAAGCACAGTGTTCACAGCCCCTTTCCAATCGCTCCCTCGCGGAGAGAAACCATCTTTCTGAACACCAGGGTTGGGCTAGGCTCCCGGGGCAGCTGCTTGGCTGGCGAGGCTGGTTCGCGTATGGCACGCCGGGGCTTTCACCGCAGTTGGCCTTCCTGCACGCCTCACGCAGAAGCCAGCCAGGCGGGAAAGGGGCTGAGCGAAATGCAAGGTGGATTTGGGGCCTGAGCCAGAGTCCGTTGAAGTCCATGACTTCACTGGACTTTACAGCGGGCCCTTTGTGATTATTTGCCCTTAGACCCTAACTTGGCAAAGCACTTAAGCATGGTCTGAGCTTTAATATGTGCTTGCATCCTTCTAAGCCAGGGGTGGCCAACCCGAGCCTGAGAAGGAGCCAGAATTTACCAATGTACATTGCCAAAGAGCCCCCAGTAATATGTCAACAGCCCCCCATCAGCTTCCCCCCCACACTCCCAGCACCTCCTGCTCACCTGCAGCCCCGCCCATTAGCGCCTCCCCCTCCCTCCCTCCCCACACCTCCCGATCAGCTGTTTCGTGGCATGCAAGAGGCTGGGGAGGGCGGGGGGGGAGCGAGGGCACGGCAGGCTCAGGGGAAGGGGTGCAGAGGGGGCAGGGCCTGTGGCAGATCCAGGGGTTGAGCAGTGAGCACCCCCCGGCACGTTGGAAAGTTGGCACCTGTAGCTCCAGCCCCGGAGTCGGTGCCCAGACAAGGAGCCGCGTATTAACGCCTGAAGAGCCGTGTGGGGCTCCGGAGCCCCAGGTTGGCCACCCCTGGTCTAAGTACAGACTTAAGACCCAGTGAGTATGGCTACATTGCAATTAGACCCCTGGGGCTGCCCAGGCCAGCTGATTTGGGCCCCCAGGGCTCGGGTGAAGGGGCTGTTTCATTGTGGTGTAGACATCTGGGCTCAGGCTCCTGGAGCCTGAGTCAGCTGCATGAGCCAGGCCTGGGTTTCTAATTGCAGTGTAGCCATACCTATTATCTTCAAAGTTAAGCATATACTTAAGTACTTTACTGAATGGGGACAGAGTTAACATATGCTTAAAGTAAAGCATGCGCTTAAGTGTGCTGCTGATCAAGGCCTTCATAGTTGCCTTTCCTCACCGCACGACTCTGAGAGAGACAAGGTGGGGAGGGAGACAAGCTCACCAGCTGAAGCTGGTCCCATAAAAGTTATCACCTCCCCCACCTTGTCTCTGTAATATCCTGGGACTGACACTGCTACAGCAAGCCGGCCGATGAAACTCCTTGTGGGCAAGGGATAGCACCCCGATTTCACTGGTTGGCTAACAGATTATAACGGTCTTGCCTAAAATTGCCCAACAGCAGAGCCGTGAGTGAGTGATTAGTTGATTTACTCAGCTGTATTCCGGCCACCTGATGACTCCCTAATTCTGGAGAAATCCAGACTGGCCTCTCAAAGCTCCATGCCCGTTGGGAAGCTGGTTGATACCAGCTGAACCCAGGAGTCCTCGCTCCCAGTGACCCACTCCAAGCACAGGACGGCCGTCTCTTCTCCTCTGATTTCAGCCTCCCTGCGGCGTGCAGTGCAAGTGGCTGCTTGCTCTGTAGAAATTCCAGCAGACTCCATTCCCAACCTCCCCTAGGTCTCTGCTGATTTCTCGGGGAGGACCAGTAGCTCCGGGAACCAGGGGCCCGATAAAGTGGTGAAACACTGCAATGCGTTACCTAGGGAGGTGGTAGAATCTCCTTCCTTAGAGGTTTTTAAGGTCAGGCTTGACAAAGCCCTGGCTGGGATGATTTAACTGGGAATTGGTCCTGCTTCGAGCAGGGGGTTGGACTAGATGACCTTCTGGGGTCCCTTCCAACCCTGATATTCTATGATTCTATGATTCTAAATCCATTGCTGGGTTCCAGAACCAGCTGACGACCAGAAAACCGGCTACTGGGATTTCCACAAGGCTTAACCCTTTATCACCTGTGTTGCTCTGGGCCCGTGGGTGCAGAAAAGTTAAAGAGCCAGTGAAACCGCAGATCGCTGCTGCAAAGCGGTAACAGTCCGTGGGTGAGATGCCACACCCGATGCAGAGGGCCTGAGGCTGCCCTGCCGGGCGACCTGCCTCCGCAGGGGCAGCTGTCGAGAGGGGTATAAAATGCTCCCGCTTTGATTCCCTTGCCAGGGACCGCAGGACTGGGCTCGAAGCACTGACTGAGCAGCCTAGCTCGGGACACCCTTGCCAAGCCAGAGCCATGCAGCACACTCGGCAGAGATCCCTGGTCTCTGTTCTGCGGCTGATGAGCAACCCAGGGCTTGAGGCTCTGTCGCCGCCTAACCGGGCCGATCATTCCTGCACGGGGGGGCTGGTGTGTGGGGCTGGAAGGGACCTCCTGGGTCACTGAGCACAGCCCCATCAGATACGGAAATGGGATCCCGGTTCAACGAGAAAGCACCTTGGGCTATAGGAGGGCAGACTTATTATGCCGATAATGCTAATGCAGAAAAATGCACAGAGAAACCAAGGGTTAAATCCCTGTTGCTCTTCACCACCTGAGTCACAGAGACCAGGTCCCTGGGGCTCCCTGCTGGCTCGGAGCCCCCCCTGGGATCCCCAGGGTAGCACTATGAATATCCCGGTGCCAGCCCCCGTCCGCGCGGATTCCCCACCACCTGCTACTCCGCACCCGGATCACGGGCGGAGATTCCTCCTCCCCGGCTGGGGCAGGAGCTCGGTGAGTCGCTGGCCTTAGGCGTTTGGGTCGGGAGCAGCTCTCCGGCGTTCAGCAGGGCCTGGTGGGGTGAGGGTGTGATTGGAGGGAGGGGCAGGGAATCTGTAGCTGGAGGAAATGCAGCTTCTAGGCTCGGAGCTGGGAGACGCCACTGGCCCAGACAAGTTTAGTCTAATGTGGCCTCGCTGCCCGGGACACCCGGCCATGCCCTGAGCCGACAGAGGTTCTGCCTGTGACAATCTAACTCCTCTGGTAAGGATCCCCGGGAGGGGGATGGGACCTGTCCTTCCATGGGGTCAGCGGAGTCACCCGCTCAGATCTTAGCCAGGCGATTCCTCTGCCTGGAGCGGGACCGTACGGAGCGAGTCCATCTCTGATGTCAGGACAGTGCACACCACCATGTTCTGGCTCCTGCCCCGTGCCACACTCCAGAAGCCAGGGGTGAAGAGCCTTAGGGGATGATTAGGAGTATGTTTTGTATCGCAGTAGGGCCTAGGGGCTCACATCGGGGATCAGGGCCCCATTGTGCTAGGTGCTGTATGGACACATAAGAAAAAGCCAGTCCCTGCCTCAGAGAGCTGGATGTCAGGGTGTGACCCCACGGAAATATCAAACGCCCATTGGTAACTGGAGTTTGAGACCCAAACTGGGGCTGGAAGCTTTTTGCTTTTTTCTCCTCTTTAGGTACTGTAAAACGAATCTGTAGGTCCCCTTGAACAGCTGGGCTACCGGGATTCGACGCCTGGCACACGGGGCTATCGGGATTCGACGCCTGGCACACGGGACTATCGGGATTCGACGCCTGGCACACGGGGCTATCGGGATTCGATGACAGTAAATCTGTTGGTGTGGGATTCTGTTCTGCAGGTCTTTTCACCCAGTCTGATTCTCTCCTGGCCGGCACTTTGTGCCATCACTCACCCAGGTGCTAAGTTACTGTGAGACAGCAACTCGATCAGGCTGGGAAGACTTTGCCCAGGAGGGCATGGTCACACAAGGTACTGAAAATCTGAATGTTTCCTACATTTTAGCATGAATGTTTGTCCCTCCAAAATACAACCCAGAAGGGCATTGTCCCTTCCATATGTTTGTTATTCTCCTTATCAAAAATGATCCCATTCAGGAAGCAGACATGATTCTACGTGGCTGTGGTGAAGTGAGAATTTTCTGTCATATTTTTATGTAGCCTATACATGCCTCAGTTTCCCCTCTATTTTGCATTGTTATCCGGGGGAGTGGGGAAGGACTGTTTGCTCTCGAGGTAGGCTAAGAAACATAGTTAGGAATGTCACCCAGCTATCTGAGTCTGAATTGGTCACTAAATAGGACTGGCCGAGGGGTCCCCATATCAATGGAGAATTGGAGAAGACAATGGCAAAGCCAGTCACCGGGACATTGACACAGAGACAGACAGAGCCTGAACAATGGGGCTCACTACAGCTTGACAGGGCCCTGGGCTGATCAGAACAAATGATGCTTTAACCATCAGTTCTCTGTGCTTACCTAGGACTTCCCATCCTGCATTCCTTGAGGATGGGGTTCAATAGGGATAAGTGCGGGGTCCTGCACTTAGGACGGAAGAACCCAATGCACAGCTACAGACTAGGGACCGAATGGCTAGGCAGCAGTTCTGCGGAAAAGGACCTAGGGGTGACAGTGGACGAGAAGCTGGATATGAGTCAGCAGTGTGCCCTTGTAGCCAAGAAGGCCAATGGCATTTTGGGATGTATAAGTAGGGGCATAGCGAGCAGATCGAGGGACGTGATCGTTCCCCTCTATTTGACATTGGTGAGGCCTCATCTGGAGTACTGTGTCCGGTTTTGGGCCCCACACTACAAGAAGGATGTGGATAAATTGGAGAGAGTCCAGCGAAGGGCAACAAAAATGATTAGGGGTCTGGAACACATGACTTATGAGGAGAGACTGAGGGAACTGGGATTGTTTAGTCTGCAGAAGAGAAGAATGAGGGGGGATTTGATAGCTGCTTTCAACTACCTGAGAGGTGGTTCCAGAGAGGATGGTTCTAGACTATTCTCAGTGGTAGAAGAGGACACGACAAGGAGTAATGGTCTCAAGTTGCAGTGGGGGAGGTTTAGGTTGGATATTAGGAAAAACTTTTTCACTAGGAGGGTGGTGAAACACTGGAATGCGTTACCTAGGGAGGTGGTAGAATCTCCTTCCTTAGAAGTTTTTAAGGTCAGGCTTGACAAAGCCCTGGCTGGGATGATTTGATTGGGGATTGGTCCTGCTTTGAGCAGGGGGTTGGACTAGATGACCTCCTGAGGTCCCTTCCAACCCTGATATTCTATGATTCTATGAATAAGCCCACTGTTTTGACAATGCTGTTTGAGTGTCACTGCAAATGCTGGGCAAGGGGCATTAACCCCTGCAGCATGGACCTTCTTATTTTGAGGGAACTGGGATTGTTTAGTCTACGGAAGAGAAGAATGAGGGGGGATTTGATAGCTGCTTTCAACTACCTGAAAGGTGGATCCAAAGAGGATGGATCTAGACTATTCTCAGTGGTAGCAGGTGACAGGACGAGGAGTAACGGTCTCAAGTTGCAGTGGGGGAGATTTAGGTTGGATATTAGGAAAAACTTTTTCACTAGGAGGGTGGTGAAGCACTGGAATGCGTTACCTAGGGAGGTGGTGGAATCCCCTTCCTTAGAGGTTTTTAAGGTCAGGCTTGACAAGGCCCTGGCTGGGATGATTTAGTTGGGGATTGGTCCTGCTCTGGGCAGGGGGTTGGACTAGATGACCTCCTGAGGTCCCTTCCAACCCTGAGATTCTATGATTCTATGATTCTATGACCAGTGTCTCCCAGGGGTCTGTCTGCCTCTGTTGGACTCTCTGGGCAGAGCTCATGGAGTGAAGCCGGAGGGCTGAATGACCTACTCCAGAGGAAGAGGGAGACCACTTGGGGTCTGGCATGCTGAAGGGGTTCCAAAGCTGGGGGCGCAGCAGGATCCTGTGGGTCTGTGACAGTGGCCAATCACAGAGCTCAGATAATGAGTAGTGAATAGCTGGAGGAAACAGCCCATGACCAAACCACCATCCGACATTCATTCAAACTATCACTGACTATTTGCAAATAGAGAATACACCCTGAGAACGCCAGCTCACCCAAATGGGGGAAGGGGGACTATGAACATTACTGGCAATGAACTCTGTAGTTTTAGTGATTCTGACAGTGACTGTTCTTGTCTTCCCCCACAGGCCGGGAGCCTGTGTGGCCTGCATCGTACCATGTCAGTGATCAATTCCACTAGCTCCCGCCCCGCAACATTCGTGCTGGTCGGCATCCCAGGCATGGAGCAGGCGCACATCTGGCTCTCCATCCCCTTCTGTCTGATGTACGTTGTTGCCCTTCTCGGGAACTCTGTCCTCCTATTCACCATCATAACAGAGTCGAGTCTCCATGAGCCCATGTACATCTTCCTCTCCATGTTAACAGTGGCCGATCTGCTGTTATCATCCACCACGGTGCCGAAAACCCTAAGTGTTTTCTGGTCTCTCTCCAAGGAGATCTCTTTCAGGGGCTGCCTCACCCAGATGTTCTTCATTGATTTTATTTTCATTACCGAGTCGGCCATCCTACTAGCCATGGCCTTTGATCGGTACGTTGCCATCTGCGATCCCCTGCGGTACACAACTGTATTAACACGGTCCGTGATCAGGAAGATAGCCATGGCCGCTCTAACCAGGAGCTTCTGTATAATGTTCCCAGCCATCTTTCTCCTTAAACAGCTCGACTACTGTGGACATAATATTATGCCTCACACGTACTGCGAGCACATGGGTGTGGCCACGCTGGCCTGTGGGGACCTAACAGTCAATATTTGGTATGGTTTAGCAGCTGGTTTCCTATCAGCAGGATTGGATGCTTTCTTTATTGCAGTCTCCTACGCTTCCATCCTCAGGTCTCTCTTTAGGTTGCCATACCAGGGCATCCATCTCAAGGCTCTGAACACGTGCGGCTCCCACGTCTGTGTCATATTGATGTTTTACACCCCAGCGTTTTTCTCCTGGAGCACCCATCGGTTTGGCCGCCACATCCCCCGCCATACCCTCATCCTACTGGCCAACCTCTATGTCGTCATCCCCCCCATGCTGAACCCCATCATTTACGGGGTGAGGAGCAAACAGGTGTGGGCAGGAGCGACCCGCGTCTTTTCGCGTTGAATGTGGCAGCTGGGCTGAACCATGAAACTCGCCAAAGAGTCTGTTTAGAAAAGAAATTGGGTTGAAATGATGTTGGGTAGAGAAATGCAGTGGGACGAGGCAGGACACCACATAATGAAGCTGAATCTGGCAGGCTACCATTCCTGATACACGTCGTTTCATTTGATGCTTCCCCATACTGCTCTAATCCCACCGCGGGCTGAGCGTATTTTGTACTTGTCAATCAAAGTGCTCTACAAATCGAAAATAGCTGTTCCTCTGAGCTTCTCGAACTACAGGAGCTCAGATGACGAGCTTCTTAGAAATTATTACAAAGAGAACAAACGGATCGACAGAACGTGCAAAACACAGTGTCAAAAAGAACATTATTAAGGTTGCAAAGTCAAGCACTCACATGTTGGGACATGCCAGAAGGCCCTGGCAGTCTGAGTAGAGCCCCGCTCTGTGTATGCTTTGTGACGCTGTCGTTAACTGATTTGTGACGTTGCACTCCATATGATTCTATGAAAATATGCTAATGAGTGTGAATATAATGTAACTGGAATATGCTTCATGCAAAAGGTCTCTTGTAAGGTATCATTACAAAGCTTACAATCTATTGAGTGTGGTCATCCTATTTGTATAAATGTATCATTCTTGTAGAAATATGAAATATAATTCTGAGGTTCTATTGTAGCGTGACGATGCTGCCTGTGGGAGCCAGCTGAGGTCACTCAATGAGGGTGAACTGCAAACAGACTGGAGCAGACAAACCCCAAAGACTGTTGGATATTCCAATACTTAGATTTACCCAGCCAGCCCAAAACAGCTTCTACAGCATCTCCCTGGTTACTCAGAAGCCCAAATAATGCAGTTCCCTTAAAGTGATCCAGCCTCAGGCCTCCATCCAGACACACCTGGATGATAAATTCTGAAAATCTGATTTCATCATATAAAAGAAAAGGTTCTCCTGACCCCAAAGGACCAAACCCTAGACCCGAGTCAAATGATAACTCAGCTCTTACCCAAAATACATGCTTATAGTAAATTCTTATTAACTAAACTAAAATTTATTAAAAAAGAAAAGAGAGAGAGTGTTGGTTAAAAGATCAATATACAGACAGACTTGAGTTCAATTCTTGAGGTTCAGAAACAGCAGAGATGAGCTTGTAGTTGCCAAAAGTCCTTTTAGAAATAGTCCAGAGGTTATAGTCCAATGTCCATATTCAGGGAGACTCCCGTCAGTGACTGGGGATCTCAATCCTTATGGCTTAAGGTTTCCCCTTCTTGAAACCCAAAGCAGATCTGAGATGAAGAAGGATCGTGTCCCAGGGTTTTTATACATTTCCAGCAGCCTTTTGGGCTGAGAAAACAATAGTCTTAACTTTCCTTCTTCTAAACATCATGGCAATTAGCACAGGGTAATTTATCCATTAAACAGTTCAGACACAGGTTACCACAATCTTCAAAGAGACATATAGACAATTATACTATTTCACTCAAGTGTCTTCCTAAATGTTCATATGACTTTTCTGATCTTTGAATCAAAGCTATAGCCATAGACAAGACTTGTTTGCTGACATCACAAGACCTGAGCAAACATCTATCCTATCTCTAACAATGCAGGCTTGCATTTCAAAGCTCTATTCATTTACGTCTCTTCCTAACAAGTCTTTAGAGTTTGGCCCTGGGTCAGGTCAGTCTTTGAGTTAATTAACTCTTTCTGGCCCTATCACCTTTCAATGAGATATTATATTACACTCATAACATCACGTGTAGTTATGCGAAGTGTGGGCCATTAATGGTCATCTAGAATCTTGATAGGTTTCAGAGTAGCAGCCGTGTTAGTCTGTATCCACATGCATCCGATGAAGTGAGCTGTAGCCCACGAAAGCCTATGCTCAAATAAATTTGTGAGTCTCTAAGGTGCCACAAGGACTCCTGTTCTTTTTGTAGAATCTTGATGGCTCCCATCAACGAGGACAATTGACTGGGCGGTGCGTGGTTTACTTGCAAGCCTTCCTGTGAGTCAGGCCAGGACAATGAAGGCTTGGGGTCTCACAGGACATGTGACCATGTCACCTAGTACTGGAATCCATCTTTAACCTGGTGCTTTTCCATTTAAAAGGAGGCATGGAGACCCAGAGAGGCAAAAGATTCCTGCCTTGTGCCAGAGCCATATAAGGGGGTGGAATAGAACAAAGAAGGCTGCAGTCATGAGGAATCCCCTAGCTGCCACCTGAGCTGGAACAAGGGCTGTACCGGGGGAAGGATCGGGCCCAGACTAGAAACGAGTCTAGTCTGTGAAAGAAGCTTATTGGCACATCTCTGAGGGTGAGGTTTCATCTGTAATCAGTTTCTTACTGTATTAGGCTTAGACTTGCATGTTATTGTTTTGTTTTGCTTAGAATTTACTTTGTTCTGTCTGTTTTTACTTGGAACCACTTAAATCCTACTTTTTATAGTTAATAAAATCACTTGTTTATTGATAAACCCAGAGTAAGTGATTAATACCTGGGGGAGGGGGGCAAACAGCTGTGCAAATCTCTCTCTCAGTGTTATAGAGGGCAGACAATTTATGAGTTTACCCTGTATAAGCTTTATCCAGAGTAAAACGGATTTATTTGGGGTTTTGATCCCATTGGGAACTGGGTATCTGGGTGCTGGAGACAGGAGCACTTCTTAAGCTGTTTTCAGTTAAGTCTCCAGCTTTGGAGGACGTGGGTCAGACATGGGTCTGTGTTTGCAGCAGGCTAGTGTGTCTGGCACAACCAGGCAGGGCTCTGAAGTCCCAAGCTGCCAGGAGAAACAGGCTCAGAGGCAGTCTCAGCATATCAGGTGGAAGTCCCAAGGGGGTCTCTGTGACCCAACCCGTCTCGTGATTAATCTGTCTGACTCAGAGCAGGGCCTTCATTTGGGTCCCTCACATCCAAAGGTGTCCCCTAACCACCAGGCTATGGGGTATTCTGGGGTGGGGCTTGTGACAAAGCAGCCCTGCCTGGGGCTACTTCCAATAACAAATAGCAATATGACAGATGTGCCTGCCTCAGTTTCCTCTGTAGTTGCCCATGCAAAGGAGTATTGTCTCACCCTTCTGTCTAGTTCATCAGCCCCCTTTCCAGGCCTCCACTGTCCGGGCCTCCCCTCAAGACCTCCCAGACCCGCTTCCCTCCGCAACTCTTCTCCCGTCGGCCCCACTCAGGTCTCCTGTGAGAGGGCCCCTGGCAGGATTCCACTCGTCCCTGCCTCCCAGTCGAGGAGTCCTACCCCTGTTCTGGGGACCCTCCTGCCAGGACCCCCCTTGTTCCTTGGCTCCTCCCACAGCCCTCCACTTGGGTGCCAGGTCTTCTGCCGTAGGGCTCCCTGCGTTGGCACACTCCTCAGACCTCCTGGCTGTGAGCCCTGCATCTGGGTCTGGCTTACGCGGTCCACGCTGGCTCTTCCCCTCGTTCCTAGGAGCCTCCCTGCCACCCAGCAGGGCTCCCCGGCTCCAGCCAGCCCCCGCCACCAGCTGTCCTCCAAGCTCTCTATTGGCAGCTTTCCCTCAGGCAGGCCTCTGCTGCTCCTTCGGTCTCCCCAGCCCCCCCCCCGCCCCCTCCTCCGGCCCAGGTGCCCTCACTTACACCCAGGCTGGGGGCAGCCGTTGAGTCACAGGCACACTGGACTTGGGGGGTGGGGGGCTCACTTTGGGCAGTCACAGGGCTCTTGCTGTCCCTTCCCTTGGAGCTGGTCCACTTTGTGTGGTGGCTGGAGCAGAGACGCGGCCCCGGTTCTCCCCAGGGAAGGCCCCCGTCACTGGGCTCGAGAGTCGGTCTCTAGCTCTTTGGCCCGGGGAACGTCTAATGAGTTTCACAGGAGATTGAGAAATCCACTGGGAGATTGAGAAAACGGAGACGGACTGGATCCAGCGGTGCGGCCCTCCCCTCGGATGTCGGGGGCCCACGTTCCAGTGCTCGGCTGAGTCTGAGCAGCAGCTTGACCCTGGGTTTCCATCCCAGGTGAGTGCCCTGAGCCCTGTCTAACCTCTGGACCCCCCCCCCTTTTTAAAAAACGTGACCTATGTGGAGGGGAGGGAAGTCAATCTACTTACCAATTCTGTGCTGGAGTTCCTCCCTCGGGCTCCAGGTACTTACACCGGCCATGCAGCCCCAGGCTTGCAAGAGCCAACAGCGGCATTTTCTATAGGAACCTTTTCAGTACTGACAGTGGAAATGACCATTCCCTTTCTTTCTCTTCTTAGGAACCCGGTATCTGCCTTTCCCATAAAGCAGCTCCGCTCACCCGCACAAGTAACATTTCCAATTCCTTCTTACGAAGAGCACTCCAGAGCAGCTGGTCCAGCACAGCAGTAAGAACGCAGCCTCGCCGGACTGACAGTGCCTGCTAGCGAGTTGTTATTTTGACTGTAAAACAAAGGGCTGGAAGGGACCTCAGTAAGTCATCTTGTCAGGTCTAATGCACTCAAAGCAGGACTGTAGCTATATATCAACCCCCACAGGGGTGTCAGCAGTAGGGGTCAAACGTGGGACCTCTGGAACTAAATGCATGAGGGGTTTTATGACCCCTGCGTGAGTTGGCCTTATATACATACGTGATACCTTCGTCAAGCAAACCAGGGATTAGGACGTCTGACCACTGGAGATCTCCTGCCTTCATGTAGGCTCACCCTGGCTATTATATTGAAGACTGAATAATACAATTAGTTGTACTACGTAACCAGTTGTTTCAGCATCTGCATTATGGAGCACAGACAAAATTCCAGATAAGAGAGGGGGAAAAAAACACCCTTTGCAGTGACCGTAGCTGTCAGGCTTTGTCGAAGTTCGCGGAGAGGTTTCATCTGTTGCTCTGTGAAACTGACCCCAGCGTAAGGGGAGTGAAAAGCGGGCAGGCGTGAGCAGCCCCGTCTGAAGTTCTCACGCTCTCCTCGGCCCTGTGGAGGGCAGCAGAGGAACGTGGCTGTGAGCCCTCTGCTCAGAGGGGCTGGGTGAATTCAGCCTGGCCAGGCTAGGCAGAGGTGGACACAGGACCTGCCATTAGAGGAGGGGGCGGCTGGCCCAGTGGCCTGGCACTGACACAGACCAGCCCTACAAGAAGTCCCAGCATGGGGCAGTTCTGGAGTAACCTGCTCATAAGGAGAGTTTTTTTCCTCACTCATCGGCTGTTGGATGGCTTCTGCCCTGCAGCTTGTGGGTGTCTGTCCCCTGGGATGTTTAATGTATAGCCACGGATGGTATGATCGCCCACAGAAACACATGAGAGGAAGTAAGGCCTAGTAGTTACAGGATGTGCCTGGGCTTTTGGGGCCCCGGGCTACACCCAGTTTTGCTACCAAATCATGTGTCACCTTGAGCAAATCACTACCCTCCCCTTGTGCCTCAGTTTCCCCATCTGTAAAATGCAGCTAACGCTGCTGACTCAGCTCACAGAGCAGGAGAAAGGGGGTTAGACTGACTCATGGATGTGTATGAAGCTCACTGAGACCCTCAGATAGACTGTATGGGAGACAGGATGGGCCATGGATTGGACACCCCCCTGGTAGCTAGGAGATCCCCATTCAATTCTCTGCATCACTGTCAACTTCCTGCGCGGCCTTGGGTGAGTCACTTATCCTCTCTGTGCCTCATTGGGGACAACAACCCTGCCTTGCCTCACAGGGCTGCTGTGAGGATAAATACCCTACAAACCGGGAGCTGCTCAGGTACTACAGTGACTTGGCACGTGAGAGACTGAGCAAGAAGGAGCGATGGGCATGCACAGTAGCATCTCCTGTGATGTGGCTTATTCTGGGCTGGGCTGTGTTCATTGCGCCTGACGGAAAGAGGGAAGGGAAAAAAACCTGAGAAAGTCAGAGCTGAATATTAGAGAGACAAGGTGGGATGGACACAGCTGCATCTACACTGCAAACAGCATCTGAATATTAAGCATTTAAGGCACCTGCAGCAGGTTTATATCAGTGCTGTGGGCTCCCTCTGGCTCGGAGCCCCTCACTGGGATTCCCAGGGCGGCAGTATAAATATCCCTGTGCGGGTTTCCAACCGCCTGCCACTCCCCACCCAGGTCACAGGCAGAGATTCCTCAACCCCAGCTGGGCAGGAGCCTGGTGCATTGTTGGCATCAACCATCTGGGTTGGGGGCAGCTCTCCGGCATTCAGCAGGGCCCAGTGGGGTGCGGACTGTGATTGGAGCGAGAGGCAGGGAAGCTGCAGCTGGGGGGGAAATGGCCCAGTTTCTAGGCCCTTCCCTATTCAGATATTTCCAAAAATCTGGGGAAAAGCTAGTTCTGCCCTGCTCTGCACCTTGTGCTGCGCCTGGCACCAGGGCAGAGTGGGTGTAAAGCGCCCCCGTGTCAAAATATCAAGGGCCAGATTCACACGATTAGTGATGTTTATTATCATTTCCGTGGCAATCGGTCGGGGCCCCATAGTACTCGGCCCTGAAGAAACAAAGAACTCAAAACCAGCCCAGTCCCCAAGAGATTGCAACCCAGGGTCTGTGCCCCAGCCGAAGCCTGCTGCTGGGTCCCACGGGGCTGGAGGCAAAGACGGCTTGACACCGGTGCGACCGGTGCTTAGCCCAGGAAGCTGGTCTCAGAGGCCAGCAGCCGTATGGTTTGAGACAGGTATATTCCAAACACCTAACACGCCGGACATCCCTGAGTCTTGGGGTATGGCTGGAATCTGAACCACAGCCCTGGCTGCCTGCCAGTGGCCCCTATCTTACAAAAACAGCCTGAAGCAGGACAACCAAACTGGATCCAAATACCGATCACGCAGCGTAGGCTCCTGTCTAGAACGGTGGCTGAGATCCTGCAGCGCATTCACCGCGGGTAGTTAATTGGCAGCTGGTGGCTGCCGTACCCTAGCAGGGGTTGAGGTTGGGGCTCCCTGCACTGTGGCTGCCCATCTTGCATCTGCTCCGGGCACTCCAGCCCCCAGCCCTGTCCGTCTGGCACCTCTCCCCAGCAAACACCGCGCAGGCCAAATCATTAATGAAACAGATCAGGAGATAGTTTGCCGTTTTTGCCAAAAGCAAGCGACTGAGCCCTGACGTGTGGCTCGGTATGTTTTCTCTAAGCCCTGGTCTACACTACGGGGGACGTGGGATCGATCCACGTTACGCAACTTCAGCTGTGTGAATAACGTAGCTGAAGTCGCCGTACTTAGACCTACTCTCCGCTGTGTCTTCACTACGGTGAGTCGACGGCTGCCGCTCCCCCGTCGACTCCTATACGCCACCACCATGAGAGGTGAGGGGGAGCCGATAAGTATAAGAACTACTGGGATGGCTCTCAGGGGTCCCAGGGCTGTGAGTCACCTCGGTACCCCCTGCCTCGAGAGCGGGAGTCTCGCTGGCGGTGGCTGGGTGCTGGCTCCTGGACACCACCTGCCCGTCAGCCACTCAGGCGCCTTCCTCTGGGCTAGGCCAGCCCTGACTTCACCCGACAGGTTAACGGCAAGGGCACCTCCACTTCTGAGCCCCTGTGAAGCATTCCCCTGTGACATCCAGCCCCTGACACTGGCTGCTTAGAGAAATCCAGAATCTCTGCCCCAGAAGGAGCAGCATAACCCAGTTTTGACGTAAATCTCCACTCCTGTATTACACACGCGCGTGTGAGCACGCACAATAAAATAAAAGTCGGTGTGTTTAAGAAGAATGGAGAGTTAACTAGAAACGAGAGAGTGGTGGAAACAAATGGTTACAATATAACATCACAAAATGAGAACTTGGGTCAATAGTTCCCTTTCCTACTAATAAAGTAGGTTCCTCCCTCTCAAAGTTTAGTCTGTTGCAGAGCTGGCTGGATTCACATGAACCAGGATCCAATTTTTCACGAGAACATCCCCTCACTCCAAGATGTCTCCTCAGTGAAAGGATCCAGAGGGCCTCTCCCCACTCTGTGTTATTCTCAAATAGTCTTTTGTCTCTGTTCACAGGCAGGGCAATCCTCTTTGTTTTTATTGTTCCTTCATATACCTCCAAGTGGTGCTGATTGTTTGCAGTTGTCTCTAATGGTTTTCCATTGATCACCTTGGGATGGAGCAAGGGTGGACAACTGAGCCTGGCATTACATCCCCGGCTAACCAGGGTGGGGTGACGATGCCCTCCAGGAATAGCCATCACCAAGGCACACTGCCCTGGTGACTAACTTCTACTCCAAGCCCATAAAGCACACTGTCAGTATCAATGTGTTATTCCTTAACTATTACCTGGACATGCATTTTGCAGTGGTTATGAAGCTTGACAAGTTACAAGCTTTCTGCACATACCTTACATGCTACTCTTTATGAGTTAATATACTGAAAGACTTGTGTGCGGTGTAGGGAGTTTGTCAGGCCTGAAATGAGAGTTGTTTGCAAAGAACAGGGAACTCTTTGCCAGGGCCTCAGTGTCACAAGGACCTTTCTAAATAATGTACAAAAGGAGAAATGATCAGATCAAACAAGTGAGAGGAGGAAAGGGTTAATTCTCTGTTGCTCTTCCCCACCTGAGCCAGTCTCCGAGGCCAGGTCCCTGGGGCTCTGGGCTGGCTCTCAGTCCCTGCTGGGATTCACAGGGCAGCAGTATAAATATCCCTGTTCCTCAGCCCTGGTCAGTGCAGATTCCCTGCCGCCTGCAGCTCCCCGACAGGGTCACAGACGGAGATTCCTCCTCCCCAGCTGGGGCGGGAGCCTGGTGAGTCGTTTGTGTGAATGAATCTGTGAAGGGGCGAATGGAAACAGATGAAAGCTGTGAAATGTCTGAGCTGGGGTTGGATAGCATGGGGGTGTGTAACTCTAACTGCCAGGGCAGGACGGGAGCCGGGGCATGGAGATAACGCTCCTGTGACTGCGCTGAGGTTCGGTGTTAGGAAGAGGTCACCGGGTTACCCTGATCCAGTCCCACGGGAGTCCCTGGGGTCCTGCTGTTGAACTCAGTGGGCTCTGGACTGGGCCGTTCTGGGTTACGTGACTGTGCAGAGTAAACCTCATTGGAAACCTGCTCAGGCCCTGTGATATTCTACACCCCAAATCCCGAGGCCGTCACTCAGGCAACACTTCCATTAACGCCATAAGGACCCCAGGACTGGGTCCATTCCAGCTGGCAGAAATTAGCTGGTTTCAAGGATCACACAGCATCACACACACACCCACCCATATTTCTGCAGGGTTCACACAAGACTGTGGCCAGCAGCAGCCTTTCCGCACTGCGTGTATGGGGGAAGGGAAGGGAGCTGCTTCCAGTCTCGGGGGGGGGGGGGGAAGAGATGATCTGGCCCATGTCTTTGCAGAGCTCATCTCTTCCTTCCTCACCCTCTCCGTGTCTGGAAGCAGCTTGTCCCTTCTTACCCACACCAGCATAACCCAGCCACCTCCTGTCCCCCGGCTACGGCACGGGCAGGAAGGGGTTAAGCCCTAAGGATGCATTGTGCACCAGGGCCCAGGGAACCTGACTGCAAGGGCTTCAGAGAACCGGGCCAGAGAAGTGGCTTAGTAGGGGAGGATGCCTAAGGGGCGGAGCAGCCCCACGCTCCCTGGGGCCAGGATCCAGGGTGTGGGGCTAGGGAGTGAAGAGGGGTGCTTAGCACCTGCCACAGGGGCTGTTGTGGAGCCTGTAGGTTCGGGACATGAACAGGCTGGAAATTGTTTCCCCTTCCTCCCCCCCGCCACTCCGGAGCTTAGCTGAGGGGCAGAGAGGCTTCCTCATGCCAGCGCTGGGAAGGGCTTTGGCACATGCAGGTCTCAGCACCTCCTGGCCAGCGCCCTGGGCCGGAGGGTCTTGGGTTTTCCCGGGGCTAAGCTCTCCGATAAGCTAAGCTCTCCGATGAGGGGCAGGTTCTCCGCACAGCGCTGGGAGCAGGAAGTGCCCCACTGGGGGTGGATCTGGGGGAGCAGCAGAGCTGGGGAAGGTGAAGGGGCAAAGCAGGGAGAGGACAGCGAGAGGGGGAGCATGTAAAGGGCTGATGGGTGGGCAGCAGAGTCAACAGGTAACCGGCCGCTGCCTGGTGCCTGCCCACACTCACCGGCCACTGCAGCTCGCAGCGCCCAGCCAGTGACGATGGGAAACGGGACGGGGGGCAGGGCCCTGCTGGGCGAGAGCCGGCACATAGTGGGGGCTGCGCTGATGGACCAGCAGGGGGAGTGGTCAGCCCCATGTGCTGCATATTTGCCCTGCCACCAGCCTTGCACAGCCACCCGCATTGTCGGTGTCATAAATATAAAGGGAAGGGTAAATCCCTTTAAAATCCCTCCTGGCCAGAGGAAAAATCCTCTCACCTGTACAGGGTTAAGAAGCTAACGGTAACCTTGCTGGCACCTGACCAAAATGACCAATGAGGAGACAAGATATTTTCAAAAGCTAGAGGGAAGGAGAAAAAAACTCTCTCTCTCTCTGTCTGTGTGATGCATTTGCCGGGGACAGAGCAGGAATGGAGTCTTAGAACTTAGTAAGTAATCTAGCTAGAGATGCGTTAGATTCTGTTTGTTTAAATGGCTGAGAAAATAAGCTTTGCTGAATGGAATGTAGATTCCTGCTTTTGTGTCTTTTTGTAACTTAAGCTTTTGCCCAGAGTGATTCTCTGTGTTTTGAATCTGATTACCCTGTAAGGTATTTACCATCCTGATTTTACAGAGGTGATTCTTTTACTTTTTCTTCTATTAAAATTCTTTTAAGAACCTGATTGCTTTTTCCTTGTTCTTAAGATCCAAGGGTTTGGGTCTGTGTTCAACTATGCAAATTGGTGAGGATTTTTATCAAGCCTTCCCCAGGAAAGGTGGTGTAGGGTTTGGGGAGGATTTTGGGGGGAAAGACGTTTCCAAGCGGGGTCTTTCCCGATTATATATTTGTTAGACGCTTGGTGGTGGCAGCAAAAAAGTCCAAGGGAAAAAGGAAAATAGTTTGTACCTTGAAGAAGTTTTAACCTAAGCTGGTAAAAATAAGCTTAGGAGGTTTTCATGCAGGTCCCCACATCTGTACCCTAGAGTTCAGAGTGGGGAAGGAACCTTGAGAGTCGGCCACTAGACCCCCCCACTCACCACTGTGGGGCGGGCATCTGCCAAGCAGGGGTCTGGCCAGCAGCAGGACCAGCCAGTGCCGATTTCTTTTTAAGAACAAGTTGGGTCACTTGCAGGAGGGCTTAAATATGGGACTGTCCCTTTAAAAACGGGACGTCTGGTCCCCCTGCACTGACTGCAGCTGCAGTTCTCCGGAGCAGAGCTACCAGCGTCCAGGCTTAAAATGCTGCCCCGGCGCAGCTGCACCGCTGTGGTTCGTTAGTGGAGACGCTCTGCGCTGAGGGGGGAGAGCTCCCGCAGCAGCGTAGTTAATCCTCCTCCCCCAGAGGCGGTAGCCATGTCCACATGGGGGTTAGGTTGGTGTAACTACGGCACTCAGGAGTAACCCCTGAGCAACGTAGTTATGCCAATATAGGTCTGTGGTGGGGACCAGAGCTTAATTGAGATTGGCTTCACATAGATAGGGCCAAATCCCGAAAAAACTTGCAACTTTACTCAGGTGAGTATGTTCATGAAAATCAATGGGAGTTGCTCGTGGTGGAGTTTACTTGTGTGCTAGTCGGGTCAGGGTCTCAGAGCCTGAAGGATCCAGCAGGGGGATTGTGAATGAAACAGGTTCTGTTCTCACCCCATTATAAACTGGGAGTGACTCCACAGTAGTGAGTGTGAAACTGGGGTAAGTGCCAGAAGAACCAGTCCTGTGGCTGCTTTAACGCACGTTCACAGTCACCGCTTGAGCCCTGAGAGTGACTGTAGCAAACGTGCGGAGGAGAGATTCTGCTGTGGACAGCAACACCAGGAGGGCACGCCCTGCGTCACCTGGGGCCAGAACCATCCGAACCATCTTCCCTCTTCTGGAATGGAGACCTTCCGTAGCAGGAGAGTTGTAATGGTTCCCACATGGGGAGCGTGGCCTAATGGTCATGGCTGCAGCTTGTGACTGCCAAGTGGGTTGTGTGGAGGCGATCCCGGGCCCTCCAACTACACCGGTCAGCCCTTTGGGCTACCAACAGTCTGGCTGTCCTTCCTGGGCCTCTTCCTCTTGTCCACCACGCTTGGGGTCAGCTTAGTCCAAAGTTTCCCCCTAGTGGGGAAACCCAAACCACAATGGCTAAGAGGGGGTTACCAATGTCCACAGTCCACAGGGAACGTCCCTCTCTGGTTGTCTCTGGGGTGTGTCCCTCCCTTCTCTTGGGGAGGCCCCCTTTTGGCAGCTGTGTCAGAGTCTTTGGCTTCCCTCTGGTCTGCTAGAGCTGTGGGCTGCAGGTCTGCTCACCTCCAACTCTGCCACCCAAACAAGCTAATTCCCTGCCTTTTAATTGCTCCCACAGATGAAGCATTTGCTGGAAGTTTGGTGGGCTGGGGTTGTCTGAGACCAAAATAATCCCTCAGCCTCTTGTAGCTTACTGTGGAGTTTCTACACCCCATCACAAGAGTGTTTCTGGATTATGGTGCACCTAACAGGCAGCTGTCACACAATGAAGTTTTTGATGGTATCTATGATTCTCTCAACAAATGCATTCCAGTCCTAGCTGACCCTCAAGTTCTCACTGATTTTCTCTTTTGCTGTTAGTTATTGGAAAATGAATAAAAGATCCAAGTGATGGTACATGATGCCAGCTGACAATCACACTCTTTTTGACCCTGTAACTTACATCCTGACCGGCATCCCGGGTACGGAGGAGTCTCATGACTGGATGTCCATCCCCTTCTGTCTGATGTACGTTGCAACACTTTTTGGGAACTCACTCCTACTATTCATCATACTAACAGAACAAAGCCTCCATGAGCCAATGTATCTATTTGTCTCCATGCTGGCCGCTGCTGATCTGCTGTTATCTACCACGACAGTGCCCAAGATGCTGGCTCTATTCTGGTTTAGAGCAGGGGAAATTTCTTTTGCTGGCTGCCTGACCCAGATGTTCTTCATCCATGTCAGTTTTACTGCCGAGTCGGCCATCCTGCTGGCCATGGCGTTTGATCGGTACGTTGCTATCTGCGACCCCCTGAGATACACCACCGTGCTAACCAAGTCTGTGATCGGGAAGATGGGGCTGGCAATTGTCACAAGAAGTTTCTGTATCATTTTCCCTCTCATCTTTCTGGTGAAGCGGCTGAATTTCTGCAGAACCAACCTCCTGCCTCACAACTATTGCGACTACATGGGCGTAGCACGGCTGGCCTGTGATGACGTCACAGTCAATGTCTGGTATGGCGTAGCCGTGGCTATTTTAGCAATCGGTTTGGATGCTGTGCTCATTGCTGTATCTTATGGGTTGATCCTCAGGGCCGTCTTCCGGCTCCCTTCCAAGGACGCCCGGCTCAAGGCTCTCCGCACCTGCGGCTCCCATGTCTGTGTCATACTGATGTTCTACATGCCGTCATTTTTCTCCTATTTTGCACACCAGTTCGGGCACATCATCCCAGGTTATATTCTCATCCTACTGGCCAACCTGTATCTGCTCATTCCCCCCATGTTAAACCCCATCGTTTATGCGGTGACAACAAAAGAGATCCTGAAACGGGTGATCTATTTTATCGATGTTGCAGCAAAACCTTCCTGCTGAGCTAAAGGAGGCAACAGAAAATGCTTTGGGACTTGGAAATTAAAGCCAGGTTTTCATTGGAACTATAGGGATGTTGTAACTATGTACTTACACTGTGTAAGCTCGAAAACTGGTCTCTCTCGTCAAGAGAAGTTGGGTCCAATGAAAGCTATTCCCTCCTCACCTTGTCTCTTTAATATCCTGGCACCGACATGGCTACAATAACACAGCTCTCTTCCACAAAAGGCAGCCAGACTGAATGAGTCTCTGTTCTAAGATGAAGGGAAACAACAAACCAAGAAAGCACAAAGGTAAAATCAGCCTGTGAGAGAGCACGGTGTGTGCATCTCCTCCGTGACAAGCTGCATCTGAGCTGCACTCTTAGTATATATTTGTCCCAGATCACTGGGTGGGGGCTCGAGCCGGTTTTCCATTGTGTTATTGGAATGGAACCCCTAGATACTGACCCCGGCCCTTGTTGCTGCCAACTCTGACAGGCAGAAGGGTTACATATAAAATCCTTTTTTCAGACGGGGCAACCAGAACTGGACACACTATTGAAGGTGTGCGCATACCATGGATTTATATAGTGGCAGAATAATATTTTTTATCCATTTCCTAATGGTTCTTAATGATCTTTTAGCCTTTTTGACCACTGCTGTGCAGAGAGCAGAAGTTTTCAGAGAACTGTCCACAGTGACTCCAAAATCTTATTATTGGGTGTTATCAGCTAATTAAGACCCCATCCTTCTACATGTGTAATTGGGATTATTTTTTTCCCATGTGCAGCATTTTGCACTTATCAATGCTGAATTTCATCGGCCATTTTGTTGCCCAGTCACCCAGTTTTGTGAGATCCCTCTGTAACTGTTCACAATCTGCTTTGGACTTAACTAGCTTGAATAATTTTGTATCCCCTGCAAACTTTGCCCCTTCACGGTTCATTCCCTTTTCCTGATCATTAGTGGATATGTAGAACGACACTGCTTCCAGTACATACCCTTGGGGGACCGCACTGTTTACCTCTTTGCATTATGAAGACTGACCATTTATTCCTACCGTTTGTTTCCTCTCTTTTAACCAGTTACTGACCCATGAGAGGACTTTCCCTTTTATCCCAGGACAGGTTACTTTGCTGAACAGCCTTTGGTGAGGGACCTTGGGAAAGGCTTTCTGAAAGTCCAAGTGCATTATATCCACTGGACCACCCTGCTCCACAGGTTTGTTGACCCCCTCAAAGAATTCGAAGAGCTCAGTGAGGCAGGATTTCCCTTTCTAAAAAGGTTTCAGAGTAACAGCCGTGTTAGTCTGTATTCGCAAAAAGAAAAGGAGTACTTGTGGCACCTTAGAGACTAACCAATTTATTTGAGCATAAGCTTTCGTGAGCTACAGCTCACTTCATCGGATGCATACTGTGGAAAGTGTAGAAGATCTTTTTATACACACAAAGAAGGAAAAAAATACCTCCCCCCACCCCACTCTCCTGCTGGTAATAGCTTATCTAAAGTGATCACTCTCCTTACAATGTGTATGATAATCAAGTTGGGCCATTTCCAGCACAAATCCAGGTTTTCTCCCCCACACACATACACAAACCCACTCTCCTGCTGGTAATAGCTTATGTAAAGTGATCACTCTCCTTACAATGTGTATGATAATCAAGGTGGGCCATTTCCAGCACAAATCCAGGGTTTAACAAGAACGTCTGGGGGGGGGGGGGTAGGAAAAAACAAGGGGAAATAGGTTACCTTACATAATGACTTAGCCACTCCCAGTCTCTATTCAAGCCTAAGTTAATTGTATCCAATTTGCAAATGAATTCCAATTCAGCAGTCTCTCGCTGGAGTCTGGATTTGAAGTTTTTCTGTTGTAATATCGCAACTTTCATGTCTGTAATCGCGTGACCAGAGAAATTGAAGTGTTCTCCGACTGGTTTATGAATGTTATAATTCCTGACATCTGATTTGTGTCCATTTATTCTTTTACGTAGAGACTGTCCAGTCTGACCAATGTACATAGAATCATAGAATCATAGAATATCAGGGTTGGAAGGGACCTCAGGAGGTCATCTAGTCCAACCCCCTGCTCAAAGCAGGACCAATCCCCAATCAAATCATCCCAGCCAAGGCTTTGTCAAGCCTGACCTTAAAAACTTCCAAGAAAGGAGATTCTACCACCTCCCTAGGTAACGCATTCCAGTGTTTCACCACCCTCTTAGTGAAAAAGTTTTTCCTAATATCCAACCTAAACCTCCCCCACTGCAACTTGAGACCATTACGCCTTGTCCTGTCCTCTTCTACCACTGAGAATAGTCTAGAACCATCCTCTTTGGAACCCCCTTTCAGGTAGTTGAAAGCAGCTATCAAATCCCCCCTCATTCTTCTCTTCCGCAGACTAAACAATCCCAGTTCCCTCAGCCTCTCCTCATAAGTCATGTGTTCCAGACCCCTAATCATTTTTGTTGCCCTTCGCTGGACTCTCTCCAATTTATCCACGTCCTTCTTGTAGTGTGGGGCCCAAAACTGGACACAGTACTCCAGATGAGGCCTCACCAATGTCGAATAGAGGGGAACGATCACGTCCCTCGATCTGCTCGCTATGCCCCTACTTATACATCCCAAAATGCCATTGGCCTTCTTGGCAACAAGGGCACACCGTTGACTCATATCCGGCTTCTCGTCCACTGTAACCCCTAGGTCCTTTTCCGCAGAACTGCTGCCTAGCAGTGGCAGAGGGGCATTGCTGGCACATGATGGCATATATCACATTGGTGGATGTGCAGGTGAACGAGCCTCTGATAGTGTGGCTGATGTTATTAGTCCCTGTGATGGTGTCCTCTGAATAGATATGTGGGCACGGTTGGCAACGGGCTTTTACCAACAGGAGAGTGGGTTTGTGGGGGGGGGGGGGGGGGGGGGAGAAAACCTAGATTTGTGCTGGAAATGGCCCAACTTGATTATCATACACATTGTAAGGAGAGTGATCTCTTTAGATAAGCTATTACCAGCAGGAGAGTGGGGTGGGGGGAGGTATTTTTTTCCTGCTTTGTGTGCATAAAAAGATCTTCAACACTTTCCACTGCATGCATCCGATGAAGTGAGCTGTAGCTCACGAAAGCTTATGCTCAAATAAATTGGTTAGTCTCTAAGGTGCCACAAGTCCTCCTTTTCCCTTTCTAAAAACTCTGTTAACTCTTCCCCAGCCCATTGTGTTTATCTTCTAAGGCCATTAGAGATATTTGCTACTAGCAGTCATAGATGGGCCATACGCCATCCTATTGGAATCCAGGAAGCAGGCAGGCAGAAGCCTCCCACTGCTATAGGACCCCCCCCCCCCTCCCCGTAGCCTAAGGGGAGGATCCACATGACCTGGAAGCCAAACGATTCCGGAGGACAACTAATGAGATAACAGGGACAGGAGTGAGGTCAAAGGGTCAAACGAAGGGAACCTGATGGGGACACCGAGCAGAGAACCCTGGACAGCACCCACTGCTCCTCAAAGGCGTCAAGGGAGCCAGCGGACAGAGGATCAGAAATAGGCCCCACAGTCATAGGAGACCCCATCGGCCAACCTCCTCTCCCTGGTTTTATAGATGGCCATTTTAGCCAGGGCTAGGAGGAGGCTGACCAGGAGGTCCTGTGACTTTGTGGGGCCATTGTAGGCAATCTCATTATACCATCCCCTCCATCAACGTATCCAGCTCACTTTTCCAATGAGGAAATTGAAGAGCACACTCCACTGAGATGGCCTGATAGACACCTGTCTGGGGTCAGAGTGGGCTTGAGGGAGGCTGATGGCTTGGGGCAGGAGAGGGGGTGTGTGTCCCAGCCAGGGTCTGCCCACTCTGCGAGTGTGGAGCCAGGCTGGGGAGAGCAGGCAGGGCAGGGGCAGGTTTGTACCTCAATGAACTGGAAGTTCACAACCTGTTTAATTTTCCCCATTTTTGCAGTATCTCCTGGCTCTGGGAGGAAGGAGGGAGGCAGAGAGTTAGTTACTGACCCGGTTACACACCGGCTCTTGGTTCTCCACCTTCTGCTCCCCCTGTACATCACAAGAAAAAAGGCATCCTTCCTTTCTCAGAGGGCAGTCCTGTAACCCCAGGGCAAAGTGTCTGCATGGCAGGGAGATGTAGTCCCTGGATGATATCCACACAGGCTGGGAATCGGGACTGGGACTCAGGAGATCTGGGTTGTATCCCCAAGCTCTCCCACCAGCCTGCTGGAGAACCTTGGGCAGACGTGAAGCAGGGCCATGGGCTTTGATTCTGACCCTGCACCCCGTCCTTGCTTTCAGTGGAGCTATTCTGGATCTGCACCAAGACAGAGAAGAATCCGACCCCGAGAGCCGGCTCACCCCTGGCTTCACATCCCCATTATTCCCAGATTCATTAATTCCAAGGCCAGAAGGCACCATTGTGTTCATCCAGTCTGACCCCCTGCATCGCACAGGCTAGGGAACTGCCCCAGAATAATTCCTAGAGCAGATCTCCTGGGAAAACATCCTATCTTGATTGAACAACGGTCAGTGATGGAAAATCCACCACAACCCTTGTAAATTGTTCCAACCTTAATGGTTAATTACCCTCCCTGTTAGAAATCGACACTTTTTCCCCAGTCTCAATGTGTCGAGCTTCCACATCCAGCCAGTGGATCGTGTGAGACCTTTCTTGGCTACACTGAAGAGCCCATTGTTAAATGTTTGTTCCCTGTGTAGATACTTACACACTGTGATCAGACTTTATTTTCTCTTTGTAAAACTAAACAGATTCGGCTTTTTGAGCCTCTCACTATCAGACAGGGTTTCTAATCCTTTAGTCATTCCCGTGGCTCCTCTCTGAGCCCTCTCCAATGGATCAGCATCTCTCTTGGGTCTGTCCATTTCGGGGAGCAGGGAGGTAGGAGCTGCCAAGGCCATTGCTGCTCACAAAGATGTCATCGGTGATGTCACAGTCGGCCCAGCTGGGGGGCAGTGCCAGGAACCCCTGCAGAAGCAGGAGGGGCAGGAGGGAGCTGGTGCCCTGGGAGTGGAGAAGTGGGGGCTGGTATGAATGATTTGGGCCTGGATTGTGGCATTACGCAGGGCAGGGGGAGGTCAGTTCCCTTCTCCTGCTTCCCCACCCGTAGATCGGTGATCACGGGAGCAAGAACAATACTACGAATATCACCACAGTGAAGCAAACCCAGCCCCCACTGCTCTCCGGCTCTCCTTGGCTCTCCCTGAGCCTCACCAAGCATGGTGGACAGCGGAGAGATCACCGTCGCCTGCCCAGTCACTGCCGCCAACCCCCGCATCATCCGAGTCACGAGGGAAACCCCCCTGGTGAGGGAGGAGTTTGTGGGGCAGCCAGAGGGCCCTGCACCCCGACTCCGCAGTCAGCCGTGACTCTCAGCCAGCGTGGAAAACAGAAGGTTTATTTGCCGAAGGAACAGTGTGTGGAACAGAACTTCTTCGTGGGGTTTGAGGAGAAGGGGTGGGCTGGGGCCGCAGGGGGAGGGCTGGTGTGAGGGTGGGGGCTTGTGGAGGAGGGGTGGGACGAGGTCTCACGGGGAGGGGCAGAGCAAGTCGGGGCCTTGGGGAAAGGGGTGGTTCAGGGGGAGGGGGAAGCAGGCCACAGTTCAGGCACCACTGCCCCCCCCCGCACCACACACACACTTTTTTGGAGCTTCCGCCGCACCCCTCCGGGTGCTGAGTTTGAGTCATCCAGGGACTGGCTTTTCACAGCGGCTGAGCACCCGCCACTCCGGTGCAGAGAGTGGGCGCTGCGAGTGCTCCGCACCGCTTGAAATCTTGGCTGAGGTGAGTCCCAGGCTGGGGGCTGCAGCAGGTCAACTTTGCACCTTGGTAGAGGGACACGGGAACCACCAGACTGGATCTTTGTTGCGTCCATCTAGCCCAGCAGCCTGTCTCCAACAGGGGCCAGCACCAGGTGCTTCCAAAATGTGTGTTGTCATTAACACTGGTAACTCTGGGTATTTCTGATACCCAGATAAATGTCCAATCTATTTTTGGATCTTGTTAAGGTCTTGGCCTCAACAGAGTCCTGCAGCAGTGAGTTCCACAGTTTGATTATGTGTTTTGTGGGAAAGTATTTCCTTGTATTGGTTTTTATTTGCCACCTTTTACTTTCCTTGCATGTCACTTGTTCTACTGTAATGAGAGGAAGAGTAGCTCCCAATTTCCCCTCTCTCTACCACCTACTCTCTTACATATACACATAGGGAGAGACAAGGGGTGGGGCAGGTGATACCTTTTATTGGAACAACTTCTGGTGGGGAGAGAGAGAAGCTTTCGAGCTCATGGAGCAGTTCTTCAGGTCTGACAAAGGCACTCAGAGTGTGCCAGATAAATACAAGGTGGAACAGATAGTTTAGCATGAGTAGTTCACACCTATTTGAAGGCACAGTTCAAGGTGAACGGGCCGACAAAAGTTGATCCAGTAAAAGATATTCCCTCCCCCACCTTGTTTCTCTAATGTCCCAGGACTGACAGGGCTACAGCGACATGGCACACACACACATATAGGTTTTCAGGATGGTTGGACTAAGTGAGACTAACGGCAATCTGTATAAGAACTACTGTGACGGTTCTCAGGGCTCTCAGGATTGTGAGTCACCTCATTACCCTCTGACCTCAATATCCAATTTTTCATGAGAAGGTCCAGGCACCAGGAGATGTCTCCACAGTGAAAGGATCCAGAGGGCCTCCCCCTGCTTTGTGTTCTCCTGAAACAGTCTTTTGTCTCTGTCCCTAGTCAGGGCAACCCCATCTCTTGTAACGTTCCTTCATTTACCTCCAAGTAGTGTTGATTATTTTCAGTTGTCTCTGATGGTTTTCCATTGATAATCTTGGGATGGAACAAGGGTGGACAATTGAGCCTCACATTACATCCCTGGCTAACCAGGGTGGGGTGACGACGCCCTCCAGGAATAGCCATCACCAAGACATACTATGCCCTGGTGACTAACTTCTACTCCAAGTCCATAAAGCACACTGTCAATATCAATATGTTATTCCTTAACTATTACCTGGACAAGTTACTAGCTTTTTGCACACACCTTACATGCTTCTCTTGATGGGTAAATATTCAGTAAGACTTGTGTGTGAGATGAGAGTTGTTTGCAAAGAACAGGGAACTCTTTGCCAGGGCCTCAGTGTCACAATGACCTTTCTAAATAACATAAAAAGGGAGAAATGATCAGATCAAACAAGTGAGAGGAGGAAAGGGTTAATTCTCTGCTGCTTTTCACCACCTGAGCCAGTCACAGAGGCCAAGTCCCTGGGGCTCCATGCTGGCTCTGAGCCCGCCGCTGGGGTTCACAGGGCAGCGGTATAAATATCCCTGTACCAAAGCCCTGCTCAGTGCAGATTCCCTGCCGCTTGGAGCTCGTTGACTGGGTCACAGGTAGGGATTCCTCATCTCCAGCTGGGACAGGAGCCCGGTGAGTCATTTGAATGGAAAATGAATCTGTGAAGGGGCGAATGGAAACAGATGAAAGCTATGAAATGTCTGAGCTGGGGTTGGATAGCATGGGGGGGGGGTGTGACTGTAATTGCAGGGCCAGGACGGGAGCCGGGGCACGGAGATAACGCTCCTGTGACGGCGCTGAGGGTCGGTGTTAGGAAGAGGTCGCCGGGTTACCCTGATCCCCTCCCACGGAAGTCACTGGGGTCCTGCTGTTGAACCCAGTGGGCCCTGGACGGGGCCATTCTTCGTTAATGTGACTCGTCAGAGTAAATCTAAGCAGGCCCTGTGATATTCTACACCCCAAATCCCGAGGCCGTCACTCTCATTAACGCCATGAGGACCCCGGGCTGGGTCCGTTCCGCTTGGCAGAAATTAGCTGGTTTCAAGGAGCCTGGCGGCGAATGTCGGAACTAAAGAACTCAGGCCCAACCGACTCTGAGGGCTGCTTTGATACCCGTGTTCCAGCGACTCCGGGTGACCACATCTCCCTACGCTGAATGCGGGACACCTGGTCCAATTACTTGTCTTCCAGCGAGTCCCACAGCAATCCGTCAGAACCCTGCAGTAGAAATGTTCAAATTAACATCAAGTTGACTGAGTCCCTGTTAAAACCAATTTGGCATTATTGGATTCTTTTTTAAGTACCTTCTTCACTTTAAATCTTTAGGGTCCACACAGGGAGGGGTGACGCCGCCCCCCACATCCCCACGGGGAGAGCTGACACACACACACTCCTGTACACCTCTCTCACACTGGGTGGGGCGCGGGGTGACTGACCGACCGACCTGACCCTCCCTGTCCTGCGCGCTCCGCCCTCCATGCTTGGCTGGGCCCTGGGAAGGGCTCGCTTCTCCTGGTACCTCATGCCGTGTCTTCTCAAGGCAACATGTGTGTGTGTGGGGGGGTTGAGCGGGGATGCAAGGTCATATTCCCTCCCTGCAAGATTTCTGCCCGGGTTCACACCAGAATCTGGCCAGCAGCAGCCTTTCAGCACTGTGCGCGAGGGAAGGGATGGGATCTGCCTCCAGCCACAGGGGAGGAGGGTGTGGGGGAAGGGATAAGAACATAAGATCGGCCAGACTGGGTCAGACCAAAGGTCCATCTAGCCCAGTGTCCTGTCTTCTGACAGTGGCCAGTGCCAGGTGCCCCAGAGGGAATGAACAGAACAGGGAATCATGCAGTGATCCATCCCCTGTCGCTCATTCCCCGCTTGTGGCAAACAGAGGCTAAGGACACTATCCCTGCCCATCCTGGCTAACAGCCTTTGTTGGACCTATCCTCCATGCACTCATCTAGTTCTTTTTTGAACCCTGTTATGGTCTTGGCCTTCACAACATTCTCTGGCAAAAATTTCACAGGTCGATTGTACATTGTGGGAAGAAATACTTCCTTTTGTTTGTTTTAAACCCGCTGCCTATTAATTTCGTTGGGTGATCCCTGGCTCTTGTGTTATGAGAAGGAGTAAATAACACTTCCTTATTCACTTTCTCCACACCAGCCATGATTTTATAGACCTCTATCATATCCCCCCTTAGTCGTCTTTTTTCAAAGCTGAAAAGTCCCAGTCTTATTAATCTCTCCTCATATGGAAGCTGTTCCATACCCCGAATCATTTTTGTTGCCCTTTTCTGAACCTTTCCCAATCCAATATATCTTTTTTGAGATGAGGCAACCACATCGGCATGCAGTATTCAAGATGTGGGCACACAGTGGATTTATATAGAGGCAACATGATATTTTCTGTCTTATTGTCTATCCCTTTCTTAATGATTTCCCACATTCTGTTAGTTTTTTTGGCTGCCGTTGCACACTGAGTGGATGTTTTCAGATAACTCTCCACAATGATGCCAAAATCTCTTTCTTGAGTGGTAACAGCTAATTTAGACTCCATTAGTTTTTGTGTATGGTTGAGACTATGTTTTCCAAAGGGTATTGCTTTGCATTTATCAACATTGAATTTCATCTGCCATTTTCTAGTCCGGTCACCCAGTTTTGAGAGATCTTTTTGTAGCTCTTCACACTCTGCCTCGGACTTAACTATCTTGAGTAATTTTGTATCATCCACAAATTTTGCCACCTCTTTGTTTACCCCTTTTTCCAGATCATTTATGAATATATTGAATAGGACTGGCTCCAGTACAGACCCTTGGGGGACACCACCCTTTACCTCTCTCCATTCTGAAAACTGACCATTTATACCTACCCTTTGTTTCCTATCTTTTAAGGAGTTACCAGTCCATGAGAGGACCTTCCCTCTTATCCATGATAGCTTACTTTGCTTATGAGCCTTTGGTGAGGGACCTTGTCAAAGGCTTTCAGAAAATCTAAGTACATTTTGTCCACTGGATCCCCCCTGTCCACATGCTTGTTGATCCCACTCAAAGAATTTGAATAGATTCGTGAGGTATGATTTCCCTTTAGAAAAAAACATGTTGACTATTCCCCAACAAATTATGTTCATCTATTTGTCTGACAATATGGTTCTTTACTATAGTTTCAACCAGTTTGCCCAGTACTGAAGTCAGGCTTACAGGCCTGTAATTGCCGGGATCACCTCTGGAACCCTTTTTAAAAACTGGCGTCACCTTAGCTATCCTCCAGCCGTCTGGGACAGAAGCTGATTTAAACGATAGGTTACAGGCTACCGTTAGTAGTTCTGCAATTTCACATTTCAGTTCCTTCAGAACTCTTGGGTGAATCCCATCTGGTCCTGGCAACTTATTCCTGTTTAGTTTATCTATTTGTTCCAAAACCTCCTCTAATGATACCTCAATCTGGGACAGTTCCCCAGATTTGTCACCTAAAAAGAATGGCTCAGGTTTGTGAATCTCCCTCACATCCTCAGCCTTGAAGATGACCTAGCCAGTTTGCTCATGTGCACATGTTCATAAAAGTCAATGGGAGTTGCTCGTGAATGACTTTACTTGTGGGCTTGAGTGTTGGTCAGTTCAAGGCCTCAGTGCCAGCAGGAGGACTGTCAGGGAAACAGGTTCTGCTTTCACTCTGTTATAAACTGGGGGTGATTTCACAGTAGTGAGTGTGAAACTGGGGTAAGTGCCAGAAGAACTAGTCGTGTGACTGCTTTCTCACTTTCACAGTCACCGCTTGAGCCCTGAGAGCGACTGTAGCAAACGTGCGGAGGAGAGATTCTGCTGTGGACAGCAACACCAGAAGGGCGCGCCCTGCGTCACCTGGGGCCAGAACCATCCAAACCATCGTCCCTCTTCTGGAATGGAGACGTTACGTCACAGGGATAGTACGTAACTTGTCGTGGGTCACCAGTGTGGTAAAATGTTCGGCTGTGTATGTCTGTGTTCTCGCTGTGTCCTTCCCAGCTCTGCGCAGACAGCTGGCCCAGCAGACCTCGAGTGAACAACCCAATGACCACAAGATCCCTTAAGGTACGAAAGCACCCAGCCAGGTTTATTGTCGATGGAGCATGCTACTAGGATCCCGCGGACTCCACCGGACCACTAAGGCATGTCTGCCTGTTACAGTGAACCAGCTCGGTGAACAGCGGGACTTTCCGTTCCTCCCTAGGCTAGACAGAGACACTCCCTTTGAGGCTCCATTTTATACATCAATACAAACAAGTTACGTACTGACCCTCTAACGTAGTTAATTGACACCCTCTGACGTAGCCGGATGCCACCCATCACTTTGTACATCTCTACCCAGCACACTGTCATCCTGACCTTATCTTTAGGATGGGTCACTGTCATAAATATAAAGGGAAGGGTAACCACCTTTCTGGATTCAGTGCTATAAAATCCCTCCTGGACAGAGGCAAAATCCTTTCACCTGTAAAGGGTTAAGAAGCTCAGGTAACCTGGCTGGCACCTGACCCCAAATGACCAATGAGGGGACAAGATACTTTCAAATCTGGAGGCGGGGGGAAACAAAGGGTTCTGTCTGTCTGTGTGATGCTCTTGCCGGGAACAGATCAGGAATGCAGCCTCACAGCTCCTGTAAAGTTAGTAAGTAATCTAGCTAGAACATGCATTAGATTTTCTTTTGTTTAATGGTTTGCATGAGTGCCCCGTGCCCAGCACCCCTTAGAAATGTGTGACTTTGAAATGTCAGCCCTGTGCTTGCCAGATTCTGTGAGCAGGGCCTGCCTCTAGCTCACAGCCTAATTGTGCTTTACATCAACAAGGTTTTGATTACTTTAGCCCAGGCCTCAGGCCTCATACTAGGCCTCTAATCCAAGGGCTTATGTCTCAGGCTCTCTTCCTACTCCAGTCCCGCAATACGAGAGTGGCACAAATATAAAGGGAAGGGTAGCAACCTTTATGTATGCAGTCATATAAAATCCCTCTTGGCCAGAGGTACAGAATCACTTACCTGAAAGGAGTTAAGCTGTTCAATTAACCTAGTTGGCACCTGACCAGAGGGACCAATGGGGAAAGAAGATACTTTCAAATTTGGGGGAGAGGGAAGGTTTTTTTGTGCTCTCTTTGCGTGTGCCCTTTCGGGATAAAGAGAGAGACCAACCAGGTAACCCAGCTCCTAAAAAGATCCTGAAATGATACATGTAAAGTTACAGAAATTGTAAGTAATAGCAAGGATTATCTTTTGTTTTGGCTTGTGAATTTTCTCTATGCTAAGAGGTAATTTTATTCCTGTTTTGTAACTGGGAAGCAGTGTCAGAGGGGGATCCTCTGGTTTTAAATCTTTTTATTTACCCTGTAAAGTTGTCTTCAATCCTGATTTTCCAGGTGTGATTCTTTTACTTTTTTTTTTTTTAAATAAAATTCTTCTTTTAAGAACCTGATTGATGTTCAGTGTCCTAAAACCCAGGGATTTGGTCTGTGCTCACTTTGTTAACCTATTGCTTGGTATATTATTCTCAAGTCCCCTCAGGAAAGGGGGTGAAGGGGCTTGGGGTGATATTTCTGAGGCGGGGGGGGGGTAGGGCTCCAAATGGTCCCTCCCTGAATGTTTTTTTAAATCACTTGGTGGTGGCAGCAACACCGTCCAAGGACAAGGAAAGGAATTTGTGGCTTGGGGAAGTTTTAAACCTAAGATGGTGGACTATAACCGTAGTGGGTCTTCCATGAAGGTCCCCACATCTGTACCCCAGAGTTCAGAGTGGGGAGGGAACCCTGACAGAGAGTGTTTCTGGTTTTATAGTCCCACCCAAGAGGCAGTTGTCACACAACAACGTTTTTGATGGTGATTATGATTCTCTCAACAAATGCATTCTAGTCCGAGCTCACACTTGAGTTGTCACTGATTTTCTTTTTCCTGTTAGTTACTGGAAGCTGAATAGAAGATCCAAGTGATGGTACATGATGCCAGCTGAAAATCACACTGTTTTTGACCCTGTGACCTACATCCTGACCGGCATCCCGGGTACGGAGGAGTCTCATGTCTGGATCGCCATCCCCTTCTGTCTGATGTACATTACGACACTTTGTGGGAACTCTCTCCTACTGTTCATCATACTAACAGAACAAAGCCTCCATGAGCCCATGTATCTATTTGTCTCCATGCTGGCCGCTGCTGATCTGCTGTTATCTACCACGACTGTGCCAAAGATGCTGGCTGTATTCTGGTTTAGAGCAGGGGAAATTACTTTTGCTGGCTGCCTGACCCAGATGTTCTTCATCCATGCCAGTTTTATTGCTGAGTCGGCCATCCTGCTGGCCATGGCGTTTGATCGGTACATTGCCATCTGCGACCCCCTGAGATACACCAGTGTGCTAACCAAGTCTCTGATCGGGAAGATAGGGCTGGCAGTTGTCACAAGAAGTTTCTGTATCATTTTCCCTCTCATCTTTCTCGTGAAGCAGCTGAAGTTCTGCAGAACCAACCTCCTGCCTCACACCAACTGTGAGCATATGATCATAGTCCGGCTGGCCTGTGACGACATTACAGTCAACATCTGGTATGGCTTAGCCATGGCTATATTAGTAATTGGTTTGGATGCTGTGCTCATTGCTGTATCTTATGGGTTGATCCTCAGGGCTGTCTTCCGGCTCCCCTCCAAGGATGCCCGGCTCAAGGCTCTCCGCACCTGCAGCTCCCATGTCTGTGTCATACTGATGTTCTACATGCCGGCCTTTTTCTCCTCTTTTGCACACCAATTTGGGCACATCATCCCAGGTTATATTCTCATCCTACTGGCCAACCTCTATGTGCTCATTCCCCCCATGTTAAACCCCATCGTTTATGCAGTGACAACAAAAGAGATCCTGAAATGCATGATCAACAGGTTTTATCGATCCTGCAGCAGAAGCTCCCTGCTGAGCTAAAGGAGACAACAGAAAATGCTTTGGGACTTGGAAATTAAAGCCAGGTTTTTATGTAAACTATAGGGGTGTTATAATTATGTACTTTCACTGCATAAGCTCGAAAGGTGGTCTCTCTCATCAACAGAAGTTTGTCCAGTGACAGATATCTAGTCCCCCACTTTGTCTCTCTAATATCCTGGGACTGACATGGCTACAATAGCACTGTGCACTGCCAAACAAGGCAGCCAGACCAAGTGAGTCTTGTTCTAAGCTGAAGGGAAACAGAAAAACAGGAAAGAACAAAGGTAGAAATCACTATGAGACAGAGAGAGCACAGTGTGTGCATCTCCTCTGTGACAAGCTGCATCTGAGCTGCACTCTTAATGGCAAGAGAAAGCAGCAGCCAAGGGGGCCATGCCATGGGACAGTGGGAAGTGCACTGGGCTGCATGTTGGGAGAGAGGGGCTCTAGTCTTGGTTCTGCCACTGACCTGCTATGTCACCTTGGGAGAGTTTCTTTCCTCCTCAAACTCCTAAATCCTTCTCAGGGTCACAGCTTTGCTGGCCTCAGTCCCCCATTCTGGAGCTAAGACCTGCATCCCACGGATTTTGTGTTTTGCTGGTTTACGGCACGTTTCGTGTGGATAGGCCCCGCTTCCTCAGGCTGATCTCGCTCTCTTTCCTACACTCGTGGCTTTGTGGGGGTGGCTGGGTGGGAGAGAGGTCAGGGGGTGCTGTGGCCTGGTGCACTGGGCAAGGGGCTCATTTGCACATGATCTCCAGTCCCCCCGCTGTGGGAGAGAGAGAGGGGGAATAGAATCGTGTGTGTGCGATTAGCTGTTTCTTGTCCTGTGCTAAAGGAATTTTTTTGCCGCTAAGGATAATGTGCTGACTCCTCCTGGGGCTCGGGGGCTTGTTTGGCCTTCTGCTGGCGTCTCACAGCATCCAACAAAAATGCTTTGGGAATCTTTTTTCCTTTTATTCTCACCTTCTATTCCTGCAGCTGTTGAGAAGAAACGTCTCATAAGAACGGTGTATACTGGGTCAGGCCAAAGCGCCACAGTGGCCAATGCCAGGTGCTTCAGGGGGGTGAACAGAACAGGGCAATCATCAAGTGATCCATCCTCTCTCATCCCATCCTGGCTTCTGGTGGTCAGAGGTTTTGGGACACCAGCAGCATGGTCTTCCATCCCCGACCATCTTGGCTTATAGTCATTGATAGACCTATCCTCTGTTAATTTATCTAATTCTTTTTTAATCCTTTGGCCGTCACAACATCCCCTGGCAATGAGTTCCACTGGTTAGCTCTGTGTTCTATGAAAAAATGCTTCCTCTTGTTTGTATTAAATCTGCTGCCTATTAATTTCGTCAGGTAACCCTTGGTTTTTGCATTCTGTGTATATGTAAATAGCATTTCTCAATTCACTTTCTCCACACCAGTCATGATTTTATAGACCTCTGTCATATCCCCCCTTCGTTGTCTCTTGTCTAAGCTGAATGGTCTCAGTCTTTTTAGTGTCTCCTCATATGGAAGCCGTTCCATCCCCTTAATCATCTTTGTTGCCCTTCTCTGAATCTTTTCAAGTTACGCTATGTCCTTTTTGAGACGGGGCTACCAGAAATGGACACGCTAGTGAAGGTGTGAGCATACCCTGGATTTATACACTGGCAGTATGATATTTTCTATCCATTCCATAATGGTTCTTAAGAATCCATTAGCCTTTTTGACCACTGCTGTGCCTAGAGCAGAAGTTTTCAGAGAACTGTCCACGGTGATGCTACGATCTCTTTGTTGGGTGGTATCAGATCATTTAGACCCCATCCTTAAATATGTGTAGTTAGGATTATTTATCCCAGTGTGCATCATTTTGCACTTATCAATGCTGAATTTCATCGGCCATTTCGTAGCCCTATCATCCGGTTTTGTGAGATCCCTCTGTAACTGTTCACAGTCTGCTTTGGACTTAACTAGCTTGAATAATTTTGATTCCTCTCCAAACTTTGCCACTTCACTGTTCACGCCCGTTTTCCGGATCATTAAGGAACGTGTTGAACAGCACTGGTCCCAGTACAGATCCTTCGGGCACCCCGGCGTTTACCTCACTCCATTGTGAAAATGGACCATTTTTTCCTACCCTTTGTTTCCTATATTTTAACCAGTTACAGAGCCATGGGGGGCCTTCGTCTTATCCCATGACAGCTCACTTTGCCTAAGAGCCTTTGGTGAGGGACCTTGTCAAAGGCTTTCGGAAAGTCCAAGCGCACTATAGCTACTGGGTCACCCTTCTCCACATTCTTGTTAATGCCCTAAAGATTTCCATTAGCTTGGTGCGCCATGATTTCCCTTTACAAAATCGGAGTTATCTCTTCCCAACATAGTGTGCTTATCTTCTAAAGCCATTGGAAATATTTGCTGCTTCCGGTTGCATACGCCACATGGGCATACGTAAGGGCCATATGCCATTGTAGACAATCTCATTATACCATCCCCTCCGTAAACCTATTTGCAGATGAGGAAATTTCTGGGGGCAGAGTGGGCTCGAGGGTGGCTGATAGCTCGGGATGGGGGATATCCCAGCTGGGGGCTGTCCACTCTCCAAGTGTGAAGCCAGGCTGTGGAGTGGAGGCAGCTCAGGGGCAGGTTTCATTGAATCATAGAATATCAGGGTTTGAAGGGACCTCAGGAGGTCATCTAGTCCAACCCCCTGCTCAAAGCAGGACCAATCCCCATCTAAATCATCCCAGCCAGGGCTTTGTCAAGCCGGTCCTTAAAAACCTCTAAGGATGGAGATCCCACCACCTCCTTAGGGAACCCATTCCAGTGCTTCACCACCCTCCTAGTGAAAAAGATTTTCCTAATATCCAATCTAGACTTCCCCCATTACTCCTTATTCTGTCATCTGCCACCATGGAGAACAGCCGAGCTCCATCCTTTTTGGTTCTCCCCTAGAGCTAGTTGAAGGCAGCTATCAAATGCCCCCTCACTCTTCTCTTCTGCAGACTAAATAACCCCAGTTCCCTCAGCCTCTCCTCGTAAATCACGTGCCGCAACCCCTGATCATTTTCGTTGCCCTCTGCTGGACTCTTTTAAATTTGTCCACATCCTTTCTGTAGTGGAGGGCCCAAAACTGGATGCAATACTCCAGGTGTGGCCTCACCAGTGCTGAATAAAGGGGAATAATCATGTCCCTAGATCTGCTGGCAATACTCCTACTAATGCAGCCCAATATGCCGTTAGCCTTCTTGGCAACAAGGGCACACTGCTGACTCATCTCCAGCTTCTCGTCCACTGTAATCCCCAGGTCCTTTTCTGCCAAACTACCGCTTAGCCAGTCGGTCCCCAACCTGTAGCGGTGCATGGGATTCTTCTGTCCTAAGTGCAGGACTCTGCACTTGCCCTTGTTGAACCTCATCAGATTTCTTTTGGCCCAATCCTCCAATTTGTCTAGGTCACTCTGGACCCTATCCCTACCCTCCAGCGTATCTACCTCTCCCCTCACCTTAGTGCTATCTGCAAACTTTCTGAGGGTACAATCCATCCCATCATCCAGATCATTAATGAAGATATTGAACAAACCCAGGATGTTGAACAAACAGACCCCAGGGCACTCCGGTTCATACCGGCTGCCAACTAGACATCGAGTCATTGATCACTAACCATTAACCCCGATGATCTAGCCAGCTTTCTGTCCATCTTATAGTCCATTCATCCAATCCATACTTTTTTAACTTGCTGGCAAGAATACTGTGGGAGACCGTATCAAAAGATATATCACATCACCGGTTTCCCCATATCCACAGAGCCAGTTATCTCATCGTAGAAGGCAATTAGGTTTGTCAGGCATAACATGGCCTTGGTGAATCCATGTTGACTGTTCCTGATCACCTTCCTCTCCTCTAAGTGCTTCAAAATGGATTTTTTGAGGACCTGCTCCATGCTTTTTCCAGGGACTGAGGTTCACAACCTGTTTAATTTTCCCCATTTTTCCGGTAGCTTCTGCTTTGGGTGGGGGGCCTCTGGCTCGGGGAGGAAGGAGAGAGCCGGACAGTTAGTTACAGACCCTAAAAAAGGGAAGAAGGAGGATCCTGGGAACTACAGGCCAGTCAGCCTCACCTCAGTCCCTGGAAAAATCATGGAGCAGGTCCTCAAAGAATCAATCCTGAAGCACTTAGAGGAGAGGAAAGTGATCAGGAACAGTCAGCATGGATTCACCAAGGGAAGGTCATGCCTGACTAATCTAATCGCCTTTTATGATGAGATTACTGGTTCTGTGGATGAAGGGAAAGCAGTGGATGTATTGTTTCTTGACTTTAGCAAAGCTTTTGACACGGTCTCCCACAGCATTCTTGTCAGCAAGTTAAGGAAGTATGGGCTGGATGAATGCACTATAAGGTGGGTAGAAAGCTGGCTAGATTGTCGGGCTCAACGGGTAGTGATCAATGGCTCCATGTCCAGTTGGCAGCCAGTGTCAAGTGGAGTGCCCCAGGGGTCGGTCCTGGGGCCGGTTTTGTTCAATATCTTCATAAATGATCTGGAGGATGGTGTGGATTGCACTCTCAGCAAATTTGCGGATGATACTAAACTGGGAGGAGTGGTAGATACGCTGGAGGGGAGGGATAGGATACAGAAGGACCTAGACAAATTGGAGGATTGGGCCAAAAGAAATCTGATGAGGTTCAATAAGGATAAGTGCAGGGTCCTGCACTTAGGATGGAAGAATCCAATGCACCGCTACAGACTAGGGACCGAATGGCTAGGCAGCAGTTCTGCGGAAAAGGACCTAGGGGTGACAGTAGACGAGAAGCTGGATATGAGTCAGCAGTGTGCCCTTGTTGCCAAGAAGGCCAATGGCATTTTGGGATGTATAAGTAGGGGCATAGCAAGCAGATTGAGGGACGTGATCGTTCCCCTCTATTCGACACTGGTGAGGCCTCATCTGGAGTACTGTGTCCAGTTTTGGGCCCCACACTACAAGAAGGATGTGGATAAATTGGAAAGAGTCCAGCGAAGGGCAACAAAAATGATTAGGGGTCTAGAGCACATGACTTATGAGGAGAGGCTGAGGGAGCTGGGATTGTTTAGTCTGCAGAAGAGAAGAATGAGGGGGGATTTGTTAGCTGCTTTCAACTACCTGAAAGGGGGTTCCAAAGAGGATGGCTCTAGACTGTTCTCAAAGGTAGCAGATGACAGAACGAGGAGTAACGGTCTCAAGTTGCAATGGGGGAGGTTTAGATTGGATATTAGGAAAAACTTTTTCACTAAGAGGGTGGTGAAACACTGGAATGCGTTACCTAGGGAGGTGGTAGAATCTCCTTCCTTAGAGGTTTTTAAGGTCAGGCTTGACAAAGCCCTGGCTGGGATGATTTAACTGGGACTTGGTCCTGCTTTGAGCAGGGGGTTGGACTAGATGACCTTCTGGGGTCCCTTCCAACCCTGATATTCTATGATTCTATGACCCCATTACACACCGGCTCTAGGTTAATTGCTCTTGTTCCTGCTTTACATCACTGAAGGACAAGAGAAAAGGATCCTTCCGTTCTCCCTTGGCCAGTCCTGTAACCCCATGGAAAAATTGTCTGCATGGCAGGGAGATGTAGACCCTGGATGACATGTGTGACGGGATCCCCAGGGGGAGGCCTGGGACTCTGGAACCGCTGTGCCCCCTGAACTCTCTCCAGCCTGAGCTGTCTCTCACAATGCCTCCCTATTGACCAGCAGGAAACCCCTCCAGGTGCTGTTGTCATTCAGCAGAACCGCAAGTGGACCCCACACCCAGTTAGTTTGCATGAATGCTCCCAGAGCCACTCACGAATCACATGGTGTTTATACCCTCAGTCCCATGTGCTTGGAGAACCCAAGTCCAGGCATGTCTGGGGGGCATTGCTGAGTCTCCAGGCAAGGTTGAGCAATTCCCCTGGTGTGGCCTCATGCAGGTGAGTCATTGCATTGTGGCTCCCTTGCTGGACAATACACTGTTGATGGGTTGACTGACACCCCATCCGGCTGTTTGTTAC
The DNA here is from genome assembly GCF_015237465.2 of Chelonia mydas. NCBI lineage: Eukaryota > Metazoa > Chordata > Testudines > Cheloniidae > Chelonia > Chelonia mydas. Next base: position 3,743,565 of record NC_057849.1, on the reverse strand, counting down.
TTTCCTTGCTGTTACCTCTAGGGAGCTAATAACTGGCTGATTCCCCAACTTGCAGCATGTTTTAGTGACCACCATACAGCACCGTTCTCATAACTTCATATGCACAAAAGATGTACCTAGTGAGATAGAACAGCAGGTTTCAGCTTTCTATGCAAGATCACAATTACATATAAATGAGGAATATGGGTGTTACAGGATGCTCCCTTAAGGTACAGAATGTCACAACCTCCACACAGGCTGTGAGTCTGGGCTGGGATTCAAGAGATCTGGGTTCAATCCCCAAGCTCTCTCACCGGCCTGCTGGAGCATCTTGGGCAAGTTACAGCACATCCTTGTGCCTCAGTTTTCCCATCTGGAAAATGGGAACAATGATACTGCCGTCCTTTGTAGAGTGCTTTGAGACCCACTGATAAAACAGCTCAATATTGTTATTTAATCTTGTTTCCATTGGGGCCCAAGGGCTCTGCCAGGCACCTCCCAAACCGAGATGAGATCCTGCACCGAGGAGTTTACAAACTAGGGTAGACATTGCACCAAGGCGGAGGAGATTCTGACCCAGGAAGCTGGACTGTTGCTGGCTTCACATCCCCGTTATTCACAGATTCATTAACTCCAAGGCCAGAAGGGATCATTGTGCTCATCCAGTCTGATCCCCTCCGTCGCACAGGCCGGAGGCCTGCCTCCAAATAATTCCCAGAGCAGAACTTTTAGAAAAACATCCCATCTTGATTGAACAATCGTCAGTGATGAAGAATCCACCACAACCCTTGTCAATTATTCCAATGGTTAATTCCACTCTCTATTAGAAATCTACAATTTATTCCCAGTCTCAATGTGTCAAGCTTCCACTTCCAGCCAGTGGATCATGTGAGACCTTTCTCGGCTAGACTGAAGAGCCCATTGTTAAAAGTTTGTTCCCTGTGTAGATACTCACACACTGTGATCAGACTTTATTTTCTCCTTGTTAAACTAAACAGATTGGGCTCTTTGAGCCTCTCGCTATCTTAATCATTCCTGTGGCTCCTCTCTGAGCCCTCTCCAATGGATCAGCATCTTTCTTGGGTCTTTCTCGGGGAGCAGGGAGATAGGGGCTGCCAAGGCCATTGCTGCTCACAAAGATGTCATCGGTGATGTCACAGTCGGCCCAGCCGGGGAGCAGTGCAGAGAACTGCTGGAGAAGCAGGAGGGGCAGGAGGGAGCTGGTGCCCTGGGAGTGTCAAAGTGGGGGCTGGTATGCATGATTTGGGCCTGGATTCTGGCATTACGCAGGGCAGGGGGAGGTCAGTTCCCTTCTCCTGCTTCCCCACACGTAGATCGGTGATCACAGGAGGAAGTGATATCTTTTATAGAACCAACTTCTGCTGGGGTGAGTGACAAGCTTTCAAGCTACATGGAGCAGTTCTTCAGGTCTGGGAAAGGTATTGAGAGTGTCCCAGCTAAATACAAGGTGGACCAGATAGTTTAGCATGAGTAGTTCACACCTATTCTAAGGGACCATTCAGGCCTACAGAAGTCGGTCCAGTAAACGATATTCCCTCCGCCATCTTGTTTCTCTAATATCTCGGGACTGATGGAGCTACAACGACATGGCACACACACATATAGGTTTTCAGGGTGGTTGGACAAAGTGAGACTAAAGGCAGTCTGTATAAGAACTACTGAGATGATTCTCAGATCTCCCAGGACTGGGAGTCACCTCGTTACCCCCTGACTCCAGGATCTAACTTTTCATGAGAACGTCCCCGCACCAGGTGATGTCTCCTCAGTGAAAGGATCCAGAGGGCCTCTCCCTGCTCTGTGTTCTCCTGAAACAGTCTTTTGTCTCTGTCCATAGTCTTGTAATGTTCCTTCATTTACCTCCAAGTGGTGTTGATTGTTTGCAGTTATCTCTGATGGTTTTCCATTGATCATCTTGGGAAGGAGCATGGCTGGAGAACTGAGTCTGGCGTTACATCCCCGGCTAACCAGCGCGGGGTGACGACACCCTCCTGGAGTGACCATCACCAAGAAACACTATGCCCTGGTGACTAACTTCTACTCCAAGTCCATAGAGCACACTGTCAATATCAGTATATGTTATCCCTTAACTGTTACCTGGACATGCCTTTTGCAATGGTTATGAAGCTTAGGAAGTTACAAGCTTTCTGCACACACCTTACATGCTACTCTTTACGGGTAAATATTCCATAAGACGTGTGTGGTGTAGGGAGTTTGTCAGGCCTGAGATGAGTTGTTTGCAAAGAACAGGGAACTCTTTGCCAGGGCCTCAGTATCACAACAATCTTTGTAAGTAACGTACAAAAGGAGAAATGATCAGCTCAAACAAATGAGAAGAGGAAAGGGTTAATTCTCTGCTGCTGTTCACCGCCTGAGCCAGTCTCCGAGGCCAGGTCCCTGGGGCTCTGGGCTGGCTCTGAGTCCCCCGCTGGGATTCACAGGGCAGCAGTATAAATATCCCTGTTCCTCAGCCCTGGTCAGTGCAGATTCCCCGCCGCTTGGAGCTCCCCAACAGGGTCACAGATGGAGATTCCTCCTCCCCAGCTGGGGCCGGAGCCTGGTGAGTCCTTTGCATGGAATGAATCTGTGAAGGGGCGAATGGAAACACATGAAAGCTATGAAATGTCTGAGCTGGGCTTGGATAGAATGGGGGTGTCTAATTCTGACTGCAGGGGCAGGAGGGGAGCCCGTGGCATGGAGATAACGCTCCTGTGACGGCGCTGAGGGTCGGTGTCAGGAAGAGGTCGCCGGGTTACCCTGATCCCCTCCCACGGGAGTCACTGGGGGTCTTGCTGGTGAACTCAGTGGGCTCTGGACTGGGCCATTCTTGGGTACGTAACTGTTCAGAGTAAACCTCATTGGAAACCTACTCACCCCAAATCTTTGAACCCCAAATCTCGAGGCCTTCACTCCGGCAAAACTTCCATTAAAATCAATAAAGACCTCAGGACTGGGTCCATTCTGGTTCTCAGAAGTTAGCTGGTTTGAAGCAGCATAGCTGTGAATTTCCAAAGTGTATAACCCAGGAGCAACCGCTTATAAAGGCTGCTTTGGTACTGATTGAGACAGGTTCCCCCCAAATTGGGGTACCACTGAGCCCACTGACCCACCGCCTGGGCTGCCACTCACCCTGTACTGCTGTGACAAGCTGCAAAGCCCTCCAGCCTGCACCTTCACCAGCATTCACACAGGGAGAGACACACCCAGCTGCAATTACACGCAGGCACTTTAACCACCAGCTTTCCAGGCTAGGACCCCAGAGCAGAACCATCCTGCCCTGGTCAAATCTGGCCTGTGTGTGTGTTTAATACCCGGTCGCCTCTCCCTCAATGTGAAGAGGACCTTGCACACTTGGGGTAACCAAGCAGAGATTTTCATCAAGTATTCTACTCAACGCTCACTGGTTTAGATTATAACAAAACAAGCTTATTAACGACAAAAGATAGATTTTAAGATTTTATATAAAGGTTAGGTTGCATTTTTGTTTATTTGCTAGATAATCTGCTTTGATCTGTTTGCTATCACTTATAATCACTTAAAATCTGTCTTTCATCATTAATAACATTGTTTTTGCTTTATCTAAACTAGTGAGTTGGAATGAAGTGCACAGGTAAGAGAGAGGTGGAAACAAGTGGATACAATATAAAATCACAAAATGAGAACTTGGGTCAATAGTTCACCTTTCATAGAATAATAGAATCATAGACAATTAGGGTTGGAAGAGACCTCAGGAGGTCATCTTGTCCAACTGCCTGCTCCAAGCAGGACCAACACCCACTAAATCACCCCAGCCAAGGTTTTGTTAAGTTGGGCCTTAAAAACCTGTAAGGAAGAAGATTCCACCACCTCTCTAGGGAACCCATTCCAGTGCTTCACCACCCTCCTAGTGAAAGAGTGTTTCCTAATATCCAGCCTAGACCTCCCCCACTGCAACTTGAGACCACTGCTTCTTCATCTGTCATCTGCCACCACTGAGAACAGCCGAGCTCCATCCTCTTTGGAACCCCCCTTCATGTAGTTGAAGGCTGCTATCAAATCCCCCCTCACTCTTCTCTTCTGCAGATTAAATAACCCCAGTTCCCCCAGTCTCACCTCGTAAGTCATGTGCCCCAACCCCCTAATCATTTCCGTTGCCCTCTGCTGGACTCTCTCCAATTTGTCCACATCCCTTCTGTAGTGGGGGGACCAAAACTGGATGCAGTACTCCAGGTGTGGCCTCAGTAATGCCAAATAGAGGGGAATAATCACTTCCCTCAATCTGCTGGCAATGCTCCTACTAATACATCCCAGTATGCCATTGGATTTCTTGGGAATGAGGGCACATTGCTGACTCATATCCAGCTTCTCATCCACTGTAACCCCTAGGTCATAGAATCATAGAATATCAGTGTTGGAAGGGACCTCAGGAGGTCGTCTAGTCCAACCCCCTGCTCAAAGCAGGACCAATCCCCAATTAAATCATCCCAGCCAGGGCTTTGTCAAGCCTGACCTTAAAAACTTCTAAGGAAGGAGATTCCACCACCTCCCTAGGTAACACATTCCAGTGTTTCACCACCCTCCTAGTGAAAAAGTTTTCCTTTTGAAAAAGGCCCTTTTCTGCAGAACTGCTGCTTAGCCAGTTGGTCCCCAGCCTGTAGTGGTGCATGGGATTCTTCCATCCTAAGGGAAGGACTCTGCACTCTGCAGATAAATTAGGTCTCCCTCCCCCACAATTTTAGTCTGTTGCAGAGTTGGCTGGATTCACAAGAACCAGGATCCAATTGTTCATTAGAACTTCCCCGCCCCACAAGTTGGCTCACCAAGGAAAGGGCCCAGAGGGTGTATCCCCACACTGTGTTGTCCTGAAACATAGGTATTTTGTCTCTGTTCATAGGAGGGCAACCCCGTCTGTTGTCATGCTCCTTGATTGACCTCCAAGTGGTGTTGATTGTTTGCAATTGTCTCTGATGGTTTTCTATTGATCATCTTGGGAAGGAGCATGGCTGGAGAACTGATGCTGGCATTACACCCCCAGCTGACCAGGGCGGGTGACGAGGGGGCGAATTCTATGAGCTTACGCTGTACAGTTATCTGTGCAGGGTAAGATGGTAACATTTTGGGTTTATACTCCAGTGGGTGGTAAGAATCTGGGAAGCTGGTGGTTAATTTGGTGGCAGCCTCTCTTTTGTTGGTTCACATGCAGTGGCTGGTTAGAGAGCCTGCATGTCACTGCAGCTGGGTGTGCATCCTGATCTGTGTGTATCCTGGTGTAATGGTAAGACTGGGAGCAGGTCTGCAGTTTTTGACGGCAGCACAGTGTGAGAGGGAGCGCAGGCTGGTGGGTCAGGGGGCTCAATGAAACCCCAGTTCCAGGTGGCACCCCTGGGGAACCCGTTACACTGTCAACAAATGCACTCCAGGGCTAGCTGACCCTTGAGTTCTCACTGATTGTTTCTTTTGCTGTTAGTTATTGGAAACTGAACAGAAGAACCAAGCAATGGTAAATGATGCCAGCTGACAATCACACCTTTTTTGCCCCTGTGACCTACATCCTGACCGGCATCCCGGGTACGGAGGAGTCTCATGTCTGGATCGCCATCCCCTTCTGTCTGATGTACGTTTCAACACTTTATGGGAACTCTCTCCTACTATTCATCATACTAACAGAACGAAGCCTCCATGAGCCCATGTATCTTTTCCTGTCCATGCTGGCCACTACTGATCTGCTGTTATCTACCACCACAGTACCCAAGATGCTGGCTGTATTCTGGTTTAGAGCTGGGGAAATTTCTTTTGCTGCCTGCCTGACCCAGATGTTCTTCATCCATGCCAGTTTTATTGCTGAGTCGGCCATCCTGCTGGCCATGGCGTTTGATCGGTACGTTGCCATCTGCGACCCCCTGAGATACACCACCGTGCTAACCAAGTCTGTGATCGGGAAGATGGGGCTGGCAATTGTCACAAGAAGTTTCTGTATCATTTTCCCTCTCATCTTTCTTGTGAAGCAGCTGAAGTTCTGCAGATCCAACCTCCTGCCTAACAACTATTGCGACTACATGGACGTAGCCCGGCTGGCCTGTGATGACATCACAGTCAACATCTGGTATGGCGTAGCCGTGGCTATTTTAGCAATCGGTTTGGATGCTGTGCTCATTGCTTTGTCTTATGGGTTGATCCTCAGGGCCGTCTTCCAGCTCCCCTCCAAGGACGCCCGGCTCAAGGCTCTCCGCACCTGCGGCTCCCATGTCTGTGTCATACTCATGTTCTACATGCCATCCTTTTTCTCCTTTTTTGCATACCGGTTTGGGCACATCATCCCAGGTTATATTCTCATCCTACTGGCCAATCTCTATGTGCTCGTTCCCCCCATGTTAAACCCCATCGTTTATGCGGTGACAACAAAAGAGATCCTGAAACGGGTGATCAATTTATTTTATCGATGCTGCAGCAGAAGCTTCTTGCTGAGCTCAAGGAGGCAACAGAAAATGCTTTGGGACTTGGAAATTAAAGCCAGGTTTTCATTGGAACTGTAGGGGAGTATTTACTATGTACTTACACTGTGTAAGCTCCAAAGCTGGTCTCTCTCGTCAACAGGAGTTGGGTCCAATGAAAGCTATTCCCTCCTCACATTGTCTCTCTAATATCCTGGGACCGACATGGCTACAACAACACAGCTCCCTTCCACAAAAGGCAGCCAGACAGAATGAGTCTCTGCTCTAAGATGAAGGGAAACAACAAACCAAGAAAGCACAAAGGTAAAATCTGCTTGTGAGAGAGCACGGTGTGTGCATCTCCTCCGTGACAAGCTGCATCTGAGCTGCACTCTTAGTGGCAACAGAAAGCAGCAGCCAAGGGGGCCATACCCTGGGACAGTGGGAAGTGCCCTGGACTGCACATTGGGAGACAGGGTCTCTAGTCTTGGTTCTCCCTCCAACCTGCTGTGTCACCTTGGGAGAGTTTCTTTCCTCCTCGGTTTCCTCATTGGCAAAGTGAGCACACCTTGGGGCCTGCATGGAAGTCAGGAGCAAGTCTCCTCTACTCAGGGAGACAGCGCAGTGATTACATGGGCCTCCTGCACACAGCCCAGAACCCGAGCAGGGGTGGCTTTGACTGTGCCATCATGGGCCTCCTTGACCTGGAGATCCGCCCCAAGAGACATGGCAAGGGCACCACACACCCCACCCCACAGCAAACATGGTGATTCATAATGTTTAAGGCCATAAGGATCCACAGTCTGACCACCTGTATAACACAGGCCCTATAATGAAACCCAGTCACCCATTTATTGAACCCAATAGCTTGGTTTTCGTTACAGCACCTTCCACAAAGATATGTGAGCTCCTAAATCCTTCTCAGGGTCACTGCTTTTTATCCACCTTACAGTCCATTCATCCAATCCATATTTCTCTATCTTGGTGGCAAGAATACTGTGGGAGACCATGTCAAAAGCTTTCAAAAGTCAAGATATACCTCCACTGCTTTCCCCATATGCACAGAGCCACTTATCTCATCATAAAAGGCAATCAGGTTGGTGAGGCATGACTTGCCCTTGATGAATCCATGTTGACTGTTCCTGATCACCTTCCTCTCCTCCAAGTGCTTCAGCATGGATTCCTTGAGGATCTGCTCCGTGATTTTGCTGGGGACTGAGGTGAGTCTGATCGGTCTGTAGTTCCCCACATTCTCTTTCTTCCATTTTTTGAAGATGGGCACTATATTTGCCTTTTTCTAATCGTCCGTGACCTCCCCCGAACTCCAGAAATTTTCAAAGATAATGGGCAATGGCTCTGCAATCACATTAGCCAACTCCCTCAGCACCCTTGGATGCATTAGATCTGGACCCATGGACTTGTGTATGTCCAGCTTTTCTAAATAGACCTCAACCTCTTCTTTCAGCACAGAGGGCTGGTCACCTCCTCCCCATGCTGTGTTGCCCAGTGCAGCAGTCTGGGAGCTGACTTTGTCTGTGAAGACCACGACGAAAAAAGCACTGAGTTCTTCAGCTTTTTCCATATCCTCTGTCACTATGCTGCCTCCTCATTCAGTCTCCCTGACCGTCTTGGTTAACAGCTATTGATGGATTTATCCTCCCATGGACTTATCTATTTCTTTTTTGATCCCAGTTATACATGTCTTGTTCTTTTTTGAATGCAGTTGTACTTTTGGCCATCACTACATCCCCTTGCAATGAGTTCCACAGGTTACATCTGCGTTGCATGTATAAATACATCCTCTTCTTTGTCTTAAATCTGCTGCCTATTAATTTCATCGGGTAACCTCTGGTTTTTGTATATTGTGAGAAAGTAAATAACATTTCTCTATTCACTTTCTCCACACCAGTCATGATTTTATAGACCTCTGTCATATCCCCCCCGCAGAGGTCTTTTTTCTAAGCTGAACAGCCCAAGTCTTTTTAGGCCCGGTGGAAACACCCAAGGTGAGGAAGGAGTTTGTGGGGAAGCCAGAGGGCCCTGCACCCAACTCCGCAGTCAGCTGTGACTCTCAGCCAGTGTGGAAAACAGAAGGTTTATTTGTCGAAGGAACAGAGTGTAGACTTTGTTAGCCCAAAGTCCGTGACTTTCAGCAAATCCATCTGGGGGGACTGGGCAGGACACCCCAGACTTCCATCTCCCGAGTCCCCCACAGCAGACTGCCCAGCTTCCAGCGGCCTGACCTCCGACATGCACATTGCTCCTCCTCCTGGTCTGTGTCTCCCTTCCCAAACAAAGTGTCACCTGGTCGCATCCCCCTCCTGGCTTTCAGGTGATGAAAGGCACGGGCCATTCCTTACATGCAGGCAGCTGGAACCACCTCACCTGGCCCCAAGGGCCTCAGTAATAGTCACACACCCTTATTCCCACCACCTAGTCATTGGTGAAGCACACAGGGAAACTGAGGCACACACAGTATTCATGCAAAACCGTAAGCCTCAAATAGGCTCACATATAACATAAGAAGGAGGAAAAACCCACTTTGTAACAGGTGTGTAGTCGTGCCGAAGGGCCCTGTAGACCGATGTTCAAGACCTGTGATCCCTGACACACAGACAGTAATGGAGACAGAGTCAAACAGGCCGATGGCAGCCTTCTCTCCTGGCGCCCTTTACTATTGCTGCCAATGAAGTCTGGACCAAGAAGACAAATTCTCTGACTCTGGCCCTCGCTGACACAAGCAATGAGGACAGCCCACCTGACCTGGAATCTCTAGGGGACATTACCCTGTGATAATCCGAGACACGTAGGACTGGAAGGCACCTAAACGGGTCATCTAGTCCAGTCCCCTACACTCAAGGCAAACATTTTCCAAAGTGGCTGCTGATTTAAAGATTTTCAGGTTTGGAAGCAGGGGCACCAGAACGAGGCGGGCCAAGGTCCATGGCCCTATCACTTACAACAGTTGGAGGGCTAAGAACTCCCAATGTTTACTGGCCAGAAGGGCAAGCGAGAGGGGGATGGAGTGGAGAGGAGTGAGTGGGGGGCAGAGGACTGGGGAGTATGGAGGGAGTGGGGTATCAGTGGGAAGGGTGGTGTGAGGGTGGAATTTGAGGAGAACAGGTGGGCTGGGGGTTCAGGGGGAGGGGCAGTGCAGGGTGGGGGTACAGAGGAGGGTTGGTGCGAGTCTGGGGGCTTAGGGGAAGGAGTGGTGCAGGGCAGGACCTCACGAGATGGGGCCGTGCCAGGGCGGGGGCTCAGGGGAAGGGCTGGTGCAGGATGGGGGCTCAGGGGAGGCGTGGTGCAAGGGCGGGACATCAGGGGCCGGGGCCGTGCCAGGGCGAGGTCCTTAGGGGAAGGGGCAGTGTAGGGTGGGGGCTCAGGAAGGAGGGGGAGCAAGTCAAGGCCTTGGGGAAAGGGGAGATGTGGGGGGGGGCAGGCCAAAGTTCAGGCACCGGTGCACCCCCCCCAACCACACACACACTTTTTTGGAGCTTCCGCCACTCCTGTTTGGATGCTGAGCTTGAGTCATCCAGGGTCTGACTTTTCACAGCGGCTGAGCACCCGCCACTCCGGTGGCAGAGAGTGGGCGACACACTGTGCCCTGGTGACTTAACTTCCACTCAAGTCCATAGAGCACAATGTCAATATCAATATCTGTTATTCCTTAACTACTGCCTGGACATGCCTTTTGCAATGGTTATGAAGCTTGAGAAGTTACAAGCTTTCTGCACAGCCCTCACGTGCTTCTCTTTATGGGGAAATATTGCAGAAGATTTGTTTGTGGTGTCGTGTCAGGCCTGAGATGAGAGCTGTTTGAAAGAACAGGGAACTCTTTGCGAGGGGAGGAAAGGGTTAATTCTCTGCTGCTCTTCACCGCCTGAGCCTATCCCAGAGGCCAGGTCCCTGGGGCTCTGGGCCGGCTCTGAGTCCCCCTTTGGGATTCACAGGGCAGCAGTATAAATATCCCTGTAGCTCAGCCCCGGTCAGTGCAGATTCCCTGCCGCCCGCAGCTCCCCGACTGGGTCACAGACGGAGATTCCTCCTCCCCAGCTGGGGCCGGAGCCTGGTGAGTCCTTTGCATGGAATGAATCTCTCTCCCTGAGGATACTTGCTCCTGACTTCCATGCTGGCCCCAAAGTGTGCTCACTTTGCCAATGAGGAAACCGAGGAGGAAAGAAACTCTCCCACGGTGACACAGCAGATTGGAGGGAGAACCAAGACTAGAGACCCTGTCTCCCAATGTGCAGTCCAGGGCACTTCTCACTGTCCCAGGGCATGGCCCCCTTGGCTGCTGCTTTCTGTTGCCACTAAGAGTGCAGCTCAGATGCAGCTTGTCACGGAGGAGATGCACACACCGCGCTCTCTCACAGGCTGATTTTACCTTTGTGCTTTCTTGGTTTGTTGTTTCCCTTCATCTCAGAACAGAGACTCATTCTGTCTGGCTGCCTTTTGTGGAAGGGAGCTGTGTTGTTGTAGCCATGTCGGTCCCAGAATATTAGAGAGACCAGGTGAGGAGGGAATAGCTTTCATTGGACCCAACTTCTGTTGACGAGAGAGACCAGTTTTTGAGCTTACACAGTGTAAGTACATAGTAAATACTCCCCTACAGTTCCAGTGAAAACCTGGCTTTAATTTCCAAAGACTTTGAGTCATCTTGTTACCCCCAGACTCAGTGAGGGGGGACTCTCCTCTCAGGTAGGCCAGCCCTTTCTTCTCCTTGCATGGAAACAATAGGTGCATCCCCGCCTCTGATCTCCTGTGAATTGGCACCCTGTGATATTCTGCCCCTGATCCTGGCTACTCACTGAAATCCCGATGCTCTGCCCCAAAAGGAGCAGTGCATTCCAGTTTAACTGTGTGATGGGATCCCCGGGGTGCAGCCTGGGATGGTGGGACTGCTGTGCCACTTGAACTCTGCAGCCTGGGCTCTCCATCACAATGTTGCTAATGACCAGCAGCAAACCCCTCCAGGTGTTGGTGTCACTCAGCACAACCACACGTGGAGCCCCCCGACCCAGCTAGAGTGCATGAATCACACAGAGAATGGCACCAACCAAATCATCCCAGCTCCCAGCCTTGTAGCTCAGGAATTTACCATCTTGCACTGCTCAAGATGAGCAATGCACATTTATTAATTGGCTCCTCACTTCATCAATGGAAAGTGGATGTACCCCAGCCTGTGTAAAACCTGAGCAGATTAACCTCACACTTCAGGCAAATGCGCTGGTAAAGACAAATGGTAAAAGAAGTTTATTGACTACAAGTGATAGATTTTAAATGATTATAAGTGATAGGCAAAATGTCAGTGTTAGCTACGAAATAATATAAACTATAAGCACAAAGTATAAACCCTATTAGACCGGGCAACACCTCGATTAAGCAGTTTTTATCACCCCTCTGGATATTGCAGTTCATAGTACACAGACTTGAACCTTGGAACTGGGATCAGTCCCCTCTGTGGGAGTTTTCAGCCTTCTGAGTGTCTTTTTTGCTTGCAGCATAGGTGGGGACAGGAGGAAGGCCAAGCATGGGCCCCCTGTGTTCTGTTTTGTACCCAGTCCCATTTGCTTTGACAACACAAGTCCAGGCATGTCTGGGGGGCATTGCTGAGTCTCCAGGCAAGGTTGAGCAATTCCCCTGGTGTGGCCTCATGCAGGTGAGTCATTGCATTGTAGCTCCCTTGCTGGACAATGGCTGTTGATGGGCTATTTGACACCCTGTACGAGCATTGGTCACTTTCCTTGCTGTTGTCTCTGGGATCTAATATCCAGCTGATTCCCCAGCTTACAGCATGTTTTAGTGCCAACCAGAAAACACAATTCTCATAACTTCATGAACACTGAAAATATACATATTTAGAGAGAATAGTGACTTTCAGCTGATCATAAGCTTTTCCCTGACACCTCACGTGGAATGCTTTATATCCAATATCACAATTATATACAGATGGGGAATATGGGACTTACAAGACTCTTATAGTATGTCACACTCAGTTTTGCATTAAATCAACACTCCTTTATTACACATGGCGCTTGTGAGCACTAAGAATAAAACAAAAGTCGGGTTAGTTAAGAAGGAAGGAGAGTTAACTAGAAACAAGAGAGAGGTGGAAACAAGTGGATACAATATAAAATCACAAAATGAGAACTTGGGTCAATAGTTCACCTTTCATAGAATAATAGAATCATAGACAATTAGGGTTGGAAGAGACCTCAGGAGGTCATCTTGTCCAATTGCCTGCTCCAAGCAGGACCAACACCCACTAAATCACCGCAGCCACGGTTTTGTTAAGTTGGGCCTTAAAAACCTGTAAGGAAGAAGATTCCACCACCTCTCTAGGGAACCCATTCCAGTGCTTCACCACCCTCCTAGTGAAAGAGTGTTTCCTAATATCCAGCCTAGACCTCCCCCACTGCAACTTGAGACCACTGCTTCTTCATCTGTCATCTGCCACCACTGAGAACAGCCGAGCTCCATCCTCTTTGGAACCCCCCTTCATGTAGTTGAAGGCTGCTATCAAATCCCCCCTCACTCTTCTCTTCTGCAGATTAAATAACCCCAGTTCCCCCAGTCTCACCTCATAAGTCATGTGCCCCAACCCCCTAATCATTTCCATTGCCCTCTGCTGGACTCTCTCCAATTTGTCCACATCCCTTCTGTAGTGGGGGGACCAAAACTGGATGCAGTACTCCAGGTGTGGCCTCACTAGTGCCAAATAGAGGGGAATAATCACTTCCCTCAATCTGCTGGCAATGCTCCTACTAATACATCCCAGTATGCCATTGGATTTCTTGGGAATGAGGGCACATTGCTGACTTATATCCAGCTTCTCATCCACTGTAACCCCTAGGTCATAGAATCATAGAATATCAGGGTTGGAAGGGACCTCAGGAGGTCATCTAGTCCAACCCCCTGCTCAAAGCAGGACCAATCCCCAATTAAATCATCCCAGCCAGGGCTTTGTCAAGCCGGACCTTAAAAACTTCTAAGGAAGGAGATTCTACCACCTCCCTAGGTAACACATTCCAGTGTTTCACCACCCTCCGAGTGAAAAAGTTTTCCTTTTGAAAAAGGCCCTTTTCTGCAGAACTGCTGCTTAGCCAGTTGGTCCCCAGCCTGTAGTGGTGCATGGGATTCTTCCATCCTAAGGGAAGGACTCTGCACTCTGCTCATAAAGTAGGTCCCCCTCCCCCACAATTTTAGTCTGTTGCAGAGTTGGCTGGATTCACAAGAACCAGGATCCAATTGTTCATTAGAACTTCCCCGCCCCACAAGTTGGCTCACCAAGGAAAGGGCCCAGAGGGTGTATCCCCACACTGTGTTGTCCTGAAACATAGGTATTTTGTCTCTGTTCATAGGAGGGCAACCCCGTCTGTTGTCATGCTCCTTCATTGACCTCCAAGTGGTGTTGATTGTTTGCAATTGTCTCTGATGGTTTTCTATTGATCATCTTGGGATGGAGCATGGCTGGAGAACTGATTCTGGCATTACATCCCCAGCTAACCAGGGCGGGTGACAACACCCTCCTGGAATAGCCATCACCAAGACACAATATGCCCTGGTGACTAACTTCTACACCAAGTCCATAAAGCACACTGTTAATATCAATATATGTTATTCCTTAACTATTACCTGGAAATGCCTTTTGCAATGGTTATGAAGCTTGAGAAGTTACAAGCTTTCTGCACACCCCTTACATGCTTCTCTTTATGGGGAAATATTGCATAAGACTTGTTTGTGGTGTCGTGTGTTTGTCAGGCCTGAGATGAGAGCTGTTTGCAAAGAACAGGGACCTCTTTGCGAGGGGAGGAAAGGTTTAATTCTCTGCTGCTCTTCACCACCTGAGCCTATCACAGAGGCCAGGTCCCTGGGGATCTGGGCCGGCTCTGAGTCCCCCTTTGGGATTCACAGGGCAGCAGTATAAATATCCCTGTAGCTCAGCCCCGGTCAGTGCAGATTCCCTGCCGCCCGCAGCTCCCCGACTGGGTCACAGACGGACATTCCTCCTCCCCAGCTGGGGCCGGAGCCTGGTGAGTCCTTTGCATGGAATGAATCTGTGAAGGGGCAAATGGAAACACATGAAAGCTATGAAAAGTTTGAACTGGGGTTAGATACAACCCGGGGTGGGGGGGAAACTCTGACTGCAGGGGCAGGACGGGAGCCGGGGCACGGAGATAACGCTCCTGTGACTGCGCTGAGGGTCGGTGTTAGGAAGAGGTCGCCGGGTTACCCTGATCCCCTCCCACGGAAGTCACTGGGGGTCTTGCTGTTGAAGTCAGTGGGCCCTGGACTGGGCCGTTTTGGGTTATGTGACTGTGCAGAGTAAACCTCATTGGAAACCTACTCAGGCGCTATACTATTCTGCACCCCAAATCCTGAAGCCTTCACTAATGCAAAACTTTCATTAAAATCAGTACAGACCTCAGGACTGGGTCCGTTCCGCGTGGCAGATGTTAGCTGGTTTCAAGCAGCATAGCTGTGAATGTCCAAACTGTAGAACCCAGGAGCAACCAATTATAAGGGCTCTTTTGATACTGATTGTGATGGGTTCCCCCCGGGTTGCCATCTGGAACTGGGGTACCACTGAGCCTGCTGACCCACCGTCTGAGCTGCCACTCACCCTGTACTGCTGTGACAAGCTGCAAAGCCCTCCAGCCTGCACCTTCACCAGCATTCACACAGGGAGAGACACACCCAGCTGCAATTACACGCAGGCTCTTTAACCACCAGCTTTCCAGGCTAGGACCCCAGAGCAGAACCATCCTGCCCTGGTCAAATCTGGCCAGAGTGAGTGTTTAATTCCCAGTCGCCTCTCCCTCAATGTGAAGAGGACCTTGCACACTTGGGGTAACCAAGCAGAGATTTTCTTCAAGCACTCTACTCAACGCTCACTGGTTTAGATTATAACAAAACAAGTTTATTAACTACAAAAGATAGATTTTAAGATTTTATATACAGGTTAGGTTGCATTTTTGTTTATTTGCTAGGTAATCTGCTTTGATCTGTTTCCTATCACTTATAATCACTTAAAATCTGTCTTTCATTGTTAATAACATTGTTTTTGCTTTATCTAAACGAGTGAGTTGGAATGAAGTGCACGGGAAAATCATAGCTCGAGGGACAAAGGCTGTTGTATATTCCTTTACTCATTCAGGGAGGGGGCGAATTCTATGAGCTTACGCTGTACAGTTATCTGTGCAGGGTAAGATGGTAACATTTTGGGTTTATACTCCAGTGGGTGGTAAGAATCTGGGAAGCTGGTGGTTAATTTGGCTGCAGCCTCTCTTTTGTTGGTTCACATGCGGTGGCTGGTTAGAGAGCCTGCATGTCACTGCAGCTGGGTGTGCATCCTGATCTGTGTGTATCCTGGTGTAATGGTAAGACTGGGAGCAGGTCTGCGGTTTTTGACGGCAGCACAGTGTGAGAGGGAGCGCAGGCTGGTGGGTCAGGGGGCTCAGTGAAACCCCAGTTCCAGGTGGCACCCCTGGGGAACCCGTTACACTGTCAACAAATGCACTCCACGGCTAGCTGACACTTGAGTTCTCACTGATTGTTTCTT
This sequence comes from Chelonia mydas, assembly GCF_015237465.2. Classification (NCBI taxonomy): domain Eukaryota; kingdom Metazoa; phylum Chordata; order Testudines; family Cheloniidae; genus Chelonia; species Chelonia mydas. Next base: position 3,727,596 of record NC_057849.1, on the reverse strand, counting down.
TTGCTGTTAGTTATTGGAAACTGAACAGAAGAACCAAGCAATGGTAAATGATGCCAGCTGACAATCACACCTTTTTTGTCCCTGTGACCTACATCCTGACCGGCATCCCGGGTACGGAGGAGTCTCATGTCTGGATCGCCATCCCCTTCTGTCTGATGTACGTTTCAACACTTTATGGGAACTCTCTCCTACTATTCATCATACTAACAGAACGAAGCCTCCATGAGCCCATGTAACTTTTCCTGTCCATGCTGGCCGCTACTGATCTGCTGTTATCTACCACCACAGTACCCAAGATGCTGGCTGTATTCTGGTTTAGAGCGAGGGAAATTTCTTTTGCTGCCTGCCTGACCCAGATGTTCTTCATCCATGCCAGTTTTATTGCTGAGTCGGCCATCCTGCTGGCCATGGCGTTTGATCGGTACGTTGCCATCTGCGACCCCCTGAGATACACCACCATGCTAACCAAGTCTGTGATCGGGAAGATGGGGCTGGCAATTGTCACAAGAAGTTTCTGTATCATTTTCCCTCTCATCTTTCTTGTGAAGCAGCTGAAGTTCTGCAGATCCAACCTCCTGCCTAACAACTATTGCGACCACATGGGCGTAGCCCGGCTGGCCTGTGATGACATCACAGTCAACATCTGGTATGGCGTAGCCGTGGCTATTTTAGCAATCGGTTTGGATGCTGTGCTCATTGCTTTGTCTTATGGGTTGATCCTCAGGGCCGTCTTCCAGCTCCCCTCCAAGGACGCCCGGCTCAAGGCTCTCCGCACCTGCGGCTCCCATGTCTGTGTCATACTGATGTTCTACATGCCATCCTTTTTCTCCTTTTTTGCATACCGATTTGGGCACATCATCCCAGGTTATATTCTCATCCTACTGGCCAACCTCTATGTGCTCGTTCCCCCCATGTTAAACCCCATCGTTTATGCGGTGACAACAAAAGAGATCCTGAAACGGGTGATCAATTTATTTTATCGATGCTGCAGCAGAAGCTTCTTGCTGAGCCCAAGGAGGCAACAGAAAATGATTTGGGACTTGGAAATTAAAGCCAGGTTTTCATTGGAACTGTAGGGGAGTATTTACTATGTACTTACACTGTGTAAGCTCCAAAGCTGGTCTCTCTCGTCAACAGGAGTTGGGTCCAATGAAAGCTATTCCCTCCTCACATTGTCTCTCTAATATCCTGGGACCGACATGGCTACAACAACACAGCTCCCTTCCACAAATGCATCCGATGAAGTGAGCTGTAGCTCACGAAAGCTCATGCTCAAATAAACTGGTTAGTCTCTAAGGTGCCACAAGTACTCCTTTTCTTCCACAAAAGGCAGCCAGACAGAATGAGTCTCTGCTCTAAGATGAAGGGAAACAACAAACCAAGAAAGCACAAAGGTAAAATCAGCCTGTGAGAGAGCGCGGTGTGTGCATCTCCTCCGTGACAAGCTGCATCTGAGCTGTACTCTTAGTGGCAACAGAAAGCAGCAGCCAAGCAGCCAAGCAGCAGCCACTGTACCCTGGGACAGTGGGAAGTGCCCTGGACTGCACATTGGGAGACAGTGTCTCTAGTCTTGGTTCTCCCTCCAACCTGCTGTGTCACCTTGGGAGAGTTTCTTTCCTCCTCAGTTTCCTCATTGGCAAAGTGAGCACACCTTGGGGCCAGCATGGAAGGCAGGAGCAAGTCTCCTCAGGGAGGCAGCACAGGGATTGCATGGCGCTCCTCTGCACAGCCCAGAACCCGAGCAGGGGTGGCTTTGACTGTGCCATCATGGGCCTCCTTGACCTGGAGATCCGCCCCAAGAGGACATGGCAAGGGCACCACACACCCCACCCCACAGCAAACATGGTGATTCATAATGTTTAAGGCCATAAGGAACCACAGTCTGACCGCCCGTATAACACACGCCCTAGAATTATACCCAGTCACCCCTCTATTGAACCCAGTAAGTTTTTTTTCGTTACAGCACCTTCCACAAAGATATGTGAGCTCCTAAATCCTTCTCAGGGTCACTGCTTTTTATCCACCTTACAGTCCATTCATCCAATCCATATTTCTCTAATTTGGTGGCAAGAATACTGTGGTAGACCATATCAAAAGCTTGCAAAAGTCAAGATATACCTCCACTGCTTTCCCCATATTCACAGAGCCACTTATCTCATCATAGAAGGCAATCAGGTTGGTGAAGCATGACTTGCCCTTGATGAATCCATGTTGACTGTTCCTGATCACCTTCCTCTCCTCCAAGTGCTTCAGCAGGGATTCCTTGAGGATCTGCTCCGTGATTTTGCTGGGGACTGAGGTGAGTCTGATCGGTCTGTAGTTCCCCACGTTCTCTTTCTTCCATTTTTTGAAGATGGGCGCTATATTTGCCTTTTTCTAATCGTCCGTGACCTCCCCCGATCTCCAGAAATTTTCAAAGATAATGGGCAATGGCTCTGCAATCACATCAGCCAACTCCCTCAGCACCCTTGGATGCATTAGATCTGGACCCATGGACTTGTGTATGTCCAGCTTTTCTAAATAGTCCTCAATCTCTTCTTTCAGCACAGAGGGCTGGTCACCTCCTCCCCATGCTGTGTTGCCCAGTGCAGCAGTCTGGGAGCTGACTTTGTCTGTGAAGACCACGACGAAAAAAGCACTGAGTTCTTCAGCTTTTTCCATATCCTCTGTCACTATGCTGCCTCCTCCATTCAGTCTCCCTGACCGTCTTGGTTAACAGCTATTGATGGATTGATCCTCCATGGACTTATCTATTTCTTTTTTGATCCCAGTTATACATGTCTTGTTCTCTTTTGAATGCAGTTGTACTTTTGGCCATCACTACATGCCCTTGCAATGAGTTCCACAGGTTACATCTGCGTTGCTTGAATAAATACGTCCTCTTCTTTGTCTTAAATCTGCTGCTTATTAATTTCATCTGGTAACCTCTGGTTTTTGTATATTGTGAGAAAGTAAATAACATTTCTCTATTCACTTTCTCCACACCAGTCATGATTTTATAGACCTCTGTCATATCCCCCCGTAGAGGTCTTTTTTCTAAGCTGAACAGCCCAAGTCTTTTTAGGCCCGGTGGAAACTCCCAAGGTGAGGAAGGAGTTTGTGGGGAAGCCAGAGGGCCCTGCACCCGACTCCGCAGTCAGCTGTGACTCTCAGCCAGTGTGGAAAACAGAAGGTTTATTTGTCGAAGGAACAGAGTGTAGACTTTGTTAGCCCAAAGTCCGTGACTTTCAGCAAATCCATCTGGGGGGACCGGGCTGGACACCCCAGACTTCCATCTCCCGAGTCCCCCACAGCAGACTGCCCAGCTTCCAGTGTCCTGACCTCCGAGACGTCCGTTGCTCCTCCTCCTGGTCTGTGTCCCCCTTCCCAGGCAAAGTGTCACCTGGTCGCATCCCCCTCCTGGCTTTCAGGTGACAAAGGGCACGGGCCATTCCTTACATGCAGGCAGCTGGAGCCACCTCACCTGGCCCCGAGGCCCTCAGCAATAGTCACACACCCTTATTCCCACCACCTAGTCATTGGTGAAGCACACAGGGAAACTGAGGCACACACAGTATTCATGCAAAACCGTAAGCCTCAAATAGGCTCACATATAATATAAGAAGGAGGAAAAACCCACTTTGTAACAGGTGTGTAGTCGTGCCGAAGGGCCCTGTAGACCGATGTTCAAGACCTGTGATCCCTGACACACAGACAGTAATGGAGACAGAGTCAAACAGGCCGATGGCAGCCTTCTCTCCTGGCGCCCTTTACTATTGCTGCCAATGAAGTCTGGACCAAGAAGACAAATTCTCTGACTCTGGCCCTCGCTGACACAAGCAATGAGGACAGCCCACCTGACCTGGAATCTCTAGGGGACATTACCCTGTGATAATCCGAGACACGTAGGACTGGAAGGGACCTAAACGGGTCATCTAGTCCAGTCCCCTACACTCAAGGCAAACATTTTCCAAAGTGGCTGCTGATTTAAAGATTTTCAGGTTTGGACGCAGGGGCACCAGAACGAGGCGGGCCGAGGTCCATGGCCCCATCACTTACAACAGTTGGAGGGCTAAGAACTCCCAGTGTTTACTGGCCAGAAGGGCAAGCGAGAGGGGGATGGAGTGGAGAGGAGTGAGTGGGGGGCAGAGGACTGGGGAGTATGGAGGGAGTGGGGTATCAGTGGGAAGGGTGGTGTGAGGGTGGGATTTGAGGAGAACAGGTGGGCTGGGGGTTCAGGGGGAGGGGCAGTGCAGGATGGGGGTACAGAGGAGGGTTGGTGCGAGTCTGGGGGCTTAGGGGAAGGAGTGGTGCAGGGCAGGACCTCACGAGATGGGGCCGTGCCAGGGCGGGGGCTCAGGGGAAGGGCTGGTGCAGGATGGGGGCTCAGGGGAGGCGTGGTGCAAGGGCGGGACATCAGGGGCCGGGGCCGTGCCAGGGCGAGGTCCTTAGGGGAAGGGGCAGTGTAGGGTGGGGGCTCAGGAAGGAGGGGGGGCAAGTCAAGGCCTTGGGGAAAGGGGAGATGTGGGCGGGGGGGCAGGCCAAAGTTCAGGCACCGGTGCACCCCCCCCAACCACACACACACTTTTTTGGAGCTTCCGCCACTCCTGTTTGGATGTTGAGCTTGAGTCATCCAGGGTCTGACTTTTCACAGCGGCTGAGCACCCGCCACTCCGGTGGCAGAGAGTGGGCGACACACTGTGCCCTGGTGACTTAACTTCCACTCAAGTCCATAGAGCACAATGTCAATATCAATATCTGTTATTCCTTAACTATTGCCTGTACATGCCTTTTGCAATGGTTATGAAGCTTGAGAAGTTACAAGCTTTCTGCACAGCCCTCACGTGCTTCTCTTTATGGGGAAATATTGCAGAAGATTTGTTTGTGGTGTCGTGTGTTTGTCAGGCCTGAGATGAGAGCTGTTTGAAAGAACAGGGAACTCTTTGCGAGGGGAGGAAAGGGTTAATTCTCTGCTGCTCTTCACCACCTGAGCCTATCACAGAGGCCAGGTCCCTGTGGATCTGGGCTGGCTCTGAGTCCCCCTTTGGGATTCACAGGGCAGCAGTATAAATATCCCTGTAGCTCAGCCCCGGTCAGTGCAGATTCCCTGCCGCCCGCAGCTCCCCGACTGGGTCACAGACGGAGATTCCTCCTCCCCAGCTGGGGCCGGAGCCTGGTGAGTCCTTTGCATGGAATGAATCTCTCTCCCTGAGGAGACTTGCTCCTGACTTCCATGCTGGCCCCAAAGTGTGCTCACTTTGCCAATGAGGAAATCGAGGAGGAAAGAAACTCTCCCAAGGTGACACAGCAGGTTGGAGGGAGAACCAAGACTAGAGACCCTGTCTCCCAATGTGCCGTCCAGGGCACTTCTCAGTGTCCCAGGGCATGGCCCCCTTGGCTGCTGCTTTCTGTTGCCACTAAGAGTGCAGCTCAGATGCAGCTTGTCACGGAGGAGATGCACACACCGTGCTCTCTCACAGGCTGATTTTATCTTTGTGCTTTCTTGGTTTGTTGTTTCCCTTCATCTCAGAACAGAGACTCATTCTGTCTGGCTGCCTTTTGTGGAAGGGAGCTGTGTTGTTGTAGCCATGTCAGTCCCAGGATATTAGAGAGACAAGGTGAGGAGGGAATAGCTTTCATTGGACCCAACTTCTGTTGACGAGAGAGACCAGTTTTTGAGCTTACACAGTGTAAGTACATAGAAAATAACCCCCTACAGTTCCAGTAAAAACCTGGCTTTAATTTCCAAAGACTTTGAGTCACCTTGTTACCCCCAGACTTAGTGAGGGGGGACTCTCCTCTCAGGTAGGCCAGCCCTTTCTTCTCCTTGCATGGAAACAATAGGTGCATCCCCGCCTCTGATCTCCTGTGAATTGGCACCCTGTGATATTCTGCCCCTGATCCTGGCTACTCACTGAAATCCCGATGCTCTGCCCCAAAAGGAGCAGTGCATTCCAGTTTAACTGTGCGATGGGATCCCCGGGGTGCACCCTGGGATGGTGGGACTGCTGTGCCACTTGAACTCTGCAGCCTGGGCTCTCCATCACAATGTTGCTAATGACCAGCAGCAAACCCCTCCAGGTGTTGGTGTCACTCAGCACAACCACATGTGGAGCCCCCCGACCCAGCTAGAGTGCATGAATCACACAGAGAATGGCACCAACCAAATCATCCCAGCTCCCAGCCTTGTAGCTCAGGAATTTACCATCTTGCACTGCTCAAGATGAGCAATGCACATTTACTAATTGGCTCCTCACTTCATCAATGGAAAGTGGATGTACCCCAGCCTGTGTAAAACCTGAGCAGATTTACCTCACACTTCAGGCAAATGCGCTGGTAAAGACAAATGGTAAAAGAAGTTTATTGACTACAAGTGATAGATTTTAAGTGATTATAAGTGATAGTCAAAATGTCAGTGTTAGTTACCAAAATAATATAAACTATAAGCACAAAGTATAAACCCTATTAGACCGGGCAACACCTCGATTAAGCAGTTTTTATCACCCCTCTGGATATTGCAGTTCATAGTACACAGATTTGAACCTTGGAACTGGGACCAGTCCCCTCTGTGGGAGTTTTCAGCCTTCTGAGTGTCTTTTTTGCTTGCAGCATAGGTGGGGACAGGAGGAAGGCCAAGCATGGGCCCCCTGTGTTCTGTTTTGTACCCTCAGTCCCATTTGCTTTGACAACACAAGTCCAGGCATGTCTGGGGGGCATTGCTGAGTCTCCAGGCAAGGTTGAGCAATTCCCCTGGTGTGGCCTCATGCAGGTGAGTCATTGCATTGTAGCTCCCTTGCTGGACAATGGCTGTTGATGGGCTATTTGACACTCTGTATGAGCATTGGTCACTTTCCTTGCTGTTGTCTCTGGGATCTAATATCCAGCTGATTCCTCAGCTTACAGCATGTTTTAGTGCCAACCAGAAAACATAATTCTCATAACTTCATAAACACTAAAAATATACATATTTAGAGAGAATAGTGACTTTCAGCTGATCATAAGCTTTTCCCTGACACCGCATGTGGAATGCTTTATATCCAATATCACAATTATATACAGATGGGGAATATGGGACTTACAAGACTCTTATAGTATGTCACACTCAGTTTTGCATTAAATCAACACTCCTTTATTACACATGGCGCTTGTGAGCACTAAGAATAAAACAAAAGTCGGGTTAGTTAAGAAGGAAGGAGAGTTAACTAGAAACAAGAGAGAGGTGGAAACAAGTGGATACAATATAACATCACAAAACGAGAACTTGGGTCAATAGTTCACCTTTCATAGAATAATAGAATCATAGACGATTAGGGTTGGAAGAGACCTCAGGAGGTCATCTTGTCCAATTGCCTGCTCCAAGCAGGACCAACACCCACTAAATCACCCCAGCCAAGGTTTTGTTAAGTTGGGCCTTAAAAACCTGTAAGGAAGAAGATTCCACCACCTCTCTAGGGAACCCATTCCAGTGCTTCACCACCCTCCTAGTGAAAGAGTGTTTCCTAATATCCAGCCTAGACCTCCCCCACTGCAACTTGAGACCACTGCTTCTTCATCTGTCATCTGCCACCACTGAGAACAGCCGAGCTCCATCCTCTTTGAAACCCCCCTTCATGTAGTTGAAGGCTGCTATCAAATCCCCCCTCACTCTTCTCTTCTGCAGATTAAATAACCCCAGTTCCCCCAGTCTCACCTCATAAGTCATGTGCCCCAACCCCCTAATCATTTCCGTTGCCCTCTGCTGGACTCTCTCCAATTTGTCCACATCCCTTCTGTAGTGGGGGGACCAAAACTGGATGCAGTACTCCAGGTGTGGCTTCAGTAATGCCAAATAGAGGGGAATAATCACTTCCCTCAATCTGCTGGCAATGCTCCTACTAATACATCCCAGTATGCCATTGGATTTCTTGGGAATGAGGGCACATTGCTGACTCATATCCAGCTTCTCATCCACTGTAACCCCTAGGTCATAGAATCATAGAATATCAGGGTTGGAAGAGACCTCAGGAGGTCATCTAGTCCAACCCCCTGCTCAAAGCAGGACCAACTCCACCTAAATCATCCCAGCCAGGGCTTTGTCAAGCTGGACCTTAAAAACCTCTAAGGAAGGAGATTCTACCACCTCCCTAGGTAACACATTCCAGTATTTCACCACCCTCCTAGTGAACAAGTTTTCCTTTTGAAAAAGGTCCTTTTCTGCAGAACTGCTGCTTAGCCAGTTGGTCCCCAGCCTGTAGTGGTGCATGGGATTCTTCCATCCTAAGGGAAGGACTCTGCACTCTGCAGATAAATTAGGTCCCCCTCCCCCACAATTTTAGTCTGTTGCAGAGTTGGCTGGATTCACAAGAACCAGGATCCAATTGTTCATTAGAACTTCCCCGCCCCACAAGTTGGCTCACCAAGGAAAGGGCCCAGAGGGTGTATCCCCACACTGTGTTGTCCTGAAACATAGGTATTTTGTCTCTGTTCATAGGAGGGCAACCCCGTCTGTTGTCATGCTCCTTCATTGACCTCCAAGTGGTGTTGATTGTTGATTGAACTCTTTGCGAGGGGAGGAAAGGTTTAATTCTCTGCTGCTCTTCACCACCTGAGCCTATCACAGAGGCCAGGTCCCTGTGGATCTGGGCTGGCTCTGAGTCCCCCTTTGGGATTCACAGGGCAGCAGTATAAATATCCCTGTAGCTCAGCCCCGGTCGGTGCAGATTCCCTGCCGCCTGCAGCTCCCCAACAGGGTCGCAGACGGAGATTCCTCCTCCCCAGCTGGGGCCGGAGCCTGGTGAGTCCTTTGCATGGAATGAATCTGTGAAGGGGCGAATGGAAACACATGAAAGCTATGAAATGTTTGATCTGAGGTTAGATACAACCCGGGGTGGGGGGGAATCTCTGACTGCCAGGGCAGGACCGGAGCCGGGGCACGGAGATAACGCTCCTGTGACGGCACTGAGGGTCAGTGTTAGGAAGAGGTCGCCGGGTTACCCTGATCCCCTCCCACGGAAGTCACTGGGGTCCTGCTGTTGAACTCAGTGGGCCCTGGACTGGGCCGTTTTGGGTTATGTGACTGTGCAGAGTAAACCTCATTGGAAACCTACTCAGGCGCTGTACTATTCTGCACCCCAAATCCTGAAGCCTTCACTAATGCAAAACTTCCATTAAAATCAGTACAGACCTCAGGACCGGGTCCGTTCCACTTGGCAGATGTTAGCTGATTTCAAGCAGCATAGCTGTGAATGTCCAAACTGTAGAACCCAGGAGCAACCAACAAGGGCTCTTTTGATACTGATTGTGATGGGTTCCCCCCTGGTTGCCATCTGGAACTGGGGTACCACTGAGCCCGCTGACCCACCGTCTGAGCTGCCACTCACCCTGTACTGCTGTGACAAGCTGCAAAGCCCTCCAGCCTGCACCTTCACCAGCATTCACACAGGGAGAGACACACCCTGCTGCAATTACACGCAGGCTCTTTAACCACCAGCTTTCCAGGCTAGGACCCCAGAGCAGAACCATCCTGCCCTGGTCAAATCTGGCCAGTGTGTGTGTTTAATACCCGGTCGCCTCTCCCTCAATGTGAAGAGGACCTTGCACACTTGGGGTAACCAAGCAGAGATTTTCATCAAGCACTCTACTCAACGCTCACTGGTTTAGATTATAATAAAACAAGTTTATTAACTACAAATGATAGATTTTAAGATTTTATATAAAGGTTAGGTTGCATTTTTGTTTCTTTGCTAGGTAATCTGCTTTGATCTGTTTGCTATCACTTATAATCACTTAAAATCTGTCTTTCATCGTTAATAACATTGTTTTTGCTTTATCTAGACTAGTGAGTTGGAATGAAGTGCATGGGGAAATCATAGCTCGAGGGACAAAGGCTGCTGTATATTCCTTTACTCATTGAGGAAGGGGGCAAATTCTATGAGCTTACGCTGTACAGTTATCTGTGCAGGGTAAGACGGTAACATTTTGTGTTTATACTCCAGTGGGTGGTATGAATCTGGGAAGCTGGTGGTTAATTTGGCTGCAGCCTCTCTTTTGTTGGTTCACATGTGGTGGCTGGTTAGAGAGCCTGCATGTCACTGCAGCTGGGTGTGTATCCAGATCTGTGTGTGTCCTGGTGTAATGGTAAGATTGGGAGCAGGTCTTCAGTTTTTGACGGCAGCACAGTGTGAGAGGGAGCGCAGGCTGGTGGGTCAGAGGGCTCAATGAAACCCCAGTTCCAGGTGGCACCCCTGGGGAACCCGTTACACTGTCAACAAATGCACTCCAGGGCTAGCTGACACTTGAGTTCTCACTGATCGTTTCTTTTGCTGTTAGTTATTGGAAACTGAATAGAAGATCCAAGCAATGGTAAATGATGCCAGCTGACAATCACACCTTTTTTGCCCCTGTGACCTACATCCTGACCGGCATCCCGGGTACGGAGGAGTCTCATGTCTGGATCGCCATCCCCTTCTGTCTGATGTACGTTACAACACTTTGTGGGAACTCTCTCCTACTATTCATCATACTAACAGAACGAAGCCTCCATGAGCCCATGTATCTATTTGTCTCCATGCTGGCCGCTGCTGATCTGCTTTTATCTACCACTGCAGTACCCAAGATGCTGGCTGTATTCTGGTTTAGAGCGGGGAAAATTTCTTTTGCTGCCTGCCTGACCCAGATGTTCTTCATCCATGTTAGTTTTATTGCTGAGTCAGCCATCCTGCTGGCCATGGCGTTTGATCGGTACGTTGCCATCTGCGACCCCCTGAGATATAACATCCTGCTGACCAAGTCTCTGATCGGGAAGATAGGGCTGGCAGTTGTCACAAGAAGTTTCTGTATCATTTTCCCTCTCATCTTTCTCGTGAAGCAGCTGAAGTTCTGCAGATCCAACCTCCTGCCTCACACCTACTGTGAGCACATGGGCGTAGCCCGGCTGGCCTGTGACGATGTCACAGTCAACATCGGGTATGGCGTAGCCGTGGCTATTTTAGCAATCGGTTTGGATGCTGTGCTCATTGCTATATCTTATGGGCTGATCCTCAGAGCCGTCTTCCGGCTCCCCTCCAAGGACGCCCGGCTCAAGGCTCTCCGCACCTGCGGCTCCCATGTCTGTGTCATACTGATGTTCTACATGCCGGCCTTTTTCTCCTTTTTTGCACACCGATTTGGGCACATCATCCCAGGTTATATTCTCATCCTACTGGCCAACCTCTATGTGCTCATTCCCCCCATGTTAAACCCCATCGTTTATGCGGTGACAACGAAAAAGTTTCTGAAATGGGTGATCAATGTGTTTCGTCGGTGTTGCAGTAGGAGCTTCCTGCTGAGCTAAAGCAGGCAACAGAAATTACATTGGGACTGGGAAATTAAAGCCAGGTTTTCATTGGAACTACAGGGGTGTATTTACTATGTACTTACACTGTGTGAGGTCGAAAGCTGGTCTCTCTTGCCAACAGAATTTGGGTCCAGTGAAAGATATCTCCACCCCCACTTTATCTCTCTAATATCCTGGGACTGACAGGGCTACAACAGCACCGATCACTTCCACAAAAGGCAGCCAGACTGAATGAGTCTCTGTTGTAAGATGAAGGGAAACAACAAACCAAGAAAGCACAAAGGTAAAATCAGCCTGTGAGAGAGCACGGTGTGTGCATCTCCTCCGTGACAAGCTGCATCCGAGCTGCACTCTTAGTGGCAACAGAAAGCAGCAGCCAAGGGGGACATGCCATACAGCCATGGGAAGTGCACTGTGCTGCACATTGGGACACAGGGGCTCTAGTGTTCATTCTGCCACTGACCTGCTGTGTCACCGTGGGAGAGTTTCTTTCCTCCTCAGTTTCCTCATTGGCAAAGTGAGCACACCTTGGGGCCTGCATGGAAGTCAGGAGCAAATCTCCTCTACTCAGGGAGACAGCGCAGTGATTACATGGGCCTCCTGCACACAGCCCAGAACCCAAGCAGGGGTGGCTTTGACTGTGCCATCATGGGCCTCCTTGACCTGGAGATCCACCCTAATAGGAAATGGCTAGGGCAGCACACACCCCACACACCACCCCAGGGCAAACATGGTGATTCAGTGTTTAAGCAGGCCCTAGAATTTCAGCCAGTGACCTCTGTATTCAGCCCAATAACTTGTGTTTGGCTAAGGCACTCTCAGCAAAGACATGTGATCTCCTGAATCCTTCTCAGGGTCACTGGTTTGCCGGCCTCAGTCCCCCATTCTGTAGCCAAAGCCTGTGTCCCACGGACCTTGTGTTTGGTACCTTATGGCATATTTTGGGTGGATGGGCCCTACTTACCCAGTCTGATCTCACTCTCTTCCCTACATAGATGGCTTCATAGGGCTGACCGAGAGGGAGAGAGGTCAGGGGGTGCTGTGGCCTGGTGCAGTGGGTGAGGGACTCATCTGCACATGCTCTCTGGTCCACCAACTGTGGGAGAGAGAGACAAAAATCTTGTGTGTGTGATTAGCTGTGCCTTACCCCCTGCTAGTGGGATGTTTGACCACTGAGGATAATGTGATGACTCCTCCTGGGGATTAGAGGCTTGTGTAACCATCTGCTAATGCACAAAAATGCTGCGGGAAAGTTTTTCTGCTTTTTTTCCCACCTTCCATTCCTGGAGCTGTGCAGTAGAAATGTCCCATAAGAACATAAAAATGGCATATACTGTGTTAGACAAATGGTCCATCTTGCCCAGTGTCCTGCCTTCTGACAGTGACCAATGCCAGGTGCTTCAGGGGAGTGAACAGAATAGGGAAATCATCAAGTGATCCATGCCCTGTCATCCCATCCTGGCTTCTGGCGATCAGAGTTTTTGGGACACCAGCAGCATGGGGTTGAATCCTTGACCATTGTGGCTAATAGCCATTGATGGACCTATCCTCCATCAACTTATGTAAGTCCTTTTCAATCCTTTTCCATCACAACATCCCCTGACAATGAGTTCCACAGGTTAGCTCTGTGTTCCATAAAAAAAAAAATACTTTCTCTTTTTTGTACTAAATCTGCTGCCCTGGTTTATGCAGTGTGTGAAAAAGTAAATAACATTTCTCTATTCACTTTCTCCACACCTTGGTTGTCTCTTTTCCAGGCTGAACAGTCCAAGTCTCTTTAGTCTCTCTTCATACGGAAGCTGTTCCATCCCCTTAATCATCTTTGTTGCCCTTCTCTGAACCTTTTCAAGTTACACTATATCCTTTTTGAGACAGGGCTACCAGAACTGGACATACTATTGAAGGTGTGAGCGTACCATGGATTTATATTGTGGCAGTATGATATTTTCTATCCATTCCCTAATGGTTCTTAACCATCCATTAGCCTTTTTAACCACGCCTGTGCCTAGAACAGAATTTTTCAAAGAACTACTCATGTTGACTCCACGATCTCTTTGTTGGGTGGTATCAGCTAATTTAGACCCCATCCTTATATATGTGTAGTTAGGATTATTTATTCCAGTGTGCACCATTTTGCACTTATCAATGCTGAATTTCATCGGCCATTTCATAGTCCAGTCATCCAGTTTTGTGAGATCCCTCTGTAACTGTTCACAGTCTGCTTTGGACTTAACTACCTTGAATAATTTTGTGTACCCTGCTACCTTTGCCACTTCAGTTTTCCGGATCATTAAGGAATGTGTTGAACAGCACTGGTCCCAGGACAGATCCTTGGGGCGCCCCAGCATTTACCTCACTCCGTTGTGACAATGGACCATTTTCCCCCCCTTGTTTCCTATATTTTAATCAGTAACTGAACCACATGGGGGCCTTCCCTCTTATCCCATGACAGCTTACTTTTCTAAACAGCCTTTGGTGAGGGACCTTGTCAAAGGCTTTTGGAAAGTCCAAGCGCACTATAGCCACTGGACCACCCTGCTCCACATTCTTGTTGATGCCCTAAAGAATTCTCTTAGCTTGGTGAGGCAGGATTTCCCTTTACAAAATCAGTGTTAACTCTTCCCCACATATTGTGTTTATCTTGTAAACCACTGGAGATATTTGCTGCTAGCTGTCGCAGATGTGCCATAGGCTACTAGAGGCAGTCTCATTATCCCATCCCATCCATCAACTCATCCAGCTCACTTTGTGATGAGGAAATTTCTGGGGGGCAGAGTGGGCCTGAGGGGGGCTGATACCTCAGGATGGGGGATCGCAGCTGGGGGCTGCCACCTCTGCGAGCGCGGAGCCAGGCTGCAGAGCGGAGGCAGGAGCAGGAGCAGGTTTGCACCTCAATGAACTTGAAGTTCACAACCTGTTTAATTTTCCCCATTTTTCCTGCAGCTTTTGGTTGGGGGTTGGGGGCCCTCTGGCTTGGGAAGGAAAGAGGCAGGCGGAGAGTTTGTTACAGACCCCGTTACAGACTGGCTCTAAGTTAGTTACCTCTTGTTCCCTCTGTACATCACTAAAGGACAAGAGAAAATGGATCTTTCCTTCCTCCCTAGGCCAGTCCTGTAACCCCTGGGTAAAGGGTCTGCGTGGCAGGGAGATATAGACCCTGGATGACATCCACACTGGCTGTGAATTGGGACTGGGACTCAGGAGATCTGGGTTTTATCCCTACACTCTACCAACAGGCTTCTGGAGAACCTTGGGCAAATCACTTCGCCGCCCTGTGCCTCAGTCTCCCCATTTGTAAAATGGGAATAATGATACTGCTGTGCTTTGAGACCCACCAATGAAACAGCTCAAAATTATTATTATTTAATCTTGTTTCCAATGGGGCCCAAAGGCCTGTGCCAGACACCTCTGAAACAGAGATCCCTGCCCCGAAGAGCTTACAAACTAGGCTAGACATCGCACCAAGGCAGAGGAGAATCTAACCCAGGGAGCTGGCCCGGTGCTGGCTTCACATCCCCGTTATTCCCAGATTCATTAATTCCAAGGCCAGAAGGGATCATTGTGCTCATCCAGTCTGATCCCCTCCGTCGCACAGGCTGGAGGCCTGCCTCCAAATAATTCCCAGAGCAGAACTTTTAGAAAAACATCCCATCTTGATTGAACAATCGTCAGTGATGAAGAATCCACCACAACCCTTGTCAATTATTCCAATGGTTAATTCCCCTCTCTATTAGAAATCTACACTTTATTCCCAGTCTCAATGTGTCAAGCTTCCACTTCCAGCCAGTGGATCATGTGAGACCTTTCTCGGCTAGACTGAAGAGCCCATTGTTAAAAGTTTGTTCCCTGTGTAGATACTCACACACTGTGATCAGACTTAACATTTTCTTTGTTAAACTAAACAGATTGGGCTCTTTGAGCCTCTCACTATCAGGCAGGGTTTCTAATCCTTTAGTCGTTCCCATGGCTCCTCTCTGAGCCCTCTCCAGTGGATCAGCATCTCTCTTGGGTCTGTCCATTTCGGGGAGCAGGGAGGTAGGGGCTGCCAAGGCCATTGCTGCTCACAAAGATGTCATCGGTGATGTCACAGTCGGCCCAGCTGGGGGGCAGTGCCAGGAACCCCTGCAGAAGCAGGAGGGGCAGGAGGGAGCTGGTGCCCTGGGAGTGGAGAAGTGGGGGCTGGTATGAATGATTTGGGCCTGGATTGTGGCATTACGCAGGGCAGGGGGAGGTCGGTTCCCTTCTCCTGCTTCCCCACCCATAGATCGGTGATCACGGGAGCAAGAACAATACTACGAATATCACCACAGTGAAGCAAACCCAGCCCCCACTGCTCTCGGGCTCTCCTCGGCCCTCCCTGAGCCTCACCAAGCATGGTGGACAGCGGAGAGATCACCGTCGCCTGCCCAGTCACTGCCGCCAACCCCCGCATCATCCGAGTCACGAGGGAAACCCCCCTGGTGAGGGAGGAGTTTGCGGGGAAGCCAGAGGGCCCTGCACCCTGACTCCGCAATCAGCCGTGACTCTCAGCCAGCGTGGAAAACAGAAGGTTTATTTGTCAAAGGAACAGAGTGTGGAACAGAACTTGTTAACCCAAAATCCGTGACTTTCAGCAAATCCATTTTGGGGGTACCCCTGGCCGGACACCCTGGACTCCCCTGTCTCTGGGTCCCCCTCAGCAGACTGCCCAGCTTCCAGCGGCCCAAACTCCAACACGCCTGTTGCTCCTTCCCCTGGTCTTTGTCTCGCTTCCCAGGCAAAGTGTCACCTGGTTGCATCCCTCTATGAAGGGTTCAGTCACAGAGACCCCTTGGGACTATCACCTGGTTCTGGCGGGACCCAGCTGAGAGTGCCAATTCAGGACAAATTGCTTACAGCAGGGCAGTTACAGCCCAAGGGTGGGGTTTCTATGTACACCGGGGCAAACCCAACCAGCCAAACAGAGAAGACTTCGGTCTCACCCCACTGGCTAACCACAAGTCACACAAGCAATTCCCTTTCACACTCCAGTTTCCCAGTATCACCACCAGGGCCACTCGTTATGGGGACAAATGGTTATGAAAACCAACACCCCAGTAAAAGAACAAAGGTTCTCTCGATCCGAAAGGACCAAGCCCCAGACCCAGGTCAATATACAAGTCAGATCTTACCCACAAATCACGCTGTTGCCAAACCTTTAGAATCTAAAATCTAAAGGTTTAGTCATAAAAGGAAAAAGATAGAGATGAGAGCTAGAATGGGTTCAATGGAATCAATGACACACAGCAACGGCCAAGTTCTTGGTTCAGGCTTGCAGCAGTGATGGAATAAACGGCAGGTTCAAATCAAGCCTCTGGAGAACATCCCCAGCTGGGATGGTTCTATCAGTCCTTTGTTCAGAGCTTCAGTGTAGCAAAGTCCCTCCAGAGGTAGGAAGCAGGACTGAAGACAAGATGAAGGAGCTGCAGCAGATTTTTACAGTCTCTTGCCATGTGGCCTCTCTTTCTGTCTCCCAAAGACCAGCTGTCCATCCCATGCCCTGGAAAACCTCAGAGTTCTGTCCATAGGCAGGTCCCTGCATCCCTGGCTGAGTCACAAGGTGTATCTGCCTTCTCTCAATGGGTCAACTGTATCACTGATGGTCCTTAATCGGCCACCCAGCAGGCTAGGCAGAGCTGACACCAGCTTGTCTGAGGTGTCACCCAGAAGCGTAGCAGAAGTTTGAAATACAGACAGTACAGATCCAATATTCATAACTTCAACTACAAAAATGGTACATACAGATAGACAGCGTCATCATAATCAGCAAACCATCACCTTGCCTTAGACACCTCATTTGACCCCCTTTATATAAGACTTGGTGCCACTACAGGACCTTGCTTGCAACAATGATCTATACGGTCCCAGTTCAAGTCAATAACGTCACCGCTGACGTACGGAAATTACCTGTGAGCCCATTTTCCCTGCCAGCTTGGGACTCCAGAACCCTGCCTTGTCGAGCCAGACACACTAGCCTGCTGCAACACAGACCCAGGTCTGGGCCACGCCCCCAAAGCTGCAGACTTCATCCAAAAACAGCACAGCAGATTACCTCTCTAGCACCCAGACACCCAGCTCCCAATGGGATCAAAACCCCAAACAAATCCGTTGTATTCTGTATAAAACTGATACAGGGTAAACTCATAAACTGTCCACCCCCTATAACACTGATAGAGAGGTACGCACAGCTGTTTGCTCCCCCAGCCTTCTTGATAAAAGCGTGGTGTAGACAAGCCTTTATTCTCCTAACTCCAGACACAGAAATAATACATGCGAACAAATAGGATGAACACACTCAGGTGATTATAAGCTTTGTAATGATACCTTTCAAGAGACCTTTTTCATACATCATATTCCAGTTACATCATATTCACATTTATGAGCATATTTTCATAAAGCATATGGAGTGCAACGTCACACCCCCCCCGGGTCTCAGGAGACGAAGGGCACCGGCCATCACTTATGTGCAGGCAGCTGGAGCCACCTCACCTGGCCCTGAGGGCCTCAGCAATAGTCACACACCCTTATTCCCACCACCTAGTCATTGGTGCAGTACACAGGGAAACTGAGGCACACACAGTATTCATGCAAAACCGTAAGCCTCAAATAGGCTTGCACACAACATAGTAAGTAGGAAAAACCCACTTTGTCACAGGTGTGTACTGCGCCTAAGGGCTCTGTAGACTGATGTTCAAGACCTGAGGTCCCTGACACCCAGACAGTAATGGAGACAGTCAAACAGGCCGATGGCAGCCTTCTCTCTTGGCGCCCTTTACTATTGCTGCCAATCAAGTTTGGATCGAGAAGAAAAGTTCTCTGACTCTGCCCCTCGCTGACACAAGCAATCAGGACAGCCCACCTGGCCCGGAATGCCTAGGGGACATTACCCAGTGATAATCCGAGACACGTAGGACTGGAAGGGACCTAAACAGGTCATCTAGCCCAGTCCCCTACACTCAAGGCAAACATTTTCCAAAGTGGCTGCTGATTTAAAGGGTTTCCTGTTGGGATGCACACCAGAACGATGGGGGCCAAGCTCCAGGGCCCTGTCACTTTTAAAAGTAGGAGGGCTAAGTCCTCGCAAGGTTTACCAGCCAGAAGGGCGAGCGACAGGAGGAGGGGGCGGAGAGGAGTGTGGGGGGGTGGGGTGAGGCCTCAGGGGAAGGGGCAGTGGCAGGGCCAGCTCTAGGGCTTTTGCCGCCCCAAGTTCTGAGAGCGCAACTGCCCAAGCAAAAGAAAAGGATGGCCGGAAAGCCCCCCCCTGGAATTGTGCCGCCCCGAGCACGTGCTTTGCTGGTGCCGAGAGCCGGTCCTGGGCCATGGAGAGCAAGGGCTCAGGGGAAGGAGTGGGGCAAGTCGGGGTTTGGGGAGGAGGGGTGGGATGGGGCCTCAGGGAGAGGGGAGGTGCAGGGCGGGGAGGAGGGGTGGTGTGGGGCAAGTCTGGGCCTTGGGGAAAGGGGCGGTGCGGGGGGGGGGGGGGGGGGGGCAGGCCACAGTTCAGGCACCACTGCCCCTCCCACCACACACACACTTTTTTGGAGCTTCCGCCGCACCCCTTTGGGTGCAGAGCTTGAGTCATCCAGGGACTGGCTTTTCACAGCGGCTGAGCACCCGCCACTCCGGTGCAGAGAGTGGGCGCTGCGAGTGCTCCGCACCGCTTGAAATCTTGGCTGAGGTGAGTCCCAGGCTGGGGGCTGCAGCAGGCCAACTTTGCACCTTGGTAGAGGGACACGGGAACCACCAGACTGGATCTTTGTTGCGTCCATCTAGCCCAGCAGCCTGTCTCCAACAGGGGCCAGCACCAGGTGCTTCAGAAGCAGCTGTGAGAATCTCTCATGAGGGGGAGACGGGATAATCTTCCCCTCACACCCTGCGTCCCATCCTTATCTCTAACAGAGATTGGCTTAAAGCCTGAGCCATGGGGGTCACTCTCCCTTCCAAAATGTGTGTTGTCATTAACTCTGGTAACTCTGGGTATTTCTGATACCCAGATAAATGTCCAATCCCTTTTTGGATCTTGCAAAGGTCTTGGCCTCAACAAAGTCCTGCAGCAGTGAGTTCCACAGTTTGATTATGTGTTTTGTGGGAAAGTATTTCCTTGTATTGGTTTTTATTTGCCACCTTTTACTTTCCTTGTATGTTCCTTGTTCTACTGTAATGAGAGGAAGAGTAACTCCTGATTTCCTCTCTCTCTACCACCTACCATCTTACGTCTACACATAGAGTCAGACAAGGGAGGGGAGGTCATATCTTTTATTGGACCAACTTCTATTGGGACAGCGACAAGCTTCCGAGCTACATGGGGGGTGGGGGCGCTTTTGAGCTATATGGGGGGCGGCTTTCGAACTACATGGGGGCCCTACATGGGGGGCCTACATGAGGGGGGCTTTCGAGCTACATGAGTATCAGTGTCACAAGGTCCTTTCTAAACAATGTACAAAAGGAGAAATGATCAGCTGAAACAAATGAGAAGAGGAAAGGGTTAATTCTCTGCTGCTGTTCACCGCCTGAGCCAGTCTCCGAGGCCAGGTCCCTGGGGCTCTGGGCTGGCTCTGAGCCCCCCTGGGATTCACAGGGCAGCAGTATAAATATCCCTGTTTCTCAGCCCTGGTCAGTGCGGATTCCCCGCCGCCTGCAGCTCCCCAACTGGGTCACAGACGGAGATTCCTCCTCCCCAGCTGGGGCCGGAGCCTGGTGAGTCCTTTGCATGGAATGAATCTGTGAAGGGGCGAATGGAAACAGATGAAAGCTGTGAAATGTCTGAGCTGGGCTTGGATAGAATGGGGGTGTCTAATTCTGACTGCAGGGGCAGGATGGGAGCCGGGGCACGGAGATAACGCTCCTGTGACGGCGCTGAGGGTCGGTGTCAGGAAGAGGTCGCCGGGTTACCCTGATCCCCTCCCAGGGAAGTCACTGGGGTCCTGCTGTTGAACTCAGTGGGCCCTGGACTGGGCCGTTCTGGGTTATGTGACTGTGCAGAGTAAACCTCATTGGAAACCTACTCAGGCCCTGTGATATTCTACACCCCAAATCCCGAGGCCGTCACTCTCATTAACGCCATGAGGACCCCGGGCTGGGTCCGTTCCGCTTGGCAGAAATTAGCTGGTTTCAAGGAGCCTGGCGGTGAATGTCGGAACTAAAGAACTCAGGTCCAACCGACTCTGAGGGCTGCTTTGATACCCGTGTTCCAGCGACTCCGGGTGACCACATCTCCCTACGCTGAATGCGGGACACCTGGTCCAATTACTTGTCTTCCAGCGAGTTCCACAGCAATCCGTCAGAACCCTGCAGTAGAAATGTTCAAATTAACATCAAGTTGACTGAGTCCCTGTTAAAACCAATTTGGCATAATTGGATTCTTTTTTAAGTACCTTCTTCACCTTAAATCTTTAGGGTCCACACAGGGAGGGGTGACACCCCCCCTCCCCCCCCATGCCCAAGGGGAGAGCTGACACACACACACTCCTGTACACCTCTCTCACAGAGGGGGGGTGACCGACCAACCTACCTGACCCTCCCTGTCCAGCGCGTTTCGCCCTCCATGCCTGGCTGGGACCCCGGGATGGACCTGCCTCTCCTGGTACCTCGAGCCATGTCTTCCCAAGGCAATACGTGGGGGGATGCAAGGTCACATCCCCCCCGCACAGGCAGATTTCTGCCTGGGTTCACACCAGTATCTGGCCAGCAGCAGCCTTTCAGCACAGTGCAGGAGGGAAGGGACGGGAGCTGCTTCCAGCCGCAGGAGAGTAGGAGGGGGTGAAAGGGATAAGAACATAAGAACGGCCAGACTGGGTCAGACCAAAGGTCCATCTAGACCAGTGTCCTGTCTACCGACAGTGGCCAGTGCCAGGTGCCCCAGAGGGAATGAACAGAACAGGGAATCATCAAGTGATCCATTCCCTGTCGCCCATTCCCAGCTTCTGGCAAACAGAGGCCAGGGACACCATCCCTGCCCATCCTGGCTAACAGCCATTGATGGACTGATCCTCCATGAAATTATCTAGTGCTTTTTTGATCCCTGTTATGGTCTTGGCCTTCATAACATCCTCTGGCAAAGAGTGCCACAGGCTGACTGTGCGTTGTGGGAAGAGATACTTCCTTGTGTTGGTTTTAAACTTGTTGCCTATTAATTTAGTTTGGTGACCCCTAGTTCTTGTGTTATGAGAAGGAGTAAATAGCACTTCCTTACTTATTTTCTCCACACCAGTAAAGATTTTATAGACCTCTATCATATCCCCCCTAAGTCGCTTCTTTTCCAAGGTGAAAAGTCCCAGTCTTATTAATCTCTCCTCATTTGGAAGCCGTTCCATCCCCCTCATCATTTTGCTGCTCTTTTCTGTACCTTTTCCAATTGCAATATATCTTTTTTTGAGACAGGGCGACCACATCTGCTCACAGGATTCAAGGTGTGGGCGTACCATGGATTGATATAGCGGCAATAGGATATTTTCTGTCTTCCTATCTATCCCTTTCTTAATGATTCCCAATATTCTGTTTGCTTTTTTGACGGCCGCTGCACACTGAGTGGATGTTTTCTGAGAACTATCCACAGTGATGCCGAGATCTGTTTCTTGAATAGTAACAGCAAATTTAGACCCCATCATTTTATAGGTATAGTTGAGATTGTTTTCCAATATGCAGTACTTTGCATTTATCAACATTGAATTTCTTCTGCCATTTTCTTTTCCAGTGACCCAGTTTTGAGAGATCCCTTTGTAGCTCTCCGCAGTCTATCTAGGACTTACCTATCTTGAGTAGTTTTGTATCATCTGCAAATTTTGCCACCTCACTGTTTACCCCTTTTTCCAGATCATTTATGAATCTGTTGAATCGGCCTGGTCCCCGAATAGACCCCTGGGGGACACAACTATTTCCCTCTCTGCATTCTGAAAACTGACCATTTATTCCTGCCCTTTGTTTCCTATCTTTTAACCAGTTACCAATCCATGAGAGAACCTTCCCTCTTATCCCATGACAGCTTTCTTTGCTTAAGAGCCTTTGGTGAGGGACCTCGTCAAAGGCTTTCTGAAAATCTAAGTACAATCTATCCACTGGATCCCCTTTGTCCACATACTTGTTGACCCCCTCAAATAATTCTAGCAGATTGATGAGGCGTGATTTCCCTTTACAGAAACCATGTTGACTCTTCCCCAACAAATTATGTTCATCTATGTGTCTGACAATACAGTTCTTTACTATAATTTCAATCAGTTTGCCCAGTACTGAAGTCAGGCTTACAGGCCTGTAATTGCCGGGATCACCTCTGGAGCCGTCTGGGACAGAAGCTGATTTAAACGATAGGTTACAGGCTACCGTTAGTAGTTCTGCAATTTCACATTTCAGTTCCTTCAGAACTCTTGGGTGAATCCCATCTGGTCCTGGCGACTTATTACTGTTAGTTTATCAGTTTGTTCCAAAACCTCCTCTACTGACACCTCAATCTGGGACAGTTCCTCAGATTTGTCACCTACAATGAATGGTTCAGGTTTGTGAATCTCCCTCACATCCTCTGCCATGAAGATGACCTGGCTCGTGTCTTTGCAGAGCTCATCTTTTCTCTTTGACAGCCGCCCTCTCCCCCTCCCCCCCACAACCTCCGCATTCCCTTGGCTGGAAGCAACTTGTTCCTTCCTGCCTGCCCAGTATCAAAAGGCATCTAAAACCTCAAGGCTGCTGCTGGCCACCGATGTAACCAAGCTGCATCCTGTCCCCCAGCTGCAGCACGAGCAGGAAGGGGTTAAACCCTCAGACTGCACTGTGCACCAGGACCCTGGGAACCTGACTGCAGGGGCTTCAGCAAACCAGGGCAGAGAGGTGGCTGAGCAGGGGAGGGTGCCTAGGGGACGGAGCAGCCCAGCACCCCTAGGGGCAGGATCCAGGGCGGGGAGTTGGGGCGTGAAGATGTTGCTAAGCCCCTTTCCCGGGGTCTGTTGTGAAGCCTGCACTTTTGGGGCATGAACAGTCTGGAAATTGCTTCCCTTCCCCCCCCCCCCCCACCACACCAGACCTTAGCTGAGGGGCGAAGAGGCTTCCCCGAGCCAGCGCTATGCGGGGCTTTGGCACATGCAGGTCTCAGCACGTCCTGGCCAGCGCCCCGGGCCGGAGGGTCTTGGGCTTTCCCGGGGCGCCGGCCCAGCCAGGGGCAGCGTGGGGAGGAAGGAGCCTGATGGCCAGGCTGCTAATGAGGGGCTGGTTCTCCACACAGTGCTGGGGAGGATATGGAGGATCAGTGGGGCTGGGGGGGGGGGTGAAGGGGCAAAGCAGGGAGAGGACATGGGGTTTAGCCAGCACATAGCGGGGTCTGAGCTGAGGGACCAGCATGGGAAGCAATTGGTCCCATGTGCTGCATCTTCGCCCTGCCACCAGCCTTGCACACCCACCCGCATCGTCGGCCAATAGACCCCCCCGCCCCCGACTCACCGCAGGAAGGCAGGCATGTGGGAAGCAGGGATCTGGCCAGCAGCAGGACCTGCTGGTATGGGGGGGGGGGGAGATTGAAAATTCAGGACAATATGCCTGTTTGAAGAAAAAGTCAGGACACCTGCAGGAGGGCTTAAATACGGGACTGTCCCTTTAAAAACGGGACGTCTGGTCCCCCTGCGCCGACTGCAGCTGCAGTTCTCCGGAGCAGAGCTACCAGCGCGGCTAGGCTTAAAATGCTGCCCCGGCGCAGCTGCCCCGCTGTGGTGCGTCAGTGGAGACGCTCCGTGTGACGAAGCGGGACTGCTCTTAATGTTTCCTCTGAATAGTGTGGGGGTGCCTCAGTTTCCCCTAGGCAGTTCTTAAGTCTCTAGGTGGTGGGATAAGGGTGTATGATCGTTGCAGAGCCCTAGAGGGCAGGTGTGTGCAGGGGTCTGGACACAGAGAATGGCTGACACCCTGTTTCCTGGCCACTGGTGGCCTGGGCCCTTCCCCCCTGCAAGGTGAGAGCTAAAGGGTTGGAGAACAAAGGAATCTGGTGCCCTCCTGGCCCGGGAAAGGGACAAAGCCCAGAGGAGGGGGGGCTGGAGGGGGAGTCAGTGTGGGGCTGGCTGGGGACGAGGAGTGAAGGGCAGACGTGGGTGTCTGGCTCACTGCCCCCCAAAATGGACCCGGCTGAGGGGTCCTGGTCTCTGCACCTACAAGCTCTGTGTTAGACCATGTTCCTGTCGTCTAATAAACCTCTGTTTTACTGGCTGGCTGAGAGTCACGTCTGACTGCGGAGTTGGGGGGCAGGACCCTCTGGCTTCCCCAGGACCCCGCCTGGGCGGAGTGGCTGTGGGAAGCGCATGGAGGGGCAGAGGAGGCTGAATGCTCCGAGGTCAGACCCAGGAAGGTGGAAGCCGTGTGAGCTGTGTGTCCTGCAGACAGGCTGCTCCCCGAGAGGAGACTTCCCCAGAGTCCTGCCTGGCTTCATGGGGAGCAGTTCCAGAGCATCGCCCGGGGACTCTGTGACACTCTGCGCTGATGCGGGAGAGCTCTCCCGGCAGCATAGTTAATCCTCCTCCCCCAGAGGCGGTAGCCATGTCTACACAGGGGGTCAGGTTGGTATATCTATGTCGCTCACGGGTGTGGACTTTTCACCCCCCTGGGCAACGTGGTTATCCCGATATAGGTCTGTAGTGCAGACTAGAGCTTAATTGAGATTGGCTTCACATACTTAGGACCAAATCCTGAAAAAATTTGCAACTATACTCAGGTGAATATTTTCATAAATGTCAATGGGAGTTGCTCGTGAATGAGTTTACTTGTCTACTTGAGGGTTGGTTGGGTCAAGATGTCAGAGCCAGTAGGATCCAGCAGGAGAATTGTGGATGAGAGAGGTTCTGCTCTCACACCATGACTAACCGGGTGTGGCTCCTCAGTAATGAGTGTGAAACTGGGGTAAGTGCCAGAAGAACCAGTCCTGTGGCTGCTTTAACGCACGTTCACAGTCACCGCTTGAGCCCTGAGAGCGACTGTAGCAAACGTGCGGAGGAGAGATTCTGCTGTGGACAGCAACACCAGAAGGGCGCGCCCTGCGTCACCTGGGGTGAGAACCGTCTGAACCATCGTCCCTCTTCTGGAATGGAGACGTTACGTCACAGGGGCAGTACGTAACTTGTCGTGGGTCACCAGTGTGGTAAAATGTTCGGCTGTGTATGTCTGTGTTCTCGCTGTGTCCTTCCCAGCTCTGCGCAGACAGCTGGCCCAGCAGACCTCGAGCGAACAACCCAATGACCACAAGATCCCTTAAGGTACGAAAGCACCCAGCCAGGTTTATTGTCGATGGAGCATGCTACTATGATCCCGAGGACTCCACCGGACCACTAAGGCATGTCTGCCTGTTACAGTGAACCAGCTCGGTGAACAGCGGGACTTTCCGTTCCTCCCTAGGCTAGACAGAGACACTCCCTTTGAGGCTCCATTTTATACATCAATACAAACAAGTTACGTACTGACCCTCTAACGTAGTTAATTGACACCCTCTGACGTAGCCGGATGCCACCCATCACTTTGTACATCTCTACCCAGCACACTGTCATCCTGACCTTATCTTTAGGATGGGTCACCATGTTCCTCTTATCTTTAGGGGATGTGTTGGTATCAAGGTGTTCTTGTACCACTCTTCTGGAATGTGTTTGCGTGAGTGCCCTCTGCCCAGCACCCCTTAGAAATGTGTGGCTTTGAAATGTCAGCCCTGTGCTTGCCAGATTCTGTGAGCAGGGCCTGCCTCTAGCTCACAGCCTAATTTTCCTTTATATCAAAAAAGTTTTGACCATTACTTTAGCCCAGGCCTCAGGCCTCATACTAGGCCTCTAATACAAGGGCTTATGTCTCAGACTCTCTTCCTACTACAGTTCCACAGTACGAGAGTGTTTCTGGATTTACGGTCACGCATGACAGGCAGTTGTCACACAACAAAGTTTTTGATGGTATCTGTGATTCTCTCAACAAATGCATTCCAGTCCTAGCTGACACTCCAGTTCTCACTGATTTTCTCTTTTGCTGTTAGTTACTGGAAACTGAATAGAAGATCCAAGTGATGATACGTGATGCTAGCTGACAATCACACCATTTTTGACCCTGTGACCTACATCCTCACCGGCATCCCGGGTACGGAGGAGTCTCATGTCTGGATCGGCATCCCCTTCTGTCTGATGTATGTTATGACACTTTGTGGGAACTCTCTCCTACTATTCATCATACTAACAGAACAAAGCCTCCATGAGCCCATGTATCTATTCGTCTCCATGCTGGCCACTGCTGATCTGCTGTTATCTACCACGACAGTGCCCAAGATGCTGGCTGTATTCTGGTTTAGAGCAGGGGAAATTACTTTTGCTGGCTGCCTGACCCAGATGTTTTTCATCCATGTCAGTTTTATTGCCGAGTCGGCCATCCTGCTGGCCATGGCGTTTGATCGGTACGTTGCCATCTGCGACCCCCTGAGATACACCACTGTGCTAACCAAGTCTGTGATCGGGAAGATGGGGCTAGCCGTTATCACAAGAAGTTTCTGTATCATTTTCCCTCTCATCTTGCTCACGAAGCAGCTGAAGTTCTGCAGAACCAACCTCCTGCCTCACACCTATTGTGAGCATATGATCTTAGCCCGACTGGCCTGCGACGACATCAAAATCCACGTCTGGTATGGTGTAGCTGTGGCTATTTTAGTAATTGGTTTGGATATTGTGCTCATTGCTGTATCTTATGGTTTGATCCTCAGGGCTGTCTTCAGGCTCCCCTCCAAGGACGCCCGGCTCAAGGCTCTCCGCACCTGTGGCTCCCACATCTGTGTCATACTGATGTTCTACGTGCCGGCTGTTTTCTCCTCTTTAGCACACCAGTTTGGGCACATCATCCCAGGTTATATTGTAAACCTACTGGCCAACCTTTACGTGCTCATTCCCCCCATGTTAAACCCCATTGTGTATGGGGTTACAACAAAAGAGATCCTGAAACGGGTGATCAACGTCTTTTATCTATGCTGGAGCAGAAGCTCCATGCTGAGCTAAAGGAGACAACAGAAAATGCTTTGGGACTTGGAAATTAAAGCCAGGTTTTCATTTGAACTATAGGGGTGTTTTTACTATGTACTTAAACTGTATAAGCTGGAAAGCTGGTCTCTCTTGCCAACAGAATTTGGTCCAATGAAAGATATCTCCTCCCCCACTTTGTGTCTCTAATATTCTGGGACAGACATGGCTACAATAGCATTGCGCAAAGCCAGAAAAAAACACCCAGACCAAGTGAATCTTGTTCTAAGTTGAAGAAAAACAGCAAAACAAGAAAGAACAAAGGTAAACATCGGTATGAGAGAGAGCACAGTGTGTGCATCTCCTGTCTGACAAGCTGCATCTGAGCTGGACTCTTAATGGCAGCAGAAAGCAGCAGCCAAGGGGGCCAAGCTATGGGCCAGTGGGAAGTGCACTGGGCTGCATGTTGGGAGAGAGGGATTCTAGTCTTGGTTCTGCCACCATCCTGCTATGTTACCTTGGGAGAGTTTCTTTCCTCCTCAAACTCCTAAATCCTTCTCAGGGTCACAGTTTTGCAGGCCTCAGTCCCCAATTCCATAGCCAAGGCCTGTGTCCCACAGACCTTGCTTTGGTTGCCTTATGGCACATTTTGCATGGATGGGCCCGGTTTCCCCAGGCTGATCTCACTCTTCCCTACACGGGTGGCTTTGTGGGGATGGCTGGGTGGGAGAGAGGTCAGGGGGTGCTGTGGCCAGGTGCAGTGGGTGAGGGGTTCATTTGCATGTGCTCTCTGGTCCCCCTGACTGTGGGAGAGAGAGAGGGGGAATAGAATCGTGTGTGTGCGATTAGCTGTTTCTTACCCTGTGCTAAAGGAATGTTTTGCCACTGAGGAGAATGTGCTGACTCCTCCTGGGGCTTGGAGGCTTGTTCGACCTTCTGCTAACATCACACAGCATCCAGGAAAAATGGTGTGGGAATCTATTTTCCTTTTATTCTCACTTTCTATTCCTGCAGCTGTTGAGAAGAAATGTCTCATAAGAATGGTATATACTGGGCCAGGCCAAAGGTCCACCTAGCCCCGTATCCTGTCTTCCAACAGTGGCCAGTGCCAGGTGTTTCAGGGGGGTAACAGAACAGGACAATCATCAAGTGATCCATCCCCCCTCATCCCATCCTGGTTTCTGGAGGTCAGAGGTTTTGGAACACCAACAGCATGGGGTTGAATCCTTGACCATCGTGGTTTATAGCCAAAGATGGGCCTAATTTATCTAATTTATCTAATTATTTTTTAATCCTTTGGCCATCACAACATCCCCTGGCAATGAGTTTCACAGGTTAGCTCTATGTTCTATGAAAAAATACTTCCTCTTGTTTGTTTTAAATCTGCTGCCTATTAATTTCGTCAGGTAACCCCTGGTTTTTGCATTCTGTGTATAAGTAAATAACATTTCTTTATTCACTTTCTCCACACCAGTCATGATTTTATAGACCTCTGTCATATCCCCCCTTCGTTGTCTCTTTTCTAAGCTGAATGGCCCAAGTCTTTTTAGTGTCTCCTCATATGGAAGCCGTTCATTACACTTAATCATTTTTGTTGCCCTTTTCTGAATCTTTTCAAGTTACACTATGTCCTTTTTGAGACGGGGCTACCAGAACTGGATGCACTATTGAAGGTGAGGCCATACCATGGATTTATACACTGGTAGTATGATATTTTCTATCCATTTCCTAATGGTTCTTAACAATCCATTAGCCTTTTTGACCACTGCTGTGCCTAGAGCAGAAGTTTTCAGAGAACTGTCCACGGTGACGCTACAATCTGTTTATTGGGTGGTAACAACTAATTTAAACCCCATCCTTGTATATGTCTAGTTAGCATTATTTATTCCAGTGTGCATCATTTTTCACTCATCGAGGCTGAATTTCATCAGCCATTTCGTATCCCAGTCATCCAGTTTTGTGAGATCCCTTTGTAACTTTTCTCAGTCAACTTTGGATTTAACTATCTTGAATAATTTTGTATCCTTGCAAACTTTGCCACTTCACTCTCTTTTCCGTATCATTAAGGAATGTGTTGGACATCACTGGTTCCAGTACAGATGCTTTGGGGACCCCCGCTGTTTACCTCACTCCATTGTGAAAATGGACCATTTTTTCCTACCCTTTGTTTCCTATATTTTAACCAGTTACTGATCCACGAGGTGGCCTTCGTCTTATCCCATGACAGCTCGCTTTGCCTAAGAGCCTTTGGTGAGGGACCTTGTCAAAGGCTTTCAGAAAGTCCAAGAGCACTATAGCTACTGGATCACCCTTCTCCACATTCTTGTTGATGCCCTAAAGCATTCTCTTACCTTGGTGAGGCAGGATTTCCCTTTACAAAGACTGTGTTAACTCTTCCCAGCATATTGCGTTTATCTTTTAAAGCCATTGGAGATATTTGCTGCTAGCAGTCACAGATGGGCCATACGTCACTGTAGGCAATCTCATAATACCATCTCCTCCATAAACTTATCCAGCACACTTTGCAGATGAGGAAATTTTTCTAGGCAGACGGGGCTCGAGGGGGCTGATAGATCAGGATGTGGGGATCCCGCTGGGGGCTGCCCACTCTGCAAGTGTGGAGCCAGGTTGGGGAGTGGAGGCAGGGCAGGGACAGGTTTTATAGATTCATAGATGATTAGGGTTGGAAGAGACCTCAGGAGGTCACCTAGTCCAACCCCCTGCTCAAAGCAGGACCAATCCCCAATTAAATCATCCCAGCCAGGGCTTTGTCAAGCCTGACCTTAAAAACCTCTAAGGATGGAGATTCCACCACCTCCCTTGGTAACCCCTTCCAATGCTTTACCACCCTCCTAGTGAAATAGTTTTTCCTAATATCCAGCCTAGACCTCCCTGTGATGGTGCCCCCCATAAGGCTTTATGGAAATATGCTTATGAATGTATATATCAAATAACTGGAATATGTTTTATGCTACATATGCCATGTAACATATATCTGCAAAGGTTATGATGTACTGAATATATTCATCTTATTTGTATGCATGTGTCATTGTTGTATTCAAAGTTATGAATACTGGCTGTATATTTGTTTGATTTTAAATAACCTTAGTAAGGCATTTGGTCAGCTTCTTTAGAAAGGAATTTGCAAGTTAAGTGCCCAATCAAGAAGCACTTAACACACAATGGATCTTGGAAGGCTCCAATCCACATAAGAAGTTGTCCTGGAGACATTCAAGATACCATGTGGAGGATGGCTGCTGCCTGTAAAAACTGAGTCATGCATGGACATGTGACTTGCCTATGTGACTCCAGAACTCCATTTTGTGGCTGCATTCTACACAGGAGGAGGGAGGGGTGTCCACCCACAAGAGAAAGTCTATTTAAACCCCTGGGAGACCCCTCCATTTTGTCTTCTGCTGGCTCAAGAGAGAGCCTCTCCACCCCCAAGGATACATGAAAGAAACTGGAACAAAGAACAGTAACTACAGGGGGTGTGAGTGATTGCTGGACCCAGACTAGAAGGAGACCAGTCTGTAAAAGGAAGCTTACTGGAATTCCCATGAGGGTGAGGTTTTTATCTGTATTCAGTTTTCTTACTGTATTAGACATAGACTTGCGTGCTATATTTTATTTTGTTTGGTAATTCACTTTGTTCTCTCTGTTACTACTTGGAAACACTTAAATCCTACTTTCTGTATTTAATAAAATCACTTTTTATTTATTAATTAACCCAGAGTATGTATTAATAACGGGGGGGGGGGGGGGCAACACCTGTGCATATCTCTCTATCAGTGTTATAGAGGGCAAACAATTTATGAATTTACCCTGTATAAGCTTTATACAGGGTAAAACGGATTTATTTAGGATTTGGGCCCCATTGGGAGTTGGGCATCTGTGTGTTAAAGACAGGAACACTTCTTAAGCAGCTTTCAGTTCAAGCTTACAGCTGTTAGGAGACGTAAGTCAGACCTGGGCCTGGGTTTGTAGCACGCTAGCAGGTGTGGCTCAAACCAGCCAGGGCACTGAAGTCCCAAGCTGCCAGGGCAGGAAAGCAGGGGCAGAAGTAGCCTTGGCACATCAGGTGGCAGCCCCTAGGGGGTTTCTGTGATCCAACCCATCACACTCCCCCCCTGCAACTTGAGAACATTGCTCCTTGTTTCGTCATCTGCCACCACTGAGAGCAGCCAAGCTGCTATTAAATCCCCCCTCGCTCTTCTCTTTTACAAACTAAATAAGCCCAGTTCCCTCAACCTCTCCTCATAAATCATGTGCCCCAGGACCCTAATAATTTCTGTTGCTCTCTGCTGGACTCTCTCCAATTTGCCCACATCTGTTCTGTAGTGGGGGGCCCAAAATTGGACCCATTACTCCAGATGTGGCCTCACCAGTGCCGAATAGAGGCGAATAATCACTTCCCTCGATCTGCTGGCAATGCTCCTGCGAATGCAGCCCAGTATGGCATTAGCCTTCTTGGCAACAAGGGCACACTCATATATGTGACTCATAGTGTCCAGCTTCTCGTCCACTGTAATTCCCAGGTCCTTTTCTGCAGAATTGCCAATTAGCCAGTCAGTCCCCAGCCTGCAGCAGTGCATGGGATTCTTCCTTCCTAAGTGCAGGACTCTGCACTTGTCCTTGTTGAACCTCATCAGATTTCTTTTGGCCCAATCCTCCAATCTGTCTAGATTACTCTGGACCCTATCCCTACCCTCCAGTGTATCTACCTCTCCCCGCAGCTTAGTGCTATCTGCAAACTTTCTGAGGGTGCAACCCATCCCATCATCCAGATCATTAATGAAGATGTTAAACAAAACCAGCCCCAGGACAGACCCCAGGGCACTCCGCTTGATACCGGCTGCCAACTAGACATTGAGCCATTGATCACTACCCGTTGAGCCCGATGATCTAGCCAGCTTTCTATCCACCTTATAGTCCATTCATCCAATCCATACTTTTTTAACTTGCTGGGAAGAATACTATGGGAGACTGTATCAAAAGCTTTTCTAAAGTCAAGATATCTAAAGCCACTATCTGTCACCTACAGCCCTCAACTAAAACCTCTCCAGCGTATCATCAGGGATCTACAACCTATCCTGAAGGATGATTCCTTATTCTCACAGACCTTGGGAGACAGGCCAGTCCTTGCTTACAGACAGCCCCCCAACCTGAAGCAAATATTCACCAGCAACCACACACCACACAACAGAACCACTAACCCAGAACCAAGCCCTGCAACAAACCCCGGTGCCAACTCTGTCCTCATATCTATTTAAGGGACACCATCATAGGACCTAACCACATCAGCCACACCATCAGGGGCTTGTTCACCTGCACATCCACCAATGTGATATATGCCATCATGTGCCAGCAATGCCCCTCTGCCATGTTGTGATGTTATTGACATAATCTGGGACCGTATAGATCATTGTTGCAACCAAGGTCCTGTTGTGGCACCAAATCTTGCATAAAGGGAGTCAAATAAGGTGTCTAAGATGAGGTTATGGTTTGCTGGGTATGATTATGCTGTCTATATGTGTGTATCATTTTTGTAGTTAAAGTTATGAATATCGGCTTTATACTGTCTATATTTCAAACTTACGCTATGCTTCTGGGTGACACCCCAGACAAGCTGGTGTCAGCTCTGCCTAGCCTGCTTGATGGCCCATTAGGGACCATCAGCTATACAATTGAACCATGGACTTGCCCATATGACTCCAAACTCCATTTTGCTGTAATTTTCCACAGTAAGAACAAAGAGGTGTTCTTACACCTGGAGAAGACTAGAAAAGGCTGATGTCTCATCTCCATCTGGTCTTCAGTCCTGCTTCATACCTCTGGAGGGACTTTGCTACACTGAAGCTTTGAACCAAGGGCTGAAAGACTTGGGGATGTGCTCCAGAGACTTGATTGGAACCTGCAGTTTGTTCCATCACTGCTACAAGCCTGAACCAAGAACGTTGCCATTGCTGTATGTATTTGATTCCATTTCACCCATTCTCGCTCTCATCTCTATCTTTTTCCTCTTATGAATAAACCTTTAGATTTTAGATTCTAAAGGATTGACAACAGCGTGATCTGTGGGTAAGATCTGATTTGTATATTGACCTGTGTCTGGGGCTTGGTCCTTTGGGATTGAGAGAACCTTTTTTCTTTTACTGGGATATTGGTTTTCATAACCATTTGTCCCCATAACGAGTGGCCCTGGTGGTGATACTGGGAAACTGGAGTGTCTAAGGGAAAAAGGGAATTGCTTGTGTGACTTGTGGTTAGCCAGTGGGGTAAAACCAAAGTTCTCTCTGTCTGTCTGGTTTGGTTTGCCTTGGTGTGCATAGAAACCCGAGCCTTGGGCTGTAACTGCCCTGCTTTAAGCAATTTGTCCTGAATTGGCACTCTTAGCTGGGTCCCACCAGAACCAGGATCATTACACATGTACATTGGACAAACTGGACAGTCTGTTCGCAAAAGAATAAATCGACACAAATCTGACATCAGGAATTACAACATTCAAAAACCAGTAGGAGAACACTTCAATCTCCCTGGTCACTCAATAACAGACTTAAAAGTGGCAATTCTTCACCAAAAAAACTTCGAAAACAGACTCCAACGTGAAACTGCAGAACTGGAATTAATTTGCAAACTGGACACCATCAAATTAGGCCTGCATAAAGACTGGGAGTGGATGGGTCATTACAAAACCTAATTTTACCTTACTAATTTCCGCCTACTGTTACTCACACTTTCTTGTCAACTGTTTGAAATGGGCCACCTTCATTACACTACAAAATTGATTTCTCCTTCCTTGGTATTCTCCTGATAATAAAATTGTCTCATTAGATTGACCCCCCACCTGGTAAGGCAACTCCCATCTTTTCATGTACTATGTATAAATATACCTGCTACTGTGTTTTCAATTCCATGCCTCTCATGAAGTGGGTTTTAGCCCACGAAAGCTTATGCCCAATTAAATTTGTTAGTTTCTAAGGTGCCACAAGGATTCCTCATTGTTTTTGCTGATACAGACTAACATGGCTACCACTCTGAAAGATATATCTCGTCCAGCACCTCCCCCAAATCCACAGAGCCAATTATCTCACCATAGAAGGCAATCAGGTTGGTCAAGCATGACTTGCCCTTGGTGAATCCATGTTGACTGTTCCTGATCATCTTCCTCTCCTCCAAGTGCTTTAGAAAGGGATTCCTTGAGGACCTGCTCCATGATTTTTCCAGAGACTGAGGTGAGGCTGACCCGTCTGTAGTTACCCAGATTTTCCTTCTTCCCTATTTTAAAGACGGGGACTATATTTGCTTTTTCCAATCATCCAGGGCCTCCCCCGATTAAGGTTTGTACCTCAATGAACTGCAAGTTCACAACTGTTTAAATTTCCCCATTTTTCGAGTAGCTTCTGGTTGCGGGGGGGGGGGGGGGGGGCTCTGGCTCAGGGAGAAGGAGGCCAGCAGAGAGTTAGTTACAGACCCAGTTACACACCAGCTCTTGGTAAGTTGCCTCTCGCTCCTGCGTTACATCACTGAAAGACAAATGAAAAGGATCCTTCCGTTCTCCCTAGGCCAGTCCTGTAACCCCAGGGGGAAGGGTCTGCATGACAGGGAGATGTAGACCCTGGATGACATCTGTGACAGGATCCACATGGTCCAGCCTGTGACCGTGGGACTGCTGTGTCCCCTGAACTCTCTCCAGCCTGGGCTGTCTCTCACAATGCCTTGCTACTGAGCAGCAGGAAGCCCCTCCAGGTTTTGTCATCAGCCCAACCACATGTGGAGCCCCATACCCAGATGGATTGCATGAATGCTCCCAGACCTACTCATGAAACAGACAGGGAAAGGGACCAGCCAAATCTCACCCCAGCTTCCAGCCTTGCATCTCAGGCATATATCATGTTACACTACGCCAGATGAACAGTGCAAATATATGAATTGTTTCACCACTTCATCAATGGAAAATGGAAAGTTTTGCACAAACTTCATACAAACTCACTGGTAAAGATCAACAGTAAAACACATTTATAAACTACAAAAGATAGATTTTAAGTGATATTAAGTGATAGGCAAAAAGTCAGATTAGTCACCAAAATAAAATAAAATATAAGCACGCAGTCTAAACTCTCAACTCTATTAGACTGGGCAACATCCAGATTAAGAAATTTTTATCACCCCTCTGGATACTGCAGTTCATAGCACACAGATTTCACCCTTGAAACCTGGGCCAGTCCCCTCTGTGGGAGTCTTCAGTTTTCTGAGTGTCTTTGTTGCTTGCAGCATAGGTGGGGGCAGGAGAACGGCCCAGCATGGGGCCCCTGTGTTCTGTTTTATACCCTCTGTCCCTTGTGCTTGGAGAACCCAAGTCCAGGCAAGTCTGGAGGCATTGCTGAGTCTCCAGGCAAGGTTGAGCAATTCCCCTGGTGTGGCCTCATGCAGGTGAGACACTGAATGGTAGCTCCCCTGCTGGACAATGGCTGTTGATGGGTTGTTTGACAACCTACCTGGGCATTGGTTACTTTCCTTGCTGTTACCTCTAGGGAGCTTGTCATAAATATAAAGGGAAGGGTAACCACCTTTCTGTATACAGAACTATAAAATCCCTTCTGGCCAGAGGCAAAACCCTTTCACCTGTAAAGGGTTAAGAAGCTAGAATAACCTCCCTGGCACCTGACCCAAAATGACCAATGAGGAGACAAGTTACTTTCAAAGCTGGAGGGGGCGGGAAACAAAGGGTCTGTCTATCTGTGTGATGGTTTTGCCGGGAACAGATCAGGAATGCTCTTCAGAACTTCTGTTAAGTTAGTAAGCAATCTAGTTAGGTATGCGTTAGATTCTGTTTTGTTTAAATGGCTGAGAAAATAAGCTGTGCTGAATGGACTGGATATTCCTGTTTTTGTGTCTTTTTGTAACTTAAGGTTTTGCCCAGAGGGATTCTCTATATTTTGAATCTGATTACCCTGTAAGGTATTTACCATCCTGATTTTACAGAGGTGATTCTTTTCCTTTTTCTTCTATTAAAATTCTTCTTTTAAGAACCTGATTGCTTTTTCATTGTTCTTAAGTTCCAAGGGTTTGAGTCTGTGTTCACCTATGCAAATTGGTGAGGATTTTTATCAAGCCTTCCCCAGGAAAGGGGGTGTAGGGCTTGGGGGGATATTTTTTGGGGGAAAGACGTTTCCAAGTGGGCTCTTTCCCTGTTCTTTGTTTAAAACACTTGGTGGTGGCAGCATAAGGTCCTAGGACAAAAGGTAAAAGTTTGTACCTTGGGGAAGTTTTAACCTAAGCTGGTAAGAATAAGCTTAGGGGGTCTTTCCTGCAGGTCCCCACATCTGTACCCTAGAGTTCAGAGTGGGGAAGAAACCTTGACAGAGCTAATAACTGGCTGATTCCCCAACTTGCAGCATGTTTTAGTGACAACAATACAACACAATTCTCATAACTTCATAGGCACAAAAGATGTACCTAGTGAGGTAGAACAGTGGGTTTCAGCAGTTCATAACCTTTCCCTTGATAGCTCACATTGCATGATTTTTAGGGAAGATCAAAATTAAATATAAATTAGGCATATGGGTGACACAGTGTTGCTGGCACCCAGTGCCAGAGGCGAGCAACAGCAGGGGTTTGTTCCCCGGTGTGCGTTACCCAATCATTATAACAGGGTGGAGAAGCAGAAAAGTTTATTTGAAGCTTCAAAGAAGGTACAGGGAGAATACAATTTTAAATTTTGTATATAGAGCAGGAAGTTATATAGGCTTTTATATTTTTTTAGCATGTTTATTTAATAGTAAGCTGCTTTAAGTATTTATATAGCCAGCTAATTTAGTTACTAGTTAGTTTTTTTGTTTTTTGAATTATTTGTTAAATTATATATAAAGCTGCTTTATTTAGCATTGTTTTTTTTATATTTTTTTTATATTTGCCCTGTTTGGCTTTGTTTAGTTTTAGGCAGTTTGACTCTGCAACATATTGTTGCAGATCCTCAGCATAACTGCTGCGAGTGCCTCCAGGAGGGGGGCCAAGGACACTTGGGCCTAGTGCGAGGGGGCTTCATCAACACTTGTGGTCTTTTATCCCCTCAAGTTACCTAGTGGCCATGCCCAGTGTCCCCAACAACAGGATGTTCCTTTAAGGTATAAAACTCCACGAAATCCACACAGGCTGTGAATCAGGACTGGGACTTAGGACAAATGGGTTGTATCCCCAAGCTCTGCCACCAGCCTCCTGTAGAACCTTGGGCAAGTGACAGCACCTCCCTGTGCCTCAGTTTCCCCATCTGTAAAATGGGAATAATGATACTGACATTCTTTATAGACTGCTTTGAGATCCACTGACGAAAGAGCTAAATATTATTATTTAATCTTGTTTCCACTGGGGCCCAAAGGCCTGTGTCAGGCACCTCACAAACTGAGACATGATCCCTGCTCTGAGGAGCTTACAAACTAGGCTTGACATCGCACCAAGACCGAGGAGAATCTGACCCAGGAAGCTGTCCCATTGCTGGCTTCACATCCTCATTATTCTCAGATTCATTAATTCCGAGGCCAGAAGGCACCATTGTGTTCATCCAGTCTGATCCCCTCCACCGCACAGGCTGGAGGCCTGCCCCCCAATAATTCCCAGGGCAGAGCTTTTAGAAAAAAAACATCCCATCTTTATTAAACAATGATCAGTGATGGAGAATCCACCACAACCCTTGTAAATTGTTCCAACAGTTAATTCCCTCCCAGTTAGAAATCTACACTTTATCTGAATGTGTCTAGCTTCCACTTCCAGCCAGTGGATCATGCAACACCTTTCTTTGCAAGGGACAAGAGCCCATTGTTAAACGTTTGTTCCCTGTGTAGATATTTACACACTGTGATCAGACTTAACTTATTCTTTGTTAAACTAAACAGATTGGGCTCTTTGAGCCTCTCACTATCAGGCAGGGTTTCTAATCCTTTACTCATTCCCGTGGCTCTTCGCTGAGTCCTTTCGGGGAGCAGGGAGGTAGGGGCTGCCAAGGCCATTGCTGCTCACAAAGATGTCATCGGTGATGTCAAAGTCGGCCCAGCTGGGGGGGCAGTGCCAGGAACCCCTGCAGAAGCAGGAGGGGCAGGAGGGAGCTGGTGCCCTGGGAGTGGAGAAGTGGGGGCTGGTATGAATGATTTGGGCCTGGATTGTGGCATTACGCAGGGCAGGGGGAGGTCGGTTCCCTTCTCCTGCTTCCCCACCTGTAGATCGGTGATCACGGGAGCAAGAACAATACTACGAATATCACCACAGTGAAGTAAACCCAGCCCCCACTGCTCTCCGCCTCTCCTCGGCTCTCCTTGGCTCTCCCTGAGCCTCACCAAGCATGGTGGACAGCGGAGAGATCACCGTCGCCTGCCCAGTCACCGCCGCCAACCCCCGCATCATCCGAGTCACGAGGGAAACCCCCCTGGTGAGGGAGGAGTTTGTGGGGAAGCCAGAGGGCCCTGCACCCCGACTCCGCAGTCAGCCGTGACTCTCAGCCAGCGTGTAAAACAGAAAGTTTATTTCTTGAAGGAACAGAGTGTGGAACAGAACTAGTTAGCGCAGAAATCAGTGACTTTCAGCAAAGTCCCTCTTGGGGGCACCCCATCCCCTACCCTGGACTCCCCTCTCTCCAGGTCCTCCACAGCAGACTGCCCAGCTTCCAGTGGTCCAACCTCCAACATGCCTGTTGCTCCTTCTCCTGGTCTTTGTCTCGCTTCCCGGGCAAAGTGTCACCTGGTCGCATCCCCCTTCTGGGTCTCAGGTGATGAAGGGCACCGGCCATTGCTTATGAGCAGGTAGCTGGAGCCGCCTCACCTGGTCCCAAGGGCCTCAACAAAAGTCACACACCTTATTCCCACCACCTAGGGATTGGTGCCACACTCAGAGAAACTGAGGCACACACAGGATTACTGTAAAACCATCAAACTAAAATAGGCTCACGTACAACATAATAAGGAGGAAAAACCCACTTTGTCAGAGGTTTTCTGGTGCCTAAGGGCCCTGTAAACCGACGTAAAAGACCTGTGGTCCCTGACACCCAGGCCGTAATGGAGACAGAGACAAAAAGGCTGATGGCAGCCTTCTCTCCTGGCACCTTTTACTATTGCTGCTGATCAAGTCTGCGCTGAGAAAACAAATTCTCTGATTCAGCCCCACACTGAAAGAAGCAATTAGGACAGCCCAGCTGTTGGCTCCGGTCAGCACCTCTGACCGGGCCATTAAAAATCTGGACAGCAGTGCAGCGGGGTTAAGGCAGGCTCCCTGCCTACCCTGGCTCTGCAGGGCTTCCAGAAGCAGCCAGCATGTCCAGCCACAGGTGGAGGGGTGGCCAGGGGGCTCCCCGTGCTCTCCATGCCCTGAGCACCAGCCCCACAGCTCCCATTGGCCTGGAACCATGGCCAATGGGATCTGAGGGGGTGGTGCCTTTGGACTGAAGCAGCACAAACCGTGCAGCACCCCCTGGCTGCGCCTCCACCTAGGAGCTAGAGGGACATGCCAGCCACTTCCAGGAGCTGTCTGAGGTAAGCACCGCCTACATCCTGAAACTTGACCTGTACCCCAATCCCTACCTCAGCCCAGAGCACCCTCCCATACTCCAAACCCCTCATTCCTGGAGCCCTCACCTCCTCCTGCACCTCCAACCCCCTGCCATGCCTGGTGAAAATGAACGAGTGAGCAAGGGTGGGGGAGAGCGAGCAACAGAGGGAGCAGGGATGGAGGAAGAGGGCGCAGGGCCTTGGAGAAGGGGAGGGGCCGGGGAGGGGCAGGGGAGGGGCAAAAGTGTTCAGTTCTCTGCAATCGGAAAGTTGACAACCCTATCCGCCGCTCCTGTTTGGGTGCTGAGCTTGAGTCATCCAGGGTCTGAGCTGCTGAGCACCCGCCACTCCGGTGGCAGAGAATGGGAGCTGCGAGTGCGGAGCACCTCTTGAAATCATGGCTGAGGTGTGTCCGAGGTGGCGGCTGGATCTCCA
The DNA here is from genome assembly GCF_015237465.2 of Chelonia mydas. Taxonomy (NCBI): domain Eukaryota; kingdom Metazoa; phylum Chordata; order Testudines; family Cheloniidae; genus Chelonia; species Chelonia mydas. Next base: position 3,687,379 of record NC_057849.1, on the reverse strand, counting down.
TCCCCTTCTGTCTGATGTACGTTGTGACGCTTTTGGGGAACTCTCTCCTACTATTCATCATACTAACAGAACGAAGCCTCCATGAGCCCATGTATCTATTCGTCTCCATGCTGGCCGCTGCTGATCTGCTGTTATCTACCACGACAGTGCCCAAGATGCTGGCTCTATTCTGGTTTAGAGCGGGGGAAATTTCTTTTGCTGGCTGCCTGACCCAGATGTTCTTCATCCATGTCAGTTTTATTGCCGAGTCGGCCATCCTGCTGGCCATGGCGTTTGATCGGTACGTTGCCATCTGCGACCCCCTGAGATACACCACCGTGCTAACCAAGTCTGTGATCGGGAAGATGGGGCTCGCTGCTGTCACAAAAAGTTCCTGTATCATTTTTGCTCTCATCTTTCTAGTGAAGCAGCTGAAGTTCTGCAGAACCAACCTCCTGCCTCACACCAACTGTGAGCACATGGGCGTAGCCCGACTGGCCTGCAATGACATTACAGTCAACATCTGGTATGGCGTAGCCATGGCTATATTAGTAATTGGTTTGGATGCTGTGCTCATTGCTTTGTCTTATGGGCTGATCCTAAGGGCCATCTTCCAGCTCCCCTCCAAGGACGCCCGGCTCAAGGCTCTCCGCACCTGCGGCTCCCATGTCTGTGTCATACTGATGCTCTACATGCCAGCCTTTTTCTCCTTTTTTGCACACCGATTTGGGCACATCATCCCAGGTTATATTCTCATCCTACTGGCCAACCTCTATGTGATCATTCCCTCCATGTTAAACCCCATTGTTTATGGGGTGACAACAAAAGAGATCCTGAAACGGGTGATCAATGTGTTTTCTTGATGCTGCAGCAGAAGCTCCCTGCTGAGCTAAAGGAGGCAACAGAAAATGCTTTGGGACTGGAAGGCAGCCAGATCATGTGAGTCTTGTTCTAAGTTGAAGGGAAACAGCAAAACAAGAAAGAATAAACGTAAAAATCACCACACGAGAGAGCACAGCGTGTGCATCTCCTCTGTGACAAGCTGCATCTGAGCTGCAATCTTAATGCAAGAGAAAACAGCAGCCAAGGGGGCCATGCCATGGGACAGTGGGAAGTGCACTGGGGTGCACATTGGGAGAGAGGGGCTCTAGTCTTGTTTCTGCCACTGACCTGCTGTGTCACCTTGGAGGAGTTTCTTTCCTCCTCAAACTCCTAAATCCTTCTCGGGGTCACTGCTTTGCCAGCCTCAGTCCCCCATTCCATAGCCAAGGCCTGTGTCCCATGGACCTTGTGTTTAGCTGCCTTACGGCACATTTCACATGGATGGGCCCGGTTTCCCCAAGCTGATCTCGCTCTCTTCCCTACACGGGTGGCTTTGTGGGGGTGGCTGGGTGGGTGAGAGGTGAGGGGGTGCTGTGGCCAGGTACAATGGGTGAGGGGTTCATTTGCACGTGCTCTCTGGTCCCCCCGACTATGGGAGAGAGAGAGGGGGAATAGAATCGTGTGTGTGCGATTAGCTGTTTCTTACCCTGTGCTAAAGGAATGTTTTGCCGCTAAGGAGAACGTGCTGACTTCTCCTGAGGCTTGGAGGCTTGTTTGACCTTCTGCTAACATCACACAGCATCCAGCAAAAATGCTGTGGGAAACTATTTTCCTTTTATTCCACCTTCCATTCCTGCAGCTGTTGAGAATAAATGTCTCATAAGTACATGAGAACAGTATATACTCGGTCAGGCCAAAGCTCCACAGTGGCCAATGCCAGGTGCTTCAGGGGGATGAACAGAACTGGGCAATCATCAAGTGATCCATCCCCTCTTGTCCCATCCCAGCTTCTGGTGGTCAGAGGTTTTGGGACACCAGCAGCATGGTCTTGCATCCCCGACCATCTTGGCTTATAACCATTGATGGACCTATCCTCCATTTACTTATCTAATTCTTTTTTAATCCTTTGGCTATCACAACATCCCCTGGCAATGAGTTCCACAGGTTAGCTCTGTGTTCCATGAAAAAATATGTCCTCTTGATTGTATTAAATCTGCTGCCTATTATTTCATCAGGTAACCCTTGGTTTTTGCATTCTATGTATAAGTAAATAACATTTCTTTTTCACTTTCTCCACAACAGTCATGATTTTATAGACCTCTGTCATATCCCCCCTTAGTTGTCTTTTTTCTAAGCTGAATGATCCACATCTTTTTAGTCTCTCCTCATACGGAAGCCGTTCATTACCTTTAATCATCTTTGTTGCCCTTCTCTGAAACTTTTCAAGTTACACTGTATCCTTTTTGAGATGAGAACTGGAAGCACTATTGAAGGTGAGGCCATACCATGGATTTATAGAAAATATCATACTGCCAGTCTATCCATTCCCTAATGGTTCTTAACAATCTATTAGCCTTTTTGACCACTGCTGTGCCTAGAGCAGAAGTTTTCAGATAGCTGTCCATGGTGACTCTATGATCTCTTTATTGGGTGGTATCAGCTAATTTAGACCCCATCCTTATATATATGTGTGACATTGCATTCTATATAGTTTTATAAAAATATGCTAATGAGTGTGAATATAATGTAACTGGAATATGCTTCCTGGAATAGGTCTCTTGTAAGGTATCATTACAAAGCTTATAATCTACAGAGTGTGGTTATCCTATTTGTATAAATGTATCACTCTCGTATCTGAAACTAGAAATATGAAATATAACTCTGAGGTCCTATTGTAGTTATGCAAAGTGTGGGCCATTAATGGCGGTTGGAATCTTGATGGCTCCCATCAGCCAGGACAACTGACTGTGGATGGCTCTGTTTACTTGTAAGTCTTCCTGTGTACCTGTGTGCTGGCAAGTGGGTAATGAAGTCTTACAGTGACATGTGATCATGTCAGCTGAACTGGAATCCATCTTTAACCTGGTGCTTTTCCATTGAGGAGGAGGGTGGGAACCCAGAGGGACAAAGGATTCCTGCTTTATGCAAAAGATATATAAGTGGGTGGAACACAACAAGGGGAGGTGGCCATCATGAGAAATCCCCTAGCTACCACCTGAGCTGGAACAAGGGCTGTACCGGGGAAAGGATCGGGCCCAGACTTAGAATGCGTCCGTTTTGTGAAAGAAACTTATTGAAACATCTCTGAGGGTGAGATTTTATCTGTATTCAGTTTTATTACTGTACTAGGCTTAGATTGGCATGTTTTATTTTAATTTGCTTGGTAATTCACTTTGTTCTGTCTGTTACTACTTGGAACCACTTAAATCCTACATTCTATATTTCATAAAATCACTTTTTACTTATTAATTAACCCAGAGTATGTATTAATACCTGGGGGGAGGGGGGACAAATCTCTCTATCAGTGTTATAGAGGAAGAACGATTTGAGTTTACCCTGTATAAGCTTTATACAGGGTAAAACGGATTTATTTAGGGTTTGGGCCCCATTGGGAGTTGGGCATCTGAATGTCAAAGACAGGAACAGTTCTGTAAGCTGCTTTCAGGTTATGCCTACAGCTGTTAGGGCTCTGGGTTTGCAGCAGGCTAGCGGGTCTGGCTCAGACCAGGCAGGGCTCTGAAGTCCCAGGCTGGCAGGGCAGGGAAAGCCGGGGCTGAAGTAGTCTTGGCCCACCAGTTGGCAGCACCAAGGGGGTTTCTGCGATCCAACCCGTCACAATGTGTAGTTAGGATTATTTATTCCAGAGTGCATCATTGTGCACTTATCAATGCCTCGCTCCATCCTCTTTGGAGCCCCCGTTCAGGTAGCTGAAAGCAGCACGCCGAGAAAACAATGTCAGCCCCGTACTCGCCAGACCCTGGGAGCAGGGCTCTGCCTCTTGCTCACCGCCTGACTTTGCTTCATAGCAGCAAAGTGTTGACCACTACTTTAGCTCAGGCGTCAGGCCTCCTACCAGGCCTCTGATACAAGGGCTTATGTTTCAGCCCCTCTTCCTACTTCACCCCCTTCTTTCCCGTCTTATCTCCCAGTTACTGACCCATGAGAGGACCGTCCCTCTTATCCCAGGACAGGTTACTTTGCTGAACAGCCTTTGGTGAGGGACCTTGGGAAAGGCTTTCTGAAAGTCCAAGTGCATTATATCCACTGGACCACCCTGCTCCACAGGTTTGTTGGCCCCCTCAAAGAATTCGAAGAGCTCGGCGAGGCAGGATTTCCCTTTGGAAAGCTGTGCAAACTCTTCCCCAACCCACTGTGTTTATCTTTTAAGACAGGGGTGGGAAAACTTTATGTCCCGAGGTCCACATCTGGGTGGGGAAATTGTATGTAGGGCCATGAATGTAGGGCTGGGGCAGGGGGTTGGGGTGTGGGGCAGAGTGTGGGAGGGGGTGTGGTGTGCAGGAAGGGGCTCAGGGCAAGGGGTTGGGATGCAGGAGGGGGTGCAGGGTGCAGGAGGGGGCTCAGGGCAGGGGGTTGGGATGCAGGAGGGGGTGCAGGGTGCAGGAGGGGGATCAGAGCAGAGGATTGGGGTGCAGGGAGGTTCAAGGCAGGGGGTTGAGTTGCAGGAGGGGTGCAAGGTGCAGCAGAGGGCTCAGGGCAGGAGTTTAGGGGGCTCAGGGCAGGGGGTGCAGAGTGTGGGAGGGGCTGGGGGTGCAGGCTCCAGCCTGGCACCACTTACCTCGAGTGGCTCCGGGGTGGCAGTGGCGCGCAGCGGGGCTAAGGCAGGCTCCCTGCCTGCCCTGGCCCCGCACCACTCCCGGAAGTGTCCAGCATGTCCGGCACTGCTTCCTGGGGGTTAGGTGGGGCAGGTGGCCATGCTGTGTGCTGCCCTCGCCTGCAGGTACCACTCCCGCAGCTGACATTGGCCGTGGTGCCCCGTTCCCGGCTAATGAGCGATGCCTGCAGGCGAGGGAAGCACACAAAGCCCTCTGCCTCCCCTTCCCCAGGGGCCACAGGGACGTGATGCTGGCCACCTCCGGGAACGGCGTGGGGCCAGGGCAGGCAGGGAGCCTGCCTTAGCCCCACTGCCCCACGGGGCTGGCAATCCCACGGTCTGGATTGAAAGCCCTGACGGGCCGTAGTTTGCCCTCCCCTGTTTTAAGGCCACTGGAGATATTTGCGACATGGCCATTGTAAGCAATCTCATCACACCATCCCCTCCATCAGTGTATCCAGGTCACTTTGCCAATGAGGGAATTGAGGAGCACGCCGCACTGAGATGGGGAGATAGACTTCCCTGTGGGGGCGCAGCAGAGCCAAGAGGGGCTGATGGCTCGGCAGGGGCGTGTGTGTGTCTGTGTGTGTCCCGGCCAGGGGCTGCCCACTCTGCGAGTGTGGAGCCAGGCTGCGGAGCGGAGGCCGGGCAGGGGCAGGTTTGTACCTCAGTGAACTGGAAGTTCACAACCTGTTTAATTTTCCCCATTTTTCCAGTAGCTTCTGGTGGGGAAGGAGAGAGCTCTTGGCGGAAGGAGGGAGGCAAAGAGTTAGTTACAGACCCCATTACGCACCAGCTTTAGGTTAGCCGCCCCCTTCTCCTGTTATACACCACCAAAGAACAAGAGAAAATGGTTCCTTTCTTTCACCCTAGGCCATTCATGTAACCCCAGGGCAAAGCGTCTGCATGGCAGGGAGATGTAGCCCCTGGATGACATCCACACAGGCTGGGAACTGGGACTTGGACTCAGGAGATCTGGGTTCTATCCCCAAGCTGTGCCACCAGCCTGCCAGAGAACCTTGGGCAAGTCATGTCGTCTCCCTGTGCCTCAGTTTCCCCACCTGTAAAATGGGAATAATGATACTGACCTCCTTTGTAGAGTGCTTTGAGATCCACTGATGACACAGTTCAAAATTATTACTTAATCTTGTTTCCACTGGGGCCCAAAGGCCTGTGCCAGGCACCTCCCAAACTAGCAAACGGAGACGTTATCCCTGCTCCGAGGAGCTTACAAACTAGGCTGGACATAAGCAGGGGGAAACAAGGCTGCGCATGCCACAGCTGTGCCGTCGTTCTGCAGCGTGAAGGAGAGCAGGTGCGGAGCAGACGTGAAGCAGGGCCATGGGCTTTGATTCTGACCCTGCACCGCTGTCCTTGCTTTCAGTGGAGCTATTCCTGATCCGCGCCAAGACAGAGGAGAATCTAACCCAGAGAGCCGGCTCACCCCTGGCTTCACATCCCCATTATTCGCAGATTCATTAATTCCAAGGCCAGAAAGGACCATTGTGTTCATCCAGTCTCACCCCCTGCATCACACACAGGCTAGGGAACTGCCCCAGAATAATTCCTAGAGCAGATCTCCTAGGAAAACATCCCATCTTGATTGAACAACGGTCAGTGATGGACAATCCACCACAACCCTTGTAAATTGTTCCAACGGTTAATTATGCTCCCAGTTAAAAATGTCTGAATGTGTCTAGCTTCAACTTCCAGCCATTGGATCACGTCAGACCTTTCTCAGCTAGACTGAAGAACCCATTGTTAAACATTTGTTCCCTGTGCAGGTACTTACAGACGGTGATCAAGTCACCCCTTAATTTTCTCTTTGTTAAACTAAACAGATTCGGCTCTTTGAGCCTCTCACTATCAGGCAGGGTTTCTAATCCTTTAGTCATTCCCGTGGCTCCTCTCTGAGCCCTCTCCAGTGGATCAGCATCTCTCTTGGGTCTGTCCATTTCGGGGAGCAGGGAGGTAGGGGCTGCCAAGGCCATTGCTGCTCACAAAGATGTCATCGGTGATGTCACAGTCAGCCCAGCTGGGGGGCAGTGCCAGGAAGCCCTTCAGAAGCAGGAGGGGCAGGAGGGAGCTGGTGCCCTGGGAGTGGAGAAGTGGGGCTGGTATGAATGATTTGGTCCTGGATTCTGGCATTACGCAGGGCAGGGGGAGGTCGCTTCCCTTCTCCTCCTTCCCCACCCATAGATCGGTGATCACGGGAGCAAGAACAATACTACGAATATCACCACAGTGAAGCGAACCCAGCCCACACTGCTCTCCGGCTCTCCTCGGCCCTCCCTGAGCCTCACTAAGCATGGCTGACAGCGGAGAGAACACCATCGCCTGCCCAGTCATCGCCGCCAACCCCCGCATCATCCGAGTCACGGTGAAAACCCCCAAGGTGAAGGAGGAGTTTGTGGTGCCGGAGAACAGCACCATCAAGCAGTTCAAGGAGGAGATCTCCAAGCACTTCAACTGCCAGACCAGCCAGCTGGTGTTGGTGTTTGTCGGGAGGATTTTGAAAGACCAGGACACCCTCAGGCAGCGGGGGATCCAGGACGGGATCACTGTCCACCTTGTCATCAGGACTCAGAAGAGACCCCAGGACAATCTGCTTCCTCACATGTATGTGGCCAGGAACATTGCCCCCGCTCCAGAGCCGTCCGGCATCACCCCCGCCCACAGCAGCGCCTTCGATCCAAGCAGGCGGGGCCTGGGTGTGAACGTCTCCAGCACGGAAGTGCAGAGCCCACTGCAGCTTCTGGCCAGCTCCGAGATGATGGCCCGGAAGGTGGAGAACCCGTTTATCCAGAGCATGCTTTCCAACCCCGACCTCATGAGGCAGCTGATCATGGCCCACCCGCAGATGCAGCAGCTGGCCCAGCAAATCCCGGAGATCAGCCGCATCCTCAACAACGCAGACATCATGAGGGAGATGCTGGACATTGTTCGGAACCCAGAAATGATGCAGGAGATGAGGAGTCAAGACCGAGCCTTGAGCAACCTGGAAAACATCCCAGGCGGGGACAATGCCCTGCGATGCGCCTATGCCGAGCCCCAGGAACCAGTGCTGAGTGCCGCCCAGGAGCAGTTTGGAAACCTTCCCTTTGCTATGCTGGTGAGGAATCCCTCCTTGGAGGGTGTGGGCGGCCAGCCGTCTTGCATAGATCACAGAGACCTGTCGGCTCCTCCCTCCGTCTCCCAGAGCGCCACAAGCGTCTGCACCAACAGCACCTGCGGGGACCTGGACAGTGGTGTCACCAACCCTCTCGGGCAGGGCTCTTCCGTGCCCAGCCTGGGACCGGGGATGTTCACTGCAGGGGGGATTCAGAACCTGGTACAGCAGATCACCGAGAACCCCCAGCTGATCGTGAACTTGTGCGCGTCCTACACCAAGTGCATGATGCTGTCGCTGATACAGAACGCTCAGCTGGCAGCCCAGGCCACCTTCTCGGCGGAGAGCCCCCAGCACCAAGAACCAGTGACCCAGAGGCTGCCCAATGTCCTTCAGCAGATCCAGAACCCTGAGATGTTGGTGGCCATGTCCAACCCGAAAGCCATGCAAGCTTGGCTGCAGATTGAGCAGGGGCTGCAGACGCTGGCAGCAGAGGCCCCTGTCCTTCTGCCGTGGTTTACTCTCCGTTTGTGGGGACTGGGAAATTCTGGGAGCTCCGTAAGTGCAACGGGCCCTAGCCCTGCGCCCAGTGAAATGTCACACCTAGA